>NC_092712.1:149105848-150441003 GCF_047496885.1 Scyliorhinus torazame
GGGGATTTATTTTCAAGAAGATCGGTGACCATAGCAGACTTTTATGGAAGTAGGGTCAAGGGAGCAGGAGTGTGTCTCATGGACAAGATGAGTGTGGTAGCCTGTGTTAGAAGGATTACGGTACCTGGTAATGCCGGAATACCATTGGTGGAGAATGTACTGGTTCCCATTGGTTAAGCCTGTATGTTAGCTCCGCCCTGCAAGGCGGGGTATAAGATCCCGTGCCACCCCAGCCACTTTCGTCTGTACCTGCGCTACTGGGGGAAACATGTAGCATATTAAAGCCTTCAATTGTCTCTAATCTCGCTTCTGGAGTTATTGATCGTGCATCAATTTAATACGCTAGTTTTTAAAGAATGGACCTCCGAATCAAGCTGGAGTGTCTGCAACTCAGCCCCCACGCGGCAAACTCAGCGGCAACCTTCAAGCACTGGCTGGCGTGCTTCAACGGATATCTCGGGACGGCCGAAAACACACCCACGGGAGAACAGAAACGACAAATTTTGCACTTGAGGGTGAGCCCAGAAATCTACACCTTCATCGAAGACACGGACGATTTTGATGCCGGAATGGAACTGCTGAAAGGATATTATATTCGCCCTGTAAACCAGGTCTACGCCCGACATCTACTAGGGACGAGGCGACAAATCCCTGGGGAATCACTGGAAGAATTCTACCGTGCGCTCCTGGTGTTGGGGAGAAACTGCAGCTGCCCGCAAGTGTCAGCAACCGACACACAGAACTTTTGATTCGGGACGCTTTCGTTGCAGGTATGCTGTCCTCCCAAATCCACCAGCGATTACTGGAGAAAGAGACACTAGGCCTCAAGGAGGCACGGGCCCTTGCCGGCTCCCTGGATGTGGCCTCCCGAAACGCCCGCGCTTACGCCCCCAACCGCGCGGCAGCGCCCTGGGCAGTGTGGAACCCCCCCCCCCCCCACGGCTGACCCCGAGGCATCTCCCATCCCCCCACAAGCTTGTGCTGCAAGATGGCCTGGCAACACCGGGGGGGCCCGCTGCTATTTTTGCGGGCAAGCCAAGCACCCCCGACAGCGCTGTCCGGCCCGTTCATCCATCTGCAAGGGATGTGGCAAAAAGGGCCACTTTGTGGCGGTATGCCAGGCCCGGGCGGTCGCTGCAGTCTCCGGAGGCGAATACGGACTGCCACCACAACCCTCTCCACGGACCCCGTGCGGCCAGCGGGCGCCGCCATCTTCCTCCTCCAGGGCCACGTGTGGCCTGCGGGCGCCGCCATCCTGTCCCGTGGACGCCACGTGCAATGGATGGGCGCCGCCATTTTGTGCACCCCCAGCCATGTGTGAACAGTGGGCGCCACCATCTTGGATGGACTCCCAGGACCCCAGTTTGGCTGACCATACACCGCCCGAAGAGAACATCCAACTGCTGCGATGATTAACCTCGGTGACCCTGGACCAGTCTCGGCCCGAACACACTCGACTGCTACGACGACGGTGCTTATCAATGGGCATGAAACGTCCTGCCTAATCGACTCTGGGAGCACGGAGAGCTTCATACACCCCAACACGGTAAGGCGCTGTTCTCTCCCCGTCCACCCCGGTAATCAAAAAACTCCCTGGCCTCCGCATCTCACTCAGTAGAGATTAAGGGGTTGTGTGTAGCTAACCTCATGGGCCAGGGAAGGGAGTTCAAAAACTACCAACTCTACGTCCTTCCCCACCTCTGCGCAGCCACACTCCTAGGGTTGGACTTTCAGTGTAACCTCCAAAGTCTTACTTTTAAATTCGGCGGCCCTCTACCCCCCCCCCCCCCCTCACTGTCTGCAGCCTCGCAACCCTCAAGGTCGATCTGCCTTCCCTGTTTGCTAACCTCATCCCGGATTGCAAACCCGTCGCCACCAGGAGCAGACGGTACAGTGCCCAGGACGGATCTTTATTAGGTCGGAGGTCCAACGGCTACTGAGGGAAGGTGTCATTGAGGCTAGCAACAGCCCCTGGAGAGCTCAAGTAGCGGTTGTAAAGACCGGGGAGAAGCATAGGATGGTCATCGACTACAGTCAGACCATCAACAGGTTTACGCAGCTTGACGCGTACCCTCTCCCCCTCATATGTGACCTGGTCAACACGATCGCGGATTACAAGGTCTTTTCCACGGTGGATCTTAAGTGCTCCCCATCCGCACTAGTGACCGCAAATACACTGCTTTCGAAGCAGATCGGCGGCTCTACCACTTCTTAAGGGTTCCCTTCGGTGTCACTAATGGGTTCTCGGTCTTCCAACGAGAGATGGACCGAATGGTTGACCGGTACGGTTTACGGGCCACATACCCGTACCTCGATAATGTCACCATCTGCGGCCACGACCAGCAGGACCACGACACCAACCTTCGAAAATTCCTCCAGACCGCAAAAATCCTTAACCTCACGCATAACAAGGATAAATGCGTGGTCAGCACCGACCGCCTAGCCATCCTCGGCTACGTAGTGCGTAATGAAGTTATAGGCCCCGATCCTGAATGCATGCGCCCCCTTATGGAGTTCCCCCTCCTGCACTGCTCCAAGGCCCTGAAGCGCTGCCTAGGTTTCTTTTCCTACTATGCCCAGTGGGTCCCCAACTATGCGGACAAGGCCCGTCCACTGATCCAATCCACCGTTTTTCCCCTGTCGATAGAGGCCCGCCAGGCCTTCAGCTGCATCAAAGCAGACATTGCAAAGGCCACGATGCACGCCATCAACGAGTCCCTCCCCTTCCAGGTCGAGAGCGACGCATTCGACGTAGCTCTGGCGGCCACCCTCAACCAAGCGAGCAGACCCGTGGCCTTCTTCTCACGCACCCTACACGCCTCCGAAATCCGTTTAGCCTCAGTCGAAAAGGAGGCCCAGGCTATAGTAGAAGCTGTGCGACATTGGAGGCATTACCTGGCCGGCAGGAGATTCACTCTCCTCACTGATCAACAGTGGGTTGCTTTCATGTTCGATGATGCACAGCGGGGCAAAATAAAAAACGACAAGATCTTATGGTGGTGGATCGAACTCTCCACCTACAACTATGAGATCCTGTATCGTCCCGGGAAGCTAAACGAGCCTCCTGACGCCCTATCCTGCGGCACATGCCAACGCACAAGTGAACCGCCTCCGAGCCCTCCACGAGGACCTCTGCCACCCAGGGATCACTCGATTTTTGCACTTCGTCAAGACCCGCAACCTGCCCTACTCCATCGAGGAGGTCAGGACAGCCACCAGGAATTGCCAAATCTGCGCGGAGTGCAAGCTGCACTTCTACAGGCCAGAGAAAGCGCGCCTGATAAAGGCTTCCCGTCCCTTTAAACGCCTCAGTATGGATTTCAAAGGCCCCCTCCCCTCCACCGACCGCAACACGTACTTCCTGAACGTGATTGACGAGTACTCCCGGTTCCCATTCGCCATCCCCTGCCCCGACATGACCGCAACCACCGTCATAAAAGCCCTCCATAGTATCTTTATGCTGTTTGGTTTCCCCGCCTACATACACAATGATAGGGGGTCCTCCTTTATGAGCGACGAACTGCGTCAATTCCTGCTCAGCAAGGGCATTGCCTCGAGCAAGACGACCAGTTACAACCCCCGGGGAAACGGACAGGTAGAGAGGGAGAACGGAACGGTCTGGAAGACCGTCCTACTGGCCCTGTGGTCCAGGAATCTCCCAGTCTCCCGCTGGCAGGAAGTCCTCCCAGATGCCCTCCACTCCATCTGGTCACTGCTCTGTACCACGACCAACCAAACACTGCACAAACTTCTCCTCGTCTTCCCCAGGAAGACCTCCTCTGGGACCTCGCTCCCGACCTGGCTTGCAGCTCCCGGACCTATCCTGCTCTGAAAACACGTGCGGGCGCACAAATCGGACCATTGGTCGAGAGGGTCCATCTCCTCCACGCTCACCCTCAGTACGCCTACGTGGCGTACCCCGACGCCCGACAGGATACGGTCTCCCTACGGGACCTGGCGCACGCTGGATCCCCACACACACCCCCCACCACCAGTCCCACCCTCCCTCCCACCGGAGCACCCCACAGCCGCTCTCTTCCCAGGTGGATCGGTTCTTCCACCGGCCCCATCTAGGCCCTCCCGCCCACCGTCGCACCCCACAGCCGCACCCTCCCAGGTCAGTTGGTACTTCCACCGGCCCCATCTAGGGGTGATGAAGCTGCCACAGAAGCCGAAACCACGCTCCCGGAGTCACAGACGTCAGAACCTCCACCGGCATCACCACCAAAGCTACGACGATCGCAGAGGACGACCAGGGCCCCCAATCGACTAATTGCTTCATTTTGAAATGTACATAATTAAGATGTAATAAGGCAAAACGCTGTACGGAGGTATTACGGTACCTTCATAACTGTAACTTCTACCACTTTACCACATTGTAATCCGAAGCCGCCACCCCCGCCGGACTCTCTTTTTAACAGGGGTGAATGTGGTAGTCTGTGTTAGAAGGATTACGGTACCTGGTAATGTCGGAATACCATTGGTGGAGAATGTACTGGTTCCCATTGGTTAAGCCTGTATGTTAGCTCCGCCCTGCAAGGCGGGGTATAAGAGCCCGTGCCACCCCAGCAGCTTTCTTCTGTACCTGCGCTGCTGGGGGAAGCATCTAGCGTATTAAAGCCTTCAATTGTCTCCCATCTCGCTTCTGGGGTTATTGATCGTGTATCAATGAGTTCATAGACAGCATGAGGGGAGATAGGAGAGAAACCAGGGAAAGATACGAGTTCAGGGCTAGAGAACGGGGATCTTTAGAGGATGTATGGCCCAGTGGGCTTGGGAAAGGGACAAAGTGGTGAAGACAACTGATCGGTTGGTCCCTAGAATAGTAAAGGATATTCAAAGATTGTTGTTGCATATTTTTAGACAGGAATAAAAATTCCTTTATTTGTATTTGCCTGTATACACAAAATTAATTTTATCAAAATTGAAACCTTGATCGCATTAAATAACATAGTTAAGAATCATGGTATTTAAGTTCTCTCTCTTTGTTTGTCACAGGACTGTCAACAATCAGGTCTGTCATCGTGTCATTGGTGGCATGGTCTGGAATCCAATATTAAGAAAGTCTCTCTCAGTTGAACAGTTAGAAACCAGAAGCTTACCTTCTCGCTCTCCACCATCTACACCTGATTGGTAAACAATTTTACAGAATACTTTATTAATCACATTCTTGATAAGCTACCTAATGGGCACAATTCTCCCAAAAAGTGACTAAGAGTTATTTTGGGTGGGTTTGGCTGTGTGTGTTTCCTGTCGGGTGCAATCCAGACTGGTATTCGCCCACACTGAGTCATTAGTGGAATTTTCTTCTGACACTCCAGCCCTATTTTAACAATGTTGTGGAGAGCACAAGCAAGTTGTGCCCAATGCACATTCCGCTATTCTGGGAGAATAGCGGGAGAGCCCCTAAATGGGATTTGCATGGGGTGGCGTGATGTTCCTGGCACCTGACACAATCTGGTTCGTGCCCTTGCTGGGCATGAACTAGATGAACATATTTTAAATGAGGGGAGGGGGTGCTGAAGATGGCTAGAAGCTGATGGGGCCTGAAGGGAGATCCTATGGGAGGGCCCCGATGCCAGCGATCCTTTTGGTGGGGGTGGGGTGCACTCTCAGTTCGAGATCAGGCTGGACTTGCTGGTGTCTTGCAGGTTTCGCCTCTAGCTTCACAAAAATGACTACGTGTGGGAGAATTGTGATGCAAATCGCAGCAGAAAAGCCGGCACAATTCACACCGGTTTTCCTGCCCAAAATGACACATGGACAGATATTTCAGCAAGTTGAGGCAAAAGTCATGTCTGATCCCAGTTTAACTACGAAACCCCCGCACTGAATTTAATTTTTGGGGCAAGGGCCAAATCCCATTAAACATCTTGCCCCCCCAAAAACGTTGGATCGCAGTAACCATTTTATTACAATTACAATTTCAGATTGTTTTGCACATTCACAAATTGAATAGCCACTGGGTGATTAATATAGAACATAGAACATAGAACAATACAGCGCAGTACAGGCCCTTCGGCCCACGATGTTGCACCAAAACAAAAGCCATCTAACCTACACTATGCCATTATCATCCATATGTTTATCCAATAAACTTTTAAATGCCCTCAATGTTGGCGAGTTCACTACTGTAGCAGGTAGGGCATTCCACGGCCTCACTACTCTTTGCGTAAAGAACCTACCTCTGACCTCTGTCCTATATCTATTACCCCTCAGTTTAAAGCTATGTCCCCTCGTGCCAGCCATTTCCATCCGCGGGAGAAGGCTCTCGCTGTCCACCCTATCCAACCCCCTGATCATTTTGTATGCCTCTATTAAGTCTCCTCTTAACCTTCTTCTCTCCAACGAAAACAACCTCAAGTCCATCAGCCTTTCCTCATAAGATTTTCCCTCCATACCAGGCAACATCCTGGTAAATCTCCTCTGCACCCGCTCCAAAGCCTCGACGTCCTTCCTATAATGCGGTGACCAGAACTGTACGCAATACTCCAAATGCGGCCGTACCAGAGTTCTGTACAGCTGCAACATGACCTCCCGACTCCGGAACTCAATCCCTCTACCAATAAAGGCCAACACTCCATAGGCCTTCTTCACAACCCTATCAACCTGGGTGGCAACTTTCAGGGATCTATGTACATGGACACCTAGATCCTTCTGCTCATCCACACTTTCAAGAACTTTACCATTAGCCAAATATTCCGCATTCCTGTTATTCCTTCCAAAGTGAATCACCTCACACTTCTCTACTTCTCTATATTCAAATAAACATTGTTACATTTCCTGGAATGAATGCGTGTGGATTTGTAGACTTGGCATCCCTGATTTGTTTCTGCAGATATACCACTAGGTGGGGTGATGTTAGTGGGAACCTCAGTGTTGTTTGTGGTCATATTTGATTACATTTATAATAGTGGCTGTTTCAAGAAGCATTTATCCAAACTATGCATTCAAGTAAATGGTAGAAAAGCGCTCTATGTAGTTATTTTATGCAGAAAATGTTACCACACTAATTCAATAAACATATTTTGTTTCTATTGAAGGGGGAATTGCAACCCTACAATTGATGGCATATGCTCACCAGGAATATCCACTGCAGACTCCACCAAAGTCTAGAATTGCTGTGACAATGACTCAGCACAATCTTAAATTGCCATGGCTATAGGCAACAATGTAGTCATAAGTTTCCATGGCAGTTGCAGGTATCTGAGGGAAGGCTTGGAGGTCTGCAGGCGAGTAAGCAGCAACAAGTCTTCTGAGTGTCTGTCGTTCCCAGGGAACATTTAGGAGCTACCCCATTCTTAGGAAGGGAGTATTTAAATATTTTGTCAAAACAAATCATAGATCCTGGCCTGTACTGTCAGGAGGACCTCACTTCCACCATTTGGCAACCTGGTACACCTGGTCTCCACAAATGTGCTGGGCACTGATTCTGCTGACTCCTGGGTCAGGAGCACAGGACATTTTATGTCTTTTTTTTCCAACCAAATATTTCAAAAATCTTTGAAGTTCTTCGCATAAATTTAATTCTGTATTTAAGAGTTATGATATCAAGGGACCTACTTCAACTAACAAAAGTTTCATCCCTTTGTACTGCCAATAGGCCAAGTCCAAGATTAAGACATGATGCTCAAAAGCCACGGCATTCCTCCGTAGATAACCTTGCCACTGAGATGGCATATATCACAGAGAGTGAAGAGGTTTTTTATAACTACAAGGCGAACATTCCAGTCATTGCGAATGAAAATGATCCAGAGCCCTGCCAGAAACATGCATCGCACAATTGGTATGTGTTTTGGAAGTTTTTATTAAATGGTATAAAATTAGCTGTTAGTTTGAAAATAGGTAAAGACATGCATTATAGGATTAGAATATATTTTCGTCCTTCTCGAAATCTATGTAGAATCTCTACCGTCCTGCATGTATATTTGGCATATGGATGATTTTTAAAATAATTTTGTAATCAACCATGGAAAATCTTCAGCCCAAATAAGGAGTTTCAATCTCACTTTTGTGCATTTTCGCTACAATGGGCCTTTTTTGTTTCTCAAATTTTCCTCAAAGTTCCGAGATCTTTGAGCAAAATGATCCACTTTTCAATTTTCTTGGTATTTGAGGTGACCTTTTCATTCAGAGTCAATTCAGGTCTCGATGGCTTTATTAAAACGTGAATGTTTAGAACCTCAGTTGTAATCATAGTTGAACGTCTATCCTGTTGATAAAATTTTACATTTTCTGGAATTATCTTATCTAATGGGGCATCTGTTTCATCGTGCGTTTTACATTTCAGAGTGTAAGCATGAAGAGGATTTTATTTTCTATCAGCAATAAGAATTGATCATATGTCTTTAACAGCACCCTACGTTGAGATCTGCAGAATATTCTGTCCATTTGCTGTAATTATTACCTCTGTAATTCTACTTCTAGTAGAGAGAAAAAAATATTTTCTTCATGTTTTCCCATTTTTTCCAGAATGTAATCAGCCCTCTCCTAGGGCTTCTTTAACCCGTTCCTTCATATCAAGGGAGAGGTGAGAATGAAGATATAGCCGAGGAAGCAAGTTTTTGAGGAAACTTTTGAAATAAGTAAAAGTAGTTGAAGCAAAATGCTTCAGAAGATGGTCAGTAATAGCTGAAAGATTGGCCTTTAAATTGAAGGAGCAATGAACACGCATTAAATCAGGGTCAGAGAAATAAGTAGAACTGTGATTGCAAATGGATCTCTCTCCTCAGATAATGTGCCCCTCCCTTTCTGATCTGTCATTATCTCTTCCTCCTCAAAGGACCCTCCATTAGCTTCTCTGTTCTTGCAACCGCCAGTCTCATCTGCAAGCTCCCTTTCCTCTCCAAAAGCCCCAAAACATGTTGTCACTTACCAAACCTGTGCCCCGCTTTCCACAACTCCATGTTTGAGCCTCTCCAATCAGACTTTACACTTCTGCCACATCAAGGAAGCAACCCTAATCAAACTTGCAAATGCCATTTTTTTCTGATTGTGACTATTGTGCACATCTGTTCCCATTCCTTTTGACCTGTTTGCAGCTTTAGATATGATTGACTACACTATACTTGCTACACCTTTCCTCCACTGAGTGGGATCACCATCGCCTATTTGTATTCATACCTGTCCAGTCATAGCCAGCAGATTACCTACATTAGTTCCTCTTACCCCCATGCTGTTACCTCTGAAGTCCACCAAGGATCTGACATTGAACCCCTCCAATTTCTCATCTACATGTTTCCCCTTGGTGAAATAAAACGTCAGATTCCATATGTGTGCAGATGACACCGAACTCCACCACACCACCACTTCTATCAACCCTTCCGTGGCCTTTGTGGTGTCTGACATCCAGTTCCACAAGAGCCTGAGTTTTCCCCAACTGAAAATTGGGAAGCCTCTGTCTTTGGATCCAACACAAATTCCATCCTCCTTGCCTGACCCCACCTCAGGCTAAAATAGCTTGTTTGCAGTCTTGGTGTCCAAATTGATTCCAAGCTGAGTTTCTGGGGGCGATTCTCTGAGCCCCGCGCCGGGCCGGAGAATCGGCACAACCACACCCCGACGCCAGCGCATGATTCTCCGAGGTGCGGAGAATCGGAGCCATGCGCCCCGGCTCGTTTGGCACGCACGGGCTGGTGGAATCGGCGGGGCCGCCGATTCTCCGGCCCATTTAGGGTGAGTGGTCGCACAGATACGACAGAGTCCCGCTAGCGCCGTTCACCCTGGTCGCTGCCGGCGGGAACTCTGCGTGTACGGTCGGGGGGCGGCCTGTGGGGGGAGGGGGGGGGCTCCGATGGGGTCTGCCCTGCGATCGGGGCCCACTGATTGGCAGGCCGGCCTCTTTCTCCCCCCCCCCCCCCCCCGGCGCGGCCGGTCCCTGAACACTGACGGCATGTTGAGTCGGGGCCGGCGCGCTAAAGAAGTTCCCTGCGCAGGTTGGCGTGGCCCAACTGCGCATGTGCGGGTTGGCGCAACGCCCATTTGGCGCCGTGAAAAGAGGCTGGAGCGGCGTGAACCGCTCCAGCGCCGTGCTGGCCCCCTGTGGGGGCCAGAATCAGTCGTACCCGGGCCCGGTTTGCGCCATCGTGAAAAGTGACGGCGTTCACGACAGCGCAAACACTTGGGCTCCATATTGGAGAATCGCCCCCTCTGACTCCATCTATTCTCCAACACTAAGACCACCTACATCCACCTCAGTAATATCATCCATGTCAACTGTCTCAACCTATCTGTTACTGAAATGTTCATCTATGTTTTGTCAACCCCAGACTCAACTTTTCCAATGATCACATGGTTGACCTGCCACCTTCGACACTCTGTGAGCTTATGCAAAACTCTGCTGCCCATTTTGCAACCCACAATGTATCTCATTCATTTGCCATCTCTGAGCTTGCTGACCTACACTGACTCCTGTCTACCAAGCCTCAGTTTTAAAATTTTTAGCCTTGTCTTCAAATTTCTCCATGGCCTCATCACTCTCTATATCTCGTCCTATAACTGTCCAAGAGCTATGCCTTCAACTTTGGACTCTTGTGAATTGGCCACTACCTTTCCCACACCATTGCTGCCCATGCTGTCAGCTATCTGGGCACAAAGCTCTAATCTGCACCTTTATCCTCTCTACCTGTCTTTAAAGCCCCTTTAAAAACCCCTGCAGCTCAATTCTTCCACCCAAACAAAACACATCAACTCACTGCATGCCACCTACAAACTTCACCTCACAATAAAATACTTGCAGCTCATATTCAACCAACTCTGCACAAATTGACAGCCACACACGCCTAATTTTTAAAAAATTAAAGTGAGCAACTTTTAATGAAATCAATATTTGCCCAAGTGCTAGCCAATAATGTCTCTCTTCTGTACTTTTCCTAACTTTCGTGTTCTCTGTTATGCTGCCAAAGTGGCGTGAGCATGCTGAGTGGAGTGGTGCTACTGTAATGAAAGTAGTTTAATCATAACTGTTATTGGTGCCTCTTTCACTACTACCAGTTCCTCATTACTTGTGATGTGACCTTCACGCTATGACTCCCATTCAGTGTACTGATCTCTTGAGCAGGTAGGTGCTTGCTGAAGCCCTGAGGGATTGCTGTTGCAGGCTGGTGAGGATGGCTCAACCTGGTTCTGAAGATAGACCTGAAAGAAGAAAGGATGGAAAAGTAGTAAATACTGGACAAGTTAGGAACAGTGAGGCAATAACAATTTTTGAAACTCCCGAAAGAGATGCACATAAAGGACAAATATAATGACAGGTCCTGCAGATCTGCCACTCATAATTCTTCATTTTCAATGATGAGCAGTGAGACCTGTGACTTGAATGTCCAGAATTTACTCTATCACTTTGCACAGGTCTTGGATTGTGCTCATGCCAACTTGGCATTGTTTGTCGAACTGTCAGCAGCACGGGGTGCTTATTTGTTAATAACGTTTTGGAACAATGCTATTTTTGATTATATATTAACAATCAAGACCTGGCATAAGTTCAAATTTTATAGATGACATAAAGCTCATCAATGTAATAAGCCGTGAAGATGAGAGTAAAAGACTTCAGGAGGACACAGATAGACTGATGAATAGGCACAGGAAAATACAGAACCTGAAATTACTCTCACATCTGGCTGATCACAAAACATGATACCTCTCCATATTCTCATTCCTTCAAATACCAATCAAATTCACCAATACATTTTATCTGCTTCATTGCTTTCTGCAAAGTCCATTCTGCACCCTCATCAGCAGCTGCATAAAATAGTTCAATCTAATATAAACGTACACTTTCTTTCTTCAAAGAGCCATGTTTGCTGATGAGCTTGCAGTCATCTCAAATATATCATCAGCATTCAATTTACCTATTCTCTCAATCCTTAAGTAGTTGAGTAATCTCACCGTGAAGCATTCGCATCTTACAAGGTCAAGAGTCCCATTAGAACCCTTCTCATCGCCTTGGATAGGTAATACGAAGTAACAGTTTGGTTTATCTTTCCCGAATTATTTCCAATAGCGAGATATTAGTGCAGCACAAGAGGCGGCACTGTTTCTGATCAGAAGAATGTAGATTCAAGTCCATCTCTGAGATTTGCATGTACAGTCTAGGCTGACACTTCAGTGCAGTACTAAAGGGAATAAGGTCAGCCATGCCACCTTAAAGTGAGATGTAAGGGGGTGCGATGAAGTGTACAAGAGGCCAGAAGTAAAGGAGCACAGATATCATGGAGGGTTGTAAGGCCTAAGGTTCCATCCTTAGGGAAGGGTGAGGCCAGGGAGGTATTTGAAAACAAGATATTGCTTGAGCAGGAGCCAATGTAGGTCAACGAGCACAGGTAGAAAAGGCATGGATGAGGGTTTCATCGTCCGAATAGCTGAAACAGGGTAACACGGCAATGTTACGGGTATAAACACAAGTGACACTGGCAATGTTACAGAGGGGCGGCTCAGTAGAGCAGTGGTTAGCATTGCTGCCTCACGGCGCCGAGAACCCGGGTTTGATTCCGGCCCTGGGTCATTGTCTGTGTGGACTTTGCACATTGTCCCCATGTCTGCGTGAGTCTCACCCCCACAACCCAACAATGTGCAGGGTAGGTGGATTGGCCACACTAAATTGCCCCTTAATTGGGAAAAAAAGAATTGGGCACATTAAATTGTTAAAAAGGCAATGTTATGGGGGCGGAGAATTTTAGAGATGGTATGAATATAACATCAAAAGCTGATCTTGGGGTAAAATGTGACACCAATGTTTTGAATAGACTGGCATAATCTCAGCGCCTTCCCAGGGCAAGGAACAGACTCGGTAGCTAGGGAACTCGGTAGCTAGAGTTTGGAATGGGGATCTAAAACAATGGCACCCATTGTGGGATTCTCCCCCCACAAAATTTTAAGTTAATTTGTGGTGGATTTTCAGGGAGTTTCCCGCCTCTGCCGGTGAGTTCACCATTCCTATTCACTGACACGTCGCCACTTTTTTGACCCCTGTGGAGTTTTCCATCGGTTTAGCCCACGGTTTAGCAATGGGGAGTTGAACTCCGAGATTGGGCCACCATTTTGAAAGGGTGCCCCGATCTCAGAGTTTGTCCCACCCATGGGCAATGTCACCCCCCCACATACATGGACACTACCCCACACCCGCCAAGTGAGGACACCCTACTATGGGGTGCGATTCTCCAAAATGGTGACCAAGTGTTAGCGCCGTCGTGAATGCCGTTGCGTTTCACGACGGCGCAAAATGGCACAGGGACGACCGATTCTGTCCCCCACAGGGGGCCAGCACGGCGCTGGAATGGTTCATGCCGCTCCAGCCTCCCTTCCCGGCGGCAAATGGGCGCCGCGCCAACCCGCGCAAGCGCAGTTGGGCCGCGCCAACCTACGCATGCGCAGGGGACTTCTTCAGCGCTCCGGCCCCTACTCAACATGGCGTCGGGGTTCAGGGGCTGGCCACGCCAGAAAGTAGGCCCGGGGAGGGAGAGGCCGGCCCACCGATCGGTGAGGCCCGATCGCGGGCCAGACCCCATTGGAGGCCCCCCCAGGTGAAGGAGCGCTTTTCTCCCCACCCCACAGGCCGCCCCCTGACCCTTCGCGCACACTTCCCGCCGGCAGCGACCAGGGGTGAACGGCGCCGGCGGGACTCTGCCGTATCCGCGCGTCAAACGCGCCGGCGCAAATGGTGCAAAGATAGATGGGTGACGGTGAGAGGGGCCGGGAGGAAGCAGTCAGTACAGAGATCCCCTGTGGTCATTCCCCTTAGTAACAAGTATACCGCTTTGGATACTGTTTGGGGGGGGGACTTACCAGGGGTAAGCCATGGGGTACAGGTCTCCGGCACGGAGTCTGTCCCTGTTGCTCAGAAGGGAAGGGGGGAGAGGAGTAGAGCATTAGTCATTGGAGACTCCATAGTTAGGGGGATAGATAGGAAATTCTGTGGGAACGAGAGAGACTCGCGGTTGGTGTGTTGCCTCCAAGGTGCCAGGGTGCGTGATGTCTCGGACCGTGTTTTCGGGATCCTTAAGGGGGAGGGGGAGCAGCCCCAAGTTGTGGTCCACATAGGTACCAACGACATAGGTAGGAAAAGGGATAGGGATGTAAGGCAGGAATTCAGGGAGTTAGGGTAGAAACTTGGATCTAGGACAAACAGAGTTATTATCTCTGGGTTGTTACCCGTGTCACGTGATAGCGAGACGAGGAATAGGGAGAGAGAGGAGTTGAACACGTGGCTACAGGGATGGTGCAGGAGGGAGGGTTTCAGATTTCTGGATAATTGAGGCTCATTCTGGGGTCTGTGGGACCTCTACAAATGGGATGGCCTACACCTGGACCAGAGGGGTACCAATATCCTGGGGGGGAAATTTGCAAATGCTCTTCGGGAGGGTTTAAACTAGTTCAGCAGGGGCTTGGGAACCTGAATTGTAGCTCTAGTATACAGGAGGTTGAGAGTAGTGAGGTCATGAGAAAGGTTTCAAAGTTGCAGGAGTGTACCGGCAGGCAGGAAGGTGGTTTAAAGGGTGTCTTCTTCAATGCCAGGAGCATCCGGAATAAGGTGGGTGAACTTGCGGCATGGGTTGGTACCTGGGACTTCAATGTTGTGGCCATTTCGGAGACATGGATAGAGCAGGGACAGGAATGGTTGTTGCAGGTGCCGGGGTTGAAATATTTCAGTAAGCTCAGGGAAGGTGGTAAAAAAGGGGGAAGGTGGCATTGTTAGTCAAGGACAGTATTACGGTGGCAGAAAGGACGTTTGATGAGGACTCGTCCACTGAGGTAGTATGGGCTGAGGTTAGAAACAGGAAAGGCGAGGTCACCCTGTTAGGGGTTTTCTATAGGCCTCCGAAAAGTTCCAGAGATGTAGAGGAAAGGATTGCAAAGATGATTCTGGATAGGAGCGAAAGCAACAGGATAGTTGTTATGGGGTGCTTTAACTTTCCAAATATTGACTGGAAACGCTATAGTTTGAGTACTTTAGATGGGTCTGTTTTTGTCCAATGTGTGCAGGAGGGTTTCCTGACACAGTATGTAGATAGGCCAACGAGAGGCGAGGCCATATTGGATTTGGTACTGGGTAATGAACCAGGACAGGTGTTAGATTTGGAGGTAGGTGAGCACTTTGGTGATAGTGACCACAATTCCATTGCGTTTACTTTAGTGATGGAAAGGGATAGGTATATACCGCAGGGCAAGAGTTATATCTGGGGGAAAGGCAATTATGATGCGATGAGGCAAGACTTAGGATGCATCGGATGGAGAGGAAAACTGCAGGGGATGGGCACAATGGAAATGTGGAGCTTGTTCAAGGAACAGCTACTGCATGTCCTTGATAAGTATGTACCTGTCTGGCAGGGAGGAAGTGGTCGAGCAAGGGAACCGCGGTTTACTAAAGCAGTCGAAACACTTGTCAAGAGGAAGAAGGAGGCTTATGTAAAGATGAGACATGAAGGTTCAGTTAGGGTGCTCGAGAGTTACAAGTTAGCTAGGAAGGACCTAATGAGAGAGCTAAGAAGAGCCAGGAGGGGACATGAGAAGTCTTTGGCAGGTAGGATCAAGGATAACCCTAAAGCTTTCTATAGATATGTCAGGAATAAACGAATGACTAGGGTAAGAGTAGGGCCAGTAAAGGACAGTAGCGGGAAGTTGTGCTTGGAGTCCGAGGAGATAGGAGAGGTGCTAAATGAATATTTTTTGTCAGTTTTCACACAGGAAAAAGACAATGTTGTCGAGGAGAATACTGAGATTCAGACTACTAGACTAGAAGGGCTTGAGGTTCATAAGGAGGAGGTGTTAGCAATTCTGGAAAGTGTGAAAATAGATAAGTCCCCTGGGCCGGATGGGATTTATCCTAGGATTCTCTGGGAAGCTAGGGAGGAAATTTCTGAGCCTTTGGCTTTGATCTTTAAGTCATCTTTGTCTACAGGAATAGTGCCAGAAGACTGGAGGATAGCAAATGTTGTCCCCTTGTTCAAGAAGGGGAGTAGAGACAACCCCGGTAACTATAAACCAGTGAGCCTTACTTCTGTTGTGGGCAAAATCTTGGAAAGGTTTATAAGAGATAGGATGTATAATCACCTGGAAAGGAATAATTTGATTAGAGATAGTCAACACGGTTTTGTGAAGGGTAGGTCGTGCCTCACAAACCTTATTGAGTTCTTTGAGAAGGTGACCAAACAGGTGGATGAGGGTAAAGCAGTTGATGTGGTGTATATGGATTTCAGTAAAGCGTTTGATAAGGTTCCCCACGGTAGGCTACTGCAGAAAATACGGAGGCATGGGATTCAGGGTGATTCAGCAGTTTGGATCAGAAATTGGCTAGCTGGAAGAAGACAAAGGGTGGTGGTTGATGGTAAATGTTCAGACTAGAGTCCAGTTACTAGTGGTGTACCACAAGGATCTGTTTTGGGGCCACTGCTGTTTGTCATTTTTTCAATGACCTGGAAGATGGCGTAGAAGGATGGGTGAGTAAATTTGCAGATAACACTAAAGTCGGTGGAGTTGTGGACAGTGCAGAAGGATGTTACAAGTTACAAGGGACATAGATAAGCTGCAGAGCTGGGCTGAGAGGTGGCAAATAGAGTTTAATGCAGAAAAGTGTGTGGTGATTCATTTTGGAAGGAATAACAGGAAGACTGAGTACTGGGCTAATGGTAAGATTCTTGGCAGTGTGGATGAGCAGAGAGATCTCTGTGTCCATGTACATGGATCCCTGAAAGTTGCCACCCAGATTGAGAGGGTTGTTAAGAAGGCGTACGGTGTATTAGCTTTTATTGGTGGAGGGATTGAGTTTCGGAGCCATGAGGTCATGTTGCAGCTGTACAAAACTCTGGTGCGCCTGCATTTGGAGTATTGTGTGCAATTCTGGTCGCCGCATTATAGGAAGGATGTGGAAGCATTGGAAAGGGTGCAGAGGAGATTTACCAGAATGTTGCCTGGTATGGAGGGAAGATCTTATGAGGAAAGGCTGAGGGACTTGAGGCTGTTTTCGTTAGAGAGAAGGTTAGGAGGTGACTTAATTGAGGCATACAAGATGATCAGAGGATTGGATAGGGTGGACAGTGAGTTTCCTCGGATGGTGATGTCTAGCACGAGGGGACGTACCTTTAAATTGAGGGGGGATAGATATAAGACAGATGTCAGAGGTAGGTTCTTTACTCCGAGAGTAGTAAGGGCGTGGAATGCCCTGCCTGCAACAGTAGTGGACTCACCAACACTAAGGGCATTCAAATGGTCATTGGATAAACATATGGACGATAAGGGAATAGTGTAGATGGGCTTTAGAGTGGTTTCACAGGTCGGCGCAACATCGAGGACCGAAGGGCCTGTACTGCGCTGTTATGTTCTATGATTCTCCGTACCTCGGGGAATCGCGCGTCGAGACGCCGTGGTGCGGTTACGGCGATTCTCTGGCCCGGCGCGGGGCTCGGACAATCACGCCCCTGGGGTCCCTCTTCAGGTCCCCCTAAGCCCCCTTACAGCACCCCCTCCCTTCCAGGACACCACCCATCACCCCATCAACCAACCAGAGGCCCCTACTTATCTCCCCTGCACTCTCCTACTCTTTAAAACCTCCTATGCCCTCATTTTATGGGCATGGCCTACCTGGCCCTTGGCACTGGCACCCAGGCAGTGCTCATGCCGGCTTGTCAGAGCCATCCAGGTACCTTGGCAGTGCCAGGATGGCAGTGCCAAGGTGCCCGCGTTCCAGCAGGAGGGCAAGGGAGCAATCTTGCACTTACCTTGACCATCCAGAAGTCTCCGATGGCCCGGGAGACCCCCAGGTCCCGTTCCACCTGGCCCACGTTTGTGTGGACCAGCACAGATCGGCGCCCGGCTGCAGACTCCCTGGGAGGCCAAAGAATCGAGGGAGGCGGCTGGATCCTGGGTGAGTAGGTTGTAAGTAGTTTACGGCCTGCTTCCGGTAAAGGTGTTTGGTCACACCCATTTGGATGGAGCTTCGACATCTCGCGGGACTTCGGATAATCTTGCGATGCGCGGAGCCTGTCGAGAGGCTCACTGGAAGCCACTCCCGGGTTATCCGGCCATGTTGTCCTCTCGCATGAGCCCACTGCGGCCGGAGAATCGTGCCCAATGGCTTCAATCTTCCCATTATTTATGGAGGAAAGTTCTGCTTATCCATTACTGGATGTCAGATAAGCAGTCTGGTAATTCAGCAACATGGAGGTGTTGAGAGATATTTTGACAAGGTAGAACTGATAGTCGTCAGTGTACTCGGCCCAAAACCATAAGAAACTACAGAGAGTCGTGAACACAGCCCAGTCCATCACGTGAAACTGCCTCCCATCCATTGACATGGCCTATACCTCCAACTGCCTTGGGAAAGCAGACAGCATAATCTAAGTACCATCCCACCTGGGCTGTTCTCTCTTCCATCAGACAGGAGATACAAAAGCCTGAGAACACTCACTAACAAATGCAAAATCAGCTTCTTCCCCGCAGCTACCAGGCCTCTCTGCTGTTTATGGAGTGCTAGTCATTCTGCTTATATATTTAGTTTAATAGGGTGTTTGAACTGGGAGGAAGGACGGAGGGGTTCTACAATTCATGGGCATTATTCATTATGCACTTTCAAGAACTGGATAACATTGAACATTTGTTTGGGGGGGGGGGGGGGGCTGTGCGTGTTCATGGCGACTATGTGTGATCCCTGATTCCTTTTTGTCATTTGTTTATATAAACATGTGGGCTAATGTTTGGGGTTTGGTGGGAGGATGGGATCGTTGTTATTGTTATAGGGATTGACATTTGTTGCTGATTATTGTTTATTGTTGTTGGGTGTAAATTTGGGAGAAAATGTGAAAAAGGAGGATAATTAAAAATATAAAAAAATAAAAAATAAAGTTTCTGCTCGGTGATTCTGCATTGTCGCATGTCATGAGGGCCGCCTTGGAGAAAGCTTACCTGCAGATCAGAGGCTGAATGCCCTTGACTGCTGAAGTATTCCCTGACTGGAAGGAAATATTCCTGCCTGGCGATTGTTTGAACACTGTAATTGCTTTGAGTTATTATGATTCCTGTAGAGACCGATAACTTTTTTTAAAATTT
The DNA here is from genome assembly GCF_047496885.1 of Scyliorhinus torazame. Classification (NCBI taxonomy): domain Eukaryota; kingdom Metazoa; phylum Chordata; class Chondrichthyes; order Carcharhiniformes; family Scyliorhinidae; genus Scyliorhinus; species Scyliorhinus torazame. The sequence goes on from NC_092712.1 coordinate 149,124,887, forward strand.
GAAAAAAATACCAATTTTCTTCCTATTAACGGGCCAGGCACCTTATTCTCCGGGCCCCTGTGATTTTTTAGTCCTCTGGCTGTGAATTACAGGCGAGAATTCCTCCTGGTCCTGAGAAATGTGGCTCTGACGCAGCAGATCTCAAGGTGGGCCAAGGGGGTAACTCTGTAACTGTGTTGCCCCAAAGTCCATCGGAGGGCAATCTCCCCCCCGCCATTACAGTGCAAGACCTGCTCCACCCAATCCCCACCAGACACCACCTAATTAAAGAGACCCTGACCAGAGACCTGCAGAAGAGCGACCCCTGTCTGGATGCCCTCCAGAAGAGAGGCCTCCATCTGGAAGCCCTCCTGAGGCGCGCTCTGTCTGGAAGCCCTCCAGAAGAGCGACCCATGTCTGGAAGCCTTCCAGACGAGCGACCCCTGTCTGGAAGGCCTCCAAAAGAGCGTTCCCTGTCCGGAAGCCCGACCCTTGTCAGGAAGCCATCCAGAAGGGCGACCCCTGTCCGGAAGCCCTCTAGAAGAAGAGACCGTTTGGAAGCTAGGACTCTGGACAGAGGCAATTTTTAAAAATCGCTGCTTTAAGACTCTTCTACAGGCTCAGGCACAGGAAACAGCGCCTGTCAATCCCTGGAAAGAGAAAAACAATCAACTGGGTTTAACTAACCCCAGATATTTGATCTTCAAACCATTCATTAATTTCTCTGTGAAATTGCATTCACGAGGCAGTGATTTACAGTTTCCACATGCACACAGCTGTCTGCATTGTTTCATTCATGTCACTTCATGCTTGAGTGACTTTGCAGTAGTCAGCTGCGAAACTAACTAACTTAACTTTCTTTGATGTAGTCCAGGAGTTGTCAGTCATAGTTTGGTATTTATAAATAAACATTGTGGTTAGTTTCACAGCTGACTGGGTGCTGCATTGCATTGTTGTGGGTGGGGTGGGTGCTGCATTGCTTTGCAGGGGAGAAGGGGCCCAGCTGCCAGCCATCGCTATCAGGTCACCTGCTCAAAATGGTGGCCCAATAGCAGGATTCCCTTGGGAATCTCTCACAATTTTTGCCATGCATAAATTTGCATGACTACGGTTTGGGAGTCACTTCCTGATTTGCACTCCCAGTGTGAACACACATCCGGTGCGAATCAGCTCCGGCAGGAGACCATAGTTTCCAAACGGAGAATCTCAGCCCACTTATAAGAACATTTGCAAAATATTTAGCTGTGCCACATTAAGATTGCTTAGAACCAGGGTATAATTTCTTTAAGATTCTATAGGGACAATTTTGTGCTGTGTTTGTCATCAACAAGAACGGCGACACAGGCACAAAATCTCACGAGGGTTTGGAAATTAGATTCTCGCCGGCGAGATCTCGTTTCCTGACTTTCCCCGCCCCTCACCAGTGATGTAGTGAGGTTCACGCCCACAAGAGGCAGGAACCTTATTTAAATACATTTTAATGAATTTAAATAATATTAAAGGACTTGCACGCCGCATGATTCGGCCCTCACTGAATACTCAAACATCGCCAACACAATGTTATGTCGGCAAGGTTCACAACAGCTTTACAAAGACCAGAAACAGTTGAGGGGTTCTAACTGAGGGTACTAAGGTAACTATTGCCCCCTTGGCACAGGTTAACACTGTAAGGTTGGCACTGCATTGAAGGGGGAATTTTGCAGTAATGGTGGGTGGGAAGCGGGCATTGTGGGGGAGGGGGAATGGCAGTGGTACTGCTGTGGTGGTTATGGGTTCATAGATTATCATAGAATTTACAGTGCAGAAGGAGGCCATTCGGCCCATCGAGTTGGTGGGGGAAGAGCCCCGATAATTGTTCTATTGTGGGGAGGGGGGAAAGCCCATGATCCATTCGTGGTAGGGGGCTGAGGGACTGAGGGGAGTTTAACATCAATTCTGATCAGGGCGCCCTTTAAAGTTGGTGCCCCATTCTCTTTGGAGACAGCCTGGCTGACTCCACCAGGCCCCACCCTGCCACACTAACGGCGTAAATCATGCTCCCTGATTTTTTTTTTGTCAGCGTGGCTCAAGGTCAGGTCTGAAAAGTGGGCAGTGCATCTGGAAAGACACAAGCCAGCTTTCACTCAGAGCTAACACTCTTGGCAGATAGTGGAATATTCTATCCGATGTTGGAGAAACCTCATTTGATTTAGTTTATTTTACTTGCCTTCCTGGAAGGAAATTCTGGTTTCTTTAAACAAAAACATATATGTTTTACTAAATAGCCTTCAAATATACATTCTAAAATGTAATGTGGAGTATAAAATTATTTTAATTTATTATATCCTGCTATTAAAATGTATTTAGATTCATTAGCGCATACCCGGCTAAATTGCAGTTAAGCCAGATATTGTTTGTGTCTCACACAGAATATGTGAATATCAATGTTTGGACAAATGGTTTCATGGAATTATAAAGCCTTTGATTTTTTTTTCTGTTGTGCCTTAAATTCAAATTGACGTCTTAAGGCTTTAAGAACTTCACCGTACTCATCCCTGGGCTGATTTCTGGGCATATAGGGCAGAATTTAATGTGGATGATAGGGGTCTCACCTGCCAGCTCCGGAATAAGCGGGAGCGCCACGCTGCCTCCCATTGGTGAAGGCCCACTGGAATTGATTGCATATCAGACCTTCCCAGGATTTAGGACCATAGGCCATAAATACCACCCCTCAAGATTTGCTGGCAAAACAGAGGTTCTCTGTTGCTCGTTGGCACCAATGTGAGCAGTGACTGCTGCTGGTAATGCATTCAGCGGAGGCGTAAGATGGCTGTGGGGCGTGAGTCACATGGGGTTGCTCACTGAGGAGGGAAAGTGATCAGAAGAAGGTGCATGGCGAGTGACTCTCAGCAGTCCCCCTCTCCCCAACGGCTGGTCCCTTGATGGCCTTTAAAGGATAGGCCACCCACCAACTGGGAACCCATAAGCAAACGCAACTGGTCGCACGTTTTGGGCTTCTCATATGACATCTTAGCCACCTGCTGCTGGTTCAATACAATGGTATTGGGATGAGATCCTTAAGTGGACCTCAATTAATGTCTGGGCAAAAAGCCTTCCTACCCCTGACTTAATCAGAAGAACCGGGAAGTCAGCGGAGTCCCCAGGGGTCCAATTAAACACCCCACCTCCAAATTCAACACCAGGAGAGTGCATTAATTTCTGCCCATAGTTTCCTAATGCCAACAGCAACTTTGATTTCTTCCTTCTATGCCGGAAAATCAAATCAAGTTCAGTATGGCAGATATGAAACTCTAGAAGTTAGATTGGAAAAAAATAATTGCTGCACTTCAAGAGTCATAACGAATGGCGCCGTGTTAGTTCATTAATTGAGCAGGCAATGTGCAGTAAAAATAAACTATGATTAACTACAATATGTAATTTTTTACAATATCCAGCCTTCCCTGAAGCTACATTTGGTGAGTGTTACTTGCTTACTGGTAGCTACAAAGTGGAGGAATCTATCCTCTGTGATTTTGCAGCCAAAGCACAGATGTACAGGGCGCATGACGTTTGTGCATGTGCAGGGTGCGTAACCTGCTCTCTACCGCCACGTCTGGTGGGAAGACTCCAATGTTTGTGTTTAACAACAGGTCGTGACCGGCATTCTCAATTTAAAAGCCAGTTGTGGCCGTTGGGCACTTCTCCCGCGATTGGGATCACCATGACCAATCGCTCCACGACCCACTTGCGGGTTGCGACCCTAAGTTTGGAAACCCTTCATCTAGAGGCATGACTTCAAATTCCATCATGGTTGTTGGGAAATGTAAATTCAATTACTTAAATAAATCTGTAATAAAAAGCTAATATCAGCAATAGTGACTATGAAACTATCAGATTTTCATTAAGAACTTATCTGCTTCACTAATGTCCTTAAGGGAAGTAAACTTGCCATCCTTACCTGGTCTGGTCTATATGTAATTCCAGACCCATGGCCCTGTGGTTAATTAACTTTTTTCGGGGCAGCATGGTGGCGCAGTGGTAGCACTACAATCTCACGGTGCCGAGATCCCAGGTTCGATCCTGACTCTGGGTCACTGTCTGTGTGGAGTTTGCACATTCTCCCCGTGTTCGAGTGGGTTTCGCCCCCACAACCCAAAGATGTGCAAGGTAGGTGGATTGAACACGCTAAACTCTCCTTAATTGGAAAAAATGAATTGGGTACTCTAAATTTATTTTATTTTTAAATTAACTTCCTTCTGATAACTGCAGACCGTTTGTGTTAAATTGCCACAAAATGCATGAGAAGAATAAAACAGGGCAAAATTGTCCAATGTCAAACCACTGCATCAGATTCAGACACGAAAAAGGCAGTCAACCCTGCAAAAGTCCTCCTCATTATATCTAGAATTGGGTGACTACAGAATAGTCCAGCAACAGCCTGACAGAGGACGGAATTTTCCAATTTGCACACTGTGCTGCCACAGTTTTGAGAAATGGCAGGTTTCCTGCTGGCTGCAATGGTGAGTTTTCACACCATATCATCCATTGCAGCTCTCATTAAATATTCATCCATGGGAAACATAATAATAACGATCTTTATTAGTGTCATTAACATTAACTTTGCAATGAAGTTACTGTGAAAATCCCCTAGTCGCCACACTACGGGTATGCTGGAATGCTGAAAGCCAGTCTCTAATTCGCCCGCAAGAGGACAGCCACCCTGTGCAGGAAGAGGATGAATGATCTTACCTGTGCAGCCAGGGTAAGCCCATCGTTTCCTTACTCTCATGGACTCACCAGCCCATCACACATTCAATCTGATCTCTCAAACAGCAACCTCAAGGGACATCACCACTCACTCCCACATACTTTCACAAATCCATCAGGCTGATAGCGACTCGAACTCTAATCCTCATACCTTCCATCACTCCACTCAACACACACATGCCAGACATCCTTATCATTAGCCTTGGCATACGTCCTGCTCACACTTTCTCCATCTGCCTTTATGCAGGAAGGGCTTGCAAGAGAGAAATCCCAGACTGGGGATGGAGTAGCCGACATGCAGATCCTCACTCCCTTTGAGGAGTGTGTTCGTGTGTGTGCGTGGGGTGAGTGTGTGCGTGGGGTGAGTGTGTGCGTGGGGTGAGTGTGTGCGTGGGGTGAGTGTACGTGCGGTGAGTGTGTACACGGGGTGTGTGTGTGCGTAGTGTGTGTGCATGGGGTGAGTGTGTGCGTGGGGTGAGTGTGTGCGTGGGGTGAGTGTGTGCGTGGGGTGAGTGTGTGCGTGGGGTGAGTGTGCGCGTGGGGTGAGTGTGCGCGTGGGGTGAGTGTGCGCGTGGGGTGAGTGTGCGCGTGGGGTGAGTGTGCGCGTGGGGTGAGTGTGCGCGTGGGGTGAGTGTGCGCGTGGGGTGAGTGTGCGCGTGGGGTGAGTGCGCGTGGGGTGAGTGTGCGCGTGGGGTGAGTGTGCGCGTGGGGTGAGTGTGCGCGTGGGGTGAGTGTGCGCGTGGGGTGAGTGTGCGCGTGGGGTGAGTGTGCGCGTGGGGTGAGTGTGCGCGCGTGGGGTGAGTGTGCGCGCGTGGGGTGAGTGTGCGCGCGTGGGGTGAGTGTGCGCGCGTGGGGTGAGTGTGCGCGCGTGGGGTGAGTGTGCGCGTGTGGGGTGAGTGTTTGTGTGTGCACGTGGGGAGGGTGTATGCACGTCCGTGGGGTGACGTTTGTGTATGTGTATGCGAGTGGTGAGCATTTGTGTGCGTGGGGTGGGTGTGTGCGCATCGTGGGGTGAGTATGTATTTGCACGCGCGCATGGGGTGAGTGTGTGAGCGCACGTGGGGTGAGTGTGTGAGCGCACGTAGGGTGAGTGCGTGGCGTGAGTGAATGCCCGTGGGGTGAGTGAATGCGCGTGGGGTGAGTGAGCGCGTGAGAGGAGTGAGTTCGCGTGGGGTGAGTGCTTGTGTGCGCGTGTGGGGTGAGTGCTTGTGTGCGCGCGTGGGGTGAGTGCTTGTGCGCGTGTGGGGTGAGTGCTTGTGTGCACGTATGGGGTGAGTGCTTGTGTGCGCGCGTGGGGTGAGTGCTTGTGTGCGCGCGTGGGGTGAGTGCTTGTGTGCACGTATGGGGTGAGTGCTTGTGTGCGCGCGTGGTGTGAGTGCTTGTGTGCGCGCGTGGGGTGAGTGCTTGTGTGCGCGCGTGGGGTGAGTGCTTGTGTGCGCGCATGGGGTGAGTGCTTGTGTTCGCGCGTGGGGTGAGTGCTTGTGTGCGCGCGTGGGGTGAGTGCTTGTGTGCGCGCGTGGGGTGAGTGCTTGTGTGCGCGCGTGGGGTGAGTGCTTGTGTGCGCGCGTGGGGTGAGTGCTTGTGTGCGCGCGTGGGGTGAGTGCTTGTGTGCGCGCGTGGGGTGAGTGCTTGTGTGCGCGCGTGGGGTGAGTGCTTGTGTGTGCGCGTGGGGTGAGTGCTTGCGCGTGGGTTGAGTGCTTGTGTGTGTGCGTGGGGGGAGTGTGTGTGTGCGCGTGGGGGGAGTGTTTGTGTGCGCGCGTGGGGGGAGTGTTTGTGTGCGCGCGTGCGGTGAGTGTTTGTGTGCGCGCGTGCGGTGAGTGTTTGTGTGCGCGCGTGCGGTGAGTGTTTGTGTGCGCGCGTGCGGTGAGTGTTTGTGTGCGCGCGTGCGGTGAGTGTTTGTGTGCGCACGTGGGGTGAGTGTTTGTGTGCGCGCGTGCGGTGAGTGTTTGTGTGCGCGCGTGGGGTGAGTGTTTGTGTGCGCGCGTGGGGTGAGTGCTTGTGTGCGCACGTGGGGTGAGTGCTTGTGTGCGCGCGTGGGGTGAGTGCTTGCTCCCAGTTTTAAATTAATTAGTGAGCAAAAGATCAGCATCCAATTAAAAACAATAAAAATATGCTAAGACTTGCCTCGTTCCACAGTTGGGGGTCTGGCACCGCAGCTGGCTTGAGACAACTGCCGCCTTAGTGCTGATGTGTTAGGCAGAGCCTTCCAGGTAACCGTCCCCACATGCGATGTGTTGGCAGAGAGGCCTTGAGCTGAACCCAAGATGCCACAGGCTATGCATGGTGCAAAGTTGGTGCATGATTCTCGAAGCCCTTGGTGAAGTGCATGTCGCCAGATGCATGTTGTTTATTTAGCATTGTGAAACATGTCAGCCTAATGCACGTCGACATGTCCTATTGATTCAGCGTGGGGGGCGATTCTGGCGAGTACCCCATTTAATAAGTATACGTGACATTAAAATGTATACATAGACATTCCTGAAGTTGCACAGTGGGAAAAACACCATGCCCTATTGGTTTCACAACATCGTAAAATTGACTTTTGTGCTCCCACGATATTTTCCCCTCCCACCCATCATGACACCCACTGCGGATGGGAGCAGAAAATCACGGCTATATTCGGTTATCACCATCCATGAGTATCTCCTGTCTCACCAGCAGGACAAACTCACCAAAGGTAAAGGCATAGAACATAGAACAGTACTGCACAGTACAGGCCCTTCGGCCCACGATGTTGTGCCGACCATTTATCCCAATCTCAGATCAACCTAGCCTACACCCCTTCAATTTACTGCTGTCCATGTGCCTGTTCAAGAGTTGCTTAAATGTCCCTAATGACTCTGACTCCACCACCTCCGCTGGCAGTGCATTCCACGCACCCACCACTCTCTGTGTAAAGAACCTACCTCTGACATCTCCCCTATACCTTCCTCCAATCACCTTAAAATTATGTCCCCTCGTGACCGCCATTTCCACTCTGGGGAAAAGTCTCTGGCTATCCACTCTATCCATGCCTCTCATCACCTTGTACACCTCTATCAAGTCACCTCTCTTCCTTCTTCGCTCCAGTGAGAAAAGCCCTAGTTCCCTCAACCTTTCTTCATAAGCCATTATCTCTATTCCAGGCAGCATCCTGGTAAATCTCCTCTGCACCCACTCCAAAGCATCCACATCCTTCCTATAATGAGGCGACCAGAACTGGACACAATATTCCAAGTGTGGTCTAACCAGGGTTTTATAAAGTTGCAGCAAAACCTCGGGCTCTTAAACTCAATCCCCCTGTTAATGAAAGCCAACACACCATACGCCTTCTTAACAACCCTATCAACCTGGGTGGAAACTTTGAGGGATCTATGTACGTGGACCCCAAGATCCCTCAGTTCCTCCACACTTCCAAGAATCCTGCCTTTAACCCTGTATTCAGCATTCAAATTCGACCTTCCAAAATGAATCACTTCACATTTATCTAGATTGAATTCCATCTGCCACTTCTCAGCCCAGCTCTGCATCCTGTCAATGTCCTGTTGTAACCTACAACAGCCCTTGACACTATCTGCAACTCCACCAACCTTCGTGCCATCAGCAAACTTACTAACGCACCCTTCCACTTCCTCATCCAAGTCATTTATAAAAACCACAAAGAGCAGAGGTCCTAGAACAGATCCTTGCGGGACACCACTGGTCACCGACCTCCAGGCGGAATACTTTCCATCTACTACCACTCGCTGTCTTCTTTCGGCCAGCCAATTCTGTATCCAGACAGCCAAATTTCCCTGTATCCCATGCCCTCTAACTTTCTGAATGAGCCTACCATGGGGAACCTTGTCAAATGCCTTACTGAAATCCATATCCACCACATCCACTGCCCGACCTTCATCAATGTGTCTTGTCACATCCTCAAAGAATTCAATGAGGCTTGTGAGGCATGACCTGCCCCTCACAAAGCCATGCTGACTATCTTTAATCAAACTATGTTTTTCTAAATAATCATAAATCCTATCTCTCAGAATCCTTCCCAGTATTTTGCTCACCACAGACGTAAGATTGACTGGTCTGTAATTCCTAGTTATTTCCCTATTCCCTTTCTTGAACAGGGGAACAACATTTGCCTCCCTCCAATCATCCGGTACTACTCCAGTGGAGAGTGAGGACGCAAAGATCATCGACAAGGGTGCAGCAATCTCCTCCCTCGCTTCCCATAGTAACCTTGGGTATACCCCGTCAGGCCCAGGGGACTTATATATCCTTCTTAATATCAACCTGTTTGAGTCTATTTACCTAGTTCACGCTGTTCTCATGAGCACCAAGGCCCCTCTAGTGAATACTGAAGCAAAATATTCATTTCGGGCCTCCCCTAACTCCTCTGACTCTAGGCACAAGTTCCCTCCAATATCCCTGATCGGCCCTACTCTCACTCTGATCATCCTCTTATTTCTCACAAGTGTAGAACGCCTTGGGGTTTTCCCTAATCCTTCCTGCCAGGGCTTTTTCATGCCCCCTTCTAGCTCTCCTAAGTCCATTTTTGAGTTCCTTCCTGGCTACCTTGTAACCCTCGAGAGGTGTGCCAGATCCTTGCTTCCTCAACCTTACGTAAGCTTCCTTCTTCCTCTTGACTGGACGCTCCACTTCTCTTGTCATCCGAGGCTCCTTCACCTGACCATTCCTTCCTCGTCTCAGTGGGACAAAATTATCCAGCACTCGCAGCAAGTGTTCCTTAAACAACCCCCACATTACTGTTGTGCATTTCCCCAAGAACAAGTGCTCCCACTTTATGCTCCTCAGCTCCTGTCTGATAGCAGTTTAATTTCCCCTCCCCCAATTAAATACCTTCCCATACTGTCTGTTTACCCTCTCTATGACTATGGTAAAGGTCAAGGAGTTATGGTCACTGTCACCAAAATATACAGTCAGGCAAGTACCCTGGGAGTCCTATGGACCTTATGCAATCTTATGACTTCAGGCCAAACATGAGCAAGGAAATCTTCTGCTGATTACCACCTACACCCCTTCCTCAGCAAATTAACTTTTATTCCTCCATGTTGAACGCCCTCTGGGAGAAGCACTGAGGGTAGCAAGGGCTTAGAATATATCTAGGTGGAAGACTTCAATGCCACTAAGAGTCGCTCAGTAAGATTATGGCTACAAGCTGGCTGGGCCCTGAAGGAGATAGTTGCCAGCTGAACTTGTGACAGGTTATGAGAGAAACAACATGTGGAGAGAAAAAACATTTGACCTTGTTACTGTCTGTCGCAGATGCAGCCACAGTCCTTATGGTTCTTTTTTCCACACTGAAGATGCCCTCTGTTGTGTTGTATAGTACAGTGCTAAATTTATTTATTGCAAGGAGAATTTATTGTAAGTGCAATTTTATGGGGCTTGTATATCTTTTTGCTCTCCATATTTAAGGAAGGATATATTTGTCTTAGAGGTGGTTCAGTGAAAGTTCATAAGATTGGTCAGTCATGTGATGAGAGGGTTGCCCTATGATGGGAGGCTAAGTGACTTGGGATTTTAGAAGAATGAAAGGTGATTTCTTTGAAACATAGATCCTGAAGGGACTTGTCAGGGTAGACATTAACAGGTTGTTTCCCTGACTGGGGAATCTAAGGCGTGGGTAACAATTTCAGGATAAGGGGTTGATCCTTTAGGACTGAGATGAAAATATTCTTCACTTAGAGAGTTGTAAATCTTTGGAATTTTCTACCCCAGAGGATTGTGGAAGTTCCATCGTTGAATATATTTAAGGTTAAGATAGACGGAAATTGGACCAGAACAAGCAGATATAATTCAGCAGCCATCTTCAAGTGCTTATTTTTATATTCCTATTATAAATTTATATGTCCAAATTTTATATGGAAACTGCGATGTAAACTTATCATCAGTACCATGGTCACGTAAGGTTGAATTTTAATTTATTACAATTAATTTGAATCAATTGGAAATAAAAATTATAGTTAATTGATTGATTTGTGTTTCAACCAGTATCTATTGTTCATGTGTAAAACTTCAAGAGGAGAGAAAAGGAAGAAAATCAGTGGAAAGAAAATTCTTGCTGACTTGACTGTGGTTATGCCCAGTCCTGTCTCTACCTAACTTAAACAATTTGAACAGAGGTTGCTGGACAGAAATTAGAACTCTGGCACAAGCAAAGAACATAAGAAATGGGAGCAGGAATAGGTCATTTGGCCCCTCGAGACTGCTCCATTATTCAGTAAAATCTGATTTTAAACCTCAACCTCACTTCCTTTCTGATCCCTCTATCCCTTGATTCCCCAACCTCGAAGTCCAAAAATTTATCTCGGTCTTGAATGTACTGAACGACTTAACACCCAAAGCTCTTTGTGGCAAAGAATTCCAAAAGGTCAGCACCCTTTGAGTGAAAAAAATTCCTCCTCATCTTCATATTAAATGATTGATCCCTTATCCAGAAACTCTGCTAGATTCTAAATTCTCCAACCAGCGGAAACAGCCTCTCTGGATGCATCTAGTCAAATCCCTTAAGAATTGTAACTGTTTCATAGCAGTCCCCTCTCATTCCTTTTAACTCCAGAAAATATGGGTGCATTCTACTCCACCTTTCCATAAAAGAAAGGAATCAGTCTATGAACTTGTGCTGCTCCACCTCCAAGGCAAGTAAATCCTTCTATTATGCGAGTGCGGTATGGGGAGAAAGCAGGAATATGGCATTGAGATGGAGGATAAGCCATGATCTTATTGAATGGCGGAGTAGGCTCGAAGGGTGGAATGGCCTTCTCCTAGATTCTGTTTCCTTGGAAATTCTATACAGTACTCCAGGTGTGGTCTCACCAAAGTACTGTACAGTTGTAGCAAGATATATTTATGTTTGTACTTTAGAGCTCTTGCAATAAAATCCAATAGGCCATTTGCCTTAATTGCTTGCTGTATATGCATGGATCACACTGATGGTATCTGTGAGGGTATTCCAACTTGGAAACCGGTTCGTGGGAGTATATAATTTTTTTAATGGTGTGAGGAGTCAAGTGAAGCCCCAATCAGAATAAAAAGCCTAGTCATATAACAATTATTAAAGACTATTTATTAAATTAAAGAAAAAAGGCAATTACACGTGGAGAGGACTACAATACTCTAGGATAATTAAGTAGATGAATCACTAAATACACACTTTATATAGAATGTACCTCTTGTTCAAAATTATATCTACTATTCCTGAACTTTTAAGATTTCTTCATTTCCCAAACAACACCCAAATTAAGTAAATCTATAAGTCAAATTGAGCTTATAGTTACACACAACACCAGGCTGATATTCAAGTCTGGGAAACTTTTTTCCTGATCCAGTGAAGATACTTAAACTGCATTTGCGAAGGTTTCTGCATGATATTGACTCTAAGACTTAGATGCTAGTCTAGGTTCCTGAATGTTGGATTGGGGACTGACCACGCAGGCTGTTAGGTGTAAACTTGCCTCTCTACTTCTGAGGGTGCTGTCAACTATATATTGTGTGTCTAGACATCTGCATCTCGTTACTTTTAAAATTACATCCCGTGCCTTTTGAATGGTAACTACTGCTGCCGCTAGGCAGATTTCTACCTGTTTCTGGGCAGACCCATGACATCTGTTGCTAGGCAGATCATATCCCATCATGCCTTGTTACATTTGTTTTACTGCTGGCACTGGGCAGATTTCTACCTGTTGCTGCGCAGATCTATGACAATGCTAATATTTTTTCTTCTATGAGGGCACCCAAATTTCTCCGAATACAAGCATTTGAAAGTTACTCACCATTTAAAAAATATTGTGTTCTTCTATTTCTTCCAACCAAAGTGAATAATCTTGTATTAGTCTACATCCATCTGTTCCTCTTTATCTCTCCTGCTAGTTACATCCCTGCTAGTTACACTCCCCCAAATTTCAAAAATCTCCCTCACGCCTAATCATATGATGTTCGCTGAGTGCTTTGTTAACACCTCCTTAGTATTAGATTCCAGCATTTTCCTGCCAGTTGATGAAAGGCTAACTGGCCTATTGTTCCTTTCACCTCTCTCTTTTCTTGAATAGTTCAATTAGCTTGGAATTCTTTCAAAACTTTGCTGAGTAAAAGTTTTGTTGAATCTGTTCTTCAATGCTATCCTCTCTGGCAAGAAACCCAAGGGATCATCAAAAGGCCATTGTCTTCGCAGAATTCTAGTTTCCTCCCAGTGGCTCTTGTCTGTGAACTACAGAATCCTATTTAAAAACCTTCTAAACTGTGATGGAGTGGAATGCTCAGCTTAAGGCCAATAGGTATGATTTTTTAAGACTTAACTCGGCCTCTATAGAGCCTCCCTAAAACAAATGATTACCATCACCAGATGTATTATCATGCTTTTCAGCATTTACTCATGGTCTAATGCTCAAGTGTATCAAAATTGAGTAAGCCTGTAGCAATGGCAGCAGGGAGCTTATCTCACTGAATTGCCTGACGATAACACCTATCCCAGTTTGAACAGGCTATGAATAGAGTTTGGTCTGTAATACACTTTGCTGGGGAGCATGAAAAATAGTGAAACAGCTGTACTTAAAAGCTGGTACTCATTATTAAAATGAGTGACTATGGTGTAGCATTTGAATAGCGCTTCTACTTTTAAAACGCTAAGAAATAAGGCCAATCGGCTTGTCCAGCCTTCTCCATTTAATAATCGTTTGGATCATTTGGAAACCTTTGGCTTCAGAGACACTTTCCCACCTGCTCCCCATATCCCTTGATCCGTGCGACCCCAAAAATTGGTCTATCCTAGACTTAAATACATTCAATAATTCTGCATCCACACCCCTCTGGATAGAAAATTCCAGACTCTGATTTAAGACATTTCAACTCATCTTGGTCCTCTTATCCTGAGGCTGTGAACCCGTGTTCTAGATTCCCCAGCTGGGGGAACCAACCTCTGTGTCTATCCGAACAGAATCTTGTATGTTTTAATGAAATCACCTCAGTGTGGCAGCCTTGCATCTCGTAAGGCAATGCTTTGCACCAGATGGCTAACTCTGGGTTAAACATCACCTAGTTGGCCAGGAACTCCATCTGGCATTACAGCCTCTGCCACATATGCTACAGAGAAAGACAGTAGGCTGAGAAGGTGCAGGATTAATTGGCCTTGGTTTTCTCTGGATCCTCCTCTTGGCCATTTGAGCTTTTAGTTTCTGCTCACCTCTTCCAATGCCCTTCCAAACAGTGATTCTTCAAAAGTCACAGGCTTTAGTGAATCTCTCCAGCTGTCAATGTCAATACCCGCCACCTTGTAGGTGTAGTGGAGGTATGGATGAGCAGGATGTTGTGACCCAGAGACCAATTCAGGTCTTTGGATAAACAGTCATTATCATCTTGTCATGAGAATGTCGTTTTAAGAAATGGTTAGCTGCTCATGTTACTGCAGTGATGTCAGAGTGTGGGTGGAGCTGAGCTCTGGTTCTGCTTTTTAGTTTCACTTTGAGAAAAGCTTGGGTGTGTCTGTCATTTGGTTTTGTTTTTCAGTGTGTTGCAGCTGAAGTCAGATAAAGCAGCTGTATTGTTGATTTCTCTCTGCCATGAAGGACTATCTCTTAATCATTTGGTGAATTCAGAATTATAAATGTTTTCAGTATTGAATGTAAACCCTGATGTGCTTCTGTTTAAAGGTTTGTTAAGTCTTTTGGGTGTAAAAGGACAGCATACAGGTTACTTAATGTATTCTTTCAGGGGTGTATTTGATTTACTGGTTGCTAAGATATTCACTGTTTGTTTTAGAAAGGTTAACTTGAGTTCATTGAATGAACATTGTTTTGTTTTAAAAAATACTGGTCTATTTCTGCTGTACCGTACCTGCAGAGTGAGCAGTGTGCTCCACATACCACAATCTATTAAAAGTTGTGGGTCCTTTGAACTTCATGATACACTTTGGGATTCTCTAAACCCTGACACATAACAATTGGGGGCTCGAGGGGAATAAAAGTCTATTGGATTGGCTTAGTGAACTTAATGACAGTGAGGGGTGAGCATATTGTGGTATTTTAGTTTAAGTGGGGAGTGTGTTGTGGACAATGGCTCTTTCAGAGTCTCAGAAGTTTTTGGAGGTGGAGACGGTCACACGCAGTACCTTATGGGCAGACTGTTAGATTTGGCAAAAACATTGCAGTTAACATTAACTGACAAAATGCGAAAAGATGAGGTAATTATGGCGGTGGTTAAGCATTTAAAGTTGCCTGAGATACAGTTTGACTCATTGGAAATGGAACAAATTCATTTACAAATTAAACAAATGGAACATGAGAAAGAATTAAAGCAGCTTGAATACGAAAGAGAGGAAAAAGGAAAAGAGAGAGAGATAGAGAGGACAAAGAAAAGGAGAGAGAAGAAAGGAGAAAAGAAAGAATAGCCCTAGCAGAAGAAAACGAAAGGGAGACACAGATCAGGGAAAAAGATAAAGAGAGAGAGTTTGAACTTCAGAAAATGGCCATGAAACATGACAGTCAGTTAAAATTGGCAGACGTAAAGGGAAACATACAGTTGGATGATAGGGATGAGGATAGTGAGAAAGTGCGTCATAGTCGAAGACGTGGTGGGGATCTATTTAAATATGTCCAAGCATTGCCAAGGTTTGACGAGAAGGAGGTAGAACCCTTTTTCATTTCATTTGAAAAGGTAGCTACAAAACTGAAATGGCCACAGGACATGTGGGTATTACTGATTCAAACAAAGCTGGTATGTAGGGCGGGTGAAGTGTTTTCATCACTACCGGAGGAAGTATCTGGGACGTATGAGGAGGTGAAGAAATCCATCTTAAGTGCATATGAACTAGTGCCTGAAGCTTACAGACAAAGGTTTAGAAATTTAAGGAAAGAATTTGGTCAAACATGCATGGAGTTTGAAAGGCTCAAACAAAGTAATTTTGATAGGTGGATAAGGGCTTTGAAAATAGACCAAACGTATGAAGCTCTCAGAGAAATTCTACTTTTGGAGGAGTTTAAAAATTCAATTCCTGATGTACTGAGAACTCATGTGGAAGAGCAGAGGGTTAAAACTGCGAGATTAGGAGCGGAAATGGCAGATGATTATGAATTAGTTCATAAATCAAAGCTTGGTTTCCGACATCAGTTTCAGCCTGTGAGGGATAGAAACTGGGGATATGAGAAATACTCAAGTGGTAAAGGTGATCTGATGGGAGATAATAAGGAGAGTGTACCTCATTTTTAAAAAAATCCAGGAGGGTGGAAAAGAAATGAAAAGTTTCAAATGTTTTCACTGTAATAAACTAGACCATGTAAAGTCACAGTGTTGGTGGTTGAAGAAAAGCACTGGGAAGGCTGATGTGGTAAAACAGGATAAGACAGTGGGGTTTGTTAGAGTGGTAAAGGAAAGCCCAAGGGAATGGAAGGAGGTGCAAAAGATTGTACAGACTGTTCAAGAGGTGATTGATAAGAAGGTGCCCATTGTCTTTAAAGAATTTACTTGTGTGGGTAAAGTTTACTCATGTGTATCAGGAGGAGCAAGTAAAGAAGTCACAATTTTAAGAGATACGGGAACTAGTCAATCTTTACTGATAAGAGATGAGGAGTTATGTAGGTTGGGAAGAATGTTGCCAAAAAAGTTGGTAATATGTGGAATTCAGGGTGAGAGGAGCAGTGTTCCATTATATAAGGTAAGGTTGGAAAGCCCAATGAAGAGTGGTGAAGTGGTAGTAGGCGTAATAGAGAAACTATCTTGTCCAGGAATATAGTTTATCTTGGGTAATGATATAGCTGGATCGCAAGTGGGAGTGATGCCTATTGTGGTTGATGAGCCAGTGGAAAATCAGACAACTGAAGTGTTGAAGGACGAATATCCTGGGATTTTTCCGGATTGTGTAGTAACAAGGTCGCAAAGTCACAGGTTAAGACAAGAGGAGAAATCAAAGAGTGAAGATGAAGTTGAAGTGCAATTATCAGAAACGATTTTTGATCAGATGATTGAAAAAGAACAAGAACAGGTGGCGGATGAGGCGGATATTTTTACTATAGGAAAATTGGTGGAGTTGCAACAAAAAGATACAGAAATAAAACGGATGTATCAGAAAGCATACACGGAAGAGGAATCTGCGTGTATACCAGAGTGTTATTACTGCAAAAATAATGTCTTGATGAGTAAATGGAGACCTTTACATATGCAGGCGGATGAAAAGTGGGCAGAAGTTCATCAAGTAGTATTGCCAGTAGGGTATAGAAAGGAGGTGTTGCGAGTTGCACATGAGGTACCAGTGGGAGGTCATTTGGGGATAAGGAAAACTCAAGCTAAAATCCAGAAACATTTTTATTGGCCTGGACTACATGAAGATGTAATTAAATTTTGTCAGTCATATCACACATGTCAAGTGATAGGGAAACCTCAAGCAGTGATAAAACCAGCATCCTTAATACCCATTCCAGCATTTGAGGAATCTTTTACAATGGTCCTAATTGATTGCGTAGGACCGCTTCCTAAAACAAAAAGTGGGAATCAATATCTTTTGATGATAATGGATGTGTCTACTAGGTTTCCAGAGGCCATTCCAGTACGTAATATTACAGCTAAAAATTGTGGCGGAGTTACTTAAATTCTTTACTAGATATGGACTACCCACAGAAATAAAATCGGATCAAGGATCAAATTTTACCTCAAAGTTATTCAAAGAAGTTATGGATAGCTTAGGAATAAAACAATTTAAATCAACTGCGTACCATCCAGAATCGCAAGTAGCATTAGAAAGGTGGCATCAGACATTGAAGACAATGTTGAGGGCTTATTGTCAAGATTATCCAGAGGATTGGGATAAAGGAATTCCATTCGTACTGTTTGTAATTAGGGATGCACCTAATGTGTCAACCAAATTTAGTCCTTTTGAACTAATTTTTGGTCATGAGGTAAGAGGACCACTTAAATTGATTAAAGAAAAATTGGTGGGTGAGAAATCGGAAATTACACTATTGGATTACATGTCAAATTTTAGAGAACGATTAAATAGAGCAGGTGAATTGGCGAGACAACATTTGAAAGTTGCACAAAATGTGATGAAGCATAGAATTTACAGTGCAGAAGGAGGCCATTCGGCCCATCGTGTCTGCACCGGCTCTTGGAAAGAGCACCCTACCCAAGGTCAACACCTCCACCCTATCCCCATAACCCAGTAACCCCACCCAACACTAAGGGCAATTTTGGACACTAAGGGCAATTTATCATGGCCAATCCACCTAACCTGCACATCTTTGGACTGTGGGAGGAAACCGGAGCACCCGGAGGAAACCCACGCACACACTGGGAGGATGTGCAGACTCCGCACAGACAGTGGCCCAAGCCGGAATCGAACCTGGGACCCTGGAGCTGTGAAGCAATTGTGCTATCCACAATGCTACCGTGCTGCCCTGAAGCGGGTAGCAGACAAGATATCCAAAGTTCGTAGTTTTGCCAGTGGAAATAAAGTTTTAGTGTTGTTACCAGTGGTAGGTGAGCCTTTAAAAGCTAGGTTTTGTGGACCTTATCAGATTGAAAGGAAATTAAGTGAGGTGAATTATGTGGTAAAAACATCAGATAGAAGGAAGACTCACCGAGTGTGTCATGTGAATATGCTTAAAAGGTACTATGAAAGGGAAGGAGAGAAAAGGGAGGAGGTTTTACTGATTCTAACGCAAAGTGACGAACCAAATTCAGATGACTGTGAATTTGACATAGCTCAAATTAAATTAGAAAATGAGGATGTTCTTAAAAATTGGGATAAATTGTTGAGTTACCTTCCAGAGGAAAAATGAACTGACCTGAAAGAGTTATTGATATCACATGGGCAAGTTTGTGGAGATAAATTGGGAAGTTCTAAAATGGCTATACATGATGTAGATGTGGGAAATGCTGTTCCAATCAAACAACATCCATATAGACTTAATCCTTTAAAATTGGCACAGGTCAACAAAGAGATTGAGAGTATGCTTAAAAATGGCATAATTGAAGTGGGTTGCAGCCAATGGAGCTCACCCATAGTGATGGTACCTAAACCAGACGGTACCCAACAGTTGTGTGTCGACTATAGAAAGGTTAATGCAGTTACAAGAATGGACTCTTAGCCTATCCCACGTTTGGAGGATTGCATTGAGAAAGTGGGACAGTCCACTTTTATTTCCAAATTGGATTTACTTAAAGTTTACTGGTAGGTACCTTTATCCGAAAGGGCAAAGAAGATTTCAGCTTTTGTGACTCAGATGGTATATACCAATTCAAAGTTATGCCATTTGGCATGAAAAACGCCCCAGCCACATTTGAACGGTTAACTAACACAGTCGTTTCAGGATTACCGACTTCAGAAGGCGGGTTTGGTGATAAACCTAGCCAAAAGTGAATTTGGAAAAGACCAAGTCACTTTCCTTGAGTTCTCGATACCCTCGAGACGAAGGGAAATAATGCGATTTCTTGGCTTGAGTAGATTTGATCGAACATTTGTGCAAAAGTTTTGTCGCGTGATTGCTCCACTGACGGACTTGCTCAAAAAGCGTAACAAATTCCAGTGGACAGCGGACTTTCAACAGCCATTTGACAGCCTGAAAGCTGTGATAACCAATGCTCATGTGTTGGGGAATTGCAAGGGACTCTGTGATCAGATTGAACTAAAGTATCTGACTTTAAAGAGAAAGGCCGAGGCATAGAGAAATGGACGGATCGTGCAGAGACCTTCTTGTTCAAAGGGACTGTTAATCGAGAAGGATTTCAGCTGGAAGAAGAATGGAAATAAATGGACTATTATTATACCTGTTTGCGTGTGTTTT
Source organism: Scyliorhinus torazame (assembly GCF_047496885.1). Lineage (NCBI taxonomy): Eukaryota > Metazoa > Chordata > Chondrichthyes > Carcharhiniformes > Scyliorhinidae > Scyliorhinus > Scyliorhinus torazame. Next base: position 149,144,371 of record NC_092712.1, read on the forward strand.
TTGCAACAAAAATGTATATTTACTGTGTGCATTTCTTAAAGAATGGTGAAAAGGTGAAAAATAAAACCATCTTGACGTTGATGATTTATTTTATTTTCTTGGGGGGAGGTGTCATGAGAATGTCGCTTTAAGAAATTGTTAGCTGCTCATGTTACTGCAGTGATGTCAGAGTGTGGGTGGAGCTGAGCTCTGGTTCTGCTTTTTAGTTTTACTTTGAGAAAAGCTTGGGTGTGTCTGTCTTTTTGGTTTCGTTTTTCAGTGTGTTGCAGCTGAACTCAGAAAAAGCAGCTGTACTGTTGACCTCTCTCTGCCATGAAGGACTATCTCTTAATCATTTGGTGAATTCAGAATTATAAATGTTTTCAGTATTGAATGTAAACCCTGATGTGCTTCTGTCTGAAGGTTTGTTAAGTCTTTTGGGTGTAAAAGGACAGCATACAGGTTACTTAGTGTTGTATTCTTTGGGGGTGTATTTGATTTACTGGTTGCTGAGATATTCACTGTTTGTTTTAGAAAGGTTAACTTGAGTTCATAGAATAAACATTGTTTTGTTTTTAAAAATACTGGTCCATTTCTGCTGTACCATACCTGTAGAGTGAGCCGTGTGCTCCCCATACCACAATCTATTAAAAGTTGTGGTTCAGGTGAACACCATGATACACTTTGGGATTCTCTAAACCCTGACTCATAACAATCTTAACCAGCAGAGGCAATACTGGCTTAGCAATGGTTGTGTTCTGATGGAATTAGCACTTATGTACGACTGACAACCACTTTGCATAAAGAAGGACCAGCATTTATATGAACGGTTTCGCAATTTGAAGACATCTTGAAGTATTTCACAACCAGTGAATTGCTACAATCACTTTGTAGGTAAACACTGCTGCCAATTTGTTCATAGCCAGGTCCCATAAACAGCAAATTAAATGGTTGGTCGGTTTTCGTTGGTTGTTTGAAGGATGAAAGTTGGCCAAGGCAGAAGAATAATTACCTGCTTTTGAAATAATGCCATACTATCTTTTTACTCCTAAAGATGTCAGAAAAGGTTTTACATTAATGGATTATATGCTCCATTAAACCCTGGAGTGGGGCTTCAACCCATCGGATTCTGACTTAAAAGTGAAATTAACATGCAGTCCTGGCTCAAACCTAGGTTAAGAACAACACCCTTGGGGTCATGTTCTCAACCACTGCCCTACTGCAAAACACACTCTTCCATTGTATGTAGGCTGAATGGAACATTTTTGTTGCTGGAGATAGGAGCCAATGAACAGCAAACCAGTATAAAGCATCTGCGCGTCTGTGTTTCTCTGCTGAGGGATGGTCTGCAAGTAATAGCCCCTTTTTTTTTAAGCATAATCCATCTTCGTGTTGTTTCTTCAAATATTGCAGATATCCTGGAATGCTGCAGAAAAAGACAATTATGTCCGTCTCTTGGATAACCGACATGTAGACTGTTTCTTTGGCCATATACGATCTGATAAATATATAATGTTTTCTTTTTTTATATATAAATTTTGGTACCCACTTCTTTTTTTTCCCCAATTAAGGGGCAATTTAGCGTGGCAATTCACCTACCCTGCACATCTTTTTGGGTTGTGGAGTGAGACCCACGCAGACACGGGGAGAATGTGTAAACTCCACAAGGACAGTGACCTGGGGCTTGGATCAAACCGTGCTGCCCATGACGATCAATATATAATTGACAATTCTATGCTCTAGCTGATGCAGCTTTACGCAGGTGAAGATGTTACCCTTTGCAAGAATAATATCTGTCACTTGCTCGATACAGTTGGATACTGCCAACTGCCTGATATGCCACTTGAAGGTGTGGTGATGTGAAAACTTTGCTTCTGTTCCAGGTGTCTGCAGATTGTACTGCTGATGATGTAATTCAAGGCAGCCACTTTTGAGAAACAGAGGTGACACAGGCAGGTCTTTCCTGTGGAGGCTCTGTATTGGGGAGTTCCAGTGTTGTGATCAATATGGACCAAATACCTCAAGTGTCATATCTGAAACCCTCACCATTATGTACAGTATAATTTAAATGTCAACACCAAGCGCAAATAATTAAGTAAAGGATTGATAGCGGAAAAAAAAAACTGCACATTGCCCAGCAATAAAAAAAAATGCATGGAGCAAAATGTGTACAAAAAAAGCAGGTTGCTGCAAATAAACTTTTTTATAAAACCTTGATTAGGCTGAGCTGCAAGCTGTTTCTTTATCTTGCATCTTTCTCTAGTTTCTTCTCAATTGGCCATAAATAACCTATACAAATTTATTTTGCCCATGAGCACGTGTTTTGTTCACTCAACTCAATATTTGGACTACCCAGTATCCTTTCTTGGCCCTCAAAATAATTGCTAAAAGTTGTCTCCTCAGGCACTGTTCTCCATGCCGCCTGCCCCCCAAAAGCTGTCATCATCACCCTCTCCTGAGGAAACTAAACATTCATCCTTCTGCCTTCACAAGCTGCTGCTCCATCTCCCAACCTCCTTTCCCTTTTAAGTCTCATCAAACCCCTACTCCTGTTTCCCAGAACTGCCTGCTTGAATTGCTCCAATTAGGTTTCTGCCTATGCCATACTACTAAAGCACATCTTATCTAAGTTACAAATGACATCTTATGTGACCATAATAAACAATCCACCTTTGTCCTTTTCAGCCTGTTACAGCCCTTGGCTCAGTTCACCACACTATCCACCTCTATGCCTCTTTTCAGACTGGCTTCTCTTCTCACTCCTGCAGCGTTATCTCTGATGTCCTCGAAGGATCTATACTTGATCCATTCATATTTCTCATCTACATGCTGTCCCTGGTTGATATGCAAAATAACATAGAAAGGTTCCACATGTATGCTGAAGGCTTTGAGGGTTTGCTCTACCTCACACCCACCTCACTTAACCCTCCACTGCTTCAAAATTGTCAGACTGCTACTCCAGTATGAAAATAAATTTAATCAAACTGAATATTGAGAAGATTAGAGCCATTGTTTTTGGTCCCTGAAACAAACTCCATTCCCTAGCCATTGACTCCACCCCTCCCTCTGGTAACTGTGAGGCTGAACAAGATTGTACAACTTTGATGTTATATTTGACCCTAAGATGAGCATTTGATCATCCAGGCCATGAGACTACCTGTTTTCACCTCCATCACATCATTGTCTTTGCCCCACCGCAACTCATCTGCTGCTGAAACGCTCACCCGTGTCTTTGTTACCTCTAGATTTGACTATTCCAATGCGCATCTGGGCAGCCTCCCTCCCATCTTCCACCCTCCATAAACTTGAGCTCATCCAAACTCTGCTGCCAGTAACCTAATTTACATCAAGTCCCATTCACTTGTCAATGGCTTGCAACTCCCTGGCGACTTTGAGGCTTAACCATATTGACCCTAAGTTGAGCTTCTGATCAGCCATGCCAAAAAGGCTGTCGGTTTTCACCTCCATCACATCACTGACTCCAAAACTAAGCTCATCCAAACTGCTACTCTAATTCGCATCAAGTCCTATTCACTTCGGCCAGTGCTTTCTCCTGGAACGTGAAGATATACAGAGATGATGGGTGGAATCCTATTGGAGGGGGTGGGGAGGGAGAGGGGGTGGGTGCAGTAAATGTAGCGAACCGTCAAGTCCATTGATTTCGGTGGGGCCACAAGATCCTGCTGGTGGGGCGGCAATAAAATTCCACTTGATATTGCTATTGTCTTTGTGGTTTGGTTCTTGTTGCTTTAATGTACTCACCTTGTGTGGATTTGGTTTCCCTGCAGCATAATAGCTTATATCAGGAACAAAGCTACAGACCAGCATTTCGAAACATTTTGTCTTCTGCCGCACTGCAATACAAAAGTGTACTCTGATGTTCGGACCATAAATATGAAGTAACCCCTTTTTGATTTTTATTGAAAGTCATTCCTCGCTGATCTTAGGGTTAAATTTCTTCGATACTATGTAAGGAAAATTTAATTTCAGTAATGTGTAATAAAGACAATCATCACATTGTTGCCACAGCATTTTTGGAGTTTGTATGGGATCAGAGTGTTTTCCTGTGATTATGTTTTAGAAATCTAGTGGCACTGCCAACAAATATGATCAGACCATTAAGTCTGACAAAAAAGTCTTTGTTAAGTAACTGACTCAATGTTACAGGCATGAGTGTGCCCAGAATACTTTTGTTTAAACTACAGGTGACATGTTACATCTAAGAAAGTAAACTAGACGTGTCTGTGAAATACGTTCTTAAAGGAAGAATCTAAAATAGAAAGGCCACCAGCTCGATTGTAAAATGTAGCAGAATAATGAGTAAATCAGATAGGTGACACTGAGCTTAGATCTCAACCTATAGATTGTAAGAGAAAGGGAAGCCCAAAGGAATTCAAAGAGTGATTTGGACTGAAACTAGTTAAATAGTTGTGAGAGAGGAAAATAGGTTGGATGTGAGTTAGATCAGCTGTCACTGCAATAAGTTGTCTCAGAGTGTGAAATTAAGTTAAAAGGAGCCTCTCCAGACATTGAAGCAATATTCTAGCCTTGGGTGGATTTTAGAATTAGTTCTGCCAAAAAGCAATTATGTTGACAGCTATTAGATAGTAATGTTCTACAACTCTTGTCCTATTACAATAGCTCTTTACAGTGGCAGACTGTCTACATGTTCAGAATTATAGGATTACTTGAAACATCAGACTGGTTCAAGAAGCAGGCTTATATTCTTTCTCCATAAATTGCTAGCATCTATTTGTCATCTATTTTACTTTTAGATAAAATTGTTTGATGTTATGTTTACATGGAATTAGATTTTATTGACTACAACAAGCCTTTCAAATGACACTTAGTAGTACAATGCTTTGTCTACTTTTCTGCAACAAAGTCCCTAATTTTCTATTCTCCTGGGATAAATAACATGAAATAATTATTAGTTCTGTACCCATTGAAAGCTTTTTTTTAGGATATCGTATTTCGGTCTGATTGTTCAATTTTTTCTATTGTTAATTTCAGACTGTTGTACAACTTTACCGCATCTGTAACCTGACATAAAAGGAAGGAATTAGATCAAGGCAGTATTTATTACGTTCACACTTCATCCCTTTGCCTGAAAACATAAGCTGCATGTGACCACATATGCTTTGTGTATATTTTCTCTCCTTTGTTGGCTTTCAATCTTCCTGATCTCTGCTGTGGATTACCTTTAGCATCACTGCAATAATCTGACTACTTTGTTGACCTGAGCTGCATATCACCTTTCCCACATTTCTTCTGTCACCAAAATTACCACCTTCTACCATCAAAACATCGCCTATCTCTGCCTCTACTTCCATATTGCCTTCAGTAGACAGTTCATGAGATGGGATAGATGTATCTTTAAAATGTTCCTTTCCCATAGCCAAAACGTGTCTCTACAATATTGAAGTTTGCAGACCAGGTAAAAGTTTCACGCAGGAACGTTGGAACATAGGACTGAGGAGGAGGAATACGCCATTCAGCCCTTCAAGCCTGCTCCACCATTGAATAAGATCATAACTGATGTGGTTGTGGCCTCCACTCCACTTTGCAACCTATCCCCCATAATAACCCTTGACTCCCTTGTCCGTCAAAAATCTGAATAACTCTAGAAGTCAGGGTGGTGGTCGGGGAAGTTCTTTTTCCTCCAAAATACATTGAGTCTTGATGTGAGTAAAAACCCATAAGCTTTGAAGACCTCAGTTAGAATGCTATAGGGGCAGCAAGCTATAATTGCATATTACATAGTCAAAACACTATGGCTAAGATCTTGGAAAGCAAGTAACTGAGGACTTAGGAGATTAAACTCTGTAGGAAAGTTCAAAGCTGTAGAATGGGCAAACTTAAATAGCTTTGTCCCTAACAAGTGACTGCCCATTAAATAGTAAATTAGATATTTAATAGGTTGATTCTTCCCCACCGAAATTTAGGATGTCTACCTGAACATCAGGGGACCTATTGCTGCACAATTCTTTACACTTCTCTCCGAATACTTCCCATTTCAAACTGAAATTTGATTTCTGTGTCTCCTACAGCAGAAATACTGCTGTGATCGGTCAACAATGATGTTTTCTATTACTGTAAATATGCCACTTCCCAACCACATATATGTTGTCAGCTGCCTTTGACACACTTAACTATTCTCCTCCAGCATTTATTTCATGTGTTCCAATTTTGTGGCACTGCAGTCTCTGTTTCCGTTCATAATTGTCCCAAGGACAGCTCAATTTTCAGGCTTCCCATCTGACTAAAATGGGATGGTGATGGTCCAGCACTGGTGGTTTATTACATCACTGAGTCCATAAAAATATTCTACTGGACATAGCTACAAAGCAGTCTTTGAAACAGGCAGTTGGCCAATTTAAAATACTATTTGATATCTTATGATGTATCTTATTTATTCTTTCATGGGATGTACCCATTCCTAATTGCCTTTGTAGGTAGTTAAGAGTCAACCACATTGTTGTGGGTCTGAAGCCACATGTAGGCCATTCCACATAAGGAGTGCAAGAACATTTGTGAACCAGATGGGTTTTTAATGACTAATACCGATGGTGTCGTTTTCACTATTACTGAGTCTAGTTTTCGTTCCAGTTTTTATTTTGATTAATTAATTGAATTTTAATTCCACCAGCTGCTGTGGTGGGATTTGCTTCTGCATTAATAGCCCAGTGACTAGTACCTAGGACCTCAGTGACCATTTTAGATTTACATTGGGCAGGGCATGAGTTGTGCATGCTCCGATCAGCCTTTTAGTTGCTGAGCTGATGAGGATCTAAAAGGTAAGTTCTGCTTTTTTTAAGGTCAGGCAGAGGAGAACTGCTCTTTCCCATCTTCTTGTAGCCCAGTTCCTTCTGGCTGTCTTGAGGCACCTGATCTCTAGTCACAACCTCAGGCCGGAACTACCAGCATTCCAACAGCCGGCTGCTGAAAGTGTGTTCAGGAAAAATCCATGCCTTTGTATCGTCCCGTGCTTATTCTACCTTAGGACCATAGGAACAGGAGTAGGCCATTCAGCCTATTCTACCTCAGGAACATAGGAACAGCAGTAGGCCATTCAACCCCTCGAGCCTGTCCCACCATTCAATGAGATCATGCTGATCTGTGACCTAACTCCATATACATTCCTTAGGCTTATATCCCTTAATATCTTTGCATAACAAAACCTATCTATCTCCAACTTAAAATTAACAGCTGATCTAGCTTAAACTGCTGTTTGTGGGGGAGAGTTCCAAACCTCTACCACCCTTTGAGCGAAGAAGTTCTTCCTAACATCTTTCCTGAGTGGTCTAGCCCTAATTTTTAGACTAGTTTTAGAATCTCCAACCAGCGGAAATAGTTTATCTTTATCTACCCTGTCTTTCCCTGTGTTGTGGGTCTCCCTCATTATACTACCAGGCTCCACCCTTGATCCTCTTCTCTCCATTTATAATGTGGAGATGCCGACGTTGGACTGGGGTGAGCACAGTAAGAAGTCTTACAACACCAGGTTAAAGTCCAACAGGTTTGTTTCGATGTCACTAGCTTTCGGAGCGCTGTAGGCCATTTATATAGTGCCCATTAGTGGCAACGCCAATCAGCAGAAGATCTGATTTCTTATGATACCCTACTGCACATTTCCAGGTCTTTTATTTCCTGGTCTATTATTCAGCTCTTCAGAGGTTTGTCCACAATTAAGGTCTTGGATGAATCAGAATTTCCTGCAGCTTAATATAGGCAAACCAAAGCTTTTTTTACTCATCAATTCCTCCGTGCTCTTTTGTCACCTCCGTCATTTTTCCAACTTCCATGGCAGAGTATTTCTGCAAATGGGAACTTCCGCATGCTGCTTAGTCTTAGCTGAGCTTTCTTCTTCACATTAGTTGACACTAGTCTCTTCCTTTTTCCTCGTCATCTTTGCTTTATCATTGATTAGCTGATCTTTCAATTAGCATGCCCAAGATGTCCCACAACCTTGTGTTACCTCTTTTCCCCCCTGCTTTCAAAATTCTTTCTAAAACCTTCTTGCTCACTCTTTTTGTCATTGTCCTCATACATTCCATATCTGTGGTATAATACCTGTTCTCCATTGGTTTGTGCCCATTTTCTTTGCTCTGAGATATTTGTCCAATACAAAAGATGATGTGTAAGTGGATCTTGTTGCATCTCTTTATTTCATTGAATAAACCATTAGGGAGCAAAATTATTTTGGAATAAATTTTAATGTACACTGGATTTTATTTGTCGCTCTACGAAGTTGAAATAGAAAACTTCTGAGAGATTTAAAAAACCTAACTCGCCTTTGATTAGTTGATTGTAACTTTCGAAGTATCTTTAACCTTTCCTGCCAGTTATTTCCTTGAAAGACAAGTATAGCTGTTACTCATATGCTGTTTTGTTAAACTAATTTTGTTAAACACCTTTCTTATACCAAGTCTTATTTATGACAAAATTAAAGGGAAAATTATTGAGCAAGTCTAATTAATTGTAAGTAGTAATAAAAATGGCAATATATATCAACACAAAATTAAAACAGAATTTCATCTGTAAAATTTGGATTAATATCTCATGCTTCCTGCTTCTGAACAGAATTTGTATGATTATGAAAAGTGCAGAATTTCTCTGCTTTCACAAATATAATAAAGTTACATTTGTATGTCCACAAGTATGCGTATCATTCTATTGAGTGAAGTAATTTTCAAGTCATTCTTTTACAGGTCAGAGGAACAACAATCACCAAAGTAAGTTTGCTATTTCTTCCTCCATCCTTTGTAAAGTGCTATCAATTATAGTGGGTCAGATATTGCTGGAAAAATAGCACCATGTTAATCATGCATATCGATATTTACATATAAATTGGCCAGCAAGTTCAGGGGATTAAGAGATAATGCCGTGATTTGTGAATCTCTAGAACTTGTTGGTTGATTTATACAGCTCCAAAGTTTGCTTCACACAAATAGTATCTTGCCCTTAGCCTTCCAATCATTTTAAAGAAATTGCTGAATTTGCAAATTAATTGCCAATAAACTTGTAACGGAGAGTCAGGTCTGGAACACAACAATATGAACATTACTAATACAATGCAAATTAACTTTTTTGTCCAATTCAGATTTTTGAATCTCATTCCTGCATGTAAATCATTTAGAAATTTTACGAAGCCGCTTTTCTCTGTTTCTTCTCTCTTTCTTAATCCAATCTTTCTTCGTCAACATAAGACCATAAGAACTAGGAGCAGGAGGAGGCCATCCGGCCCTTCGAGCCTGTTCCGCTATTCAATAAGATCATGGCTGATCTCTCTGTGGACTCAGCTCCACTTACCTGCCTGCTCACCATAACCTTTTATTCCTTTACTGTTCAAATATCCATCTACCTTTGCCTTAAAAACATTTAACAAGGTAGCTTCAACTCTTACACTGAGCAGGAAATTCCACAGATTCACGATCCTTTGGGTGAAGAACTTCCTCCTCAACTCTGTCCTAAATCTGCTCCCCCTTATTTTGAGGCTATGCCCCCTAGTTCTGCTTTCACCCGCCAGTGGAAACAGCATCCCTGCTTCTATCCTTTCTATTCCCTTCATAATTTTATATGTTTCTATAAGATCCCCCTCATTCTTCTAAATTCCAATGAGTATAGTCCCAGTCTACTTAGTTTGTCCTCATAAACTAATCCTCTCAACTCCGGAATCAAACTAGTGAATCTCCTCTGCACACCCTCCAGTGCCAGCACATCCTTTCTCAAGTACGGAGACCAAAACTGTACACAGTACTCCAGGTGTGGCCTCACCAGCACCCTATACAGCTGCAAAATAACCTCCCTGCTTTTAAACTCTATCCCCCTAGCAATGAAGGACAAAATACCATTTGCCTTCTTAATTACTTGTTGCACCTGCAAACCAACTTCTTGTGAATCATGCACAAGGAGCATGCAGCAACTTTTTACCAGTTAAATAATAGTCCATTTTACTGTTATTCCTACCAAAATGGATGACCTTACATTTATCAACATCTGCCGGACAATTGCCCACTCACTGAAACTATCTATATCCCTCTGCAGACTTTCAGTATCCTCTGCACACTTGGCTCTACCACTCATCTTAGTGTCATCTGCGAACTATGACACATTACACTTGGTCCCCAACTCCAGATCATCTATGTAAATTGTAAACAATTGCAGACCCAACACTGATCCCGGAGGCACACCACGAGCCACTGATCGCCAACCAGAAAAACACACATTTATCCCCACTCTTTGCTTTCTGTCAGTTAACCAATCTTCTATCCAAGCTAATACATTATCCGTAACTCCATGCGCCTTTATCTTATGTAGCAGCCTTTTGTGTGGCACATTGTCGAATGCCTTCTGGAAATCCAGATACACCACATCCAACGGTTCCCCATTGTCCATCGTGCTCGTAATGTCCTCAAAGAATTGTCATGATATGCAGACATGCAGATAATGATATACAGACAGGCAGCTAATGAACATAGAGAACAGGACATGACCAATGAGCAGGCAGGACACTCAGGGGTGGTATCTCACTATAAAAGGCACGAGGCACTCACACTCCGCCTCTTTCCACTGATGAACCTCTACAGAGTGAGTCAGGGTGTAGAGACAGTATCACACCTCCAGCACGTGGCTAAGAGCTAGTCTGGTTCAGTCAGACAGAATAACCACATTTAGGTTAGCAGAGAGTCGAATTCATAGAGAACTGAGCCAACTCTGCTACTGGTTCAATAAATCAGATTGAACTAACTTCAAGGTCTGGAGTATCTTTTGGTTAAAGCTGCATCCAGTTGGACTTCCGGGTGCGGCGATGACCAGCTAAGTTGCACGTTTCGGCACCTCCCGTATCAACGGACGTTTGGGCTCTTATCGGGAGCCCCAATGGAAATTTTCAAAGGCTAAACCCAGTGTGAGGCGACATAGGAAGGAGTCCCCCCGGGTGTGGATGGAAAGAAGTGATAGTAGTGGCCAGATTGTGGAGGATCCTCTGGAGCAGTGGCAGAGAAGGGAAGGGAGAAGCAAGATGGCGGCTGAGGGAGCCCAGTTGGTATGGGGCCTGGAACAGCAGGAGTTCCTCCGGCGATGTGTGGAGGAGCTCAAGAAGGAGGTGCTGGCGCCGATGCTGCAGGCGATTGAGGGGCTGAAGGAGACGCAAAAGACCCAAGAGATGGAGCTCCGTGGAGTGAAGGCAAAGGCTGCCGAAAATGAAGACGAGATACAGGGCTTGGTGGTGAAGACGGAGACGCACGAGGCGCTACACAAGAGGTGTATGGAGAGATTGGAAGCCCTGGAAAATAGCTCGAGGAGGAAGAACTTAAGGATTTTGGGTCTTCCCGAAGGGGCAGAGGGAGCGGACGTTGGGGCGTACGTGAGCGTGATGCTCCATACCTTAATGGGAGCTGAGGCCCCGACGGGCCCCCTGGAAGTGGAGGGAGCGTACCGGGTCCTCGTGAGAAGACCAAAGGCAGGGGAAATACCGCGAGCAATAGTGGTGAGATTCCACCGCTACAAGGACAGGGAGATAGTCCTGAGATGGGCTAAGACGACACGGAGCAGCAGATGGGAGAACGCGGTGATCCACGTCTACCAAGATTGGAGTGCGGAGGTGGCGAGAAGGAGGGCGAGTTTCAATCGGCGAAGGCGAAGACCATCGTGGCGGACAGTGGGGTTAGGTACGTGATGGTGAGTGGCAGATTGCAAGGTGAAGCCGTGGTGCTGGTGAACGTATATGCCCCGAACTGGGATGATGCGAACTTTATGAAGCGTATGTTGGGGCGCATCCCGGACCTGGAGATGGGAAAGTTGGTAATGGGGGGGGGACTTCAACACGGTGCTGGACCCAGGGCTGGACCGGCCCAGATCTAGGACCGGGAGGAGGCCGGCAGCGGCCAAGGTGCTTAAGGGCTTTATGGAGCAGATGGGAGGAGTGGATCCCTGGAGATTTCCTAGACCGAGGTGTAAAGAGTTTTCCTTCTTCTCCCACGTCCATAGAGTGTACTCCCGGATAGATTTCTTTGTCCTGGGAAGGGCACTGATCCCGAAGGTGGCAGGAGTGGAGTACTCGGCTATAGCCATTTCAGATCATGCCCCACATTGGGTAGATCTGGAACTAGGTGAGGAAAAGGAGCAACGCCCACTTTGGAGATTGGACATGGGACTGTTGGCGGACGAGGGGGTATGTGGAAGGGTGAGGGGATGTATTGAAAGATACCTAGAGGTCAATGATGACGGAGAGGTCCAGGTGGGAGTAGTCTGGGAGGCGCTGAAAGCGATGGTGAGAGGGGAGCTGATCTCCATAAGGGCCCATAAGAGGAAACAAGAGGGTAAAGAAAGGGACAGACTGATTGGGGAGATTTTGAGTGTGGATAGGCAATATGTGGAGTCTCCGGACGAAGGGCTATACAGGGAAAGACGGAGACTACACATGGACTTTGACTTGTTGACCACGGGTAAGGCGGAGACGCAGTGGAGGAAGGCACAGGGAGTACAGTATGAATACGGAGAGAAGGCGAGCCGACTGCTGGCCCAACAACTTAGGAAGAGGGGGGGGCGGCGAGAGAGATCGGAGGAGTTAGAGACGAGGAGGGAAGGATGGAACAGAGAGCGGAGAGGGTGAACGGGGTATTTAAGGTATTCTATGAGAGGCTGTATAAGGCCCAACCCTCGGAAGGGAAAGAGGGAATGATGCATTTCCTAGACCAGTTGGAGTTCCCGAAGGTTGAGGAGCAGGAGAGGACAGGACTGGGAGCGCAGATTGAGGTAGAGGAGGTGGTAAAAGGAATCGGGAGCATGCAGGCAGGGAAGGCCCCGGGACCAGATGGGTTCCCAGTGGAATTTTATAGGAAATATGTGGACCTGCTAGCACCACTCGTGACGAGAACCTTCAATGAGTCTAAGGAAAGGGGGACCCTACCCCCGACAATGTCGGAGGCGACGATATCGCTGATCCTGAAAAAAGACAAAGACCCGCTGCAGTGCGGGTCATACAGGCCCATCTCCCTCCTGAACGTAGATGCCAAGCTATTGGCCAAAGTGATGGCGACAAGGATAGAGGACTGTGTCCCTGGGGTGGTGCATGGTGACCAAACAGGATTTGTTAAAGGGAGGCAATTGAATGCCAATCTACGGAGGTTGGTAGGGGTGATGATGATGCCCCCACCGGAGGGGGAGGCGGAGATAGTGGTGGCTATGGATGCAGAGAAGGCATTTGATAGAGTGGAGTGGGACTATCTGTGGGAGGTACTGAAGAGATTTGGATTTGGAGAAGGGTTCATTAGATGGGTTTGGCTCCTATACGGGGCCCCGGTGGCAAGTGTGATTACGAACAGGCAACAATCCGACTACATCCGCGTTGGCAATTGAGCCATTGCCCATAGCGCTGAGGGGCTCCAGGAAGTGGAGAGGGGTACTTCGAGGAGGAGAAGAACATCGGGTGTCATTATACGCGGATGATCTGCTGTTATATGTCGCGGACCCAGTGGAGGGGATGCCTGAGATAATGCAGACACTCGGAGTTTGGAGAGTTTTCGGGATACAAACTGAATATGTGGAAAAGTGAACTGTTTGTGATGCACCCTGGGGAACAGGGCAGGGGAATAGACGAGCTGCCGCTGAGGAGGGTAACAAGAGATTTCCGGTATTTAGGGATCCAGGTGGCCAGGGACTGGGGAACCTTGCATAAGCTTAACTTGACGCGACTGGTAGTGCAGATGGAGGAGGACTTTAAGAGGTGGGATATGGTGCCCCTGTCATTGGCGGGCAGGGTGCAGGCGGTTAAAATGGTGGTCCTCTCGAGGTTTCTTTTTGTGTTTCAGTGCCTCCCCATACTGATTACAAAGACCTTTTTTAAGAAGGTGGACAGGAGCATCATGAGCTTTGTGTGGGCCGGAAAGACCCCAAGGGTAAAGAGGGGGTTCCTGCAGCGCAGTAGAGATAGAGGGGGATTGGCACTGCCGAGTCTGAGTGATTATTATTGGGCCGCTAACGTGTCTATGATATGTAAGTGGATGAGGGAAGAAGAAGGAGCGGCGTGGAAAAGGCTGGAGATGGCGTCCTGTAGGGGAACTAGCTTAAAAGCACTGGCAACGGCGCCGCTGCCGTTCTCCCCGAAAAGGTACACCACAAACCCAGTGGTGATGGCGACTCTGAAGATTTGGGGGCAGTGGAGACGACATAGGGGAGTGAAGGGGGCCTCAATGTGGTCCCCGATAAGGAACAACCACAGGTTCGTCCCGGGAATGGATAGACGGGGGATTTCAATCTTGGCAGCGAGCAGGAATTGCGAAACTGAAGGACTTGTTCTTGGACGGGACGTTCGTGAGTCTGGGAGCACTAACAGAAAAATACGGGTTGCCACCTGGGAATGCATTTCGCTATATGCAAGTGAGGGCATTTGTGAGGCAACAGATAAGGGAATTTCCGCAGCTCCCGGCTCAAGGGATCCAGGACAGAGTGATTTCGGGGGCATGGGTGGGTGACGGTAAGGTGTCCGATATGTACAGGGAAATAAGAGATGAGGGGGAGACGATGATAGAGGAACTGAAAGGAAAATGGGAGGAGGAGCTGGGGGAAGAGATTGAGATGGGGCTGTGGGCAGATGCCCTAGGTAGGGTACATTCCTCGTCCTCGTGTGCCAGGCTCAGCCTGATCCAATTCAAGGTACTACACAGGGCGCATATGACGGGAGCAAGATTGAGCAGGTTTTTTGGGGTGGAGGATAGGTGCGGGAGGTGCGCGGGAAGCCCTGCGAACCACACCCACATGTTCTGGTCATGTCCGGTATTGCACGGGTTCTGGGTGGGTGTGGCAAAAGTGATTTCAAAGGTGGTGGGAGTCCGGGTCGAACCAAGCTGGGGGTTGGCTATATTCGGGGTTGCAGATGAGCCGGGAGTGCAGGAGGCGAGAGAGGCCGATGTTTTGGCCTTTGCGTCCCGAGTAGCCCGGCGAAGGATTCTACTTATGTGGAAAGAAGCTAAACCCCCGGGCGTGGAGGCCTGGATAAACGACATGACAGGGTTTATAAAATTGGAGCGGATAAAGTACGCACTAAGAGGTTCGGCTCGGGTTCACCCGGCGGTGGCAACCGTTCCTCGACTATCTCGCAGAACGATAAGGGAAAATAGGAAAGACAACAGCAGCAACCCAGGGGGGAGGGGGGGGGGGGGGGAGAGGGGGGAGGGTCCATTCGGGTCTTTGGTTTTTTTTTTGTGTGTTGTTACATAATTGTTGTTCATATTTATCTTCTCAATGTTACTATTTCTTTTTGTTTTTTATTTGTGTTGGCACTTGCCGTTAGTTAATATATTATTTTAAAAACGATCGATGTATATACTGTTACAAAGTTGTAAAAATGGAAAATTCTTGGTTGATCGAAAAACTTGAATAAAATATATATTTTTTTTTTTAAAAGCTGCATCCAGTTGCAGCCTGTGTTATCCCAGAATACATAACACAACATGCTACCAGGAGACTGCTTAATCTAGGTGCTTTATTTCGGTCCGTTCCGTGACGACCAGCGAATGTATCCCGGCACCATGGAGAAGATTCAGGCTCCTCACCAGCTCAGGACCTCCGGCAATCTCAGTGCCAACTGGCGGACATTCAAGCAAATGTTTCTGCTGTACATTGAAGCTTCAGACCTCATGGCTGCGCCTGATGCAAGGAAGATGGCGCTTCTCCTCTCAACAGCGGGTGATCAAGCCATCGAACTCTTCAACTCTTTTCACTTTACCGAAGGCCAGGACAAGACAAAGTTTCAGACCATCCTGGACAAGTTTGACAGTCACTGTGAAGTGGACACCAATGAATCTTCGAGCGCTACATATTCAAACAGCGTCTACAAGGTAAAGATGAATCTTTCAACTCCTTCTTAACTAACCTCCGCCTGCTAGTGCTGTCCTGCAACTTTGGTGATATTGCTGACTCCATGATCAGAGACCAAATCGCTTTTGGAGTTCACTCTGATCCTCTGAGAGAGTAGCTACTGAAAATCAAGCACATGATCCTGCCAGTCGCGATTGAAACATGCACAGTGCATGAGCACGCCAAAAATCGCTATGCCCAGTACAAATTGGCTGAAAATGAGAAACTTGCCTCCCACGAGGCAGAGTGTGTGCAGGCCATCTCCTGGACGCAGCGCCTGAGCATTGATGAAAGCGGCCATTTCGCGTGCTTTTCCTGGGGCTCCACGCATGCGCGATGCGAACGGGATAACAAAGCGGCCGACACCCGCACTGCGCATGTGCGACGACGCGCGGAGCATCAGGACGCCAACGTCATGACGTGCTTGAACTGCGGCAACACCCACTTAAAGAAACACTGCCCTGCAAGAGGCAGGCGATGTTTAAACTGCGGGAAGCCTGGACATTATGCAACCTTGTGCAGGTCTGTCCCACCAGTCAGGGGCCAGCGCTCCCAATTCAGACGATGGCGCGTTCAGAGTGTGCAACAACGATTACAGGATTCTGATCCTGGCAGCACAACGGATCCAGAGGAAGAATGCCTGGACTCCGCCTACTGTGTGGGCATCATTGCCAAATGTGAATATGCCACATCCAACTCATCACAAATTCAATCTATCCTCGCTGTGGATTCTGCGGACGAATGGCGTGCGTTGATGCAGGTCAACCACTGCTCCATCCAGTTTAAGTTGGACACAGGTGCTTCTGCCAACCTTCTCTCACAGGCAGATTTCAAACGCATGAAGAAGCCCCCCAAGGTCCTTCCAGCAGCCTTCAGGCTCCTGGACTACAACGGAAATGCCATCACGACACTGGGATCCTGCCATCTACTCGTCTCCAACCGGAGCACCCATGCACGATTACATTTTGAAATTGTCAAGCCATACAGGGCATCCCTACTTGGCACGCAGGCCTGCAAGCAGCTGAACCTCATGCAGCGGGTTTACACAACGACATCCTCCAATGTGGATCTTTAGGCCAGCATTGACGACATCCGCGCTCAGTATCCAGATGTGTTCGACGGGATGGGCACGCTGCCATATCGATACAAGATTCTGCTATGACCTGATGCCAAGCCAGTGGTTCACGCACCATGCCGGGTCCGTGCTCCGCTGAGGGAGCGCCTGAAGGCACAGCTCAAGGATCTTCAGCAACAGGGCATCATTTCCAAAGGTAACCGAACCGACTGACTGGGGGAGCTCGATGGTATGTGTTAGAAAGCCTTCGGGAGACCTGCGCGCCTGCATTGATCCCAAGGATCTCAATAAGAATATAGTGCGTGAACACTACCCCGTCCCGAAGCGGGAGGAACTCACCAGTGAGATGGCACACGCACGTTTTTTCACTAAGTTAGATGCATCACATGCAAATTCAGCTGGATGAGTCCAGCAGACGGCTCCGCACCTTCAACACACCATTTGGCAGATACTGCTATCATCGCATGCCGTTTGGCATTGTCTCGGCATCGGAGATCTTCCATCGCATCATGGAGCAGATGATGGAGGGCATTGAAGGGGCTCGTGTGTACGTCGACAACATCATCATATGGTCCACAACCCCCGAAGAGCATGTTTCCCATCTTCAGCAGGTATTACGAAGTGTCCATGCCAATGGCCTGAAGCTGAACAGGTCCAAATGTTGCTTTGGCATGTCGACACCAAAGTTCCTAGGTGACCAGATCTCTCAGCAGGGCGACACAGACAAGGTCAAGACCATTGAAGCCATGAAGGTCCCTGAAGACAAGAAGGCGGTGTTGCGCTTCCTGGGCATGGTCAATTTTCTGGGCAAGTTCATCCCAAACCTGGCCTCACACCTCGACCCTACGAAACCTGGTGAAAAAGTCCACTGCCTTTGAGTGGAAGGCAGCACATCAGGCAGAGTGGTTGGAGCTGAAAGCCAAGCTCACCACTGCACCCTTCTTGGCATTTTTCGACCCAGACAGGGAGACAAAGATCTCGACAGATGCGAGCCAGGATGGCATCGGTGTGGTGCTGCTTCAACGCGATGACACTTCATCCTGGGCACTGGTCGCCTACGCATCGAGGGCCATGACGCCCACCGAAACAAGGTATGCTTAAATAGAGAAGGAATGCCTGGGTCTTCTCACTGGCATTCTCAAGTTTCCCGACTATGTCTACGGCCTGCCGACATTCACTGTTGAGACGGATCATAGGCCTCTGGTCCACATTATCTACAAGGACCTGAACGACATGACGCCTCGGTTGCAATGTATCCTCCTCAAACTCAGAAGGTACGACTTTGACTTAGTGTACACGCCTGGCAAGGAGCTCATCATCGCTGATGCATTATCCCGCTCCATCACATTGCCTAGTGAACCGCTGGAAATCATCCGGCAGATTGAATCACAGGTGCAGCTGTGTGCTAGTACCCTCCCGGCGTCTGATGAGAAGGTGGTTCGTATCCGCGAGGAGACAGCCAAAGACCCCCTCTTGCAGCGTGTCATGCACCACCTCGCCAATGGCTGGCAGAAAGGGCAGTGCCCTCAATTTTACAGTGTAAAGGACGACCTGACGGTGATTGATGGTATCCTCCTCAAGCTGGTCCGGATTGTCATTCCACTCAGTCTCCAGAGCTTGGTGCTTCGCCAAATCCATGAGGAAACCTGGGCGTCGAGAAGTGCAGACGCAGAGCCAGGCAGGCTGTCTACTGGCCCAGTATTAGCCAGGACATCTCGAACATGGTCCTCAACTGAGCGACCTGTCAACGCTTCCAGCCAGCGCAGAGCAAGGAGACGCTCCAGCAGCATGAAATCGAGACCTCCCCGTGGTCCAAGGTTGTCATCGACCTCTTTCGTGCGAATGGTCATGACTACGTCTTGATTACTGACTATTTCTCCAATGACCCTGAAGTCGTGAAGCTCTCAGACCTCATATCTCGGATTGTCATCAAGGCCTGTAAGGAGACGTTTTCCAGGCATGGTATCCCACTCAATGTCATGAGTGACAATGGCCCGTGCTTCAACAGCCACGAGTGGTCTATGTTTGCCAAGTCATACCATTTCAAACATGTCACTTCCAGCCCACACTATCCGCAGTCCAATGGGAAGGTTGAAAAAGGGGTGCACATTGTGAAACAGCTCATCTGCAAGGCCGCGGATTCTGCTTCTGACATCTACATCGCGCTGCTTGCGTCCAGGGCGACCCCACTGTCCACTGGCATGTTGCCGGCCCAATTCCTGATGAACAGGGACCTGCAGACAACACTTCCAGCCATACACTTGCCCAACCTGGATCACCTCCCGGTGCTGCAGAAGGTGTAGCAGCTCCGAAACCAGCAGGGCTATGATGCTCATGCCACCGATTTGCCCGTGTTATCCCCGGCAGACACTGTCAGGATCAAGATGGTGGCTGGTCTGCTCCAGTTGTCGTTCGACAGGCTGCGCCCGCTCGTATGTTGTACGAATGGCTGATGGTTCTGTTGTGCGACGAAACAGACAGGCACTGTGCAAAATTGCCTGCCCGCAAACGCTTTCTTCTCCATTTCCGTCCGTTGTTTTGCCACCTCCTGATACCTCGAACTACGAGACCACCAGTCAGGCTTCCATCCCGCCTGTCAAGGCGCTGTCGTCCCCAACACCACCCCTCCGGCGGTCGACAAGAATCAAACGCAAGCCCCAGAGACTGGACTTATGAACATTTGTTTTGTTTGCTATGTTCTGTTTTCTCACATTAGACAGCTGTCTTCACATGTAAATACGTTCACGTATGCCACCGCTTGTAAATATGTTAATATATGCCACCACATGTAAGTATATTCCCATGTGCCAACAAAACATTTTTTTTTAAAAAGGGGGGAGATGTCATGATATGCAGACATGCAGATAATTATATACAGACAGGCAGCTAATGAACACAGAGAACAGGACATGACCAATGAGCAGGCAGGACACTCGGGTGGTATCTCACTATTAAAGGCACGAGGCACTCACACTCCGTGTCTTTCCACTGATGAACATCTACAGAGTGAGTCAGGGTGTATGTACACTATCACACCTCCAGCACGTAGCTAAGAACTCGTCTGGTTCAGTCAGACAGAGTAACCGCACTTAGGTTAGCAGAGAGTCGAACTCATAGAGAACTGTGCTAACTGCTGCTGGTTCAATAAATCAGATTGAACTAACTTCAAGGTCTGGAGTATCTTTTGGTTAAAGCTGCATCCAGTTGCAGCCTCTGTTATCCCAGAGTACATAACACAACACAAATTCCACTAAATTAGTCAAACATGACCTGCCTTTCATGAACCCATGCTGCATCTACCCAATGGGACAATTTTTATCTAGATGTCTCGTTATTTCTTCCTTAATGATAGATTCAAGTATTTTCCCCATTACAGAAGTTAAGCTAACCGGCCTTAGTTACCTGCTTTTCATCTGCCTCCTTTTTTAAACAGTGGCATCACATTTGCTGTTTTCCAATCTGCTGGAACTGCCCAGAGTCCAGCGAATTTTTGTAAATTACCACAAACGCATTAGCTATTTCCCCGCCACCTCTTTAGTATCCTGGGATGCATTCTATCAGGGCCACCTTTAGCCCCATTAGCTTGCCCAACACTACTACTTTAGTGATAATGATCGTTTCTAGGTTCTCACCTGTATAAGGCTCTGGTCAGACCCCATTTGGAGTATTGTGGGCAGTTTTGGGCCCAGTATCTAAGGAAGGATGTGCTGGCTTTGGAAAGGGTCCAGAGGCGGTTCACAAGAATGATCCCAGGAATGAAGAACTTGTCGTAAGAGGAACCGTTGAGGATTCTGGGTCTGTCCTCATTGGAGTTTAGAAGGATGAGGGGGAATCTTATTGAAACTTACAGGATACTGCAAGGCCTGGATAGAGTGGACGTGGAGAGGATGTTTCCAGTTGTAGGAAAACATAGAACCACAGGACACCATCTCAGACTAAAGGGACAATCTTTTAGAACAGAAATGAGGAGGAATTTCTTCTGCCAGAGGGTGGTGAATCTGTGGAACTCTTTGCCGCAGAGATTTGTGGAGGCCAAATCACTGAGTGTCTTTAAGACAGAGATAGATAGGTTCTTGATTAATAAGGGGATCAGGGGTTATGGGGAGAAGGCAGGAGAATGGGGATGAGAAAATATCAGCCATGATTGAATGGCGGAGAGACTCGATGGGCTGAGTGGCCTAATTCTGCTCCTATGTCTTATGGTCACCTGCCATAACCTGCTTGCCAGCAATTATTGGTATGTTATTTGTGTCTTCCACTGTGAAGAACGGCACAAAATACCTGTTCAGTGCCTCAGCCATTTCTTCATTTCTCATTAAATCCCCCTTCCCATCCTCTAAAAGACCAATGTTTACCATAGCTACTCTTTTTCGTTTTATATATTTCTTTTTCCGTATCTGATTTGACTCTTAATTCATCCTCTTTCTGCTTGTTCAGGTTTCGTTCTCCTAGTTTAGATTTCTTTCTCGATCCTTAGGCTTCATTGGTTAAGGAGATGTCCTGTTGTTCTCACTATTCACTAAGGGGGAGATGCCCTTTGTCCTTGCCACACCATTATTAACTCACACCTCCAGTAAGTTACAATGCGAATGTTTCCAAGTTGGATGGATGCAGGAAGTAGTCTAACTAATGCTGCATGTCAAGAAAGGCCCTGATTCAGAAAGTCCTTGGCTAATGTCACACATAATGTGTGTTAAAATTACGAATTTGAGTAAAATGTTTCCTAATTGAGAGTTTTAGGCTTATGTCCTTGTGATTACTTTTAACTTAAATGCCTTCTACCCCATGACTTTCTATTTTATTTAACTTATTTGTAGGATAGTTGCAGGGGATGAAATGCAACAACAGTTCTCTCATTGCATCAAAAGACAACGGCGATCATTCACACATTCGGAAAATGGCATTGACACTGTTGCACCAAGTGACGATCACCTATCTGTGTCTGTTTCGCACCCACTGGATGGCGTTGACTTGCAGTTTCTTGAGACCTATGGATTGAAAGCACCAAATGCCGATGAAATGGCCCCTTGCCAGTACTACTGTGATGACAAGGTTTGCAAAACTGAATGCAGCTTTCATTTTTAAAGCAAAATGTAATCTATCATTATATCAGTTTACATAGCAATTAAAATTGATGGGAAAATGCAGCAGCAATTCTTCATTCTAGTTAGCTCCACATGTACCGGCCTGTTTATATAAAATTTAAAAGGTTGCTTTTGTCTTTGTAGGGTGTGAATAAACATGGAAAAGTAATGCATTTGCATGTGCCTGTAAGGCGTAAATAGTATTAACTATCTTAAATTCTCAAGCAGTCAGTTGAAAATTCTGAGTCAGAAGAACAGCAAATGAATGCAAACAGAGGAAAGCCAACTTTAATTTATTTTAAAAATCAGATAATCTTTCATAGTAACTAATACTTCTAATGTCTAAAATAAGTTATTTCAGAATTCAATTGTCTTTAGTCTTTTCTTTATGGTGTCCAGTGTTACTTTTGTTAAACCTTTCACTTGAATTTCTCAGCCTCTCAAAACTATAGGTTTGCAGTTGGTATTGATCCCACAGCTACCACTCTGCTTACAATTTGCTAAATGTAGTAGTCTGAGCATGTAAATAATTTTCGATTGTCCATTGTAAAAAAAATGTCTGGAAGCCTAAACATCTTCCCTCATACCATGCCAGGAGTTTTGAATTTCTTCAAACTAAATTTATTTTGTTACAAGTTAGCAAATTGTCTACAAGACCATAAGACATAGTAGAAGCAAGACATTTTGCTCATCGTGTGCTCCACCATTCAATGAGATCATGATTGATATAATCTTCAACTCCCACTTTCTCGCCTTATCCCCATATTCTTGATTCTCTTACTGATTAAAAATCTGTCTATCTCAGCCTTGAACATACTTAACAACTCAGCCTCTACATCTCTCGAAGAATTCCACAGATTCTCTACCCCTGAGAGAAGAAATCCTTCCTGATTGCTGACTTAAATGGGTGACTCCTTTCTCTGAAATGATCTCTTTAGGCCGAGACTCTCCCTCTCGCCGTCTAACCTGTTAAGCCCTCTGAGAATCCCTTCTGTCTCAATAAGGTTACCTCATTCTTCTGAACCTCGGTGAGTATGGGCCCTATCTATTCAACCTCTCTTCATAAGGAGATCCCTCCATACCTGGGTTCAATCTAGTGAACCTTCTCTGGACTGCCTCCAATACCAGCATATCTTTCTGAAGATAAGGGGACCACAATGGTCCACTGTATAACAAGTGCCTTGTATAGTTTTAGCAAGACTTCCCTATTTTTATACTCCATTCCCTTTGAAATAAAGGCCAATATTCCTTTGCCATCCCTATTGCCTGCTGAACTTGCATGCTAGCTTTTTGTGATTTATGCATAAGGACCCCCAAGTCCCTCCGTGCTACAGTTTTCAGCACTCTTTCTCAATTTTGAATAATATTCGGACTTCTGGTGGCAGCATGTAGGTGGAGGTCGCACATTAGGTGGTGCCTGCTCGAGGCTCTGGTTTTTGGATTTCAATGCCTGGTTTCAGGGACAGTTTTTGAATGAGCTGGTGTAGGAAGGTATAAGGAAGTGGGAGATGTTGAAGACCTAGAAGAAGGGCACTGGAAAGAAGGGGGCGAGCAAAAGAGCTGTCGAGTGAGTTGGTGAGTCTGGCATGAAGAAAGATGGTGGAGGTTGGATCGTTGGGTGGGGCCGCACCCCTAACAATAGAAACTCTGACCGAGGTGATGGCCAAGGAATTTGAGAGACCGTTCACTAAGCACATGGAAGTGCTGCGGAGGGAGATGCTGGCAGCGATGAAAGAGTGTGTGGTGATATGCATCACTGTAAATACATAAGGGGTTAATGCAAATATACTAAGACTAATGGAACACTAGAGGGAGCACCAGAGACATCATGACACACAGACATTCAACCAATAGGTCAGTAAGATAGGACACGACCAATGGGCAGTCAAGACACCCAGAGGTGACACTACCACAAGGAGGCAACCCATATAAAAGGACAGAGCACACATGCTCTTTCTCTATCCACAGGCAACACAGGGGCAGATCGGAAGCATCACACCCACACGTGGATTAGAGCAGACTGGTTAGTTAGACTGAGTTACTACAGCAAGATTAGCAGGAGAGTGGAACTCAAGTCGGAGAATTGTTAACTGTTCAATAATGTGTTAAACCTATCTCCAAGTCTGAACCTTCCTTTGTCAGAGTATACATCAAGGAAGCAGCTTATGCTACATGAAGAAGGATAACACAACATGGTTCCAGGAGTGCCTGTTGAATCTATATAGTTCAACTCAGCGAGATCATGACTACCAGCAACAGCACCCAGGCAAGATGTTCGAAATTCTCGTTCCACAGCAGCTCAGGTACCACGGCAATCTCAGTGCAAACTGGCGTGCATTCAGGCAGAGATTTGAGCTCTACCTGGCAGCGTCCGACCTAGATGGTGTGGCGGATGCAGAGAAAATAAAGCTTCTGCTCACCATTGCGGGTGAAAGTGCAACAGAAATCTTCAAGACCTTCAAATACTCAAAAGGGCAAGACAAGAGAGACTTCCAGACAGGCCTGGACAAATTTGAAACATATGCGAGGAAAACACAAGAGAGAACGGTAAAAGAGGCGCCAATACTCACCACGAGGCGAAGGTAGGCCTGCAAATGCAGAAAACTACAGTTTATCTTGGGAAAGGAGCCGCACATGCGCAGTTCCCCAAAAGAAGCGTACCGGCAAAACAGTGTTTTGCACATGCGCGGCTTCTCGTGCTTGCGCAGTTGCAAAATCGTCGCAAAGTAAAGGAACAGCGATCTGCGCATGCACAATCCATTCCTACGCTCTACAGACCACGCCCACTTCAAGGGGAAATGTCTCAAAACTGTTTTTAAAAAAATTAAAGCCAGAAAACACAATTCTTTCATCTGGAACGGCAGCACAATGCCTGAACTTCGACCAGTCGCTGAAAGTAACCTCCGCAGAGCCCTGCAACAAGCAGTTAGCACTGCCCAAAGAGATGATTTGGTCCTTGAAGACTACGACTCAGACGTTGATTACTTCTTTGGACATCGCGAGCACAATGACAGCTCCAACACAAAAAGTGATGATATGGTCCTTGAAGACTACGACTCGGAAGATGATTTCATCATTGGACGTGGCGACCTCAGTACCAAATCCGAACCGCAACGAGATGTGTTGTACAGTGAAGAATCCGACACAGACATGGATGAGTTCTTCGGATTTGAGGATCCTCAGTCCAGCACAGACGACATCCTATCCCAGAAGTACAGGATTCTGCTGCGGCCTGACGCCAAGAGACAGAGCGGTACAAGCCCACAGAGAGCGGCCTGACGCCAAGAGACAGAGAGAGGTACAAGCCCACAGAGAGCGGCCTGACGCCAAGAGACAGAGAGAGGTACAAGCCCACAGAGAGCGGCCTGACGCCAAGAGACAGAGAGAGGTGCAAGCCCACAGAGAGCGGCCTGATGCCACACTAGTGGTCCACGCACCACGAACGGTGCTCCACGCACCACGAAGAATCCCTGACTCCACACAGAGAGTGGTACAGGCACCACGCATAGTCCCCGACCCCGCACAGAAAGTGATGACAGGCTTCACAATTCCCGTACAAGATGTGCGACATCTCAGTGAGACTGACAGACCACAGCTAGTTTGTACAGAGGCACTCAACAATCAAAGTGAGGTTACTAGTGACTCCAGTGACACCACGTTAATTCAAACTTCATCCACTCGAGCCTCTCCACAAGAAAATGCATTCCTGAACGTTTTGACTCCGGATGGGGAGCATCAAGACACCTCGGATGATTTAAGTGACACCTCAGATGATTAAAGTGAACCTGAAATGACTCCGGACGGGGAGTGTCTTGAAACCAAAGCTGATTCAGGTGAACCAGAAAGGACTCCAGACGGGGAGCATCGACATGCCAAAGATGATTCCAGTGAACCGGACATGACTCCAGACGGGGAGCGCCGAGGAATCAGAGACGCACGCTCAATGCAACAGCAGATGCCACAAAGGACACTGACACAAGTAACTTTGTGAAGGACTCAAATTCTCCACTCGGTGTGATCATTGGGCGCAACAAAAACAACAACAAAACCTACGAAATCAACAACAAAGGCAACAACAAGAAGCGTACCAAAGGCACCAACGTCAACAACAAGCACGGCAAAAACAACAACACTGGACAACGACTGGTATGACATGGTACAACTCTGCAAATGCAAGACAATGTAACAGCACAGCTCTTAACATTGGCAAGAGTACAGCCATAATATGGCATGACAGCAAATCTCACCGATTCAAGTTTGCTCCACTACAAACAAGCAAACCAGCTTTCAAGGCAGATGAGTTTGCTCCACTACGAACAAGCAAACCAGCTTTCAAGGCAGATGACATACTGTATCAATATCGCAATCACAAGAAACAGCCCAGGCCGGACGACACAGATTACATACTGCATCGCTACCACAAGTATAGAGAAAAAGAGTCCAAATCAGACAATGAAGTGATTTGACCGCTTCTTGGTTCCTAAAGCACAGGAACACTGACGGCGTTCACAAGGAAATGCCACCATCAACATCACTTCTTCAACAACACAAGAAAGCCACTCGACCGTACCAATTCATTAACTTTGGACTCGTACATATTATTTGGTATTGTATAATCATCACTGTCATCATGGTTTGTACCTGTCATCACTTATCTACCTATTTTGTTCAATTTTCTTTAACACTGTACAGAAAATATGTTACACGAAAAAAGGGGGGATGTGGTGATATGCATCACTGTAAATACACAAGGGGTCAAATACACTAAGACTAAATAAACACGAGAGGGAGCACCAGAGACATCATGATACACAGACATTCAACCAATAGGTCAGTAAGATAGGACACGACCAATGGGCAGTCAAGACACCCAGAGGTGACACTACCACAAGGAGGCTACCCATATAAAAGGACAGAGCACACATGCTCTTTCTCTTTCCACAGGCGACACAGGGGCAGATCGGAAGCATCACACCCACACGTGGATTAAAGCAGACTGGTTAGTTAGATTGAGTTACTATAGCAAGATTAGCAGGAGAGTCGAACTCAAGTAGGAGAATTGTTAACTGTTCAATAAATGTGTTAAACCTATCTCCCAAGTCTGAACCTACCTTTGTCAGAGTATACATCAAGGAAGCAGCTTATGCTACATGAAGAAGCATAACACAACAGAGTGGATGGAGGAGTCGATTGCCCCAATAAAGGCAACAGTGTCAAAGACATCGGCCAAGGAATGGGAGCAAGGAGGGAAGTTGAAGGGATTGGAAGAGGCTGTGTCGCAGCACAATGGGTGAGGAGCTGCGGAGGGTGACGGAGACTAACAAAGGGCTCAGAGCCAAGGTGGAAAACCTGAAGAACAGGTCAAAGCGGCAAACTCTATGGATCATGGGCCTACCTGAGGGGGTGGAGGGCCCGAGGTCGGCCAAGTACTTTGCAAAGATGCTGGCAGAGCTGATGGGGGAGGGGAAAGATCCCTCCTGATAAGAGTTGGACAGGGCACATCGGTCGCTCACGCTGAAGCCGAAAGCAAATGAGCCACCAAAGGCAGTCATAATCTGCTTCCATAAGTTTCATGTGAAGGAGAACGTCCTGAGTTGGGCGAAGTAAAGGCGAGAGGTGAAGTGGGGAGAGGTTGGTATTTGAATATACCAAGATTTGACAGTGGAACTGGCGAGAAGGCGGGTGGCCTTTCGGACGGATGAAGGTGGCGCTGTACAGAAACAGCTTGAGCTTTTGGAGTGGTCTACCCTGCGAAGTTGAGGGTGACGCACAACTCGAAGGATTTCTACTTCGAAACGATGGAGGCGGCAGAAACGCTCATGAAGGCCGAAGGATGGGGACTGAAATGAGAGATGGAACTGGAATTGGGACTTGGACTGAGGGGAGTGTGTTTTGTCTTTACCTTTTTCATTGTTTCTCGTTTTGTATTTAATGGTGGGAATGTATGGGTTTGGGGTTGGTTGAATGGGGGAGTGTAGTTACCTTTGTTTATAGTTGGTTACAAGTATTTTGGGCCTTGGGTATATGTCTGTTTTCTGCACGGTTTTGCATCGGTTTTGTTTGTTTTTCTACGCCCGGGTTATGGAGGAGGGAATTAGGAAGAGGGGGGATTGGGCATGGGCCTCCGCACTAGCAAGCAACGGTTGGCTAATGTATGTGAGTGTGGTGGGGGAGGGGCCGTGGTCATTGGAACCTGGTAGAACAGGTTTTGATGGGCCTGGGAGGTGTGAAAGATGGGACCAATACTGGGAGAGGTGCTTGCAAGAGTAAGTGGATGAAGAGATTCTGGGATGGGTGAGGGGTTCGGCGGTAGTAATAGGATGGGGCGGGTCAGGCCTGAGGGGCAGGGCCCGGGGTTATGATGATGGCGGATAGGAAGGGCAGGGGGCAGTGAGAGATCCCTGGTCAGAATAGTGGCGTGCAATATAAGGGGGACCGGTGAAGAGATTGAGGTTTTGTACATTTGAAGAGTTGAAAGGCCGACGTGGTTATGCTGCAGGAAACCCATTTGAGGGTGATGGATCAAGTGAGGCTTAGGAAAGGTTGGGTGAGTAAGGTGTTTCACTTAGGGTTTGACAGTAGGGCTCGGGGGGTGGGGGGGGGGGGGTGGGGGGGGTAGGGTATTGATGGCAAGAAGGTGAATTTTCGGATGGAGAAGGTGGTAGCAGATCAGGGGACAGGTATGAGATAGTGGCGGGTGGGCTAGAGGGGAGGTTGGTGGCACTGGCGAACATATATGGCCCAACTGGGATGATGCGGGGGCTGAGTGCCATCCCGGATCTGGACACCCATGAGTTGATAGTGGGGAGGATTGCAACATGGTGTTGGAACTGAAGGTAGACCGGTCCCAGCCGCGCTTGCTGGTCCAGTCGGGGGTTTGAAGGCATTGGCTGGGCTCCTGAGCGAGGTGGGAGGCGTGGCTTCGTGGAGGTTCTTACATCCGAGGGATCAGAAGTATTCATTTTTCTCTCCAGTACACAAGGTATATTTGAGGATTTACTTTTTCATGGGTGGGAAAAGTGCTATTGGCTGGATTTAGGAGGTTGGAGTACTCTGGAGTCGTGATTTCAGATCACGTTCCGCATTGGATGGATGTGGTTTTGGAGAAGGGGATAGCCCAGAGGCTGGGGTGGAGAATGGGCGTGGGGTTGTAAGCGGACCGGAGCTCCTGTGACAAGATTAGGAAGGTGATCGAGGAGCTTGTGGGATTTAATTACAGGGGGGAGGTTTCGCCGTCGGTTGTCTGCGAGGCTTTGAAGGCGGTAGTGTTGGGGAAGATGATCTCATTCAAGGCTCAGGTGGATAGGGAGGAAGGGAAGGAACATCAAAGTCTGATAGAGGAGATTTTGGAGGTATGCGGGGGACCCGGACCTGGGTCTCCTAGCAAAGAGGAAGGAATTGTAGCCAAGGTTCGACAAGTTGTCCATGGGGAGAGCGGTGCGCCAGTTGAGAAGGGTGAGGGGGGCTGTCTACGAGTATGGGAGAAGGCAGGATGTATGCTGGCCGGCCAACTCGGGATAAGCAGCGGCAAGGGAGATAGTTCGGGTACGGGATAAGCCAGGGAAGTTGATGGTGAATCCGGAGCAGTTTAATAAAGTATTTGAGGAATTTGATAGAGGGATTTGGAGTTGGGCATCAGTTTGTGGCGTGGGTGTGGCTGCTGTATAAGGAGGCGATGGCGAGTGTGTGCAATAACGGCATGAATTCAGGGTATTTCGCACTGCACAGAGGTATGATGCCCTATGCCCCCGCCCCCCCGTTTGCATTGACTATAGAGCCCTTGGCCATTGTGCTGAGGAGCTCGGGGTTGTGGGAGGGGATAGTGAAGGGGGGGCAGTTGGAGTACAGGGTGTCCCTGTATGCCAATGTTCTGCTGCTGTATTTTTCGGAACCGAGTGCATCGGTTCCGAAAACTGTTCCATAGCTTTGGGACGTTTTCAGGGGAAAAATTAAATCTAGGGAAAAGCGAGTATTTTATGGTTTCTCCGTCGGGAGTGGGAGCAGGGGTGAGGGGGCAGCCATTCCGATTGACGGCAGCCCACTGCAGGTATTTATGGGTGCAGGTGGCCCAGGATTGGGCAAGGTTTGGAAGTTTAATTCCACCAGCTTGGTGGGGAGGGTGAGGGCCAATTTGCTGAGGTGAGACAGCCTCCCTCTGTTGGCGGGCCGGGTGTAGGCAGCGATTCCTGTTCTTATTCCAATGTCTGCCGATCTTTTTACCGAAGAAATTATTTGGGGGGATGGACAGCTGATTTCCTCGTTCATTTATGGGGGAGATTGTGGCCAGGATTCGGAGGGTGGTACTGCAGAGAGGACGGCAGGCGGGGGGCTAGGCCTCCCAACTTGCTGTATTACTGTTGGGCGGCGAATGCGGAGAAGGTGCGGTGTTGGAGCAAATGGGAGGGGTTTGTGGGTAAAAATGGAGGCGGGCCCCTAACTACAACCACAGGCAGTAAATGGATTTGCCCATTGGGGAAAGGTTCCTGCGAATGTTTTTGCTGAAACTTACGCTCACATACCAAATTTGATGTATGATGGATAGATATAATGAACTTACTGGTATACTGTCTTCTGAATGCAATGCTTAGACACATTGCAACTAATTATGTACATAGTACTAATTGCACTGCACTGAAAATGTGAAATCTAAGCCCGTCAATCTGTACCAGGATATTAAATTATTTTATGTTGCATTCTTAAAATTGTCTTGCTTGCATTACATAGATTATAATGATTTGAAGCAGTAATTATAACCAATACACAAAATCTGAATGCTGTACACTTCATGAATGCACACTCCGAGCCCATTCTCAGAAAACACAATGGGGTTGCTAAATTTGCTTATTTTGATGCAGATATGACAATGATAGGAACCAATACTATACTGTCCTAGCTAATCGACGGGTAGGCAAAAATGGTATTACAGCAAGTGTGTCTAATCGTGGCGGCCCAACCTTGCAGCTGGATTCTTAACTTTTACTCTCATGAACAACACTGCTCATTTTTAGCAAATATGGATAGCCAGACAAATTTCATTTGACCCTTCAGAACTGAGGGGTTCTGCTGCGAAAGTCAAAACAAACAAGCTATAATGATCAACAGTTTTGATATTAGAAGGAAAGGTGGGAAGAACTAGGCATTACAAGATAGGCAAAATAACAAAAATTCTGGAAGTTCTTTATACACAAAGTAAAATGTGGTATAATTCACTTTAATTCATATACAGTCTTAAATAGTAGCTGTGTTTATAAAATTAGTTTTATGGTTTGATGCAAGACCAAGTAACATGGAATATTAGAACATTAATGCACACAAGAACAATTGCACAACCAAATTCCCAATCTCAGTTATGAACTGCAACATTAAAAGGAAAAAACTTCAGAGGGAGATTGCTGCCTTCACCGTTATTGGAATTTTAATAACAGTTTGAAACTTTGGCTGACAGCGGATGCTCACATAGGTCCCCTTTCTGCCTTCTTGACTATCTGGGCACAGTACGAAGTCTTACAACACCAGGTTAAAGTCCAACAGGTTTGTTTCGATATCACTAGCTTTCGGAGCACTGCTCCTTCCTCAGGTGAATGAAGAGGTATGTTCCAGAAACACATATATAGACAAATTCAAAGATGCCAAACTTTAACCTGGTGTTGTAAGACTTTGTACTGTGCTCACCCCAGTCCAACGCCGGCATCTCCACATCTTGACTATCTGGTATGTGATTGAAGACACCATGAAAAAGAAAAGAAACAAAAGGAGCCTACTGTTTAAAAATAAATGTTAAAAATCAGGACTGTATAACAGTCAATTTGAAATGAAAGCAGACAAACTTTATTTGTTCAGCTCTCCTAAGTGTCTTTTTTAATTAGTTAATTGTTATCACAGAAATAGGTTAATATACTATGGATAATGTATGACTGAGATACAAGTGATTTCTATTGATGTTTCATTTAAATGTTCACATTAGGATTAAACATGTAAAAATAGGAAGGCAGATTATTATTTACATGGGTGTAAATTGAGAGGGATGGATACTCAGCGAGACTTTGGTGTCCTCATGCATCAGTCCCTTAAGCGTGCAGGTAAAGCATGCAGTAAAGAAGGCAAATGGTATGTTGACCTTCATAGCGGGAGTATTTGAGTTGAGGAAGAGAGATGTTTTACTGCAATTATATAGGGCATTCGTGAGGCCACACCTGGAGTATTGTGTGCAGGCTTGGTACCCTTATCTGTGGAAGGATGTTCTTGCTATGGAGAGAGTGCAGCAAAGGTTTACCAAGCTGATTCCTGGGATGGCGGGACTGTCATACAAGGAGAAACTAAGTTGGTTAGGATTATATTCATCGGAATTTAGAAGCGTGAGAGGGGATCTCATAGAAACTTACAAAATTCTAACAGGATTAGACAGGGTAGATTCAGAAAGAATGTTCCTAATGGTGGGGGAGTCCATGATTAGGGGTCTTTTAGGGCTGAGGTAAGGAGAAATTTCTTCACCCAGACTGTGATGAATCTGTGGAATTCGCTACCACAGAAAGTAGTTGAGGCCAAAACATTGTGTAATTTCAAGAAGGAATTAGATATATCTCTTGGGGCTAAAGGAATATGGGGGAAGTATGGGATCAGGGTATTGAACTTGATATCTTGAATCAGCCATGATTATAATGAATGGCGGAGCAGGCTCAAAAGGGCCGAATGGCCTCCTTCAGCTTCTATTTTCTATGTTTCGAACAACAACAATTCTCTCTCACCTGCCCAGTGTCATCCCAATTTATATATGTTGAGTGCACTCAGCTTAGTCTTGACATTCTCTTTTAACTGGATAACTGCAAGGCATGATCTGAATAATTATATAGTGTGCAAATTGAGAGGCTGTAATAGTATCTTTCATTAAATCCTGCACAGTAAAGTTGACTTGTTCTTCCTTCCAGACCAATCTGGCAAACACTGACGATAGCTTGCTTTGGGTTCGAATGATACCTGATGAAGGAAAATTTGGCTTCAATTTAAAGGTAAATACCATAAGTGTAGCTTTCATTACTAATGTTCCTGTAAGGACTGTAATATATAGAAATAAACTGTATAATGCAAAACATAACATTTCAGGACACACAGTGTAGTGAAATGGCATAGTTACACATCAGGCTCTTAATTATCACTGTTCATTTATAAGAACCAAACTAACTCTAGAATTCTCTGATTGGTCATTGTATTTATTTTTGATTAGATAGTCAACATCTTTTCCCAAAGGTAGGGGAGTCTAAAACTAGAGGGCAGAGGTTTAAGATGAGAGAGGAGAAATACAAAAGGGTCCAGAGGGGCAGTTTTTTCACACAGTGGGTGGTGAGTGTCTGGAACGAGCTGTCAGAGGCAGTAGTAGAGGTGGGTACAATTTTGTCTTTTAAAAAGCATTTAGACAGTCAAATGGGAAAGATGGGTATAGAGGATTATGGGCCAAATGCGGACAATTGGGACTAGCTTAGTGGTAAAAACTGTGCGGCATAGACAAGTTAGGCTGTAGGGCCTGTTTTCATGCTGTAAACCTCTGACTCTATGGTTGTGGTGTATCTGGGGTGAGAGAATTAACTTTGTTCTCCTGTTTTTCTTGTTGTATAAACCAAGGGAACAGCTGCAACATGCCATGAATCCTTGCCACAGTGTGTAGCCATCTGGGATGGCCACGTCCCGATTACAAAATGGACACTTGCAAAGACTGCAGAGAAAATTGGACAATGCTAAGAAACAAGCAGGTGCAAGCTCTGTCTGTTGATTAGAACCTTAAACGCTCAGACAGGACAGAAACTACCAAACGATTTACATACTAATGAGCCATCTCCGGGGACAAAAGGGAAACATTTAGATTCACAATGTTAGGACAGACTCCCCGGCACCAGAAGAAGCTAAGACAAAGCTGACTGACAGTCACCAGGACACGCCCAGCGATCAGGGAACCACCCCTCTATTGGAGGAAAATCGATACCGATGATTGGGAAAAGACCCAATTAGTTGAGGCCAAGTTCAAGGCCTGCCCAAAAGAGCGCAAAGCCCTTTTGGGTATAAAAGGTATCCCCCAAGGGAGAACGGCCTCCTTTGGCTTTGGCTCTCAGCGAAGAGAGAGACCTGCCTAGCAGCTACAGCAGACCAAGTAAGTTCCAAGTCAACGCACGCTACGAGATAGACGCTCCTAGTTGCTCCTGTAAACAGCTCAACCCAGCAGCCTCAGAACCGAGCAACGGCCATTGTTCCTCTGACTGAGTGGGTGCCCAAAGCTAAGTATAGGCTTTAGTAATAGTGGTAGTTTAGTTTGTAGAGTTTATGCATGAGTAGATATGACTGTGTGTAAATAAATGAGCATTGCTTTTGAACTTACAAACTGGTGTATCGAGTCATTGATCAGTATTCGGTTCTGAACCTTGTGGCTGTGTCGAAAGATACCTGGCGACTCTTGAGCAAGCATGATTAAATAGAGCCAAATTAAGAACCAACCAAAAGTTAGCAACATTTACTGGCGACTCTGGTGGGACTCGATTTAGAAGTATCCTAACCACTCTGAGAACACCCAAAATTTGAATTGAGAATCCAATTGGGAACAGAAAGAAAAACCACAAGCGTCAAAACAGTACTGATCAAGCCTCTGAGATTCGGAAATGTGTTAATGCATGCGTACTAACAGGGATATAAGGTAAGCCTGAGAGATTTTGTTGGAAAAAACTGTTGTGAGTTTTGTAGGCCGGAAATTAGCGTAAGCCGTATCCATGTTTACATCACTGCTTTATCACCCCCTGTTCCAAATTGGTTAGAGATCCTAGTAGAGAGAATGGCAATGAAGGCAGTGGAACGCCTTATGAACCCCCAGGAATTCGAGGTCGCAGCGACCAGCAGTAGAGTTAGGACAGTGTCCCATTTGGGAAGAAGAGATGTGGAAATATCTCAAAGGGAAAGGATGGCCCCTTTGGAGTGAATTCTGTGATAATGAGGAAACAGGATCCGGGAGTACAGGACATACTTGGTGGGAGAACCTGTCAGAGATCCACAAGAAGAGCTTGGGGAAAGCTCGCAAGCCGATGGCAATCGTGTCCTGTTTTGCACAATTGCGAGGCACAAAGGAGGTCGTTAGGACGCTCCATAGAGAGATAGAGGAGAGAGACAGAAGTAGTGAGGTAGACGTGAGTGAGGTAGAGAAAAAGAATCGAGATCTGAAAGAGCAGTTAGCAGCAAGGGACAGAGAAGTGGATGATGCCAAGGGGGCACATCAGTCTTGTCTCGCGCTTTCAGACACAATATGATAAGGCCTACCAGGACACGCAACGTGCGGTCTTGGTAAGACAAGAAACAGAACAGCAAGTTGAGAAATTGCAGAAATAGTCCAACGATTTAAAAGCAGCCCTACGAGCACTCCATACATCCACAACGGAACAAAGGCAGAGCTCAGTAGACCATGCAAAGTGCCGGAAGCAAATTGCAGAATTGCAATCTCTGCTGTCCGTGCAAATTGGCTTTCAGAGTACATTCGGACCCCAATTAGATCATGACAACGGCCCCGATTGGCAGGAATTGAACGAGACTGCCCATAGATACGTACATGGGACATGTATGCAGGAAAAGCCCCAGAAAAGGAAAATGCCCAACCCCCAACCGAACAGGCAGAACACACCCCCATGAATCCTGTGACCACACGCCGCAGGAGAAGGAGAAGCAGACTTCCTTTACACAACCCCATTAACCGTGACCCAAATACGGGACATGTGTGGAAAAATTACACCATTCCTTCCCACATCAGACCCCCACCAATTTTTCGCGAAAATCCGACAACAGGCTACCATGTACGGCCAGGACAAAAAGGAGCAAGTGAAGCTCACAGTTTTAAGCCTCGACCCTTCAGTCGTAGCAGCCCTTCCCGACCCACAGAATGCAGGAGGATGCACACTCCAAGAGATGCACACAGCGATCCTTGATGCGATCGGCTTTAACAGAGGAGACCCCGTAGAAGGCCTAAATAAGTGTAGGCAAAAGAAGACAGAGCACCCCACAGCGTTTGCTGGACGTTTGTGGATTCACTTTACTGCAGTTTTTGGAGAGTTAGCCCGCGCCCATTTGTCCCCCGATAATATGGCCAAATGGACCCGAATTCTAGTCTCCCATGCAGGACGAAAAACTTGCGCAAATTATGACCCCTCAGATGAGGCCCACAATGAAAAATGGGTTTTGAAGAGATTGTCCCGCGCTTGGGAGCAATCAATTGCAGGCAAAACCGCATTTATAACACCCGATGAAGAGCAGGTAGAAATGAACCCAGTTAAGGCACACCAGAACCCTGCATGGGTAAATGAGGATAGGAACAGCCAACCCCAGCCAAAACCTCAAGAATGTTATAATTGTGGACCGCTAGGACACTTTGCACGAGAGTGCAACGCGCCCCAGAAGCAGCAGACAGGCAGCCTAAACAAGAATAGGGCAAAGCCGATCCATAGCGTTAGCGCCCGTTCAGAGAGTACAGACATGAACGGCACCGACTGACGGTGTTCGGGCTCCCCAACTTGGGTCTGCGACACACTTTGGGACAAGTCCGGTAGACCGGTAGTAGCGGGCAAAGTTCGGGGACAACCCGTGGAATTTCTTTGGGACACAGGAGGGTCCCACACCGCACTCAATTCCTCCACGATGTTCCAGCGAGACACGTGGCCCACAACAGACACCATTACACTCAGCAGTTTTACAGGCCATTTACAACAGCGACACATCACAGCCCCTATAGCAATACAGATAGGGAACATCGCAACCAAGCACCCCGTGGTTTTAGTTGATCTGCCCCAGACAGCAGAACATATCCTTGGGATCATATCCTCATGAGCTCCCATAACCTTTCTTTCGACCCAGTGAACAAGTGTGTATGGAAAATGGCAAAGGCAGCACGAGCCCCCGCCACACTCACAGTAGGAGAATACGTAAATAGGATTAACTCGGTAGGAGACCTCTGGTTCGACAAACAGATTAGGGCAGTCCTGCAGGAACACAAAGCAGCATTTGCACAGCACAAACACGACTGTGGCAGTTTGATTGGCTTTGTGAACATTACAGGTCCCGGCCCTAAACCCCAGAAGCAGTACGGATTTCCCCAGGAAGCAGAGGGAGAAATCTCCAAAGTAATAGAGAGTTTGTTGGATCAAGGCGTACTCCGATCAGTAGCCTCCACAAGCAACGCACCGATTTGGCCCGTCAGGAAACCGGATGGATCATGGCGACTGACCATTGATTACCGGGAACTGAACAAAGTAACCCCAGCAGCAGCCCCCACCGTAGCCACGAGTCCCGAGACCATGCTCAAACAGGGACTCCAGTCAAACGTTTTTTTTGGTTTTGGACATTAGTAATGGCTTCTGGCCCATTCCATTGGCTAAAGCGTGCCAGTACAAATTCACCTTTACATTCCAAGGGCAACAGTTCATGTGGACGTGCCTTCCACAAGGCTTCCACAACTCCCCCTCCATTTTCCACCGACAGCTGGCAAATGGTTTAGCAAAATTTTCCCGCCCCGATTGTCTGGTCCAATATGTAGACGACTTGTTACTACAGACAGACGCAAAGGGAGAGCACATTTTGTTTCTCGCCGAACTCCTAGCTCTCCTAAAAGAAATTGGATGTAAAGTCAACCCCAAGAAGGCCCAGATTCTGAAAGAAAAAGCGATTTACTTGGGAACTGTGATCACTCATGGTAAACGCGAGATCGAGCACAAGAGAATTGACTCGATCGTCAAATTGCCCCTTCCCCACAATGGCTCAGCCCTCCGTTCATTTTTAGGACTAGTTGGTTGCTGCCGAAACCATATTGACCGTTTTGCCACTAAAGCAGCGCCCCTTTCCGAACTTCTCAAGAAGCAGGCACCTTGGGAATGGCTTCCACAGCAGACAGATGCCGTGGGCACTTTAAAAAGAACACTCAGCACAGCCCCCGCACTACAGGTCCCAGATCCACATTCCCCGTACGCTATAGAGGTAGCAAGCACCGACCGAACCCTTTCGGCCGTGCTCCTCCAGGAACGCCACGACCAGTTACGCCCCGTAGCATACGCCTCACGCATGTTAGACCCCGTAGAGCAAGGATTTTCTGCCTGTGAAAGGCACCTGCTCGCAGTTTTTTGGGCAGTGCAATACTTCGCATACATTACAGGACTCAACCACATCACCATTTTCACAGAACACACAACGACACAGCTATTGTTAGATGGCCGACTTAAAGATGGCACAGTCAGCCAAATCCGTGCAGCCCGTTGGACCCTTCTTTTACAGGGACGGGACATCACGGTAAAGAGAACCAAAACCCACACATTCCTTGCCGATAATCTGCAGTATGCAGGCACCCCTCACGAATGTGACATCATCACCACAAAACACAGGCCCATTTATTCCCAAAACATCCCCCAGGAAAACAGGTAGTACACTCCAGAGACCCCAGCCCACAGACACGTGCGCACCCCTGAAGATATATGTGGATGGCTCATCCACAGTGTTAAATGGAGAGAGAATTACCGGTTGCGGTATACATGTAGAGGACGTGCAGGGACATGCCCTAGATGTAATTTCCTTGAAGTTGCCAGGACACTTAGGCTCGCAGGCAGCAGAGCTGGCAGCAATTGCGTATATTGTAGACCACCCAGACTCTTTCCCGACCCCAGCAGACATCTATTCAGACAGCTTGTATGTCTGTAATAGTTTGACAGAGTTACTACCACTCTGGGAAACAAGAGGATTTGTTTCCGCGGACGGTAAACCCCTACCCTCAGCCCCATTACTCCGCCATATCTTAGAGACAGCGAAGGATAGGAAATACGGCATAATTAAAGTTCGCAGTCATCACCGTTCTTCCCCCCCCCCCTGGTAACGTTAAAGCAGATGCCCTAGCGAAGGCAGGCTCCAGGCATGGTTATTTTTGGAACCCCCCCCCCCCGAAAGCACCCCAGTACACGCAGTTCAGGTCTCACAGACCAACATTCAGGATTTAGCGAAGGCCCAGAAAGAGGACGAGAAACTCAGGGACGTTTTAAAGGGAACCTTTCCAGCCCCGTACGACAAGTTTAGACATGCAATCACCACACACGACGGTGTGATTTTAAAGGATGGCATTTATATAGTTCCCAGCCATGACAGGAACCAGATCATTTTGTCAGTTCTATGACAATCATGGACACCAAGGAATTGAACCCACCCTAGCCCACCTCAGACCGCTTTGCTGGTGGCTTGATTTAAAATCGATGTCACAGACTACGTAGAGAATTGTTTAATCTGTGCCCAGAACAATCCGGACAGATATGCTAAAAAGGCTCAACTTAGCCATACCTGCCCCGTTAATGGACCCTGGACAAATCTCCAGATAGATTATATAGGACCCCTACCCCCGTGCAGAAATGGTTACAAGTATAGACATCTTCACAAAATGGGTGGAAACATTTCCGTCAAGAACTAATACTGCCAAGACGACAGCTAAAATCTTAACACACCACATCTTTACAAGATGGGGCCTCCCACGCAGTATAGAGTCCGACCAAGGCTCCCATTTCACCGGACGTGTAATGAAAAACATCCTCACGATTTTCGGAATTACACAAAAGTTCCATATCGCATACCACTCCCAGTCAAGTGGTATTGTAGAACGAATGAATAGGACATTGAAAGCCACCCTCAGGAAAATGGTTCAGCAAAATAATAGCACCTGGGATTCAGTACTCCCATTTGCTTTGATGTTTTTAAGAAACACAGTATCTACATCCAGAGGTTTCACCCCCCACACCCTCATGACCGGACGCCTCATGAAAGGCACTGAGTATTTACTAGGACTGGATATAGCCAGCCCCGCAGTTACAGCCCTCACACATGAAAACGCGGTCACACAACTAGTGCAGAACATAAAGGCAGCCCAACGCGCCGTAGCAGTGAGACTTGGAACCAGGAAGAAACAGAGCAAGGCCTGTTTCGACAAAACAGTACGCGCCACTGAGTTTACAGTAGGGAAAAAAGTTATGCTTTCCCTTTACAACCCCAGTTCATTCCTCTCCCCAAAACTTTCTGGACCGTACTCCATTTCGGACAAAATCAGCCCCTCAGTATACAAAATAACCTATCCCAATGGTAAGTCTGCGTGGTTTCATATAAACCAGCTCAAGGCTTATGGCTCACAGAATAACCACACACACCACATCCTGCTCGCAGCAGCAGACGATCACGCCCCGCCCACAGATGACATATTCCTACCCTCCGCCAACCACTCCAGCCCACCCTCAGACACAACTTCAACTCCGCCCCCAGAGGCATGACTCCGCCTCTCCCTTCCCTCAACCAGCAGCAACAGCGACAGTGATAGCGATCAAGATGACGATAGCCACAGCACACCACGATACGACTACACCCCTGCACCAGGCCCCACTCCCAGTGAATCTGAGATGATTCTACCGACCCATTTGAAATCACTTATATCAAAGCCCCTGACCCAGACCCACCGCCCGACGATTACGGATTGAAGCATCGTAGCTCCAACCTCGACACACGATTCTGGCACCGAGACAATTCATTCAGGCTCATCCGGAATGATAAGATGGACCCCAATTCGCCCCAAGCAGCTTTAGCACGGTTACTACAGACCAGAGTTTGGCAGCAGGGAGAAGATGACGACTTAGAGTCTGACTCCCACCAAACAAATCCCTTTGCGACCCTGTTCTCTATTGAGCAGTGAGGTGTCCAGATGATGGAGAAAAAAGGAACCGATGGAGAGATACGGTGTCCTTGCTGATGGAACCTGCACCATGTTTGTTGAATGTTTGTTCGTTAGTGTTATCGTTAAGTGTTGTGTGTAAACTCGGAAAGTTTTTCATGGCCCCACGTCACCACCCCCTTTGACGGCCAGTGGCTGTTAAGAGGATCTAGTTTGTCCCCAGAAACTTGTTAATGGAACAAGTTTATCGCAGACAATAGTTCAGAGGAACTAGTTTGTCGACAGAACCTTGTTAAAGGTACAAGTTTGTCCCAGACAATAGTTCAGAGGAACTAGTCTGTCGACAGAACCCGACTCATAGTTGCTCTCCTAATTCGAGAGGCAGCCCCCAACGACGACCACATTCTTACCTGTTCTTGCCGGTTGCTCAGGCAGTGGAGAAACGGCATTGGTCCCCGCCCTGCCTGAGGACCCCCCTCTGGTCAGCTACGCTCGGGTAGAGCACATACGACATTGATCACCGTCCTACCCGGGGATTCCACCCATTTCTTACCCGCCGCGGCCCATACGCACCCCATTTTGGCTCGTTACGGTCAAAATTATTTTGTTTGGTTTTGGCAACCTTTAGGTTGCTTCCCTATGCTATTTACATCCTCAAACACTGGGATGGTAAATCTCACAGGCTGCAAGATGACTCGCAGTACAGCAGTATTTTCTTAGATGTCTTGTCCAAATATTCGGTTTTTGAAAAAAATGAGGGAGTCACTGATGGTGGCCAATTGTAAAGGGAAATTGGCTGTAAAGGACAGACAGATAGACATACGAGATCTTAAGCAAGATAATAAGAGAAATTATGCTTGTGTTCACAGAACTCCAGTAACGCAGGAACCACAGAGGAAGACAAAGACGTCCGACAAAGATGAAGACAGCCTTCGTCTTCACATGGATCTTAGCAGGATCCCTTCAGTTTCGCGCGGACGCTACCCCCCTGACCCCTACCACACAAACCGTAAATGACTCTCACCCCTGCAATACACGGAAACCCCGAGATAACTAGCCCAGCGACAGCTAGCAATACCCCGACCTGGTATGATAAGTTTATCACCTGGTACTCGCTCTCATATGTAGTCGAAGCACTCTTAGTGCTGGCGATACTTTGCAGTGTCGTGCAAACGTTTAGAGTCAGGAAATGGCGAAACAGAGCATATCGCTCTCGCACGATACAGATTTAGGTCCCCCATTTCGGATTTCACCAGACCCCTGAACCCATTGGGACGGATTAAAGAGCATCCATCTTGTTTAATGTATTCTATGGAATAAAGAGATGTAAAACTCTGTGTCTGACTGCCAGGCCAGAGAAATTTGTGTGCTGCTATTTTGTACAGTTTAAGATGTATCGATTATTTTTGGATTGTTTGTATTTTTGGATTGTTTAAATGAGGATAGTTTATTGAGAGTAGTTAGAGGTTCCAGTTTTTTAATTTTTTTGCAATGCATGTATTAATGTCATAGCGCCCCATAGAATATTTTGATAATGAATGTATTTAAAATGGTTTAGGTAAAATTGTGTTGCATAGAATAGAACAGTGTAGAGCCTAAGCATGGGTGCGCCGGGGATCAGAGGATGAAGGTGCCATGGTAATATGATCCTTCACGCTTCGCGTTGAGGATCACAAGGAGGGCATGTAGCCATCTGGGATGGCCACGTCCCGATTACAAAATGGACACTTGCAAAGACTGCAGGGAAAATTGGACAATGCTAAGAAACAACCAGGTGCAAGCTCTGTCTGTTGATTAGAACTTTAAACGCTCAGACAGGACAGAAACTACCAAACGATTTACATACTAATGAGCCATCTCCGGGGACAAAAGGGAAACATTTAGATTCACAATGTTGGGACAGACTCCCCGGCACCAAAAGAAGCTAAGACAAAGCTGACTGACAGTCACCAGGACACGCCCAGCGATCAGGGAACCACCCCTCTATTGGAGGAAAATCGATACCGATGATTGGGAAAGACCCAATTAGTTGAGGCCAAGTTCAAGGCCTGCCCAAAAGAGCGCAAAGCCTTTTTCGGTATAAAAGGTATCCCCCAAGGGAGAACGCCCTCCTTTGGCTTTGGCTCTCAGCGAAGAGAGAGACCTGCCGAGCAGCTACAGCAGACCAAGTAAGTTCCAAGTCAACGCACGCTACGAGATAGACGCTCCTAGTTGCTACCCTGTAAACAGCTCAACCCAGCAGCCTCAGAACTGAGCAACGGCCATTGTTCCTCTGACTGAGTGGGTGCCCAAAGCTAAGTATAGGCTTTAGTAATAGTGGTAGTTTAGTTTGTAGAGTTTATGCATGAGTAGATTTGACTGTGTGTAAATAAATGAGCATTGTTTTTTGAACTTACTAACTGGTGTATCAAGTCATTGATCAGTATTCGGTTCTGAACCTTGTGGCGGTGTCGAAAGATACCTGGCGACTCTTGAGCAAACGTGATTAGATAGAGCCAAATTAAGAACCAACCAAAAGTTAGCAACAAGTGCTCTCTATCTGGCTGCTGGTAAATTAATTTGAGTGATGGACTGTTCAAATTTATTGATTCACCCCCCACATTGTGAAAATTATTTGTCCTTTGCTCAATGTAATTTACTGATAGCACGACTTACTGTGACTACATTGTGACACACTGGTTTGGAGCC
This sequence comes from Scyliorhinus torazame, assembly GCF_047496885.1. Lineage (NCBI taxonomy): Eukaryota > Metazoa > Chordata > Chondrichthyes > Carcharhiniformes > Scyliorhinidae > Scyliorhinus > Scyliorhinus torazame. The sequence continues at coordinate 149,187,755 of NC_092712.1, forward strand.
CATATTTGTACTATTGTAACTATTTTGAAATTGAATAACAAATAATAAACAACTTTAATTTAATTTTGTCTTTCTTTGTTGATCTATTGAATATTTTTCTTAAATTATTAAGTCATGACCTGACTTTGACACAATTGCAAAACCCACCAAATGTGAAATTTAATAAATTCCAGTAGATAGTCATATAATCCTTCATTTTTGTTATACACAACTAACCGGTGGCACAAAGTCATTGTGGTCAGCACTACTGCCTCACAGCGCCAGGGACCGGGTTCAATTCCGGCCTTGGGAAGTTTGTGTGGGTTTTCTCCCTCTGTCCAAGGATGCGCAGGTTAGCTGGATTGGCCACGATCAGTTGCCCCTTAATGTAGGTTAGGTGGGGTTATGGTCACTGGGTTGTGGTGGGGGAGTGGACCTAGGTAGGATCCTCCTTCAGGGTCAGTGCTAACTCGACCTGCACTGTAGGAATTCTATGGTCTATTCTAATTCAGCTATATCTGCACTGAACTGAGCCACTTCATCCAATCACTTCTACATTTATGCTGGCAGGATTCTTTCAGATTAAAATATTTTAAAGAGCAAGAAAAGTCTGAACAAGTGTAATGGTTAAAAAATGTTTATATAAAAACAACAAATTTCCATTGTAAATTCTGAACAGAAAATTTAATATTTTGAAATCATATATCGTGTATAGAATCTTGAAGCATCTCACTTCTTACCTCTCCTCATTCCCCCTACACTATCTACTTGCAGGGTGGAGTTGATCAGAAAATGCCCCTCATTGTGTCAAGAGTAAGCTCAGGATCACCGGTGAGTAAAGCCTTTCTCAGTAACTTCGGTCGACCTAAAATCAATCTCTGTATATCTAACAAAGGAATTTTTATATATCTGCTTCACAGCCTCAGTTTGCTATGAAAGGGATAGAGCAAAAGTCTTGACCTCCTGCACAATTCCATGGTTTCTCTCTTGAACAAAGGAAGGGAGTGTAATGGCATAGAATGTGTAAGGAAGGGGCCACTAGGGAACTAATTGAAATTTCAGTCTCCCATGCCGAATCATTACGACTATCATTCTTACCCCTGCAACTCTGATCAGCTTTACACCTCTCACATGTCTTTTTTTCACTCTGCTTTGAGGGTCCCTTACTACAGAAACTTTAAATGATTCTGAACAAACTACTGGTGGTCATTGGTCAGCAATCCAATCTTGAAATTGCTGGATTTCATGCTCCTAGCTTCTGTTTTAATTGTTTCTGCTTACATTTTTTTATCCTTTAAATTCATTATAAAAAAGTATATTTCTGTGGAACAGGACCTTGGCTACAGTAAACACTGTGCAACAGCGGTCTCAGTCCTATAATTCTAGAAGCTAACTTTCAACCACTTATACACTTTAAACATTTATTTGTGTTGAACAAGGCTCCCGATCCAATAAATAATCCTTTTTTTACAACACACTTAGTTTGGTCCACCTTGAAATTCTGCTCTTCCCTCCAACAGAATTTCTGTTTGTCTCTTTTGTCTTATTCACTTTCATTTGTTTTCCATCTTCCTTCTCAAGTTTAATCAGCTATACACTATTACTCACATTCATAGCTGTGTTTCCTTCCTTTCTGGCTCCAGCTGATGTCTCATGAATTCTAAATGAAATTCCACTCTTCATGTTTCGGGGCCACCCATGATTTTGGATGTCTGCATGATATTTCACATTCCTCAAACTATTGTTTTCACTGCTTCCGAAAATCCATGTTCAAAATCAAACGCCACCAAATGCAGCAGTTCCTTCAGAGTAGTTCTGAAACACTGTTCCATTTCACCCTTCGACTCATCTGGTGTTTTAACAAAAAAGCTATTTTCTTTCTTTCAGGTATCAAGAACTGCAAGCTTCAACAACTCTTAAGTAACAACACCCCTCTGGATCCTTCTTTCCCCTTGCTTTCCTCTGACCTTATCCTTCCTTCTATTCTCACCCAATGCCTTGTTTTAACTATCCGCTTTGACATTTTCCTCTCTGACCCTGCATGGTCAGTCCTTCGGCAAGGCCCCAGTTTCATCCCTGAACATACCAATCTCAACTAATTTTGCTGAGCTGTTTTACCCTCGCCTTCTCCTCTGTATCCACTTCTAGGCCAGGAGTCTTTCTCATGCACAGCAGATCCTTCTTCCTGCCTTCAGGACTTTCAGCAGGACTTTAAACTTGTAAGTAGGGTGGGGGGAGGTGGGTGGGGTGGGGGAGGAGGGGTTAGATAGAAAAGGTAGCATACATAATAGTTGGTATACAATGAAACAAAAGAGATTAGAGTAACAGTCAAAAACTATACTTTAGACACCATGGGTAATGGGAAAGCCAAAAGATGTAAAGTAATTAATCCAGAAGAGAGAAAGAAGAAATGTATGTGTAAAATGTTAGAGCAAAAGGAAAAGTTAGGGTGTGTGGCCAAACACAGAGTATAAGGAACAAATTGAATAAATTGGAGATGCTAATGCAATTTGGAATGTATGATGTGACTGCAAAGTGATCTGATTAGGACAATTAGGGATGGGAAATAAATGCTGGCCCAGTCAGTGACCCTCATCCCAGGAAAGAATAAACAAAAAGGGAGAGGAGTAGCTTTAGGTATTATGGATGAAATTGCTGAACTGGGAAGGCAGTATATATAGTGAAAGGGAAGCAGATAATGGAGATTTTATGGCTAGAATAAAGAAATATAAAAGGATTTAAAATTGTATTGGGAGGTGTGTAGAGGCTCCCTGGTAGCAAATACAAAGTGGTAGATAGTATAAATGCAGAGATTCGAAGGGCATGCAGTAAAGGCAGAGTGATTTAAATGAAGGATTTTAACTTTTATATACATTGGAATGAACATGCTAGCATATCAATTTCTTCAGTGTGTCTAGGATAGTTTTCTGCAGCAATATGTTCCAGGACGAAAATAGTGTATGCCATATTAGATTTATTAATGAGTGACAGATTAATGGTACTGAACATTTATCGAATAGCAATCATAAGGTGATTGAGTTCAACGCTGTGTTTGAAAGGGAAAAACATGAAACGGTTTCGAAGGTTCTAGATTTTGGTACTGCTGATTTCAATGGGATGAGACACGGATGGCCCAGGGTAAACTGGACAGGTCTGTTAATGGGCAAAATGACAGAAGATCAATGGGACATGTTCAAAATAGAATGTAATGCCATACAAAGCCAGTTTATATCCCTAAGGAGCAAGAATTCTATTTGCGAGAAAGGACAGTTATAGACGATTAAAGAGATAAGAGGCCGCATAAGAGACAGTATAAAACTTTTTTAAAATATAAATAAAAGCACAGACTCTGGTAACAGGAAAACATACCAAGGATGACAAAACTAGATAGTAAGAACTACTGAAAGGAACATTTGCAAGGGATATCAAAATCAATATGAATTAGAGTTAGGAAATATAGAATGATCAGGAGTAATGTCAGCCCCATGAAAACTGATAAATATGCTATTATCAATGACAATAAGGAAATGGTGGGAATGCTGAATAATTACTTTTTATCAGTACTTATAAGAGAGGAAGAGGAGGGTAGCACGGTGGTGCAGTGGGTTAGCCCTGTTGCCTCACGGCGCCGAGGTCCCAGGTTCGATCCCGGCTCTGGGTCACTGTCTGTGTGGAGTTTGCACATTCTCCCCGTGTTTGCGTGGGTTTCGCCCCCATAACCCAAAGATGTGCAGGGTAGGTGGATTGGTCACGCTAAATTGCCCCTTAATTGGAAAAAATTAATTGGGTACTGTAAAAAATAAAAATAAAAATAAAAATTTAAAAGAGAGGAAGAGGTCAGCATGCCAGACATTCCAAGGAAACTAATATTGAATCAGGACCAAAGTTAATGTAGGTCAGAGTAATGGGAAAAGAGACACTAAATTGTGACAAATCTCAGGACCAATTGGTTTCCATCCCAGGGTTTTAGAGGAAGTAGATTAGAGAATTGCAGATACCCTAAATAATTTTCCAGAAATATTTCAGGAACAGTCCTTTAGATTGGAAATTTGAACATGCCACGCTGCTATTCAAGAAAGGAGAGGGAGGGAAGCTGGGGAATCCTAGCCTAGTTAGTCAGTAAATGATTGGAATCTAAAACTAAAGACAAGGAACTGAACACTGTAATTTTTTTCAGCTGATCAGAGATGGACACCATGGATTTGTAATGGGTAGTTGATGCTTACTGAACCAAAGTAGTGGCCGAGGGAATGGCTATTGATATTTATCTGGACTTCCAGAAGGCATTTGACAAAGTCCCTTACAAGACACTATTGAACTAAAGTTCAATTTCGTAGAATTGAAGTGAGTAGGGATGATGGGCAGACGCTCTAATTGACAGGATGGGACAGATGGCTGTCCCACAAGTATTCCTGTTCAAGCGTCAACTATTCATCATAGCTATTAATGTCTTGGGTGATGAGATGGAAAGCTACATAATCTGAATTTGTTGATGAAACAGACAGGTGGCACAGTAAGCATAACATTAAAAATAAATATTGATAAATTAAATGAACAGACAAAACTGTGGCAAATGGGTTCCAATGTTGGTAAGTTTGAGACCTAAAAAGGATAGAACTCCGTACTTTCTAAATGGCAAAAACTTAGAAACTGTGGAGCTGCAAAGAGAGTTCAGGTACTTAGATTATTAAAATGTCACGAACAGATAAAAACAGATTAAAAAGCTAATGGATGTTGACCGTTATTTCTCTAGGATTACTGTACAAGGGGGCTTCAGCAAAGACCTAGCCATACCACATCTGGATTACTGTATGCAATTCAGGGAACCACATATTAGGACAGGCATGTTAATCTTGGAGAAAGTGCAATGCAGATTTACTAGAATGATACCTGGACACCAAGGGTTGAATTATGAGGGGAGATGACACAGTTTGTATTCCATTTGGGAAGTCAAGGGGTAATTGGTTGAGATTTTCAAACAATTAAAGAGAGCGGGTAGGGTAGGTAGAACGGAGAGGGCAGTCTCAAATTTCTCTGCTTCCCTGACTCACTCTAACCGACCTCCTTCTGAACTTGCAGAGCTCCGTTCTTTGTGAAGAGGGAGGGCTTCAGATTTCTGGGCATTGGGACCAGTTCCGGGAGAAAGGTACCTATTCAAAAGCTGGATTTCACATCAACAGGACTGAGACTAGCGGCTCATGAGGAGGTTCACTAGTATGGCTGGAGAAGGTTTAAACAAACTTAGCAGGGGGGTGGACACCAGCACATAGAAATAGAAAGAAGAATAAGGTGCATCAAGTGAGAGTGTTGGAGAGTTAGAGAAGGAAATAGTATTAGATAGGAGTGGACTAATAAAGATTACAAGGAATGAAAGAATAGGATTAAAATGCATGTAATGTAAGCAAACTGTGGTGAATAAGGTTGGTGAGCAACAAAACCAGCACTAATTGAAGTGTGCGATTATAATGTTGCGGCAATAGTGGAAACATGGCTTAAAAATAGTCATGACACTTTCGGTGGTGGCTATGTGGTGAGTAGAAACACATGCTGCGGCTCTCGCCAGTGTATTTGGTTTTTGGCCCGTTCTGCCCCGTTTATGGGTGATAATTTGGTGTAGTTTGATGGACTGCGATCCCCTCATTCGAGTAATAACTGGTTTAAAAAAGCACAAAGCAGAAGTCGGGCAAGTGATCATCACCAAACTCCAGTTCCTCGAGCCTTGGCGGCGGGAGAATAGCGGCAGCTTTTGCTGAGCTGGTGGCCCTTTAGTGGACCACTGAGACGTTGGTTAGCTTTTTGACCGATGAATTTAAGAAGCACCAGCAGGTGGTCGCTGAGGATCTGGAGAAGGCAATATAGGGGGCTTTGGCCCCAATTCGAATGGCCATGATCAAGATGGTATGGGTGGAATGTGGCGCAGTGGTTCGCACTGGGACTGCGGTGCTGCGGACCCGGGTTCAAATCCCGGCGCTGGGTCACTGTCTGTGTGGAGTTTGCACATTCTCCCCATGTCTGCGTGGGTTTCACCCCCACAACCCAAATATGTGCTGGTTAGGTGGATTAGCCACGCTAAATTGCACCTTAATTGGGAAAAAAAAATAATTGCCTACTCTAAATGTAAAAGAATATATGGGCTGGCGGATAGTGGTACATGGGACAATATTACAGAAGGTGGAGGTGGTGCTGTCTGACTATCGTGATCGGATTGTCTCCCTGGAGGCAGCGATGTTAATGTTGTGTTGTCGCCCTCCTCAGGGACCAAGTGAGAGTGATAATTCGATGGACGTGGAGAAGGAGTTCGATAGGATTGAGTGGGGGTACCTCTTTGAGATTATGGGGCGGTTCAGCTTCGGGCCAAAATTTATTTCATGGATTAGGCTTTTGTACAAGGCTCCCACCATGAGTGTGCTGTCATGAATTGCAGACATGCACATAATGAGATACAAGCAGGCAGCTAATGAATACAGAGAACAGGACCTAACCAATCAGCAGGCAGAACACTTGGCGGTGGGTTTCCCACTATAAAAGGCACGAGGCACTCACACTCTGCCTCTTTCCACTGGTGACATCTACAGGGTGTACATATCATATAACTCCTACAGCACGTGGCTAAGAGCTTGTCTGGTTCAGTCAGACAGATTAATCACACTAGGTTAGCAGAGAGTCGAACTCACAAAGGATTGAACTAACTGTGTGACAGATTCAATAAAGGTGTGGAGTATCTCTCAGGTAAAGCTGCATCCAGTTGCAGCCCGTGTTATCTTACTGTGCTTAACACGACATGTACGTACTAATTCCCTGAGTTCGGGCTATTTCCATCTGAACAAGGTACAAGGCAGGGATGTCTGTTGTCTCGCTTTTGTTTGCCTTAACAATCGAGCAACTGGCATGGCGCCGAGATCGTCTACCTGATGGAGAGGGTTAGAGCGTGGGAGGAGGGCACATCAAGTGTCCTTGTACATGGACGATTTGTTACTATGTATCACAAACCCTCTCTCCAATGTGGGAGAGATAATGGAGTTGCTCAAGAAGTTAGTTCCTTTTCAGGGCACAAGCTGAATCTGGGTAAGAGTTAATCTTCTCCGGGGAGGGCAGCTGATCTGGGGAGGCTGCCGTTTCGTCCAGCCAGAACTAGCTTCCAGTTCCTGATTATCGGATGGCTATTGACTGGGCCACACTCCATAAACTTAACTTTACTAGTCTGGCTTATGGGATGAAGGCCGATTTGAGAAGGTGGGCTGCCCTCCCTCTGACACTAGTGGGAAGGGTACAGACGGTGAAGATGAATATTCTCCCGAGATTTTTGGTTTTGTTCCAGTGTCTCCCAATCTTTCTTCCCGAGGCTTTTCTTAGCAGGGTTAATAAACTGATATCTACTTTTGTTTGGGCTGCTAAGACTTCTCGCGTGCATTGGACCTTTTTGCAAAGGGGATGGGCGGGGGGCGGGGGGGGGGGGGGGGGGGGGGGGTTGACACTACCTAATTTGCTATGTTACTACTGGACGGTGAACATTGATAAGGTGCGGGGGTGGTTCAAGGATCCTGACTCTATGTGGGAGCAGACGGAGGAGGTGTTCTGCATAGGAATGAGTCTGAGGGCCCTGGTTACTGCACCAGTCCCGTTTTGCCCTGCTAGATGCTCTTTGAGCCAGTGGTGTTGGCACTTTGAGAATTTGGAATACGTTTAGGCAGCATTTTAAACTGGCTTCCATGTTACAGCTGGTTGCAATTTGCAGGAACCATAGGTTTGTGCCGTCTGGCTTAGATTCATCATTCAGGGCATGAGAGAGGAAGGGGTTGGCGAGGTTTAAGGACATGTTTCTGGAAGGTAGTTTCGCTGGCCTAGATGAGTTGGTAGAGAAATTTCAGAGAGGGAATGTTTTCAGGTGCCAGATTTCTTATGAAGAGCTTCCTTCATTTCCCTTGATACCGTCACCCTCACGTACGGACAGGATCCTGTCCTTGGACATGCAGACGCTGCGACAACGAATGAACGGACATCGCGCAACAATCACCAGGCAGGAATGTTCCCTTCCAGTCGGGGAACACTTCAGCAGTCAAGGGCATTCAGCCTCTGATCTCCGGGTAAGCGTTCTCCAAGGCGGCCTTCAGGACCCGCGACAACGCAGAATCGCCGAGCAGAAACTTATAGCCAAGTTCCGCACACATGAGTGCGGCCTCAACCGGGACCTGGGATTCATGTCGCATTACATTCATCCCCCACCATCTGGCCTGCAAAATCCTACCAACTGTCCTGGCTTGGTACAATTCACACCTCTTTAACCTGGGGTTACCCCATCTCTGGATCTGTAAAGATTTAATCACCTGCTAATGCTCGCATTCCAAGCATTGTTTGGCATCTTTGAATTTGTCTATATATGTGTTTCTGGAACAGACCTCTTCATTCACCTGAGGAAGGAGCAGCGCTCCGAAAGCTAGTGACATCGAAACAAACCTGTTGGACTTTAACCTGGTGTTGTAAGACTTTGTACTTGGACATGTTAGCGGAGGGTAAGATTTTGGATGTCTGTGGCAGATGTTGGCGACAGAACAGACGTCGTTGGAGGAGGTAAAGAGGAAGTGGGAGGGTGAGCTGGGTTTGATCCTGGAAGTGGGGGGGGATGTGGAGCGAGGCTATCTTCATGTACGAGGCTAAACCTGATCCAGTTCAAGGTGGTGCACAGAGCACAACCGACTAAGGCGTGTACAAATGGGTTCTTCGCTGGGGTGGAGGATAGGTGTGAGTGACGTTCTAGGGGGCTGGCAAATCACATGCAAATGTTTTGGTCTTGCCCCAAGCTTGTTAGTTTCTGTTATAATGAAAATCTTCTTTGAATAAAAATATATATTTTTAAAACTTTCAAAATCATTAATTGCTTCAGCACTACCTCCTACTAATTTCTTTGATCTCACTAGTCCCTTTGCCCACAATATTTTGGGGAGATTTTTTGTATCTTCCTCCATGAAGATGGAAACTAAGAGCAGAATTCTCCGGCTCAAACGTAATGAGGCCGGGGGAATAGCAGGGAGGCCAAAAACAAGATCCCTGCCGGACGCCAAACAGTTTGCGATACAACCGGCCCGCTCCCGTAGGCGAAATCAGGATCTCACCTTTGCGTGGAGAGAAACCAATTATCACCATTTAAGCGCCATTTCCATACAATTAATGAGAACGATCCCATACCCAGCGGCCTCCCAGCAAGTGCTTACACTGGCCCGATTAGTACTCCTTTGAAAAACGTGAACCTGGCGTGGTCTTCCGTGGTGAGTAGCCATCTTTGCTCACAGGCAAAGATACCGGGGCGCTGGGTTTGCCACCCCAGTGCTTGGCGTGGGGTGGGGGACCCTCGGCTGGGGTTGGGGGTCCTCCGCAGGGGTAGGCCGCCATGGGGTGGGGGGGGGGGGGGGCGCTGGGGAGGTGGGGTCAACCGGTGGGCAATTGCTTGCGGCACCACCGTGGATTGTGACTACCCGATCCTAGGGCAACACTTGACTCTGCGCGTCTGCCCCAATGACCACCCATAACCACCGCCAACTGCCGAGGCGTCTGGCCATGAGGCTGAAGGCAATTGCTGATAAGGAATTGAAATTGTGGTGAAGTGAGCACATGCCAAGTGGATTCAGTGGGTGGGTGGACCATGTGCATGTGGGAGTCATTGCCTAGCAACCTCCTCACACCTTGATGCCTGGACACTGTGCTTGAACACTGCGGGAGCCAACACCACACACACAACATCCAAACACCTAGGGGATGGGACACAGCTCCAGGGACATGTCCATGGCCAGAGGATGGGTGGGTGCCATATCCTGTGTGCTGACCTCGAGACGCAGCCTCATCAGAGGAGTGTAACTCGGGGAATGAGCCTTGTGGTGATTGCAACACTCCAGTCATGGAACCGACTGTGACAGCACTTCGGATTAACCAAAATGTCCGTTAAAGCCCCCATCTGCAACAACCACAGATTATGGCCAGCCATAATGGACGGCAGCTTCAAAACGTGGAGACAGGACAGGGGAACGTTGACCGTTAGAGACTTCTACACAGAAAACAGACTGACAACACTTGAGGAACTAACCGAGAAGTTCCAGCTGATGGGTTGGGGGTTAACAAGCTATGATAAAACAAAAACGTACCCACGACCGCCGGTACAATCGCTGTTCGAGGATTTACTGGACACGGACATCCGAGGGTTTGGGAAACTGCAGCGACCAGTGTGCCGCCTATTAGGAAGGGGAGGGACACCACTGGAGGGGTCAAGGGAAAAGTGGGAGGAAAACCTGGAGTTTGAAATAGGGTGGGGTCTCTGGAGCGAAGCACTGTACATGGTCAACTCCACCTCCACACACGGAAGGCTAAGCCTAATACAACTGAAAGTGGTGCACAGAGCCCGCTTAACCAGAACCCGAATGAGCAGGGAGGACAAATGTGAACGGTGCCAAGGAGGCCAGCCAACCAAGCCCACATGTTCTGGTCTTGCCCCAATAAAGAGGCATGGAGCCCAACCACACTCAGCAAGCAACATAATACACAGTGTCACGCCAACCGAACAGGATATAAGAACTGATGAGGGAAGAGGGCACGCCGGGAGGGGAGGGGGTGTCAGGAAGAAAAGGGGGAGTGGGAGACAGGGAACCTGGCTAGAAATGAATGCCTACTGGAGAAAGTCAAACAAGTAGCTGTGACCGTTGTAAATAACAAAAGTCAACTGATGTAAATAACAAAAGGCAACCAATGTGTGTATATTTTTTTGTTTTCAATGTGTGGTCACGCTTACCTTTGTTCTGTACAAAATGAAAAATCCTTAATAAAAACAATTAAATAAAAATAAATAAATAGAGGCATTGAGTATAAAGCGGGGAAGTTATGCTGAACCTTTGTAAAGTTCTCGTTAGGCCACAACTAGAGTTTTGCATCCAGTTGTGGTCGCACTTTAGGAAAAATATGACGGTCCTTGAAAGGTATAGAGGAGATTTACCAGATTGATTTCAGTAATGGGGAGTGATGGGGGTTTAGTTACAAGGTTAGGTTGGAAAGGCTGAGTTTCTTCTTGGAGCTAAAGAGATTGGAGGGGAGATTTCCATGCATCTTTCCTACTGCGAAGCACTACATTCCACATGCTTCCCCCAATGTTTATGTCTATACATTGTGTATTTATCGTATGCCCTATGTTTATCATGTATGGAACGATCTGCCTGGAATATATGCAGAACAATACTTTTCACTGTACACCTGTACATGTGACAATAAATCTAAATTTGCTAGATGTGGTAGGATAAGGGGACCCAGATTTTGGGCAAAAGACATGGGGGAATCTGAAGAAGAACATTTATACACAGCAAGCGGTAGGGATCTGTGGAACTCGCTGCCCACCAGAGTGGTGGAAACAAGATTGGCAATCTTACGGGGTCCAGTACCATGCTGAATGAGATACTAGCCAATTATTTTAATGTTTAGATATCAAAGGTGACCAACTATATTGCTTCTACTCCCATAAGGGCCTTATCAATTCAGACCATATTTGAACAACTACTGGTTTTGGCTATCACTGTGATTTGGCAAAGCATTGAATAATTCCTTTCTTACTCTTTTAACATATTCGCAAAGCTAGAGACTCAATGTGTCCAATACTCCCAACACCACATATTATGGGCAAAGCATTAATCTGAAATAGCCATGTGCACAGATCATCCTTTTCTTTAACACTTGCGTGTAAGATTTAATTAGCAACTGTGAAAATTACTTTCCACATCTGTTCATGCCACTGGGTCGTGAAGTAAGTGAAAATACTGCAGTTCTATTACCATTTTCTTTATGGTCAGTTTCCTGGAGGATGCAATGCTTTTCTGATGTTTTATGATTGCCAAGTTGTTCAAATGGAGATGAGATACCTCGTGTATGTTTGTGCCATTCTGTTACTTTCTATTATTGCTATTTCAGAACTATAACTTCATTGTACAAAATATTTTAACGTCGGCGCTGTAGCAACTTATATTGCAGTCATCATCCTCTCTTGCACTACCCCCTCTGAGATGAAATACCTGTGGTTTTATCTTGACATCCTATGTGTTTCAATTCTAAGTTTTGAAAAGCAATATTATTCGCCTAACATTTAAATTTAATAAAAGGTATACACTTATGTTTATGTACAATTACAATGTCAAGACCTGACATACGTCCTTTTCCAATGTTAGCATCATTGAGGGGAAAAGACAGGTTTTTTATAGTAGTTTTAAAGAGTACTGCTCTGTTCTTGTTTGGAATAAAAATAACGTGATAACAAATGTCATTCTTACATGTTAATTGTTAGCTTGATAGATTTGGAGATGCGGAACCACGACTGATAATGAAAATTTAAGTCAGAATGGGAGTTAGAAATAGTTGCTTTGATTTTGCGAGAGACAAAGATATGCATTGGTTAAGATTAAGAGAGTGATAAGGACAGCAGATTAATTACGGTGAGGGACAGAGATTTTTCGCAACAGATTAAAGTCAAGTTATCCAATGGAGCTGAGGTGAACAACAAGCACAGTCACCTCCTTCAGAAAAGAACAGAAGCAGAACATGTAAGTAGAGTTGGAAGAATAAGAAAGTGGCTCAGTAAAAAAACTGTAGACATGGGAGGGATGACCGTAGATGTAAGAGGACCGAACGGCGGTTCCAGAGAATTGAAAACATTGTCAAGAAGAGGAAGCAGTAAATATGTATAGGTACAATGTGGGTGTTCAGGTATGTCAACTGGGAATAGCTTGTTAGGATTTAAACATTGAGACCAGACTTTTCTTGAACAACAAAATAAATATTTACAGTAGGAGACATACTGTTTAAGTTGTAAAAGAACCAGACAGTTGACTGCTCTTGCAATAAATAAATGCAATTTTCTTTTCACATAAGTAACAGAATTAAAGTTTCTTTGGTTGTATCCCAAAGTCCTGTATGTTTTTATGTTAAATATTTTAATATTTGTTGTGTAGGCTGACATTTGTGTGCCCAAACTGAATGAAGGAGATCAGATCTTGTTGATTAATGGCAGAGACATCTCTGAACATACTCATGACCAGGTTGTTATGTTCATAAAAGCAAGCAGAGAGTCACACTCAAGAGAACTTGTATTGCTGGTCAGAAGAAAAGGTAACTGATAATTAAGAAACTTAGTTATTGTAAATGTTAACTTTATTGTAATTGATATATGATGTAAAAGAGAAAAACTGTTTTTAATGTTATGTAGAGTAAGACGTTTTTTGTTCACGTGTAATGCAGAAGAGCAGCTCATGCAAATAACAAATGTGAATACCAATCTGGTCTTTTGAGAATTTATTTCCTAATTTCTCTTTGTTTCATCCTTCCTCAGCTTTCCTTCCTCAGCTTTGTAATGTAATTTCACAAGAGACGTGGTAGCAGATCTTGTACTCTGTAATTTTACCATTTATGTTTGTTCCTGGCTCATCTTAGTAACTTTGCTGAGATTAGGAACTCAGTAAAATGGAGATTGGGTCTTTCCTCATTGATGGTATGGTATCGTAAATTGCAACACATGTAAAAAGCATGAATATGTTTGTTTCCTGAGATTCCAGATTCTGTTAATACTGCTGTTGCTGATTCTCTCCTTGGTTCAATTGCTCTGTTTTATTATCTTTGCTCTCGAGTCGCCAGGCATCTTTATGATACCGCCACGAGGTTCAAGTCCGAGTAATGATCAATAACCCAATACACTGATTAGTAAGATTTAAATCAAAGCACATTTACTATACACAGTAATCGCTACTCATGCACAAATTCTACGTCTAAGCTACTTCTACAACTAACAGGCCTATACTTAACTTTGGACTGGCCCACCAGGTCTGGGGAACAAATGGCCTTTCGTTCGAGTTCTGAGTCTGCGGGATTCGAAGTTGGTACGGATTGGTAGCTAGGAGCGCCTATCTCGTAGCGAGCGTTCAATTAAGACTTACGTTAGGCGACGATCACTGCACCGGTCACGGTCAATGTTGGTTTGTGTTGCTGGGTGACCCGGGCAGGGAGAAGAGAGGAGCTGCTGAAGAGTGAAGAGCGCGATTTTATAGTCCCCAGGGGCTTCTCACCTTTCGGGGCGGACCCTGTACCTGGTCCCAAGTGATTGGACTTTGTCCCAATCGCTTGGTTCGATTTTCTCCAATACTGGAGCGGTTCCCTGATCGATGGGCGGTCTTGAGGTGCTCATTCACCTCCTTTGTGTTGGCTCCTGCTGGCGCCGAGGAGTCTGGCTTTGCTTTGTGTGTCCAAAATGTTACTTATTGTTCCCGGGGATTGCTCATCAGTATGCAGATGGCTGTTACTTTGTTATGCTGATGGCTGCTGGTATCGATGTTGTCTGGCCTTTTCAGAGGTAAATACACAGCAAACCTGCAGCTGCTGGTTTTTGTCTTGTTGGCTGACTTTCCCATCAGCCTGTGCCGTTCGCCATTTTGAATCGGGAGTTGGCCAATTTAGGTGGCTACACTGCCAAGAGACTAGCTTCAACCTGTTGACTTTATCAGTAATTAAGATCTTAGACATAATAGGCACAATTCTCCCAAAATGTTTGTTTCCTGGGATTCCAGATTATCTGTTAATACTGCCAAGAGACTAGCTTCAATCTGTTGTCTCTATCAGTAATTACGGTCCTCGACATAGCGGGCACAATTCACCCAAGAAATTTCGAAGTGTGGGTCGGTGTGATTCCAATTGCAATCCATCCACACTTAAACAGTTATTTAGAGGTCGGGGTGATTTGCACCGTGAAAACGATGTGGAGGACCTAAAGACACCGAAAGGCCTGTTTCTCCGGGATCAGGACACCCCAACCTCAAATAACGCTCCAACCACCCCCAAAATCATTGGTTTGAGGCCTCCCGTTCTCCCCCCCCCCCCCCACCCCCAAAAGGAGCGACACCCCACTATGAGGCCACCAGAGGCCGGTCACCCCCCCCCCCCTCCACTGCCTCAAGTTCTTCCACCCACCTCAGGCATTAACCCCTTCTCCCGTTCAGGCATTCTCCTCCTCGGGCCCTGCCCCTTCAGGATCCAGCCCTTGGCAGTGCCCAGCCATGTCCCAGGCCACATTGGGGGCTATATTGGCCTCCAAGCCCCTCTTTCCCCCCCCCCCCCCCCCCCCCCCACCCCCTCCTGGTATGGTCATCACGTCTGGTCTCTGCCAGCTTCACATTGTGCCGGTGGGTGGGTGAATTTCCAGAGCCGGGTGAATTTGGTTTAAAACAGATCCTGTATATTGAAATAAAAATTCAGCTATATTCATCTGGGCGTTAACTCCTCGTCGGCCAGGGTGGGGAGAATCTCAAAATGACTGCTCCCTGGTGTAAACCGCATTATGGCCCCCTCACGCGTCTCCAGCCACAAAACAATTTGCACGTGGGGAGCCAGAGAATCGTCCCCGGTATCCTTATTAATAGATGTTAATTGAGGATCTATACTCAACAGACAACACATCATGATGTGAAAGCTGCAGGAGACTACATGCTACAGTTGCTGAGTTCAGTCTGAGATTTATTAGCATTCAGTTCTTTTATAATTAACTTATAAAGTCTCAATTTCATCCTCAGTTAAAAAACCTATCCATTGTATCTCCTCCATGATCTTCACTCTTGGTTTACACTAGCTTACTTCAGTTCTCATGCCCTTACATGCAAAGAAAAGTTGTCATGTGAGAGTACCTTTAAGACATGGATGTTTAAACAATGTACCTTGAAGAAAACAGTGATGTCAGAAAGTGGGTGGAGCTGGGCTTTAGATCAGCCATTTTGCAGTTTAGTTTTGCAGTTTGAAAAAACAGCTTGTATGTGTCTGTGTTTGCAGTGAGCTGGATCTCTGCCATGAAAGACTATATCTGGATCATTTGGGTGATTTAAAGTAAAGCCTTTAACCTGATGTGATTCTGTTTAAAGGTGTTAAGTCTCTTGGAAGTTTGAAGGAACATTTTGAGGAATTATTTACTGTTGCAATATTTTCGGAGTTATCTTTGAAGTAAGGAGTGTTAAGAGATCCAATGTTTATTTAAGATGTTAAGTTGAGTTCATGGAATAAACAGTGTTTTGTGTTTAAAAACCCACGCGTCCATAATTGTAATCCCACACCTAGGGAACAAGCCGTGTGCTAGGAAAAGCAACAAATACATTAAAGGGAGAGGTTGGTTGTACTCCATGATACATTTTGGGGTTCTGAAAACACCTTGCCCATAACAATTGGGGGCTCGAGGGCAGGAAAAGTCTATCTATTGGATTGGCTTTTGTGAACTTAAAGACAGTGAAGGATTGTTGTTTTTCCGGTGTGGTATTTTAGTTTAAGTGGGGAGAGTGTTGTGAACAATGGCTCTTTCAGAGGCTCAGAAGATTTTGGGGGGACTTCCGGTGACGGCGGGCGGGAGGCGGCCGTACAATGGAGGGCTCCCGTTCGGCAACGGCATTTTCGGGGCTTTAAGCCCGGTCCCAGGGTCCGCGGAGGCGGAAGAAGAAGGGAGAAGGCACGGAGGAGGCACAGTAAAGACACAGGAGGAAAAAAGGAACAAAGAAAAATGTCAAGGGTGAGCAAGAAAACGGCCGAAAAATAAACACCTGGAGGTCCGTCGGGGAGTGGAAAGATCACCGCGGGGTCACCAGGAAAAATGGAGGCTGGAGCACTAGGGAAGGCCGCACTGCTTACGGCTCAAGAAATAACTAAGATGATGGCTGCGGAATTTGAAAAGCAGTTGGCGCAGATTGCAAAATGCATGGAGACGGTGAGGAAGGAGATGAGGGAGGTTTTGAGTGTGCTGGTGGAGGAGGCGGTTTCCCTGGTGAGGACGGAGGTGGCGAGCGCAGTGGCGGAGGTGCGAGAGCAAGGGGAGGCGCTGAAGGAAGTGGAGGAGACGTTATTGCAGCACGGTGATCAACTTGCCTTGATGGGGAAAGAGATGCGGAAGGTGATGGATACTAACAAGGATCTGCGAGGAAAAATGGAAGACCTGGAAAACAGATCCAGGCGACAGAATTTGAGGATTGTGGGGCTGCCCGAAGGAGTTGAAGGACCGAAGCTGACTGAGTACTTTGCCGCGATGCTGGCAAAATTATTGGGGGAGGGGGAGGATCCCTCCCTATATGAACTGGATCGGGCTCATCGGTCGTGGAGGCCTATACCAAAGGCGAGTGAGCCGCCAAGGGCAGTGACTCAGTGCTTCCGTAGGTACAGGGTGAAGGAGAAGGTCCTGAGCTGGGCCAAGCAGAAGCGGGTGGTGCAGTGGGCTGGAGCTGGTATATGTGTATACCAGGACTTTACGGTGGAGCTGGCAAGGAGGCGGGCTGCCTTCAACCGGGTGAAGAGGGCACTGTACATTAGCAAGGTGCGGTGCGGCATTGTATATCCAGCGAAGCTGAGGGTGACCTACAAGCTCAGGGACTTTTATTTTGTAATGGCGGAAGCAGCGGAGGAGTTTGCGAAAGCAGAAGGACTGTGGCAGAACTGACAAATTGAGGAATGGCCATGTGCCGATGTAACCTCATGACTGTATTTTCTTCTTTTTTGTATCACTGCGCGCGGGTGTAGAGATTAAAGGAGCCAATGTGGTATATATTTGGACAAGGGAAGGGACGGGACTTTCACTCGAAATGAGAGTTCTTTGGGGTGTAGGTGGATATGTGGGGTTTGTGTGCTAAAAGAGGATCCTTGTCTTTCCTAGGGCCGGGCAAGTGGGAAAGGGACCCGGGCGGGGGCCTCCACGATGGCTGGTTTAAGCCGGCCAGTGAACGGGAGTGAGGTGGGGGAGGGGCTGCGGCCAGCGGAGCCTGGCAGAACAGGGTCCGAGTGGTCTAGCCGGGGTGGAAAGTTGGGGGGAAGGAACCGAGGTTGGGAGGAGGAGTTTTACAAGAGGCAGTGGACGGGAGGAGCTGGAGACCTGCGGTGGGGGGGGGGGGGGAGATGGGTAGCTGTGTAAGATTAAGGGGACTACGGGTAATCCCTGATTCCTTTTTGTAATTTGTTTATGTAAACATGCGGATTGAGGTTCGGGGGTTGGTGGGTAGATGGGATCGTTGTTATTATGGGGACTGACATATCTTGCTGATTATTGTTTATTGTTGATGGATGTAAATGTGGGAGAAAATGTGAAAAGGGAGGAGAATTTTTTTTTAATTAAAATTTTTTTAAAAAAAGAAGTTTTTGGGGGTGGAGAATGTCACACGTAGTACTTTACAGACAGAACCGAAACGCAGACTGTTAGATTTGGCAAGAACATTGCAGTTAACATTACCTGACAAAATGCGAAAAGATGAGGTAATTATGGTGGTGGTTAAGCATTTAAAGTTGCCTGAGATAGAGTTTGACTCATTGTAAATGGCAAAAATTAAGTTGCAAATTAAACAAATGGAACATGAGAAAGAATTAAAGTGGCTTGAATACGAGAGTGAGAGAGAGGAAAAAGAAAGAGAAAGAGAGAGAGGGGAAAAAGAAAAGGAGAGCGAAGAAAGGAGAAAAGAAAGAATAGCCCCAGCAGAACATAAAGAAAACGAAAGGGAGATACAGATCAGGGAAAAAGATAAAGAGAGGGAGTTTGAACTTCAGAAAATGGCCATGCAACAAGACAATTAGTTAACATTGGCAGACGTAAAGGGAAATGTACAGTTGGATGATAGTGATGAGGATAGTGAGAAAGAGCGTCATAGTCGAAGGCTTGGTGGGAATCTATTTAAATATGTCCAAGCATTGCCAAGGTTTGACGAGAAGGAAGTGGAAGCCTTTTTCATTTAATTTGAGAAGGTAGCTAAACAAATGAAATGGCCACAGGACATGTGGGTGTTACTGATTCAAACAAAGCTGGTAGGTGGAGCGAGTAAAGTGATTGCATCACTACCGGAGGAGGTATCTGGGACGTATGAGGACGTGAAGAAATCCATCTTAAGTGCATATGAGCTAGTGCCTGAAGCTTACAGACAAAGGTTAGAAATTTCAAGAAAGAATTTGGTCAAACATACATGGAGTTTGAAAGGCTCAAACAGAGTAATTTTGATAGGTGGATAAGGGCTTTGAAAATAGACCAAACGTGTGAAGCTCTCAGAGAAATTATGCTTTTGAAGGAGTTTAAAAATTCAATTCCTGATGCAGTGAGAACTCATGTGCAAGAGCAGAGGGTTAAAACTATGAGATTAGCAGCGGAAATGGCAGATGATTATGAATTAGTTCATAAAACAAAGATTGGTTTCCAACATCGGTTTCAGCCGGTGAGGGATAGAAACTGGGGACATGAGAAATACTCAAGTGGTAAGGTAAAGGTGATCTGATGAGAGCCAATAAAGAGAGTTAAAAAAGAAATCCAGGAGGGTGGAAAAGAAATGAAAAGTTTCAGATGTTTTCACTGTAATAAATTAGGCCATGTGAAGTCACAGTGTTGGTGGTTGAAGAAAAACACTGGAAAGGCTGATGTGGTAAAACAGGATAAGGCAGTGGGATTTGTTAGAGTGGTAAAGGAAAGCCCAAAGGAAGCGAAGGAGGTGCAAACGATTGTACAGCCTGTTCAAGAAGTAATTGTTAAGAAGGTGCCAGATGTCTTTAAAGAATTTACTTGTGTGGGTAAAGTTTACTCCTGTGTATCAGGAGGAGCAAGTAAAGAAGCCACAATTTTAAGAGATATAGGGGCTAGTCAATCTTTAATGGTAAGAGATGAGGAATTATGTAGTTTGGGAAGAATGTTGCCAGAAAAGGTGGTGATATGTGGAATTCAGGGTGAGAGGAGTAGCGTTCCATTATATAAGGTAAGGTTGGAAAGTCCAGTGAAGAGTGGTGAAGTGGTAGTAGGAGTAATAGATAAACTATCTTGTCCAGGAATACAGTTTATCTTGGGCAATGATATACCTGGATCTCAGGTGGGAGTGATGCCTACCGTGGTTGATAAGCCAGTGGAAAATCAGTCAACTGAAGTGTTGAAGGACGAATATCCTGGGATTTTTTAGGATTGTGTAGTAACAAGGTCGCAAAGTCACAGGTTAAGACAAGACGAGAAATCAAAGGGGCTGTTTTAGCACAGGGCTAAATCGCTGGCTTTGAAAGCAGACCAAGGCAGGCCAGCAGCACGGTTCAATTCCCGTACCAGCCTCCCCGAACAGGCGCCGGAATTTGGCAACTAGGGGCGTTTCACAGTAACTTCATTTGAAGCCTACTTGTGACAATAAGCGATTTTCATTTCATTTTTCATTTCAAGTTGAAGTGCAATTATCAGAAACGATTTTTGATCAGATGGTTGAAAAAGAGCAAGAACAGGTGGAGGATGAGGCAGATATTTTTAGTTCAGGGAAATAGGCGGAGTTACAACAGAAAGATGTAGAAATAGAACGGATATATCAGAAAGCATATACGGAAGAGGAATCTGAGAGTATACCAGAGTGTTATTACCGTAAAAATGATGCCTTGATGAGAAAATTGAGACCTGTACATAAGCAGGCGGATGAAAAGTGGGCAGAAGTTCATCAAGTAGTATTGCCGGTAGGGTATTGAAAGGAGGTGTTGCGAGTTGCACATGAGGTACCAGTGGGAGGTCATTTGGGAATAAGGAAAACTCAAGCTAAAATCCAAAAACATTTTTATTGGCCTGGACTACATAAAGATGTAGTTAAATTTTGTCAATCATGTCACACATGTCAAGTGATAGGGAATCCTCAAGCAGTGATAAAACCAGCACCCTTAATACCCATTCCAGCATTTGAAGAATCTTTTACAAGGGTCCTAATCGATTGTGTAGGACCGCTTCCTAAAACAAAAAGTGGGAATCAATATCTTTTGACTGTAATGGATGTGTCCACTAGGTTTCCAGAGGCCATTCCAGTACGTAATATTACAGCTAAAAGGATTGTGGAGGAGTTACTTAAATTCTTTACTAGATATGGACGACCCACAGAAATTCAATCGTATCAAGGAACAAATTTTACTTCAAAGTTATTCAAAGAAGTTATGAATAGCTTTGGAATAAACCAATTTAAATCAACTGCGTATCATCCAGAATCGCAGAGAGCGTTAGAAAGGTGGCATCAGACATTAAAGACAATGTTGAGGGCGTATTGCCAAGATTTTCCAGTGGATTGGAATAAAGGAATTCCATTCGTATTGTTTGCAATTAGGGATGCACCTAATGAGTCTACAAAATTTAGTCCTTTTGAACTAATTTTTGGTCATGGGGTAAGAGTGTTAATTAGTTTATTTTCAGTCTGGATGAAATGATCAATCGAACACCAAGTTACTTCAACGTACGTTTATTTACGGCCGGGACTTGAGCACTGTACATCAGAGTGTCTACAGATGCAAGTCAAAGTTAATACAGCAGACAATTACTTGTATAATAAAATGACAATGTTTCCTTCCCAAGGACAGCCCCTTTAGAGGAGGCCTGAGAAATACAGCATTCTGTGGCTCTCAGCTAAAATATAGTTATCTGTAGAATTAGAAACTATTCCCAAGGCCGTGTTTTGTTACTACAACTGTCTAGCCTAAAAACATAAGAGATAACATAAATTCCATTAGACCAAAGGTTCTCTTTGACATTTCATTTTCCCATCAAGCTTGATTCTAGATCCAGACTAAAACTCTGTTTGACATTCTATAGCTTGAGCCATATTCTCATTCCCCCCTTTTATCATTTCATGCTAACTTCTAATCCATAGCCAATCGTCTCAGTCTCTCCCATTCTATCTGTACTTCTATCATTTTCTTACGTTCCTCTGCACTTTCTTTCACATCCATTAACTCTTCAAGGCGCACTTCATGTTGCTGCATTAACTATTGAGAAATTACTGCTGCACTGACACTTTTACACAAGCATTTCATTAGGAAGCTAAACATAATTATTACAAGTATTACAACTACCAGGATTATCAATCCATGCACCAGGTAAGACCCCCATGATCCGGCAAATAACTAATCTACCCACCCATCCCTTGATGTTTCATGCAGTTTCTTAACCTCTTTGTGGATATGATCCACGAGGTGAGTGATATTCTCCGAACTATCGGGGATGTAGGTGCAACATTCCAAACCGATCATGGCACAAGTCCCACCTTTGTTTGCAAGGAGGTAATCGAGGGCCATTCGGTTTTGTAGGGCTACGGTTCTTATTGCCACCATTTCATTATTTATCTCAGTCAATGCTTCAGTGGTGTCGTTTGCTACCTCCTCCAGGATTTTTGCTATCTTCCTTATTTCCTTCATTGCAAGAGCTACCCCGATAGGGGGAAGCAGGATCCCAAAGTATCGTTGTGTTTTGGTAATTTCTCTCTTTTGTCGCTTCCTCATTTGGTAATGGTCGCCTAAATTGGCGAGGTGGTATTTAAAGGGGACTACATACCCCAGATAACAGGATCCCGTCCAATTCTCTGGCAGCCAGGGATATGCCTTGTGGCCACAAATAAAATACGTCCCATTGTACGAAGTGAGTTTGTCCACATCAAACCCTTCAGCCATCAAGGAGTACGTGAAGGTACCTGTCCCGTTAGCGTAGGGGAAGTCCAGTGTACACCCATAAAACTGAGGAGACGTATATACGGGATAGACCTCGGATATGTTGGCCACCACAAATCTGTGCTCGCATTGACTAGCCCCTACAAATATACCTTTAACCACATTCCTTACTAAACATATTATTCCCAGTGGTCTTCCCATGTTGGTGGTATTAGTGAGGGTAAGAAACGGAGGCTGGTGGGATCTGTTATAACTTGGTTGGTACCACATCTCAAAGGTGTTCATTGGATAGCCCCCCTCTTTCCAAGGTCTTGGGGATATGGGGAGAAACGATAAACTAGAAGCTGCCCCGCCGTTTGGGTGTCTTATCATAGATGCAATTCTTATAGTCCTGGGGGATTGACGAGTACCATTCTGGTAAATATACCATTCTACTGTTTCTGACAGGTTAAGCGGAACAGGTCTGAGGGGGATCCCTCCCTTAGCATGGGTCGGGATATGTGTACATACCCAGCAGCCAGAAACATTCATGTCCTTTGCGTACACATATGACATATACAGATACGTGTTTACATATAATTCCCTTTTTTTTCGCAGCCTTACCCTCCCTTGGTCAACGCATCCCAAGGGTAAAGTCTTTTTTTTGTTTCTGCAGCTATAGTCCCATTTACAGTTGACCTGATGACAGGGTAGGTTGCCCTTAGTCACTCCACTGATGAGTATGGTCCGATTGCATCGTTGTACGTAGGCCGAACATCCGTCCGCAGGGGTCGCGTTCCAAGGTCATTCTCCTAGGCCTTGACTGGTGCATTGTAAGGTGTCTCCTCGACAGAGGTGATGAGTCCGTCTTCCCTTGGGGCCACAGGTTCTTCGCTTTGCCTCTCCTCCAGTTTCCAAAAGTCCCAGCAGGGTTACGATAATAAGTGTGGCCCTCATCCTAGAAGTGATGTCGGAGTTATTACCTAGGGCTCGAAACAGAGGGTTATTCTCTATTGCATTTTCACAACCTTCCAATGGTGAATGTGGATCCAGGCATTTCTGCCTTCCACTTTTACAGCAGTGGGAGTAGTGAGTAGGACCTGGTGTGGTCCTTCCCATCGGGGTTCTAATCCTTTCCTAACCCAATTACGAATCAGAACATACTCCCCCAGATTAATAGTGACAGAACTAGACAAGGGAGGTATCTCCTCATAAGCAGCTCGTACCCCTGAATGGAGGCCTTTTAGTACTTTAGTCAAGGCTATCACATAGTTGGCCATTTCAGTGGTCATATGGTGAAACTGTACTTCCTTATGTTTCCCTTGATCCCAAGGAGTACGCAAGGGTCTTCCGTATAAAATTTCGGTGGGACTCAGTCGCGTCTTTCCAGCTGGGGTTGCACGTATTTGGAAGAGGGCAATAGGCAATAATTTGAGCCAAGTGGCTCCAGTCTCTGCCTGTAGTTTTGCCAGTTTTGTTTTTAATGTCTGATTAGCCCTTTCTACCATTCCCGCTGCTTGGGGTCGGTATGCGCAATGTAATTGTTGTTTTATTCCCAGCTGAGTACAAAATTCCTCATTGATCTGTCCCACAAAATGAGGTCCATTATCAGAGCTTAATCGATATGGAATCCCAAATCTAGGAACAATTTCTCGCATCAAAACTTAGTACCGTGGAAGCTTTGTTATCTACAGTGGGGTAAGCTTCTATCCATTTGCTAAATACATCAACAATAACCAATACATGTTTATAACATTGGCATCTTTCCAACTCAATGTAATCCATCTGGAGTGTCTCAAAGGGACCTTCCGGTAGCGGGGTTTTACCCATTTCACAGGGTATTGCTTTACCAGGATTATACTGCTGACATACTAGGCAACGACTGCTAATGTTTTGCGCTTTGTCCTGCAGTCTTGGATGCCAGCAATACATCACCCGTAGCTCGCGCACCACAATGAGTTGCAAAGTGAACACATTCAGTGACCCAGGCTGCTAATGCATCGGGCATACATGTTTGCCCTGCCGGGGTGACCCACAATTTGTTTACAGGATCATAACAACATCCCAATTCTTCCCATAGTCTTTTTACACAAGCAGGAGCGTCCTCCTGTAACTGAATGACGTCAGTGATGGTCGGCATTGGCTTTTCAGAGGGAGACTGACCCTTAGAGCTTTTAGTCTGGCTCATCATTTTTGGTACCACCATGTCTTTTAAGCGAGAAGCCTCTTTGGCTTGGTGGTCCGCCTGCCGATTACCCGCGTCCACCAGTGTTTTGCCTGTCGTATGGACAGCGCACTTTATTACGGCTATTTGTTTAGGGAGCATTAAGGCCTGTAGTAATTGTGTAACTATCTGTTTGTGGGATATCTGAGTGCCTGCAGATGTAAGAAATCCCCTGTTCTTCCATAATTGACCGAAGTCGTGTGTGACTCCAAATGCGTATCTGGAGTCTGTGTAAATGTTTATTTTCTTATTCTCTCCTAACACGCATGCTCGGATAAGTGCAAATAGCTCGGCTTGTTGGGCAGAGAACGGTGTTTCAAATGCTGCTGCTTCCAGGGTTTCTCCCTGCTGATTAACTATAGCGTACCCTGATAACCTATCCCCCCTTTCACCGACGGAAGCACTGCCATCGGTGAAAACAGTTAAGTCTACATTGGGCAGGGGAGTGTCAGTGAGATCACCGTGCACGGAGGATTCCTCTCTGAGGAGCGTCAGGCAATCGTGGCCTGGCTGTGAGCATTCCGAGGGTGGTTCGGAGAGAAAACTTGCTGGATTGATAGTGGTGCAGTGGCGAAATTAGAGTTTGGGATTATTCAGGAGATAAATCTCGTATGGAGGCTGTTGTAAATAGAAGCAAGGATCTGAGTGCAGGCAGGATAGTCAAGAACTGTCAACTTAAGAGAACTGTCATTATTCTGAATATTGCTTTATTAATTAAAATAAATTAACATATCTTGTTAGTAGTGCTTTCTTTAATAGAATCGACGAATTCATCTACAGAAAACCAAGAGACAGCATAAGATTGGTTCAGTTATATATGTTTAATAAGTTATTGTGTTTGATATTTTAAAATAAATGTTTAGAATTAGCCTGGGAATTAAAACTTCAAACAATGTGGAAGCTGGTTTTTAAAAAAAACCTCAGATTAAAAAGAACAGATCGTTCAAAGACATTTGATAACGGGAATTTGGCAGCAATCCAAGTTTTACTCCCAGTCCATTTGAGCGACAATTTTTTTTTTTACAAAAGGTTTGGAGATGCGAATGGCATCATTCCAAGCTATACGCCTCTTTTTGTCTCTGCAAGAAAATTAACCTTTTCAACAAGCTTTTGTGTATAATCCAGAAGATGTCAAAGTGCAGAATGTTGTACTTTAATTCCCAATAACTCTAAAGAAGTTAAAGATTTGGCATTACATATCCAAAAAGAAATCAAAAAACTTGATCCACCCCAATTTATCTCTCTCTGGGATAAAATTTGTGGGTGGCTTGGACACACTGGAATGTCCACAATAAGAATAATCTTATTCTCCTGTGTAGCTGTATTCATCATTTACATAACATACCAATGTGCTAAGTGCATAAAAAACTATTCGCTAAATGCAGGGGACCAACAATTAGAATGATTCAAACTAACCCAACTGTACCCCCAATCGATGAATTTGAGCTGAAATACTATTCTTGAAATGTTACTGATCAATCAACTGTTTGACTGTATTATTAACATATTGTATAATTTATTAATACTGAATCAGTAGTATCAAATTTGATTAATTTATTAATTATAATAATTATTTTGAAATGCCTGGTTGTTAGGCCCCGGGGGTTGGCAGGGTTGTATGCTATGTTGGAAACTTGCCGGACGGGGAACTGACACTGCGGCTGATAATCGTCTGGGTAATCCGGGAAATCCACCTCTGGTGCCCCCTCTTTTCCTAGGACTAACTCTTGATTCATCTGTGGGAATTGATTAGCATGGGTTTTAGAACGAGTGCGAGTCGCCGGACCTCCTTGCGACGGTGGAGATGGTGATAGTGGTGTTGGGAGTGGTGGATAAAGGGCTTGAATGTAAGGTGGAGGCGGTCGTAGTGGCGGTGTAACGGTCGGTTGTCCCCTATATTGCCAATTTTCAGTGTCATCCTCATCGTCTCCTTCGGTCAAGGCAAGGCCGGCCATTTGACCGTACGGTCCTGATTTAGAAATGGGGTTTTTTACAGACTTGGGTCTTTTTCTATGGTGGGCACATTCCTTTCTCAAAACCCCCGCAGTCTTAACAATTCCCCCTTCTGTTAATTCAATACCCAATTTTAAAGCGTTAGCCGGCCAACTAGCCAATAAAGATGTATCTTTTAATTTTTGGCAGTACTCCCGCCATAACTCAATCAATTTCTTAGCCGTGGAGCTACGGGTATGTTGCCAAATAATCTGCTGTGCCTCTATAACCGTAGGAAAATCTTTTGATCCTCCCAGGGGCCATTTCACCTTTCCCAAATTCTTATGCAATTCTCCCGATAACTGCCGCAGCTGCTGAGAATGTTCCGGATACTGTTCACAAAGAGTCTGAAGCGCGCGCTCCCACTATCAGAGGTGCTATCCAGAGTATTACCAATTGTCTCCTATCCTCGGATGATCCTTGTGGTTACCTATTTAATTTTGGTAGCGATCCTAAATCGCCTATTCAATCAAGAATTTAAACGGGTTTATCTGCCCCGTTACCCAATCAGGAGGCTTAGGCAATTGTTCGAAAGTGACTTTTAGAAGGTCAAAGTCTGGAAATGAAACATGAAAAGAGAGAGAGAGAGAGGACTGATTTAAACAGACTGACAGACTCAGGGAATCAAAGACAGAACAACAGACAGACAGACTCAGAGAATTAAAGACAGAACTAACAGATTTAAGAAATTGTTCGAGTGTTCCGACAGGGTACGCAACGGTGAAACCCTGTTTATTGTGGAGTTTAAGGCGTCATCCGTACCTGGTGAGAAGTACTATAATTTAGACCGAGTTATTCGTTCTCCGCTGTAGCCAATAGTCAACCCGGAGTGTCGAACAAGTCGAGAAACTGGTTGTGACAATCACTTGGTTTAAGGGCAACCTTTTATCGCGAAGGTATCAAGCAACCAGAAGGATCATCAACAGCCAAGCACCTTTAGAATTCGAAGAGGACTCTAACATCTTACGGGACTCCAACCCAGAATTTGAGGAGGACTCTAACCTCCTACGGGACTCCAACCCAGAATTTGAGGAGAACTCTAAGCTCCTACGGGACTCCAACCCAGAATTTGAGGCGAACTCTAAGCTCCTACGGGACTCCAACCCAGAATTTGAGGAGAACTCTAAGCTCCTACGGGACTCCAACCCAGAATTTGAGGAGAACTCTAAGCTCCTACGGGACTCCAACCCAGAATTTGAGGAGAACTCGAAGCTCCTACGGGACTCCAACCCAGAATTTGAGGAGAACTCTAAGCTCCTACGGGACTCCAACCCAGAATTTGAGGAGAACGCTAAGCTCCTACGGGACTCCAACCCAGAATTTGAGGAGAACTCTAAGCTCCTACGGGACTCCAACCCAGAATTTGAGGAGAACTCTAAGCTCCTACGGGACTCCAACCCTTCCTGGGCCTCTAACCCAGACTGTAACGGGTTCGCCGGACTGACCTGATCTCGTAAGAGTCTCTCCAGAAACAGACGGTAGGACCAGGTCGCGCCCTGTACAGCGGAGGGGGAAACCAAAGTGGTAACAAGGGTACTCACATTTGGAGGCCCAATTCCTCCTCCACCTCCCGACACGATCAGTCAGCTACACCGTCTGCTCCTGGCAAGGCTCCGTGAGAACCATTCTCTGCTACCAAATGTTAGTTACTTTCTTTTCAGTCCGGATGAAATGATCAATCGAACACCAAGTTACTTCAACGTACGTTTATTTACGGCCGGGACTTGAGCACTGTACGTCAGAGTGTCTACAGATGCAAGTCGAAGTTAATACAGCAGACAATTACTTATATAATAAAATGACAATGTTTCCTTCCCAAGGACAGCCCCTTTAGAGGAGGCCTGAGAAATACAGCATTCTGTGGCTCTCAGCTAAAATATAGTTATCTGTAGAATTAGAAACGATTCCCAAGGCCGTGTTTTGTTACTGCAACTGTCTAGCCTAAAAACATAAGAGATAACATAAATTCCATTAGACCAAAGGTTCTCTTTGACATTTCATTTTCCCATCAAGCTTGATTCTAGATCCAGACTAAAACTCTGTTTGACATTCTATAGCTTGAGCCATATTCTCAAGAGGACCACTTAAATTGATTAAGGAAAAATTGGTGGGTGAGAAATCGGAAATTACACTATTGGATTACGTGTCAAATTTTAGGGAAAGATTAAATAGAGCAGGTGAATTAGCTAGACAACATTTAAAAGTTGCACAAAATGTGATGAAATGGGTAGCGGACAAAACTCAAAGTTCGTAGTTTTGCCAGTGGGGATAAAGTTTTAGTGTTGTTACCAGTGGTAGGTGAGCCTTTAAAAGCTAGGTTTTGTGGACCGTATCAGATTGAAAGGAAATTAAGTGAGGTGAATTATGTGGTAAAAACACCAGATAGAAGGAAGACTCACTGAGTGTGTCATGTGAATATGCTTAAAAGGTACTTTGAAAGGGAAGGAGAGAAAAAGGAGGTTTTAATGATTCTAACTCAAAGTGACAAACCAAATTCAGATGACTGTGAATTTGACATACCTCAAATTAAATTGGAAAATGAGGATGTTCTTAAAAATTGGGATGAATTGTTAAGTTACCTTCCAGAGGAAAAACAAACTGACCTGAAAGAGTTATTGATATCACATGGGCAAGTTTGTAAAGATAAATTGGGAAGTACTAAAATGACTATACATGATGTAGATGTGGGAAATGCTGTTCCTATCAAACAACATCCATATATAGACTTAATCCTTTAAAATTGGCACAGGTTAACAGAGAGATTGAGAGTATGCTGAAGAATGGCATAATTGAAGTGGGTTGCAGCCAATGGAGCTCACCCATAGTGATGGTACCTAAACCAGACGGTACCCAACGGTTGTGTGTGGACTCTCGAAAGTTGTCTGCAGTTACAAGAACGGACTCTTATCCTATCCCGCGTTTGAAGGATTGCATTGAGAAATTGGGACAATCTACTTTTATTTACAATTTCCACACATGGAAAGAACATTTTAAACATCGTATGGAGTTCTTCGATCGACTTCAGGCGGCGGTTTGGTGATGAACCTAGCTGAAACTGAATTTGGAGAAGCCCGAATCACTCCTTGTGGAGTTTCCGATACCCTCAAGACAAAGGGAAATAATGCGATTTCCTAGCATGAATGAATTTGATCGAACAGTTGTGCAAAGGTTTTGTGGCGTGATTATTCCACTGATGGAATTGCTGAAGAAACGTCAAAAATTTCAATGGACAACGGACTTTCAACAGGCATTTAACTGCCTTAACGCTGTGGTAACCAATGTTCCTGTATTGGAGAATTGCAAGGAGCTCTGTGGTCAGATTGAACTAAAGTATCTGATTCTAAAGAGAATTGCCGAGGAGTAGAGGAATGGATGGATCGTGCAGAGACTTTGTTCAAAGAGACTGTCAATCGCGAAGGATTTCGGTTGGAGGAAGAAGAACAAAGAAAAATGGACTATATTATTATACCTGTTTGCATGTGTTTTTTTTTTTTAAAACGAAAAGGTATATTTACTGTGTACATTTCTTAGTGGATGGTGCAAAAGTGAAAAATGAAACCATCTTGAAGTCGATGGTTTTTTTTTCTTGGGGGAGGTGTCATGTGAGAGTACCTTTAAGACATGGATGCTTAAGCAATGTACCTTTAAGAAAACAGTGATGTCAGAGAATGGGTGGAGCTGGGCTTCAGATCAGCCATTTTGCAGTTTAGTTTTGCAGTTTGAAAAATAGCTTGTGTGTGTCTGGGTGTTTCCAGGGAGCTGCAGTTTTGAAAAGCAGCTTGTGTGTGTCTGGGTGTTTCCAGAGAGCTGCAGTTTGGAGAAAAAGAGCTTGGGGTGTGTCTGTGTTTGCAGTGAGCTGGATCTCTGCCAGGAAACACTATCTCTGGATCATTTGGGTGATTTAAAGTAAAGCCTTTATTTAACCTGATGTGATTCTGTTTAAAGGTGTTAAGTCTCTTGGAAGTTTGAAGGAACATTTTGAGGAATTATTTACTGTTGCAATATTTTCGGAGTTATCTTTGAAGTAAGGGTTGCTAAGAGATCCAATGTTTATTTAAGATGTTAAATTGAGTTCATGGAATAAACTGTTTTGTGTTTAAAAACCCACGTGTCCATAATTGTAATCTCACCCTCGGGAACAAGCCGTGCGCTAGGAAAAGCAACAAATATATTAAAGGGAGAGGTTGGTTGAACTCCATGATACATTTTGGGGTTCTGAAAACACCTCGCCCATAACAAAGTTAAAATAGTTGTTAGACAGATTGATTAGACGATTAGCAGCTTTTAAATTGTAGGGCTGGATTCTTCCACCCCGCCCGCTGCAAGATCGCTACAGGCGAAGCCGCATATAATGGAAAAGTCCATTGACCTTAGATGGGATTCTCCAGTCGGCGGGCAGGTGCGGTCGGAGAATCCCGCCCGTAATCTTTCAAGGGTATGGGCAATACGGGCTACGCCAGCATTATTGACCATCCCTAATTACCTTTGAGAAGGTTGTGATGCCCTGCCTTCATGAACCACTGCACTCCATATGGTTAAAGTACACCCACAATGCTGGTAGGATTTTGACCTAGCGACAATGCAAGAACAGTGATATAGCTCCAAGTCAGGATGGTGTGTGGCCTCGCAGAGAACCTTCAAGTGATGGTGTTCCCATACTTCTGCTGGCTGCCCCTGTTCTGGTAGAGGTCATGGCCGGGCTTCTCTGAGCCTTCGCGCCACAACCGCACTCGGCGCGGGGGCGGAGAATGGGCGTCATACCCACGATCGGGTCCGACGCCGCTCCTGCGATTCTCTGAGGACCGGAGATTCGCCGCCAATCGCGTGCGTGCTCGGTCGGAAGCCATTGAAAGAGGCCCCCGCGGCGATTCTCCGCCGACAACTGGCCAAGTGCCTGCCGGCGTGGTTCACTCATGGTTCCACCCGGCGGGAGCTCGGAGTGGCGGCTGCGGACTCAGTCTGCGGCTGCCCTGATGGGGGGTGGGGGGATCCGTCCCCGGGGGGATCTCCAGGACAGCCAGGCTTGCGATCGGGGGCCACCTGCGCGACCTGGGGGGAGCCTATATTGTTGGGGCCGGCCCGCGGTGTGGGTCTGCCATGTTGCGCGGGGCCGCCGCACACATGCACGGACCCCCGGCCGGAAGTGCAGGGCCCCGTATCGGCAGCCGGAGCTGCGAGGAGCACTTTGGGGCCCTGCTAGCCCCCTTCAAAATGGAGAATCACCATGGACTTTCTCCAGGAAATAACCCCATTATCAGTGAATTCCGCCCCATGTGTTTGGTAGTTGCTGTAGAAGGAGACTTGGTGAGCTTCTGCAGTGCAACTTGTAGCTGTCACTGTGCGTCGGTGGTGGAGGGAATAAATGTTTAATGTGGTGGAAAGGATGTTAATCAAGCGGGCTGCTTTGTCCTAGATGGTATTGAGCTTCCTGAGTGTTGTTTGAGCTGCATGTATCCAAGTAAATGGAGAGTATTCTATCACACTGCTGAGTTGTGCCTAGTATATGGTGGACAGATTTGGGGAGTAAAAATGTAAGTTAATCACTTCAGAATTTGCTGCCTCTGACCTGCTCTTGTTCCCACAGTATTTATGTGGTCCAGTTCAGTTTGTAGTCACTGATAACTCCCAAGATATTGATAGTGGGGTATTCAGCAATTGTAATGCCATTTGGTGTCAAGGGGAGATGGTTAGATTCTCTCTTGTTGGTGATGGTCATTGCCTGGCGCTTGTGTGGCACACATCTTTAGTTCTATTGCCGGAGTGTTGTGAGGACCCATAATCTTTGCAGCATCCAATGCCTGAGCCGTTTCTTGATATCACCTCAGGAGGTCCCCAGCAGCCCTCAGATGGCCCCAGCATGCATTTAGCATTTCTGACTGAAGATGGTTGCAAATGCTTCAATCCTTGTTGCACTGATGTACTGAATTCCCCCAACATTGAGGGTGAGGATTTTTGTGGAACCCCATCGGTTAGTTGTTTAATTGTTCACCATTATTCACGACTTGGGCGGCATGGACAAGCTGGGCCGAAGGGCCTGCTCCCATGCTGTAAATTTCTATAAACATCTGTGACTAGATATGGCAGAACTTCAAAACTTAAATCTAATCCATTGCTGGTGGGATCGCTTAGCGTTGTCTATCGTATGATGTCCGATGTTATCTTATGTTCCAACAACTGGGCCAACTTTGGAGATTTGAACTGGTTTATTGATATTCTACCACCTTTTCTAACTTTTCTTCAATAATCATAAAATGGAGTTCTGCACATAAAATGGATTCTTCAAAAAAGTCCTTCTCTCTAGCATTCTGAATACAGAACATCCAATTAAGTTCGATCCACGTAAATGTTCGATTCAGTGAATCTTTTATTTTATCTTTGCACAACCATAAAAGTATTGAGCATTGTAAATATATATAATAATTTCTGGATTGAACATTTTCTTTTACAGCACTGTACTTTGCAGTCGTATGCATGATATCATAATCTAAATGTTGAGGCTAAAACATTTAATTGTTAATTTAGTGAACATGGCTACTGCTGTCTTTAGCAATCTTTTAAAACAGTCAAAGTGATGGGATCATTTATGATTTTATAGAATCATGGTTTGACAAGACAAGAGGCTATTTGACTTTACTCCAATTCCTTTTCTCCTCTTTTCACCCTTTAATTTGCTCTTTTGAACTTTTAAAAGCTAACCGTATGGATTCTGCATCCACCACTGTTTCTGGTAAGCCATTCTATGATCTAACAAGCCTCTACAAGGATTACTTGTGAGACTATGCCAAGTTTGTACCCTCGCATCTGTAATAAACTTTAGGCAAACAGTTCCTTTCTGATTTTTTGGGGTGATCTAAAATTCTTTCTTCGCAACCCCAGCCCACCACTGAAATGGGAAGAAAGCCAGCAGAATCATCACCCCACAAACCAGTTTTAGTATGGGACTCGTTTGACTGTTGCTAGTGAGCTAATGTAGTTAACAATTGTGAGGGCTGGAAATTGATTGGCCTCCGCACTGAACTGGCCTACAAGTCAGGCTTGGAAGGGAGGATGGACTGATCCCAGAGAGAGTGTTTAACAATGGTCAACAGTGAACCACAGTACTTAGAATCATAGAATGGTTTCAGCATAGAAGGAGACCATTGAGCCCAATGTGTCTATGCCAGCTGTCTGCAAGAGCAGCTCAAACTACCCTGCCTTTTTCCTGGAGCAGTGCAAATATATTCTCTTAAGAAAGTTATCCAATTCTGTTTTAACAACCATGATTGATTTGGTTTCCAACAAATTCTCAGGCAGCGCATTCCAGATCCTAACCACTCGCTACGTAAAAATGTTTCTCTTCATGTCACCATGGTTTCTTTTGCCAATCACCTTGTGTCGGTGGTGTCTTCTGGTTTCTGATCCTTCCAAAAACAGGAAAGGTTTCTCCCTGTCTACTCTGTCCGGTTGCCTCATCATTTTGAACACGTCTCTAAAATCTCCTCTTAATCTTCTCTTCTCTAATGAGAACAACCCCGGCCTCTCCAATTTATCAACAATTGATATTTCTCATTCCTAAAATAATTCTTGTGAATCTTTTCTACACCCTCTCAAATGCCTTCACATCCTTTCTAAAATGTGGTGCCCAGAACTGGATGTAATTCTCCAGTTGAAGCTGAACCAGTGTTTCATACAGGTTTATTGTAACCTTGCTTTTATACTCCATGCCACTATCTATAGAGCCAGATATCCATATTAGCCAATTTGCCCTGCCACCTTCACGATTTGTGCACATACACTCCAGGATCCTCTACTTCTGCACCCCTTTTGAATCATACCCTTTATTTTATATTTCCTCTCCTCGTTCTCCTGACCAAATTAAATCACTTGACACTTTCCTAAATTACATTTCACCTGCCACTTATTAGTGAGAAAAGAATCAGCCCCCATTTCTATTGTGTCCTTCTCCTCCCCAATGATAAATCACTAAGGAACTTTTGACATTGCATTAAATCATTGCATGTAACCAGATATTTATATTGAAAATTTTCTTAACTTGTGATTTGAGATTAAAATAATATAAACATTATGAATTGTAAATCAGCTGTTTAATGCAAAATTGTTAATGAAAAACCTTTTGTGTTATCACTTTTAATTTTCAAGTTGCAAGCAGTCGTGGAGAGGACAAGGTAGAAGAGGAAATAGACTTCCAATATTTTCAAAATAATTCTGTGGATTCCTCATATCCTCAATGTGGTGATTCATTAGAAGAATCCATGATTCAGCTTCGAAAAGGACTTGAAAGTGGAACTATACTTAATCAGTTTGATGTAAGTGTGTTCCCTCTATGTTGACTAAAATAGTTTGTGCAGTTGCATTGTTTATGCACACATATTTTCTTATACATACAAAGTCAGATGAAAACCTGCTGTATGACTATTTGATGTTTATACTCCTTGTATTTATTCGGGTTTGACTAACTGACTGCTACAACGGGATTTCACCAAGTTATGACTTGGTTTTAGGAGGAATGACTCTTGAAGTGGTATATTTTAAAATGGCGAAAGAAACATGAGAGATGAAAGTTTTCTAGCTGATCTGACTAATGAATGACCTTGACTAATTATGCTTGATCTATGTTTGCTCATTGCAGCTTAATGTCTTTTTACATGAAGGCAAACGATCATCATATATGAGAAAATTAATTCCATTCAAAATGTATGTGTCAATTCTTTGGCTGAAAAGTACTGAGGCTGAGAGAGATATATAAATGCAGTTGTTGTTCTTGGTAAACTAACAAATGACCAAAGATTTTTGATGAAATATGAGATCTGATTTGGCTTTTTTGTACAAGTTACTATACAGGTAGTACTATTAGTTTTATAAATTAAAAAATAAAGCTTTGACAAGATCACAAGTGTACACTGAAGTGTTATGAGCTGTGCAATAGTAAGCAGAAAAAATTACATTGGTTGCTGTTATGAGATTAAACAATAGTACAGGACACAGGTTCAAAATTTGTAGATGACGCGTAAACAGTGAGGAAGACGATGGACTTTAAGAGGCTGATGGAGTGGGCAGGCACATGGCAAATCAAATTAATCACAGAAAATACAAGGTCATAATTTTGGTGAGAAGAGTGTGGAGAGACAGAACAATTTTACAGATGCAAGAACAGAAATCTGGGGGTATTAATGTATGCATCTTTGAAAGTGGCAGGGCAGATAAATCAAGCTTGTGGGATCATGGAGTTTATGAATAGAGATATGGTATATAAAAGTCAGAAAGTTAAGTCATAGTTAAAAAGTCTCTCATTCTGCGCTGGGTGGATTATCGTGTTCCGTTCTGGACACCACACCTTAGGAAGGACGTGAAGGCTTTGCACAGAGTACAGAAGACTAGAATGGTTCCATGGATGAGACATTATAGTAACTCCGTCTTTCGCTTCATGTCCATTCTGTAATTATTTTATATTATTTTCTATTATCATATTTGTAAACCCTATATCCTCATTTTCAATTTTTATTTGAATCACAATCGGGTGGAGAATCAGGGGCGTGATTCTGCCATAATCGGCGGGGCGGGCAACTCCGGCGGGAAGGAGTGGCATGAACCACTCCGGCGTCGGGCCGCCCCAAAGGTGCGGAATCCTCAGCACCTTCAGGGGCTAGGCCGGCCCCGGAGTGGTTTGCGCCGGCCGGCCGGCGGGAAGGGGCTTCGCACCATGCCAACCACCGCTGAAGGGCCTCCGTCGGCCAGCGCGAGTTGGTGCATGCACGGGAGCGCCAGCGTGTGCTGGCATCATCCCACCACATGCGCAGAGGGCTCCGTCTCCGCACCGGCCATGGCGGACTGCTACAGCCACCGGTGCAGAAGAATAGAGTGCCCCCACGGCACATGCCCGCCAGCAGATCGGCGGGCCAGATCCCCCCCGCGCCCCCCCGAGAACCTCGGAGGCCACCCGCGCCGCCAGGTCCCGCCGGTAAGGAACTACTCTAATTTACGCCGGCGGGACCGGCAAAAAACGGGTGGCCACTCGGCCCATCGGGGACCGGAGAATTGCCCGGGTGGGGGGGGGGGCTGCCAGCGGCCACCGACCGGCACGGCGAGATTCCCACCCCCGCCAAAATCCCGGCGCCGGAGAATTCGGCAGCCGGCGCCCGTTGGCGGCAGGGATCGTACCCGCGCTCCAGCATAAGGATGTTAATGGATGCAAATAGATCTTAATGCATCCACTTAGTGTGCTGGGCACTGTATTCCCCAGCACTGCGTGATTCTTAGGTCCACTGGACCAGAGAATCACATGGTCAGGATTTACAACAGGTTTCACCAAATGTGAGCCTGACGTTGTGGGCCAAGGTTATAACTCTTAAAGGGCTGGCCACCATAGTCCATCCAAGGGCCACCCTCCCCTCCCCCCGCTCCCCACAGAGGCCCCTTAATATAGAGATCCCTGCCAAGGACCCCCTTAATAGGGAGCCCCAGCTAGGGACCCCCTAACTAGGGAGTTCGCCCCCTCCCCCCAGGATTGCTTATCTAGGGAGACACCCCTCCCCCCGGGACCCGCTAACTAGAGAGACACCCCCTATCTTAAGGGACTCCCCACCACAGTGACCCCCTAACTGAAGTAACCCCCCCCCCCCAACAGAGAGCCCCCCTGTTGTGGGGAGGGAGCGTGCGGGGGTTGCCGTGTAGGGGAGGGGGTTTGCTATCGGGCCGTCCGCTCAAAATGGTGGCCCGATAGCGGGATTCCCTAGAGAATCCCTCGTATTCCTCGCCATGCATAAATTTGCATGACAAGGAATGCTGAATTGCTCAGTGATTTGCGCAAATCACGTGCAAATCAGCTCCGGTGGGAGAACTTATTCTCCCAAACAGAGAATTTCACCCATAGTCTTTTTTATTATAAAATATTTATTCTGGGTTTTTTAAAATCTGCACACCTGTGTGTCAATTTTAATTTCTGTCTCACCTCAGTTAGTTAAATTCTCGTTGTTCAAAAATCTACTATTTGGGCCGGTTTATCTCAGTTGGCTGTACAGCTGGTTTCTGATGCAGAACAAGGCCAACAGCGCGCGTTCAATTCCCGTCCTGACTGGGGTTATTCATGAAGGCCCTGCCTTCTCAACCTTGCCCCTCGCCTGAGGTATGATGAGCCTCAGAATAAATCACCATCAATCAGCTCTCCCCCTCAAAGGGGAGAGCAGCCAATGGTCACCTGGGACTATGACGACTTTACTCAAATTTTCCTTCTTGTGTGGGCCCCAGCCCTTTGTCCTAATATTAGTGGCCATGCCTTCAGCCAACTAGGTGTCATGATTCAGAATTCCTTGTCTAAGCCGCTCTGTCATTCTCCCTCCCCTTTTTCCTTTAAGCTCGTCCTTAAGATTCTTTAGTTAATTTTTTCATCTGCCCTCCAAATATCCCCTTCTTGGATTTGATGTCCATATTTTTCTGTATTCCCCTCTGGGAAGTAGCTTGGGATATTATTCTGTGCTAAAGGTGCTAGTTGTTCGACGTCCAGCCCAAAAGTGGCAGATTGCTGTCAGAATTAGAACACCTGGATCATGCATATGGTATTATTGGGGGAACGGTCTTTATTTCTAATTTATTCCTCAAATTCGTAAGATTCTAACCATTGAAAATCAGCTGGCATAGATTCATTACGTTTACAGCACATGTTAAACATACACTTCAGAGACAGTACTTAAAACCAGACAGAATGATCGTTGGTTGGGATTCAAACAGCCAATTTGGTTACACTTCTTTTACTCCCTCCAAATAACCTCATTTGCAGCATTCCGTCTCATGAGATAATGGTTTGTGCAGTGGGGGTGAATTCTTTTGTTGAACATCGCCTGGTGTGAACCTTTTGAGCAAGCTTGACATTGGAATGAAAAGACAAATAAAAGTGAAAATCTAGCCAAGTTGGAACTAATATTTTTTATCTTCATTTTCAAGCTCCTGTACAGGAAAAAACCTGGATTAGCTGTCACATGTGCAAAGATGCCACAAAATATGGACAAAAACAGATACAAAGATGTTTTGCCATGTGAGTGCAAATGCTTGTTTCTTGGCTTATTTATGTTGATAATATTGCATTTGTTGGTAAAACACAAAAATCATTGCTTTATTTTTAAGTGAATGAAAAACAAATCACTGAACTCTGAATCTGATTTTCTTGATTATAATGAAAAATCAAAGAAAGAAGGTTTGAGAATAACTTCTGGAATTTTGGATTTAATTATTCTTCCTGTTTTGTACAGATGATGTTACAAGAATTGTATTGGATGGGTCAGAAGATTACATTAATGGAAATTATGTAAATGTAAGTATTAAAGTTCTTGATGAAAGAAAATATATTGATGGCTGTATGAGTAAAGGGTGCGACCTACCGGCTGTGTTGCACCCAAACAAAGGACGCAGCCGGCAGATCTCCCTTCCAGGATTTACCCGACTTGCTACATCTTCTGAGGCCCAAAGCGCGATCTAAGTCTTGCCCATTGTGGGCAAGATCAGTATTTGGCAAATCTGTATATTAGAGCGAGACAGCTAGTCTCATTCTAATATGCTTTTGCCTGATCTACAGAGGACTTGGGATCTAACCCTTCATCGCGGAGACCTCTGGAGGGCGCCGCTCCATGCTGGTCTCCACAAACATGAACCAGACGGAACGGCACTTGGGGTGGTGGGGGGGTCTCCCAGGTGGTTGCCCTCTTGGCAGGGTGGCACCCTAGCACTGGTGTCATCCAGGCATCTTGGCAGTGACAGCTTGGTACTCTGGCAGTGCCACCTGGGTGCTAGTTTGGCACTGCGAAGGTGCGCAAATGGCACTGCCAACTGTCAGGGCATTGGCAGTGCCAAGGTGCCAGGCTGGCATTTTTCCAGCATCAGGAATGGGGCTCGGAGGTGCCCTGCCCGCATGAGGTGGTGTGCAGGGGTGACCTAAGGACTCCCTCATAGGTGAGTTGGGGCTTTGGGATTCGTGTCGGGTGAGCGAGAGATCGGGGAGCAATTTAAATACGGGATCAAATACAGCCTTGGCAGAGCATTCACTGCTGAGATCACGGATTGCAACAAAGCCTGGATAGATAGCATGCCGTTTCTCAGTGCTGCGAGTGCAGGGGAAAATCTGGCTAAACGTGCTCGCTACGGGACTCTTAGATCGTACCCAATGTCTCATTTACTGGTAGTGAGATGTACAGCCCAGGAAGCCTATATCTTGTTATATTCTGTTTGAGAGCAGTGGTATGGTTAAAATAATCCATTCGACATACCATCCATCTGAATTTGAGGTTAGTACGGTTGACACTTAAACATTCCCAGATTTAAATACAGATAAAATCAGTATGCACATGAGTGCACAACAATAATCTATTCCATCAACCAGCAGGGATGGATTAACTCATGACCTGCTTGCAATCAACTGTCTACTGTCATTCCTTATATGAAGATAATTCAATAGAGGTGATTTGATACATTGTAATGAAACTCTGAGCAGAAGCACTGAGTGTGAAGTGCAATTAAAATCCTTTATTTCTCTTGGTGTATTTTTATGTGCAGGACAACGGATTTTTTTGCTGGATAGAAGATCAGGAGTTTTTCCTTGCATAACCTCTAGTGGACAATTTAAGAAATTGGGAGTCTTTGGATTTTAAAAAAGCTGCCTTTTTATGATGTGGTTTAATTTAGAAATATAGATAGTAAAAGTAAAGGTGTAGATATAACTGTACAAATGAATCTACCTGAAATTATGGTCTCCAAAAAGTTTTTTGCACATACCTGTAAGAGATCAAAGTCTGTTCTGGGGTGAAGTGCAGCCTGTTTTGATTCAATTTTGTTTTATTGAGTTGTGAACTAAATCAGTGTTGCCATTTCTGTATTTAATTGTCTGGGCATCCATCACTGTCCATAATTTGGGGAGGACCTACACTGAGCTTCTACAAACAGCGAATTGAATCACTTTGTTATCTCATATCTGTGCTTTAGCAACAAGCAGTGAATAATTATCAAATGGTATTTTCTAACTATTGTTGTAATCTCTTACAACTTCATTGACTTAATCGACATCCAGGACTCCGTATAGAATGTCTGATATTTGAAGCCCATAATGTAACTAATTAAGTATAAATAAGGAATAACATCTGTTCATTAATTTACCATGCGACTTGCATCATGGATGAAAGCTGCTTCAGCAATGTTATGAATATTTTTTTCGCACTTCTCTCAGATATCATTTACAACTGCCAGGAGGAAAAAATTGATTTCCTGACGCTCGGGAATAAGTAATGTAAGAGGATGCCATAAATACAACATTTATTTTTCTTTCCAACCTTCATTCCTCTAACTTCCCTAAATAGTTTAGCTGAGTTAGAGAGATGGCAGACAGCTTGTGATTTATCACCTTGGCATTAGCTGCATTTCAACATCAGTTTTGTTGAACACCGCCCAACCAATTCAATATGTTTCATGCGTTCAGGGGTCTTAGTGGGCCAGATTATTAACATTAGGAGCATCATCGTCTATTTTCAATTGTTCCCCGCTATAAACCCAGAATGACCTCCCATTAATCAAGGGACCCTAGGCAACAGTCTTTGAAACCCCCAAAGCTACATAACATTCAAAACCCAGAATGTAACTAATTAAGCACAAAAAAGGCAATAACACTTGTTTACTCATTTGTCCGACAACTTACCCCATGGGGAAATGCCCAAGGGAAGGGGTGTGTGCTGGAATTTATCACAGAAAGAATGATAGAAAATGCAGACAGTGAGGCTAACTTTCAGCCCCAGGCTTTCCTCTCCCATTGTTTACACATAATGGTCTGGGAGACAGCACATGGGACCATGGCTACTTACATTCCCCATCCACCTGTAGCACCTGTAGCATCACAAGGTTCCATGAAGCGTGGCTGCAACCCCCAGAAAGCAGAGATAATAGACCTGAAGTGCCTGCAGGAAAAAGAGGACATTGAAATTGTCTTCTGATAGATTTCATCGTCAGCATCTAATGTTGAGGTGTGTGTCTGGCAAGGCATTAAAAAAGAAAGGGAACTGTTTTTTCTATTTCCACTTTAAAAAGGAAAAATATCAAACATTTCAAGGTGAATGTGTGAACTGGTAGAATGGAAAATATTGAGGTTAATGTGCTTTGTTGCTTTGTTAACTGTACCAATATAATGTGCATCACTATAATGTTCTACCTTTGTTTCTCCTGCAGATGGAAATCTGCTATACCGCTATCCTAAACAAGTACATAGCGTCGCAAGGTCCGCTGCCACATACCTGTCCACATTTTTGGCAAGCAGTTTGGGAGCAAGGTTCATCCTTAATTGTCATGCTAACGACACTTACAGAAAGGGGACGGGTAGGTATTTTGACATTTTCATTTTTGGAATCATGTAAATTAGAACTTATTATTTTAGTGAGATTATAACTATGCATTTGACATCAAAATTAAGAAGTACAATTCAAATCCATTACTGAAGCCATTTGATGATGGGAATTTAGTCACTTTTCTCAGCTTTCCCAATTACTCAGCAAGTTTATTGAGCGAGAAGTTGACCTATCTTCTTCTTGGGTTCTCTGCCCAAAGGCAGGTGCTTGGTTGAACCATGGAAAGGTGCCATTATTTTTAACATGGGGGAGGGAAAGGAGGCAGGTGCTGAGTCTACCTCAGCCAGAATGAGGATGTTGGTTCATGTTGTTGGTGTTAATCTGATTCACATGTTAGCTCTCTCGCCAACTGAGCTAGCCCCCCAGTTGATCTACACACCAGAAAGTCTCAGATTTCATCCCTCGTCAATGCTGGTTTAAGAGATATCAGCCAAAACTGCAGTAGGGGAACTACAATTCACTTCAGTATCCTGGGATGGGAGTCAAAAGTAAGTCCGGATTCTTGCTCCTAACTGGCATGTAATAAATCTTGCTGAAATTTCACATGTGTGGTCATCAAATGAAGATCTCCTGTAGCTGATTACCTGCTCAACTTGCTTTCAAGTTGCTACCACAATAATGGTCACTTGGGCAAATTACCAGAACCATCAACCCTCATGCAATCATGACCAAGCAAGAATTCAAGAAAGCGAAGAGGGAAAGGTTGGTGAAGGAGAAAATCAATGGGCAGGGTTATCAGTTGGAACACTGAAGTCCAGATCAAATGGGCATCACAACCCCACATTGTGTAGGGACCACTCACCCAACAGAGATTTTCCCTGGTCATTTAGTGTAGTGGCCAGAGAATGGGCTCACCCCCATTTAAAATATTGTTTTTAATGCAATGTGGGCATTTCTAGACCAGCATTTGTTGCCCACCCTTAACCTTGAGAAGGTGATAATGAGCTGCCTTCTTGAACCACTGCAGTCCATTTGGTGCAGGTACACCTACAGTGCTGTTAGTCAGGCAGTTCCAGGTTTTTGATTCAGTGCGACAGTGAAAAAAGGTGATAGAATTCCAAGTCAGGACAGTGTATGGCTTGGATGGGAACCTGAAAATGGTGGTATTCCCAGGCATCTGCTGCCCTTGTCCTTCTAGGTGGTAGAGGTCACGTGTTTGGAAGGTGCTGCCGAAAGAAGCCTGATAAGTTGCTGCAGAGCATCTTTATACATACTGCTGCCACTGTGTATCGATCATGGACAGAGTGAATGTTCAAGTTGATAGATGGTGTTTCAGTCAAGTATGCCGCTTTGACCTGGATTGTTTCAAGCTTCTTGAGTGTTGTTGGAGCTGCAGTCATCCAGACAAGTGGAGAGTATTCCATCACATTCCTGAAGGATGTTTTCTAGATGGTGGACAGTCTTTGGGGAGTCCAGAGGTAAGTTAATTATCTCAGAATTCCCAGCCTCAGACCTGCTCTTATAGCCAAAGTATTTATATGGCTGGTCCAGTGTAATTGCTGGTGAATGGTAACCCTCCGGATGTTTATGGTGGTCGACTCAACAATTGTGATGTTCTTGAATGTCAGGGGAAGATGGTTAGATTCTCTCTTGTTGGAGATGGTCGTTGCCTGGCACTTGTGTTGTGGAACTGTTACTTGCCACTTGTCAACCCAAGCTTGAATGTTGTCCAAGTCTTGCTGCATAGTGGCATGGACTGTTTCAAAATCGGGGGATGATGGATGGGTTCTCAAAGCTGAAGAGTCAACAGGGGCTGGTTTAGCACAGGGCTAAAGAGCTGGCTTTTAAAGCAGACCAAGGCAGGCCAGCTACACGGTTCAATTCCCGTACCAGACTCCCCGAACAGGCGCCGGAATGTGGCAACTAGGGGCTTTTCACAGTAACTTCATTTGAAGCCTACTTGTGACAATAAGCGATTTTCATTTCATTTCATTTTCATTTAATTTAATTTCAATACAACACTCCAGCTCAAAAGAAGCTGCAGTATGAAGTTCAGAGAGGAAGTTCATTGCCATCCTGCAAGCAACGCCCTCTCTACAACTTTTTAAACTTTTGACTGAAGCCAGACCACAATTGTGGAGGGGGAATCCGTCCGCAGGACAGCAGCTG
The DNA here is from genome assembly GCF_047496885.1 of Scyliorhinus torazame. NCBI lineage: Eukaryota > Metazoa > Chordata > Chondrichthyes > Carcharhiniformes > Scyliorhinidae > Scyliorhinus > Scyliorhinus torazame. The sequence continues at coordinate 149,231,852 of NC_092712.1, forward strand.
CTATTAGGCAGGAAGGGCCTCAAAGCCTGGAGGGTCCTCCAATGTATTGCTGGGAGTCTGCCTTGAGGCAGCTGGCCTAGTCCTTGACGTCACGGGAAAGGTGGAGTCAACAGGCCGACTGGAAAATTTCACTTGGCTTCTGGAAATAGGCCTTTAACTATCCTTAATTGGCTACCCTATACTTGCAGGTGGATAGACCTACTGACTCCAATCACGTCTGTGGAAAAATGGCCCGAAGAGGGATGGGGCCCAGAAGTGTTATACAGGAAACACTTGGCACACTTCCATGTTTATAGGCGACATTCCTGCTCAATGTACCTATTCCAAGAACCTATGTGGAAACAGGCAGGCTCTATTGGAAGGATGGTTCATCGAGCAATTTTTAAAAAATGTATTTCATTTTCCAAAAAGAAATTCGATCAAACATTAAAATTCCAATCAAAAATTGGTTATTTGTAGGCATGGGAAAAGTGCACGTTTCAACATGTTTTAGTACGTTAGAGACGTTTATTAAAGTACAATGGATTGGGAAATACATTGGTGCTCAAACTAAGATGAAACCCTTTTCCAAGGGATTTGATTGCTTTTGTGGTGGATCCTTGATGCTTTTTAGGAAACTGAATTTTTTGAGTGGAAAATAGTTCCGAATTTGCATTCACTAAAAATAATTGCCAAAATAGGCACAGTAGTTTAAACTGAGATCCACGTTAATTTTACGCTCTATGGTGCTCTTTTCAGTCAAGCTCATGCACAGAGTACAATAGTTTTAGAGTTCTCTCAAAAAGATTTATCACATGTACATTCAAGAATCTGTTTTCCTCGTAAGAATTCTTCATATTGTGCAAAATTCAGTTCTTTTAAAATAAGTTTTCTAAAATATAGAAAATCTGCATTGGCAAATACCTCCTAGACCATCTGAGCTTTCAAATTACAAGTGTTGTTTTAACAGGACACTAAACAAAAATCAACATCGGTGAATGGCCTTTAACCTGTGCATCTAAAGTGAAGCATTATTTAAAGTGATACCCATGATCCATTTCCTTCCTGCTAATTGTTCTGAGTTTTCTAACACTAGTTAGTACATTTGGCCACCATCATGGAAATTACTGTTGGTCAATTGTAAACATATAAAGATAGACTTGTATTTATATAAGAACACAAGGGCATGCATATATGGCCCTTTTTGACCTCAGGATGTCCCAAAACACTGTACAGCCAATGAAGTACTTTTGAAGTATAGTCAGTATTGTAATGTCAGAAACACAACAGCCAATGTACACACAGCAAGCTCCCACAAAAAAGTGAGTTCAAAGCAATATTAGAATGACTAGATTATGTAATTTTTGTGATGTTGATTGAGAAGCAAATATTTTTTTTTAAATTTAGAGTACCCAATTACTTTTTCAAATTAGTGTGGCCAATCCACCTAACCTGCATATCTTTAGGTTGTGGGGGTGAAACCCACGCAGACACGGGGAGAATATGCAAACTCCAAACAGACAGTAACCAGGGGCCGGGATCAAACCCGGGTCCTGAACGCCGTAGACAGCAGTGCTAACCACTGCACCTTCGTGTGACCCTGATTGAGAAGTAAATATTGCCCAGGACACTCCTCTTATCTGAAATAATAACATGGGAGCTATTATCGGCAACTGACAGACGTAGTTAAACGTGTCATCCATAAACAGTAGCTCTGCCAATGCAGTACTCTCTCAGTATTGCGCTGAAATGTCACACAAGATTTTTGTGCTCAATGTCCTGGACTGGGACTTGAACGCACAACCTTCTGACTCAAGAGGTGAGAATGTTACTAACTGAGCCGTGACATATTTTATGATTTCATTCAATTTCTCTGATTAAGCATATCAAGTGGATTGGCCGTGCTAAATTGCCCCTTAAATGTCCAAAGATGTGTAAGTTAGGTTGCAGGGGAATGGGCTTAGGTAGAGTGCTCTTTCAGTTGTCAGTGCAGACTCGATGGGCTGAATGGCCTCCTGTACTAGGGATCTATGTCAAGTATAGTCATTTAGCTTTATAATCAGTTATGGGACAGTCACAAATATTAGGTGTATGATAATTTTCAGCCTCAATTACTATGCTGGAAGGTGGCAGTATGAATAGAATGGGGGTGGTAGGAAAAAAGGCCCATGTGGTGGGACTGAGGAGTGATTGATTCGGGTTAGGTTTATATTCGTTAGAGTTCAGAAGAAGGAAGGCCACGGTAAATGTTGGATTACCCCCAGATGTCTTTCAGCCTCTCCCTTTGGATTTTCAAAAATGATACAAAATTGGGGGATGGGCAGTCAAGTCTGATGAAGGAAGAGGCAAAATTTGTAAATTAAAAGAGCAATGGCAGATGTTAACATCTTGGTAGGGCGAAAAAAAGAGAACCGTATTAATGAATGATTTTGAACTAAGGGATGAAACCTCAGACATCAGCGAAGGGAAGCCACAACCCCTTCTTACTGCACTAGCTGCTGTATTCTGTTAAGTATTTGCTAACACAGTGAAAAACATTGGGAAAATTAAAGAACTTTCTTTTCAGTATGTTTGTCAATGTTGGAGGGCGAATGAGGTAAGTAGATAGGATGGGTCGGGAGGCTCAGGGGGTTAGTTGAATAATTACCCAGGGGTTAAGCTTGGAATATTGTGTTTAACATTTCCTTGGATAATTCAGGTAAGTAAGTCAGAACAGTCTAAAATCTCTGAATCTAACTTCAGAGTGAAGACTTTTTTGGGGTCCTTTCCAGTCCTGAGGAGTAGGGGAGTTGCCCATCCTTAGTTCATGTTGTCAGCGCATTGGGAAGTCTGAGAGGAGATCAGAAGATCTGGACAACTATAATATGTTCAATAGTTATTTTCATTCATGTGGGGCCCTCTTCCACTTTATCGCCATGTGCAGAATGCTTTCCTCCTTGCTTAATGTTACTCCATCTTTAAATTCCTCCATTAACATCTACCTTATATTTCATGCCTCTAATGATCTCCAATGCCTCTTTGTACTCATGTTAAGTATATTAAGTGCATTCAAGTACAGACACACTTTCTCAAACTGGTGGATTCCCTATGGTGTTGCCTGAGGTAAGTCAGAGGAAATTCAGTGTGGACTGTTCAGTGTCTTGTCTAAGTGCTGTGAATGAGTCTTTTTGTTCTGATGCACACATCATCAGTTTAACTTCTGTGTCTTAAAGTCATAGAGTTTTACAGCACAGGGAGAGGCCCTTTGGCCCATCATGTCTGCAGTGGCCATCAAGCACTTATCTATTCAAATCCCATTTTCCAACACTTGGTCCATAGACTTGTATGCTATGGTGTTTCAAATGCTCATCTAAATGGTTCTAGAATATTGTGAGTGTTCCCGCGTCTACCACCCTTTCAGACAGTGAGTTCCAGATTTCCACCACCCTCTGGGTGAAACCATTTTTCTTCAAATCCCCCTCTAAATCTCCTGTCCCTTACCATAAGTCTATGACCCATGGTGATTGACCCCTCTACTAAGAGGGAACATTTCCTATCTACCCTATCTATGTCCCTCATAATTTTGTACACAACAATCTGGCTCAAAGCCTTTTTTAAAGAATTGGCTACATCTCAAGGATTTAAATTGATTTATTAATTCAATAAGCTTATCTCAAAGATCAAGGTTATTATTTGAAAACGATTCATGGATAAATCTATCCCTGATATAATTCTATGTCTGTCTCCTTGGATTGTTTCTATTATTCAGTTGAGCCTTTTTCAGCCCTCTTTATAGCTACATTTCTCTGTCATTGTTATCGTACATTCTCTGTTCAAAGTACGTTGTAAAAGCGCATTTTCATTTTAGTGCTAATAGAATTTACGCAAATGGCACTCCCTCCATTGTCATTTTAGCATTGTTATTGCATATACATTAAAAAAACTAGTTGTTACTGCACATGCTCAGTCTGTATTTTTTAAACACCTTGTGGCTTTACTCATCTCTTCTCCAGACCCCCTCGCTGTCATCTGCTTAGTGCCTGCTTCCACACCTGCTTGCCATCCCTCTCACTGTTTCTCTCTCCCAATCCCTTCTTTTCTCTCATTCTGTGCCTCCCTCTTGGTCGCTGCCTCCCTCTCCTGATCCCTGGCACTCTCCTGATCACTGTCTCTCCTAACCCCCTCACTCTCTCCCTCTCAGTACTGTGACGAATGAAGGATTTTAGGAATATTGGATCCTACATATTGGGGAAATTTATGGGCTAATTTATGGGTTTGACTGGGGAAAGCCCATGGAGAGTTAATTTGTTTTTCAGCTGGGGGAGGAGTGGGGGGTGGGGGGGGGGGCGGTGTATGATGTTATTGCTGCGTGGCGCTAGGGGATTCAGAGGCATTTTCAGAAAGCTTTGGAGAGGAATTGAAGTCTGATCTGTCTGACACTGAATCCATAATTCTCTCCCAGTAGGATAGTTATCAAAAGAATATTATTTAAAGCAGATCAGTCTTGGCTGAGGACAAGGAAGAAGCTGAAACAAGCCAGGTGAACTAGCTCTTTGAAGATATTCAGCCAGAGTCTGAACAGGTTCTAACATGAAATCTGTTCTGTAAAGCAAGTATTACTCTATGCCAGGGTTTTTCAAACTCCGGGTGGCGACCTCGGGAGGGTTGCAGAGTGATCGGTTGCAGCGTTTCTGATCACGGGAGAAGCGCCCAATGATCGCGACCGGCTTTTTAAAATGCTGGCTGCAACCGAGTTTCAAGAATGCCAATCGTCCCGCGCATGCGTGCCCCCTCAGGCGGATCCGGCAGTGTGCAGGCCCAGAAACCCAGCGGGGAAGACCACCTCCTTCTGATGTCAGCCCAAGACCAAATTTCTTTTTTAAAAAACGATGGAATCTTCCTGCCAGAAGTGGCAAGAGAGAGGTACACTCGCGTGGCACATATACTGATGTCATTCACCCTGTACGTCCATGCTTTGGACGTGAAATCACAGAGGAGAGCTTCCTCCATTTTGTAGCTGCCAGCAAGCAAGGCAACAGGACTGTGAAGAATTGAAAATGAATTGTTTCATAATAAGGAAGAGAGGGCCAGCGGCACTAACAGACCAGTATCTCTCAACTAAAACTGCTGGAGAGAGCTGCACAGGAGAGTCCATGGCAGGACAAAGCAGTGCTGATGTGAGCTCCAGGATCTCTGGTGAAGAAGCTGAAATCAGGAACAAAGCATTTGCAAAGATGATTTCTTGAGGTATGGCTTTATTAATTGTGCCAATGCAAATCAGGGTGCAAAGCCCATGTGAGTTACATGTAGGGACGTACTGGCAAATGGTTTGAAGTTTCAGATTTTGAAAGAGAAGTGGTGGGTGAGAAATTCCTTTTTGAGGTTGAGACCCAAGAGTCCGTTATTAATTTACAACTGACTCCAAATGAAAACACTACGCTGCTGTACCTGATCTGTGACAGCACATTAAAAACACTGCAAAAGCCCATGAGGCTGTCAGCATTCTGGAGGAACATGTCCCTGGAGTATCCAAGACTGAGTAAAACGAGCATTTTGTTGCTCATGCCCTTCACAACGCCCAACATGTACAAGGTTCGATTTCCATTCTCGCAAAGATGAAGATGACACAGAGGAACTGGCTGAAGTCTGCACCTGATATGTGTATTGCCCTCTCCTCCTGTGAACATTATTGGAGTGAAATCATGAGGATGAAGCAGGGTGACCTGTCGCATTAAAGGGAAGAGAAAATGGTGTGTTGCGAAGGTCGGCCAGTGTAGGACCCGTCCCGAAGATCGCACAGTTGGTAAAAGTGGGTCCCGGGAAGTAAAGTTTGAAAAACACTACTCTATGCCATGCTGATTTTAAGATAGATTGAGAGCTGTATGTTTCTTTTCTTATTGTTTAATGGGGAATTGAGTAATAGTGTTGAAGGGGTAATTGCAAGCTGTTCTTTTTGAGTGTGAAGTTAAATAGTTTAATATTGTATTCATTAAGTTTTGTTTTAAAAATACCAAATCCCGGGGCAGCATGGTGGCGTAGTGGTTAGCACTGGGACTACGGTGTTGAGGGCCCGGGTTCAAATCCTGGGTCACTGTCCGTGTGGAGTTTGCACATTCTCCCCATGTCTGCGTGGGTTTCGCCCCCACAACCCAAAGATATGCTGGTTCGGTGGATTGGCCACGCTAAATTGCCCCTTAATTGGAAAAATATAATTGGGTACTCTAAATTTATATATAAAAAAATACCAAATCCCTATTTCTTCATGCAATCACTCCTGGAGCGAATCCTTCTTTCCACACAGTCTTGCAAAATAAACTAAAATATTGGGGTTTCAGACCAGTAGCCTAGCCACTGTTTGGATCTGGTCTGGGATCATATTAGTACCCCTTCCCCCACTTCTCCCACCCGACCCCCTCACTCTTTCCCACTTGGGCCTTTCCCGATCCCTGGCTCCCACCCGCTCACTGCCTCCCCTGACCCCCTCACTCCCTCCCGCTTTCTGATGCACCCAAATCCTTCCCTTTGGCTCCTTGCTTCCCTCTCCCAACTCCCTTGTTGTTGACACACGCCGCCTCACTTGGTAGCAAGTAGGGCAGTGAGTGGGATGAGTTTGCCTGTCCCCTGATGCATTGTACAATGAGGTTAGTCCAGCATCAAAATCTGAAACACTTGCACTTCAGAGGATATTTGAACATTTGCATATGTAATATTATCGCTGTGTTGGGCTAAACTGAGCATGGCCTTGGTAGGTAACTGCACAAATTATAGTTACACACTGGGCGTAGACGCGATGATTTATGCCTTCTCCCATCATCCCTACTCTTTAGTTCCTAATAAGAATGATCAGAGCAGAGCACCTACTGCCCGCAGTCAAATTTCTTTTGTTTGGCAGTATAATTTACTCTGTTCCCTCTTTCATTTAAAATTCTTCCAGAAGTTAAACACATGTTTGCTGAAAAGTCTCCTATCTGAAAGCAGTATTTTACAAATGGGAAACATATTCCCAAAGGAAATTGCGAGACTCGAGCTCTCCCGTGAGAGAAGAGGTCAAACTTTACTGCCAAATTGCATCTCGCGTGAGACAATTGCATGTTGACACAAAGTGGAGAAATTTGTTAGGTGGGAGGGAGAGCAGAGAGCATGAACAGGAGAAAAAGAAGGCTAAAAGCAATCATACAAGTTCAGCAGAATGCTGAAAATAATGGGTGGGACAGGAAATCAAAGAGTGCAGCTCCAAGTAAAGCCTAGAGAAGCAGTGGACAGCAAATGGGAAGCAGCATCATGAGGCTTGGAAGTGATCTCCAATGTAAGTTTAAAATAGAAAAAGAGTTTAAATTAAAGTGCAACGAGAAAAGCAAAGTAGAAAGTGTGGAAAAGAAAATCCTGCCGCTAATGGCCAGAACTGACTACTGCATCACGGCAGCTGTTCATATTGTTTGCTTGCATTCAATTATACAGTTCTATATGTTAAAATTGTCTTTACTTTTTGGTAATGTACATACCAGGATATTAAATACATAAAATACAATCTACTCTTAATTCTCATATTCCTAGAATAAAGGGGTGGCAATTTAAGACTGAGGTGAGGAGGAATTTCTGAGGGTTGAGAGTCTTTGGAACTCCTTGCCACAGTCCTTGTGTAAATTTAAGGCTGAGATAGATAGATTCTTGATCAGTAAATGAATTGAGAGTTATGGGGAAAGGGCAGGAAAGTGGACATGAGGATTGTCGGATCAGCCATGATCATATTGAATGGAGGAGTAGGCTCGAGGGACCGAAAGGCCTACTCCTGTTCCCATTTCTTATGGTCTTATCCATTATTCAACAGCTTTTCTAAGCTTCAAGAATACACGTTCAGGGGCATAGTGGTATTTTCACTGGACCAGTATGCCATAGACACAGGGTAATGCTCTGGAGATCCAGGTTTGAACCCCACTATAGCAGATGCCGAAATTTGAATTGAATAATAATCTGGATTTAAAAGAAATCTAATGATGACCACAAAACCGTTGTTAATTGTTATAAAAACCCATCTGGTTCATTTAATGCCCTTTAGGGAAGAAATCTGTTCTCCTTACCCGGTCTAGCCTACAGGTGACTCCAGATCCACAACACAGTGGTTGACTCTTAAATGCCCCCTCAAGGGCAATTAGGAATGGGCAATAAATGTTGGCCCAGCCAACGACTTTCACATTCCATGAAATATATATATTTTTAAAATTACAGTATGGCTGATTTTTTAACCTCCTATACTGTGCAGGAAGACTGTGATCTGAGAGGTTTCATAGGACTGGCTGTCCTGAGGTGCGACATCATTGTCAGATTGCAATTCCACTCAAACCCTTCCCTCAACGCGATACTGCCCCTTATTAATTGTTTGGCCTTCCAAACCCAGCTTTACCAGAAATGCAGAGCACAGCATCCCTCAGAGCGCTCTGTCAAAGTGGAGTAGAGTTGAGAAGGAGGTAGGGCATGGCCTCAGCTGCCATATGGTAAGTTTAAATATCCAGTTTGAGTGTTAGTGAATAGACTAGTGGATGAATTAGTGAATGGATATGGTGGGAGAGGTGGTTGGTGGATTAGGTGATAGTTGAGGGCTCAGCGGGGTTGTCAAAGTTGCATGGAGGGATGGGCCTGTGAGGGATTGAAGTGTCTGTTCTGGAGTTGGCCAATAAATGTTAGATCAGAAAACACTAGTCAAACAAATCAGGTAAGTCACGTGATCTGTCCAACGTCGCCAACTCTAACCTGGAGTCGGAGACTTCCGCAAAGGGTAATGGGGAGCTGCCCATCGGAAACTGAAACTACCCGAATAATTCCTCAGTAGGCTAGTGCTCAGGACTTCTACCGGGTCCCAACGTGCATAAATATATCCAGTCCAGAGACCAGAAGATTTGGGTCAATATCATATTGAACATAGAACATACAGTGCAGAAGGCAGCCATTCGGCCCATCAAGTCTGCACCAACCCACTTAAGCCCTCACTTCCACCCTATCCCCGTAACCCAATAACTCCTCCTAACTTTTTTTGGTCACTAAGGGCAATTTATCATGGCCAATCCACCTAACCTGAACGTCTTTGGACTGTGGGAGGAAACCGGAGCACCCGGAGGAAACCCACACAGACACGGGGAGAATGTGCAGACTCCGCACAGACAGTGACCCAGTGGGGAATCGAACCTGGGTCCTTGGCGCTGTGAAGCCACAGTGTTATCCACTTGTGCTGTCATGCTGTCTTATTATTTTTATTTATTCGTGGGATGTGGATTGGATTTGTTTATTGTCACGTGTACCGAGGTACAGTGAAAAGTATTTTTCTGTGAGCAGCTCAACAGATCATTAAGTACATGAGAAGAAAAGGGAATAAAAGAAAATACATAATAGGGCAACACAACATATACAATGTAACTACATAAGCACTGGACGAAGTCTTACAACACCAGGTTAAAGTCCAACAGGTTTGTTTCGATGTCACTAGCTTTCGGAGCGCTGCTCCTTCCTCAGGTGAATGAAGAGGTATGTTCCAGAAACACATATATAGACAAATTCAAAGATGCCAAACAATGCTTGGAATGCGACCATTAGCAGGTGATTAAATCTTTACAAATCCAGAGATGGGGTAACCCCAGGTTAAAGAGGTGTGAATTACATCAAGCCAGGACAGTTGGTAGGATTTTGCAGGCCAGATGGTGGGGGATGAATGTAATGTGACATGAATCCCAGGTCCCGGTTGAGGCCGCACTCGTGTGCGGAACTTGGCTATAAGTTTCTGCTTGGCGATTCTGCGTTGTTGCGCGTCCTAAAGGCCGCCTTGGAGAACGCTTACCCGGAGATCAGAGGCTGAATGCCCTTGACTGCTGAAGTGTTCTCCGACTTGAAGGGAACATTCCTGCCTGGTGATTGTTGCGCGATGTCCGTTCATTCGTTGTCGCAGCGTCTGCATGGTCTCGCCAATGTACCACGCTTCGGGACATCCTTTCCTGCAGCGTATGAGGTAGACAACTCGGCCAACGGAGAACACTTCCAGTCGGAGAACACTTCAGCAGTCAAGGGCATTCAGCCTCTGATCTCCGGGTAAGCGTTCTCCAAGGCGGCCTTCAGGACGCGCAACAACGCAGAATCGCCGAGCAGAAACTTATAGCCAAGTTCCGCACACATGAGTGCGGCCTCAACCGGGACCTGGGATTCATGTCACATTACATTCATCCCCCACCATCTGGCCTGCAAAATCCTACCAACTGTCCTGGCTTGATGTAATTCACACCTCTTTAACCTGGGGTTACCCCATCTCTGGATTTGTAAAGATTTAATCACCTGCTAATGGTCGCATTCCAAGCATTGTTTGGCATCTTTGAATTTGTCTATATATGTGTTTCTGGAACAGACCTCTTCATTCACCTGAGGAAGGAGCAGCGCTCCGAAAGCTAGTGACATCGAAACAAACCTGTTGGACTTTAACCTGGTGTTGTAAGACTTTGTACTGTGCTCACCCCAGTTCAACGCCGGCATCTCCACATCATACATAAGCACTGGCATCGGATGAAGCATACAGGGTGTAGTGTTAATGAGGTCAGTCCATAAGAGGGTCATTTAGGAGTCTAGTGACAGTGGGGAAGAAGCTGTTTTTGAGTCTGTTCGTGCGTGTTCTCAGACTTCTGTATCTCCTGCCCGCTGGAAGATGTGGCCATCGCTGGCTGTGCCAGCGTTTATTGCCCACCTCTGATTACCCTTGAACTGCTAGGATAGCATTTTAAGAGTCAACTACATAGCATGTAAGCCAGACCAAGTAAGGATGGTAGATTTCCTTCCCTAAACAATATTCGTGAACCAGATGTGTTTTTATGACAATCAACATGGTGATCATTAGACGTATAATTCCAGAATTTTATTGAATTCAAATTTCATGATCTGACAAGGTGGGATTCAAACCCAGGTCCCCAGAACATTACCCTGGGTCTCTAGATTACCAGTTCAGAGACAGTACACTACGCCACCGCCTTCTCTACCATCAAATATCATCAGTCTGCATCCATAGTCATTCATCCAACAGCAGTGGCTTCCAGGTGTTAATATGTTTTGTTAAGATCCCAGTTCACATCACTACTGGACGGGAAGGTCCCAGAATGGAACCCTTGCTCAAAACATTGTAACCTTTACTTTTTTAGAAAACTTGGATGAACAGTCACACGATTGCCAATTAGTTTTTAACAACAAGAAGAAAAACATGTATTAAACATGAAAAGTTTGTCTATAATACAATACTCCTCACTCTCGCTTGTCTTCACAAATGTACACAGATTTTAAGGATAACACAGGTTACAAAATCTATCTTATGTTTTCGTGTTCTCAGTAAACACACAGCCCCTGTAACCCAACAGGTTAACTGGTCAGACAACACCCCACTCTGAAACCAAATGGTAGATATCACCCAATCGAACATCTGTGGATTTCTCCTCAAATTCTCCTCAGACGATTGTCACATGAGGGTTTCCAAACTTCACTCTCAAGAGACATGCTTTAGAATCTTCTTACAAATGATGCTTTCTCTCAGCTGTTTTCAGCAAGATCCCACCTTTAACTCTCATTTCAGTATTCTTTTGTCTCGAATAGCCACACATTTTCAAACTTTAACACAATCTCTCAGGTATTCAATCTCGAACCGAATGCCTTTGCTCCAAAGACTGGAATAAGGACCCCAACCTTATGATTCCTTTCACACCGTAAACACTCTAAGCACAATAGAGAGAGACTTTTAAAATGAAACCACAAACCCCCATACAGGCAAACATCTTTGTTTGACATGAATCTAACTAGAGTTTTACCCTTTCTTACACCGAAACGCTATGTTAAACGCACTTAAATCTATGCCTTATTTATAACATCCAATACAAGCATAGATCATTTAAAAACTACTTCTGCTTTCTGGCAGTTTAAATGATCAAGCTATTTGTTTTGACTCCTAACCTACGGGATGTCAATGTTGATCCATAGACATGTCTGCTTGTACATTGTGGCAGTAAATCCGAAGTAGTTACTGTAGCAGAATAGTAGTGCTGAATCCCTACTCGACTTCAGCTCAGGGCTGGATAAGAGACCGTGCCTTCTGTGGGGCATTCCTTGCGGCTGATGTGATCTCACGACCAGGCCTTTACCAGCAGGTGGCAATGGGGGAGAGCGGCAGCTTCAGGAGGTAGATGCCAGGAGCCCTGAGTTCAGGCTGAAGTGGGTAGGGGGGAAGGAAGAAGCCAGGAAGAGAGAGAGTGCAGCTGCAAGTGAAGAAGTAGAAGTCCTCAAATCATGAGCTGGACTATGATAGGAGCAAGAGCCACAAATAGAGCAGTCAGAGGTCACAGTTAGTGTCTGGAGAACCAGTAAGGGGAATTGGTTCAAACATACAGCTACAAGAAACTGAGAAGGATCGTTTGGACAGCACAGCCACCACCTACCCTCGAGACTGAGAAGCCCCAAGGTGAGGAAAATACTCTTTGTGGTCTCGATGGCATAGTAATCTGGCTCAAGTGTCGGGAAGAATTAACAATAGGAGTGCCATGTCAGCTTGTAACCCTGTTCTGCGATCACTAACCTTTGCTCTGCTGGATGCACTGTTCTACAACACTGTTCCCCCACTTTTCTACAACAAGCTCTCTTACACAGATGATTCAATACCAGGAGTTGAGCTCTTGATCATTTTCTTGTGTGAAGCATCAGGTCACAGTTGTCCATTGTAAACAAAAAACAAATTTTGTTAACTTAAGCTTTTCATGAATGTAACTTGTTGGTTTGATGCTAGTGGAATAAAGGATCATTGCTGGAACTTCTGTGCATTCCATGTGCTTTGATCCTGTGTTACATTATGTTGGATTGCAATTTTTAATGAAACCTTGGTCCTGACATTTATAGGGAACAGTGGTAGGGTAGTAGCAGGAGGGATTCCAGGGACAAAGGAGTCTTGTTGAATTTAAAGGCTAGACCTCACTATCATTTTTAATTCTATTTGCTGTCCAGCAGTCTGTCAATTTGGAAAAAACGGTTTGTTGGGGCGAATCAGAGATAGGAAGGAGGAAGAGAAAAAGTAGGGGTTGGAGTGGGGACTGGGTATCAGTAATTTGCAGACACGAGGCTTTGGATCAGTGTTGGGTAAAAGGTGTTTGACCAAATGTGAGAGTAAATTGGCGAAATGTTTCATTATGGGGCGGGGGCAAAGCACTTCTACTCAACTTGATTCACCTGTAGCCAGCTGCCAAGTTGATTGAACTTTGGGAGGTCAAGTTGGCTACCTGGTTGAATTTAAATCTGGTTTCCAACTGCACTGAGTCTGACTTAAATATTGTAATGCAACATTCCACCTTTCAATAAGTGGCGTCATGCAACCCACTGCCATGAAAAATGACAGTTAAGTACATACATGACAGAAAATGAGAACATTTTACCATTTAAAAATATTTTTATTAAACTTTTGACATTTTATACAAAAATACAAATAACAACAGTAACCGTAAGCTAAAAAGAACAATAAACTAATCTCCGCAACACTACCTCTCAAAAGGAGTACCCCCCCCCCCCCCCCCACATACTCCCTCAAACCCCACTCCTCAGCAACTAACAGTGACAGTTGCCATCTCCAGTAGAACCCTTCAATTGACCCCCTCACGGTGTATTTGACTTTCTCAAGGTGCAATAACTCTTAAGTCCCCTAATGCCAAGGCAACTCAACTGGACTTGCCTCCGAGCAACCAACGAGGCAAAGGCAAGGACATCTGCCTCGGCAGCTCTGGCATATCCAAAACCCCAAATATAGCTGCTAAGGGACACGGCTCCAGCTCAATGTTCAGTATCACCGACATGGTGCTAAAAACAGGAGTCCCAAAAACACAAGTTTGGGACAGGTCCAGAATATGTGCATATAATTAGCAGGTCCCCTCGAACAGAGCTCACATCTGTCCTCAACCCCCGAAAAGAAGTAACTCATTCTGGCTTTAGTAAGGTGTGACTTAACACTACTTTGAGCTGGATCAGGCTCAACTTCGCATATGTTGACGTGCCTCACTCTACACCTCTTCCTTAAATATAGGCTCCAGCTGCTCCTTTCATTTGGCCTTAATCCCCTCCGCCGAGACCGAATCCTTCCCCCAAAATCCATCCGTATATGCCAGACATACTACCCTCCTCCAAACCCGAACAGGAAAGGATCCTCTCCAGCAAGGAAGATGGCAGCGCCACCGAGAATGCCGGAAACATCTGTCGAACACAATTTTGTATCTGAAGGTACCAAAACGATTTCCAGCCCGAAAGCCCAATTTTCCCTTTCAATTCTTCCAGGCTAGCCACGTGCCCTTCAAGAATCGATCACACACTCTCTCCAGCCACTTCCACACTCCAAACGTAGCATCTAACTTTGCCAGCTTGAACAGGTGGTTAACACAAAAAAGTGCCAGCCTTGACACTAACCCCAGCTTGAAATGTTGACAGAGTTGACTCCATATTTTTAAAAGTGTAGACAACAACCGGGTTTGACGAGTACCTTGCAGGAGCAAATGGAAGAGAGGCCATCGCCGCTGCTCCCAAACTGGACACACTGCACGACCCAGACTCTATATGCACCTAGGTAGACCCCGGGTCCCCACACCATTCCAACACCTTCTTCACTTTAATGGCCCAGTAATAAAATATCAAATTTGGCAGCGCAAAGCCCCTGATTGTCTATCCCTCTGTAGAACACCCCTCCAAATCCTCGGAATTTTTCCCGTCCTTATGAAGCCTGATATAAGCTGCTCAGCCTCCTCGAAAAAATGACTTGGATAGAAATACCAGAAGACACTGAAATAGGAGAAGGAATTTTTCCACATATTCCCGTATGGCTCTCGAACCTTCACACAAAATCCGACAAAAGCCCTGCATCCAACCTCCATCCCATGCAGTGCATCCCGCCTGCCTCCAGCACTAGGTTTACTAAACTAAATGCAGAATGTGGTCAGATGTAATCACAGCTGGATATTCCACCTTCCTCACCCCAAAGAGGGAAGAATATCAAAGTAATCTATCCTCCAATACACCTTGTGCACCGGGGGGACAAACAAGAACTCCTTTCCGGTGGATAAATCGCCACAGGTCAGCACCCTGTCTCCTCCATGAACACAGAAAGCACCTTCACCATCCCGGAAGGAGACAACGACTTTGGCTTAGAGCGATCCAGCCTCGGGTCTAACACACAGTTTAAACCTTTGCCCCCAAAATCAGTTAGTGAGTGTCTAGATCCGGTATGGCGGCCAACAGCTGCCTTATAAATGTTACATCATCCCAATTTGAGGTGTACACATTTACTAACATCAACGACTTTCACTCCAATGTACCTGCAGCCATCATGTACGGGCCCCCCAGCCAAGACCTTCCCCGCCTGTCAGCGGACCCTCTTATTGAGTAAAATCTGGGCTCTACTATCAAAGCCTGAGTGGGAAAAAACAGACTCACTCAGACCTTCCAAAGACTGGTCTGGTCCTGCACGCACAAATGGGTCTCCTATAAAAACACCACATTAGTCCTCCAACTCTTCAGAGGAGAGGAAACTCACACCCTTTTCACAGCCCCCCACCCCCTGTACGTTCCAGGTGACTAGCCTTGTCAGGGGTCTCCTACTCCCTCACCATCGAGTCAGCCATTACCACAGTGATGAATCTTCCTTTGAATACAAATTCCTAGGCCTCAGGCCCACCTAGGATGGCTACCAGCCCCACCCAAGGATGAGACAAAGAAAATCCACTGGTCACTGTTAGCTTTCTACCCCACCTTCCCCCACTGAATATCTCCGCCCCCCCCCCCCCCCCCCCCCCCAAAGCTTGCAGACTACCTTCCGCCTCAGCTAACACCTTCCTCTTACCAAACAAACAAACTAGACTAATTTTGCTCCACCAAAGCTGGCCCAATAATAATAATAATCGCTTATTGTCACAAGTAGGCTTCAATGAAGTTACTGTGAAAAGCTCTGAGTCGCCGGTACGGGAATGAACCCGCTGTAGCGCACAAAGACTCCGAGAGACGAATAGAGTGAAGTCGATGAGGCTTTATTAAGCGTGACTGTTTCCCCCGCAGTTCGGTAGTAGACTGCCTGCGGGGGAGGACTCCAGGTACTTATACTCCACCTTCAGGGCGGAGCTAGAGGTCAACGTCCAACCAGGACCCGGGATCTGTCAGCCAATGACATCATTGCTTCACAGTCCCACATGACCCCTAATGCATACTACCACATTCACCCCTTGTTAAAAATGAACCCGGCGGGGTGATGCTTCGCATGGTGGTAAGGGTTTACAAGGCTGGTCCTGGGAGGAAAACTTTCACATGTTATAACAGTATGTACAAGGTTTTTTTTTTTTGTTTCAAACTATTTACAGTAATCGTCAGGAAAAGACAAAATGTTCTCGTTAAAAGTCCACAAAGTCCACATTGTACTGTTAGATCGACGCCACGAGTCGGTCGGGCGGTCTGGTCGTCCGTGTCGATCGCCTCGGCCCCGGTGGTGGTGGTGGTGCTTGTTTCGGTGTTGTCTTCTCCGGGAGCCTTACGGTTTCAGCTTGGGCTTCATTCCTGGTCGGGCCTGGGAGGAGGACTGATCCTCCTGGGAGGGGGGCGGTCGCGGGGTGCAGCGATGGCAGGAAGGGGGGGGTTGGGTGATTGGTGTCGGTGGGGGGTGTGTGTGTTGCCGGCGGGCGCCAGATCTCGCAGAGAGACCGTGTCCTGTCGGCCGTCGGGGTACTCCACGTAAGCGTACTGCGGGTTCGCGTGAAGGAGGTGAACCCTTTCGACCAACGGGTCCGACTTGTGCGCCCGCACGTGCTTTCGGAGCAAGTTGGGTCCTGGGGCCGCCAGCCAGGTCAGCAGCGACGTTCCAGAGGAGGACTTCCTGGGGAAGACAAGGAGGCGCTCATGAGGCGTTTGGTTAGTGCACACAGTAGTGACCGGATGGAGTGGAGGGCGTCCGGAAGGACCTCCTGCCACCGTGAAACTGGGAGGTCCCTGGACCGTAGGGCCAGTAGGACGGTCTTCCAGACCGTGCCGTTCTCCCTCTCTACTTGCCCGTTCCCCCGGGGGTTGTAGCTGGTCGTCCTGCTCGAGGCTATCCCGTTGCTGAGCAGGAACTGGCGCAGCTCGTCACTCATGAAGGAGGACCCCCTGTCGCTGTGGACGTATGCGGGGCAACCGAACAGTGTGAATATGGTGTTCAGGGCTTTAATGACTGTGGCCGCGGTCATGTCAGAACAGGGGATGGCGAATGGGAAGCGGGAGTACTCGTCCACCACATTAAGGAAGTATATGTTGCGGTCGGTGGAGGGGAGGGGTCCTTTGAAATCCAGACTAAGGCGTTCAAAGGGGCGGGAAGCCTTAATCAGGTGCGCACCATGCGGCCTGAAAAAGTGCGGTTTGCACTCTGCGCAGATGTGGCAGTTCCTTGTGACTGTACGGACCTCCTCTAAGGAGTATGGGAGGTTGCGGGACTTGATAAAGTGGTAAAACCGAGTGACCCCCGGGTGGCAGAGGTCCTCGTGGAGGGTTTGGAGGCGGTTAATTTGTGCGTTGGCACATGTGCCGTGGGATAGGGCATCGGACGGCTCGTTCAGCTTTCCGGGACGATACAAGATCTCGTAGTTGAAGGTGGAGAGCTCGATCCTCCACCTTAAGATCTTGTCGTTTTTGATTTTGCCCCTCTGTGCATTATCGAACATGAAGGCTACCGACCGTTGGTCCGTGAGGAGAGTGAATCTCCTGCCGGCCAGGTAATGCCTCCAATGTCGCACAGCTTCCACTATGGCTTGGGCTTCCTTTTCCACTGAGGAGTGGCGGATTTCTGAAGCGTGGAGGGTTCGGGAGAAAAAGGCCACGGGTCTGCCCGCTTAGTTAAGGGTGGCCGCTAGAGCTACGTCGGAGGCGTCGCTCTCGACCTGGAAGGGGAGGGACTCGTCGATGGCGCGCATCGTGGCCTTTGCGATATCCGCTTTGATGCGGCTGAAGGCCTGGCAAGCCTCTGTCGACAGAGGGAAGGTCGTGGTCTGTATTAGGGGGCGGGCCTTGTCTGCGTACTGGGGGACCCACTGGGCGTAGTATGAAAAAAACCCCAGGCAGCGTTTCAGGGCTTTTGAGCAGTGCGGGAGGGGAAATTCCATGAGGGCGCGCATACGTTCGGGGTCGGGGCCTATTATCCCATTGCGCACTACGTAGCCCAGGATGGCTAGCCGGTTGGTGCTAAAAACGCACTTGTCCTCGTTGTACGTGAGGTTCAAGGCTTTGGCGGTCTGGAGGAATTTTTGGAGGTTGGCGTCGTGGTCCTGCTGATCGTGGCCGCAGATGGTTACATTGTCGAGATACGGGAACGTGGCCCGCAACCCGTGTTGATCAACCATTCGGTCCATCTCTCGTTGGAAGACCGAGACCCCGTTTGTGACGCCAAATGGGACCCTTAGGAAATGGTATAATCGCCCGTCTGCCTCGAAGGCTGTGTACTTGCGGTCACTTGGGCGGATGGGGAGCTGATGGTAGGCGGACTTGAGGTCCACGGTGGAGAAGACTTTATATTGGGCAATCCGATTGACCATGTCGGATATGCGGGGGAGAGGGTACGCGTCTAGTTGTGTGTACCTGTTGATGGTCTGGCTATAGTCTATGACCATCCTTTGCTTCTCCCCTGTCTTTACTACTACCACCTGTGCTCTCCAGGGACTATTGCTGGCCTGGATTATGCCTTCCTTTAGTAGCCGCTGGACTTCGGACCGAATGAAGGTCCGGTCCTGGGCGCTGTACCGTCTGCTCCTAGTGGCGACGGGTTTGCAATCCGGGGTGAGGTTTGCAAACAAGGACGGGGGTTGCACCTTGAGGGTTGCGAGGCCGCAGATAGTGAGTGGGGGTATTGGGCCGCCGAATTTGAAGGTAAGGCTCTGTAGATTGCACTGGAAGTCTAATCCCAGTAATGTGGGGGCGCAGAGTTGGGGAAGGACGTAGAGCCTGTAGTTTTTGAACTCCCTCCCCTGCACCGTTAGGGTAACTATGCAGAAGCCTTTGATCTGTACGGAGTGGGATCCTGCAGCTAGGGAAATCTTTTGTGCGCTGGGATGGGTGGTCAAAGAACAGCGTCTTACCGTGTCGGGGTGGATAAAGCTCTCCGTGCTCCCGGAGTCGACTAGGCATGGTGTCTCGTGCCCGTTTATCAGCACCGTTGTCGTCGTCGTCTGGAGTGTCCGGGGCCGAGCTTGGTCCAGCGTTATTGAAGCGAGACGTGGTTGTAGTAGTTGAGCGTCTTCTTCGAACCCCGTGGAGCCGTCGACACTGGGGTCCGTTGTTGCCATCCAAGATGGCGTCGGGGTTGAACAAAATGGCTGCCCCCATGCATCGCACATGGCTGGGGGGTCACAAGATGGTGGCGGGGGTGGACAAAATGGCCGCCCCCATGCGTCGTACAGGTCTGGGGTGGTCCAAGATGGCGGCGCCCTTCCTCCCCTCGTGGTGGCCGGGACCCAAAATGGCTGCGCCTGCGGGTCGCACATGGGGCGCTGGGGGGGTTGGGGAGCGTTAGGAACGCGTGGGGCTCCCTCATCTCTGGGGACAGCGGTGGTCGGGACCCAAATTGGTAGCGCCGGCGGGTCATACGTGGGGCACGGTGGGGGGGGGGGTTTGGGGGGCGTTCGAGCCGCGCAGAACTCCCTCTTCTCCGGGGAGAGCGGTGGTCGGGACCCAAAGTGGTCGCGCCGGCGGGTCATACATGGGGCGCGGGGGGGGGGGGGTTGGGGAGCGTAAGCGGCGTGCAGGGCTCCCTGTTCTCCCGGGACAGCGGCGACCTCGCGGGACCGGCACACAACCGCAAAATGGCCCTTTTTCCCGCAGCTCTTGCAGATCGCTGCGCGGGCCGGGCAGCGCTGCCGGGGATGTTTCGCCTGGCCGCAGAAATAGCAGCGGGCGCCCCCGGTGCGACTTGGCGTTTGGACCGTGCAAGCCTGTGGGGTGTCCGGGGGGGGGGGGTGGGTTTGTCGCGACGGGTACGTATGGAGCCCAATGGGCTGCCGCGCGTTCGGGGCCGTAGGCGCGGGTATTTCGCGCAGCCACGTCTAGGGAGGCTGCTAGGGCCCGTGCCTCTGAGAGTCCTAGCGACTCTTTTTCTAGAAGTCTTTGGCGGATTTGGGAGGAGTTCATACCTGTCACAAAAGCATCGCGCATTAACATGTCCGTGTGTTCATTTGCGTTCACCGACGGGCAGCTGCAGGCTCGTCCCAAAATTAGTAGCGCGGCGTAGAATTCATCTATCGATTCTCCAGGACTTTACCGTCTCGTTGCGAGTTGATAGCGAGCGTAGATCTGGTTTACTGGGCGGACATAGAGACTTTTTAGTGCTGCGAACGCCGTCTGGAAATCCTCTGCGTCTTCGATGAAAGAGAAAATCTCCGTGCTTAACCTCGAGTGCAGGACCTGTAGTTTTTGGTCTTCTGTGACCCGGCCGGTGGCCGTTCTGAGGTAGGCCTCAAAACAAGTCTGCCAGTGCTTGAAAGCTGCTGCCGCGTTCACTGCGTGGGGGCTGATCCTCAGGCATTCCGGGATGATCCTGAGCTCCATAGTCCTTTTTAGTCATGCTTAATAAATTGTAGCGCACAAAGACTCCGAGAGACGAATAAAGTCGATGAGGCTTTATTAAGCGTGACTGTTTCCCCCGCAGTTCGGTAGTAGACTGCCTGCGGGGGAGGACTCCAGGTACTTATACTCCGCCTTCAGGGCGGAGCTAGAGGTCAACGTCCAACCAGGACCCGGGATCTGTCAGCCAATGACATCATGGCTTCACAGTCCCACATGACCCCTAATGCATACTACCACACCCGCGCTGCTGGCATTGTTCTGCATTACAAGTCAGCTATTTAGCCCACAGTGCTAAACCAGCCTCTCCCCCCCTCTCAGCTCCCATTCAGTGGCTCACTCATTATTACTCATGAGGTTTCTCCCACCAAGGATCCCTGCCCAAAAGGGCAACAGAAAGCAAAAACATAATACCCCTGGCCCATCCTCCCTACCCAATTGCCCAAATCCCAACGTCCTTATTGTTCTGCTCTTCACCCCCCCCAAACCAAGTTCCATATCAAGCACCCTTTTTTACAACCTCCACCTGCCATCCTGAGGTTCAATCACCTCGACCTGTTTTCCAAGTCCTCAACTTTGCCTTCAGGCCCTTGTTCTCTGCCACGAGCAGTATCTCTGCTTCCAGCCTCCTCCACACCCTTCAGCGTCTCACCTTGCTCCTTCCCAGCCTTCGACGTCTTACCACCAATCCCAGATCTGGCCCAATGCCTTCTCAATGGTGGCCTTGAAAGACTCCTTCAATTCCTTTCCTTGACAATCAAACTGTCCATCTGCTTCCTGAACTTCTCTAGCTCCTGTGCTATCACCACATCCAGTGTGTCTACCGTGATGGGTGCGGCCGCCATCTTCTCTCCCTCAGATTCCCTCACTGGACTACCAGCCTAGGGTTTCTTTCCAGTGAGCTTTTTCTATGAAATGTTCAACATAGCTCGATCGACTAACAAAATTCGGCCAGATAGGTTTAAAAGCAGAAATCCCCCGAAAAAACGGGCAAAAGGATTTGAAAACAAGGACTTTGGCTGGAGCCACCTTTTGTGCGACCTTTCTCACATTCTGTAACCAGAACTCTCCACGATTTTACGTTTTTAACCTCATGTGCCCCTCTTTATCCCCACTCCTCCCAATCCTCGTTCACCCTCCATAGGATGGAATGTTAATCACCCCTTGTTCTAATAATTTTACAACTGACGTCATGCCTGTTTGAAGATGCAGATGTGCTAAGCTAAGCAGCCATTCAGTGATGGTGTTTTGTCACATAAGAATTGAGCATCTATGTTTCAAATTTACCTTAAGAGGGCAAGAGAAGCATCTTAGTTATTTCAACATTTTGCGAGCAGTATGGATAGAAAGCGGTTAGCAAACAGGAAGTAAAAAGTTGGAATAAATTGATCTTTTTCTGATTGGCAGGCAGTGATTAGTGGGGTACCACAGGGATCTGTGCTGGACCCCAACTATTCACGTTATATATTAATGTCTTGGACAAGGGAACTAAGTGTCGTATTTCTAAATTTGCAGATGATGTGAAGTTGGATGGGAGGGTGAACTGTGAGGGGGATGCAGAGATCTTTCAGCGGGATTTGAACAGGCTGAGTGAGTGGGCATATGCATGGCAGAGGCAGTATAATGTGGATAAATGTGAGGTTATACACTTTGGTAGAAAAAATAGGAAGGCAGATTATTATTTGAATGGGTGTAAATTGAGAGAGGTGGATACACAGCGAGACCCTGGTATCCTTGTGCATCAGTCATTGAAAGTAAGTGCGCAAGTCCAGCAGGCAGTAAAGAAGGTAAATGGTTTGTTGGCCTTCATAGCAAGAAGATTTGAGTAAAGAAATAGGGATGTTTTACGACAATTGTACAGGGCATTGATGAGGCCACACCTGGAGTATTTGTGCAGTTTTGGTGTCCTTATCTGAGGAAGGGTGTTCTTGCTATGATGGGAGTGAATCGAAGACTGATTCCTGGGATGGCGGGACTGTCATATGAGGAGAGACTAAGTCAGTTAGGATTATATTCATTGGAGTTGAGAAGAGTGAGAGGGGGATCTCATAGAAAGTTATAAAATTCTAACAGGTTTAGACAGGGTAGCTCAGAAAATGTTCCTGATGGTGGGGAAGTCCACAACTAGGTAGGGGTCATCATTTGAGGATAAGGGGTAAACCTTTTAGAACTGATGTAAGGAGAAATTTCTTCACCCAGAGAGTGGTGAATCTGTGGAATTCACTACCACAAAAAGTAGTTGAGGCGAAAACATTGTGTAATTTCAAGAAGGAATTGGATAGGCGGGATCAGGATATTGAACTTGATGATCAGCCATGATCGTATTGAACTTGATGATCTGCCACATACAGCCTCGTTTTGTACAATGGGGACCTCCGCTTGCTGGAACTCCCTGTTGTAGCAATTTCTGAGGTCCCTGAAACAATTCCCCCCCCCCCCCCCCAGCCTGAATGCACTAGGGGATGGTCCCCATGCCAGGCAACTCCATCCCAATCACACGCGTGCAAAAATGCCAGCTTGGCACCTTGGTAGTGCCAACCTGGCACCACCCATGATTGCTGGCAGTGTCAGGCTGGCACCCAGGTTGCACCAACATGCCAGACTGGAACTGGCAGGATACCCAGGTGGCACCAGCAGTACCAGTGCACCACCCTGCCCAAAGCTGCGGGCTTCCTAATCCCTGAGAAACCCTCACGAGTGGCATTCTGTCTGATCCCCATTTGTGGGGACCAGTGCTGATCGGCGCTCACCTGAAGTCTCTGAGACGAAAGGCATGAATGTCAAAGCCGCAGGTTTTTTAGAGATTATACCAGTCAGCAAAGACCGAACAGGCTGGGATTGAACAGTGACCTGATAGAAGTCCATACAAGAATGCTAGAAATAGGAGCATGAGTAGACCATATGATGCATCGAGCCTGCATCACCATTCAATTATTATTTTTAATAGGGTGTGAGTATCACTGGCAAGGTCAGCATTTGTTGCCCATCCATAATTGTCATGAGTAAGTGGAGGTGAGCCTCTTTCGTGAACCACTGCAGCCCATTTGTTGCAGATATCCCGACAGTTCTGTTAGTGAGGGAGTTACAGGTTTTTGACCAATGCGACAGTGAAGAAACGGTAATATAATTCCAAGTCTGTACAGTGTATGGCTTGGATGGGAACCTGCAAATGATGGTGTTCCTAGGCATCTGCTGCCCTCGTCCTTCTAGATGGTAGAGGTCATGAACCTGGAAGGTGCTGTTGAAGGAGGCCTGATGAGTTGCTGCAGAACATCTTGTTTATGATCCATATTGCTGTCACTGTGTGTCGATGATGGAGGGAGTGAATGTTTCAGGTGGTGGATGGGGTTCTAATCAAGTGGACTGTTTTGTCCTGGATGGTGTCAAACTCGAGTGTTGTTGGAGCTGCATTCATTCAGGCAATGGGAGAGTATTCTATCATAGTCCTGACCTATGCCTTGTAGATGGTGGTTAGGCTTTGGGGAAGTCGTGAGGTCGCAGAATAATGTAATTGAATCCTATAGTTATTCCAAATGATTATTGTCAGTTGCCCAGAAAGGGGGCTGCCTATAATAAGTGCAGTCATGCAAGTGGCAGGGACTGTATATCAATTCAATATTTTGTGCAGACATTGTATTGAGACATCAACTGTCAATGGACACCCACGTTTTTGATTCATGATGATCAGATAAATTGATTAATAACTGTGACATTTATGAAGATTTATTGTGAAATCTGCAGTTGACCACAGAGATCAACTGTAATTACAAAGAGATTATGATGTTTTATTGCTTAGTGTATGTTCTGTTTTAATCTTTTCCAGTGTGATTAATAATTGAATATTTTTTAATTAAAGTTATTATGTTTTGATTTATTTTTGATTTGTTCAGTTTTGACAGTTTGTTCACTCTTGATTTTTTAAATGACCTTTGCTTTTGGTTTTCTTTTATGTTGCAGGTGAAATGCCATCAGTATTGGCCAGATCCGCCAGAAGTATGCAAGTACGGCAGATTTCAGGTCACATGTCACTCAGAGGATTGTAGTATTGCTTACATATTCAGAGAAATTACACTTACTAATTTAGAGGTAGGACTCACTTATTCCTAGATTATAAAAAAACAAATTGTTTTTTGCAATTGTATTTTGTTTCAGAATGTATTTCTTATTCCTTTTGTAAATTTCAGAGAATAATAATAAAATAAGAAACATCCAGTCCTCCAAATTGTAAATAAAAACAAAAGATGCCAGAAATGCGCACCAGACCAGTCAAAATCTGTTGGGAAAAGACAGGTTATTGCATTATGTGTTTGGACCCTTCCGCAGAGGGAAAACTAAGAAATCATACCATGGGTGTGATTTAATGGAAACGTTTCGAAATGTCATTTTGGGCCGATTAGCGGAGTGTTTCCCAACCGCGTTGGTAAGATCGTGACCCGTATTTAACAGCACTTAGTGCTGAAAATGAGCCCCCACGAGCTACTCGCCATTACTGGCTGTCTGGCCGTCTGATTCGCCAGACTTGCGCCTCAGCATCTCGCCACTAACAAGAGGGAGCTGCTTTTAAATGCTCCCTCACCACTTAATCCCAGCTAACACACAAGCATGGAAGCGTGCTGATCTCCTCGCTTTGGGAATGCCAACCTGGACAGGCTTTTCAAAGCTGTGAATGAGAGACAGGGTATCCTGTTCCCCCGAGGGGGTTGGAGGGCCACCAGTCCCGCCTGGGAGGCAATGGCCATGGCCGTGGCTGTCAGTGCGAGTAACATGACCAGGAAGACGAGCGTCCAATGTTGGAAGAAGGACAATGACTTCCACTGAGCTTTAAGGGTAAGTTACCACCTCTCTCCTGGCATAAGTTCCGCCTAGCACCCTTCAAATTTCCAACTCACCCCCCACAAATCACTGGCTGACACCTCACACCCTCCCCACATCTGATCTTCATGCCTGTTCCTCAGCACCACCAGGCACCCACCAGCACAACCCTTTCATGTCCAGTTGCGGTACCACACATGCTATCTGCCATAGACCCCCCACCCTCCGATCCATCAAGCGCGCAGCTCACAAAGCCGTCTCTTTGTCCCACAGTAGAAGATAGCCCATAATAAGCAAGAAGGGACAAGACGGGGGCAGAGTACCCAGTTATCTGAGTCCTAACCCCCTTTTGAGGAACGGGCTCCTTAAATCGCGGGGATGTCCAAGAGAGCAGTCATCGACGGCAAGGTTGGCCTGCCCCTTCCACTGCCCCTGCACCCAGACCTGTCTCAAGTGAGTTGTTCATGTCCATAAGACATAGGAGCAGAATTAGGCCACTTGGCCCATCAAGTCTGCTCTGCCTTTCAATCAGCTGATATTTTTCTCATCTCCATTCTCCTGTCTTCTCCCCATAACCTCTGATCCCTTATTAATCAAGAACCTATCTCTGTCTTAAAGACACTCAGTGATTTGGTCTCCACAGCCTTCTACAGCAAAGAGTTCCACAGATTCACCACCTTCTGAAATTCCTCCTCATCTCTGTTTTAAAGGATTGTCTCTTGTTTAAAGGATGTCAGACAAAATAATCCTTCCCGCTCACTGACCACATGTCCATTCTCTCACAGGAATTCCATCTGATGAGGCTGGGCCATCTGGAGTCGCCATTCCATGCCCCCCCTCCTCCACCCCATCCCAAGGGACCACCTCGGATGACAGCACAGAGACAAACACCTCGGCGGGCGACATGACTGGATTGGCCTTTGGGGCACAATCTGGTGAGCACCACACAGTTGCTGATGACATCAGGTGGAGGCAGCAACATCCAAGGGAGTAAGCATTCAGAGGCCTGCTGGATCCCAGGACTATGCTGAATCCCAGTCAGGTGCTGAACCTCTGGACAAGGTAATCTCAGAGCTGAGGCAGATGCTAGAACTTGACCGTGAAATTCAGGAGGGGATGTCAGTGACCTTCCAGCGAGTGCATAGCCAATTGGAGGAGTCCCAAAGGGTATGGGCGCAGGAGATGATGCTGACAATGCGAGGCACCGAGGCCAAGACTGCAAGGGTGGAGACTGCAGTAGAAAGCCTGCAGCATGAGGTCAGCGTCTTGAATAGTGATGTCCAAGGCATGGCTCAATCTGTGGCAACGATGTCTGAGGGCCTTGACAACATGTCCCAGTCGCTGAGGGACATGTCCCATATGCAGGTGGACATTGCCAAGGCACTGCAGAGCCTCATTGAGGGCATCAACACCAGGGTGCAGATAATGGGGAGGTGCCAGGTCTTGCAACGCCAGATAACGCAGAGGTCTCTGGAGCTCATTCCAGCTGCACCTCCGTCCCATGGAGATCCCCAGTGCCCTATGGGGCACCGTCAGAGAGGAGGAAGCGCTGGAGGCCAACCTGGGGCCTGTCACCAAAGAGATTACAACAGTGTCCAGTTCTTCCGAATCCCCCTCCTGACACTGGCCCATCTCAAGGGCAGTAGGCAGAACAGGGTAGCACGGCGAAGACAGTGACACCGGTAACACCGTCAGCAGAAAGATAGGAATCAGACTTTGGCTAGAACTGAGGAGCACCAGTGCATACCTCTCAGCGAGTTATCATCACTCTCCTGCCTTGTATGTTGTCCCGCTGACAGTTTCGACACAAGCCCACCACCTTGCGGTGATGTTATACAGACCCTGAGAAGATGCAATAGGGTAGTCGGGGCAGCTGGGGGTGGTGTGTGGGGGTGGCGATGGGGGAGGGAGGAGGGGAATGGGAGAGGGTGTGAGCTGACAGACAAAGCCATGTCCTAAGAACCGGGTGAGGATGAGGGCCTCCCTGGTCTTCTGAGCATGCTGGACCCCCCCCCCCCCCAGTATCGGTAATGTACACTGAAGGAAAACACAAAGAGGCAGGAATATAACGTAGACACTGGTGCACACCAAAGACGAAATTGAGACAGGTAACAAAAATAATACCACCAGCTGCCGAGTCTCCCCCTCCCCCCCCACCCCCTCCCTCCCCCACCCGAGCACTGGGACAGCAGATCCAGTGCCCTTGAGCTACATGCCGGAAAATGGAAATGGCTACTCACCTCCTCCGTTCCCCTCAGCAGCCATTGCACCAGCTTCATGTTTTTAAAAAGGAGTATAAACGGCGCCCACATGATTTCTCACTGGGGAGCCGGTTAATTCCCAGGAGGCTATTACATTCTGCTTCAATCTCATTAATGAGATGGAAATTAATGGAAATTAGGATTACTGATATGCTCGCTATATTTGGACGAGATCTGGAACTCTCCATCGGGAGCGGGTCGGTTAGATAGCAAACTGATTCATGCCCGGTACGAACTTCGATTTTGGCCTTTCCTGCTATTTAACCAACGTGCCCAGATCCACGCTGTGGTTAAATTGTGCCCTGCGTTTTTTCTTGAGTATTGAGGATTTCAGTATGTTGATTTTGAAAAATAATGGGATTACTTTGAAAACAATGGATTGATGAAATGGCAAGCTATTGCCAAGTAATGCCCTCTTTACAAAAAATACAGGGAATTATACAGTTTGTACCACTTTGCGTTCCTTCTAGCATTCAGATTGACCAGTTCAGGCCTGTACTCTAGAGTTTGGAAGAATGAGAGGAGATCTAATTGAGGTATAGAAGATGATAAAGGGGATTGACAAAGTAGACGTAGAGAGGATGTTTCCTGTTGTGGAGCAATCTAAAATTAGAGGTCATGGTTTTAGGATATGGGGTAGCATATTTACAGCAGAGATGAGGGGAAATTACTTCACTACCCCAGAGTGTGGTGGATGCTGGGACATTGAGTACATTTAAGGAGGAGATAGACAGATTTTTAATTAGTAATGGGTTGAAGGGTTATGGAGAACGGGCAGGAAAATGGAGTTGAGGTCAAGAAGAGATCAGCCATTATTGTATTAGAACATACAGTGCAGAAGGAGGCCATTCGGCCCATTGAGTCTGCACCGACCCACTTAAGCCCTCACTTCCACCCCATCCCCGTAACCCAATAATCCCTCCTAACCTTCTTTTGGTCACTAAGGGCAATTTATCTGCAAGTTTTTGGACTGTGGGAGGAAACCGGAGCACCCGGAGGAAACCCACGCAGACACGGGGAGAACATGCAGACTTTGCACAGACAGTGACCCAGCGGGGAATCGAACCTGGGACCCTGGCGCTGTGAAGCCACAGTGCTATCCACTTGTGCTACTGTGCTGCCCCTGGGCTACCTTGCTCCCCAATGAATGTATTGAATGGCGGAACAGGCTCAAGTGGCTGAATTGCAAACTTCTGCTCTTAGTTCCTATGTTCATTGACTCAGAAGTATAATCATCATTTGTGTGTACAATTGACCAAATTCTTAAATAGTATAGGACCTTATTTTAACTTCAAGGTTTAATTTAAATTCTGCGAGGTAACTTATCACCAACAACAGATGGGCAATGGCAGGAAATTGCATGGAGCAGAGGCTATCACACAAGGCGGGCTTGGCTTCCGGGTTGGTTTGGGAAGGAGGAACTCCACAGGTTCTAAGGCCTAAGTTGTCATGTGGAGCCTGGAGACGCTCTCTTATTCCTCCAGGTCTCATTAGGAAAGTAGAAACAAAATTACTGTGTGTGCCTCACCCAGCTATCTCCAAGAATCAAATCTACAGACTACTAGTTAAAATTGACTTCATCAAAACAAACATATAAAAGGACTTGGGTGGAGCAGGTTAAAAATTGGAACAGCGAGTTTCTAGCAGCTTTTCAATGGGTAGGTAACCTGGGTGATCTAACTCCCACCTGTCCAATTTCTTCTGCCATCGATGCAAAGATCCAATCCGGGAAAGCCTCCTTCCGACGACTAAAGACCAGAGTCTTTGATCACCTCGACATTCATGCTGACACCAAGATCTTCGATTACAGGACAGTTGTCCTCAACTCTTCTATATGGCTCAGAAACTTGGACTACGGACAGCCGCCACCTCAAGGCCCTGGAGAGGTACCATCTAGCTGTCTGAGACAGATGCTCCACATCCAGCCGGGAGGACAGGTGTACTAACACCAGCGTCCTTGAAGGAGCCAAGAGCACCAGCATCGAGGCCATAATCATCCACAACCAACTCCGCTGGGTGGGTGTAGGGAAATAGTTAAAATCCAAGTTTTTAAAATATTGTAACTGCAGTTGAAATACAAGTTTGCATTGTTCTGAGTCAAGGTGAACTTGACATTGAAACCTTGCACCAGCCTCTCAGCTAGACTGCAAAAGGGAGTACAGCTAGTAAGTCAGATATCAATGTGAGTGATGGTACAGAGCACCATTCAGAAGTCACAATTCAAAACTTGTAAACCAATAGGGGGCAAAGAGGGGGGCGGTATAAAACACAGGTATAAGGTTACTGACACGTGGGTGTTGCCTGTGTGTCTCTCTTTGTTCTTTTCCAAATGTTTTGCATCCTTTTGCCCTGTTGGACTGTGCTTCTTTTATTTTGTATTTTTGTAGTTTTTGAAGTGTAGTAATTTGATTTTTGCAATAAAACTCAATCTCGCACTACCAACGGACCCTCATCTCTTATTTAAGCGATCCTTCAGTGGGCCATGTGCTTAGGATGTCAAAGTCCCGACTGCAATAGCAAATTTTCTTCACAGCTCAAGGAAGGCTCCCGAACTAGAGGAGGCCAAAGGAAGCACTTTAAAGACACCTGAAGGCTTACCTGAAAAAATGCAATATAGATGTTAACCTCCTAGATCATAGAATTTACAGTGCAGAAGGAGGCCATTCGGCCCATCGAGTCTGCACCGGCTCTTCGAAAGAGCACTCTACCCAAGCCCATACTCCCAACCTATCCCCATAACCCAGTAACCCCACCCAACACTAAGGGCAATTTGAGATACCTTTGCTCAGAAGAGACCTACTTGGAGGAAACCACCTGATCGAAGGGATGCAATTCTTTGAAGACGCCCGGCGGTGAGTCGAGGCCTGGAAAAGGAGCTTGAAATAGGAATACCAGCCATCTAGAGTCCAAGGACCGATCCCATCTCCCAGAAACGACCTGCCAAGTGTGCGGTCGAAGATACGGCTGTAGGATCGGGCTCATCAGCCAGCAAGGACCCACAGAACCTGTGACCAGTAACATGAAGTTTCTTAGGTGGACAATCACACTCGTTAGTGAGTGATCGCCGAAGAAGAAGATGATACAGTAAATTTCCCAAAATTAGAGAGCCAAGGGACATGGGAGAATGGGAAATTGAAGGAAATTTATATTAGTAAAAAGGTTGTTTTAGAGAAATGAATGGGGCCAAAGGTTGATAAGTTCCTAGGACCTGCTGACCTACATTCCAGAGTTTCAAAAGAGGTAACTTGTAGATAGTGGATGTATTGGTCATTATTTCCCAAAATTATATAGATTCTGGAATAGGTTTCTGCAGATTGGAAGGTAGAAAATGTCACTTAACTGTTTAAGACTGTCACGACACCACACAACCCTGCCATGGCAATCTCTGCAAGACATGCCAGATCATCGACATGAGAACCACCATTACATGTGAGAACACCACCCACCAGATATGCGGTACATACTTGTGCGACTCGGCCAACGTTGTCTACCTCATACGCTGCAGGAAAGGATGTCCCGAAGCGTGGTACATTGGCGAGACCATGCAGACGCTGCGACAATGGATGAATGGACATCGCGCGACAATCGCCAGGCAGGAATGTTCCCTTCCAGTCGGGGAACACTTCAGCAGTCAAGGGCATTCAGCCTCTGATCTTCTGGTAAGCGTTCTCCAAGGCAGCCTTCAGGACGCGCAACAACACAGAATCGCCGAGCAGAAACTTATAGCCAAGTTCCGTACACATGAGTACGGCCTCAACCGGGACCTTGGATTCATGTCGCACTACATTCACCCCCCACCATCTGGTCTGGGCTTGCGAAATCCTACCAACTGTCCTGTCTTGAGACAATTCACAGCTCTTTAACCTGGGATTACCCCTCTGGAGCTGTAAAGACTTAATTACCTGCAAATGCTCGCATTCAGAGTATCGTCTTCCATCTTTGACTTTGTCTATGTATATGTTTCTGGAACCTACCTCTTCATTCACCTGAGAAAGGAGCAGTGATCCGAAAGCTAGTGATTTGAAACAAACCTGTTGGACTTTTACCTGGTGTAAGATCGCTTACTGTGCTCACCCCCGTCCAATGCCGGCATCTCCACATCATAACTATTTAAGAAAGGAGGGAGAGAGAAAACAGCGAACAACAGACCTGATAGCCTTATTATAAAGGATGTGAAAAATGAACATTGGATAATAATGATCTGATTGGACATAGTCGATGCTGATTTATGAATGAAAAATCATGTTTGATGAACCTATTCGAGTTTTTTGAGCATGTTACTACAAGAATTCATAAAGGGGAGCCAGTGGATATAGTTGGCATACTTGGATTTTCAGAAGGCTTTGGATAAAGTCACCACAGGATGTTGGTTAGCAAGATTAAAATAGACGAGATACAAGGTGATATACTGGCATGCATTAAGGATTGGTTAACAGGCAGAAACTAATGAGAATAAGTGGGTCATTCTCGCATTGACAGGCTATGAATAGCGGAGTATCTATCACAAGGATCAGTACACCTGCCCCAGCTGTTCACAAAATATATTTCAATGATTTGGATGTGGGGACCAAATGTAATATTTCCAAGTTCATGGATGACCCAAAGCTAGGTGGGAATATGTTGTGAGGAAGATGCAAAGTGGATTTGGACAGGCTTAGTGAGCAAGAACATGGCAGATGGAATCCAAAGATGTGAAGATTCAGTCGGTTGGCCATACTAAATTTTCCTTAGTGTCCAGAAAAGGTTAGGTGGGGTTACTGTGTTGCGGGGATAGTGTGGTGGTGTGGGCTTAAGTAGGGTGCTCTTTTCAAGGGCCAATGCAGACTTGATGCCAAATGGCCGCTTCCTGCACTGTAAATTCTGTGATTCTATGAATATAATGTGGAAAAATGTGAGGTTATTTGGTCAGAGGAACAGAGATGCAAAGTATTTCTTAAATGGTTGGAGTAGAAAATGCAGATGTACAAAAGACACCTGCGTGTCTTCATCAATGAGACTAGCAGCAGGCAATTAGGAAGGCTAATGGTATGTTTGCCTTTATTGCAAGAGAGTTTGAATACAGGAGTAGTGCACTCTTGCTTCAATTGTATCGGTTAGACTACTCCTGGGGTACTATGTGCAGTTTTGGTCCCTTAACCTCAGGAAGGATATTAGTGCCATAGAAGGACTGTAACGAAGGTTCATCAGATTTGTTTCCGGGATGGTGGGGCAGTCCTATGAAAATAAATTGGGCCTGTAATTGGGAGTAAAAGACACCACTGCATGTTTACATAGGCAAGCAATGGAGAGCCTCTCCATCTTGGTGAAAATCTGGGCTTAAGTATTATGTTTCTTAAAAGTCCCTCAATTTAAAAACACTCCGAGATTAATATCTTCTGCAATTTCAGATAAGGACAAACAATGTAAAAAGTCATTTAAAAGATGAGATTACAACCAGTTGAGGATTGGGTGTTCACTGTAGTCATATCAAACAGCTTCTAGAGTCTGATCCTACAAAAGAAAGGTAGATGATTGGCACCTCCTCTGCCATTGGTCATGGAGAAACATAAGCTAAATACTGCTCTGCTGCATCTGAGAACATTTAGAGGGAGCAATATTGTGTATTGTGAAAGAGGATATCTTTGAAAATGTTGCACTTTTGCAACCTTTTTTTAAATATTCTTAAAATGACAAAAAAGAATTAAAGAATAATATAAATGGAAACATCTGGGTGAAAAAATTTAAAATTAATTAAACATGATAACATCAAGCAATAGAGTAGAAAATCAACCCAAAATTAAATGCAGAGTAAATGGGATAAATAAACAAATTAATAAATTAACAAATATATTAAATTGTATTTTGAGTAAACCCTTGTTTTAAACGTCAGTAGAAGCTTAAAACAAACAGGCCAATATTCAGACAACTAATAGCTGCCAACTTCCTTCCAGAGTAGAGAGTTTTAACTGGTGGAATGCTGCAAAGATCAGTGCTAGGGCCTCAGTTATTTAGTTTATTTTAATGACTTGGACGAAGAGAGTAATATATGAGTTTGTTGCCAATCCAAAGTTAGATAGGGATGTAAGCAAAAAGGGAGATAGAAAGGTTGCGATTTAGCTGCCACGTTAATCACGAGTGCAATTCCTGTAATGCCGCTAAATCTCGTGAGATGCCGCAAACGTAATTCTCGACGGCAAAATTTTGGTTTGTAATCTTCCCAGCTACCCTCCGATGACACCATTAGGTTCCCTCCCAGGAAGGGCGCAAGCCTGGTTTGCATGCATTACCATCTCATTAGGTGGCTTGGTGGTTAGCACTGCTGCCCCACAGCTCCAGGGTCCCGGGTTTAATTCCAGCCTCGGGTGACTTTGTGGAGTTTGCACTTTCTCCCCATGTCTGCGTGGGTTTCCTCCAGGTGCTCCGGTTTCCTCCCACAGTCCAAAGATGTGCAGGTTAGGTGGATTAGCCAGGCTAAATTGCCCCTTAGTGTCAAAAGGGTAGGTGGGGTTACTGGGTTACTGGATAGGGTGGAGGTGTGGGCTTAAGTAGGGTGCTCTTTCCAAGGGCCAGTGCAGACGTGATGGGCCGAATGGCCTCCTTCTGCACTGTAAATTCTATGATTAGCAGGTGTCACGCCGCATCATCCACCCTCATATCTTCCCACTCAGATGGATGATACCACGCCAGCACCAAACACTACTGCTCTTGAAAAATAGAAACCCAGTGCCATTACCTCTGAGAGGGAGGTTGGAGGTGAGCACGCATGTTACCACTATCGATCAGGAGGTCCAAGGGGAGAGGGCGTCAGAAAGGGGTGGGGGGGATGGAGAGCAGGCTGCAGCTGAGGATTTCTTCTCTATTGAGTTTTATTATGTCGGGATGAAATCAGTGAACTCCCTGATGGCTGCCGCTTGATTTACCAGGGTGCCTATTAGCACAGCCCAGTACCGTGCAAGGAACCAATTATGCTCAGTTAGTAAGCTGAGACTTATGCTTGTGACACTGATTGGCCCTCAGGAGTTAACTCTTTGCACCCTCAGCTACCCACAGCGCTACATCCAAGGCTGAACCTCCGCTTTCGGTGAGAGTGCTGGCAGACTTGGTGTCTTGGAAACAAGGGCCAAGGGGTTCATCTCTCCCAAGGGCTCCCAGCTCCTGCATTAGTGGTCCCATTGGATTTCCACCACCACTATCCCCCCTTCCTAACCCCCACCTCACCGTCCAAATGTAAGCATCCAGGGGCAACCAGGATACCCAAGTGCCCCCTGAAAGAGTCTTCAGTGGTCCCATGCGCATGAGCAGGAGGGCTAGAGGCGCCCTCAGCATTACATGGTCCCAGAAGGTGCAGGATTAGGG
Source organism: Scyliorhinus torazame (assembly GCF_047496885.1). Lineage (NCBI taxonomy): Eukaryota > Metazoa > Chordata > Chondrichthyes > Carcharhiniformes > Scyliorhinidae > Scyliorhinus > Scyliorhinus torazame. Next base: position 149,266,819 of record NC_092712.1, read on the forward strand.
GAGATACTTGGGTGATCCTTCTAGACATGGCCCTCCTATGCGGCTGGGGGGATTCATGAGGGCCACAAATACAAGAAACTAGTGATGGGGAATCCTCAAATACTACTGTCCATTCAATGCAGGAGGGTGATGATGACTTGCAGTGAGGAAAGGACTGTGATGCTACTCAGAAGTAATGTGAATGTCTGACTCCTGTATGACTGATAGCAACTTGCAGATTCCCAGTGGCTTAGGTCATTTCATAGCAATGATGCTGAGCGTCAGTCATCTCTCCTGATGCTATCTCGATGGGCTGGGTGTTCAGCTAGAGGATCCTCTGTATCATTACTGAGTCCTGTCAGTACGAGGGAAACGCATGCACTGAGATGACATCATCGCATAAAGGGGATGGAAGCGGCGCTGTAAGTCCAAATGCATCCCAAACTTTAAATGTGCTATTACTGTCACCAATCAGCGGAGATTGGGCAACCTAAAAGTGGTTAACAAAAATTAGTTTTAATACATGGTGAGATCAAATATATACAAATGTCAATGCTCTATATCCCTAAGTGCCTAATATCACCCTTGCCCATGCTGTACGGCCTACAATTTATTAACCTTCCTAACCTCCCATTACATCTAGGTGTCTCTGCCTTTTCCACATCTGAAGTTGAGGCGCGCTGCTGTTTGCCACATGGGCTGCCTGAGATTACCTTGATGTGGAGATGCCGGCGTTGGACTGGGGTGAGCACAGTACGAAGTCTTACAACACCAGGTTAAAGTCCAACAGGTTTGTTTCGATGTCACTAGCTTTCGGAGCGCTGCTCCTTCCTCAGGTGAGGAAGGAGCAGCGCTCCGAAAGCTAGTGACATCGAAACAAACCTGTTGGACTTTAACCTGGTGTTGTAAGACTTCGTACTGAGATTACCTTGGCAGATGTCCTCGGGAGGGCCCCGGTCTTTTTGCTGGTGGCACAAGTGTTGTGGTGCCACTCTGCTCTGTCTGCAGGGCCAGAGGCACCTCAGTCTCTGGAAGGGGTGAGTCAGATGGACTGGACACTCCCAGGGTCTCCTGCCCGCCTGTGGGAAAATGGTTGCTCTCCCCTCCACAACATCCAACATCCGTGTCAGGGCACATTCCGTGAACCTTGGAGCTGGCCTTCTTGCTGTCATCCGCTTGGCTGAACTGTGAGCAAGTGCTGTAGGGCCATTTATATGCAGTGTCCCCTTACCTGAACTGCTCAGATGACCCCAGGCAGTTGATTCAGGCACATTGTGCCACAGGTGTGGTATTACTCCCTAGTTTTTCCGAGTGTCTAACAATTCTGGTTGAGATCGCGCCAACGGGGCCAACTGTATTCACTCTGGTTTTCGCGCAGAAATTGACACTTAGCCAAATTTTGAGAAGGTTCCAGCCAAAGAGGCTGCAAAGAGCTATATACAGGTTACGTGAGTAGGAAGCAAGTTGGCAGTTGGTATGTAATGTGGGGAAGTGTGAGGTTATTTAGTTTGGCAACAAGGGTAGAAGAAAATAATGTTTTTTAAATTTGTGTAACTCTTATATGTTAATGTTCAGAGAGACATGGGTGCATTGTACAAGGAATACAAAGTTAGCATGCAGGTATAACAACCAATTAGGAAGGGAATGACATGTTGGCCTACATTGCAAGGGAATTGGAGTGTGCAGTTTTAATCTCTATTTTTAAGCAACGATATTTCTGCCTTGGAGTCATTGCAACGAACGTTCAAAAGATTGGTTCCTGGGATGAGAGAGTTGTCCTATGATGAGAAACTGAATAAGTTGGCCCTATACTCCATGGAGTTAAGACGAATGATGGGTGGCCTCATCATTCTGAAGTGACTTTACTTGGTAATAACCATTTGTTTCTGCTTGCTGTGGATCTAGAACGTGGGGCACAGCTTTCAGGTATGGGGCTGATCATCTAGTACACATGAGCAGAAATTTCTTCACTCAGGGTGGTCTCCTGGGCGTCATTATTGCGAGCTGGCTGGGGTCGGCTGGGCAAGTGCAGTTTAAGTGCTGCTCAACCTTGTTAGCTGGGTGGGGGGAGCGAGCGCGGTCCTGGTGAATCGGCTGGCGAGGCGTTATTTGCGGCAAGAAGCCCGTGAGGCCTCGTTAAGTGGACCAATTAACCTTGAATTGCATTGCCAGTTTCGCTGGGCTGAGCGCTGTAAAGCTCGCGGCAATTCCCACTTGCTACAACACTTGGAAATGTTTCTGGAGAATCGTGCCCTTTGTACTAGGTTAGGGGATTGACCTATGAGTAGAAATTGCATTGACCAGTTTTATAATCCATGGATTTCAAAAGACAGAGTTGACCTAATTGAAGCATATAAAATTTTTAAGGGACTTGGCAGGATAGATGCTGCAAAAATTTTCCTAGCTGGGTATCTAGAACACGGGGTCGCAGAGGAAGAGGAAGGGATCAGCCATCTAGGATCTGAGATGAGGAAAACTTTGTTCGCTCAAAAAGTTGTGCATCTTTGGAATTCTCAACCCCTGAGAGCCATGGAGAGATGTTCAGTTTCCAGAATATGTCCAAGACAAGTTGCTGGATGTTTGGATACGAAGGGAATTAAAGGGTATAGGTATAGATTCAGTTGAGGTTAGAGACACTCATGATTTATTAAATAGTGGAATAAAATCAAAGGGCTCGATGGTCTACTCCAGGGTTTCACAAACGTTTCGAGCTGTGGCGCCCCTTGTGACCTCCCAAAAGCATCAGGGAACCCCAACATTCTCAATGTTGCGCTCCTTTTGCCACGAAATGGGTGCGAACACAGAAATCAAACGTAAACAAGTCTTTTCTAGCTCAATCTTTGCATATTTTAGGAAGAGGCACACTATCATAAATACATTTGTCAGCTCCATGGCCCCCTCTTATTAACCAAGCTACCCTCCCTTGGCCAAGCCACCCTCCCTTGGCTTTTTAGCATTAACTCCTGGAAATAGTAACCAGGCAATAATTGAAAGTTCTCTTATTTTAAAAAAAATGCTTAAGTCTTACCTTTTGTCATTTTTCAAGGGAGGAGTGATGCTGGAAAGCTGATTCTCATATTGGGCACAGGCATCTCTATCTCCCTCAACACAGACTCGCATCTCTCTTTCACATTCACACACACACATCTTTCTCAAACACACACTCAGCCCCTCTCTCTCACACACACATACACACCCCTTCTCTCTTACATCAAGACTCACCCCGCTCTCACACACTCACCCCGCACTCACACATTCACACTAACCCCCCTCTCTCTCACACACCCTCTCTCATACACACAGACCTTTTTCTCTGCACATACTCACCCTCTCTCACGCACATCCCCCATACACACCAACATACACTTGCCCTCTCTCTCACACACACACACACACCCCTTCTCTGATATATACCCGCACCCACTGTCTCACATATAATATAGAATCATAGAATTTACAGTGCAGAAGGAGGCCATTCTCATTGAGTCTGCACGGTCCCTGGAAAGAAGCCCATGCCGCCACCTTATCCCGCCACCTTATCCCGTAACCCACAAATCCCACCTAATCTTTTAGACACTAAGGGGAAATTTAGCATGGCCAATTCACCTAACCAGACACACATCCCACCCCTGCTCTTTCACAAATGCCTCTCCCAGGCCCAAATCCCCCTTTTCTTTCGCATCTGCTTTTCTGAGGACTCTCGCCGCTTCTCACCGCCTCTTTTTGCCGCTGGCTCCATTCTCAGGATCAATGGGAACTTTAGCTGCCCCGGCTGGTGGCTCCCGCAGAGAAATGGGGAGGAACGTCCTTTGCAGGTCCCCTGAGCCCATCAGAAGAATTCCCCTTCTCAGGTTACCCTCTCTTTAACCGTCTGCCAGCCTCTTGAACCAAGCCCCCATCTCTATCACTCTAATCCCCAACCCCTGACTTACCTGGGCTCCTCAGTGAGACTGCCTGCTGTTCCAATAACAGCCAGCATTCCCAGATGGCAGTGCTGCACCTACAGAATTGCTAATGATCCGATTGGCCAGAGTTCGCTAAGGCAGGTCTCCCTCCCATGATTTTGAAGCAATTAATGGGATTAAATTGCTGCAGGGCAGCCACTGGGATTGTGGGTGGGCTCCCCCACCTACAATTTAGCCAGGGAGGAGGAGACATGCATTCCCTCTAAAATCCGCACCATTAGAAGCAATTGCAATTTTGAATAAATAATTATGAAATGTAATTGCATTTAGAACAAGTAAAAATATTAAAATGATTCCTTTCAATCTCTTCCAAAGAATCACTTAAAGTATAGATACCACACTCATATTGTGGATGAGGGCCATATTGAATGCAAAGGAAATAAGGGAATAATTTCAATAATAATAATCGCTTATTGTCACAAGTAGCCGGAATGTGGCGACTCGGGGCTTCATTGAAGTCTACTGTGACAATAAGCGAGTATTATTATTATTATTGAAATTATTCCCTTATTTCCTTTGCATTCAATATGGCCCTGGTTGTTTTTGTAAAAGGAAGTAAGGGGGAAAGGCAACAAAAGGAAATAAATCGAATATTTATAAATAATAAGTGCACTCATTCCCCTAGTCATAATCCCCATCTGGACTTCCCATATTCTGCCTAATTTGTGCTTTAACAGTGATATCGTTTATATTCTCCTCATCACACTACATCACAATAAGCCAGTGTTGAATTTCAAGGTATTTAGAAAATGGGAAAGAATTCTGTTTTATCGCATGGCTGATGATTGCACAGTTGAGAGCATAGTTTGGATTTTAAATGTTTAAATGTAATTGGAAATACATTACGCAGTACAACTTGAGAGCAATGAGCTGTAAAGAGCCCATTTGCACGAGCCCTTCTGCAATGTGTAAAAGTGCACATATGTTTTGAAAAAGCATAACTAACTTCAGATATGTGACATTTAATAGGCATTTAATTTTAATTTACAAGAATGATTCGATGTAATTTATAATTAATCTGCAGAAGTGTCAATACCTCTCTTTACATGAATATGATAGTGACAGCTGTTAAAAATAGGCTGGTTTCACAAACTAACAACAAAACCATAACATTGAAAGAATATTATTCCTTTAACTGGAAAATAGCTATGAATATTAGGTGATTACGTGTGAAGCTTAAACAGCATGAGTCACTCCAAAATTGGCATGTGTGGAGTTATCTAATCATAAACACATCTTTGCAGAAAGCTGGAATTGGTAGTTACGTAGTTTATTTTTAACAAAGACACACTATTGTTACAAAATCATAATCAAACTGCTGTACGTGAATTTTGGAAAATTCCATTTAGAATAGATCTAGTATATTTATGAAATTTGAATCGATATGGAATTGTTAAATAATTGTACTTTTCGATTCAGGGTCAAGTCTATTGATTACCAATCATTTCAAACAAAATTGTACACTGGAATATCTGACACTGATACCATTACATGCTAGAAAGGGACAATCTTTTGAGATTTCCCTGTTAGAGATGCCTGCATCAATGAGTTAAATTTTGTTTAAATTATTTTTTTAAATTAAACAAATTAATTAGATGCCATTTAGATGATTTTTGCCGTCGTGCTATATCATGCTCCATGCCCACTCTGTATCATGTATTAAAATAGTCATCCAATTTTTAAAATAATTATTCTTTCATGGGATGTGGGTGTCGCTAGCAATGCAAACATTTGTTGCCCATCCCTAATTGCCCTTGAACTGAGCATCTTGTCACACCATTTCAGAGGGCAGTTAAGAGTCAATACGTTGCTGTGCGTCTGGAGTCACATGTAGGCCAGGACAGGTAAGGACGGCAGATTTCCTTCCCTAAAGGGACGTTAGAGAACCAGATTGTTTTTTACAACAATCAACAACATTCTCATTGCTACCATTACTTGAGGCTAGCTTCTCCATTCCAGATTATTAATTGAATTTAACTTCCACCGACTGCCACAGTTGGATTTGAACCCTTGTCCCCAGAACTTGAGCCTTGGCCTTACCACCTTGCTGTAAAATGAACCAAAGCATCCGATTTAGGTGCAAACTTACCTTTTACAATTTAGCAAATAACGTCATTTTTAGAAAGAAACTATAAATAACTGAAACCATCTCATTCTATGGAAATTAGTGTTTGACTCCAATCTTTAGACATTCCTGGTAAAATAAAGCAAAGGAGAGAAAAACCCTCCATAAACCTAAGTCCATCCAAAGTTCTGCTAACCATATCCTATCTCTCACAAAGCCCTAATCACCCAGATTTCTGGGGTCTCTCAAGCAATGCCTTGATTTTAAATTTCTCCTCCTCATTTTCAGATCCCTTCACAGACTTGCCCCTCCCCATCTCTGTTACCTCCTCCAGCTCTCTAACCCTCTGAGATATCTGTATTTCTCCAATTCTGGTCCATAACCTCTCCACCTCATTTTTTCATTCATGATCTATGGGGCTAGGCCAGCATTTATTGTTCATCCGTAATTGGCCTTGAGAAGGTGGTGTGAGCTGCCTTCTTGAACTGCTGCAGTCCCATTTGTGTAGGTACACCCACAGTACTGTTAGGGAGTGAGTTCCAGGATTTTGACCCAGTGACCGTGAAGGAATGGCAAAATATTTCCAAGTCAGGATCATGAGTGACTTGAAGGGGAACTTATGGGTGGTGTTCCCATGTGTCTGTATCTCTTTCTGCCTTTAAAATATACCTACCTGACCTAATTTTTGGCCATCTGCCTTAATATTTCCTCATGTGACTTGGTGTCAAGTTTTGTTTGCTAATGCTCTAATGAAGCACCTCAGGACATATTACTATGTTAAAGTTGCTATAAATTTGCAAGTTGTTGTGCAGGCTCTGACGTCAAGCACTGAGGATGTGTAACAACGGTAGTTCTCGCCTTAGAATCCACAGACCTTGCTTTTGAGAACACCTGAGAGGTTTCACATCATTTCCTGCTTCACAAGCGCCTCAGGAGCATTTGGTGCTGCGTACTGTGACAAATGCAGGATTTTAGATATATTGGATTATAAACATTTGGCAATTTAAGGGTTAAAAGCCTGGGGTTAAAGTGTGTTTGACTGCAGTAGTCTTTTTTTTTAATTATCTTGTTTTGCAAGATCAGAAAGCTTTTAGGAGCCAGAGGTGACAGAGGGAAGGGTTTGACTAGGGTGACCCTGGGGAGTTAATGTACTTTCAGCCTGGGGGGTTATTTATTTTCAGCTTGGAGAGATGATGTCATTGCTGGGTGGAGCTAAGGTATTCAGACATTTTGAGTTGAGTTCTAATCTGGCTACCCTTTTAGATCAGAAGTAAAGTCTTTGCTCTCACGGGATAGTTTTTTTAAAAAGAGTAAAATTATTTAAAGCAGAGCAGACTTGTCTGAGGACAAGGGGAAAGCTGAAGCTTTCATCCAGCCAAAGTCTGCATGGTTCTCAACAGGAGACAAATCTGCTCTGGAAAGCAAGTACTATTCTCTGTCATTGAGACATAGGATGGATTTGGAGCTGTATGTTTTTTTCCTTTCCTGTTGTTTAATTGGGAATAGAGATAGTAATTAAGGAAATTTACTGTATTTAGTAGTATGTTTAAGGGGTAATTGTAAGCTATTTTTGGATGTGATGTTAAAGAGTTTAATAGTCTATCAATAATAAAGTTTTGTTTTAAAATACCAAATTCCTATTTCTTCGTGCATTCACTCCTGGGGCGAAGTATTCTTTCCGCATAGTCTTACAAAATAAACTAAAATATTCAGGTTTCGGTCCATTATCCTAGCCACTGTTGGAGTCTGGTCTGGGATCACAATAGTACACTACCGAAGCATTGCCTTTCAAACACTGACTTGTTGCAGGCAACTGTCTCTAAGAATTTTTAGCATCTTAAAACTGTTTTTAATCCAACTACCCTGGTGTTTAGCGGGCAAACAGAACCAAGATCCTGAATAATGGTAAGGCTGAAGTGGATCTGCATGCTATTTCTCAGATTTGCAGTATATACCAGCCATCTGGCAGCCCTCAAAGTACCCTACAATTTGCAAGTAGCCAGCCACCTCGTGCACTACCTGCTGCCAGTTTACATCTCATTACATTAGAATAACAGAAGAAAAGCATATTTAATTGCCATGTGACAAACCAGTGTGAAGAGGTAGTAGGGTTGCTCATGTTCACTTCTTAATTTTTTTGTAATTAGAGCAAGAGGGTACTTTTTCTTTGCTCAGTTGTTGATGAACAATATACAGCCTGGTGTGATCTTATGTGCCTTGAGGCTCTGTGGCAGATACTTCACAGAATGTATGCAGAGGTGGGGAAATGGAAAAATGTAGTTTTTGAACAGTCGTTAAACAGATGAGAGCACTTAATTTATAAGTTCTGGTGCCCCTTTTAGCTATTACCGATAAGTTGAGTGTCTTTAACATGGTTCACTTGAAGATCTGTCTCCAAAGCAGCAGGGGCTACCGCCAAATAATCTCAATTACTACTTTTTCAGACTACCAATATGTGGAAACATATTGCAAATCCTCTCCAGAAGTATCCGGCAGTAAAAGTTGCCTTTAGGATCCCTATAACTCTCAATTGTAACTTTTGTAAAGTACATGTCTCAAAATAGCATTGCTCAGCTGTGCTTCTTGCAACTTGCTGAGGAGATGTCATGATCATTCGCAGAGGATATGATTTGTTGCTCACAACCCATCTGGCTACTTCAAACTGTTGCTAACTTTTGGTTGGTTCAATTGGCTCTGTTTTATAACCTTTGCTCTCAAGTCGCCAGGTATCTTTATGATAGCATCACGAGGTTCAAGTTAACTCAATACACCAATTAGTAAGATTCAAATCAAAGCACATTTATTTACACACAGTCAAATCTACTCATGCATAAACTCCACTTCTTCTTTCTCATTTTGTTATTGATATTTTATGAAAACCTTTAATAAGAATTTTTTTTTAAAAAATAAACTCTACTTCTAAGCTATTTCCATAACTAACAGGCCAATACTTGGCTTCGGACTGGCCCAACAGGTCAGGGGAACAAATGGCCTTTCGTTCGGGTTCTGAGTCTGCGGGATTCAAAAGCTGGTATGGACTGGTAGCTAGGAGCGCCTATCTCGTAGCAAACGTTGACTTACGTTCTTCGCCGGCAGCTGAACAGGTCACTGTCAAGGGTTGGTTCGCGTTGCTGAGTGACCCTGTCAAGAAGGACGATTTGAACTTGTGGGCTTTACTTTACAGTCCCCAGGGGCTTCCCGCCTTTCGGGGTGGACCCCATACCTGGTTCCAAGTGATTGGATTTCGTTCCAATTGATTGGTTCGATTTCTCCAATACTGGAGCGGTTCCCTGATCGATGGGCGGTCTTTAGGTGTCCGTTAACCTCTTTTGTGTTGGTTCCTGCTGGCGCCGAGGAGTCTGGCGTGGCCTTGTTTATCTCAAATGTTTTGATTGTTCCCGGGGATCGCTCATTAGTATGTAGATGGCCACTACATTATTGTGCAGATGGTTGCTGGTGTCGATGCTGTCTGGGCTTTTGCAGAGTTTAATACACAGTAACTTGCATCTGCTAGTTTCTGCCTGTGTTGGCTGAATTTCCCTTCAGCCTTTGCTGTTCTCCATTTTACGTCGGGAATTGGCCAACCCAGGTGGCTACATTCCCTCCTTGTGATCCTAACGCGAAACGTGAAGGATCACATAACTGCGTTGTTCTTAATTCCATGACCCGGCGAGCACTCTCCTATGGCCTCTACACTGACCATAACTATGCAAAAAATTTTTAGCTGACAATTCTGAGGGGTGCTATGTCAAACAGGGACATGCATTACAAAATAAGAAAATAGGTACCTCTAACGATCCTTAATAAACTACACTCACTCAAACATTCAATCATACTAACTTCCTAAACAATACACACAAAATCATAGCAGCATTATACATATTTTTCCTGGCTTGGCAGTCAAGGTCAGGATTGTACAATTGCTCATGAAACATTTCTTTATTCACAAAAAACGCAAACAAATGTTCTTTATTATAGATCGCGGGGGTCGGGGGTCTGGTCGTATCCGAAAATAGGGATCTTATCCTATATACCGGGGTGCGAGCGCGGTAGGCTCTCCTTCTCCATTTCCTCAGACGAATAGTCTGCACGATGCAGCAGAGTATCGCCAATACTAGTAGGGATTCTATTAACTAGGACAGGGAGTACCAGGTTATAAACCTGTCACACCAAGATGGTGTGGTGTCGCTTGTGACTGGGCTCTGGGTGCTATGGGGAAGTGGATCATTAACGGCTGGGGGAGTGGGGGGGTTGAGGTCAGGGGGATCGCGATCGCGTGCAACCAAATGTCCATTATGGTGATGAGCAACACGGAGGATGTCCTCATGGTTCTTCTTCTCTCTTTTCTCTTCTCTGGTCCTGGAGCTTCTGGAGTTCTGTGGAATCAAGCATAGTGTCTGTTACTATCTTGGTTTAATATCTCGTATGATAGCCTGTCTGTTCTTTAGTGCCAATTACTCCCTTTATAATTGGTCACTATGTGTGACTCCCTCATTTTTTTTAAAAAACCGAATTTCAGGACAAGACACACTTAAAAATACTGAAACAGTGCGAGCCGTCTCGTAGGCTGTGCGATTTACCATCCAAATGTTTGAGAATGTAAATAGCAGAGGGTTGGCAACCTAAGGGTTACCTGAAAACAAACCAAAACTTTTTGAACAAAATTGCCGAAATGAGTTGCGTGTGGGCCGCGACGGGTACGATTTGGATGGAATCCTCGGGTAGGACGGCGACCAATGCCGTGTGTGCTCTACCCGAGCATAGCTGACCAGAGGGGGGGTTCCCAGGCAGGGCGGGTCCCAATGCCATTTCTCCAGTGCCTGAGCAACCGACAAGAACGGGCAAGAAATGTAGTCATCGTGGGGGGTTGCCGTATTGGTTCTTCCTTCGAACCAGAAGGGCAGTTACGAACGGGGGTCTGGCAAGCTCTCAGAGGTTTCTGCTGATGAGCGTGCTGACCAGTTCTTAGAGGTTTCGGCTGAAAAATAAGGCGTGGGGCGTGGAAAAATTTCCGATTTCACAAACAACACTTAACAAAACTAGTACAAACGACATAAATCATGCTGCAGGTTCCATCAGAAAGGACACCGTTTTCTCCCAAGCGGTTCCTTATTAAAACATCATCTGGACACCTCAGTTATCGGTTGCGAACAGGGTCGCAAAGGGGTTCTCGTTTTGGGAGTCAGACCCAAGGTCGTCATCTTCTCCCTGATGCCAAACTCTCGAGTATTTCAGGGCTGATAGGGCTGCATGGTGTGATTTGGGATCGCTCTCGTCATTCCGGACGAGTCTGTATGAATTATCTCGGTGCCAAAAGGTGGTGTCTAGTTCGATGGGGACTGAATCGGGGTCGTCATTGGAGGTCAGTGGTCGGTGGTGGGGTTTGTTGGGGAAAGTGATGATGAAGGGATCACTCGAATCGTGCTCAGATTCGGTGGGTGTGGGCCCTATTGCATGGGGATAGTAGGGAGGCATGCTGTGGGTATTGTCCGAGTCACAGTCGCTGCTGCTGCAGTCTGTAGGTCGGGGGTGGAGTCGGGGTTGAGTCCATGGCTGGGCTGGACGTGTTGGGGGAGGGTAGAGTTACGTTGGCTGTGAGCTGGGCGTGGTCTGCTGCATGACGTGTGCGTGGTTAGACTGTGTTCCATATGCTTTAAGCTGGTTGATGTGGAACCACGCAGTCTTTCCATTGGGGTACTTTATTTTGTAAATGGAAGGGCTTACTTTGTCCACAATGGAGTACGGACCCGAATATTTAGGTGACAGGAATGTGCTGGGGTTGTATATGGAGAGTATGACTTGCTGTCCTACACTGAACTCAGTCGCATGCACTGTCTTATGGAAACAGGCCTTGCTCTGTTTCTTTCTTATGTCCAATTTCACTGCGGCTGCTACCTGAGCTGTTTTTACATTTTCCACTAATTGTTCTACTGCTTTCTCGTGTGTGAGGGCCATCACTTCGGGGCTGGTCATATCTAATCCCAATAAAGATTCTGTGCCTTTCATGGGGCGTCCGGTCATGAGGGTGTGTGGGGTGTAACCTGTGGATGTTGAAACTGTATTTCGCAAAAACATCAGCGCAAAAGGGAGGACTGAGTCCCAAGTGGTGTTGTTCTGCTGGACCATTTTTCTGAGGGTGGATTTTAGGGTCCGATTCATGCGCTCCACGATACCACTCGACTGTGGGTGGTATGCGATGTGGAATTTTTGGGTAATGCCGAATATCGTGAGGACGTTCTTTATGACATGTCCCGTAAAATGGGAACCTTGGTCGGATTCAATGCTGCGGGGAGTCCCCATCTCGTAAAGGTGAGGTGGGTTAGGATCTTGGCTGTGGTCTTTGCCGTGTTCGTTCTGGATGGGAATGCTTCCACCCATTTTGTAAACGTGTCTATCACCATGAGTACATACTTATAACCATTCCTGCAAGGGGGCAATGGTCCAATGTAATCAATCTGGAGGTTAGTCCAGGGGCCATTAACGGGTCGGGTGTGACTGAGTTGAGCTTTCTTTGTGTATCTGTCCGGGTTGTTCTGGGCACAGATAAGGCAATTCTCAACGTAGTGAGTTACATCGTCTTTTAAATTCGGCCACCAACAGAGCTGCCTGAGGTGGGCTGTAGTGGGATCAATTCCCTGATATCCATGATTGTCATGGAATAAACAAATCAGTTGATTCCTGTCCTGTTCAGGAACCACATAAAGGGTGTCTTTTAACACCACACCGTCATGTGTGGTCAAGAGCATTTTTAAATTTATCATAGGGTGCTGGATAGTTTCCTTTCAAAATTTCCCTGAGATTGCTATCCTGCTTCTGGGCCTGCACTAAATCCTCGATATTAGTCTGCAAGACCTGAACTGCATTCACTGGTGCGCTTTCAGGGGGTGTCCAAAAATATCCGTGCCTGGAACCTGCTTTTGCCAGTGCGTCAGCTTTCACATTTCCAGGGGGGGAGGAACGATGGTGACTTCGAACTTTGACTATTCCAAAAGTCCTGTTCTGTGCTCGCTCTAAAATGTGACGGAGCAATGGGGCTGGAGGGAGGGGTTTTCCGTCTGCGGAAACAAATCCTCTTGCTTTCCACATAGAGGCTGTCCGAATATATGTCTGCTGGGCTGGGGAAGGAATCTGGGTGTTCCACTATGTATGCGATGGCCGCAAGTTCTGCTGCCTGCGCGCCTAAGTGTCCTGGAAGTTTTATTGCTATTTCTTCTAGGGTGCGTCCCTGCGCGTTCTCGACGTAAATGCCGCATCCTGTTATGCACTTCCCTTCTAATGTTGTGGAAGATCCATCCACATATATCCTAATGGGTTTGCACGTGTCTGTGTGCTTGGGGCTCTGGGTCGAACTACCTATCTTTCTGGGGGGTGTTTTAGCAATAAAGGGGCCTGTGTTGTGGTGTGGTGAGATGATTTTGCATTTGTGGGGGGTGCCTGGGTACTGAAGGTTATCGGCTAAGAAAGTGTGGGTCTTGGTCCTTTTAACAGTGATGTCCCGTCCCTGCAAAAGAAAGGTCCATCTAGCTGCTCTAATCTGACTAACTGTACCGTCCTTGAGTCGTCCGTCCAGTAAAGGTTGGATGAGGGGTGTGTTCTGTGAGGATTGTGATGGGGTTTAGTCCGGTTATGTAAGAAAAATACTGTACTGCCCAAAAAACTGCGAGCAGGTGCCTTTCACAGGCTGAAAATCCCTGCTCCACAGCATCTAAAACTCTGGAGGCGTAAGCCACGGGCCTTAACTGTTCGTGCCGTTCCTGGAGAAGCACGGCCAAGAGGGTGCGGTCTGTGCTTGCTGCCTCTATCGCATAGAGGGAGAGCGGGTCTGGAACTTGTAGTGCGGGGGCTGCTATGAGGGCTCTTTTCAAATGGCGTAAGCAATTCCCAGGGGGCTCCTTTCTTTCGGAGGTCTGAGAGGGGCGCTGCCTTGCTGGCGAAACCGTCAATGTGGTTTCGGCAGTAGCCAACCAGTCCTAAAAACGACCGGAGGGCTGAAACGTTCTGGGGAAGGGGCAATTTAGCAATCGAGTCAATTCTTTTATGCTCGATCTCGCGTTTACCATGTGTGATAATTGTACCCAAATATATCACTTTGTTTTCCAAAATCTGGGCCTTTTGGGGTTTTACTTTGCATCCAATTGCTTGTAGGAGTTCCAGGAGTTCGGACAGAAGCTCAATGTGCTCTGCCTTGGTGTCTGTCTGCAGGAGAAGGTCGTCTACGTACTGGACCAGACATTCGGGGCGAGAAAATTTGGCTAAACCATTTGCCAGCTGTCGGTGGAAAATGGAGGGGGAGTTGTGGAATCCTTTTGGAAGGCATGTCCATGTGTACTGTTTTTTAAAGGTGAAGGCAAATTTGTACTGGCACGCCTTTGCCAATGGAATGGACCAGAATCCATTACTGATATCCAAAACTGTAAAGTATCGGGAATTGAGTTCCTGCTTGAGCATGATCTCGGGACTTGTGGCTACCTTGGGGGCTGCTGCGGGGGTGACTTTGTTGAGTTCCTGGTGATCGATGGTCAGTCGCCATGATCCATCGGGCTTTCTCACTGGCCAAATCGGGGCATTATTAGTGGAGGCTACCGATCTAAGTACGCCCTGCTCTAATAAGCTGTCGATTACCTTTGAGATTTCTCCCTCTGCCTCTTGGGGAAATCCATTTTGCTTTTGGGGTCTAGGGTCAGGTACTGTGATTCGTACTGGACCAGTCATCCAGCCACAGTCGTGTTTGTGGGTCGCGAATGCTGCCCTGTTCTTTTGTATCACTGCCCTAACCTGCTTGTCCGTGCTAATCTTAGTCGGGTCAAACCAGAACCCGCCTACTGCGCTAATCTTGTTTGCATATTCTCCTATGGTGAGCGTTGCGGGGGCTCTTGCAGACTTTGCCATTCTCCAGACACATTGGTTTACTGATTCAAAGGATAGGTTGTGGGAATTCATAAAATCTATGCCTAAAATGTGTTCTGCCGTGTGGGGTAGATCGACTAAAACTATGGGGTGCTTGGTGGTGATGTTGCCGATTTGAATGGGTACAGGGGCTGTGATGTGTCCCTGCTGTAAGTGGCCTGTAAAGCTGCTGAGGGTGACGGTGGCTGTAGTGGGCCACGTGTCCTTTTGAAACATGGTGGAGGAATTGATTGTGGTGCGGGACCCTCCTGTGTCCCAGAGAAACTCGGTGGGCTGTCCCCGTATTTTTGCTGCAACTACCGGTCGGCCGGACCTATCCCAAAGGGTGTCGCAGACCCAACTGGGGGAGCCCGAACTCCGTCAGTCCGTTCCGTTCAGGTCCGTCTGATCAGAACGGGTGCTCACACTATGTATGGGCTTGTGTCTTATTCTTATTCAGGGTGCCTGCCTGCTGTGCTCTCTCTGGCTTTCGTGGGGCCTTGCATTCTCTTGCAAAGTGTCCCAACTGTCCACAGTTGTAACACTCCTGTGACTTTTGTGGGGGGCTGTTCTTGCCTTCATTTACCCATGCGGGGTTCTGGTGTGCCTTAACTGCGTGTGTGTCTGCTTCTGCCTGCTGTTCGGGATTTTTAACTGCGGGTTTGTTTTGTACGGACTGCTCCCAGGAGCGGGACAATCTTTTTGCGACCCATTTCTTATTATGAGCCTCCTCTGAGGGGTCATAATTGGCGCAAGCTTTTTGTCCTGTTTCTGTGGTATGGGAGATAAGGGTGCGGGTCCATTTGGCCATGTTGTCTGGTGACAAATGGGCGCGGTCTAATTCTCCGAAAACTGCTGCAAAATGATCCACAGGCGTCCAGCAAACGCTGTGGGGTGCTCGGTTTTCCTTTGCCTGCACTTATTGAGGCCATCTACGGGGTCACCCCTGTTGTACCCGATCGCGTCAAGGATCGCGGTATGCATTTCTGCAAGGGTGCCTCCTCCTACATTCTGTGGGTCGGGAAGGGCTGCTACGACTGAAGGGTCTAAACTCAAAACTGTGAGCTTTACGTGCTCTCGCTCATCCAGGCCGTACATGGTCGCCTGCTGCTTTACTCTGGCAAAGAAGTGGTGGGGGTCTGAGGTGGGAAGGAACGGTTTGATCTTATCGCACGGGTCCCGTAATTGGGTCACTGTTAAGGGGGCGGTGTACAGAAATTCCGTGTCGTCCGATGTGGTTGTGCGGTGGGTGGTGACTGGGTTCATTGGAGCCTGAACTATCTGCTCTGTGGGGGATTGGGACGCTTTTCTGGTGCTTTCCCTGCGCACATGTTCCCTGAACATATCTCTGCGCTGTCTCACACAATTCTTCCCAATCAGGGCCGTCTTCCTCATCTAGCTGTGATCCAAAGGTTTCCTGGAATCCTTTTTGAACTGAAAGCAGAGACTGCAGCTCTGCAATCTGCTTCTGGCACTTTGCGTGGTCTAATGAGCTTTGTCTTTGCTCCATGGTGGCAGCATGGAGTGCTCTTATCGCTGCCTTCAGGTCACTACACTGCCTCTGCAATGCCTCTACCTACTTCTTGGTTTCCTCTCGTACCAGGACTGCACGTTGCGTGTCCTGATATGCTTTTTCGTACTGGGACTGGAAGCTGCTTAGGTGCGCCAGACAAGACTGGTGTGCCCTCTTGGCATCATCCACCTCTCCGTCCTTTGCTGCTAACTTCCTCCTTAATTCTACATTCTCTTTTTCTACCTCACTGACATCGACCTTGCTCATTCGATGTATGCCTTCTATCTCTTTCCGGAGCGTCCTAACGACCTCCTCTGTGCCTCGCAATTGTGTCAAACAGGACACGATTGCCATCGGCTTGCGAGCTTTTCCTAAGCTCTTCTTGTGAATCTCGCTCAGGCTCTCCCACCAAGTATGTCCTATACTCCCGGGACCTGTTTCCTCATTGTTACAGAATTTGCTCCAATGGGGCCATCCTTTCCCTTTGAGGTACTTCCTGATTTCCTCTTCCCAAACGGGACATTGTCCTACTCTACTGCTGGTCGCTGCGACCACGAATTCTTCGGGGTTCATGAGGCGTTGCATTGCCATCTTTCCTCTCTAAATACTCTTTTAAAATTTGGAACAAGGGGTATTAAGGCGGTGCTGTAATTACGGGAACTGGTTTCGCTATTTTCCGGAATACAAACTCCCGACAGTTTTGTCGCAACAAAAAATCTATCAGTTTACCTTATAGCCCTGTTAGTTACGCATGCATTAACACACTTCCGAATTATGAGGATTGATCAGAACTGCTTGAACACTTGTGGTTTTCCTGTTCCCAATTGGATTTCTAATTCAAATTTTTGGATTCTCCCGGAGTGGTGAAGCCACTTCTAGATCGGGTCCCGTCAGATGTCGCCAGTAATATGTTGCTAACTTTTGGTTGGTTCAATTGGCTCTGTTTTATAACCTTTGCTCTCGAGTCGCCAGGTATCTTTATGATACCGCCACAAGGTTCAAGTTCAAGTAGTGATCAATAACTCAATACACCAATTAGTAAGATTCAAATCAAAGCACATTTATTTACACACAGTCAAATCTACTAATGCATAAACTCTACTTCTAAGCTATTTCTATAACTAACAGGCCAATACTTAGCTTCGGACTGGCCCACCAGGTCAGGGGAACAAATGGCCTTTTGTTCAGGTTCTGAGTCTGCGGGATTCAAAAGCTGGTATGGACTGGTAGCTAGGAGCGCCTATCTTGTAGCGAACGTTGATTTGAGACTTACGTTCTTCGGCGGAAGCTGAACAGGTCATTGTCAAGGGTTGGTTCGCGTTGCTGAGTGACCCTGTCAAGAAGGACGATTTGAACTTGGGGGCTTTACTTTATAGTCCATGGGGCTTCCCGCCTTTCGGGGCGGACCCCGTACCTGGTTCCAAGTGATTGGACTTTGTTCCAATCGCTTGGTTCGATTTCTCCAATACTGGAGCGGTTCCCTGATCGATGGGCGGTCTTTAGGTGTCCGTTAACCTCTTTTGTGTTGGCTCCTGCTGGCGCCGAGGAGTCTGGCTTGGCCTTGGTTATCTCAAATATTTCGATTGTTCCCGGGGATCGCTCATTAGTATGTAGATGGCCGCTACATTATTGTGCAGATGGTTGCTGGTATCGATGCTGTCTGGGCTTTTGCAGAGTTTTATACACAGTAACTTGCATCTGCTAGTTTCTGCCTGTGTTGGCTGAATTTCCCTTCAGCCTTTGCTGTTCTCCATTTTACGTCAGGAATTGGCCAACCCAGGTGGCTACAAAACACTGCAAGCGTAACTTTTCATGCAGGGTGGAGCCAGGATCAGGCGTAAGTGGAATGGGAAAGTCCTGGAAATTGAATTTGGATCAGAATCCTGAGGTCCTCCACAGCCGCATACAATTGCATGGAGCAAAGGGGTTGGACACCGGGCTCCACCTTAAAGAGATGACACCCACAGCAGAGAGTCCACAAGCCAAGGATGAACTCTGAACAGTAATGCCTGTGAAGGTTCAGGCTCTCATGGCAGGTGGTTGTATACATATCATACTCTTGGAAGAAGATTTCTGCCCAAGAGGAACTGTCAAGGTGGCCACAACCCTAAATTTGTGTCCTTCGAGGGACCTACTGGAGGTATAAGAACACAAGAACTAGGAGCAGGAGTAGGCCATCTGGCCCCTCGAGCCTGCTCCGCCATTCAATGAGATCATGGCTGATCTTTTGTAGACTCAGCTCCACTTTCCAGCCCGAACACCATAACCCTTAATCCCTTTATTCTTCAAAAAACTATCTATCTTTATCTGTTGGATTCCAAATTTGCAGCCCACAGCCAGGTCACTGATGACACCCAGAGGGCTGTCAGCTTTGTTTCCCTCATAGGATTTCCACAGGTCCAGAAGGTCATAAACTACACCCATGGCAATGAAGATGCCCTCAGCATGGACAAATTTGTAACCAGAACAGCTTCCACTCAATGTGCTGATAGTAAATGACCATGGAGAGAGTATATTTAAAGTGTGCACAAAGTATCAATGGAGTTGCCATGACTCTTCGCACTTCAACAATGTCACGTTCCAAAGGTCCTTTCTCCACCAGGTAACCTCAACAGTCAGCGGCTGGTAGATATCCATTCAAGACCTCGTTGCTGCCCCCAGTGAAGAATCCAGTGACTGACAAGAGGAGCTCAAAATGAGGTTTCCCTGCTTTGACTGATCTAGAGGTGCCCTTAAATACAAGGTTCTCCAGGATTATAGTGGGTTGAAGTGCCTTGCACAACATGGCTCTGCAGACAGGACTGGAGCAGCCCAGAGGAAGGTGGTGATTGGGAACAGATTGGATAACATATTGGGCTTTGTCTTTCATACATGAGAGTAGGATACAGGTGGCTGTCTTTGGAGGGCGAGGAGGAGCATCCTGATGGGCCAGAGAAGGCCACAATGGATTCATTCAGGCACGCTCCAGTTGAGAAGTGTCCTAACGGTATTGAAAAACTCACATCACAATACCTGTGCAAACTCCACCCTACATCACCACACCCAGCCAACCTTACAATTCACACACTTCCCTCCTTTTAAAGGCTGAATGAAAAAGAGTGGGATCTGTTGGAGGACCACGGTAGAGATGAAGACATTGAGCAGTTCATATAAACGTAGTCATTCATTTGGGTAAAGAACATTATTGGAATATTAACAGTGTTATAAACACCTGCGTGAATCCCCATAAGCAGCTGAGTGAATTCCTCTGTGCAGCTCAGACCTTTTCTACGTACACTTGTATTACTTCTACATGATGTTACCCATGTGGCTCCAGCAGAGCTGAAAGGCTGCTTTTTTCCCCAACTCTGACACATGAGATGCCTGTGGCGGATTTCCTGTGGGTTTTGGGACCCATGAAAGCCAAATATGCAGGCTCACTCAGTCATCAGGGCAGAATGCAGCATGTGCAGCTGCCGGGTGGTGCTGCATGGGCTGAGAAGTAGGGAGGGGGACACTTTGAGACTTCAGTTCCTGGAGCAGGCCACAGGCTGCAGGGTTGCTGGGAGAGGTGAGTGCATATTTAAAAGTGCTTAGTTTACAGCTCGAGTGGCAGTTGGAGACTTCAGTTCCTGGAGCGGGCCTATTGGCTCATTGGAAATCAGGCAGGGTACAAAAGGTGTGGCAGGAGGGCCTTTAGACACGGAGTGCTGATTGGCACAGAGTGCATCTGAGTTTGGTGAGTGACTGAGTTCGGGTGAGTGGCGAGAGAGGGCTGTGTTTTTGTTGGTGTTCGGGTTTATCCTTGAGGTTCTATAAAAAAATATTTTTTAAATTATTTAAATTAATTAACTAGTTGAATATGGCTGGACAGGTGATGTGCTGTTGCTGTATGATGATGGAACTGGTGGATCCCATTGAGACCGTCAGTGACCACATCTGCAGCAAGTGTTGGCTGCTCGAGGAACTTCGGCTCAGAATTGATGAGCTGGAGACCGAGCTGCACACACTGCGGCACATCAGGGAGGGGGAAAATTACCTGGACGCTTTGTTTCAGGAGGCAGTCACACCCAGTAGAATATGTACTGTTAATTCGGTCAGTGGTCAGGGACAGAGTGCTGTGACTGCAAGGGAGGCAGGTAGGGGGATCCTGAGTTTAGGAGTTGAGGAGCCTCAGCCCTTGACCTTGTCCAACAGGCATGAGGTACTTGCTCCCTGTGTGGATGAGGAAGAGGGCTGTAGGGAGGATGCGTTGACTGACCACTGCACCGTGGTACAGGAAGCCATTCAAGAGGGGGGAGCAAAAAGACAAGTGGTAGTTGTAGGGGATTCTATAATTAGGGGGATTGATGGCATCCTTTGTAAGCCAGATCGTGAGTCCCGCATGGTATGTTGCCTGCCTGGTGCCAGGGTGAGGGACATCTCTGATCGGCTTGAAAGGATTTTGGAGAGGGAGGGGGAGGATCCAGTTGTTGTGGTCCACGTTGGGACTAACAACATAGGTAAGACTAGGAAAGAGGACCTGTTTGGGGATTATCAAACACTAGGGACTAAATTAAAGAACAGGTCCTCCAGGGTTATAATCTCTGGATTACTACCCGAGCCACGTGCCAATTGGCATAGGGTTGAGAAAATTAGGGAAGTTAACACGTGGCTAAAGGAGTGGTGCAGGAAAGAGGGATTCCATTTCATGGGGCATTGGCATCAGTACTGGGACAGGAGGGACCTGTACCGTTGGGGTGGTCTTCACCTGAACCATTCTGGGACCAGTCTTCTAGCGAATAGGATAAATAGGTTGGTCACAAGGACTTTAAACTAGCAAGTTGGGGGGAAGGGAAGGGTAAAGCTATGGACAGTATAATGGTTAATGGAGAGCAAGGCAGCAGGTTACGTGACAGGTTATTATGTAGAGATATGGGTTCAAAGACAAGGAAAATTAGGAGAAAGGGTAAGAGGAAAAATAATTTGCGAAAAGTTACTGATCAAGGTGTTAGGATTCATAACAAAGACATAAAAAACAGCAGAAGTGTACTTTACCTGAATGCTCGTAGTATACGGAATAAGGTGAATGAGTTGATGGCGCAAATCATCGTGAATGACTATGATTTAGTGGCCATTACTGAAACATGGTTAAAGGATGGTCACGACTGGGAGTTAAATATCCAAGGGTATCAGACTATACGAAAGCATAGAATGGACGGTAAGGGCGGTGGTGTAGCTTTGTTGTTTAAGGATGGCATCCGGGCAATAGTAAGGGATGATATTGGTGCTATGGAGGACAAGGTTGTATCAATTTGGGTGGAAATCAGGAATAGTAAGGCGAAAAGGTCACTGATAGGAGTAGCCTATCGGCCACCAAATAGTAACAGGATGGTAGGGCAGGCAATAAGCAAAGAAATAACGGATGCATGTAGAAATGGTACAGCGGTTATCATGGGAGATTTTAATCTGCATGTCGATTGGTTTAACCAGGTTGGTAAAGGCAGCCTTGAGGAGGAGTTTATAGAATGTGTCCAAGATAATTTCCTGGAACAGTATGTAATGGAACCTACAAGGGAACAAGCGGTCCTAGATCTGGTCCTGTGTAATGAGGCAGGATTGATTAATGATCTCATAGTTCGGGATCCTCTTGGAAGGAGCGACCACAATATGGTGGCATTTAAAATACAGTTGGAGGATGACAAGGTAAAATCAAACACGAGTGTTTTGTGCTTAAACAAAGGCGATTACAATGGGATGAGAGAAGAACTAGCTAAGGTAGACTGGGAGCAAAGACTTCATGGTGAAGCAGTTGAGGAACAGTGGAGAACCTTCTGAGCGATCTTTCACAGTGTTCAGGAAAGGTTCATACCGACAAAAAAGAAAGACGGTAGAAAGGGGAAAAATCGACCGTGGATATCTAAGGAGGTGAGGGAGAGTATCAAATTGAAGGAAAAAACATACAAAGTGGCAAAAATTAGTGGGAGACTAGAGGACTGGGAAGTCTTTATGGGGACAACAGAAAGCTACTAAAAAAGCTATAAAGAAGAGTAAGGTCGACTATGAAAGTAAACTTGCTCAGAACATAAAAGCAGATATTAAAAGCTTCTACAAATATATAAGACAAAAAAGAATGGCTAAGGTAAATATTGGTCCTTTGGAAGATGAGAAGGGAGATTTAATAATAGGAGACGGGGAAATGGCTGATGAGCTGAACAGGTTTTTGGGTCAGTCTTCACAGTGGAAAACACAAATAACATGCCAGTGACTGATGGAAATAAAGATATGATAGGTGAGGACCTTGAGATGATTGTAATCACTAAGGAGGCAGTATTGGACAAGCTAATGGGGCTAAAGGTAGACAAGTCTCCTGGCCCTGATGGGATGCATCTCAGAGTGTTAAAAGAGATGGCTAGGGAAATTGTAAATGCACTAGTGATAATTTATCAAAATTCACTAGACTCTGGGGTGGTCCCAGAGGATTGGAAAGTAGCAAACGTGACACCACTGTTTAAAAAAGGAGGTCGGCAGAAAGCGCGTAATTATAGGCCGGTAAGCTTAACTTCGGTTGTAGGGAAAATGCTGGAATCTATCATTAAGGAGGAAATAGCGGGGCACCTGGAGGGAAATTGTCCCATTGGGCAGACGCAGCATGGGTTCATAAAGGGTAGGTCGTGTCTGACTAATTTGGTAGAATTTTTTGAGGACGTTACCAGTGCAGTAGATAACGGGGAGCCAATGGATGTGGTATATCTGGATTTCCAGAAAGCTTTTGACAAGGTGCCACACAAAAGGTTGCTGCATAAACTAAAGATGCATGGCATTGAGGGTAAAGTGGTAGCATGGGTAGAGGATTGGTTAACTAACAGAAAGCAAAGAGTGGGGATAAATGGGTGTTTCTCTGGTTGGCAACCTGTAACTAGTGGGGTCCCTCAAGGATCAGTGTTGGGCCCGCAGTTGTTCACAATTTACATAGATGATTTGGAGTTGGGGACCAAGTGCAATGTGGCAAAGTTTGCAGACGACACTAAGATGAGTGGTAAAGCAAAAAGTGAAGAGGATACTGGAAGTCTGCAGAAGGATTTGGATAGGTTAGGTGAATGGGCTAGGGTCTGGCAGATGGAATTCAATGTTGCCAAGTGTGAGGCTATCCATTTTGGGAGGAATAACAGTAGAATGGATTATTATTTAAACGGTAAGATGTTAAAACATGCTGCTGTGCAGAGGGACCTGGGTGTGCTGGTGCACGAGTCGCAAAAATTTGGTGTGCAGGTGCAACAGGTGATTAAGAAGGCTAATCGAGTTTTGTCTTTCATTGCTAGAGGGATGGAGTTCAAGACTAGGGAGGTTATGCTGCAATTGTATAAGGTGTTGGTGAGGCCACATCTGGAGTATTGTGTTCAGTTTTGGTCTCCTTACCTGAGAAAGGACATATTGGCACTGGAGGGAGTGCAGAGGAGATTCACTAGGTTGATCCCAGAGTTGAGGGGATTAGATTATGACGAGAGGTTGAGTAGACTGGGACTGTACTCATTGGAGTTTAGAAGCATGCGGGGGGATCTTATTGAAACATGTAAAATTATGAAGGGAATAGATAGGATAGATGCGGGCAGGTTGTTTCCATAGGTCGGGGAAAGCAGAACTAGGGGGCAAAGCCTCAAAATAAGGGGAAGTAGATTTAGGACCGAGTTTAGGAGGAACTTCTTCACCCAAAGGGTTGTGAATCTCTGGAATTCCTTGCCCAGTGAAGCAGTTGAGGCTCCTTCTTTAAACGTTTTTAAGAAAAAGATAGATACCTTTCTAAAGAATAAAGGGATTCGGGGATATGGTGTACGGGCCGGAGAGTGGAGCTGAGTCCACAAAGATCAGCCATGATCTCATTGAATGGCGGAGCAGGCTCGAGGGGCCAGATGGCCGACTCCTGTTCCTAGTTCTTACGTTCTAGGAACCATCACTGCCATAAGCTCTTCTGCCATATTCCCTCTCTTGGCTCACCAGCACTGCTGATGAAGAGCGGGAGAACAGTTAGCTGCATGTCAATTCAGACACCAAGGCGAAACGTTTGATCAATGTTTTGTAAGGTAGCAGCTCTCCTATCCAGGTCATTGGTGAGGGCCAGTATGTAGTCAGTGGCCTGACATATCTGATTCTCCTTGATGTTAGCCACGTTTCCAATGGCCACAGACTTCCCATTACTGATCCATAAGTATCTATTGAGCTTATGACTCTGTGCCCAACTGATTAAACCTGAAAGTGTCCTGCACACTATGATGGGTACTCTCCACTACAAACTAGGCTCACTACATTCTGTGTGTCTGTGCTGGTGGAGGGTCCACAGGAATCATTTGACAGCGCTTCTTCAGGTTGCTGGTCCTCCTTACAGGATTCCTCAGGCTCCACCTCGTTTCCTGTGCTGGCTCTGACAATGCACCTTTGGGAGATCAAAGACATTAGTTGTTGCTCAATGTAGGTGAAGCAGTTAGGAGTTAACATAGTGCAATCCATAACATTTAACCTATTGGTAATCAATTTCAATGTGACTGTTAAGTGCTAAATGACACTGTAATTTCTAATCAAGTCTCTGGGTCTCCCCATCCCTCCATCACCACCTGTCTGTACTTCTGCCATCCTGCTTATGTCAGGATTTCCTCTTCCATGGCTACAATTCTAGCCCCAATTCCCTGCCTTTCCCTCGAGTTGTGGTTTTCCTCTCTTACAATGAGAAAACTCAGAGAATTAGAAGTGATTGTACTTCTTGTTTGTCCTTCACAGCAAAGATGAGCATGATCATCATCTGGGGGGTTTGGTAGAGTTGTACGGGATACTTAAAGGGTAGCTAAGACCGATCTACACCTGGAAGATTCTGCTGCAGATAGAACAGGGTACCACAGATGATTGCATTTTGGACAATTGCGGGCTTGGGATATCCTCTCCTTTAGTTTTCTCTCTGTTTCTAAAATGTACTTGCTTTCAAAAGAGGCTGCACATTATTATTTGGTTGCAAGCTTCTCCTGGGACTCAAAATTGAATGCTAAGGATAGAGAGTAAGCATTCATGAGGAATCTGAACAAGAGGACAATATCGTGACGAAGACTGTGAGTGATGTCTGTTGAGGCTGACTGGAAACGCTATAGTTCGAGTACATTAGATGGGTCCGTTTTTGTCCAATGTGTGCAAGAGGGTTTCCTGACACAGTATGTAGATAGGCCAACGAGAGGCGAGGCCATATTGGATTTGGTACTGGGTAATGAACCAGGACAGGTGTTAGATTTGGAGGTAGGTGAGCACTTTGGTGATAGTGACCACAATTCGATTACGTTTACTTTAGTGATGGAAAGGGATAGGTATATACCGCAGGGCAAGAGTTATATCTGGGGGAAAGGCAATTATGATGCGATGAGGCAAGACTTAGGATACATCGGACGGAGGGGAAAACTGCAGGGGATGGGCACAATGGAAATGTGGAGCTTGTTCAAGGAACAGCTACTGCGTGTCCTTGATAAGTATGTACCTGTCAGGCAGGGAGGAAGTGGTCGAGTGAGGGAACCGTGGTTTACTAAAGCAGTCGAAACACTTGTCAAGAGGAAGAAGGAGACTTATGTAAAGATGAGACATGAAGGTTCAGTTAGGGCGCTCGAGAGTTACAAGTTAGCTAGGAAGGACCTAAAGAGAGAGCTAAGAAGAGCCAGGAGGGGACATGAGAAGTTTTTGGCAGGTAGGATCAAGGATAACCCTAAAGCTTTCTATAGATATGTCAGGAATAAAAGAATGACTAGGGTAAGAGTAGGGCCAGTCAAGGACAGTCATGGGAAGTTGTGTTTGGAGTCCGAGGAGATAGGAGAGGTGCTAAATGAATATTTTTCGTCAGTATTCACACCGGAAAAAGACAATGTTGTGGAGGAGAATACTGAGATTCAGGCTACTAGACTAGAAGGGCTTGAGGTTCATAAGGAGGAGGTGTTAGCAATTCTGGAAAGTGTGAAAATAGATAAGTCACCTGGGCCGGATGGGATTTATCCTAGGATTCTCTGGGAAGCTAGGGAGGAGATTGCTGAACCTTTGGCCTTGACCTTTAAGTCACCTTTGTCTACAGGAATAGTGCCAGAAGACTGGAGGATAGCAAATGTTGTCCCCTTGTTCAAGAAGCGGAGTAGAGATAACTCCGGTAACTATAGACCAGTGAGCCTTACTTCTGTTGTGGGAAAAATCTTGGAAAGGTTTATAAGAGATAGGATGTATAATCATCTGGAAAGGAATAATTTGATTAGAGATAGAACACGGTTTTGAGAAGGGTAGGTCGTGCCTCACAAACCTTATAGAGTTCTTTGAGAAGCTGACCAAACAGGTGGATGAGGGTAAAGCAGTTGATGTGGTGTATATGGATTTCAGTAAAGCGTTTGATAAGGTTCCCCATGGTAGGCTACTGCAGAAAATACGGAGGCATGGGTTTCAGGGTGATTCAGCAGTTTGGATCCGAAATTGGCTAGCTGGAAGAAGACAAAGGGTGGTGGTTGATGGGAAATGTTCAGACTGGAGTCCAGTTACTAGTGGTGTACCACAAGGATCTGTTTTGGGGCCACTGCTGTTTGTCATTTTTATAAATGACCTGGAGGAGGGCATAGAAGGATGGGTGAGTAAATTTGCAGATGACACTAAAGTCGGTGGAGTTGTGGACAGTGGGGAAGGATGTTACAAGTTACAGAGGGACATAGATAAGCTGCAGCGCTGGGCTGAGAGGTGGCAAATGGAGTTTAATGCAGAAAAGTGTGAGGTGATTCATTTTGGAAGGAATAACAGGAAGACTGAGTACTGGGCTAATGGTAAGATTCTTGGCAGTGTGGATGAGCAGAGAGATCTCGGTGTCCATGTACATAGACCCCTGAAAGTTGCCGCCCAGGTTGAGAGGGTTGTTAAGAAGGCGTACGGTGGACTTCTGGGTGAGGCTATGCAGAGCTAGGTCGCATATTCGGCAGCTCTTGTTTGGAACGGACTTTTGGGCTCTTTTACAGGGCCCCCACGGCATTTGTTTGATATTTCCCGGTGTGGGAAGAAGGCTGCAATATTCCCCCGACAGTGTCCCCCAGGAAGGGTATGTCTCTGGGTTGCCAGACACGGCAGAAACATTAAAAGATTTGGCTGCAACTGCAGGATAAACAGGGCCTCTTCCAGCATGCAGGCGGGGGAAGGGCAAGCTTAAAGCTGCAAGCTGACCTGAGGGCCTGTATCAAAGGTGAATTCTAGCAGCAGAGGGAACAACTGTGAAAAGACCTCATCAAGGCCACTGAAGGGACTTCCGGTTGCGGTGATACCTAGCTAGCCGCACGCTTCGGCGGCTCCAGCTCCGACGGACCTTCGGGCTCTTTTAAGAGCCCCAACGGGGAATTTTTCGACGACGCAACCCGGTGTGTGAGAAGGGAGTCCCCCCCAAACGAAGGAGGAAAAAACCGGCGGCGGCTGCAGCGCGAGGAATCGTCGACCAAAGGGTCAGAAAGAGAGAAGTACAAGATGGCGGCGGAGAAAGCGCAGGCGACATGGGGGCCTAAGCAGGATGAAATTGTGAGACGGTGCGTGGAGCTGCTGAAGAGGGAGGTGCTGACCCCGTTGCTACAGGCAATTGAGGGGCTCAAGGAGACATTAAAGACCCAGGTGACAGAGCTCCGCGTGGTGGAGCAGAAGGTGACAGATATTGAGGACGAGATCCTGGGCCTGGCGGTTAAGACACAGACGCACGAGGAACTTCATAAAAAGTGTACTGAAAGGATCGAAGCCCTAGAAAATGGAGCGCGAAGGAAGAACCTTCGGATACTGGGTCTCCCTGAGGGTGTGGAAGGAGTGGACTGTGGAGCGTACGCAAGTACGATGCTGAGCTCACTGATGGGTGCTGAGGCCCCTACGGGCCCCTTGGAGGTGGAGTGGGCAAATCGGATTCCGGTGAGAAGACCAAAAGCGGGAGAACCACCCAGGGCGATAATCGTGCGATTTTACCGCCTTAAGGATAGAGAAGAGGTCCTGAGATGGGCTAAAAAGGTGCGGAGTAGCAGATGGGAGAAGGCAGTGGTACGGGTATACCAGGATTGGAGTGCGGAGGTGGCGAGAAGGAAGGCGAGCTTCAACCGAGCCAAAGAGGTGTTGCATAAAAGGAAGGTGAAGTTCGGGATGCTGCAGCCGGCAAGACTATGGGTCACGTATCAGGAGAGACACCATTATTTTGAGACGGCGGAGGAAGCATGGACCTTCATCAAAGAAGAGAAATTGGATCGGAACTGAGGGACTGATGCTGCAGGAAATGTTGTTGTTAATGTTATGGTTGAAGTTAATTGAGAAGTAAATTGGGAAGGGGGGAGACATTGGGGAAATGTGGGCGCCGGTGAGGGGGGAAAGACGGGACATAGTTGGAGAATGGGGAAGGGGAGGGGGAGGGGAAAGGGAGCTGCGCCATAAGAGGCGGGTCAGGTAAAGCGATGTTCCCGCGTCAGAAAGAATAAGGCGGGAAGACAGGCGCAAGGCGGATGGGAGTTCCCCACACGGGGGGGGTCAAGGAGTGAGCAGGAGTAGCCGGGGTCAGTTGAAGTCAGCTGACTTACGGAAGTAATATGGGGGAGCAATCATGCTAGAAAGAGATTTAGCGGGGAGGGGCAACTGGGT
The DNA here is from genome assembly GCF_047496885.1 of Scyliorhinus torazame. Taxonomy (NCBI): domain Eukaryota; kingdom Metazoa; phylum Chordata; class Chondrichthyes; order Carcharhiniformes; family Scyliorhinidae; genus Scyliorhinus; species Scyliorhinus torazame. The sequence continues at coordinate 149,295,830 of NC_092712.1, forward strand.
TGCTGTTGCGGAAATCCAAAAGGAAATGGCTAAAGAGTGGGTTGGCGGGGATGGTGTGCGACGCTGGGGGAGCGAGCGGGAGCGCGGAGGCGGGATATGGGACTGGCCTAGAGAAGGTAATGGCTAGTCGACACGGGAGGGGGGGCAGGTAGCCCCCCAGTGAGGCTGATCACGTGGAACGTGAGAGGCCTGAACGGACCGATAAAAAGGGCCCGAGTGCTCGCGCATTTGAAAGGACTAAGGGCAGACGTGGTTATGCTCCAAGAGACGCACCTAAAGGTGGCGGACCAAGTTAGGCTAAGGAAAGGATGGGTGGGACAGGTGTTCCACTCAGGACTGGGCGCAAAGAATAGAGGGGTGGCCATTTTGGTGGGGAAACGGGTAGCATTTGAAGCAAAGAACATCGTAGCAGATAGCGGAGGTAGATATGTAATGGTGAGTGGCAGGCTGGAGGGAATGGAGGTCGTGTTGGTTAATGTGTATGCCCCAAACTGGGATGATGCGGGATTTATGAGACGGATGCTGGGGCGTATACCGGACCTGGAGGTAGGAAACTTGATTTTAGGAGGGGACTTTAATACGGTGCTGGACCCGGGGCGAGATAGATCCAGCTCAAGGACCGGAAGAAGGCCGGCAGCGGCCAAGGTACTTAAGGGGTTTATGGACCAAATGGGGGGAGTGGATCCATGGCGATTTCTTAGACCTAGGGCTAGAGAGTTTTCCTCCTTCTCCCATGTCCATAAAGTGTACTCCCGGATAGATTTTTTTGTTTTGGGAAGGTCGTTGATCTCTAGGGTGGAAGAAGCTGAGTACTCAGCCATAGCGGTTTCGGATCATGCCCCACATTGGGTGGACCTGGAATTAGGAGAGGAAAGGGAGCAGAGAACACTCTGGCGATTAGATGTGGGACTGATGGCGGATGAGGGAGTGTGTGCAAGAGTGCGGGGGTGTATTGAGAGATACCTGGAGGTCAATGACGACGGCGAGGTCCTTGTGGGAGTGGTATGGGAAGCACTAAAAGCGGTGGTCAGAGGAGAGCTGATCTCCATTGGGGCCCACAAAAGGAAAACAGAGGCCAAGGAAAGGGAAAGATTACTGGGGGAGATTTTAAGGGTGGATAGGGAATTTGCAGAGACCCCGGAGGAGGAATTGTACAGGGAGAGGAGACGACTCCAGACGGAATTTGACCTTCTGACCACCAGAAAGGCGGAGGTACTGTGGAGGAAGGCACAGGGGAGGAGGTATGAATATGGGGAAAAGGCTAGTCGCCTGTTGGCTCATCAATTGCGAAAGAGGGCAGCAGCGAGTGAGATAGGAGGAATTAGAGACGAAAGGGGAGACACGGTGCGAAGGGCAGGAAAGATAAATGAGGTGTTCAAGACCTTCTATGAGGAACTGTATAGGTCTCAACCCCCAGAGGGAGAGGAGGGGATGCGCCAGTTCCTGCACCAATTGAGGTTCCCGAAAGTGGAGGAGCGGGGGGTGGTAGGCCTGGGGGCACCGATTGGGGTGGACGAGGTTATTAAGGGACTGGGAAGCATGCAAGCAGGGAAGGCCCCAGGACCAGACGGGTTCCCGGTGGAGTATTACAGAAAATATGTGGACTTGTTGGCCCCGTTGATGGCGAGGACGTTCGGTGAGGCCAGGAAAGGGGGGACTCTACTCCTGACGATGTCGGAGGCGATGATATCGTTAATTTTGAAGGGGGATAAAGATCCGTTGCAGTGCGGGTCCTATAGACCCATTTCATTATTGAACGTGGACGCCAAATTGTTGGCAAAGGTGCTCGCATCGAGGATAGAGGACTGTGTCCCGGGGGTGGTGCACGAAGACCAGACAGGGTTCGTAAAAGGGAGACAACTGAATGTCAACGTGCGACGACTATTAGGGGTGATAATGATGCCCCCAGTGGAGGGGGAGGCAGAGATAGTGGCGGCAATGGACGCAGAGAAGGCATTTGATAGGGTGGAGTGGGAGTATTTATGGGAAGTGTTAAGGAGGTTTGGGTTTGGGAACGGGTTTATTAGCTGGGTTAGACTTCTTTATGGGGCTCCAACGGCAAGCGTAGTTACAGGTCGACATAGATCGGAGTATTTCCGACTATATAGGGGAACAAGACAGGGATGCCCGCTGTTTCCATTGTTGTTCGCGTTGGCAATTGAACCTCTGGCCATGGCGTTGAGAGACTCCAGGAAATGGAGAGGTGATTAGAGGGGGAGAAGAACACCGAGTCTCGTTATACGCGGATGACCTATTGTTATACGTGTCGGACCCAGCGGGGGGGATGATAGAGGTTATGCGAATTTTGAGGGGGTTCGGGGATTTCTCGGGGTATAGGCTAAACATGGGGAAGAGTGAATTATTTGTAATACATCCAGGGGACCAGAGTAGAGAGATGGAAGGCTTGCCTCTAAGGAAAGTGGAAAGAAACTTCCGATACCTGGGGATTCAGATCGCTAGGAGCTGGGGAACCTTGCACAGACTTAATCTGACACGGTTGGTAGAACAAATGGAGGAGGACTTCAAGAGGTGGGACATGCAGCCTCTATCGCTGGCGGGCAGGGTGCAAGCAATTAAGATGATGGTCCTCCCGAGGTTCTTATTTGTATTTCAATGTCTCCCTATATTAATCACCAAGACCTTTTTTAATAAAATGGACAGGAGCATCACGGGCTTCGTGTGGGCAGGGAAAGTTCCGAGAGTAAGGAGGGGGTTCCTTCAGCGTAGTAGGGACAGAGGAGGATTGGCACTACCAAACCAGGGCGATTACTATTGGGCCGCCAATGTGGCAATGATACGTAAATGGATGATGGAGGGTGAGGGAGCGGCGTGGAAAAGACTGGAGAGAAAGTCCTGTAAAAGGACGAGTTTAGAGGCGCTGGTGACGGCGCCGCTACCGATCTCACCTAAAACGTTTACCACGAACCCGGTGGTGGCAGCAACATTGAATATCTGGGGACAGTGGAGGCGACAGAGAGGGGTGCGGGGAGCCCTGGTGGGGTCCCCAATCAGGAACAACCATAGGTTCGCCCCAGGAAGAATGGATGGAGGATTTCAGAGCTGGTACCAGTTGGGAATTAGGAGGGTGGGAGATTTATTTATAGATGGGACTTTTGCGAGCTTGGGAGCATTGGAGGAAAAGTATAAGTTGCCCCGGGGAAATTTCTTGAGATATATGCAGGTGAGGGCGTTTACTAGACAACAGGTGAGGGAATTTCCGTTGCTCCCGACACAGGGGATACAGGACAGGGTGCTTTCAGGGGTGTGGGTCGGAGAGGGCAAGGTGTCAGAGATTTACCGAGAGATGAGGGAAGAGGGGGAGGAGTCGGTGGGCGAACTAAAAGGAAAGTGGGAAGAAGAACTCGGGGAGGAGATAGAGGAGGGTATGTGGGCTGATGCCCTAAGCAGGGTAAATTCCCCTTCCTCATGCGCCAGGCTTAGCCTGATTCAATTTAAGGTGCTACATAGAGCACACATAACGGGAGCAAGATTGAGCAGGTTCTTTGGAGTGGAGGACAAATGTGGGAGGTGTGGCGGGAGCCCGGCAAACCACGCACATATGTTTTGGGCGTGCCCGGCACTGGAAGGGTATTGGAAGGGAGTGACGGGAGTGATTTCGCGGGTGGTGAAGGCCCGGGTCAAACCAGGCTGGGGGTTAGCTCTATTTGGAGTTGCGGAAGAGCCGGGAGTGCAGGAGGCGAAAGAGGCCGACGTTGTGGCCTTTGCGTCCCTAGTAGCCCGGCGCAGGATCCCACTCATGTGGAAGGAGGCGAAACCCCCCGGACTGGAGGCCTGGGTAAATGAAATGGCGGGGTTCATTAAACTGGAGCAGATAAAGTTTGCCCTGAGAGGATCAGCTCAAGGGTTCACCAGGCGGTGGCAGCCATTTCTCGACTACCTAGGGGAACGTTAGAGGGAAGACAGATGACCAGCAGCAGCAACCCAGGGGGAGGGGGGGGGGGGGGGGTTAGTTTAGTTTAGGTCAAAGATAAAGGGGTTTTGTTACTTGTGTATTGTTAAAAATTTCTGTATTGTTATTGTTGCGTTTGCTTTGTAAGAGGGGAAAAATTGTTGTTTGGGAAAAAAATTTCAATAAAACGTATTTAAAAAAAAAAAGAAGGCGTACGGTGTATTAGCTTTTATTGGTAGAGGGATTGAGTTTAGGAGCCATGAGGTCATGTTGCAGCTATACAACACTCTCGTGTGGCCGCATTTGGAGTATTGCGTGCAATTCTGGTCGCTGCATTATAGGAAGGATGTGGAAGCATTGGAAAGGGTGCAGAGGAGATTTACCAGAATGTTGCCTGGTATGGAGGGAAGATCTTATGAGGAAAGGCTGAGGGACTTGCGGCTGTTTTCGTTAGAGAGAAGAAGGTTAAGAGGTGACTTAATTGAGGCATACAAGATGATCAGAGGATTGGATAGGGTGGACAGTGAGAGCCTTTTTCCTCGGATGGTGATGTCTAGCACGAGGGGACATACCTTTAAATTGAGGGGAGATAGTATAAGACAGATGTCAGAGGTAGGTTCTTTACTCCGAAAGTAGTAAGGGCGTGGAATGCCCTGCCTGCAACAGTAGTGGACTCGCCAACACTTAGGACATTCAAATGGTCATTGGATAGACATATGGACAATAAGGGAATAGTGTAGATGGGCTTTAGAGTGGTTTCACCGGTCGGCGCAACATCGAGGGCCGAAGGGCCTGTACTGCACTGTTATGTTCTATGTTCTATGAGGTGATGATTTGACGAGGAGGAGGCTGAAAAAAAGGAGTATGTATGAGAGCAAGGTGTGTCAATCACAGGAATACCTTGCAGCAGAATGTTTGAGAAGTGACAAATGACAGCAGCAATTTGCAGAACTCTCACCTTGCTGAATCTCATGAACAACATATCCTCTCATGTTTGGGGGGAGTGCCTGACCAATTTGTTTAAGTGTGTAGCCCCTTTAAATCTTTTTGCATTGCAAGCTAAAGTGGCTGACTTCTGAGCAGTCTGCATGGAAAATTTAGAGTTGCTACGCAACCATGCAACTTAGAGAAACATTGCTCATGAGGGCATTAAATCTTTTCCTGCATTGGACCCTCGACCTGGTACTACAATTTGACTACTGACTGCTATGTGACTCATAGCCATGCCTGCTTTGTATAGCTGTTGGCTTCCTGCCATCTTCACACTGGATTGTATACTGTTATCACTACTGCCAATGAGAGTCCTGCTTGGGTCCTTTCAAATAGAGATCCTTCATTGCATATTTAGAAACACCATCCTGTACACCTTCCCTGATTGGAGACGGCAGAGGCAGAATGGTTATTAGTTTGTTCCAGGAAAAGACGACAGCAAGACACACAATGTAGAAGGTTGGGTTTCCGACACAAAAATAATCCTGCCATTCCAGCAGGAACTAAGTTGAGAAGATTTTGGGAAGCACTTGGTAAACCCTGGCACTGGATGAGAAACTGACTGCTGGGTAGTCGGTTAAGTCTTGTGCCCTAAACATCTTTTTCCAATCTTTCCCAACTCACACCTATCCTGCTTTTAAACAGTACAAAATCCATCACATTCCTCCCCCTCTTCAGCTCTGAAGAAGTCATATAGATCTCGAAACGTTCACTCTTTTTCTCGCCACAGATGCTGCCAGACCTGCAGTTTTTCCAGCATTTTTTGTTTTTGTTTCGGATTGACTGCACACTGGCCCTCGCCAATGACTTGGACAGTATAGCTGCTATTTTACAAAACATTAATCAAAGCCTTGCCTTGGTGTCGAAACAAACATGCAGCTAACTGTTCTCCCATTCTGTAGTATTTTGTTTTTATATAATTGGAGGAGTTTTCTAAGAGAAGATGAACATACTTAGTAAAATGCCTCACAAACTGGTGTTAAGACGACTTCAGTTTTTGATTTACATTAATGACCTGGATCCAGAAGCTCAATGAAAAATTGTCATAATTGCAGATGATACAAAACTAGGAGAAGAAGTGTATGTGAGTGAACAGAATAAATACGTAACATTTTAATGCAGAAAAGTGTAAATGTTACTTTGACTTCCGGTGACAAGGATGTGTTGAGTAGTCGCACATCAAGTGGCTCTTCTCCAGAAAACAGCAATATAGGTATTTTGGGCCGATTTTAGCCTGGAAAATCAGATTCATTCATCCCCTCACCCACAAAGACAGAGAAGAAGGAAAGGTTTCCATCGGTCGCGCGGGACACAATCTTTAAGAGGGAGACAGGACGGGGGTCACTGACTGTTAGGGACGCTACAAAGGGGATAGACTAGTGACCTCAGACGAACTGACGGAGAGACTGGAACTACCGAACGGAGTGGAATTCCGACATCTGCAAGTCAAAAATTTCTCCACGAGGAGACGACAATGTATCCAAGGGCCCCGAGAGACACAATAATGGAGAAGTTATTGGACACGAACAGTCTGGGAAAGGGGAACTGCAGGACATACACAGATGACTTTTAGAAAGGACACGCACTTCACTGGACAAAACTAGGGAAAAATGGGAGGAAGAGCTAGAGATGGAATTCGGGTGGTGACTCTGGAATGAAGCACTGAGCAGGGTCAACTCCACCTCCTCCTGTGCAAGGCTAAGCCTCATGCAGCTAAAAGTGCACAAAGCTCACCTGACAAGAACCTGAATGAACAGGTTCTTCCCGGAGGTGGAGGATAAATGTGAACAGTGCCAGGGAGGCCCAGCCAACCACGCCCACATGTTCTGGGCCTGCCCCAGACTTGTCGGGTTTTGGTCAGCCTTCTTCGAGGCAATGTCCAAGGTTGTGTGGGTGGAGCCATGCCCGAGAGTGCCAGTCTTCGGGGTATCAGACCAGCCAAAAACTACATTTGGGGAAGAGGGCTGATGTCCTTGCCTTTGCTCCCCTAATCGCCTGCCAGAGAATTCTGCTCTGCTGGCGATGAACAGCACCACTCACAGCTGGCAGACCTATCGGAATTTCTCCACCTGGAAAAAAATCAAGTTCACCGTCTGAGGGTCTAAAGATGGCTTCCACCAAGTGTGGGGGCCATTCACCAACCTGTTCCAAGACTTGTTTGAAGTGAACAATTGATAGAGGTGGGGGGGATGCATCAGGACCACAGAGAGCAGACAGAAATGGGAGGTGGGAAAGCAGCTGACACATGGACCAAAAGACCCAACACAAGGCCACATGAAAGAGAACCCTCAAAAGCAGGCTGACAACAGGATGGGAAGAGGAGAAAAGAAGGGAGGGGAGGCCAAGCAACAGGAAGAGAGAAGGGAAAAGGAGGGCACTGCCCACAGACAAACAGCCACCCACGGTGAAATAAAGGACCAAGGATAGGACCCGTAAACAGTGAAAGATTGGGGGGAGGGGGGGGGGGGGCGGGGGGGTAATACCGAAATGGAACAACATGTAAACTGTAACCGTCTCATCTATCTTTAATGAACGTACTGTGTAAAAATGTAACACTTTAATAAAAATGTATTGTTTAAAAGTGTAAATGTTACTTGTGAAAGTAGAACTAGATACAATATGCAGACTCCACAAATGATAATTTAGTTGAGGATGAAACTGAAAGGAAAGCTTTGAGTCTTGAAGAAGCAGCAATCAACAAGAGCAATAGAATGTTGAATTTCATAGCCAAAATAATAATATATAGCCATAATGTGGAGATGCCGGCGTTGGACTGGGATGAGCACAGTCAGAAGTCTTACAACATCAGGTTAAAGTCCAACAGGCTTGTTTCAAACACTAGCTTTCGGAGCACTGCTCCTTCCTCAGGTGAATGAAGAGGTATGTTCCAGAACATATATATAGATGCAAAGATGCAAGACAATGCTTAGAACGCGAGCATTTGCAGTTAATTAAGTGTTTAAATATCCAGAGATAGGGGTAACCCCAGGTTAAAGAGGTGTGAATTGTCTCAAGCCAGGACAGTTGGTAGGATTTTGCAAGCCCAGGCCAGATGGTGGGGGGTGAATGTAATGCGACATGAATCCCAGGTCCCGGTTGAGGCCGCACTCATGTGCGGAACTTGGCTATAAGTATCTGCTCGGCGATTCTGCGTTGTCGTGCGTCCTGAAGGAGAACGCTTACCCGGAGATCAGAGGCTGAATGCCCTTGACTGCTGACGTGTTCCCCGACTGGAAGGAAACACTCCTGCCTGGTGATTGTCGCGCGATGTCCGTTCATCAAAAAAAAAACACACGCAATCAGGTACAATAATATAGTCCTTTTTTTTTTCTTCTTCCTCCAACTGGAATCCTTCTCGATTGACAGTCTCTTTGAACAAGAAGGTCTCTGCACGATCCATCCATTTCTCTACGCCTCGGCATTTCTCTTTAAAGTCAGATTCTTTAGTTCAATCTGCTCACAGAGTCCCTTGTAATTCTCCAACACAGGAGCATTGGTTATCGCAGCTTTCAGGCAGTCAAATGCCTGTTGAAAGTCTGCTGTCCACTGAAATTTTCGCCCTTTCGTCAGCAAGTCTATCGGAGCAATCATGCTACAAAGGTTTTTCACAAATGTTCAATCAAATCCACTCATGCCAAGAAATCGCATTATTTCCCTTCGTCTTAAGGGTATCGAAAACTCCTCAATAACTGTTGGTTTCACATCCCGTGTGACATTCGACCCTGCCCGATTGTATGGCCAAGGAAAGTGACTTGGGCTTTTCCAAATTCACTTTTGGCTAGGTTTATCACCAAACCGGCCTCCCGAAGTCGATCGAATAACTCCATCAGATGTTTTAAATGTTCTTTCCATGTCTGGCTGAAAATTACCAGATCGTCGATGTATACCGCACAATTGGGTAATCCTGAAATGACTTTGTTAGTTTACCGTTGAATTGTGGCTGGGGCGTTTTTCATACCAAATGGCATAACTTTGAATTGGTATATACCATCTGGAGTCACAAAAGCTGAAATCTCCTTCGCCCTTTCGGATAAAGGTACCTGCCAGTAATCTTTAAGTAAATCCAGTTTGGAAATAAAAGCTGATTGTCCCACTTTCCCAATGCAATCCTCCAGACGTAGGACAGGATAAGAGTCCGTTCTTGTAACCGCATTCACCTTTCTGTAGTCCACACACAATCGTCGGGTACCGTCTGGTTTAGGTACCATCACTATGGGTGAGCTCCATTGGTTGCAATCCACTTCAATTATGCCATTTTTAAGCATACTCTGAATCTCTTTGTTAACCTGTGCCAATTTTGAAGGGTTAAGTCTATATGGATGTTGTTTGATTGGAACAGCATTTCCCACATCTACATCATGTATAGCCATTTTAGTACTTCCCAATTTATCTCTACAAACTTGCCCACGTGATATCAATAACTCTTTTAGGTCAGTTTGTTTTTCCTCTGGAAGATAACTCAACAATTTATCCCAATTTTTAAGAACCTCCGCCTTTTTCTCTCCTTCCCTTTCAAAGTACCTTTTAAGCATATTCACATGACACACTCGGTGAGTCTTCCTTCTATCTGGTGTTTTTACCACATAATTCACCTCACTTAATTTCCTTTCAATCTGATAAGGTCCACAAAACCTTGCTTTTAAAGGTTCACCTACCACTGGTAACAATACTAAAACTTTATTTCCACTGGCAAAACTACGAACTTTCGATTTCTTGTGCGCTACCCGTTTCATCACATTTTGTGCAACTTTTAAATGTTGTCTAGCCAATTCACCTGCTCTATTTAATCATTCCCTAAAATTTGACACGTAATCCAATAATGTAATTTTCAATTTCTCACTCACCAATTTTTCCTTAATCAATTTAAGTGGTCCTCTTACCTCATGACCAAAAATTAGTTCAAAAGGACTGAATTTGGTTGACCCATTAGTTGCATCCCTAATTGCAAACTGTACAAATGGAATTCCTCTACCCCAATCCTCTGGATAATCTTGACAATAAGCCCTCAACATTGCCTTTAATGTCTGATGCCACCTTTCTAACGCTCCCTGCGATTCAGGATGGTACGCAGTTGATTTAAATTGTTTTATTCCTAAGCTATCCATAACTTCTTTGAATTAACTTGGGGTATCTAGTAAAGAATTTAAGTAACTCCTCCACAATCTTTTTAGCTGTAATATTACGTACTGGAATGGCCTCTGGAACCCAGTAGACATATCCATTATAGTCAAAAGATATTGATTCCCACTTTTCATTTTAGAAAGCGGTCCTACGCAATCAATTAGGACCCTTGTAAAAGGTTCCTCAAATGCTGGAATGGGTATTAAGGGCGCTGGTTTTATCACTGCTTGAGGTTTCTCTATCACTTGACATGTGTGACATGATTGACAAAATCTAACTACATCTTTATGTAGTCCAGGCCAATAAAAATATTTCTGGATTTTAGCTTGAATTTTCCTTATTCCCAAATGACCCCCCACTGATACCGCATGTGCAATTCGCACCATCTCCTTTCTATACCCTACCGGCAATACTACTTGATGAACTTCTGCCCACTTTTCATCCGCCTGCATATGTAAAGATCTCCATTTTCTCATCAAGACGTCACTTTTACGGTAATAACACTCTGGTATACACTCCGATTCCTCTTCCGTGTATGCTTTCTGATACATCCGTTTTATTTCTACATCTTTCTGTTGTAACTCCGCCAATTTTCCTGAACTAAAAATATCTGCCTCATCCTCCACCTGTTGTTCTTTTTCAACCATCTGATCAAAAATTGTTTCTGATAATTGCACTTCAACTGTATCTTCACTCTTTGATTTCTCATTTTGTCTTAACCTGTGACTTTGCGACCTTGTTACTACACAATCCAGAAAAATCCCAGGATATTCGTCCTTCAACACTTAGTTGTCTGATTTTCCACTGGCTTATCAACCACAGTAGGCATCACTCCCACCTGCGATCCAGCTATATCATTACCCAAGATAAACTGTACTCCTGGACAAGATAGTTTCTCTATTACTCCTACTACCACTTCACCACTCTTCACTTGACTTTCCAACCTTACCTTATATAATGGAACACAACTCCTTTCACCCTGAATTCCACATATTACCATATTTTCTGGCAATATTCTTCACAAACTACATAACTCCTCATCTCTTACCATTAAAGATTGACTAGCTCCCGTATCTCTTAAAATTGTGACTTCTTTACCTGATCCTCCTGATACACATGAGTAAACTTTACCCACACAAGTAAATTCTTTAAAGACACCTGGCACCTTCTTATCAATCACCTCTTGATCAGGCTGTACAATCTTTTGCACCTCCTTCGCTTCACTTGGGCTTTCCTATACCACTTTAACAAACCCTACTGTCTTATCCTGTTTTAACACATCAACCTTCCCAGTGCTTTTCTTCAACCACCAACACTGTGACTTTACATGGCCTAGTTTGTTACAGTGAAAACATTTGATATTTTTCATTTCTTTTCCACCATCCTGGATTTCATTTTTAGTCTGAGGTACACTCTCCTTATTATCTCCCATCAGATCACCTTTACCTTTACCTCTTAAGTATTTCTCATGTCCCCAGTTTCTATCCCTCACAGGCTGAACTGATGTCGGAAACTAAGCTTTGATTTATGAACTAGTTCATAATCATCTGCCATTTCTGCTGCTAATCCCGCAGTTTTAACCCTCTGCTCTTCCACATGAGTTCTCACTACATCAGGAATTGAATTTTTAAACTCCTTCAAAAGTATAATTTCTCTGAGAGCTTCATTTGTTTGGTCTATTTTCAAAGCCCTTATCCACCTATCAAAATTACTCTGAGCCTTTCAAACTCCATGTATGTTTGACCAAATTTTTTCCTTAAATTTCTAAACCTTTGTCTGTAAGCTTCAGGCACTCGTTCATATGCACCTTAGATGGATTTTTTTCACAACCTCATACGTCCCAGATACCTCCTCCAGTAGTGATGCAAACACTTCACTAGCCCCACCTATCAGCTTTGTTTGAATCAGTTATACCCACATGTCCTGTGGCAATTTCATTTGTTTAGCTATCTTTTCAAATGAAATGAAAAGGCTTCTACCTCCTTCTCGTCAAACCTTTGACTTTGACGCTCTTTCTCATTATCCTCATCACTATAATCCAACTGTACCTTTCCCTTTACGTCTGCCAATTTTAACTAACTGTCATGTTTCATGGCCATTTTCTGAAGTTCAAACTCTCTTTATCTTTTTCCCTGATCTGTATCTCCCTTTCTCTTTCTTTTTGTTCTGCTAGGGCTATTCTTCCTATTCTCCTTTCTTCTCTCTCCTTTTCTTTTTCCTCTCTCTCTCTCTTTCTTTTTTCTCTCTATCTCTTTCTCTTTTTTTCCGCTCTCTCTTTCTTTTTCCTCTCTTTCGTATTCAAGCTGCTTTAATTCTTTCTCATGTTCCATTTGTTTAATTTGTAACTGAATTTTTGCCATTTCCAATGAGTCAAACTGTATCTCAGGCAACTTTGAATGCTTAGCCACCGCCATAATTACCTCATCTTTTCACATTTTGTCAGGTAATGTTAACTGCAATGTTTTTGCCAAATCTAACAGTCTGCTTTTAGTCTCTATCCGTAAGGTACTGCGTGAGACCGTCTCCACCCCCAAAAACCTCAGAGCCTCTGAAAGAACCATTGTCCACAACACACTCCCCATTTAAACTGGAATACCACACCTGAAAAGCAACCACAATATGCTCACCCCTCACTGTCTTTAAGTTCACTAAGCCAATCCAATAGATAGACTTTCATCCCCCTCGAGCCCCCAATTTGTTATGGGCCAGGGTTTAGCGAACCCCAAAGTGTATCATGGAGTTCAACTGACCCACAACTTTTAATACTTTGTGGTATGGGAGCACACGGCCCACTCTACAGGTGTGGTACAGCAGAAATGGAAAAGTATTTTTTAAAGCAAAACAGCGTTTATTCTATGAACTCGAGTTAACCTTTTTGAAACATCCAGTGAACATCTTAGCAACCATCAGTTCAAATACAACCCCCAAAGAATACAACACTAAGTAATTTGTGAGCTTTCCTTTTAACAAAACCTTTTAAAAGAAGCACCTCAGGTTTAAATTCACTACTGACAACAGTTACCATGTTAAAATCAGCAAATGGCCATTCATAAGCTTGCAGAGATTCACACACACCCTGCTGTGATTTCAGCTTCTCCAAGACTAAAATGAAACCAAACCCACCCTGCGGCAAAAAGCCTAAAGCGAAAGTAAAAAGCTGACAGACAGCCCAGCTCCACCCACTTTCCGACATCACTGCAGTAATAAACACCCATTTCTTAAAGGTACTCTCACTACAGATATTTATATACACACCCATTTATAAACACCCATTTCTTAAAGGGACTCTCACATGACAGGGGGCCTTCATGAATAACCTCAGCTGGTACAGGTTTCTAAATGTACTGATGGCATGATTGCACAGAACTTTTTATCCACTTACAGAATTAAAATTACTGATACTATGGGAAGTTTTTTTTCCTGAACAGTGTGAAATGATCTGTACAATTCATTTTATTTCAGGAGGGTTAGCAGAAGAAGCGATAAGCGTACTGGAGTCCTTTATTTGAATTCTAATAATGAATTGTTTAAGAACATAACATAGAAATAGGAGCAGGAATAGACCGTTTAACTCCTCGAGCCTAGTCTGCCATTCAGTGGGATCATGGCTGATCCAACCTTAACCTCAACTTAACTTTCCTTTGAGGTAGTGAATTATAAAAACAATCATGACCCTCCGAGAAGAAATTTCTACTTATCGCCATCTTAAATGAGAGACCCTTATTTTTAAACTATGCTTCTAGTTCTATATTTCTCCACAATGGGAAATATCCACTCAGCATCTACCTGTCAAGCCCCTCAAAATAAAAGATTCATTAAGATCACCTCTCATTCTTCTTAACTCCAATGAGTGTAGGCCCAGCCTGCTGAACCTTTTTTCATAAGACAATGACTAACTCCCAGGAATCAACCAAGTGAACCTTCTCTGAAGCGCCTCCAGTACAAATACATCCCTCCTTAACTATGGACACCAAAACTCTACACAATACTCTAGGTATAGTCTCACCAATGTACAGTTGTAGCAAAACTTCCCTACTTTTATACTCCAATCCTCTTGCAATAAAGTCCACTGTTCCATTTTCTTTCCTAATTCCAAGCTTTGTACCTGCATAGAAGCAAATTACTGCGGATGCTGGAATCTGAAACCAAAAGAGAAAATGCTGGAAAATCTCAGCAGGTCTGGCAGGATCTGTAGGGAGAGAAAAGTGCTAACGTTTCGAATCCAGATGACCCTTTGTCAAAACTAAAAGACATAGACAGTGGGAGATATTTATACTGTGGAGTGAGGGAATGAAAGATGAGTCATAGCTACAGAAACCAAGGGGAAAGAGTGCTAATGGCAGTCCCCAGAGAGAATAAAAGGTGTGAAAGGCCAAACAGAGGAGAAACTAAAATCAGAGGCTAAGCTGTGGCAGATGTAGGGGGAAGGGAGAAGCAAAGGGGAGAAAAGGTAAGGAGAGAGGGAATTAGATAGGGGTTGGGGGGTGGGAAATGTATATATAAAGAAATAAAAGGTAAAAGACAATTAAAATGAAATGGAATGAAAACAAAGGGGTCGAGATGGGGGTCGAGCTAATCATCTGAAGTTGTTGAATTCGATGTTGAGACCGGAAGGCTGTAGCATGCCTAACCGGAAGATTAGGCATGACATCATGTTGGCAGGGTTTACAGCAGGTTTTGTAAAACTTGGAATTGACAAGGAGAACTCGCCAGGGGCGCACAAGCATGTACAGCCCCTGTACATGGGGGTCATATCACGCCCAGGCAATACTCTTGACTGGCAGGGAGGAGGTTTCCATTGAGGAAGTTCGGAGGGATGGGGGGGGGCGCCCTTATTATTTTTAGTCATTTTACTTCAGGGCTCCCTCAAGACTACTGGTGGGATGGGCTCCGCGGGCATGATGTCATGGGAGTCAGCTCCACAATTTTCTTTTTCCAGAGTTTTCCAGTGGGAAAAGCCGGCTCTACAGCTGGTGGACGAACACACCGCTTGTCCTGCCCGAATTGACATTCTGAAAAAAAAATGAGAAGATCCCACCATGTGTCCTTGTGCAGTTGAAAACAATTCTGCAATGCTTTGTGTCAATTTGGACTATATTTTCCCTATTTTGTGAATATTGTTGGAACATATCCTGCTCTAATGTTTCTACTTATGCTGAACTGGGTGTCGAGTTCTGAATGGGAGAGAGGATTTATCCTGGAGAGGTCAGGAATTTGGAGCTGGCATGCTTTCCCCTGAAGACCGTATGAAGGCTCCAGCCTTTTCTAGAGAAAGGTAATTGATTCGGGGATCTCTGTCTTCCACTGGAAAGCAGAAGATCTGAAATGTTTTTCTTCATGCCCTGCTCAGTCTCCCCTCTACCATCACAGCAGCAATTTCAAGGATAATTCCTTTTGCAATTCCACTGTTCCAAATTGGATCTTAAGATGTGGAGGTACACTTATTCTTGGATCACTGAATTGTATGCAGCATATAGATTTTTAAAATCAAACCTTCAAACAACTCTGGCAAAGGATCTCACCTAAAATGTTCACCTTTCTCTTTTTCCAGTTGCTGACAGATAAATTGCATATTTCCAACATTTTTTTTTAAATTTAAGATATTGACCTGAGCAGAATACTCAACAGTCTTCGGTAAAAGTTGATAGGTTACAAGATATTGTAAGAATATTATCAATTTGAACTGGTTTGTCTTCTTTTTCTGTTGATGCAGACGGGTTTGGAACGTGCTGTCAGTCATCTTCAGTACATAGCTTGGCCTGATCACGGTGTTCCTGATGACTCAGTGGATTTCTTTGACTTTGTGACTTGTGTGAGACAGAAAAGAATCGGAAGAGACAATGAGCCAGTTATTGTTCATTGCAGGTACTTATTTTCTTTTCAGCAGGGAAGACAATTACGCACGCACTCGTGCTGAGACTGGCTGCAGCTACAAGGTAGATTTGCAGAAATACTTGACACCCCCTTTATTGTCTCAATAATGAAGCATTATCTGCAGGTAGAGAATGATGACATCTGCTACAGCAGGTCATGGTTTCCTTACTAAATTAACATCTCGTTGTTTTGAGCAAAAAAGCTTTTAATAGTATCAATTTTTGCTGGCTAGTATAACACTGTTTTTAAGTTTCTTAAGTTTAATAGAACTCTAGCTCAAGTGTGAGTTCCATCTTGTGTCTCATGGGTATAGAATATCATTAATCTGGCTTGTCATTTCAAGGATAAATGACGCATCAATCAGTCGGGTAAATTTTACAATTTTAGATGCAGAAATTGGGCTTTCCTAATTGGAAACGGCATTACATTTGAACCCTTGCCTAATTAGCCTGCATTGTGATTTGAAGACTTTTTTTACTTCATTCCAGGGATGTAGGTATCGCTGGTAAAGCCAGCATTTATTGCCCATCACTAATTGTCCTCGAGATGGCAGTGGTGAGCCACCTTCTTGAACCGCTGCAGTCCATGCAGTGCAGGTACAGCCAGAGAGAGTTGCAGAATTTTAATCCATGAAAGTGAACAAACAATGATATTTTTGAAAGTCAGGTAATGTGTTAATTAGATGGTGTTGCTCCACGTGTCTCCTGCCCTCATCCTTCTAGATGGTAGAGGTTGCAGGTTTGGAAGTCCATTGAAGGAGCCTTGATGAGTTGCTCCAGATGCCTTGTAGATGGTTGACAAGCTTTGAGGATGCAGCAAGTGAGTTTTTCGCTTCAGAATTTCCACCCTCTGACCTTTTCTTGTGGCCAAAGTATTTATATGACTCTGGTCAGTGATAATACCCATATTACTGATGGTGGATAATTATGTGATGATAGTACTGTTTAAAGTCATGGGGAGATGGTTGGATTCTCTCTTGTTGGTGATGGTAATTGTCTGGCACTTGTGTGGCATGAATGTAATTTGCCTGAATGTTATCCGGGTCTTGCTGCATGCTATATCATCATGAATTACATGCATGATCTAATCCGTTGAATGTGTGACCATAGAATCATAGACTCCCTACAGTGCGGAAGGAAGCCATTCGGCCGATAAGACCATAACTTATAGGAGCAGAATTAGGCCAGTCGGCCCATCGAGTCTGTTCCGCAATTCAATGGCTGATATTTTTCTCATCGTCATTCTCCTGTCTCCCCCCTGATCCCCTTATTAATCAAGAACCTATCTATCGCTGTCTTAAAGACACTCAGTAATTTGGCCTCCACATCCTTCTGTGACTCTGCACCAATCTTCTGAAAGTGCACCCCACCCAGGCCTACTTCCCCGTCCTATCCCCATAACCCCACCTAACCGTTGGACACTAAGGGGCAATTTATCATGGCCAATCCACCTAACCTACACATCTTTGGACTGTGGGAGGAAACCGGAGCACCCAGAGGAAACCCACGCAGACACGGAAAAAACCTGCAAACTCCACATACACAGTCACCCAAGTTTGGAATTGAACCCGGGTCCCTGGTGCTGTGAGGTAGCAGTGCTAACCACTGTGCCACCATGCTGATCGTTTTTCTCTGTCTATCACATGCTGCTCCTACTCTTTAACATTCAAAAACTACTGTGTCAGAGTCATACCTAGCTCAAAGGTGTAGGTTGTTGCAAAAGGTTAAATCTCCCGGAATCCAGGGTGAGGTAGCCAACTGGATACAAAATTGTCTTGGCCAAAGGGTGGTTGTGGAGGTTTGTTTTTCAAACTGAAGGTCTGTGACCAGCGGTGTGCCTCTGGGGTCGGTGCTGGGTCCACTGTTATTTGTCATATATATATTAATGATTTGGATGAGAATGTAGGAGGCATGGTTAATAAGTTTGCAGATGACACCAAGATTGGTGGCATAGTGGATAGTGAAGAAGGTTATACGAGATTGCAACAGGATCTTGACCAATTAGGCCAGTGGGCCGATGAATGGCAGATGGAGTTTAGTTTTGATAAATGTGAGTTGATGCATTTTGGTAGATCAAACTAGGGCAGGACCTACTCAGTTAATGGTAGGGAGTTGGGGAGAGTTACAGAACAAAGAGACCTAGGAGTACAGGTTCATAGCTCCTTGAAGGTGGAGTCGCAGGTGGACAGGGTGGTGAACAAGGCATTCAGCATGCTAGGTTTTATTGGTCAGAATATTGAATACAGGAATTGAGACGTCTTGTTGAAGTTGTACAAGACATTGGTAAGACCTCACATGGAATACTGTGTTCAGTTCTGGTCACCCTATTATAGGAAGGATATTGTTAAACGAGAAGAGATTTACGAGGATGCTACCAGGACTTGATTGTCTGAGTTATAAGGAGATGCTCGATAGGCTGGGACTTTTTTCCCTGGAGCGTAGGAGGCTTAGGGGTGATCTTATAGAGGTCTATAAAATAATGATGAGCATAGATAAGGTAGAGAGTCAACATATTTTCCCAAAGGTAGAGGAGTCTGGAACTAGGGGCCATAGGTTTAAGATGAGATGGGAGAGATACAAAAGAGACGCGAGGGGAAACCTTTTCACACAGAGGGTGGTGAGCATCTGGAATGAGCTACCAGTGGTAGAGGCAGGTACTATTTTTTCCTTTAAAAAACAGTTAGACCACTGACCGCTGTGTGTGTGGAGTTTGCACATTCTCCCCTTGTCTGTGTGGGTTTCACCCCCACAACCCAAAGATGTGCAGGGTAGGTGGATTGGACACACTAAATTGCCCCTTAATTGGAAAAATAATAATTGGGTATTCTAATTTTTTTTTTAAACAGTTAGACAGTTACATGGACAGGGTGGGTATAGAGGGATATGGGCCAAATACGGGCAAGTGGGACTAGTTTAGTGATAGAACTGGGAGACGTGGACACGCTGGGCCGAAGGGCCTGTTTCCATGCTGTAAACATCTATGATTCTAGGACTAAAGAAAGATGGTTACGCTGCTGGAGGCCAGTCATTTCAGCCCCAGGACATTGTTGCACTGAGAGATGCATCTGTGACAGATTGGTGATGATAAGGTAACGGTTTTTCCCTCTTGGTTTTCTCACCATCTGCCATGAGCCTATTCTGGCAGATATGCCCTTCAGGGCTTGATCAGAGTGGTACTATTCAACCCACTTGGTGGTAGTCATTGAGGTTCCTGACCCAGAGTACATTCTATGCCATTGCTTCCATCGCTGCTTCTTCCAAACATTGAAGAGGGTGCTTGGTGGTAATTAACAAGAGGTTTCGCTGTCCATATTTGACTAGATGCCATAAGACTTTATGGAGTTGGAGTCGATATTGAGGACCCACAGGGTGACTGCCTCCCGACTGAATACCACTCTGTTGGCATTCTGCTGGTTCATGCTCTCCCAGTTTTGCTACAAGTCACCCATATGTTAGTGAGGAGGACATTACAGGATTGTGTTTACAGTTCGACAGAATGCACCCTCCAACCTTATAGAATGCACATTATTTCATAATGACATCATATATTTTTTCTTTCTCTTCCTTCTGTTCAGGCTGCAGTGACTAATGGGGTACCGCACGGTTCAGTGCTGGGACCCCAACTGTTCACAATATACATTAAGTTTGTTTTAATAGATTAAAAGTACGCAATTTTTTTTCCAATTAAGGGGAAATTTAGCAGGGCCAATCCATCTACCCTGCACATCTTTGGGTTGTGGAGGTGAGACTCACACAGACATGGGGAGAATGTGCAAACTCCACACGGACAGTGACCTGGGGCCGGGATCGAATCTTGGTCCTCAGCGCCATGAGGCAGCAGTGCTAACCACTGCGTCACCATGACACCCCATAATATTTTAATGATTTGGGCGAAGGAATTGCATGCAATGGGCTGGATTCTCCTACCCCTTCCGCCCCAAGAACTCCACGGGCGAGACGCCGACAATGAAAAAATCCATTGACCTCGGGCTGGATTTTCCGATCGCCGGGCAAACATGGCCGGAGAATCCCGCCCAATATCTCCAAATTTGCAGATGACAGTAAGCTGGGTGGCAGTGTGTGCTGTGAGGAGGATGCAAAAAGGCTGCAAGATGGCTTGGACAGGCTGGCTGAGTAGGCAAATACAATATAATGTGAGGTTATCGAGTTTGGTGGCAAAAACTGGAAGGCAGATTAATATCTGAATGGCAGTTTAGGAAAAGAGGATGTGCAACAAGACCCCAGTGTCATAGTGGACCAGTCGCTGAAGGTTGGCATGCAGGTGCAGCAGGTTGTGAGAAAAGCTAATGGCATGCTGGCCACCATAGTGAAAGGATTTGAGTATAGGAGTAGGGATGTCTTGCTGAAGTGTCATGTGAGAGTACCTTTAAGAAATGGATGTTTAAGCAATGTACCTTTAAGAAATGGAACTGATCATATTACTGAAGTGATGTCAGAGGGTGGGAGGAAGCTGAGCTCACTTCTGCTTTTTGGTTTCAGTTTTAGAAGGCAGCTGGGAGTGTATGTGTGTTTTGCTGAGAGCTGCAGGAAGAAACACAGAGCTGGTCTGTTGATGTCTGCAACCCAAAGACTATAAATATATTGAATGTAACCTCATGTCTATTTTTGAAGGTTTGAAGTCTTTTGGATGTTTAAAGGAACAGTTTGAAGGATTATTTAGTGTTGTAGTCTTTTGGGGTTATCTTTGAAGTAATGGGTGTTAAGATATTCAATGTTTGTTTTTCAAAGGTTAACTTGAATTCATAGAATAAACATTGTTTTGTTTTGAAAACCATTTGTCCATAATTGCTGTATCACACCTGGAGAGTACGCCGTGTGCTTCCCACACTACAATCTATTAAAAGTTGTGGGACAAGTGAACTCCATGAAACACTTTGGAGTTCTGTAAACCCGGACCCATAAAAATTGGGGGCTCGAGGGGGATAAAAGTCGAGTGAACTTAAAGACAGTGAGGGGTGAGCATATTGTGGTTGCTTTTCAGGTGTGGTATTTTAGTTTAAGTGGGGAGTGTGTTGTGGACAATGGCTCTTTAAGAGGCTCAGAAGTTTTTGGGGGTGGAGACGGTCACACGCAGTACCTTACGGACAGAGACTAAAAGCAGACTGTTAGATTTGGCAAAAACATTGCAGTTAACATTACCTGACAAAATGTGAAAAGATAAGGTAATTATGGCGGTGGCTAAGCATTTAAAGTTGCCTGAGATACAGTTTGATTCATTGGAAATGGCAAAAATTCAGTTGCAAATTAAATAAATGGAACATAACTGGGGCTGGTTTAGCACACTGAGCTAAATCACTGGCTTTGAAAGCAGACCAAGGCAGGCCAGCAGCACGGTTCAATTCCCGTACCAGCCTCCCCGAACAGGCAGCGGAATGTGGCGACTAGGGGCTTTTCACAGTAACTTCATTTGAAGCCTACTTGTGACAATAAGCGATTTTCATGGCAGCACAGTAGCATTGTGGATAGCACAATTGCTTCACAGCTCCAGGGTCCCAGGTTCGATTCCGGCTTGGGTCACTGTCTGTGCGGAGTCTGCACATCCTCCCCGTGTGTGCGTGGGTTTCCTCCGGGTGCTCCAGTTTCCTCCCACAGTCCAAAGATGTGCTGGTTAGGTGGATTGGCCATGATAAATTGCCCTTAGTGCCCAAAATTACCCTTAGTGTTGGGTGGTGTTACTGGGTTATGGGGATAGGGTGGAGGTGTTGTCCTTGGGTAGGGTGCTCTTTCCAAGAGCCGGTGCAGACTCGATGGGCCGAATGGCCTCCCTCTGCACTGTAAATTCTATGAATTCTATGATAAGAAAGAATTAAAGCAGCTTGAATACGAAAGAGAGAGCGGAAAGAGAGAGAGCGGAAAAAGAAAGAGAGGGGAAAAAGAAAAGGAGAAAGGAGAAAAGAAAGAACAGCCATGGCAGAACAAAAAGAAAGAGAAAGGGAGATACAGATCAGGGAAAAAGATAAAGAGAGAGAGTTTGAACTTCAGAAAATGGCCATGAAACATGACAGTCAGTTAAAATTGGCAGATGTAAAGGGAAACATACATTTGGATGATGGTGATGAGGATAGTGAGAAAAAGAGTCATCGTCGAAGGCTTGGTGGGAATCTATTTAAATTGCCAAAGTTTGACGAGAAGGAGGTAGAAGCCTTTGTCATTTCATTTGAGAAGGTAGCTAAACAAATGAAATGGCCACAGGACATGAGGGTATTACTGATTCAAACAAAGCTGGTAGGTAGGGCTAGTGAAGTCCTTGCATCACTACCGGAGGAGGTATCTGGGACATAAGAGGAGGTGAAAAAATCCATCTTAGGTGCATATGAACTAGTGCCTGAAGCCTACAGAAAAAGGTTTAGAAATTTAAGGAAAGAATTTGGTTCAACATACATGGAGTTTGAAAGGCTCAAACAGAGTAATTTTCATAGGTAGGTAAGGGCGTTGAAAATAGACCAAACATGTGAAGCTCTCAGAGAAATTATGCTTTTGGAGGAGTTTAAAAATTCAATTCCTGATGTAGTGAGAACTCATGTGGAAGAGCAGAGGGTTAAAACTGCGAGGTTGGCAGCAGAAATGGCAGATGATTAAGAATTAGTTCATAAATCAAAGCTTGGTTTCAGCCGGTGGGGGATAGAAACTGGGGACATGAGAAATACTCAAGTGGTAAAGGTAAAGGTGATCTTATTGGAGATAATAAGGAGAGTGTACCTCAGATTACAAAAGAGATCCAGGAGGGTGGAAAAGAAACGAAAAGTTTCAAATGTTTTCACTGTCATAAACAAGGCCATGTAAGTCACAGTGTTGGTGGATGAAGAAAAGCACTGGAAAGGCTGTTGTGGTAAAACAGGATAAGACAGTGGGGTTTGTTAAAGTGGGAAAGGAAAGCCCAAGGGAAGCGAAGGAGGTGCAAAAGAATGTACAGCCTGATCAAGAAGTAATTGATAAGACGGTGCCAGATGTCTTTAAAGAATTTACTTGTGTGGGTAAAGTTTACTCGTGTATCAGGAGGAGCAGGTAAAGAAGTCACAATTTTAAGAGATACAGGAGCTAGTCAATCTTTAATACTAAGAGATGAGGAATTATGTGGTTTGGGAAGAATGTTGCGAGAAAAGGTGGTAATATGTGGAATTCAGGGTGAGAGGAGTAGCGTTCCATTATATAAGGTAAGGTTGGAAAGTCCAGTGAAGAGTGGTGAAGTGGTAGTAGGAGTAATAGAGAAACTATCTTGTCCAGGAATACAGTTTATCTTGGGTAATGATATAGCTGGATCGCAGGTGGGAGTGATGCCTACTGTGGTTGACAAGCCAGTGGAAAATCAGACAACCGAAGTGTTGAAGGACGAATATCCTGGGATTTTTCTGGATTGTGTAGGAACAAGGTCACAAAGTCACAGGTTAAGACAAGGAGAAATCAAAGAGTGAAGATGAAGTTGAAGTGCAATTATCAGAAACGATTTTTGATCAGATGGTTGAACAAGAACAGGTGGAGGATGTGGCGGATATTTTTAGTTCAGGAAAATTGGCGGAGTGACAACAAAATGATATGGAAATAAAACGGATGTATCAGAAAGCATGCATGGAAGAGGAATCTGCGTGTATACCAGAGTGTTATTACCGTAAAAGTGATGGTTTGACGAGAAAATGAAGTCCTTTACATATGCAGGCGGATAAAAAGTGGGCAGAAGTTCATCAAGTAGTATTGCCGGTAGGGTACAGAAAGGAGGTGTTGCGAGTGGCACATGAGGTACCAGTGGGAGGTCATTTGGGGATAAGGAAAACTCGAGCTAAAATCCAGAAACATTTTTGTTGGCCTAGACTACAGAAAGATGTAGTTAAATTTTGTCAGTCATGTCTCACATGTCAAGTAATAGGGAAACCTCAAGCAGTGATAAAACCAGCGCCCTTAATACCCATTCCAGCATTTGAGGAACCTTTTACAAGGGTCCTAATTGATTGTGTAGGACCGCTTCCTAAAACAAAAAGTGGGAATCAATATCTTTTGACTATAATGGATGTGTCTACTAGGTTTCCAGAGGCCATTCCAGTACATAATATTACAGCTAAAAAGATTGTGGAGGAGTTACTTCAATTCTTTACTAGATATGGACAACCTACAGAAATTCAATCGGATCAAGGATCAAATTTTACCTCAAAGTTATTCAAAGAAGTTATGGATAGTTTAGGAATAAAACAATTTAAATCAACTGCGTACCATCCAGAATCGCAGAGAGCGTTAGAAAGGTAGCATCAGACATTAAAGACAATGTTGAGGGTTTATTGTCAAGATTATCCAGAGGATTGGGATAAAGGAATTCCATTTGTACTGTTTGCAATTAGGGATGCACCTAATGTGTCAACCAAATTTAGTCCTTTTGAACTAATTTCTGATCATGCGGTAAGAGGACCACTTAAATTGATTAAAGAAAAATTGGTGAGTGAGAAATCGAAAATTACATTATTGGATTACGTGTCAAATTTTAGGGAACGATTAAATAGAGCAGGTGAATTGGCTGGACAACATTTAAAAGTTGCACAAAATGTGATGAAACGGGTAGCGGACAAGAAATCCAAGGTTCGTAGTTTTGCCAGTGGAGATAAAGTTTTAGTGTTGTTACCAGTGGTAGGTGAACCTTTAAAAGCTAGGTTTTGTGGACCGTATCAGATTAAAAGGAAATTAAGTGAGGTGAATTACGTGGTAAAACCACCAGATAGAAGGAAGACTGACCGAGTGTGTCATGTGAATATGCTTAAAAGGTACTTTGAAAGGGAAGGAGAGAAAAAGGCGGAGGTTCTTAAAAATTGGGATAAATTGTTGAGTTATCTTCCAGAGGAAAAACAAACTGACCTAAAAGAGTTATTGATATCACGTGGGCAAGTTTGTAGAGATAAATTGGGAAGTACTAAAATGGCTATACATGATGTAGATGTGGGAAATGCTGTTCCAATCAAACAACATCCATATAGACTTAACCCTTCAAAATTGGCACAGGTTAACAAAGAGATTGAGAGTATGCTTAAAAATGGCATAATTGAAGTGGGTTGCAGCCAATGGAGCTCACCCAAAGTGATGGTACCTAAACCAGACGGTACCCAACGGTTGTGTGTGGACTATAGAAAGGTGAATGCAGGACTTCCGGTTGCGGCGATGCCTTGCTAGCCGCACGTTTCGGCGGCTCCAGCTCCGACGGACCTTCGGGCTCTTTTAAGAGCCCCAACCGGAAATTTTTGGGCGACGCAACCCGGTGTGGGGTGAGTGAATAGGGAGTCCCGTCCCCCCCCAACGAAGGAGGAAAATATCGGCGGCGGCGGCGGCTGCAGCGCGAGGAATCGTCGTCGAAAGGGACAGAAAGGGTGAAGACACAAGATGGCGGCGGAGAAAGCTCAGGCGACATGGGGGCCCGAGCAAGACGAATTTTTGAGACGGTGTGTGGAGCTACTAAAGAGGGAGGTGCTGACCCCGATGCTACAGGCAATTGAGGGGCTCAAGGAGGCACAAAGGACCCAGGAGACAGAGCTCCGCGTGGTGGAGCAGAAGGTGACGGATAATGAGGACGAGATCCTGGGCCTGGCGGTCAAAACACAGACGCACGAGGCACTCCATAAAAAATGTATTGAAAGGATCGAGGCCCTAGAAAACAGAGCGCGAAGGAAGAACCTTCGGATACTGGGTCTCCCTGAGGGAGTGGAAGGAGCGGACTGTGGAGCTTATGTAAGTACGATGCTAAGCTCATTGATGGGTGCTGAGGCCCCTGCGGGCCCCTTGGAGGTGGAGTGGGCACATCGGATCCCGGCAAGAAGACAAAAAGCGGGAGAACCACCCAGGGCAACAATCGTGCGATTTCACCGCCTTAAGGATAGAGAAGAGGTCTTGAGATGGGCTAAAAAGATGCGGAGTAGCAGATGGGAGAATGCAGTGGTACGGGTGTACCAGGATTGGAGTGCGGAGGTGGCGAGAAGGAGGGCGAGTTTTAACCGAGCCAAGGAGGTGTTACACAAAAAGAAGGTGAAGTTCGGGATGCTGCAACCGGCACGACTATGGGTCACGTACCAGGAGAGACACCATTATTTCGATACGGCGGAAGAAGCATGGACCTTTATTAAAGAGGAGAAATTGGATCGGAACTGAGGGACTGATACTGCAGGGAATGTTATTGTTATTGTTATGGTTGATGTAAATAGAGAAGTAAATTGGGATGGGGGGAGACACTAGGAAATGTGGGCGCCGGTGGGGGGGGGAAAGAAGGGACATAGGCGGAGAATGAGGAATGGGAGGGGGAGAGGAAAGGGAGCTGCGCCACAAGAGGCGGGTCAGATAAAGGGATGTTCCCACGCCAGAAAGATTATGGCGGGAAGACAGGCGCAAGGCGGATGGGAGTTCCCCACACGGGGGAGTCAAGGAGTGAGGAGGAGTAGCCGGGGTCAGTTGAAGTCAGCTGACTTACGGAAGTAATATGGGGGGAGCAATCATGCTAGAAAGGGATCTAGCGGGGGGGGGGAACAACTGGGTTGCTGCTGCGGAAATCAAAAAGGAAATGGCTAAAGAGTGGGTGGACGGGGATGGAATGCGACGCCTGGGGAGCGAGTGGGAGCGCGGAGGCGGGATATGGGACTGGCCTAGAGAAGGTGATGGCTAGTCGACACGGGAGGGGTGCAGGTAGCCCCCTGGTGAGGCTGATCACGTGGAACGTGAGAGGCCTGAACGGACCGATTAAAAGGGCCCGAGTGCTCGCGCATTTGAAAGGACTAAGGGCAGACGTGGCTATGCTCCAAGAGACGCACCTGAAGGTGGCGGACCAAGTTAGGTTAAGGAAAGGATGGGTGGGACAGGTGTTCCACTCAGGACTAGATGCGAAGAATAGAGGGGTGGCCATATTGGTGGGGAAACGGGTAGCATTTGAAGCAAAGAACATCGTAGCAGATAGCGGAGGTAGATATGTAATGGTGAGTGGCAGGCTGGAGGGAATGGAGGTCGTGTTGGTTAATGTATATGCCCCGAATTGGGACGATGCGGGATTTATGAGACGGATGCTGGGTCGTATACCGGACCTGGAGGTAGGAAACTTGATATTGGGAGGGGACTTCAATACCGTGCTGGATCCAGGGCTAGATAGATCCAGCTCAAAGACCGGAAGAAGGCCGGCAGCGGCCAAGGTGCTCAAGGGGTTTATGGACCAAATGGGGGGAGTGGATCCATGGCGATTTCTTAGACTGAGGGCCAAGGAGTTCTCCTTCTTCTCCCATGTCCATATAGTGTACTCCCGGATAGATTTTTTTGTTTTCGGAAGGTCGTTGATCTCAAGGGTGGAAGAAGCTGAGTATTCAGCCATAGCGGTTTCGGACCATGCCCCACACTGGGTGGACCTGGAACTAGGAGAGGAAAGGGAGCAGAGAGCACTCTGGCGATTAGATGTGGGATTGATGGCGGACGAGGGAGTGTGTGCAAGAGTGCGGGGGTGTATTGAGAGATACCTGGAGGTCAATGACGACGGGGAGGTCCGTGTGGGAGTGGTATGGGAAGCACTAAAAGTGGTGGTCAGAGGAGAGCTGATCTCCATTGGATCCCACAAAGGGAAAACAGAGGCCAAGGAAAGGGAAAGATTACTGTGGGAGATTCTAAGGGTGGATAGGGAATTTGCAGAGACCCCGGAGGAGGGACTGTACAGGGAGAGGAGACGACTCCAGACGGAGTTTGACCTCCTGACCACCAGAAAGGCAGAGGTGCTGTGGAGGAAGGCACAGGGGAGGATGTATGAATATGGGGAAAAGGCTCGTCGCCTGCTGGCTCATCAGTTGCGAAAGAGGACAGCGGCAAGGGAGATAGGGGGAATTAGAGACGAAAAGGGAGCCACGGTGCGAAGAGCAGGGAAGATAAATGAGGTGTTCAAGACCTTTTATGAGGGACTGTATAGGTCCCAACCCCCGGAGGGAGAGGAGGGGATGCGGCAGTTCCTGGACCAATTGAGGTTCCCGAGGGTGGAGGAGCAGGAGGTGGAAGGCCTGGGGGCACCGATTGGGGTGGACGAGGTTATTAAGGGGCTGGGGAACATGCAAGCAGGGAAGGCTCCGGGACCAGACGGGTTCCCGGTGGAATTTTATAGAAAATATGAGGACTTGTTGGCCCCGTTGTTGGTGAGGTTCAATGAGGCCAGGGAAGGAGGGACTTTACCCCCGACAATGTCGGAGGCGACGATATCGCTAATTTTGAAGAGGGATAAAGATCCATTGCAGTGCGGGTCCTATAGACCTATTTCATTATTGAATGTGGTCGCCAAATTGCTGGCAAAAGTACTGGCATCGAGGATAGAGGACTGTGTCCCGGGGGTGGTGCACGAAGACCAGACAGGGTTCGTAAAAGGGAGACAACTGAATGTTAACGTGCAACGACTATTAGGGGTGATAATGATGCCCCCAGTGGAGGGGGAGGCAGAGATAGTGGCGGCAATTGATGCAGAGAAGGCATTTGATAGGGTGGGGTGGGAGTATTTATGGGAGGTGTTAAGGAGGTTTGGGTTCGGGAACGGATTTATTAGCTGGGTCAAACTTCTTTATGGGGCCCCAACGGCAAGTGTAGTCACGGGTCGGCAAAGATCGGAGTATTTCCGATTATATAGGGGAACAAGACAGGGATGCCCGCTGTCTCCACTGTTGTTCGCGTTGGCAATTGAACCTTTGGCCATGGCGTTGAGAGACTCCAGGAAATGGAGAGGGGTGATTAGAGGGTGAGAAGAACACCGAATCTCGCTATACGCGGATGACCTACTGTTGTATGTGTCGGACCCAGCGGGGGGATGATAGAGGTTATGCGGATGTTGAGGGAGTTCGGAGATTTCTCGGGATATAGGCTTAACATGGGGAAGAGTGAACTATTTGTGATACACCCAGGGGACCAGAGTAGAGAGATAGAAGGCCTGCCTCTAAGGAAAGTGGAAAGAAACTTCCGATACCTGGGGATTCAGATCGCTAGGAGCTGGGGAACCTTGCACAGACTTAATCTGACACGATTGGTAGAACAAATGGAGGAGAACTTCAAGAGGTGGGACATGCAGCCTGTGTCGTTGGCGGGCAGAGTACAGGCAATTAAGATGATGGTCCTCCCGAGGTTCTTATTTGTATTTCAATGTCTCCCTATACTAATCACTAAGACCTTTTTCAAAAAAATAGACAGGAGCATCACGAGCTTCATGTGGGCAGGGGAAGTCCCGAGGGTATGGAGGGGGTTCCTACAACGTAGCAGGGACAGAGGAGGATTGGCGCTACCGAATCTGGGCGACTACTATTGGGCCGCCAATGTGGCGATGATTCGTAAATGGATGATGGAGGGAGAGGGAGCGGCGTGGAAAAGACTGGAGAGAAAGTCCTGTAAAGGGACGAGCTTAGAGGCGCTGGTGACGGCGCCGTTACCGTTCTCACCAAAAAGGTTTACCACGAACCCGGTGGTGGCGGCAACATTGAATATCTGGGGACAATGGAGGCGACAGAGAGGTGTGCGGGGAGCCCTGGTGGGGTCCCCAATCAGGAACAACCATAGGATTGCCCCAGGAAGAATGGATGGAGGATTTCAGAGCTGGCACCAGTTGGGAATTAGGAGGGTGGGAGATTTATTTATAGATGGGACGTTTGCGAGCTTGGGAGCATTGGAGGAAAAGTATAAGTTGCCCCAGGGAAACTTCCTTAGATATATGCAGGTGAGGGCGTTCACTAGACAACAGGTGAGGGAATTTCCGCTGCTCCCGGTACAGGGGATTCAGGACAGAGTGCTTTCGGGGGTGTGGGTCGGAGAGGGCAAGGTGTCAGAGATATACCGAGAGATGAGGGAAGAGGGGGAGGAGTTGGTGGGCGAACTAAAAGGAAAGTGGGAAGAAGAGCTAGGGGAGGAGATAGAAGAGGGTATGTGGGCTGATGCCCTAAGCAGGGTAAACTCCTCTTCCTCATGCGCCAGGCTTAGCCTGATTCAATTCAAGGTGCTTCATAGAGCACACATAACGGGAGCAAGACTGAGCAGGTTCTTTGGAGTGGAGGACAAATGTGGGAGGTGCGGCGGAAGCCCGGCAAACCACGCACATATGTTTTGGTCGTGCCCGGCACTGGAGGGGTATTGGAAGGGAGTGACGGGAGTGATTTCTAAGGTGGTGAAGGCCCGGGTCAAACCAGGCTGGGGGCTAGCTCTATTTGGAGTTGCGGATGAGCCGGGAGTGCAGGAGGCGAAAGAGGCCGACGTTGTGGCCTTTGCGTCCCTAGTAGCCCGGCGTAGGATTCTACTCATGTGGAAGGAGGCGAAACCCCCCGGACTGAAGGCCTGGGTAAACGATATGGCGGGGTTCATAAAACTGGAGCGGATAAAGCTTGCCCTGAGAGGATCGGCTCAAGGGTTCACCAGGCGGTGGCAGCCATTCCTCGACTACCTGGAGGAACGTTAGAGGGAAGATAGATGACCAGCAGCAGCAACCCAGGGGGGAGGGGGTGGGTGGAAGTTTTTGTTTATGTTAAATGATTAGATTACTATGTTTATTAGCCATTTGTTTATTGATAAACTTTCTTTACTGTTATGTTTGTTCTGTAAGGGGAAAAAAAATTTGTTCGAAAAAATTTCAATAAAACATATTTTTTTTAAAAAAAGGTGAATGCAGTTACAAGAACAGACTCTTATCCTGTCCCACGTTTGGAGAATTGCATTGAGAAAGTGGGACAATCCGCTTTTATTTCCAAATTGGATTTACTTAAAGATTACTGGCAGGTACCTTTATCCGAAAGGGCGAAGGAGATTTCAGCTTTTGTGGCTGCAGATGGTATATACCAATTCAAAATTAGGCCATTTGGCATGAAAAACACCCCTGCCACATTTCAACGGTTAACTAATACAGTCGTTTCAGGATCACTCAATTGTGCGGTATATACCGACGATCTGGTAGTTTTCAGCCAGCCATGGAAAGAACATTTAAAACATCTTATGGAGTTATTCGATTGTCTTCAGGAGGCGGGTTTGGTGATAAACCTAGTCAAAAGTGAATTTGGAAAAGCCCAAGTCACTTTCCTTGGCCATATAATCGGACAGGGTCGATTGGTCCCATGGGATGTGAAAACAAAAGTAATTGGGGAGTTTCTGATACCCTCATCCCGAAGGGAAATAATTAGATTTTGTGGCATGAGTGGCTTTGATCGAACATTTGTGCAAGAGTTTTGTAGTGTGATTGCTCTGCTGACGGACTTGCTGAAGAAACGCATAAAATAATTTCAATGGACAGCGGAGTTTCAACATGCATTTGACTGCCTGAAAGCTGTGGCAACCGATACTCCTGTATTGGAGATTTGCAAGGGACTGTGTGATCCGATTTAACTAAATTATCTGACTTTAAAGAGAAATGCCGAGGCATAGAGGAATGGATGGATCGTGCAGAGACTTTCTTGTTCAAAGAGACTGTGAATCGAGAAGGATTTCGGTTGGAGGAAGAAGAACGAAGAAAAAAAAATGGACTATATTATTATACCTGTTTGTGTGTTTTTTTTTGAACCCGTTAAGTCTTCTTAATTGATGGTACAAGGGTGAAAAATAAAACCATCCTGAAGTTGATGATTTTTTTTTTCTTGGGGGGAGGTGTCATGTGAGAGTACCTTTAAAAAATGGATGTTTAACAATGAACCTTTAAGAAATGGAGCTGATCATATTACTGAAGTGATGTCAGAGAGTGGGGGGAGCTGAGCTCACTTCTGCTTTTTGGTTTCAGTTTTAGAAGGCAGCTGGGAATGTCTGTGTGTTTTACTGAGAGCTGCAGGAAGAAACACAGAGCTGGTCTGTTGATGTCTGCAACCCAAAGACTATAAATATATTGAATGCAACCTCATGTCTATTTTTGAAGGTTTGAAGTCTTTTGGATGTTTAAAGGAACAGTTTGAAGGATTATTTAATGTTGTAGTTTTTGGGGGTATCTTGAGTTCATAGAATAAACATTGTTTTGTTTTGAAAACCATTTGTCCATAATTGCTGTATCACACCTGGAGAGTACGCCGTGTGCTTCCCACACCACAATCTATTAAAAGTTGTGGGTCGATTTAACTCCATGAAACACTTTGGGGTTCTGTAAATCCGGACCCATAACAGAAGTTATACAGGGCTTGGTGAGGTCACACCTTAAGTGTTGTGATCTTTTGGTCTCCTAGTTTGAGGAAGGACATTCTTGCTATTGAGAGTGTCCAGTGAAGGTTCACCAGACTAATCCCCGGGATGGCGTGACTGACGTATGAAGAAAGACTGGATTGACTAGGTTTGTACTCACTGGACTTTAGAAGAATGAGAGGGGATCTCATCGAAATATATAAAATCCTGATAATAGTGGACAGGCTAGATGCGGGAAGAATGTTCACAATGTTGGGACATCCAGAAGTAGGGGTCACATTCTAGGAATAAGGGGTAAACTATTCAGGACTGAGATGAGGGAGAACGTCCTCTCTCCGAGAATTGTGAACTTGTGGAATTCTCTACCACATAAAGCTTTGGGGCCAGTTTGTTGGATATATTCAAAAGGGAGCTGGATGTGCTCCTTGCGGCCAAAGGGATCAAGCGGTATGAAGAGAAAGTGGGAGTGGAATACTGAATTTGCATGATCAGCTCTGACCATATTGAATGTTGGTACAGGCTCGAAGGGCCGAATGGCCTACTCTTGCACCGATTTTCTATGTTTGTTTTACTCCAATCCATAAAATCTGAACAGTTAGAATTGCTAAATGCTGTGTCGCATTGGAAAATTGTTTAAAAGACATGGGGCGGGATTTTCCGACCCCCCGACAGGTCGGAGAATTGTCGGGGGCTGGCGTGAATCCCGCCCCCGCCGTGTCCCGAAGTCTCCGCCACCAGAGATTCGGCGGGGGTGGGAATCGCAACGGTCGGCGGGCCCAGCCCTGCCGATTCTCCGGCCCACGATGGGCCGAAGTCCCGCTGCTGGAATGCCTGTCCCGCCAGCGTGGATTAAACCACCTTTTGAACAGCGGGACAAGGCGGCGCAGGCGGGCTCCGGGGTCCTGGGGGGGGCGCGGGGCGATCGGGGCCCACCGATCCGCGAGCGGGCCTGTGCCGTGGGGGCACTCTTTTTCTTCCGCCTTCGCCATGGTCTTCACTATGGCGAAGGCGGAAGAGGCCCCCTCCCCTGCGCATGCGCGGGGATGACGTCAGCAGCTGCTGACGCTCCCGCGCATGCGCGGACCCGCGTCGCCCGGTGAAGACGTTTCGGCCCCGGCTGCCATGGCACCAAAGGCCTTTCCCGCCAGCCGGTGGAGCGGAAACCGCTCCAGCGCGGGCCTAGCCGCTCAAGGTGAGGGTTTGGCCCCTAAAGGTTCCGCACCTTTGGGGCGGCCCAACGCCGGAGTCGTTCCTGTCACTCCATCACGCCGGGACGCCCGCCGGGTAGGGGAGAATCCCACCCCTGATACTGAAATTATAATTCTTTTTCCTTGTTGCCAACAATGTGTTTGGTAAAACTTTGCGACATTTATTATCACTCTTTGTACCAACCTCCATAAATCATTCTCTTATATGTGCTTTTTATGGAGGTAGATGGTCGGAATTTTGCACCTCGATTTACTGCTGGCGTAAATGGCGACAGGGGCACAAAATATACAAGAGCCAGAAAATGTGATTTGCCCCGGCAAGATTTCCTGGAGCAATTGTCTCCGCCCCCCTCCAATGACAATACAGTGTTTCCACCATGCAATGAGCGGAACACCATTTGCACATTATCATCTAATTTGCAGGCCTCCCCACTGCAATTTTCCACCAACATTGAAAAGTCCGCACCACAGCAACGTGATGTCACGTTGCCGTGCTTCACGACCGTTTTTTAAAAACAGCTAGCTAGTTAGGGATACCCTTTAGGTTCAGCGTCATTAGTGTCTGATGCACACTTTACATAAGGGTCTAGCTGCTGGGTTCCATGCGCTGAGATCAGGCATTCACAATGACTGGGTTAAGTGGTGGCCCTGAACATTATAGAGGAACTCCTCATTATCAAGGAGAAACTGGTGTTTTTGATGTTTTCTTTCACTGTCTGGGTTCGCCAACCAAATAGCTGGTAGCCTTGCAGAGAGCAGGTGGAGGAGGCTTTGGAATGAGGATCCAGCCTTTCGGTGCAGTTGTAAGAGCGGCACTACATGCTGAAATCTTCTGAGAGCAGGGGGCCATAGAGAGGTTGCAATAAGTGAGATTTATTTCATTTACAGAGGCAGTTGCTAACTTAAATAGATGGTTACGATCTACAATTGCCCATCACCTGTGCCCACGTTCTGTAACTAGACTTTCTTAATCTCTCTAGCCCTACCTCTACATCTTGCTTAACCGTGCCCTGTTGACTGTGATGATGTTGGCGGATGCCCTCTGGAGGGCCGAGAACTGGAGGGCCTCAGTCTGCGTTTTAGGTGCTGCTATGTGGTGATGCCACCCTCAGCCTGTGGGGCAGGAGCTGATTCAGTCACAGGAAGAAGAGAATCAGATAGGCTGGACACTCCTGGAGTCTCCTGGGTGGCTCTGCACCAGCCTCTCTCCTCCCTATTGATGCTCCAGGTGCCCTGGCTTCCTCCTTGGGATAGAGGGACAGCTGGAGTGAGGTCGAGAACCCCTGCCATTCACTAGCGTTAGCACACGTGGATGCCCACAATGCCTGAACTATGGAGTTAAAACCCTGCACCATGCAATTCATATACTGCTCCAAGAAGTATATGTCCTACACCAGGGCAAGGCAGAAGTCATGCGGACACCATCCACGCAGTGTTGACCTGGCTGCCTCTAAGTACTGGCATGATTTCCTCAGACAGAAGGAGTTGGGACTCCTCCATTCAACCTTTCAATCCGAGGAGTGTAGCTGACACCCTTCCTGATGTTCCCGACTTTACCTTTGGAACTCCAGCAGCTGAGGCACGACCGAGTCCAGAGACACATCATCTGCCTGGGGCTCAGCAGAGTCCTGGCCTCAAGCAGTCCTCTGAATGCTGACTCCCTCACACATCCCTGGCTCCGATTGCCCTGCATCAGAGAGATTGATGCAGGGCAGTTTGACACCAATTTGACACCAAAGCTCCTCTTAGTCCCAACGAGGTGTGTGTCTCTGCAGTGGTGGAGGGTACAGCTGAAAGCTGTGAGGCATCTTCAGTCTTCACTTCAGATAATTCATTGGAGCTGGTCTGTGGGGTGGACTGTAGTGCCTGGCTGGTGGAGGCATTGGGCTGCTCCCCTGATGTACCTGCAAGAGAAGGGAGATGAAATTAGTGCATGGCAGGAGCCTAAGGATAGAAGAGACAAGACTTCTGTTAGGATGGTATGCTGTTGCTATGGGTCCTTATTTTGTTTTTTGGCTCCCACCTCACCCTCGGTGCAGGAGCAATCATCTTCCTCCCCGGCTAGAGGTGGTCTCTCCTTGAATGCCAAGAGGATTTTTAACTTTTTTGGTATCCTTCCATCCCTATTATGAGCCAGCTTGTCCTGCAAGAAAAGAGACAGGAAGAGTAGAAGCGTACCAGGACAGATGGTAAGGAGGCTGGAATATGCGGTTGGTGAGTGGGAGCAGGGAGATGATGGGGAGATGAAGTGTTGTTTGGTAGAGCGAGTAGTAGTGTCTTTGAGGTGGCAATGAGTGAGCTCCCGGTGAATGAGTGATGTGTGGGTGAATGTTGACAAATGAGAAGAGTGACTTACCCTGGCTGACCGGAGGAGATAATTCTTCCTCTTCCTGAACTCGATACCCGTCCTCCTCTGAATGGGGATGGTGCTTACCAGCCCTGCCATCGCCTCCCATATGAGGTTGGTGACTTAGCTCGATGGTCTCCTTCCTACCTGTGTGTACAAGATGTGGCTCCTCTCCTCTACAGCATCAAGCATTCAGGTGAGGGAGCCCTCATCTTTGCAGCTATTCTCTTGTTGGGAGCACTGGGGCCGCCTTTAAACAGAGCGCACTGCTGATTGTGGGGTTCAGCTGATGGCGGGGTGGCCGAATCAGAGGCCCCCGCCACAGAGGTGGCAAGAAACCCATGAAATTTTTATTAAGTAGCTAAAAATATAGCAGGAAAACCCAATAACACCACTGGCGGGCTACCGTCTGCTTTTCCCGCCTGAGATGACACTTTACTTTTTTTAAATTGAAAATTCTGTCCTTTGTTTTTATATAAGTAGGTCTATCACTCATTCAGTCACCCGTATGTGAATTGCTCAGTTATCCTTAATACATGTATTAATTGTTTTGCCTCTAATCCACGCTTCGTTTAAATTCTTTGTTGATTTCTTTGCAGTGCTGGAATTGGTCGAACTGGTGTCCTTATTGCCATGGAGACAGCAATGTGTTTAATTGAAAACAGCCAACCTGTATACCCACTGGATATCGTTAGAACAATGAGAGACCAGCGAGCCATGATGGTACAGACATCGGTAAGATCTGGATAATAAGTGTGAAAGAATAATGAAGCTATTTATTTAATTAAATTTTAAGATCTTGAAGGAATATTCAAGTGAATTTTCAAGCTAAACACTATGAATTTTGGCTAATTTATTGTCTTCCGTCTCCCTCAGATATGTGCATTAGATATTTCATGTACCATTTATATCTCGCCTCATTCTCTGACAGCACAATCTTCTTCTTTGTCCTCATCAATTACCAAACTAAATCATTTTAAAATGTACAAAAGCTGTACAGATTTAATCTCCTATTCTCTTGAAATTATAAAGTTGCCTCTGGCAACGGTAAACTGCACTACAGTAATGCATCAATATGTTGCATCACCTTAAATTTCTTCCAATTATTTTTACAGATTAAGTTATGGCATCTTTCTTGCACCATTGCTGTCAGCTTAAACATTGTAATGCACTGCAACCTAAAAGTCATTAGTTGAACTGATTGTGAGGAGCACGATTAAGATTCACACCTGAAATTTTGGGAAAAATTTATAAAGAGTGACACCAATAACTTGACTTGCAAGTACAGAGCATCTTTCTGCCACATCAAATGATAATGCTGTCATTCTAACAAATTAAAAAATTTAATTACCCATTTGTATCATTTGACAGTTTATCCTCATTGTCTGGTTGCATAATGTCGTATGGATCTAGAATTTGAACATGTTACAGATGAGCAAACATTTTTTCTTTGCATAGACCTCCTGATCTCAAATTCCATGCTGCTTTGATCCATTTCTTACAACTGTTTTCATGCATCGAGCCTCTCTCATGAACATGGATATCAAAGCTTTTCTGGGATTTCCCTTTGAGGAGAGTTTTTCACTTGAATATCACCATGGGTTTTAATTTTGCATCATCCGCCATACAAGATGGAAAAACAGTGAACCATGTCTTTGCATGGCCAGTCAGCTTTACAGGGCTTTTTTTTTTTAAAACCAATCTCGGTAACAGCTTGTTTGCTGGTATGCCAAGGTTCATCAGTGTTTCGTCGATATTTCTAGTTCAGGCTAATCGTATACATTCTCCCCTCGATGTCGAATGAAAAATGGAATTTGGTGATTTTTGCCATGCAGTTCATGTGGCACACGCTTTGAAATTTTCATTCCCTGACAAAATACTAATTCTTCATGAATCTTATACACCACCTGGCACTGGCCTTGAATTCTGGAATAGTGCTTCTCTTCATTTCTCCAGGGGTGTAAAATAGGATGGTCCCCCAGGTAATAATATGATCATTTTGGCAATGCTTGTTAACCCGTTCTGCCACTTCTTTTTCCTTCCATTTAAATTGAGCTTTGTACTTGTTATTCTTTCTCAGAGACATTGTAATAGACCATGTGGTGCCCATTAATCTTCTGGATTGGCTGGGAAATTGCCACTCGAATTGGAAAAAATGTAAAGGTTCCATGCATGTACCTTTCCATTAATGAACCGCAGCAATTGTCAAAATAATTGAGAACAAAGAGGCAGACTCATTTTTAAAAAAAAACTGAAACAGCTGCTATCCTTAGTTTATGGATCCATGCAGAGCTACAGAAAAAAACAATGTGATTCTACCCTTTGAAATTCCATTGACCTGTCAATCAAAAGGCAGGCAATGGAGTGTGAAATTCTGTGTAAACAATCCAGTTCAAAGCACTCAGCCTCTTAGGCATACACACAGACATCTGTACTTCAAAAGGCAGTGCAGTTGACTGAGTAAACCAGTTCAAAAAGTTTCCAGCACTTTAAAGGGATTACTTTCACCTTCATTTCACAGACCTTTAAACTTGGCCTACTGGCAGATGTTTTAAAGGGCTTAGTAGTACAAATGGGATCGTTTTCAGTTTATTATGAGAAAGCTTTATTTCTTAAATATTGACTTACTGTTTGAATGGTTTGGGGCACACTTTTACTTAATTTGATTTTTACATACTGAGTGGTTTAAAAGCTACAGGTGGGAGAGCAGCCAAAAGAGCTCCATCCCAGGGAAGACCCCTGACATAAGCCCCTCCTGTCCCTTGAACACAATTATTCATGAAGGAACACCCTGAGCATCCTGGCAGCAATTGTTGGAAAGGTACTTACCACCTTGTCACCCCTCAGACTACAAACCGCCAGGTGCATGTTCCTCAATACTTGCCCCAAATCACACCAATGGGACTCTCAGCTGGGTGGGCCGGAGCATCCCAGCTGGCTTATGAATGGTATGACCTGCCTGTCAATTACGTTTAAAATAGCTCTAATGAGCTACCTACATAGTCCTGCTGAGTCGGGATGGAAATCCTGACCGGGACATCGAGAAACCCACTATGGCTGGCAGGGGCGGGCTCGGAGGCTCATGACGCGTTTGCCACCCGGCGCAATTCTTCGGCCGATTGCGCATCCCACTTCCAGCAGGTGGACCCGGAGAATCCTCGCCAATGCCCCCAACACCTGAAGGCAGGCCATGCACATAGACTATAATAGTCAAAAACAATTCAAGTTCCCTAACTTTACCAAATATCAAAGAAATATTAAAACTAAGTTCCAAACAGTTTGCCAAATTTCAGTGCCTAAAGATCAAAAGATTATCACCAGGTTTACAGCCCCCAAAGAAAACTATAAAACAAGACAGCAAATACATCCTGGAGTGTGAAGCATTCACTCTGGTATTCTAAAACTCAGACTAATTTAAATTACAGTTTCTCCTTGAGTATAATTTCCTAGTTCTGTAACAGTATTTGAAAAAGCTTCGAAAGTAGCATGTCAATAAATAGATCACAAATTTCCTTGGTTTTAATTCTGCTGGTTACACTGGGATTGCACCTCTTGGCATGTCTCAATTTGCAAGATTATTAGATGCCTCACATGAATTGAGTTATTTCAGACACATCTTCCCTACCCATCTGACCGTGCCAGCAAGAAACTTGAGATCTGCCTGCTGCACTCCACCAGTGCTGACAATGGTCCCATCACCCTCTGGCACACTGAGAAGAGGGACTGACCAAACAATTTCTGTTTAAGCTATTTGCCTGGCTTGACCTCACGTGGGAACTACAAAAAACATTGCAAAGGTCACAAATGGCATCCTAAGTGACTGTGACCATGGTAAATTATCCCTCATCTTTCTCAACCTGTCTGCAAACTTTGGAATGGTTGACCACACCATCATAGAACTTACAGTGCAGGAGGCCATTTGGCCCATCAAGTCTTCACCGGCCCTTGGAAAGAGCACCCCACTTAAGCCCACGCCTCCACCCTATCCCAGTAACCCCACCTAACCTTTTTGGATATTAAGGGCAAATTATCATGGCCAATCCACCTATCCTGCACATCTTTGGACTGTGGGAGAAAACTGGAGCACCCGGAGGAAACCCATGCACACACGGGGAGGATGTGCAGACTCCGCACAGACAGTGACCCAAGCCGGGAATCAAACCTGCGACCCTAGAGCTGCGAAGAAACTGTGTTACCGTGCTGCCCCAAAACCTCTACACAGTCATCCAGCGGGGGTAGCAATGTTCCTTCAGCTGTCCAGCGCCAGTCTCTGGAATCTTCCCCCTAAGCCTATCTGCCTTTCTATGCCTCTCTCTCCCCGATTAAGGCACTCCTTGGCCAGGCATTTGATCACCTCTCCTTATGTAGCTTTGTCAAATTTTGTTTGATAATACCCCTCCTGTGAAGCCACTTGGACATTTCACTATGTAAAAGGCACTATTTCAAATTCATGCTGTCATTGTTGTTGTACACATCCACTCATGAAGAGTAACAGCAACTACAGCAATATTGGATCCTAACAAGAGGCTCAAGAGCAGGAACTTCCAGTTAGGGGTACTCAACCCAGTTATTTTCAAAGTGGTTCTACCAGGTTTCTGCCAGAAGTTTTAAAACTTTTACCAATTGATCTCACTTGGATCTGCATCATCCCACTGCTGCCTAATCTTTTTACTACCTAAAATTCACTTTCCTAATTCTGCTCCTACACAGCCTCCTAAGGCAACTTACTATCCTGAATGTCACAGCTCACATCTTTACCCGCATGAATTCTCAACCCCTAATCATGCTTATGGTTACCAAACTTCACTGGCTCATTACCTTCACAGAAAACCCATCCATCAAAAGTGCATACCAGAAATCCCAGGATCGGCTGCAGGCACATTTCCAAGTATTTAAAATAATGTTTAGAAAATCTTGTGCAGCATTCACCAGAATCTCCCATAAGCAATCTTGGCAGGTGAACTCCCCATCAGAGCCATAAAGTCAGAAAATGCCACTTCCTATGCCCTCTAAATGATTTTTAATTCTTTTTCCCACCTTTCAAATCACATTCCTTATCCATTAAGTGATCTCCAGCTGTATTTCACTGCATGCATGCACCCTCCATTCCTTCAGTGCCAGTTTGTACCACTTTCCCATGTTACACAGGCAATGGTTATCCTTTTTTTGTAAGGGCCCCGAAGAATCCAGCACAAGTTTTAAGGATACAAAATAATAAAGTTTATTTACTATAACAATATATACATAGTAATAGCAGTAACTTCCCTTGCTACCTTCTCCTTCCTCTTGGTTCCTGGACTGGCCAGCTTATTTATAGTAGAGGTTTCTCCGCCCCCCTCATTGGGGAAGTTCATACTCCCATAGGATTGTGGGATAATCATTAGTCCCCAGCCAATCGTCAGTAGGCAGGTTATAACATCCCTCCCCCCCAAAGTCCAAGGAATCCACCGTAGGCCCTGGCGAAGGGAGGCGTCAAACTCGTTTGGCCGCAGGCCGGACGCCATTTGCACGCGGCGCTGGATCAGGCGGCGTATAACGAGACGGAGACCGGCGCTTCCGTGATGAACGGCGCAGTTGTACATCCACAGCCTGTGGACCCGAGGATTCCCCCTCTGATTCATCCTGTGTCTCCATCTCGGAGTCAGAGTCTGATTTGGAGGACTACCTTCCCTGGTTTCTGGTCTTTGCCGCTGTTGAACTGAGCTCTGGGGGCGGGGAATCTTTTGCGGGGATGATCTTCTGGACCGGACGTGGTCTACATGTTTTCGCTGGAGACGACCCTGAGCTTGCACTTGGTACGATATAGGGCCCGTTTGGCGAAAGATTACCCCAGGAACCCAATGGGCACCACCAGCAAAATTCCGCACGAATACTGGGTCACCGGGCGCAAACTGCCGAATCGGACGATGCTGAGACAATCCCGGTCCCTGCCGTTCTTGTGTGCGGCGTACTTTTGCGCCAATGTCCGGGAAGACCATACTAAGGCGGGTGCGAAGTCTCCGGCCCATTAGGAGTTCTGCGGGAGCTACCCCAGTCACTGTAAGGGGGGTGGTCCTGTACGTAAACAAAAACCGAGCCAGTCTCGTGTCCATTGATCCGGAAGGCTGCTTCTTTAGGCCTCTTTTGAATGTTTGCACTGCACGCTCTGCCAACCCATTTGAAGCCGGGTGGTAAGGGGCAGTGCGGATATGGCGGATG
Organism: Scyliorhinus torazame; assembly: GCF_047496885.1. Taxonomy (NCBI): domain Eukaryota; kingdom Metazoa; phylum Chordata; class Chondrichthyes; order Carcharhiniformes; family Scyliorhinidae; genus Scyliorhinus; species Scyliorhinus torazame. The sequence continues at coordinate 149,337,599 of NC_092712.1, forward strand.
CCGTTCATCTTTGTAAACCTAGCAAACTCCTCACTCGTGAATGGAGTGCCATTATCCGTGACCAGCACCTCGGGGAGGCCATGCGTGCTAAATGATAAACGCATTTTTTCAATTGTTGCGCAGGACGTTGTCCCCTGCATCTTATGCACCTCCAGCCATTTGGACTGGGCGTCAATTAGTAGAAGGAACATGGATCCCTGAAAAGGGCCTGCGAAATCTGCATGTAAGCGTGCCCAAGGCCGCCCTGGCCATTCCCAGTGATGTAGGGGCGCGGCCGGCGGAAGCTTCTGATGCTCCTGGCAAATGGAGCAGTTTTGGGCCACCTTCTCAATGTCGGTGTCGAGGCCTGGCCACCAGACATAACTCCGGGCCAACATTTTCATCTTGGTCACGCCCGGATGCCCATTGTGCAAGTCTGATAATATCAGCTCCTGGCCTTTTTCCGGGACAACCACACGCGTCCCCCACAAGAGGATGCCGTCTTCCACGCTGAACTCTGACAGCTTGGAGGAAAATGCCCGTAACTCGCCTGGGAGCTGTCTATGCTTCCCACCATACAGGACTATGTGCCGAACCTTTGACAGGACTGGCTCCGTCTGGGTCCACTCACGGATCTGTGATGCCGTGACAGGCAAAGTGTCCATAAAGTTTAGGGTTGCGACCACCTCACCGGTCGTGGGGGTCAACATGGGGCCGGTCGATAAAGGCAATCGGCTCAGTGCGTCGGCATTTGCTATCTGCGTACTCATATAATACTCATATGCAGCAAGCAACAAAGCCCAGCGCTGGATCCGTGCAGAAGCAATGGGCGGTATCGGCTTATCCTCTCTGAAGAGTCCCAGCAGGGGCTTATGATCAGTCACGATAGTGAAATGAAGGCCGTACACATACTGGTGGAAGCGTTTCACCGCGAAAACCACTGCCAGGCCCTCCTCCTCGATCTGCGCGTACTTCTCCGCTGCAGTCAATGTGCGGGAGGCGAAAGCTATCGGTCGCTCGGCCCCGTTCTCCATCTTGTGGGACAGGACAGCCCCAATACCATACGGGGATGCATCACATGTGACGAGCAAAGGCTTTCCCGGATCATAGTGGGTTAGTAACCCAGACGACGACAATTGTTGCTTTACCCGCCGGAAAGCGGTTTCTTGCGGCTGACCCCAAACCCAGGTGTGATTTTTCTTTAGCAGCAGGTGTAAGGGGGCCAGCGTAGTTGCCAGATTGGGGAGGAACTTCCCGTAATAGTTTACGAGACCGAGAAAAGAACGAAGATGCAAAGTGTCAGTCGGGGTGGGGGCATGTTGAATTGCACGCACCTTCTCTGCGACGGGGTGCAGACCCTCGCGGACCCACCCGATAACCTAGGTAGACTACTTCTTTTGCCTGAAATACGCACTTTGTGTGACGTAAACGGACTCCAGCCTCCGAAAGGCGTTTAAGGACAGCCTCCAGATTTTCCAAATGCTCTTGCTCCGATGTCCCTGTAATCAACACGTCATCTAGGTAGACAGCCACACGTGGTAAACCTCTCAAAATGCCCTCCATAACACGTTGAAAAATTGCGCAGGCAGAGGATACTCCAAAGGGCAACCGTGTATATTCATACAGGCCCCGGTGTGTGTTAATTGTTACATATGGTCGGGAGGCAGGGTCCAGCTCCAACTGCAGGTAGGCGTGACTCATATCTAATTTTGTGAATGAGAGTCCGCCTGCAAGTTTCGCGTAGAGATCCTCTATGCGAGGCATTGGGTATCGGTCGAGTCGGGAAACTGTATTCACTGTAAGTTTATAGTCGCCACACAAGCGAACTGTGGCATCTGGCTTCATTACTGGCACAATTGGTGCTGCCCAGTCAGCAAAACGGACAGGCCTGATAATACCCAAACTCTCCAAACGAGTGAGCTCCCCTTCTACCTTCTCGAGCAAAGCGTAAGGCACTGGGCGCGCCCGGAAATAGCGCGGTGTGGCTCCTGGTTCAACTTGGATACGGGCTACGGCCCCTTTTATTTTCCCCAGACCAGGCTGGAATACCTCTGGGTATCGTCCTAGCACCTCAGTCAACCCTCCAGAAACTGTTTGGAGGATGTGCTGCCATTGCAACCGCAAATGGCGCAACCAGTCCCGACCCAACAGGCTGGGCCCATGGCCACGCACTACGATAAGTGGGAAACGCCCCTCCTGGCGTCCATAGACAACAGGGGTCATTGTAGTTCCTGCAATGTCCAGTGGTTCCCCCGTGTAGGTGGCCAACCTGGCCTGTGAGTCAGTTAGTGTAAGGGTCTGTATACCCTGCTTGATGCGGTCGAATGTCCTCTGGGCGATCACGGAGACCGCTGCGCCAGTATCCAACTCCATCTCCAGCGGGTGGCCATTGACCCGTACTGTCACCTTAATGGGGGCTACACGGGGAGCTGCCACACAATGCAGCTGCAGGCAGTCGTCCTCCGTCTCCACGTCCTCAGGAGTGGTCGCCGCAGGTTCATCCACATGGAAGGTACGGCCTCTGGGCTGGTCCCAGTTACGGCCTCTGGGCTGGTCCCAGTTTCGGTCGGAATGACGGCGCCTCTGGCGTCCCCAGGACCGCCGTCCGCGACGGGGTCGGCGCCTACAAGTCTGACACGGACATGGCTCCTCATCCATTGGCTCTGGAGAAGGCTCCCTTCGGGGAGGAATGTCCGATGGCCACTGGCGTCGGTCTGGTCGTTGCCTCGCCCAAGGTACCGCAGGAGTGTGGGGGGACGTTTTTGGGCGGAAAGGGTTTCGCCCCAAGGCATGCACTTCCATTCCCTGTAGCTCCTGTACTCCTCGCTCTGCGCTCTCTCGGGACAAGACTATTTGTATTGCCTGTTGAAAAGTCAATGTTGGCTCCGCTAACAACTTTCTCTGGGTGGCCGCATTGTTAATACCGCAAACCAAACGGTCGCGTAACATTTCTGACAAGGTCTCACCATAGTCACAGTATTCCGCAATCCCGCGTAGCCTGGATAAAAAAATCGGCAAGGGATTCTCCAGGGGTCCTCTCAGCGGTATTAAACCGGTAACGCTGGACTATCGTGGACGGGGTTGGGTTAAAGTGTTGCCCCACTATATTCACAAGTTCGTCAAACGTTTTGGTGTCCGGCGCAGCTGGGTACGTAAGGCTCCTAATCACCCCAAACGTATGCAGCCCGCAGGCAGTGAGCAATATGACCACCTGGCGCTCGTTTTCAGTGATATTGTTTGCCCGGAAATAGTAACGCATCCGTTGCGTGTACTGGTTCCAGCTTTCCAGCGCAGCATCAAAAACATCCAAACGTCCGTAGAGGCATGGTATAATAGAAAACAACTTCCAACCTGTATCCAACAAAAATCCAGGGAGGTGGCTTCAGCAGTGTAGACAGCTATTCACTTTTACCTTCGTCGCCAGTTTTGTAAGGGCCCCGAAGAATCCAGCACGAGTTTTAAGGATACAAAATAATAAAGTTTATTTACTATAACAATATATACATAGTAGTAGCAGTAACTTCCCTTGCTACCTTCTCCTTCCTCTTGGTTCCTGGACTGGCCAGCTTATTTATAGTAGGAGTTTCTCCGCCCCCCTCATTGGGGAAGTTCATACTCCCATAGGATTGTGGGATAATCATTCGTCCCCAGCCAATCGTCAGTAGGCAGGTTATAACACCTTTCAATCATTTTATTTATGCCTTTGGAAACCTCTCCCTGTACCTTTTATGCATTGCCATCTCCTTCCCTATTTCAAAAAGCACCCTTCTGTTTATTGTGATTTCCCAAGGGAAAAAGGATCCACAATCTGTCAATTCTCAATAGGTGCTTTACAGAAACTTCCAAAAAGTGGTTCAGATTTTGTGAATTTTCTTTATGGGTGGAATAAGCCATCAATGATGTTTATGATGATGTGTGATCTGTGAACATCCATAGATGAACTGACTTTATTTTTTTGCATATTATTGGCCAATAGTTTTTTTTTTACAGTAGCTGATGATTATCTTGTATGTTTTAATTTAATGTAATGAAAGCATATTTTAAGTTTAATTTTTTTTTCCAGAGTCAATACAAATTTGTATGTGAAGCCATCCTCCGTGTGTATGAGGAAGGTTTAATTCGACCATTGGAAGCATGCCAGGCTGCCAGTTAGTACAGCTGTTGGAGAATTTTGACTAATTTCTATGGATCGAAACAAACATGAAAATGTAGTGCACATCTCCGTGCTTGGCCAGCTCCATAAATCTTAAAGGAAACCTGGCTGATGATTGAGCACACCTGACGTCCGGCACTTTACACCGATGTTTAAATGAGGAATATATCAGTACACCATTGTTAAAGAGGCACCATATTTGAGTATATTGTCCTGTGTGTTTTCAAGTTATAAATTTGGGTTTGTTGTTGGCCTCCTTGCCATTCCAATGTACCTTTTCAGCAAAGCACGAAGGACCAGGCTGCATTTCGAATTTAACAAATTGACAGTTTAATCCATGACACACAGACACAATATTGAACAATGGGCTCATTTAAAGGCTAAAAATGCAACAAGCCTTGTTTAATGGTTCTGGTTAATGCTGCTAACTTTTTGTTTTTCATTTAATTATCTGATAGTTATTGGTTTAAAACAGTTAGAGTAATATCTGACTACTTATCACTTTGATTTCATCTCATTCACAGATTAGCTATGCCTCTTATTCCATGAAATCAGAACAGCTTTGAACTGGAAAGCACTACAGTTTTCTACACTGTAGGACAACACAGTATAACTTTATACAAAATGCAGACTCAGTGGGGCGGGATTCTCCACTCCCACGCCGAAGTGGCCGCGCCGTCGTGAACGCCGTTGAGGTTCACGACGGCGCGGAACGGCCCCGGTCCCGACTGATTCAGGCCCTGACAATGGGCCAGGATCGGGGCCGCGTCATCTACACGCGCCAGGCCTTGTCACCTGCGTAAAAGCAGCGCCGCATAGATGACGCGGCCGGCGCCGCATAACGGACGTCATCCGCGCATGCGTGGTTGCCGTCCTCTCTAAATCCGCCCCGCAAGAAGATGGGGGACGGATCGTGCGGGGCCGCGGAAGGAAGGAGGTCCTCCTTCAGAGAGGACGGCCCGACGATCGGTGGGCACCGATCGCGGGCCACCCCACATTCCAGGTGAAGCCCGGTGCAGGATCCCCCCCCCCCCCGCAGGCCGCCCCCCCAGCGTTCATGCACCGCCCACGACTGCAGCGACCAGGTGTGGACGGCGCCGAGGGGAACCCGCCGTTTTGGCCTGGCCGCTCGGCCCATCCGGGCCTCAGAATAGCGGGGGTGCCGGAGAATCGCCATTTTGGGTATCTCCGGCGATTCTCCGGCCTGCGGCCTGCGAAACTCGACCGGGCCGTTCCCGCCGCTTGGGAGAATCGCGGGAGGGCGTCGGACCGGCGTCCCCGGAAATTTTGGCGGCCCAGGCGATTTTCCCAACCGGCGTGGGAGTGGAGAATCGCGCCCCGTGTATAAATGCATGTATGCACAGAGAGTGCATATTTGGCCCTTCTAATTAGACTAAAATTTAATGAATTATTCATACATTGTATGTAAGTGTAATTAAGAAGTACAACAGTAATACTGCAATACAATTGATCCTTTATAAATCTTCATACAAAAAAGGGTGATCTGTTTTAGTCAAGGGTCCAAATTTTGAATCACAGCTTTGACTTGGTATTCAGGCCTGTCTGTCCTCATAGGACATTATATTTTTTATACAGTTCCTATAAAGGCCAGCTGCATGCTTTAAGACTGAGGGGAAACATCATGGAACCAGTCCCCCCGCCCCCCCCCCCCCCAAAAAAAACCCTCCCCTCACAGAATTAATACAAAACCATAAGTGTGTGGAATCCCTGGCAGAAGGAGGTAACAGTGAAAAGTAAGGTGATTCAAATTGTAAGGCATCACATTACTATGTTTATTCAGGCTAAATTAAACCTTTTGTAGATTATATTTCAGAAACTGTGGAAAATCAATAACTCAGAATGACCGAGGAAGAAGTCCACTTTGCAGTGTTGCAAGGAGAAGGATTGATTGGCTGCTTGTCTTTTCAATATTGCTTGTCTGTATATTTAGTTTATGGTACAGTGCAGTACAGTTTGGTAGTATCAAGTGTAGTATAGTTCAGTGCAATATAGTTTATGTGGTACCACATGCAAACTATTACAACGTTTGAGAAAGTTCTTCATCTTAGTGCTGTAATTTTGTTTAACTTTATCTTACAATCACATTTAGTTGCATTTGTAACTAGTTCTGTTGAGGGTAACATTGTTAAGAGGTGAAGCCCCTGTTTACATACATGAGATGGGTTTGCCAAATTTTGAATCTCTTTCTGGTAGCCTATAATATGCAAAATTGAGACATGCTAAGTGTTTCTAGCCAGGCTGAGCCCCTTCCTAAGCCAAGAAGGGAAAGCAGTGCTATTTGGATGAGATGCAGAGGAGTTGATGATAACATGCACTGTAAATTCTATGAAACTCTATGTACCCAGTTAAAACTGTTCCATAAAACACTTTGTACACTGCTGGTAAAGGAAAAGCAATTTGTTACTTCCATTGTTACAGCAATTTTAAAATTAGGTTTCATTTTTAAAAATTACTTGAATTGTAATTATTATACATAGAATAAAGCAGTATTGTTACAAAAATATAATGGTTTCACTGTAGAATTAGTGCCAATTAAAACAAACGTTTGTTGACATGTTAAGCCAAATAATTATTTGAAGTACAGAGTCATAACCAAAGATATGCTGTACTGAACAACTTTTCACGTAAATTTATCCAAACTTGCATTTCATCATTTATATTCACAAGAACCAAAGTCTTATTCTAATTCTGTTCAGTCCTGTCTCATATTTCCCAAAAGACCCCGTGCCAGATTTTGTAATTTGATGGAATAGAACTTAATGCAGTACAGTTCTTGTAATTTACACTGGGTATGGGGAGAGCATTACTATGCAGGTATCACTAGTTTTCCCTTATGTACCCTTATCTATATATTTTTTTGCTTCATTATATACGTGTTATTTACTTGTGCGCTTTAAAATTGTTGAAACGCAGATGCACAATTGCTGCTGTGATGTTTCAGAAAGTGTGCTCATAAATTAAGCAGTACGTTTGATTTGTAATATGTAATTTATTTGATCCCAATACTGCCATTAGTCCTTAATCTATAACAGTTGTGAAATTTCCTCCACAATCAGCTTAAAATTGGATGGGGTATGGTGGTAAAGGGAAACCATTTGGTTTGTGACTCCTGATTGTCCCAATCTGAGTTCACCATTATCTCCCCTTCCCAGGATCATTGCTGGCCCCTCTTTCCCCACTTGCTGCATGCAATTACTGGCAGAGCCCAAGTTCATGATTCATTTCCTTTCTGCCCATCTTCAGTCCCTGCTGCTAACAGGGGCTACCATGCCATGATGGTAGGCCTGAGTAGGAATAAATCCAGATCATTAAAATGTTTTGGGACGGGTACAAAAGATCACATTTTTTAAAAGCTGGTGGAAGGCTGGTCTTCAGAGGACTAGAATACAGGCAAAAGCAAATGATGTTACAGCTATACAAAACCTTGGTTAGATGTGCTCAGTTGAGTTATCACATTGTACCTCAGGAAGGATATGTTGGCCTTGGAGGAATGCCCTTGGACTGATACCCAGGCTCCAAGAGGTATATTGTGAGGAGAGATTACTCAAACTAGTGTGATTCTTGGAAATTTAAAAGGGTGATTTGTTCAAAGCTCTTGCAATATAAATGGGAACTGATAGGGTAAATAGGGAGAACTGTTTGCACTAGTTAGGAAGTCAAGAAAGAGCAGTCTAAAAATTAAGAGTCAAGCTTTTCAGGGGTGAAGTTAGGAAACATTTCCACATTTAAAGAGTGGAAAAAGTTTGGAATTCTCTTCCACAAACAACAGTTGATGCTAGGTTAATTGTTAATTTTAAAACTTAGATTTTTGTTAACCAAAGGTATTAAGGGATATGGGGCAAAGCTAGTTTATATGGAGTTAGGTCACTGATCAGCCATGATCTCACTAAGTGGCAGAATTGGTTTTAGGGACTAAATGGAGAACTTCCTGGCCATGTGGAGTTTGCACATTCTCCCCGTGTTTGCGTGGGTCTCATCCCCACAACACAAAATATGTGCAGGCTAAATGGATTGGCCATGCTAAATTCCCCATTAATTGGAAAAAATAAAATTGGGTACTCTAAATTTATTTTTTATAAACAAACTAAATGGAGAACTCCTCTTCCTGTTCATCTAATTGGCCCCATCATTTTTTAACTGTCCTTTTTATTATGCTTAAAAAATTCACAATTTCCCCATTGCGTTGACTGTCAGTCTTCACTCATTTTCCTCCTTGCCAAAATGACAGATGGGGAAGGCTTCTGTAACTGTTAGAACTTCATAATTTTCTTCTGTATCATTTCATATGCCTCTATTTAAATTCACATTTGCTCAAAAATACTTAACTGTGGAATTCTTAGCTTTGATTCACTCTTATTTCTCTAGTAAGAATATATTTAGGCTGTAGCTTATCCATCTTGTGAGTCAGTATTTCCCACTGCTCATCTGCTGTTTCATCTGACTTTTTTCCAACCAGTCCATCTCCTTCATTCTATGGAAATGAACTAATTTCTCAGCCTACATGAAGGACTTTTTAAAATCTTTTTTCAGGTGGAATTAATTATAATATGGTCACTATTTCACTGTTGTTCTCCTACCTTTGATCTTGTTCTCCTGCTTCAGACCAGATCCTGTATTGCATCAATCTTTGTTGGGCATGCACAGACACATCTCAGCATCAATTCTAACAGCATCAAAATTCTCAACCTAAAATTTGAGTTCAAACAACTAACTTGTACCACAGATTCTAGCACTGCTAATCCCCTCCATATAACCATCCCAAATGTCATCCACCTTGAACCTAATTGTTTTCATATGTAATCTTTTCTAATTTCTATCACTCAAGATTACCACGAGCACACTCATTATTCCTACTAAAATATGTGCCTGGTTGAACTCTGTCAGGATTTAATATCTCTGATGAAATTTTGAGCATTCATAGAGGTTGAACTACATTCGAAGAATTAAAAATAATATATTGAAAACAAGTAATCTAACATTCGCTAACTTAGGTAACTGCCTGTATTTATTATGTTTTTACAGCACAGAAACAAGCCAAACTGGTTCATGCCAGTGTTTATGCTCCACACGATCCTGCCCTACTTCATTTAACATCATCAACATAGCTTTGTATTTCTTTCACCTTTGTGTGGGACCATAAGACATAGCAGTGGAAGTAAGGCCATTCGGCCCATCGAGTCCACTCCACCATTCAATCATGGCTGATTTCAACTCCATTTACCCTCTCTCTCTCCATAGCCCTTAATTCCTCGAGAAATCAAGAATTTATCAACTTCTGTCTTAAAGACACTCAACGTCCCGGCCTCCACAATGAATTCCACAGACCCACCACTCTCTGGCTGAAGAAATTTCTCCTCATCTCTGTTCTAAAGTGACTCCCCTTTATTCTAAGACTGTGCCCCCGGGTCCTAGTCTCCCCTACTATTGGAAACAACTTCCCTACGTCCACCCTATCTAAGCCATTCATTATCTTGTAAGTTTCTATTGGATCTCCCCTCAACCTCCTAAACTCCAATGAATATAATCCCAGGATCCTCAGATGTTCATCGTATGTTAGGCCTACCATCCGTGTGAATCTCCTCTGGACCCGCTCCAGTGCCAGTATGTCCTTCCTGAGGTGTGGGGCCCAAAATCTTTACTTGTCTTCTCAACTATTCGTCATGGTCGCAAGTTCCATTTTCTAACCATTTTGGGTAAAGATGATGCTGAGTTTCTTGTTCTCTTGAGTGACCATCTTATATTTAAAGCATCTAGTTCTGATCTCCCCAGCAACTTGGGAGCATTGTCTCTCCATCTATTAAATTGTTTCATAATTTTTATCAGGCCACCTCTTGGTTTCTAGAGAAGAGACCCCAATTCCTGATTTCTGGATATCATTCCAGTAATTCTTTTGGCATTGAGCACCTTCAATGTCTCCAAATCCGTTCCATAATATGGAGATTAGAACTGTCCACAGTTCTCCAAAAGTTCTGTACGCATTTAACATAACTACTCTGCTATTCAATTCAATCTTTCAATAATTGATCCCGAGTGCTCATCTTGTGTCACTCTTTTTAGCGATTACTGAATCTGTACCCTCAGATCCCACTGTTCCTTTACCCCATTCAGACACTTATTTTTCAAGGAGTATGTGGCCTTATTATTATTCGATTAAAATATTCACTCACACTTATTTCTATTTACGATCATTTGTCAATTACATGCCTATTCTGCAAGTTTATCAATATCTTCCTCTGCTTTATCACAGTACTAATCTTTATTAACTACACTCACCTATTTGGTGTCGTCTACAAATTTTGAAATGATACTTAAAATTCTATGTACAAGTTGTTTCTGTAACTATTGAAGAAAAGTGGCCCCAGCACTGATCCCTGTCCAACACCACTTCTGACGATTTGCCTGACCATTGATCCCTAAACTCTTCTTGTTCTGTAGCCAGATTGCTATACAGAGCTCCATTTTGCGATTTGTATTCTGACTGCACATGTTCTGATCTTAGTCATGAGTCTGCTATCTTATCAAGGCCTTTTGCAAAACCAAAATATTATGCCTACTGCAAATTCCTTATCTACACTTTATGCTACTACTTCAAATAATTCAATGAAACTGGTCAAGAAAGACATTCACTTTGAAAAGGAACAAAGAAATGTACAGCACAGGAACACGCCCTTCGGCCCTCCAAGCCCATGCCGACCATGCTGCCCGACTAAACTACAATCTTCTACACTTCCTGGGTCCGTATCCCTCTATTCCCATCCTATTCATGTATTTGTCAAGATGCCCCTTAAATGTCACAATCGTCCCTGCTTCCACCACCTCCTCCGGTAGCGAGTTCCAGGCACCCACTACCCTCTGCGTAGAAAACTTGCCTCGTACATCTACTCTAAACCTTGCCCCTCTCACCTTAAACCTATGCCCCCTAGTAATTGACCCCTCTACCCTGGGGAAAAGCCTCTGACTATCCACTCTGTCTATGCCCCTCATAATTTTGTATACCTCTATCAGGTCTCCCCTCAACCTCCTTCGTTCCAGTGAGAACAAACCAAGTTTATTCAACCGCTCCTCATAGCTAATGCCCTCCATACCAGGCAACATTCTGGTAAATCTCTTCTGCACCCTCTCTAAAGCCTCCACATCCTTCTGGTAATGTGGCGACCAGAATTGAACACTATACTCCAAGTGTGGCCTAACTAAGGGTCTATACAGCAGCAACATGACTTGCCAATTCTTATACTCAATGCCCCGGCCAATGAAGGCAAGCATGCCGTATGCCTTCTTGACTACCTTCTCCACCTGTGTTGCCCCTTTCAATGACCTGTGGACCTGTACTCCTAGATCTCTTTGACTTTCAATACTCTTGAGGGTTCTACCATTCACTGTATATTCCCTACCTGCATTGGACCTTCCAAAATGCATTACCTCACATTTGTCCGGATTAAACTCCATCTGCTATCTCTCCGCCCAAGTCTCCAAACAATCTAAATCCTGCTGTATCCTCTGACAGTCCTCATCGCTATCCGCAATTCCACCAACCTTTGTGTCGTCTGCAAACTTACTAATCAGACCAGTTACATTTTCCTCCAAATCATTTATATATACAACAAAGAGCAAAGGTCCCAGCACTGATCCCTGTGGAACACCACTGGTCACAGCCCTCCAATTAGAAAAGCATCCTTCCATTGCTACTCTCTGCCTTCTATGGCCTAGCCAGTTCTGTATCCACCTTGCCAGCTCACCCCTGATCCCGTGTGACTTCACCTTTTGTACTAGTCTACCATGAGGGACCTTGTCAAAGGCCTTACTGAAGTCCATATAGACAACATCCACTGCCCTACCTGCATCAATCAGCTTAGTGACCTCCTCGAAAAACTCTATCAAGTTAGTGAGACACGACCTTCCCTTCACAAAACCGTGCTGCCTCTCACTAATACGTCCATTTGCTTCCAAATGGGAGTAGATCCTGTCTCGAAGAATTCTCTCCAGTAATTTCCCTACCACTGAAGTAAGGCTCACCGGCCTGTAGTTCCCGGGATTATCCTTGCTACCCTTCTTAAACAGAGGAACAACATTGGCTATTCTCCGGGACATCCCCTGAAGACAGCGAGGATCCAAAGATTTCTGTCAAGGCCTCAGCAATTTCCTCTCCAGCCTCCTTCAGTATTCTGGGGTAGATCCCATCAGGCCCTGGGGACTTATCTACCTTAATATTTTTTAAGACACCCAACACCTCGTCTTTTTGGATCTCAATGTGACCCAGGCTATCTACACACCCTTCTCCAGACTCAACATCTACCAATTTCTTCTCTTTGGTGAATACTGATGCAAAGTATTCATTTAGTACCTCACCCATTTCCTCTGGCTCCACACATAGATTCGCTTGCCTATCCTTCAGTGGGCCAACCCTTTCCCTGGCTACCCTCTTGCTTTTTATGTACGTGTAAAAAGCCTTGGGATTTTCCTTAACCCTATTTGCCAATGACTTTTCGTGACCCCTTCTAGCCCTCCTGACTCCTTGCTTAAGTTCCTTCCTACTTTCCTTATATTCCACGCAGGCTTCATCTGTTCCCAGCCTTTTAGCCCTGACAAATGCCTCCTTTTTCTTTTTGACGAGGCCTACAATATCTCTCGTCATCCAAGGTTCCCGAAAATTGCCGTATTTATCCTTCTTCCTCACAGGAACATGCCGGTCCTGAATTCCTTTCAACTGCCACTTGAAAGCCTCCCACATGTCAGATGTTGATTTGCACTCAAACATCCGCCCCCAATCTATGTTCTTTAGTTCCCGCCTAATATTGTTATAATTAGCCTTCCCCCAATTTAGCACATTCATCCTAGGACCACTCTTATCCTTGTCCACCAGTACTTTAAAACTTACTGAATTGTGGTCACTGTTACCGAAATGCTCCCCTACTGAAACATCTACCACCTGGCCGGGCTCATTCCCCAATACCAGGTCCAGTACCGCCCCTTCCCTAGTTGGACTGTCTACATATTGTTTTAAGAAGCCCTCCTGGATGCTCCTTACAAACTCCGCCCCGTCTAAGCCCCTGGCACTAAGTGAGTCCCAGTCAATATTGGGGAAGTTGAAGTCTCCCATCACCACAACCCTGTTGTTTTTACTCTTTTCCAAAATCTGTCTACCTATCTGCTCCTCTATCTCCCGCTGGCTGTTGGGAGGCCTGTAGTAAACCCCCAACATTGTGACTGCACCCTTCTTATTCCTGATCTCTACCCATATAGCCTCACTGCCCTCTGTGGTGTCCTCCCGCAGTACAGCTGTGATATTCTCCCGAACCAGTAGCGCAACTCCGCCTCCCCTTTTACATCCCCCTCTATCCCGCCTGAAACATCTAAATCCTGGAACGTTTAGCTGCCAATCCTGCCCTTCCCTCAACCAGGTCTCTGTAATGGCAACAACATCATAGTTCCAAGTACTAATCCAAGCTCTAAGTTCATCTGCCTTACGCGTAATACTTCTTGCATTAAAACATATGCACTTCAGGCCACCAGACCCGCTGTGTTCAGCAACTTCTCCCTGTCTGCTCTGCCTCAGAGCCACACTGTCCCTATTCCCTAGTTCTCCCTCAATGCTCTCACCTTCTGACCTATTGCTCCCGTGCCCACCCCCCTGCCATACTAGTTTAAACCCTCCCGTGTGACACTAGCAAACCTCGCGGCCAGGATATTTATGCCTCTCCAGTTTAGATGCAACCCGTCCTTCTTATACAGGTCACACCTGCCCCGGAAGAGCTCCCAGTGGTCCAGATAACGGAAACCCTCCCTCCTACACCAGCTGTTTAGCCACGTGTTTAGCTGCTCTATCTTCCTATTTCTAGCCTCACTGGCACGTGGCACAGGGAGTAATCCCGAGATTACAACCCTCGAGGTCCTGTCTTTTAACTTTCTGCCTAGCTCCCTGAACTCCTGCTGCAGGACCTCATGCCCCTTCCTGCCTATGTCGTTAGTACCAATATGTACAACGACCTCTGCCTGTTTGCCCTCCCCCTTCAGGATGCCCTCTACCCGTTCGGAGACATCCTGGACCCTGGCACCAGGGAGGCAACATACCATCCTGGAGTCTCTTTCACGTCCACAGAAGCGCCTATCTGTGCCCCTGACTATAGAGTCCCCTATTACTTTTACTCTTCTGCGCTTTGACCCTCCCTTCTGAACATCAGAGCCAGCCGTGGTGCCACTGCTCTGGCTGCTGCTGTTTTCCCCTGATAGGCTATCCCCCCCGACAGTATCCAAAGGGGTATACCTGTTCGAGAGGGGGACAACCACAGGGGATTCCTGCACTGACTGCCTGCCCTTTTTGGTGGTCACCCATTTCTCTGCCTGCACCTTGGGTGTGACCACATTTACATAACTGCGATCTATGACGCTTTCCGCCACCTGCATGCTCCTAAGTGCATCCAATTGCTGCTCCAACCGAACCATGCAGTCTGTGAGGAGCTCCAGTTGGGTGCACTTTCTGCAGATGAAGCCATCCGGGACGCTGGAAGCCTCCCGGACCTGCCACATCTCACAGTCAGAGCACTGCACCCCTCTAACTGACATTGCGTCAATTAATTAAAATTAAAATTTAAATTTTTTTTAAAATATTTTTTTTTAAATTTCAAAGTTACTGTTAACTATCTGTTTCCTAGCACTAGATTTCTAATAGAAATGCGAAAGCTAAATATAGTACTCTCCAATCTCTGGCTTAGATATCCCTCTAAATTATAATTAAGTAATTATGTTTAATTAGTTACCAATGCTTAATTTTTTTAATTTAGTGTAGATTCCCAACCAGCCACTCAGGCCACAGCTTTTCTGTGATGTTACTTCAGTTTCCCCCCGACACACACAATTTGAAAAAGGTATAAAAGTAAAAATGAGTAAAAATCACTTACTTACCTTCTTACCCTCTGAGTGTCTTAGATGTTCTCAGGTTCTCTCCCTGACAGAGACTGCTCCTCCTCCTCCGAACGGCTCCCGAAACTAGGTCGCGATCTTTTAAAATCTCCGCTCCGACTCGCAGCTCCCGCGCTTTTTAAATCTCCCGCGCTGTTTTCACTGTCCCGGCTCACTCAGCTCCCGCGCTGTTTTCAAAGTCCCAGCTCCCTCAGCTCCCGCGCTGTTTTCAAAGTCCCAGCTCCCGCGCTGTTTTCAGAGTCCCGGCTCCCTCAGCTCCCGCGCTGTTTTCAAAGTCCCAGCTCCCTCAGCTCCCGCGCTGTTTTCAGAGTCCCGGCTCCCTCAGCTCCCGCGCTGTTTTCACTGTCCCGGCTCTCTCTCCTCCCGCGCTGTTTTCAGAGTCCCGGCTCCCTCAGCTCCCGCGCTGTTTTCACTGTCCCGGCTCTCTCTCCTCCCCGCGCTGTTTTCAAAGTCCCGGCTCCCTCAGCTCCCGCGCTGTTTTCAAAGTCCCGGCTCCCTCAGCTCCCGCGCTGTTTTCAGAGTCCCTGCTCCCTCAGTTCCCGCGCTGTTTTCAAAGTCCCGGCTCCCTCAGCTCCCGCGCTGTTTTCAGAGTCCCTGCTCCCTCAGTTCCCGCGCTGTTTTCACTGTCAAGTCCCGGCTCACTCAGCTCCCGCGCTGTTTTCAGAGTCCCGGCTCCCTCAGCTCCCGCGCTGTTTTCACTGTCCCGGCTCACTCAGCTCCCGCGCTGTTTTCAAAGTCCCGGCTCACTCATCTCCCGCGCTGTTTTCAGAGTCCCGGCTCCCTCAGCTCCCGCGCTGTTTTCAGCGTCCTGGCTCACTCAGCTCCCGCGCTGTTTTCAGAGTCCCGGCTCCCTCAGCTCCCGCGCTGTTTTCAGAGTCCCGGCTCCCTCAGCTCCCGCGCTGTTTTCACTGTCCCGCCTCCCTCAGCTCCCGCGCTGTTTTCACTGCCCCGGCTCACTCACCTCTCGCGCTGTTTTCAAAGTCCCGGCTCCCTCAGCTCCCGCGCTGTTTTCAGAGTTTTCAAAAGAAAAACTATGTTCAAACTATTTTCAAAGAAAACATAGTCAATAGAAGTGTTGGCTTTCTATCTGAAGGTGTGGAATAAAAGTACAAGAAGGTAGTGTAAAGCTTGCACAAGATCGTAGGCCATATTTAGAGTATTTGTGCCTACTTTTGTACTTTATAAAAATAATTTTTAAAATAGCAATAGAAAGGATCTTAATTCACTAGAATGAAAGGTTGCAGATATAGAGAGATGTGAGAAGTTATCACTTTTCCATTGAGACTGAAAAGTTTCAATGAAAAGGATGATCAAATCAAAGTCTTCAAAATACATCAGAGTTATGGCAAAGGTAATGATTGTAATTCCTTCCGTACCTCGGTGAGATACTAACAGAGGGCACAAGTTTTAGATTATCACAAAAAGTTAACTGAAGGAGTCTGGTTCAACAATGAACACAGCTAGAAAGTAGAATACTGTTGTTGAAGCAAGAGCTATATGTTATTCCATAAGGGAAGTGGATACTCTCTTGATGAAGAGGAATATTAAATGAAATGGGATGTGAGCAGGAAGTGGGATTAGATTAAACAGCTCATGCGAGAAAAGCACCTGTGTAAACTTAATAAATTGAGGTGTCCTTTTTGGTGCTGCAAGAATATCGTAAATCAGAGATATTTAAGATATTTGGCACGAGAATCCCCTCAAAGGAGTTATTTTTATTTGCAATGACTTGTTCTATCCAGAATGCACTGCCTGAAAGGGTGATAGAAACTGAACACCATTGTAACTTTCAAAAATAAATTGGATATATATTTGAAAATTATTTTTTTAGGCCAATGGGAAGTGCGACTGATTGGATAGCTCTTCCAATGCAGTGACACAGGCATAATGGGCCAGCCCCCTTTCCTGTCAGATTCTATAATCAGGAATGCATTTATATAACACTGTATTCTTAGAAAAGGCAAGAGGTTAATTTAAAATCGACATGTATTCACAATTTGTCTGGTTTCTGAGGATGCCGCTAAAATTACAGCATGCTCTTGAAAATAGATTATGATCTTCAGGGCCTAGGTTGAACATTACAAATTCACATATTTTCTTATACTGATTATCATTGTGAGTCCAACTGATTTGCTGTAGAGAAATCTTTATAAATAATGAATATAGTTTTGCACTCTGCATTATTTGAAAAGGAGTATGAGAGGAATCCATGTTGATTGTGACATATTTTCACTCTATGGTTGCACAGTACGAGTATAACAAATCTTCATAATCAGTAGATAAAATCACATTCGGCACAAGTACAGGTACAGATTAGTTTTTCCTATTTATTTATGTCAATTTAACCCTTCTGAAACATTTTTAGCACAAGAGCTTAGCTAGTGCTTGCCTCCTAACTTAGATCCATGCAGTTGTGTGCATAAGGCAGTCGACACTATCTGACACTGGCCTCAATATTAAATCCCCTCCCACCCTTTTCCTACAGTGAATGGGAGGGTGCTAAACATTTTTAAATGTGACACACACACCCCTTCCTCAAACATGACCTGCACTTGGGAAGTGGAAGGACAGATGATGTCACTTACAATTGTTAATCAGGCTCCAAAAGAGCATTGGAAGCAATCAAACTGCTGCCACATGGATTTCTAAGACTTGGAAAATCCCAACAGAGCAAGGGAAGCGGTTCCAGAGGTTAAGTGCCTTGTGTCACATTTCTGTAGACCAGGAGGAGCTGTCTGTTGTACCCGAAGAAATCTTTCAGCCTCTCATCTGCTGATTGCAGGCTGCCTCTTACCCCAGCCTCACTTTGGACCGCGACATCCAAATCTGCAGCCTACTCCCTTCCTGATTGCAAGAGACTGTTCCCAAAAGCCTCCCGGCTGTGGCCTCTTGTCATTGATTTTCACATCTGGCTGTCCTGTCGATTTAGCCAGGAACCAGACAGTAAATTGGATTAAAATGTTAATGGGGTCTTGCAGTTAAATTTAGCAGAGCCTTCAAATCCCTGGCCTTGATGAGTTTTGTGGCTGCTTTTGGAATCCCTATAAATATCAGGACGTAGATGTAGGGGAAAGAGGCATAAAATAGTTGTGTTACAAGAGCAACCTCTTTCAGACTCTTCCCCCACTACCTGCCACACTCACCTCCTGATCACTACACAAGCACCAGGTTGAGATCACAAGTGTGAAACGTGAGTAACTGCCTTGCAATATTGCATAAATTCATGTCAAGACAACTTATTTCTAAATCAAATATAGAAATCTCTAATATATCTAGGCAATAAGTTCTTGGGAAAATATAAAGGATCATTTTTAAAATTTGTTTAGTTGGCACAGAATGCAAATTTTTTATGATGTCAAACTAGTATAGTACAAAAAGCTGATCTCAATCTATATTGTGGGTAGGTGAGCAGGTGCATAATTCACACAGATCAGGCTTATGTATCATTGAAACTTAAGTGGAGGTGTAATTTGTATGATAAATTTTACAATATTGGACATAAAATACTGCAAATTCCAATTTATAAATTGTTGAAGTATACAGATTGCACCTCTATAGTAAAGAGAAATAAAATGCATTAGAGCAGAATTTGCATTTCAGTTTTATATGGAATGTATCCCATTCATAAAGAAACATCGACTTACGAGTTGAAACAGTGGTGCCTGTTGGGTAAGTTCTCCTCTTCCATAAGGCATAATTTTCTGAATTTGCATTTCAATGGAGTGTTTTACCCACCAGAACGCAAAGACTGAAAATTCACATTTGAGCTTTGCACATTTTTTCAACTATTATCAGCTTTGACTCAGTGAAAGTACTTTGCCTCTAAGCCAGAAGCTCATGGGCTCAAGCCCATCAACGCACATTTGATGGACTTCTGGTCTGGTAGGAAAAGCTCCCCACTAGGAGTTCCAAATTAGATAAATTCTCCAATGGTGTAATTGATATCAGTACAACTTATCAATATTAATAAATCACATTCTTGCTTTGCTCAGGTTTGACTAAAAAAACAGAATTTTGTGTTCAACGCCTGAGTTTTATGATGACAAGTGGTTACATTTTACCTTGGTTATGGAACTAAATTAAAATATAATTAATTGAACTCTATGTTTATTTTAAATTTGTACTTTAGTTTACTCTTAGTATATGCAGTATCACAAAAATTGTGTGGTTTAAGTATATGTTACTTTAAAATTTAGAGCTATCTGCACATAAAATGCGAGGCACAAAACATTGTTATTTATTCACATGATGAAGCTTATACTAATTCTAAAGTGTAACTGACTGGAAATCTACTTGCATTGAAATATCTGCCAGGGCTGTATATTAATTATGCAATAAGACTAACATATACTAATTTGATGTAGTGTCAGTCACCCACCCAGCCTATTTGAAATTTAACTGAATGTGCCAAGTGCCATGGTAATTTGATCATGAATTCTTCCAGCTTACATTTGTGATCAAAACATCGGGTTAAGTTATTTTTTAATGCGTTAATGCATAAAATTAAAATCTGAATTAACTTCAGCCATGATTCTGCTATCCACTTAAAACTAGTGAACTAGTCTTATCTCCAATAGATAATTTGGGGGTTTAACACCACTGTAAAATTACAAATCTCTTGTTAAATAATCTCAGATGTCAGTGTTTTGTATTAACATTGTCCATTGATGCACTTTCAGTCTCACACCATAAATGTAGAATTATTGCAATGCATGGATATTTGTAAATGTATTTAGATTGAATGATTTCAAATTGCTTATTCTTTTTGTAAACTTTATTTTGTTCCTGGTTTCCAGTGTTCCATAATTGCCCAAAATAGGTTTTGCAATAGAATAATTTGTGTTTTCTGTGCAACACCATTTTGATGCATTCTGTGCCTTATTTTACTTTACGAAGTCTTACAACACCAGGTTAAAGTCCAACAGGTTTGTTTCGATGTCACTAGCTTTCGGAGCGCTGCTCCTTCCTCAGGTGAATGAAGAGGTCTGTTCCAGAAACACATATATAGACAAATTCAAAGATGCCAAACAATGCTAGGAATGCGAGCATTAGCAGGTGATTAAATCTTTACAGATCCAGAGATGGGGTAACCCCAGGTTAAAGAGGTGTGAATTGTCTCAAGCCAGGACAGTTGGTAGGATTTCGCAGGCCAGATGGTGGGGGATGAATGTAATGTGACATGAATCCCAGGTCCCGGTTGAGGCCGCACTCATGTGTGCGGAACTTGGCTATAAGTTTCTGCTCGGCGATTCTGCGTTGTCGCGGGTCCTGAAGGCCGCCTTGGAGAACGCTTACCCGGAGATCAGAGGCTGAATGCCCTTGACTGCTGAAGTGTTCCCCGACTGGAAGGGAACATTCCTGCCTGGTGATTGTTGCGCGATGTCCGTTCATTCGTTGTCGCAGCGTCTGCATGGTCTCGCCAATGTACCACGCTTCGGGACATCCTTTCCTGCAGCGTATGAGGTAGACAACGTTGGCCGAGTCGCACGAGTATGTACCGCGTACCTGGTGGGTGGTGTTCTCACGTGTAATAGTGGTATCCATGTCGATGATCTGGCACGTCTTGCAGAGATTGCCATGACAGGGCTGTGTGGTGTCGTGGTCACTGTTCTGAAGACTCGGTAGTTTGCTGCACACAATGGTTCGTTTGAGGTTGCGCGGTTGTTTGAAGGCAAGTAGTGGGGGTGTGGGGATGACCTTGGCAAGATGTTCATCATCATCAATGACATGTTGAAGGCTGTGAAGAAGATGACGTAGTTTCTCCGCTCCGGGGAAGTACTGGACGACGAAGGGTATTCTGTCGGTTGTGTCCCATGTTTGTCTTCTGAGGAGGTCGGTCCGGTTTTTCGCTGTGGCGCGTTGGAACTGTCGATCGATGAGTCGAGTGTCATATCCCGTTCGTACGAGGGCATCTTTCAACGTCTGTAGAAGTCTGTTACGCTCCTCCTCGTCTGAGCAGATCCTGTGTATACGGAGCGCTTGTCCATAGGGGATGGCTTCTTTAATGTGTTTAGGGTGGAAGCTGGAGAAGTGGAGCATCATGAGGTTATCCGTGGGTTTGCGGTAAAGCGAAGTGCTGAGGTGACCGTCCTTGATGGAGACGAGTGTGTCCAAGAATGCAACTGATTTTGGAGAGTAGTCCATGGTGAGTCTGATGGTTGGATGGAACTTATTAATGTCATCGTGTAGTCGTTTCAGTGATTCTTCGCCGTGGGTCCAAAGGAAAAAAATGTCATCGATGTATCTGGTGTATAACATCGGTTGAAGGTCCTGTGCGGTAAGTAGGTCCTGTTCAAACTTGTGCATGAAGATGTTGCCGTATTGGGGTGCGAATTTGGTCCCCATGGCTGTTCCGTGCGTCTGGATGAAGAACTTGTTGTCGAAGGTGAAGACGTTGTGATCCAGAATGAAGCGGATGAGTTGCAGGATTGCGTCTGGAGATTGGCAGTTGTCGGTGTTGAGTACGGAGGCTGTTGCAGCAATGCCGTCGTCATGGGGGATGCTGGTGTAGAGTGCCGAGACGTCCATTGTGACGAGGAATGTTCCTGGTTCAACTGGTCCATGGGTGCTGAGTTTCTGTAGGAAGTCCGTCGTGTCGCGACAGAAGCTGGGTGTACCTTGTACGATGGGTTTCAAGATGCCCTCGATGTAGCCAGAGAGGTTCTCACACAGGGTCCCATTGCCTGAAACAATAGGGCGGCCTGGTGTGTTGGCCTTATGTATTTTTGGGAGGCAGTAGAGATCTCCAATGCGGGGAGTACGTGGGATGAGAGCACGTAGGTGCTCTGAAGATCTGGATCCAAGGTCTTGATCAGTCTGTTAATTTGGCGGATGTGTTCCTTGGTCGGATCTGCGGGTAACTGTCTGTAGTGTTCTTGGTTGTTCAGTTGTCGGTATACTTCTTTGCAGTAGTCCGTTCTGTTCAGTACGACAGTGCCCCCTTTGTCTGCTGGTTTGATGACGATGCTGTGGTTGGTCCTGAGAGCGCGGATGGCATTGCGTTGTGCTTGGGTGACGTTCGGGGTTGTCTTGTGAATGCGACTGATGAATCTGGCATTGACGCGACTCCTGACGGCTTGAGCATACATGTCGAGTCTAAGGCAGCGGCCTTCCGGAGGGGTCCAATTCGACTCTTTCCTCTTCGGTTGCCGCACCGCAGATCTCTCGGTCTGCTGTTCCTGTTCATTGGTAGTCTGCTTGGGTTAGCTGTTGGCCTCTTGGGGTCTGTGGAAGAATTCCCGGAGCCTCATTCGCCTGATGAATTCCTCCGTGTCTGCCGCGAGACTGATGGGGTCCATTTTGGTGGTGGTGCAGAAATTAAGCCCTCTGCTGAGGACTTCGATTTCGTCTGGTTGAAGGGTGTAGTCTGACAAGTTGACAATAGATTTCCCTGTATTTTCTACTGTGACACCGGGGGTGGCTTGGTTGCTGCCGGTGGTGATGCCAAGTTTCTCAAGCTTTCTGTTCTTGGTATGCATATAGGTGGCATAGTATTGTTGTCTCATCTGTTTGGCGGTGTTCCGCAGCTGGTCTGCTGCATCCTGAGCGCAAGTTGAGAATATGGCCTCTATCTTGGTTTCCAGGTTGCGTCGTCTGCTGTAGAGCTGGCTATTTTACTTTGACCAATGAGCAATACAGATCAAAATCTTTGTGTAATAACATACTCAGAAGTGCTTTTGGAAGAACCCTGAAAAGTCATCTACCAGACATTTGACAATTGCTAAAGTCACAAAAAATAAATCAATTTAAATTTGATTTATTTACTTAATTTACTGCAAGGTACTGGAATATGCCTTAAAGTACAATTTTATGAGGTTTCCCGAAAGAATTAATGGAAGTATTAAAATAATCAACTTCCCCCTCCTTAATTTGTTTTGTCTCTTGCTATGATTATATTTGTTGCACAGATAACACTGATATTAATGGAATCAGACACTGGTATCATTATTTGTGTACATAATGAACTGAACTAGAGTGAAAACTCACACTGGAGTATTGCATGTTTTTTTGTAACAAAACCCAGTGAAATAATCACGATCATTTGTTAAATAGATCATAATTCTTTGCTGAACTGTATGCAAATAGTACAATCAGTTTTGTTTACTTGTAAGAATGACCAATTTGGCACTTTTGCCTTTCTTGTTTATAAGAAAAGAACAATAACCACTTTTTTTGTTTGTTAAACATAGTACTTATGACACTGGAACATCGTGTATTTTTCTTCAAAATGTTAAATTATCTGTTTTGGTTATTCCATTATATTGTACACTAAAATTTTAAATACTGTTCAGAATCTAATTGATTCTATTTTAATTTCATCTGTTTGTTTTGATATTGATAAGCACATTTTGTGCCACAATAGTTTTCTTTATCCTCATTGGGGATTTTTAAGGTATTATAAAACATTAATATTCAAAATAATTGTGAATATAATTTTTTTAAATCTGAATTAGCATCCTAACTCGCTACTCTGAATAACCATTAAATTGTAAATTAATGTTAATATTTTCAACATTTAAATTATTAAGATACTTAGTAACTTTCCTGAATGAATGTAATAAAACAAAAAATTGTTTTATTTTTGTAGCTTCACTTAAAGGTTAATGTTAATATAGTAATTGTACTTATTTTGGTTCTGGAGTTGTTGGGAAGCACACTTCAGCAGGATCTGATTTCAAATTCTAGACATTTTTGGTTGGTGTAAAAGAAAATGTCAGTATGATACAATAGTTACAATTAATTGATACAATAAAGTATTGTTTGTTTATTCCTTTAATGTTTTGTTTGACGATATGTGTATATGACCTGCATATTGTTGAAGATGTGAAAATCAGAAGAGTTGGAAGATAGAAAGAGAAATAACTTCATATGCCATTTTCTTTTCTTGGGAAGCAATTATAGTTTGATGTCAGTTTAACGATCCATTCAGCGGTTTCACCTGCCATAGGAGCAGGGGTTGGCCATTCAGCCTGTCAGACCTGCTCTGCCCTGCAATACAATCATGGCTGTTTGGGCACTTCAATGCCTTTTACACACACTATCCCCATAACCCTTTATGTTATTGTCAATCAGAAATCTATTAAATTCTACTTTAAACATAAAGTTTCCACAGCCCTCTGGGGTAGAGAATTCCAAAGATTCACAACCCTCTGTGTAAAGAAATTTCTCCTCATCTGGGTTCTCCTCATCTGGGTTCTATGTGGCACCCTCCCTTATTTTGAAATTGTGCCCCCTGGTTCTACACTCCCCAACCAAGGGAAACATCTTACCTGCATCTACCCTGTCTATCCTATTTTGCAGGTTTCGGTGAGATCACCTCTCATTCTTCGAAACTGTAGAGGACACAGGCCCAGTTTGCCCAATCTCTCTGTATAGGATCATCCCGCCAGCCCCAGAACAAGTCTGGTGAACCTCTGTTGCAGAGAAAATATGAGTGCAATTTGCAGAGGGGTGTAAAAATAAGAAGGTAATTATAGTAGGTGATTTCAACTTTCCCAAAATTAATTGGGCTAGCCATCATGTTAAGGGCTGAGATGAAATAGAGTTCTTTAAATGTAAACAGGAGAACGTTTTAGCTCTATATGTAGAGGATCTAACAAGGCATAATGTAGTGCTGGACCAAATTCTGGGGAATGAAGTCGGACAGGGGGTTGATGTGTTGGTGGGGAGCATTTTAGTGATAGCGACCACAACATGGTTCAATTTAAATTTGTTATCGACAAAGAAATAAGACAAGTTGCAAAAAAAGGTTTTGGATTGGGGGAGAGCAGATTTTAACAAAATAATGCAGGACCTGGCCAAGGTACACTGGAAAGAGTTACCTGTGGGGAAACCTACAGAAGAGCAGTGGGAGGTGTTCAAGGTTGAAATGGGGAGGGTATCGGCCCAATATATTGCCTCTAGAGTAATAGGAAGGTGTAACAAACCCAGATAACCATTGATGACCAGAGACATTCAGGATGAGAAGGAAAAGAGAGGCTTTTAACAAGTATAAGGAGAACAAGTCTGCAGAGGCATTAGTGGAGTACAGAAAGTGCAGGATGGAGCGTAAGAAATCAATAAGGAGAGCAAAGTGGGGATATGAGAAAGCTCTGCCTGGTAAAAGTAGGGAAAATCCGAAGATATACTTATCAATGGGAAGAAGATAATCAAGGAAAGGGTAGGGCCCATTAAGGACCAAGGGGAAAATCTGTGGGTGGAACCAGAGGACATTGGTCGGGTGTTGAACGAATATTTCACATCAAGAGAATGAGGAGGTAGTTATGGAACTCTGGGAGAGAGATTGTGAGGTTCTTGAGCAAATTATCATAGGGAGTGACAAGGTATTGGCGGGCTTAAAAGTGGAAAAATCTCCAGGTCTGGATGAATTGTGTCTCAGGATGCTACGGGAGGTGAGAGAAGAGATTGCCGGAGCTCTGACCCAAATTTTTAATACCGCTCTGGCCACGGGGAGGTGCCAGAGGACTGGAGAACAGCTAATGTGGTCCTACTATTTAAGTAACGTTGTAGAGACAAGCCAGGGAACTACAGACCAGTGAGTCACAGGTCAGTGGTTGGTAAACTAATAGAGAAAATTCTGAAGAAAAGCATCTATCTCCACTTGGAGAGGCAAGGGGCTGGATTCTCCGCCCCGCTGTGCCACTTTTCTGTCCCGACCCGCCGGCGGGATTCTCCGTTACGCCGGGCGGTCAATGGGGTTTCCCATTGTGGGGCAGCTTCACGCCATCGGGAAACCCCCGGGCGCCGGTAAACCGGAGAACCACACCCAAGGTTTGATCAGGGATAGTCAGCATGGCTTTGTCAGAGGGAGGTCATGCCTAATAAATTTGACAGACGGTATCGTCAAATGGACGGATACATGGAAGATGGAATTTAACCCTGGAAAATGTGAGGAGTAATTTAACAAGGAAGTATACTGTGAAAGGTCTGACACTGGGAAGTTCCGAAGAACAAAGGGACCTTGGCGTGTGTTTGTCCATAGATCTCTGAAGGCAGAAGGGCAGATTATGGTGGTGAAGAAGGCAAATGGAACACTCGCTACCAAAATAGATTACCTCTCATTTTTCCATATTATATTCTATCTCCCATATTCTTGCCCACACTCCAAGTCTGTCCAAATTCTCCTGTAGCCACTTTACATCTTCATAACACACATTCCTACTGAGCTTTGCATCATCCACGAACTTGAAAATGTAATAATAATCTTTATTAATGTCACAAGTAGGCTTACATTAACACTGCAATGAAGTTACTGTGAAAAGCCCCTAGTCGCCACTCACCGGCGCCTGTTCGGGTACACAGGGAGAATTCAGAATGTCCAATTCACCTAACAAGCACGTCTTTCGGGACTTGTGGGAGGAAACCAGAGCACCCGGAGGAAACCCACGCAGACACGGGGAGAACGCACAGACAGTGACCCAAGTCGGGAATCAAACCCGGGTCCCTGGCACTTTAAAACAACAGTGCTAACCACTGTGCTACCGTGCCGCCCTAAATTTGGGCCACACATCCTATTCATTGATATATATTGTGATCAGCTGGGGCCCAAGTACTGATCCTTGCGATACGCCATGGGAGATGGGCATGGGATTGGTGCTTGGCTTGCATTGTGGAAGAAAGCATCGTATTGGTCAGGGTCAACGATTTTTATTAATTAACAAATATGTCTTCAACTGCCCCAACAATCCCCCGATGGTGCCTCCCCCACACAACGCACTCAACCCCCACCCTTACCCCCTCCCCAACCCCCCTTTCCAACCCAGTGATCCTCGACCTGCTTAGCCTTCCGTTCTCTACCGCTGCATCCAGGTGTGTCCCCAGGATGCACCTCAGAGGTGGAGGCAGCCTGCTGCCTACCGGATCCCGTAGCCTTTGCCCCTGGCGGCTGTCTCCTGGGTGCTCTGGGGCCGGAGGGTGGGGCGATGTTAGGAATCAGATAGTAAGGGCAGCACGGCGGCGCAGTGGGTTAACCCTGTTGCCTCATGGCGCCGAGGTCTCAGGTTCAATCCAGGCTCTGGGTCACTGTCCGTGTGGAGTTTGCACATTCTGCCCGTGTTTGCGTGGGTTTCGCCCCCACAACAACCCAAAGATGTGCAGGGTCGGTGGATTGGCCACGCTAAATTGCTCCTCAATTGGAAAAAATGAATTGGGTACTCTAAATTTATAAAACAAAAAGGAATCAGATAGTAGATAGCCTACGTAATTATAATTATTGTTAATAAAAGGTTATTTGTGTTTAAAGTTTACAAACCTGGTGACTGGCCAATTTAACTCAACCAAAGTCACAGGTATTCATGTAAAATTTCACTTGTTGCGACTCCGGGTCAAGTGGGGCTGGAATAGGGCAGCACGGTGGCGCAGTGATTAGCACTGCTGCCTCACGGCGCCGAGGTCCCAGGTTCGATCCCTGCTCTGGGTCACTCCATGTGGAGTTTGCACATTCTCCCCGTGTTTGTGTGTGTTTCTCTCCCACAACCCAAAGATGTGCAGGTTAGGTGGATTGGCCACGCTAAATTGCCCCTTAATTGGAAAAAATGAATGGGGTACTCTTTTAAAAAAAAAAAAAAAAAATGTTAAAGTGGTGCCGGAATTGCCATGCACTCACCCATGGTGTTGTAACACCAGGCAGTGAACATTTCAGCAGCTAATATGGGAAAGAAACAGCCTGTGATTGGAGGAGCAGCGAATACCAGCAACGGTGAGTCTTCTGGAAACACATTTTCTCCCGTGGGGGAACATGAGAGCAGGGATCTGGCAACAGTGAAGCAAAGAGCGAGGGGGGAGCAGGGTGCCACTGCCCTGGGTATAGAGGCTGACTAGGTGCCCCAAGACTGAGATGCTGTGGTGACGCCCTGAATTGGAGGAGGTGGGTGGGGAAGAGGCTGCCTGGTGTGTGTGGGAGTGAATGTGTGTGTGTCTGTGCATGCGAGCGCAGTCATGATGGTACAATCAGATGAGAAATGATGGGAGGAGGGTCAAATGAAGCATATACATTGACATGGACTAGTTGGGCCCAATGGCCTGTTTCTTGCCATATATCCTATGTCGTGATGAACGGAACAGAGTTACTAAGATTCTAGGTTTTGGTAGAGTCAACTCTAATAGGATAAGACAGACTGATGACAGCAAACTATCTGGTACTATTACAGACGCGCAGTAAGAGATGTTCAAAAATAATTTTGCTTAATACAGAACCACAATAAACTCCCAAGAGGAAAAAACTCTTCTTACCAAATAAAACTGCCAAGAGGGAGACTGGAACCAACACACAAAACTAAACAAAAAGAGCACCAAAAAGTACAAAGAATAGCATGGATCCAGGGGACTTGGGGAGATATAACGAGCAGCAAAGGAAGCCAAAAAACAAAATCGAGCTACCAAAAGGGAGTAAAAGAAGAAACTTGGCAAGGATATGATTAGCTCATAAAATTTTACAATTACATTGGAAGGAAAAACATTGTCAAAGGACATTTGGACCTTTTAGAATCTGAAGAAATAATATTGTAAAATGAAAATAAAGAGATGGCAGGTTTGTTGAACAATTACTTTGTTCAAGTCTTTTCAGCAGAACAGGTCAATGCCTGGCATTCCAGGGAAATTAATACTGAATCAAAGACTGGAATTCACTAAAGCCAATCCAAGGAAAAAACAATGACGCTTCACTCAATCTGCAAATGCTCTCTCCAATCCGAAATTGTCTCTACAATGGGAATGGTTTGAAACAGATGTGAGAGAGAAAGCACAGAATTATAAATATGTCTGTCCAACATCTGTTATGGCAAAGTTTTTGTAATCTATTTCCTTCCTAACTGCTGACTGAATCTGCATGTTAACCTCAAGGGATTCTTGAACTAGGACTCCCAAGTACCTTTGAGCTTCTGATTGCTGAAGTCTTTTCCCATTCAGAAAATAGTCCATGCCTCCATTGTTCCTTCCAAAGTGCACAGCCTCACATTTTTCCACATTGTATTCCATCTGCCACTTCTTTGCCCACTCTCCTAGCCTGTCCAGGTTCTTCTGCAGCCACCTCCCACCCACCCCCCCCCCCTCCCCCCACCTCCCCGCTTCCTCAATCCTACTTATCTCTGCATATCTTTATATCATCTGCAAACCTAGCCACAGTGCCCTCAAATAACTCTTCCAGATCATTAATGTATATAGTGAAAAGTTGTGGTCCCATACAGACCCCTGAGGCACACCACTAGTCGCCAGTTGCCATCCTAAAAAGATCCCTTTATCTCCACTCTCTGCCTTCTGCCAGTCAGCCAATCCTCTATCCATGCCAGTATCTTACCTTTAACACCATGGGCTCTTAACTTATTTAACAGCCTCCTATAGGGCACTTTGTCAAAGGCCTTCTGGAAATCTAAATAGATCACGTCTACTGGTTCTCCTTTGTCTAGCTTTCTTGTTATCTACTCAAAGAATTCTACCAGATTCATCAGACATGACCTCCTCTTGATGAAGCCGTTGCTGACTCAGTCCTATTTTATGCACTTCCAAGTTCTCCACAATCTCATCTTTAATAATGAATTCTAAAATCTTACCAATGACCAAAGTCAGGCTAACCAGCCTATAATTCCCCATCTTCTGCCTCCCTCCCTTCTTAAACAGTGGTGTTACATTAGCCACTTTCCAGTCCTCTAAGACCCTCCCTGCCTCCAGTGATACCTGAAAGATCACCAACAATGCCTCCATAATCTCCCCAGCTACCTCCTTTAGAACTCTGGGGTGTAGTCCATCTGGCCCAGGTGATATATCCACCTTCAGACCGTTCAATTTCTCCAGAACCTCCTCCTTAGTGATGGCCACTACACTTACCTCTGCCCCTGATTCCCTCCTTCCTTTCCACTTTCTGGTTTATTGCTGCTTCTGAGATGTTACTTGTATCCTCTATGGTGAAGACTGATGCAAAATATCTGTTCAATTCATCTGCCATCTCCTTGTTTACCATGATCAGTTCTCCAGACTAACTTTCTATCGGACCAACACTCACTTTCTTAACACTTCTTTGTTAACACTTGCATAAAAAACTCATCATCTGTATTCCTATTTCTGGCTAGCTTTCTTTCATGTTTTCTTTTCCCTCCATATTAATCTTTTAGTTATCCTTTGCTGATCCATATATTCTGTCCCATCTTCTGATCTGCCACCTGCTTTTTCACAATTATATGCTTTTTCTTTAAGTTTGAAAATATCTTTAACCTTTCTAGTTAACCACGTTAGCACAGTGGTTAGCACTGTCACTTCACAGCGCCAGGGTCCCAGGTTCGATTCCTGGCTTAGGTCACTGCCTGTGTGGAGTCTGCACGTTCTCCCTGTGGGTTTCCTCCTGGTGCTCCGGTTTCCTCCCACAAGTCCCGAAAGATGTGTTGTTAGGTAATTTGGACATTCAGAGTTCTCCCTCTGTTTACCCGAACAGGCGCTGGAATGTAGCTGCATTTCACAGTAACTTCATTGCAGTGTTAATATAAGCCTACTTGTGACAATAAAGATTATTGTTAACCACGGATGGTGGGTCCATCCTGAAATCTATCCTGTGCATTCTGAAATATCCTCTTTCGTGTTTGCCACTGCATCTCGATTGACCTATCCCTTAACCTCATTTGCCAATTCACTTTAGCCAGCTCAACCTTCAAGCCCTCATAATTGCCCTTATTTAAGTTTAAAAACAGGCTTAG
This sequence comes from Scyliorhinus torazame, assembly GCF_047496885.1. Classification (NCBI taxonomy): domain Eukaryota; kingdom Metazoa; phylum Chordata; class Chondrichthyes; order Carcharhiniformes; family Scyliorhinidae; genus Scyliorhinus; species Scyliorhinus torazame. Next base: position 149,368,349 of record NC_092712.1, read on the forward strand.
ACCCACTCCTCTCTCAAATTGAATGTAAAATTCAATCATATTATGGTCGCTGCTACCTAGGGACACCTTCACTATAAGATCATTAATTACTCCTATCGTGTTGCACAATACCAGGCCTAGTATAGCCTGTTCTCTGGTTGGCTCCAGAACATGTTGTTCTCAGAAACTATCCAGAAAGCATTCAATTAATTCCTCATCTAGGCTACCTTTGCCCATTTGAGTTTTCCAATCTATTTTTAAATTAAAATCACCCATGATTATCACTATGCCTTTCTGACAAGCTCCAATTATTTCTTTTATGCTCCACCCTACCATGTGGTTACTATTAGGGAGACTGTACACAACTCCTACAGGTGACTTCTTGCTGTTACCATTTCTCATCTGTACCTAAACCATTTCCATGTCCTGGTGTCCTGAACTTAGGTTATCCTACCTACTATGCTGATATCATCATTAACTAACAGAGCCACCCCTCCACCTTTTCCTCTCTTCCAGTCCTTCCTAAATATCCGATACCCTTCAATGTTCAGGTCTCAATCCCTGTCCTCTAACAGCCAATATTCCATAATGGCTATCAAATCGCACTTATTTATTTCAATGTGCGCTCTCAGTTCATCTATTTTGTTTCAACTGCTACATGCATTCAGATACAGCGCTTTTAGTTTTATCTTTTTATTCTTTTTATAATCTCTAGTCTCATCATTTAATTTGATGTTAAATTTGTACTCTATGCCTTCCTACATGGTCTGTTTTTTTCATTTCCCATAATAATAACTTTCTCTTTCTCCTTGTCTCAACTCTTTGATTTACTACGGGGGCGATTCTCCAAAATGGAGACTAAGTGTTCGCGCCGTCGTGAACGCTGTCGCATTTCACGACGGCGCGAAACGGGCAGGGGGACGACCGATTCTGTCCCCCACACGCCGTTCCAGCCTCCCTTCCCGGCGCCAAATGGGCGCCGTGCCAACCCGCACATGCGCAGGGGACTTCTTCAGCGCGCCGGCCCCAACTCAACATGGCGTCGGGGTTCAGGGGCCAGCCTCGCAAGAAAGTAGGCCCGGGGTGGGAGGCTGGCCCGCCGATCAGTGGGCCCCGATCACGGGCCAGACCCCATTGGAGGTCCCCCCCCCCCCCTCCCCCCGGTGAAGGAGCGCTCTACCCCGCCCCACAGGCTGCCCTCCGACCCTTCGCGCAGAGTAGCCGCCGGCAGCGACCAGGGGTGAACGGCGCCGGTGGGACTCTACCGTATACGCGCGGCCGCTCGGCCCATCCGGGCTGGAGAATTGGTAGCCCCATCGATTCCAGCGGCCCGCGGCTAGTGCCACGTCAAACGTGCCGGCGCAAATGGCACCGATTCTCCGCACCTCGGAGAACCGCGTGTCGGGGCGTCGTGGCGCGGTTGCGGCGATTCTCCGGCCCGGCGCGGGGCTCGCAGAATTGCGCCCCACATCTTCCCAAATGTGATCCCTCGCCCCCACTAATTTGTTTAAAACTCTCTCTACTTCCCCAGTTATGCAGTTTGCAAGAATGCTGGTCCCAGCAAGGTTCAGGTGTACCGTTCCAGTGGTACAGATCCCATATTCCCCAGTACTGGTGCCAGTGCCCCATGAACTGGAACCCATTTCTCCCCACCAGTCTTTGAAACATGTATTCATTTTTCTAATCTGATTTGTTTTATGCCAATTTGCACATGGTTCAGGTAATAATCCAGCGATAATGACGTTTGAGGTTCTAATTCTTAAATTGGTGCCTAGGTCTTCATACTGATTTATTCTTTGTCCTGACTATGTCATTTGTACCTACATGGACCACGCCAACTGGATCCTCCCACTCCAAGTTCTTCTCCAGCCCCAAGCAGATGTCCTGAATCCTCGCACCGGAAAGGCAACACAGCCATCTGACTCATACTCTTTGATGCAGAGAACGGTGTCAATCTCCCTCACTGTGATCTCCCCTACTACATTCCATTTTGTTCCCGCCACTTGAATGGCATCCTGTAGGCAATGCCATGGTCAGTTAGCTCATCCTCCCTGCAGCCCCCACTTTTGTCCAAGCAAGCTGAAAAACCTCAAATCTGTTGCACAGTTGTAAAGGCTGAAGCTCCTCTGCACCTGCCCTTTGAGTCCTCTTACCTGCCTCACTCGCAGCTCAGTCTCCTGTCCCTTAATTCTCTCCGTTATCAGAGAGATAATGGTGGATAAAGGAGCCAGAAGCTGAGTGGGTGCTTATGGAGGAGGGCTCCTGCAGAAGGACCACCCTCCGGGTCCTAGCCACGGCGGCACTCCCGTCCCCACCTAATAACTATTTAACTGGCCCAGTGGTGGTAACAACACTCCAGTCGTGAAACCAACTGCGACGGCAAAGGTGGAGACAGGACAGGAAGGGGGGGGACACGCTGACAGTTAGGAGCTTTTACACCAACAACAGACTAACAACGCTCGAAGAACTGACAGAAAGATTCCAACTGCTGGGGGGCAATGAACTCGGGTATTGGCAAATCAAAAGTTCCACCGAAGGGAAACAAGGGTGTACCCGCAACCACCACAACAATCACTCCTGGAGGACCTGTTAGACATGGACGTCTGGGGGAAAGGGAACTGTGAGGACATGTACGGGCGACTGCTAAGGGGAGCTAACACACAATTGGACAAAATTAGGAAGTGGGAGGAGGACTTGGGGTTTGAAATCGAGTGGGGACTTTGGAGCAAAGTACTGCACAGGGTCAACTCTACCTCCACATACGCAAGGTTAAGCCTAATGCAGCTCAAAGTGGTGCACAGAGCCCACTTAACCAGAACCCGAAAGAGCAGGTTCTTCCCGGAGGTGGAGGGCACATTACCACCAGTTGCCTATACTGCTTTGAACCTTAGGAATAGAATAAACCTTAGTCACTTTCCAGATATTCACCAAACAACTAGCTTCGTCTCCTGTAGCAGAGTAAGACCACTCTCTGAAGACTGAGGAAGTTAGAAAGCAAAAGAACACCTCTCTCTAACTCCATTAATTACCGAACCCCCAGCATTCTATTCTAATGTTATGGGTCAGGGTTTAGAGAATCCCAAAGTGTATCATGGAGTTGACCTGACCCACAACTTTCAATAGATTGTGGTTATGGCGAGCACATGGCTCACTCTACAGGTATGGTACAGCAGAAATGGACCAGTATTTGTTAAAACAAAACAATGTTTATTCTATGAACTCAAGTTAACCTTTTTAAACCAAACAGTGAGTATCTTAGCAACCAGTAAATCAAATACACCACCCAAAGAATACAACACTAAGTAATCTGTATGCTGTTCTTTTAACAAACCTTTAAACATAAGCACATCAGAGTTTACTGTCACTACTGAAAACATTTAGAATTCTTCTAAATTCACCAAATGATCCAGAGATAGTCTTTGGATGGCAGAGAGAGACCAGCAGTACAGCTGCTTTGTTTGACTTCAGCTGCAACACACACTGAAACACGAAACCAAAAGACACAGACACACCCAAGCTTTTCTCAAAGTAAAACTAAAAAGCAGAACCAGAGCTCAGCTCCACCCACACTCTGACATCACTGCAGTAACATGAGCAGTCAAACATTTCTTAAAGTGACAGTCTCATGACACTAAGTTGCACTCAAGTGCTAAGCCACACAAAGTTGGCTGGCTTAATATGTTCCTGAGACAAATGCTAGCTGAGGTCAGTTACATAGGAACCAGTCTTAGCTGCCCTTAATTAGCTAAGGCCAACAGCTTTTTCAGTGCAGACTTTGTTAAATCCCTGCTTCAACTGTGAATTTTAGAGTTTAAACTCTTGATTTCAATTACATGCTAACTACAAACAAAATTAGATTTTTACAAAAGACTTAAGAAGTTAAGACTCCTTCCTCACTATCCACTAGAATCCAGTCCTTGTGATGCAGAGAAGGTCATTGATGAAGCAATTGAAGATGGTTGGGCGTCGGGCACTACCCTGAGGAATTCCTCCAGTGATGTCCTGGGACTGGGATGATTAACCTCCAATAATCATAAACATTTTTGCTTTGCCAGGTATGACTTCATAGGTTGGGGGGGGGGGTGGTCAAGGGGAGGTTGAGGGAAACAAGAGTAGGCCATTGAGCCTGCTCTGCCATTCAATTGGACCTTGCCAGACCATCTACCTCAACACCACTTTCCTTGCACTAGCCCATATCTCTTGATGCCATTAGACTCAAAATCTACTGACCTCTGTCTTGAACATGCTCAATGATTGAGATTTCACAGCCCTGTGGGGTACAGAATTGCAAAGATTCACCACTCTCCGAATGAAGAAATTCTTCTTCATCTCAGTCTTAAATTGTCTGTCCCTTATTCTGAGATTATATCCCCTGGTTTTAGACTCACCAGCCAGGGGAAACATCTTATTACAGCCACCCTGTCAAGCCTTATAATAACTTTGTAGGTTTTATTGAGGTCACAAGCCATTCTTTGAAACTCTCGGGAATACAGACCAGGGGCGGGGTTCTCCGCAATCGGCGCGATGTCCGCCGACCAGCACCAAAAACGTTGCGAATCCGTCCGGCATCGCGCCGCCCCAAAGGTGAGGAATTCTCCGCGTCTTGAGGTGCCGAGCCCTCACTTTGAGGGGCTAGGCCCGCGCCGGACTGATTTCTGCCCCGACGGCTGGCGAGAAAGGCCTTTGGCGCCCCGCCAGCTGGCGCGGAAATGGCTTTGCCGTGCGACGCATGCGCGGGAGCATCAACAGCCGCTCACGGCATCCCCGCGCATGCGCAGTAGAGGGAGTCTCTTCCGCCTCCGCCATAGTGAAGACCATGGCTAAAGTGGAAGGAAAAGAGTGCCCCCACGGCACAGGCCCGACCGCGGATCGGTGGGCCCCGATCGCGGGCCAGGCCACCGTGGGCCCCCCCCCCCCCCCCGGGGCCAGATCCCCCCACGCCCCCCCCCCCCCAGGACCCCGGAGCCCGCCCGCGCCACCTTGTCCCGCCGTTCGAAAGGTGGTTCAATCCACGCCGGCTGCCGTGGGTTGACAGCGGCGGGACTTCGGCCCATCGCGGACCAGAGAATCGCCGGGGGTGGGCCCGCCGACCGGCGCGATTTACGCCAACCGGCGCAGCGCGATTCCCGCCCCCGCCGAATCTCCGGTGGCGGAGAATTCAGGACACGGCAGGGGCGGGGTTCATGCCGGCCCCCGGGGATTCTCTGACCCGGTGGGGGGGTCGGAGAATCGCGCCCCCAATCTCCCAATCTCTCCTCATGAAACAATGCTGCCATGCCAGGGATTAATCTGATGAACCTCTGTTGCACTCCCTCGAAAGCAAGTATATACTCCTTGAATAAAGGGACCAAAACCACACAATACTCCAGGTGAAGTCCCACCAAGGCTCTACACAACTGCAGAAAGGCATCTTTACTTCTGTAATCAAATCCCCTTGCGATGAGGCCAACATTCAATTTACCTAACAGAGGCCAAGGAAAGGGAAAGATTACTGGGGGAGATTTTAAGGGTGGATAGGGAATTTGCAGAGACCCCGGAGGAGGAATTGTACAGGGAGAGGAGACGACTCCAGACGGAATTTGACCTTCTGACCACCAGAAAGGCGGAGGTACTGTGGAGGAAGGCACAGGGGAGGAGGTATGAATATGGGGAAAAGGCTAGTCACCTGTTGGCTCATCAATTGCGAAAGAGGGCAGCAGCGAGGGAGATAGGAGGAATTAGAGATGAAAGGGGAGACACGGTGCGAAGGGCAGGAAAGATAAATGAGGTGTTCAAGACCTTCTATGAGGAACTGTATAGGTCTCAACCCCCAGAGGGAGAGGAGGGGATGTGGCAGTTCCTGGACCAATTGAGGTTCCCGAAAGTGGAGGAGCGGGGTGTGGTAGGCCTGGGGGCACCGATTGAGGTGGACGAGGTTATTAAGGGACTGGGAAGCATGCAAGCAGGGAAGGCCCCAGGAGCAGAGGGTTCCCGGTGGAGTATTACAGAAAATATGTGGACTTGTTGGCCCCTTTGATGGCGAGGACGTTCGGTGAGGCCAGGAAAGGGGGGACTCTACCCCCGACGATGTCGGAGGCGACGATATCGCTAATTTTGAAGAGGGACAAAGATCCGTTGCAGTGCGGGTCCTATAGACATATTTCACTATTGAAAGTGGACACCAAATTGCTGGCAAAGGTACTGGCATCGAGGATAGAGGACTGTGTCCCGGGGGTGGTGCACGAAGACCAGGCAGGGTTCGTAAAAGGGAGACAACTGAATGTTAACGTGCAACAACTATTAGGGGTGATAATGATGCCCCCAGTGGAGGGGGAGGCAGAGATAGTGGCGGCAATGGACGCAGAGAAGGCATTTGATAGGGTGGAGTGGGAGTATTTATGGGAAGTGTTAAGGAGGTTTGGGTTTGGGAACGGGTTTATTAGCTGGGTTAGTCTTCTTTATGGGGCTCCAACGGCAAGTGTAGTTACAGGTCGACATAGATCGGAGTATTTCCAACTATATAGGGAAACAAGACAGGGATGCCCGCTGTCTCCATTGTTGTTCGCGTTGGCAATTGAACCTCTGGCCATGGCGTTGAGAGACTCCAGGAAATGGAGAGGGGTGATTAGAGGGGGAGAAGAACACTGAGTCTCGTTGTACGCGGATGACCTATTGTTATACGTGTCGGACCCAGCGGGGGGGATGATAGAGGTTATGCGAATTTTGAGGGGGTTCGGGGATTTCTCGGGGTATAGGCTAAACATGGGGAAGAGTGAATTATTTGTGATACATCCAGGGGACCAGAGTAGAGAGATAGAAGGCTTGCCTCTAAGGAAAGTGGAAAGAAACTTCCGATACCTGGGGATTCAGATCGCTAGGAGCTGGGGAACCTTGCACAGACTTAATCTGACACGGTTGGTAGAACAAATGGAGGAGGACTTCAAGAGGTGGGACATGCAGCCTCTATCGCTGGCGAGCAGGGTGCAAGCAATTAAGATGATGGTCCTCCCGAGGTTCTTATTTGTATTTCAATGTCTCCCTATACTAATCACCAAGACCTTTTTTAATAAAATAGACAGGAGCATCACGAGCTTCATGTGGGCAGGGAAAGTTCCGAGAGTAAGGAGGGGGTTCCTTCAGCGTAGTAGGGACAGAGGAGGATTGGCACTACCGAACTTGGGCGATTATTATTGGGCCGCCAATGTGGCAATGATACGTAAATGGATGATGGAGGGTGAGGGAGCGGCGTGGAAAAGACTGGAGAGAAAGTCCTGTAAAGGGACGAGTTTAGAGGCGCTGGTGACGGCGCCGCTACCGATCTCACCTAAAAAGTTTACCACGAACCCGGTGGTGGCGGCAACATTGAATATCTGGGGACAGTGGAGGCGACAGAGAGGGGTGCGGGGAGCCCTGGTGGGGTCCCCAATCAGGAACAACCATAGGTTCACCCCAGGAAGAATGGATGGAGGATTTCAGAGCTGGTACCAGTTGGGAATTAGGAGGGTGGGAGATTTATTTATAGATGGGACTTTTGCGAGCTTGGGAGCATTGGAGGAAAAGTATAAGTTGCCCCGGGGAAATTTCTTGAGATATATGCAGTTGAGGGCGTTTACTAGACAACAGGTGAGGGAATTTCCATTGCTCCCGACACAGGGGATACAGGACAGGGTGCTTTCAGGGGTGTGGGTCGGAGAGGGCAAGGTGTCAGAGATTTACCGAGAGATGAGGGAAGAGGGGGAGGAGTCGGTGGGCGAACTAAAAGGAAAGTGGGAAGAAGAACTAGGGGAGGAGATAGAGGAGGGTATGTGGGCTGATGCCCTAAGCAGGGTAAATTCCTCTTCCTCATGCGCCAGGCTTAGCCTGATTCAATTTAAGGTGCTACATAGAACACACATAACGGGAGCAAGATTGAGCAGGTTCTTTGGAGTGGAGGACAAATGTGGGAGGTGTGGCGGGAGCCCGGCAAACCACGCACATATGTTTTGGGCGTGCCCGGCACTGGAAGGGTATTGGAAGGGAGTGACGGGAGTGATTTCGCGGGTGGTGAAGGCCCGGGTCAAACCAGGCTGGGGGTTAGCTCTATTTGGAGTTGCGGAAGAGCCGGGAGTGCAGGGGGCGAAAGAGGCCGACGTTGTGGCCTTTGCGTCCCTAGTAGCCCGGCGCAGGATCCTACTCATGTGGAAGGAGGCGAAACCCCCCGGACTGGAGGCCTGGGTAAATGATATGGCGGGGTTCATTAAACTGGAGCAGATAAAGTTTGCCCTGAGAGGATCGGCTCAAGGGTTCACCAGGCGGTGGCAGCCATTTCTCGACTACCTAGGGGAACGTTAGAGGGAAGACAGATGACCAGCAGCAGCAACCCAGGGGGAAGGGGGAGGGGGGGGGGGGGTTTAGTTTGGTTTGGGTCAAAGATAGGGGGGTTTTGTTACTTGTGTATTGTTAAAAATTTCTGTATTGTTATTGTTGCGTTTGCTTTGTAAGAGGGGAAAAGTTGTTGTTTGGGAAAAAAATTCAATAAAACATATTTTAAAAAAAACATTCAATTTACCTCCTTAATTGCTTGCTGCACCTGCCTGCTAACTTTTAGTGACTCATGAACAAGGACACTCACTCCTTTGGACACCCGCACTTTTACCCTCTCACCATTTAAGAAATATTCTGCCTTTTCTCCCTCTTCCTCCCTTCTTAAATAGAGGGGTTATATTTGCTACTTTTCCAGGATCTATAGATGATTGACAGATAACACCAATGCATCCACTATCTATATTGCCATCTCCTTCAATACTCTGGGATGAAGCTCATTTGGTCCATTTGGATTTATCAACCTTAAATCCAGTCCAGAAGAGAGAAGTAGTCAGGTGGTTGCAGGGGTAATCAGGGGGAGGGGGGATTTCAGGTGCTTTGGGGGCGGTTGGGAGTGGTTTGGGGGGGCAAACACGGGCAATACCATATTCCATGAAACGGAATTTCAGCGGGTTCCAGGTGCAGAGTAATTTCCCACCAGAAGTTGAAACTTGCTGGGCAATTCCCAGCAGTCTTTCCAGTGGGTCCCCCAGCACATCTCTTGGGGTAGCTCAGGGGTATACTCACCCCTTCCCAGGTAACAAAAGACCTGGACCATTCTATTTGTCACAATGGAACTGCTGATAAACATTTTCCTCCAGTTCATTTGCCTAAATTCTTCCATTATCTCTTTTGAATTTAGCTTTTTAAAGTTATAACCTGATCTTTGGTGTAATTCAGTCTCAGATCATGTAAATGTGATCACTGAATTTGCTGTCCCCCAAGGAGTGTTACAATTCCATGTCTTGTAAATTTTGTGACTCATTCACAAATATCAGTTCAAATTGAGCAGTGCCTCCCTTAGACACTGAGTCATAAAGTAGTCATGTATTTTATTTACTAACTCTGAATATCACATTTATCTTGGGTTGATTGAACTCTTCCAGTAAGACAACGTTTCTGCTCCCATATTCCCTTCTTATCACTTTCTGGAGCAAACTATATTTTTGTTGTATTGTCTGGTGTTTGCCAGCCAAATTGTTGTCTTTGTTTGGACTTGTTCACAATAGAGATATCTAACCATAGGTTTTTTTTGTAACTTCTCCCTCACACTGGATTAACTTCATTTAACTCCCGGTTGATTGTAATATACATCAATACATCTCTTTTATTCTGCCTTTCCTGAACCCTCTAGACCCATAAGACCATAAGACATAGTAGCAGAATTAGGCCACTCGGCCCAGCAAGTCTGCTCCGCCATTCAATCATGGCTGATATTTTCTCCTGCCTTTTCCCCATAACCCCTGATCCCCTTATTAATCAAGAACCTATCTATCTCTGTCTTAAAGAGACTCAGTGATTTGGCCTCCACAGCCTCCTGCGGCAAAGAATTCCACAGATTCACCGCCCTCTGGGTGAAGAAATTCCTCCTCATCTCTGTTTTAAAGAATCGTCCCTTTAGTCTGAGATGGTACCCTCTGGTTCTAGTTTTTCCTGCAAGTGGAAACATCCTCTCCACGTCCACTCTAACCAGGTCTCGCAGTATCCTGTAAGTTTCAATAAGATCTGCCCTCATCCTTCTAAACTCCAACGAGTACAGACCCAGAGTCCTCAACTGTTCCTCATACGGACTTCCGGTTGCGGCTATGCGGAGCTAAGCCGCACGATTCGGCAGCTCCCGCTATCACGGACTTTCGGGCTCGTTAGAGGAGCCCCAACGGAATTTTTTTCGAAGACAACCCGTGGGGAAAGGTAGAGAGAGGCCCCCCTTCAACTTTTATGGACCGGACCAGAAGTGAAACGGCCAAAAAAGCGGCATTGGAGCAGCGGGAGAAGCAAGGGAAGAAAAGCAAAATGGCGGCGGCCGGGGACAAAGCGGAGTGCGGGCCGGAGCTGCAGGAGTTCATCAAGCGCTGCTTCGAGGAGCTGCGAAGGAGATGCTGGCGCCTATGTTGTCGGCCATTGAAGGACTAGGGATGACCCAGAAGGCCCACGAGGTAAAGATCCAGGAGGTACAGAAAAGAGTCAGTGAGAATGAGGACGAGATCTTGGGCCTGGCGGTGAGAGTGGAGCAGCACGAGGCGCTGCACAAGAGGTGGGCAGGAAGACTCGAAGACCTGGAGAACAGGTCGAGGAGAAAGAACCTGCGGATCCTGGGTCTCCCTGAAGGAGTGGAGGGGGCTGATGCCGGGACATATGCGAGCACGATGCTCGGGGCGATGATGGGCGCGGAGGCCCCTTCGAGGCCGCTGGAGCTGGATGGGGCACACCGGGTGCTGGCGAGGAGGCCCAAGGCAAATGAGCCGCCAAGGGCGATGGTGGTGAGATTTCACCGGTTCACGGACAGAGAGAAGGTCCTGAAATGGGCCAAGAAGGAGCGGAGCAGCAAGTGGGACAATGCAGAGATCCGAATATACCCGGACTGGAGCACGGAGGTTGCAAAGCGGAGAGCGGGTTTCAACCGGGCCAAGGCGGTGTTACACCGGAAAGGAGTGAGATTTGGAATGCTGCAGCCAGCGCGACTGTGGGTCACATACAAGGATCAACACTATTACTTCGAAACGCCTGAAGAGGCATGGACCTTCATACAAACCGAAAAGATGGACTCTAACTGAGGGTTTGTGAGGGTGGGGGGGATGTTTGAGGTTTGGTGTGTGATGCTTGTTGTATATAGGGGGTCTATCACACGCAGAAAATGTTACATGGGCTGGGGGAGAGAGACAAGGCCGCGACAGGAGCTGCGCTAGAGGGGGCGGGGTAGGCTTTGGAAAACGTGGGTTTTTTCCCGCGCTAGGGAAGAAAGGCGGGATGGGGAATCGAGGAACGCCTACTGATTGGGACACTCCCACATGGGGAGGTCAATGGGACGGCGAGGGAAGCCGGTGTCAGCTGACTTACGGGAGTGATATGGGGGGAGCAAAAAAGCTAGACATGGGTCTAGCGGGGGGGAGGGGAGGGAGGGGAGGGGCGGTGGTGGGAGGGGTGAAAGGGTTGCTGCTGCACTGGCCGAAAGGGAATGGGACACAGAAGAGGTGGTCGGGGCGGGGGGCCCCCGGCTTGGGGACTGGAGGGTGAGGGTGGCGCGGACACGGGACTGGCCTAGAAAAGGAGATGGCTAGTCGGCGGGAGCGGGGTGGGGGGGGGGGGGGGGTGGGGGGGGGGCGTGAGAGCCCCTCCAATCCGGCTGATAACATGGAATGTGAGGGGCCTGAACGGACCGGTGAAGAGGGCCCGAGTGTTCGCGCACTTAAAGGGACTGAAGGCAGACGTGGTCATGCTCCAGGAGACTCATCTGAAGGTGGCGGACCAGGTCAGGTTAAGAAAGGGATGGGTAGGACAGGTATTCCATTCGGGCCTGGACGCGAAGAATAGAGGGGTAGCAATATTGTTGGGGAAGCGGGTGTCATTTGAGGCCAAGACTATTGTAGTGGATAATGGAGGGCGATACGTGATGGTGAGCGGTAGGTTGCAGGGGACGTGGGTGGTGTTGGTAAATGTATACGCCCCGAACTGGGATGATGCAGGATTCATGAAGCGCATGTTGGGGCGCATTCCGGACCTGGAGGTAGGAGGCCAGATAATGGGTGGGGACTTCAGTACAGTGTTGGACCCAGCACTGGACCGCTCCAGATCAAGGACTGGAAAGAGGCCGGCGGCGGCCAAGGTGCTTAGGGAGTCTATGGATCAGATGGGGGGTGTGGACCCATGGAGGTTTGCTAGGCCGCAGGCCAGGGAATTTTCTTTTTTCTCCCAAGTGCACAAAGCCTACTCCCGGATAGACTTCTTTGTCCTAGGCAGGGTGCTCATCCCGAGAGTGGAGGGTACGGAGTATTCGGCCATAGCCGTTTCGGATCACGCCCCGCACTGGGTGGAACTGGAGCTGTGAGAGGAGAGGGACCAACGCCCGCTGTAGCGGCTGGATGTGGGACTGCTGGCAGATGAGGTGGTGTGTGGGAAGGTGAGGGGGTGCATTGAAAGGTACTTGGAGGCCAACGACAACAGGGAGGGGCGGGTGCGGGTGGTATGGGAGGCGTTGAAGGCGGTGATCAGGGGAGAGCTAATCTCCATCAGGGCGCATACGGAGAAGACAGAGGGCATGGAAAGGGAGAGGTTAGTGGGGAAGATTTTAAGAGTGGACAGGAGATATGCAGAGGCCCCTGAGGAGAGATTACTTGGGGAAAGACGACGGTTCCAGACGGAGTTTGATCTGTTGACCACAGGGAGGGCAGGGGCACAGTGGAGGAAGGCGCAGGGGGCGACCTACGAGTATGGGGAAAAGGCTAGTCGGATGCTGGCACACCAGCTCCTTAAGAGGACGGCAGCGAGGAAAATAGGGGGAGTCAAGGATGGAAGGAGAGCCACGGTGCGGAGTGCGACGAAAATAAACGAGGTATTCAAGGCCTTTTATGAAGAGCTGTACAGATCCCAGCCCCCAGCGGGGGAAGAGGGGATGAGACGATTCCTAGACCAACTGAGATTCCCGAGGGTGGAGGAGCAAGAGGTGGCTGGTTTGGGGGCACCAATTGGGTTGGAGGAGCTGAGCAAGGGTTTGGGGAGCATGCAGGCGGGGAAGGCCCCGGGACCGGACGGGTTCCCGGTGGAGTTCTACAGGAAGTACTTAGACCTGTTGGCCCCGCTACTAGTGTGGACCTTTAATGAGGCAAGAGAGGAGGGGACCCTGCCCCCAACAATGTCGGAAGCGACGATTTCTTTGATCCTAAAGCGGGACAAGGACCCACTGCAATGTGGATCGTACAGGCCGATCTCGCTCCTCAATGTGGATGCTAAGTTGCTGGCAAAAGTGCTGGCTACGAGGATCAAGGACTGTGTCCCGGGGGTAATCCACGAGGACCAGACGGGATTTGTAAAGGGCAGGCAATTAAACACCAATGTGCGGCGGCTCTTAAACGTGATAATGATGCCATCGGTGGAGGGAGAGGCGGAGATAGTGGCAGCTATGGACGCGGAGAAGGCCTTTGACCGAGTAGAGTGGGAGTACCTCTGGGAGGTGCTGCGTAGGTTTGGGTTCGGGGGAGGGTTTATCAGTTGGGTTAAGCTCCTTTACAGAGCCCCAGTGGCGAGTGTAGTGACGAACCGGCGGAGGTCGGAGTACTTTCGGCTGGACTGAGGGATGAGGCAGGGGTGCCCCCTGTCCCCCCTGCTGTTTGCATTGGCGAACGAACCCTTGGCCATGTCATTGAGGGAGTCTAGGAAATGGAGGGGGGTGGTCCGAGGGGGAGAAGAGCATCGGGTGTCGCTTTATGCGGATGACCTGTTGCTGTATGTGGCGGATCCAATGGAGGGGATGGTGGAGGTCATGCAGACTCTAAGGGAGTTTGGGGAGTTTTCAGGCTATAAGCTCAATGTAGGGAAGAGTGAGCTTTTTGTACGACAGGCAGGGGACCAAGAAAGGGGAATAGGGGATCTACCGCTGAGGAGGGCGGAGGGGAGCTTTCGGTACCTGGGGATCCTGGGTCTCCCTGAAGGAGTGGAGGGGGCCGATGCCGGGACATATGCGAGCACGATGCTCGGGGCGATGATGGGCGCATACATAAACTGAATCTGACGATGTTGGTGGAGCAAATGGAGGAGGACTTCAAAAGATGGGACATGTTACCGCTCTCGCTAGCGGGTAGAGTGCAGTCGGTCAAAATGGTGGTCCTTCCGAGGTTTCGGTTTGTGTTTCAGTGCCTTCCCATTGTGATCACCAAGGTCTTTTTCAAGAGAGTAGGTAGGAGTATTATGGGGTTTGTGTGGGCGAATAGGACCCCGAGGGTAAGGAGAGGGTTCCTGGAATGCAGTAGGGACCGAGGAGGGTTGGCGTTGCCAAACTTAGGGAGCTACTACTGGGGCAGCAAATGTAGCGATGATCCGCAAGTGGGTGATGGAGGGAGAGGGGGCGGCATGGAAGAGGATGGAGATGGCGTACTGTAAAGGAACGGGCCTGGGGGCGTTGGTGACGGCACCGCTGCCGCTCTCGCCGACAAGGTACACCACGAGCCCGGTGGTGGCGGCAACGCTAAGGATCTGGGGCCAGTGGAGACGGCACAGGGGCGCAATGGGAGCCTCGGTGTGGTCCCCGATCAGGGGGAACCACCAGTTTGTCCCGGGGAAGATGGACGGGGGGTTTCAGAGCTGGCATCGGGCGGGGATTAGAAGAATGGGGGACCTGTTCATTGACGGGACGTTTGCGAGCCTAGGGGCACTGGAGGAGAAATTTGAGATACCCCTTGTGATGAATGGTTACTGCCTTATCATCATGTAAGGTGATGTCCCCTTTAAGACCAGGCTTGGAACACTGGGGACTCCGCCTCTGGCTCCGCCCATCTGGGAGCCATACATAAAGGCCTGCCTCATGGTCTGTATAGCAGTCAGCTCTCGTCCAAATCTGTAGCATAGTTATTAGCCTAATAAAGCCTTCTTTACAGTTTAATCTCTAAGCATCATTATTGAGGGTACCTCAATTTATTAGGCTAAACTAGATTCAGGATGGACGCAGGCCTAAAACCAGAGAAGCTCAATCTGGAAGCACGAACGCCGGAGGCAAAGGAAATTTTTAAATACTGGCTGCGGTGCTTCGAGGCCTACCTGGACTCCGCAGAGACTCCCATCCTGGGGCCACGCAAGCTGCGTCTACTCCACGCCTGGGTGAGTCACAGAATCTCCGCCACGCTCGAAAAGGCGACTTATGAGGAAGCGATTGAGTTGCTCCGCAAGCGGTTTGTCAAACCCGTCAATGAGGTGCACGCCCGGCATCTGCTCTCGACCTGCCGGCAGCGCTCGGGGGAATCGCTCGACGAGTTTGTTGAGAAACTCACCGCGCTGGCCAGGGACTGTGACCATCAGGATGTGACAGGGGAAGTCCATATGAACCTGCACATCAGAGATTCTTTCGTGTCCGGCATCCGCTCGACCTACATCCAGCAGCGACTGCTCGAAAACGGGGCAAAAGACCTCCAGGAGACGCTAACGCTCGCCTCCTCGCTGGAGGTGGCCCGACACAACTTGGGTACGTACCCCGCGGACTCTGCCAGCCCCCCCCCCCGGACTTCCTCAGACTCGCCCGTATTACAGGCCTGCGCCACGCAGCGACCCGCTCACCATGGGGGCACACCTTGCTACTTCTGCGGGCAGGGCCAGCACCCACGCCCACGCTGCCCAGCCCGCTCCGCGATCTGCAGCGACTGCGGGAAGAAAGGGCACTTTGCGAGGGTCTGCCTGGCCAGACCCAGGGGCCAGAAAAACAAAGAACAGCCGGCCCGAAAATCGGGCTCCCAGGCCCGTAGGCCTCGCAATGCTGCGGCGCACCGACCCGACACGTCCTCTTCTGACGCGTCATCAGCCTCGTGCGAATCATGGGAGCGGCCATCTTCTCGACCCGACACGTGCGACCAACGGCAGTGGCCATTTTACGACTCCGACTACCCGCCTCTGGGTGCGATCACCCTCGATCAAAATTGGCCAAAACACCTGCAGGACTCCATGATGCAGGTCCAGGTCAACGGGCACGACACTGCATGCCTCTTCGACTCCGGGAGCACGGAGAGCTTTATCTACCCTGAAACGGTAAGGCGCTGCTCCCTACGCACCCATCCCACATCCCAAACCATAGCCCTCGCATCTGGGTCCCACTCGGTACAAATCACGGGGTACTGTATTGCGGATCTCTCGATCCAGGGTGCCAAATACACCCGTTTCAAATTTTATATCCTCCCTCACCTCTGTGCCCCCCTGCTGCTCGGACTGGATTTCCAGTGCAGCCACCGAAGCCTGACACTGAAGTTCGGCGGACCCTTGCCCCCCCTTACGGTGTGCTGCCTTGCGACACTGAAAGTCGCACCCCCCTCGCTATTCGCTAACCTCACTCCCGACTGTAAGCCCGTCGCCACCAGGAGCCGGTGCTACAGTGCCCAAGATATGGCTTTTATCAAGTCAGAGGTCCAGCGTTTCCTGGGAGAGGGGGTCATCGAGGCTAGCAACAGCCCTTGGAGAGCGCAAGTGGTGGTAGTCCGGTCCGGGGAGAAGAAACGGATGGTCGTGGATTATAGCCAGACCATAAACCGATTCACGCAGCTTGATGCGTACCCCCTTCCTCGCATCGCGGAAATGGTAAATCGGATCGCCCAATACCGAGTCTTTTCCACGGTCGACCTCAAATCTGCCTACCACCAGCTCCCCATCCGACCAAAAGACCGCCCCTATACTGCCTTCGAAGCAGCCGGCCGGCTCTTCCACTTCCTCAGGGTCCCCTTTGGTGTCACAAGTGGGGTCTCTGTCTTTCAAAGGGTGATGGACCAAATGGTGGACCAGTACGGTTTGCGGGCTACATACCCGTACTTAGACAATGTCACCATCTGCGGCCATGATCAGCAGGACCATGACGCTAACCTCAAAAAGTTCCTCCAGACCGCCCGAGCCCTTAACCTGACCTATAACGAGGGCAAATGCATTTTCCACACCACCCGGCTGGCCATCCTCGGCTATGTCGTGGAAGACGGGGTCCTAGGTCCCGACCCCGACCGCATGTGCCCCCTTAAGGAACTCCCTCTCTCCCGCAGCCTCAAGGCCCTCAAACGGTGCTTGGGGCTTTTCTCCTATTACGCCCAGTGGGTCCCCAAGTATGCGGACAAAGCCCGCCCACTCCTAAAGACCACCACTTTTCCCCTCTCGGCTGAGGCCCAATTGGCCTTCAACCGCATCAAGGCCGACATCATCAAGGCTGCCATGCACGCGGTGGACGAAACCATCCCTTTCCAGGTAGAGAGCGATGCATCAGACATCGCCCTGGCTGCTACCCTCAATCAAGGAGGCAGACCAGTAGCGTTCTTCTCCCGAACCCTCACCGCCTCCGAGATTCGACACTCTGCAGTCGAAAAGGAGGCACAAGCCATTGTGGAGGCTGTGCGGCGCTGGAGACACTACCTCGCCGGTAGGAGGTTTACCCTCGTCACCGGCCAACGGTCGGTCGCCTATATGTTCGATAACACGCAACGGGGCAAAATAAAGAACGATAAAATTTTGAGGTGGAGGATCGAACTCTCCACCTACTCGTACGATATCATGTATCGTCCAGGGGAGCTCAATGAGCCCCCAGATGCCCTGTCCCGCGGCACATGCGCCAACGCGCAGGAGGACCGCCTGCAAGCCATCCACAATGACCTCTGCCACCCGGGGGTTACCCGGCTCGTCCATTTCATCAAGTCCCGCAACCTACCTTACTCAACCAAGGAGGTCAAGGCCATGGTCAGGGCCTGCCAGGTCTGTGCGGAGTGCAAACCGCACTTCTATCGGCCAGACAAGTTTCGGCTCGTGAAGGCCTCGGGCCCCTTTGAGCGACTGAGCGTGGACTTCAAGGGGCCCCTCCCGTCCACCAACCGTTATGTCTATTTCCTCACCGTGATCGATGAGTTCTCCCGTTTCCCATTCGCCATTCCCTGCACCGACATGACCTCAGCCACGGTGATTAAGGCACTGCACAGCATCTTCACCCTGTTCGGTTTCCCTGCTTATATCCACAGCGACCGGGGTACATCGTTCATGAGCGATGAACTGCGTCAGTATCTGCTCAGCAAAGGCATCGCCTCGAGCAGAACGACCAGCTATAACCCACGGGGAAACGGGCAGGTGGAGAGGGAGAACGCGACCGTGTGGAAGGCTGTCCTTCTGGCCCTGCGGTCGAGAAATCTCCCAACCACCCGCTGGCAGGAGGTCCTACCCGATGCCCGACACTCCATTAGGTCACTCCTCTGCACGGCCACAAATGAGACCCCTCATGAGCGATTGTTTCGCTTCCCCAGGAAGTCTACCTCCGGGGTCTCGCTTCCACCTTGGCTGACGGCTCCGGGACCTGTTTTTCTCCGGAGGCACGCGAGGAGCCATAAAACGGACCCCCTAGTTGAAAAGGTCCGACTGCTCCACGCCAACCCCAGTTACGCCTACGTGGAGTACTCCAACGGCAGGCAAGATACGGTTTCCCTCCGGGATCTGGCACCCGCTGGATCCTCCACCACAGACGCCCCTTCCCGCGCCGCTCCCCTGCAGGACCCGTCGCCCCCTACAACACACCCCCTTCCGGCCCTACCACCCGTTGGTGAGCTCCTACCGTGCGCCCCCCCTTGCGCCCCCCCTTTACACACCCCGCCGGCGCCGGCTCCGCTACCCCCGGCCCTGCCTAGTTCCACTGCCCCGGCTCCACTACCCCCGGCCCTGCCTAGTTCCTCTGCCCCGACCCGGACCGAAGCTCCGACCGCTGTGCTCCCGGATGTGCCCTCAACCGGGACGTCCGTGCCCGCCGCACCACCGCCCAAACTGAGGAGATCGAGGAGGACGATCCGGCCGCCGAGACGGATGGACCAATGATGGCACTTCACCCCCGCCGGACTCCTTTTTAAACAGGGGGTGAATGTGATGAACGGTTACTGCCTTATCATCATGTAAGGTGATGTCCCCTTTAAGACCAGGTTTGGAACACTGGGGACTCCGCCTCTGGCTCCGCCCATCTGGGAGCCATACATAAAGGCCTGCCTCATGGTCTGTATAGCAGTCAGCTCTCGTCCAAATCTGTAGCATAGTTATTAGCCTAATAAAGCCTTCTTTACAGTTTAATCTCTAAGCATCATTATTGAGGGTACCTCACCCCTGGGAAATGTTTTTAGATATATGCAGGTGAGGGCGTTTGTGAGGCGACAGGTGAGGGAATTCCCGTTGATCCCGGCACAAGAAATTCAAGACAGGGTGATCTCGGGTGTATAGGTCGGGGAGGGCAAAGTGTCGGCAATATACCAGGAGATGAAAGAAGAGGGGGAAGCGCTGGTAGAGGAGCTGAAGGGTAAATGGGAGGAGGAGCTGGGGGAGGAGATTGAGGAAGGTCTGTGGGCTGATGTCCTAGGTAGGGTTAATTCCTCCTCCTCGTGTGCCAAGCTCAGCCTGATACAATTTAAGGTGGTTCACAGAGCGCACTTGACGGGGGTGAGGTTGAGTCGGTTCTTTGGGGTAGAGGACAGATGTGGAAGGTGCTCAGGGAGCCCGGCGAACCATGTCCAGATGTTTTGGTCATGCCCGGCACTGGAGGGGTTCTGGAGAGGAGTGGCGGGAGCAATATCTCAGGTGGTGAAAGTCCAGGTCAAGCCAAGCTGGGGGCTAGCAATATTTGGAGTAGTGGACGAGCCGGGAGTGCAGGAGGCGAAAGAGGCCGACATTCTGGCCTTTGCGTCCCTAGTCGCCCGGCGACGGATCTTGCTAATGTGGAAGGAGGCGAAGCCCCCCCAGCGTGGAGGCCTGGATAAACGACATGGCTGGGTTCATAAAGCTGGAGAGGATTAAGTTTGCCTTGAGAAGGTCTGCGCAGGGGTTCTACAGGCGGTGGCAACCGTTCCTAGACTATCTCGCGGAGCGTTAGAGGAAGGCCGGTCAGCAGCAGCAGCAACCTAAGGCGGGGGGGGGGGGGAATGGGGGCTTGCCTGGGAGGGTGGATGAGCAAGAGATAACATGAAGGATTGGGGAAACTGGCACGTGCGGGAGAGAGCCAGTGTACAAAGCTATGTATCATATCGTTTTACCATGTATATATCTTGCTCTGTGCGATTTCTTGTTATTTTGTTATGAGGGGGGGTTTATTGCTTGTAAGGGTGAAGAATTGTGTTAAAAAACTTTAATAAATATATATTTTTAACTGTTCCTCATACGACAAGCTCTTCATTCCAGGGATCATTCTTGTGAACCTCCTCTGGATGCTTTCGATCCTCCTTATTTGTCCATGTTTCTAACTTCCATACCACATGGTAACTCCCTACCTGCCTAACAGCCTCGAGTTCCAATTTGTGGGGCAGAATCTTCCAAACAAAATAGCAAAGTGAACAGGTTTTGACAGAAAACCGGTGGTGTTTCTCCCCAGAAACACAGCCAGGCTTTCTGACCAGATCTTCTGACGACACTTTGTAAAAGAGATTGGGGAGCTCGATTTGCACTGTCACTCTGACAGGAGTGGAGGAGAGAGCGGCTGATAGAGCCGGCAAGCTCTACACAGAGATCAGGGCGCCATCTTTACTGGGCTCCCTCCCACCACCACTGCCCCCACGGCCACGGAGGACCTACCCCACAAGATTTGGGGCGAACCCCCCAACCACGGAAGTATCGGGAGGTCCTTTCCCTCCCCCCAACCTCCCTCAACCCCTACCTCTGCACATCTGCCAGCGCACCCCTGTCTCACCACGCATAAGGGGATGCCCCCCTGTCCCAAGGGAGAAGGGTTACACTCTGGCACTGCCCCCGGCACTGAATGTCCAGCCTCAGCCCTCAACTCTCAATCCCGGGGCAGCCAGGCAGCTCTGAACCCCCAGCGTAGACTTTGCGACTGGTTTTCATTTTCGAAAACCAGTCGTGATTCATGCCAGTGTGACAGCACGCTGCTGGGGGGGAGCATTGTATAGAGCCAGACGCTGTGGCATAGAGCAATTTAATGGTGTTTAAATTGATGCAAATTCATGGTAATTAGGCCCTCGCCCTTAACCTGATCATTTTATCTCAAACAGATTTCTCCCTGGCGCAAATTCTGTTTTAACCCTCTCGCAGGATTTACCGGCCATAATTAGATTTCCACCCACGGTGAACAGAGCCAGAAAATCTGGCCTGTTATGTCTAAAACAAAAGTAAAATAATGTGGATGCTGGAAATTTGAAATAAATTTGAAAATGCTGGAAAACCCACTTTTTTAACAGTAAAAAAACTATCTCATTTCAACCTCCAGTTTCCAACAAGTCATATTGGACTGGAAACATTATATCTGTTTCTCTCTCCACAGGTGCTGCCAGACCTGCTGAGGTTCCCCTCTTATTAATCAACACAGCGGTTCCCCCCGCCCGACAATCAAAGCCCGCATGATATACTTGCCCCATCCATCCCTGCTGCAACCTTATTTGATCATTGATTCTTGTGGTGAATGTATTTCACCTAATGCATGAGCTGTCTGTACTGTCTGTATAATGATGTGACCCATGACCTGGAAGTGATGATACGGACTACTTCCAGGTACTGTACTGGAACCCCGGTGGGCTCCGCCTCTGGCTCCACCCTCACCGGGGCCATATATAGTCCGGCCACCTGTGAGTGGCACTCATTTGTACAGCCGACTCTGGCAGGCGAGTTCATGGATATTAAAGCCTAATGTTCGCTCGTTCTCTCGGTCTCACAGTGAATTGACGGTATAACAATTTAATATCCATAGACCGCATCATGGAAGCCGCTCTAAAGCCAGATAAGCTCGAACTCGACGCGCACGCGCCGGAAGCCAAGGAGATCTTCGAACATTGGCTTCGCTGCTTCAAGGCCTACCTCGACTCCTCCACAATGTCTCCCACTGAAACACTCAATCTGCGACTCCTCCACGCTCGGGTGAGCCATTGAATCTCCGTGATGATCGAGAAAGCGGCCACGTACGAGGCGGCGGTCGCAAACCTCAAGGCACATTTTGTGAAGCCTGTAAACTAGGTGTACGTCCGACATCTTCTCACGACTCGCTGTCAACG
Source organism: Scyliorhinus torazame (assembly GCF_047496885.1). Taxonomy (NCBI): domain Eukaryota; kingdom Metazoa; phylum Chordata; class Chondrichthyes; order Carcharhiniformes; family Scyliorhinidae; genus Scyliorhinus; species Scyliorhinus torazame. The sequence goes on from NC_092712.1 coordinate 149,390,332, forward strand.
CGCTGGGTAATCACTAGATGAGTACCTGGAAAAACTGACCCTACTCGCGAGGAACTGCAGCTACCGGGGATGTGACAGCGGAGGAACACATGAACCTACAGATCCGGGACACCGACATGGCTGGGGTCCGATCGAACTACATCAGGCAGAGCTTGCTGGAAAACGGGACCACTGACCTGCGGGACACAGTAAAGCTAGCTACCTCGTTAGAGGTGGCCTACTAGAACATCAGTGTGTTCTCCGCGGACCCGGCGAACCCCTCATGGATGCCATCGTCGCGACCCCCGTCGGACCCGACTATGTTGCGGGCCTGTGCCGCGAGGCTGCCAGTCCAGCCCGGGGAACCGCAGTGCTACTTCGGCGGTCAGGGTCAACACACCTGGTAGAGTTGCCCAGCCCGCACAGCGCCGTGCAGCGACTGTGGGAAAAAGGGACACTTCGCCAGAGTCTGTTTGGGCCGACCTAAAGCCCAGAAATTGAACACTCACCAGGCCCAACCCGTGGACTCACAGGCCCGCAGACCCCGCAACGTGGTTGCGTGCCTGCCCGGAACGCCCCCTTCAGACGCGTCATCAGCCTCGTGCGACTTGTGGGGGCCGCCATCTTGTCCGCCGGCTCCAACACCGACCGACACGTGCGACCGATGGGGGCGGCCATCTTGGTTGCCATCTTCGACCCAGCCCGACACATGTGACTCATGGGGGCCGCCATTTTGTGACCACGACACCGCCGACCACGCTGGCTACCCGCAGCTGGGCGCAGTTACCCTCGACCAGTCACAGCTGAAGCAGTTGAAAAACTCAATGATGGTCGTCCGGGTCAACAGGCACGAGACCCCCTGCCTTTCCGACTCCGGGAGCATGGAGAGCTTTGTTCACCCTGACACAGTAAGGCGCTGCTCCCTTCCCATCTACTCCGCATCCCAAACCATCTCCCTTGCCTCCGGATCCCATTCGGTCCAGATCCGGGGGTACTGTATCGCTAACCTCGCGATGCAGGGCGCCAAGTACGTCCGTTTTAGTTGTACGTCCTCCCTCACCTCTGCGCCCCCCGACTGCTTGGTTTTGACTTCCAATGCAGTCACCAAAGTCTGATTCCCCCCCCTCACGGTATGCAGCCTCGCGACCCTCAAGGTCTCCCCCCTTCGCTCTTTGCGAACCTCACTCCCGACTGTAAGCCCATCGCCACCAGAAGCAGGGGGTACAGTTCCCAAGATATGGCTTTTATCAAGTCGGAGGTCCAGCGACTGTTGAGTGAAGGGATCATCGAGGCCAGCAACAGCCCCTGGAGAGCGCAAGTGGTGGTCGTCCGGACTGAGGAAAAGAACCGGATGGTTGTAGACTACAGCCAGACTATTAACCGGTTCATGCAACTGGATGCGTACTCCCTCCCCCACATAGGAGAGATGGTCAATCAGATCGCACAGTACTGTGTGTTCTCAACAGTCGATCTGAAGTCGGCCTACCACCAGCTCCCAATCCGCCCGGACGAACGCCACTACACTGCCTTCGAAGCAGCCGGCCGACTCTTCCACTTCCTCAGGGTCCCCTATCACTAACGGAGTCTCGGTCTTTCAGAGAACGATGGACCGAATGGTGGACCAGTACGGATTGCGGGCGACATACCCGTACTTGGACAATATCACCATCTGCGGCCGTGATCAGCAGGACCATGACGCCAACCTTCAGAGGTTCCTCCAGGCCGCCCAATCCCTCAACCTCACGTACAACAAAGAGAAGTGCGTTTTCCTCACTACACGACTGGCCATCCTCGGCTACGTCGTGGAGAACAGAGTCCTAGGGCCCGACCCCGACCATATGCGCCCCCTCACGGAACTCCCCCCTCCCCACAGCCTCAAGGCCCTCAAACGATGCCTGGGGCTGTTCTCCTACTATGCCCACTGGGTCCCCAACTATGCGGACAAAGCCCGCCCACTGATTCAAACCACCACTTTTCCCCTGACAAAAGAACAAAGAAAAGTACAGCACAGGAACAGGCCCTTCGGCCCTCCAAGCCCGTGCCGACCATGCTGCCCGACTAAACTACAATCTTCTACACTTCCTGGGTCCGTATCCATCTATTCCCATCCTATTCATGTATTTGTCAAGATGCCCCTTAAATGTCACTATCGTCCCTGCTTCCACCACCTCCTCCGGTAGCGAGTTCCAGGCACCCACTACCCTCTGTGTAAAACACTTGCCTCGTACATCTACTCTAAACCTTGCCCCTCGCACCTTAAACCTATGCCCCCCAGTATTTGACCCCTCTACCCTGGGGAAAAGCCTCTGACTATCCACTCTGTCTGTGCCCCTCATAATTTTGTAGACCTCTATCAGGTCGCCCCTCAACCTCCTTCGTTCCAGTGAGAACAAACCAAGTTTATTCAACCTCTCCTCATAGCTAATGCCCTCCATACCAGGCAGCATTCTGGTAAATCTCTTCTGCACCCTCACTAAAGCCGCCACATCTTTCTGGTAGTGTGGCGACCAGAATTGAACACTATACTCCAAGTGTGGCCTAACTAAGGTTTTATACAGCTGCAACATGACTTGCCAATTCTTATACTCAATGCCCCGGCCAATGAAGGCAAGCATGCCATATGCCTTCTTGACTACCTTCTCCACCTGTGTTGCCCCTTTCAGTGACCTGTGGACCTGTACACCTAGATCTCTCTGACTTTCAATACTCTTGAGGGTTCTACCATTCACTGTATATTCACTACCTGCATTAGACCTTCCAAAATGCATTACCTCACATTTGTCCAGATTAAACTCCATCTCTCCGCCCAAGTCTCCAAACAATCTAAATCCTGCTGAATCCTCTGACAGTCCCCATCGCTATCCGCAATTCCACCAACCTTTGTGTCGTCTGCAAACTTAATCGCCTTCAGCCGCATCAAGGCCGACATCACCAAGGCCGCTATGCACGCGGTGGATGAGTCCATTCCCTTTCAGGTAGAGAGCGATGCATCAGATGTCGCACTGGCCGCCACACTCAACCAGGCGGGCAGGCCAGTAGCATTCTTCTCTAGAACCCTCCACGCTTCCAAAATCCGACACTCCTCGGTCGAGAAGGAAGCACAAGCCATAGTGGAAGCCGTGCGGCACTGGAGGCACTACCTAGCCGGTAGGAGGTTCACCCTCGTCACCGACCAGTGGTCGGTTGCCTTCATGTTTGACAACGCACAACGGAGGATCAAACTCTCCACCTACAATTACGATATCAAGTATCGTCCTGGGAAGCTCAACGAACCCCCAGATGCCCTGTCCCATGGCACATGCGCCAGCGCGCAAGATGACCAACTTCAGGCTATCCACGATGACCTCTGCCACCCGGGGGTAACCCAACTTACCCACTTTATTAAGGCCCGCAATCTGCCCTTCTCCACCGAGGAGGTCAGGGCCATGACCAGGGACTGCCAGGTCTGCGTGGAATGCAAACTGCACTTCTACCAGCCAGACAAGGCCCGCCTGGTAAAGGCCTCCTGGCCCTTTGAGCACCTAAGTATGGACTTCAAAGGGCCTCTCCCCTCCACCAACCGTAATATATACTTTCTAACCGTCGTTGACGAGTATTGCCGCTTCCCCTTCGCAGTCCCCTGCCCCGACATGACCTCGGCCACTGTGATAAAGGCACTGCACAGCATCTTCACACTGTTCAGTTTCCCTGCTTACGTCCACAGCGACCGGGGCACATCGTTCATGAGCGATGAGCTGCGTCAGTACCTGCTCAGCAAAGGCATCGCCTCGAGCAAGATTACGAGCTATAATCCGCAGGGAAACGGGCAGGTGGACAGGGAGAACGCAACGGTATGGAAGGCTGTCCTTCTGGCCCTCCGGTCTAGAAGCCTCCCGACCCCCCGCTGGCAGGAGGTATCCCTGACGCCCTCCACTCCATTAGATCGCTTCTCTGCATAGACACGAACGAGACCCCTCACGACCGCTTGTTTCTCTTCCCTAGGAAGTCCATCCCCAGGGTCTCGCTTCCACCTTGGTTGACGACTCCGGGACCTGTCCTTCTCCAGAGGCACATGAGGAGCCATTAGACCGACCCCCTGGTCGAGAGGGTCCAGCTGCTGCACGCCAACCCCCAGTACGCCTACATCGCGCACCAGGATGGACGGCACAATACGGTCTCCCTACGAGATCTGGCGCCAGCTGGTTCCCCTGCCAACATGCCCCCTTCCCCGCTGCCTCCAGTCACCCCCTGTCCCCCTGGGTCTCCTGTCTTGGCCCTTGCCGGCACTGCCGCCACCCGCCACCCCCTTGCCTACCCCCACCCCCCAACCGTCTCCGATATGCCGTCTCCGACATGGCTCAAGCTCCAGACACGACGCCCACGGAGTCACCATCAGCAACGACCGTGCCCGCCGCATCATCAGAGCTGAGGAGGTCTAAAAGAACGATCCGGCCTCCAGACAGACTGCATCTCTACTGGCCCCACGTCACCCACGCTGGACTTGATTTTTTTAACGGGGGTGAATGTGGTGAATGTATTTCACCTAATGCATGAGCTGTCTGTACTGTCTGTATAATGTTGTGACTTATGACCTGGAAGTGATGATACGGACTACTTCCAGGTACTGTACTGGAGCCCCGGTGGGCTCCGCCCTCACCGAGGCGATATATAGTCCGGCCACCTGTGGGTGGCACTCATTTGTACAGCCAACTCTGGCAGGCAAGTTCATGGATATTAAAGCCTAATGTTCGCTCGTTCTCACGGTCTCACAGTGAATAGATGTTATAACAATTCTCAAATGGGTCTCCTGTAGAAAACGACATCCGCCTTCAAACATCTCAGGTGTGTAAACACCCGGGACCTTTTCACTGTGACTTTTAAGTCCCTTACATTCCAAGTTACCAACCAGACAAGGGGCCTCTGACACCACATCCTCCTCCCCCGCCCCAGGACCTGTGAGGCAATCCAGCAGTGCCACAGCCTGCCTCAGCTCCGGACTCACCAAAGGTGGCTGCAATTCCCCGTATAAAGCCACACAAAAACAAAGAAACCATCACTATTATTGCCTGTGTGCAAGACACTGCCAAGGTGCCAGGTTGGCTGAAAAGTTGGGGAGAGAAAAATTGGGGCAGCCAGAAAAATGGCACCCCGATCTGCATGGAGCCTTTCCTGCTGGGCTTGCCAGCAGGAAATGACTCCAGTGCAGCCTCTGGGAAAAGAAACTTCCCGAGGTCAAAACAAACGGCAAAGTGCCGTTGAATAATGGGGTGTTTCTCAGTGCTGCAGCTGCCAAGAGACACCCCGCTAAACTGTTCCAGTTGAATTGCGCCCATGATTCTACTTACCTCTGGCCATTTCTCCTCTGGCAGACATTGGAATTCATAATGGGCACATTGGCCAGAAGAAAGATTTTGTAGACACTGTTATGGGCCAGGGTTTCGAGAACCCCAAAGTGTATCATGGAGTTCACCTGACCCACAGGTTTTAATAGATTGTGGTTTGGGGAACACACGGGGTTACTCTGCAGGTGTGATGCAACAGAAATCTACAGTACTTTTGAATTAAAACATTGTTTATTTATGAAACCAGTTAACACTTTATAAACCCACAGTAAACATCTTAACAACTATCAACACCACTAAATCCCCAAAGAATACAGTACGCTATAAGTGACTCTTAATCTTTCCTTGCAACATCCATAAGACACAAAAATAACCCTTTTTTACAGAAAGACATCAGGTTTAACTTCTCTACTGAAATCACCACTTTGAAATCAGCAAATGAACATTTCCCTGGCCTTCAGAGATTCACACACATCCTGCTGTGATTGCAGCTTCTCCAAAACTAAAACGAAACCAAACACACCCTAAAGCGAAAGTAAAAGCAGACAGACAGCCCAGCTCCACCCACACTCTGCCATCATTGATAAACACCCATTTCTTAAAGGTACATCCACTGCAACTATTGTTATAAACACCCATTTCTTAAAGGTACTCTCACATGACAACAGGAAGTGCGCATATAGATTGATATTTCTTACAATAGTAATATGCTCACAAGTGCATCTTCAGTATTCAAGACCACAAAACAACCGAAAGAAACAGTGTCCTAAATTGCTTCTAGCAAAAGAAAAGTGGAGTTTCTCTCTATTGTAGCTAAATTCAATAGCCTTCATAAACAGAGGAGGGAATTGTGATGTGGGATTATCATCTCCAACAAGAGATAGTCTAACTACTTCTCCTTGACATTCAGTGGCACCACAAATACCCCACCAACAAGAACCAAGGGATCATCATTGACCAGAAATGTAACTGATCCAGCCATATAAGTAGTGGCTGCAAGAGCAGGTCAGAGTCTGGGAATTTTGCGGCAAATGACTCACCTCACTCCCCAAAGCCTTTAGAAGGCACAAGTTAGGAGTGCGATAGAATACTCTCCGCTCCTTGGACGAATAGATAATGTGGTACCGCTGTTTAAGAAAGGCAGCATGGATAATCCAGAAAACAATAGGCCGGTGAGCTTCACACCGGTATAAATTATTGGAGAGAATTTTCAGGACAGGATTTATACCCATTTGGAAACAAATGGACTCATTAGCAATAGACGGCATGGTTTTGTGAAGGGGAGGTCATGCCTCACTAACTTAATCGGGTTTTTTGAGGAGGTGACAAAGATGATTGATGAAGGAAGGGCGGTGGATGTTGTTTACATAGACTTCAGTAAAGCCTTTGATAAGGGACCTCATGGCAGACTGGGACAAAAGATTAAGTCACACGGGATCAGAGGTGAGGTGGCATGATGGATGCAGAACTGGCTCGGTCACAGAACGCAAAGTGTAGCAGTAGAAGACTGTTTTTCTGAATGGAACTTTGTGACTAGTGGTGTTCCACAGGGATCTGTGCTGGAGCCTCTGTTGTTTATAGTATATATAAACGATTTGGAGGAAAATGTAGCTGGTCTGATTAGTAAGTTTGCGGATGACACCAAGGTTGGTTGAGTGGCAGATAGTGTTGAGGATTGTCAGAGGATACAGCATGATAAGTTGGACGTGGGCAGAGAAATGGCAAATGGAGTTTAATCCAGACAAATGTGAGGTAATGCATTTTGGTAGGTCTAACATAGAAGGGACGTAAATGGCAAAACTCTTAGGAATATAGAAAGTCAGAGATATCTGGGCGCGCAGGTCCACAGATCTTTGAAAGTGGCAACACAAGCGGACAAGGTAGTCAAGAAAGCATACGGAATGCTTGCCTTCATTGGACGGGGCATCGAGTAGAAAAACTGGTAAGTCATGCTACAGTTGTATAGAACCTTGGTAAGGCCGCACTTGGAATATTGCGCACAATTCTGGTCACCACACTATCAGAAGGATGTGGAGGGTTTGCAGAGGAGGTTTACAGGATGTTGCCTGGTCTGGAGGGTATTGGCTATGCGGAGAGGCTGAATAGACTCAGACTGTTTTCATTAGAAAGACGGAGTTTGAGGGGTGACCTGATAGAGGTCTACAAGATTATGAGGGGCATGGAGAGAGCAGGCACTCTTTCCCAGGGTGGAGGGGTCAGTCACCAGAGGGCATAGGTTTAAGGTCCGTGGGGCAAAGTTTAGAGGAGATAGGTGAGGCAGGTTTTTTACACAGAGGATGGTGAGTGCCTGGAATGCATCGCCAGGAGAGGTTGTGGAAGCAGATGCATTAATGGCGTTCAAATGGCATCTTGACAAATACATGGACAGGATGGGTATAGATATGGGTATATATGGGTATATATACATGGGTATATATGGGTATATATACATGGGTATATATGGGTATATATACATGGGTATATATACAGCACCAGGAAGGGCTGAGGGTTTTGGCCAAGGGTGGCATCATGACCGGTACAGGCTTGGAGGGCCGAAGGGCCTGTTTCTGTGCTGTATTGTTCTTGTTCTTTGAATACAGCTCCTACAAAACTTGAAAAGCTCAAACTATCCAGCACAAAGCTGTCTACTTGACTGTCACCCCATCACAAGCACACTGTGGCGACAGTGTGCACCATCTACAAGATACACTACAACTCGCCAAGCTGTCATCGACAGCAGCTGCTAAACCCATGAGAGAAGGACAGGGGCAGTAGACACTGGAAGCATCACCATCTCCAACTTCCCCTTCAAGCTGCACACCATTCTGACTTGGAAATATGTCACCATTACATTAATATTGTTGGGTCAAAGTCCTGCAGCTCCCTACCTAACCTCACCATGGGAATACCTTCACCATGTGGACTGCAGTGGTTTAAGAACACAGCGCACCATCACCTTCTCAACAGCAACTAGAGACTGGCAAAAATGCTAGTGATGTTCACATCCCCTGAATGAATGAAAAGGAATAAAAACATTATTTCTTATGCAAGTAGCATGCTAAACTTGTGATGCCAGCTCATGATATTATTGCAAGGTGCAGCCAACTGGATAACTGCCTGCCTCAGCAGAGGTCCAGAAATCATGAGAGGCTAGCAGAAAATAAATCTAATCTGAAATATTTAAAGCCAGCCTAAACCTTACTGTGGCTGGAGCAGGTGCTGGACATTGTTCTGCAGCTGAACCTAACCTTAAAGATACAAGAATGGCACAACATGGGAGAGGACAGGCTCCAGCTTGAGTCGGTACAACGGGGGAGAGGTCTGCTTAATCCCCAATTCAATGAGAAAATCATCGTATGATCACATAATGTCAACCTGAGCTTTTTGGAAGAGAATTTGTGTTTGACAAGTTTAGAACAAAGAACAATACAGCACAGGAACAGTCCCTTCGGCCCTCCAAGCCTGTACCTTCAAGCCTGTACTTTAGTAAAGTTTTTTTGAAGATGTAACTGATAGGGGGATTAAAGGGAAACCAGTTGGTGCAGTATACATAGATTTCCTGAAGGCATTCGATAAAGTCTCACGCCAAAGGTTAATACGCAAGATAAATGCTCAGTAAGTTTGACGTAATACCTTAGTATGAATCGAGGATTGGTTAATGCACAGGGAAACATAGGAGCATGAAAAATAGAAGCAGGAAGAGTCCATTCGGCCCTTCGAGCCTGCTTCGCCATTCTTTATGATCATGGCTGATCATCAAGCTCAATACCCTGATCCCGCCTTCCCTCATATCCCTTTAGCCCCAAGAGCTATATCTAATTATTTTCTGAAATTACACAATTAGCAGAGAGTAGGGATAAATGGGGTATTTTCAAATTAGCAGGCTGTAACTAGTGGAGAGCTGCAAGGATCAGTGCTGAGGGTTCAACTATTTACAATCTATATTAATGACACAAAGGAAGGAATGGAGAGTAAAGTATCTAAGTTCACTGATACAAAGTAATGTGGGGATGCAAACTGAGGAGGACAGAAAGTGGCTGAAAGGAAATGGAAAAGTTAATAAGTGAGTGGTTAACAATGTGGCAGATGGAGTAAAATGTGGGTGGGGCGGCACAGTGGCGCAGTGGTTAGCACTGCTGCCTCACAGCTCCAGGGACCCGGGTTCAATTCCGGCCTTGAGTGACTGTCTGGGTGAAGTTTGTACTTTCTCCCCGTGTCTGCGTGGGTTTCCTCCGGGTGCTCCAGTTTCCTCCCACAGTCCAAAGATGTGCATGTTAGATGGATTGGCCATGCTAAATTGCCCCTTCGTTTTCAAAAAGGTTAGGTGGGGTTACGGGGATGAGGGGTGGAGGCTTGGGCTTAAGTAGGGTGCTCTTTCCAGGGGCTGGTGCAGACTCAATGGGCCGAAAGGCCTCCTTCTGCACTGTAAATTCTATGAAAGTGTGAGATTTTTCATCTTGGCAATAACAATAGAGAAAAGCAGAATATTCTTCAGAGGTGTGAAACTGTTTATATACAGAGAAACATGGGTGTGTTCATACGAGGAACACAGAAAGGTAGCATAGAGGTACAACAAGCAATTAGGAACGCAAATAGTATTGACTTTTACTGTAAAGGGATTGGAGAGCAAAAATAAGAAAACCTTTCTACGAGTGATCCAGATTTGAATATTTCTCGACAGGAGTTACCCAAGGCGTGGGATCTAACAGCCTCACCTCAGAGATCCCTAGCAGGCGCCATTTAGAACTGGTTTCCATTAACTTGGACCGGGTGTACTGGCACTTGGGGGAGTCTCCCAGGCAGTCAGGAGCCCCTCGGTGGGCTCTGGGCAGAGTGATACACTGACATCCCTGTTGCCACCTGGGCGCCATGGCACTGCCAACTTCACATCCTGGCAGTGCCATTTGACATGGCAACCAGTGCCAGCTTGACACTGATAAGGTGCCCAGGTGGTATCTTTCCCATGCCAGGGATTGGGCTTGGGGTTGCCCTGTCCTTATGAGGTGAGGTGCCGGGAGGGAAGTGCTCAAGGATCATCAATTGGTAAGTTGAGGCATATGGGCGCCCCAATCTCTTCCTACACTGACGAGCTGAGGAAATGAGCCAAGTGGTGTCTTGGTGGGGCGTTCCACGTCGAGGCCTAAAAATGAAGCAGCGTCCTGTTTAATAGCAGGTTCGTTCTCGGCGCTGAAAATGCATCCAAAATGGAACAATGTTTCATTTCCATTAAATCGAGCCCAATATCTTTCCTTAACTAAGGGGACCAAAACTGCTCACAGTACTCCAGGGGCGGGATTCTCCGTTGCCCGACACCGATATCATAATCGGCGATCAGGCGGAGAATTGACTCCAACACCCAAATCGGGGTCGCCGCCGATATGTCGCTGGTCAGCTATGCTCTACCCCCTCAAAAATAGCGGAATTGCGTTGCGCGCCGTGCATCTTTGCAACGGCATTGCCGCATCATCGATAGGCCCTCCCGCGATGCTCCGCCCCCGATGGGTCGAGTTCCCGATGGCACAGGCCACGTGTGATCTCAGCAGTCGGGAACACGGCGAGGCGGCAGCGGATTGTGTCCAGCGCCGCCACACTCGGCTGGAGTCCATACCACTGTCCAGGGGTCTTTTGCGAGGGCTGGGGGTCCTGGTGGGGTTGGCCAAATGGTGTGTGACCTGTGGGGTCACGGATGGCAGATTGATTCCGCGACTCAGCCGGTGCCATGTTGTACGCCGTGATCATGGGCCCGGCCATTCTGAGGCCATTTTTGGAGCAGGAGCTGGGAGTTTCACCTGGCACCGCTGCTAGCCCTTCACCGGTCCTGGAATCAGCGAGGGGCCGGCGCCAATTTTTGGGTCATAAAACTCCCACGAATTCTCCGTTCAAGCCGGCACTTAGCCGCTGAAACGGGAATCTAGCGCCGGATGTGGTCTCACGAGTACCTTGTACAGTTGCAGGTAAACTTTCCGACTCTTATACTCCAACCCCCTTGAAATAAGGGCCAACATTCCATTAGCCTTCCTGATTACCTGCTACACCTGTGTGCTCGCATTCTGTGTTTCATGCAGAAGTCCCTCCAAGTCCCTTTGCATTGCAGATTTCTGCAGTTTTCCTCCATTTAAATAATACTCGATTCTTTTGTTCTCCCATTCAAATTCACATATTCCCACATTGTACTCCATCTGTCAACTTTTTGGCCACTTGCGTAACCTAGCAATATCTCTGAAAACTGTTTGTATCCCTCTCACAAATTGCCTTTCACCTGTTTTGTGTCATCTGCAAATTTGGCTACAGAACATTCGCTTCCTTCTTCCTCATTAATATAAATTGTAATTTATATGCACTGATCCCCGTGGAACCCCATTGGTTACATGTTGCCAACCTGAAAAAGAACCCCTTATCTCCCATTCACTGTTTACTGCCCATTAGCTAATTCTCTATCCATGTCAATGTACTACCTCCAACACCAGGGGCTCTTATCATATAACTTAACCTTTTGTGAGGTACCTGGTGGAACACTTTCTAGAAGTCCAAATACAACAGATCTACTGGTTCCCCTCTATCCACTCTGGTTGAGACTTCCTCGAAAAATTCTAATAAATTAATCAGGCACCATTTCCCTTCCATGAAGTCAAGCTGACTCTGCTTGATTACACTATGATTTTCCAAATGTGCTGCTATTGCTTCCTTCATAATTGACAACACTTTCAATTTGTATCCACCTGTACCCAAGCTGTGCTCAAATACCCATCCAGAAGATTGGCTAAAAAGGACTAATTTCATGTCCTTTGAGTCTCCCAAGGCTGCAAACCTGAGCACACATTTCTCCAAATTTAATTTTGTTGATGTTTTATTTTCCCCTCAAGACATGTTTCATCCTAATGCTAAGTTCCAATACGCCATTACTAGCATCAGGTCTTGTCTGAGCACATTGTCAATTTAAATGTCCAATCAAGCTTCTTAACCTCTCTATTTCTTCTTTAGGTGTAAGATCATCTTTCTGTGGTAACCTTGCCTGATTTGTTGAGATATGATTGACACTTTCTGGATTTGATTGTTAATTCATGGTTCCTCCAGACCTAGTCTGATTAATGTCTAAGCCTATATAAATCCTGAGTCCAATCTTAAATTTCCCTTTTGTCTTATCTATAACAAATTGCTTAAATTCCATAGAACTTCCCCATAAAAAATCATCGACATGCATGTGCGTTTCTCTTGTATTACCAGGAGAGTATTGCTGGATAGAGAATTGGCTAACTGATAGAGTTGGGATAAGGAGGGCATTTTCAGGTTGGCAACCTGTAACTAGTGGAGAGCCAAAGGGATCTGTTCTGGGGACACAATTATTTATAATATATTAATGACTTGGATAAGGGAAGTGAATGTATTATTGTCATTTTTACAGATGGATATAGACAGGTTCGGTAAGTGGGCAAAAAAATGGCAGATAGAGTATAACGTAGGAAAATGTGAAGTTATGGGGGGCGATTCTCCAATATGGAGCCCAAGTGTTCGTGCCGGCGTGAACGCCCACAGGGGGCCAGCACGGCGCTGGAGCGGTTCACGCCACCCCAGCCTCCTTACGCGGCACCAAATGGGCGCCGCGCCAACCTGCACATGTACGGGGGACTTCTTACGTGCGCCGGCTCCGACACAACATGGGGTCGGTGTTCAGGGGCCGGCCGCGCCAGAAAGTAGGCCGGGGGGGTGGGGAGAGAGGCCGGCCCGCCGATTGGTGGGCCCCGACCGCAGACCAGACCCCATCGGAGGGCCCCCCCCCCCGGTGAAGGAGCCCCCCTCCCCCCCACAGGCCGCCCCCGACCGTTCCCGCAGAGTTCCCGCGGCAGCGGGCAGGGGTGAACGGCGCCAGTGGGACTCTGTCGTATCGGCGTGGCCGCTCGGCCCATCTGGGCCGGAGACTCAGCGGCCCCGCCAATTCCAGCGGCCCGCCGCACGCCAAATGCGCCGGCGCAAATGGTGCTGATTCTCCGCTCCTCGGAGAATCGCGCGCCGCCATCGGGGCGTCGTGGCACGGTTGCGCCGATTCTCTGGCCCGGCGCAGGGCTCGGAGAATCGCTCCCATGCACTTTGGTAGGAAAAATAAAGGAGCTGAATATTATTTAAATGGTGAAAGATTGCAGAAAGCTGCAGCACAGAGGGATTTGGAGTCCTTGTGCATAAATCACAAAAAGCTAGCATGAAAAGCTAGCACAAAAAACTAGCAGGTAATTGGGAAGGCAAATTAAATGTTGGCTTTTATTTCAAAGGAAATGGAGAATAGAAATAGGGAAATCTTGTTAAAACTATACAAGGCACTAATTAGATCACACCCGGAATACTGTGAACAGTTTTGGTCCCCTTATCTCAGAAAAGATATACTAGCATTGTAGGCAGTCCAGATAAGGTTCACTAGGTTGATCCCAAGTGGGATTTTCTATTGAGGAGAGGTCTGTACTCATTGGAGTTTAAAAGAATGAGAAGTGACTTCATTGAGATATATAGGATTCCTCAGAGGGCTTGACAGGGTAGATTCTGAGAGGATGTTTCCCCTGTGGGAGAGTCTAGGACCAGAGGGCATAATCTCAGAGTAAGGGGTCACCCATTTAAGACAGAGATGAGGAGGAATTTCTTCTCTCAGAGTGGAGTGAAACGGTGGAATTCTTTATTGCAGAGAGTTGTAGAGGCTGTGTCATTAAGAATGTTCAAGGCTGAAATAGACATATTTTTAATCAGTAAGGGAATCAAGGGTTATGGGATAAGGCGGAAAAGTGGAGTTGAGGATTAATTATATCAGATCAGCCATGATCTCGTTGAATGGCGGAACAGACTTGATGGACTCTGTGGCCTATTTCTGCTCCTGTGTCTCATGGATCTTCTTTCTGCTGCATACAGCCTACTTTCAGCAAGATTGACCTAACAAAGAAATATCGTACCCTTGACATATTATTCAATCTATAAATACATTTGTTTCATTTCCACAGCTTCTCTTCCACATCACTTTTTAGGAGGTTTCAAAAAGACCTCTCTTTCAACCTGCATATATCGGTCGACTGACATTCCCATGAATATGTGCTAAGTGAGCTAGGAAATTTTTCAAGATTGCTTTTCCTGGAAAGGGAGAGTCCACGCTAACATTTTGATGTTCTTGCTAGCTTCAAACCACCAAAACATTAGTCTCTCTTTACCTTATATGTGCCATCAAGGTGCACATATTAACCTGCGTGCTAAGGCCGCTGACCCCTATCTCGCACTTCAAAGCTCCTTCCAGCTATCCACACTTTTTCTTTTGTCTCTTATTAAATTGGTTTACAGCCCCCAAAACTTTCCAATCATAAAACTTCTATTTCTGGTCGTGTTCCTAGGTTGTTCCATAGTTCTTGCTCTATTAGGAGTGTAGGAGAGCATGTCAGAAGAAGACCAGGCATACTTAAAGATGAGATCACAAACCAATGAAGCTACAACATAGGACTACATGTATGTTAAACAACAGAAGCAACATGCAATGAGCAGAGTGATCCGACAATTTTGTTCAGATCTTGGGGGAAAATTAAACAACAAACTGAAGGCGAGACTCCGCAAACATCTCCAGAGAACCCATCATGTTCGGTCACAAGATTTCATTAAATTACTGGAACATTTTTGTGAGTGCACAAGTCAAGGCTGAAGGATTTGCAACCATCATCAGCCAGAAATGCTGAGTGGATGATCTATTCTCACCTACGCCTGAGGTCCCCAGCATCAGAAATACTAGTCTTCAGACAATTTGATTCACTCCACGTAATATCAAGAAACAACTGAAGGCACTAGATACAGTAAAGCTATGGGCCCCGAAAATATCCCTGATGTAATACTGAAGACTTGTGGGGTGCGATTCTCCGAGTCCCGCGCCGGGCCGGAGAATCGCCGCAACCACGCCACGACACCCTGACACGAGGTGCCGAGAATTTGTGCCGGTGTGTTTGGCGCGGCGCTAGCTGATGGAATCGGTGGGTCCGCCGATTATCCGGCCCGGATGGGCCGAGCGGCCACGCCAATACGACAGAGTCCCGCCGGCGCCTTTCACCCTGGTCGCTGCCAGCAGGAACTTTGCAGGAACGGTCGGGGGGCGGCCTGTCGGGGGGGCAGGGGGGCTCCTTCACCTGGGGGGGGGGGGCCTCCGATGGGGTCTGGCCCGCGATCGGGGCCAACCGATCGGCGGGCCGGCCTCTCCCCCCCCACCGGGCCTACTTTCTGGCGTGCCGGCCCCTGAACACCAACTCCATGTTGAGTCGGGGGGCGCTAAAGATGTCCCCCACGCATGCGCAGGTTGGCACGGCGCAACTGCGCATGTGCCGGTTGGCGCGGCGCCCATTTGGTGCTGCAAAAGGAGGCTGGAGCGTCGTTAACCGCTCCAGCGCCGTGCTGGCCCCCTGTGGGGACCAGAATCGGTCGTACCAGGGTCCGGTTTGCGCCGTCGTGAAATGCGACGGCGCGAACACTTGGGCTCCATATTGGAGAATCGCCCTGTGATCAGGGATTGACTATGGCCTTAGTCAAGCTGTTTCAGTACTTCTGCAACACTGGCATCTGTCTGGCAATGTGGAAAATTGTCCAGGTATGTCCTGCCCAGAAAAATAAGGACAACTCCAACCGAACCATTTACCATCCCATCAGTCTAACCTCAATCATTGGCAAATCAATGGAAGGTGTCGTTGACAGTGCTATCAAGCAGCATATACTCAGCAATGATTTGCTCACTGATGCTCAGTTTGGGTTCTGCCAGGGCCACTTTTGTGAGGGCCACAAAGAGTCCAGCACGAGTTTGTTGAGTCAAACAGAAAGTGATTTTTATTTACAACAACATTTACATACCGCCAGTAGTTCACCACTGGTTCTCTCTCTAGCCGGGAGCAAACTTGCCAGCTCTATTTATACAGCTGAAAGGTTAATGATTGCTCCACCGCTTTATCGGAGGAGCTCATTTTCCCCAAGATGCAAGGGGTAACTAATTGTCCCCAGCCAATAGGATCTGGGCCAGGTTACAACAGCCACTCAGCTACAGACCTTGGTTCTAACATGGAGAAAAGAGTTGAAAGAATTCCAAGGTGAGGTGAGAATGATTGTCGTTGCATCAAGGCAACATTTGACCACCTGCGCCATCAAGGAGCCTGAGAAAAACTGAAGTAAATTGGAAATTAAAACAGAAAATTCTGGTAAAACTCATGAGGTCTGGCAGTATTTGTGGAGAGAGAAACAGAGTTAACGTTTTGTGTTCATATGACTCTTCTGAGTAAAGAGAGGGAAAAATGTGATGAATTTTATACTGTATAAGAGGGGGTGGAGAAAATAGGTGTGAGCTAGGAGTGATTGCACATAGATGTGTAGGAAATAGTCAAAGGTAGTGTTAATGGCAGTGTTAATTACTAAATAAGGTGCTATTGGTAGCATAAAGGTAAAATAGCAGAATGTGTAAATGGCAAAACAAAGCTCCATGAAAGCAAAATTAAAAAGCAAGTGTAGATGACCCAGTTATGTTGGGGCAAAAACACTTTTTTTTTTTGATTTATGAAAAGGGGCCAAGATGGAGGAGAAAGCTCACATCTAAAGTTGTTGAACTCAATGTTGAGTCCAGAAGGCTGTAACATTCAATCAGGAAATAAGGTTCTGTTTCTCCATTTTTAGTTGAGCTTCACAGGAACTTTGCAGCAAGCCAAGGATGGGCAAATGGGCATGAGAGCAGGATGGTGTGTTGAAATGGCAAGCGACGGGAACGTTCAAGTCATGCTTGTGGACTGACCATAGGTGTTCTGCAAAACGGTCACCCAGTCTGCGTTTAGTCTCTCCTATGTAGAGGAGACTACATTGGGAGCAGTGAATACAATGGACCAAACTGAAGGGTGTGTAAGTGAAACTTTGTTTCAGAAAACAAGTGTTTGGGGCCTTGGCAGTGAATAGAGAGGAGGTAAAGGGGCAGGTGTTGCAACTTCTGTGATTGTATGGGAAGGGGATGAAGGGTTATTAATGATGGCGGTGTGGATCAGGGTGTCACGTTTGGAGCTATGCTTGTGGAATTCTGATGGGGGGGGTGAGGTGGCATCATGCTGGTGTTGATCGAAATGACGGAGGATGACCCTTTCAATGTGGAGGCTGATGCACAGTTACTGCCAGACCTGCTGAGTTTAACCAGCATTTTCTGGTTTTATTTCAGATTTCCAGCACCCACAGTATTTTGCTTTTATTGAAGTAAATTAGAATTGGGGAAAACTCTCTGCTAGTTGGAGTCATACCTGGCACAAAGGAAAATGCTTGTGGTTGTTGAAGGTCAATCATCTCAGCCCCATAACATGGCTGAAGGAGTTCCTCCAGGTAGTGTCTTCAGCTGCTTCATCAATGACTTTCCCTTCATCTTAAGGTCAGAAGTGGGAATATTCTCTGATGATTGAACAATATTCAGCACCATTTGTGACTCCTCAGGATAATGGTGCATCTGCAGCACAACATCCAGACTTGGGCTGATGTGTGGCTCAAATGTTACTTGCCACTCAAGTGCAAAGCAATTACCATCTGCAACAAGAGACAGTCTAACCATCTACCCTGAAAATGTAATGGCATTGTCATCACTGAATCGCCCACCAGCAACATCCTGGGCATCATTGAGCAGAAACCTAGCTGAACCAGCCATATAAAAACTATGTTTACAATGCAGGCTGCGATTTCTGCAGCAAGTAATTCACCTCTTGATTCTCCAAAACCTGTCCATCATCTACAAAGCACAAGTTAGGAATGTGATGGAATACTCTCTACTTGCCTGAATGTGTGCAGCTCCAATAAAATCCAAGAAGCTCAACACCATCCAGGACAAAGCAACCCACTTGATTGGCACCCCATCCACCACCTTAAACATTCACTCCCTCTATCATATGTTCCTAAAGGCAGCAGTGTGTACCATTAACAAGATGCAAAGTCTGACCCGATGATTTATCCAACGAACAACACTTTCTACAGTGCTGCAGTCCTTCAACATTACACTGTGTGTTAACCTAGATTATTATATATGTTTGACATCTGGGGTGTCATTCTCCGACCCCCCCGCCGGGTTGGAGAATCGCTGGGGGCTGCCGTGAATCCCGCCCCCGCCGGTTGCCGAAGTCTCCGGTACCGGATATTCGGCGGGGGCGGGAATCGGGCCACGCCGGTTGGCGGGCCCCCCCGCTCGATTCACCGGCCCGAATGGGCCGAAGTCCCGCCGATAAATTGCCTGTCCCGCCGGAGTAAATTAAAGCATTCCCTAATGTTTTTTAGGGAAAGAATTAATGCATATTACATACATCTTTTTGCATTCAAAATGACAAATATAGCTTCTTGAGACTTTAAATTGTTTTACAATAAGGTAAAGAACCAAAAAGATAAGTGTGCTCATTGTATTGCAGCACTGATAGAAATTTGTGTATTAAAATACTGCTCGAAACGTATCTTGAGGATAACTCATGGACCAAATGCTCAAGGATCATAACAAAATATTGCAACTCATTTTTATATCTGATGCAGCTGGATGAATTCACTTTTCCCTAGCTGGAACCAACCCTCTTTATATTAAACTTTCAGTACTACATAGATGAAAATACATCTAAATGTTTTAGATTCATGACATTTACCAGTAGAAATTGTGGTGTGCTCATGTTTTATCACAATAGTGGTGTTTATACCATGTAGGGATGAGTTTTTATGAATTGACTTTCTCAGATTCATACTGGTGCTTTGAAGGTTGAATTCTGCAAGTCTGTTAAAGCTGTAATTAGAACAGAGACTCTGGTGACGTGGGGTTGGGCATATTTCTAGAATTGCCATTATATTTTTTATTAGCAGTGTACATGTTACACTGGGGGTCCAGCTCTCCCAACAGTGGTGGAGTAAGAGTTACTGGGGCCTTGTGTGCAGTTTCATTTTTGCCTCCCCTCTGGTCTGGACCCCCCAAAAAATCAAAAAAATGTGTCACTCCCTCACAAGAACGCAGGCTCTGAAAATGCAGCCATCAGTCTGCCTATCATTAAGAATGGTTTAATACCTTGGAATAAACATTCAAGGTTCCGTTTGTTTTGAAGCAAGACCTTTATTGACTGCCTAGTCTGAGGAGAGAAGTGGATGACGGCAGACGCCTGACTCTACTTGCACATGGTATCCCTGGATTTAAACACGAAGAATTCTTTTTGGTGTTCAAAGGCAGATGAACAGTTCCCTCTCCCACCTAATGCCCAGGAGTAGGCTGTATTGCTGCTACTGCAACCCTAGATTTTAGTGCAATGTAATGAGAATTAGCCTGTCTTATTGATGGCTTAGAACATTTTTCCGACCTAAGCTCTCAAGCTCCAGTCATTTCTCTGGCTCAAAGATATGCCAAAAAGATCCGCAAACTAGACTTCCGGTTGCGGCTATGCGGAGCTAAGCCACACGATTCGGCAGCTCCCGCGAAGACGGACTTTCGGGCTCGATAGAAGAGCCCCAACGGGACTTTTCACACAGCCAACCCGTGGGGAAGAGAGGAGAGAGGTCCCCCACTAACCTGTATGGACCGGACCCGCAGCGAAACGGCCAAAAAAACGGCACTGGAGCAGCGGGAGAAGAAGGGTAAAATAAACAAAATGGCGGCGGACGGGGACAAAGAAGAGATGCAAGAATTCATCAAGCGCTGCTTCGAGGAGCTGCGCAAGGAGATGGTGCCGCCGATGCTGGCAATAATTGAAGGACTTGGGGCAACCCAGAAAGCCCACGAGGTGAAGGTCCAGGAGATCCAGGACAAAGTGAGTGAGAATGAGGACGAGCTCTTGGGCCTGGCGGTGAAAGTGGAGCGGCACGAGGCACTACACAAGACGTGGGCGGGAAGACTCGAAGACCTGGAGAACAGGTCGAGGAGAAATAATTTGAGGATCCTGGGTCTCCCAGAAGGAGTGGAGGGGGCCGACGCCGCGGCATATGCGGGCACAATGATCGGGGCGCTGATGGGCGCGGAGGCCCCCCCCCGGGGTTGCTGGAGCTGGAAGGGGCACACCGGGTGCTGGCGAGGATGCCCAAAGCAAACGAGCCGCCAAGGGCGATGGTGGTGAGATTTCACCGGTTCACAGATAGAGAGAGGGTCCTGAAATGGGACAAGAAGGAGCGGAGCAGCAAGTGGGACAATGCTGAGATTAGAATATACCCGGACTGGAGCACGGAGGTCGCTAAGCGGAGAGCGGGTTTCAACCTGGCCAAAGCGGTGCTGCATCGGAAAGGAGTGAAATTTGGAATGTTGCAGCCAGCGCGACTGTGGGTCACATATAACGGCCAACACCACTACTTCGAAACGCCCGAAGAGGCGTGGACCTTTATATTAACTGAAAAGTTGGACTCTAATTGAGGGTTTGTGAGGGTGGGGGGTATTTGAGGGTTGAAGTATGATGGCGGTTGTATATAGGGGGTAAGCACGCGCAGGGAAGGTTATATGGGCTGGGGACGAGAGACAAGGCCGCAACAGAAGCTGTGTCAGGGAGAGCGGGGCAGGCTCTGGAAAGCGCGGGGGTTTTCTCCCGTGCGCGGGAAGAAAGGTGGGAGGGGGAGCGTAGGAAAGTCTATTGATGGGGAGATTCGCACATGGGGGGGAGTCAAAGGGATGGCGGGGGAAGCGGGGGTCAGCAGGCATCAGCTGACTTACGGGAGTGACATGGGGGGAGCAAAAAAGCTAGACAGGGATCTAGCGGGGGGGGAGGGGGAAACAGGGTTGCTGCTGCACTGGCCGAAAGGGAATGGGACACAGAAGAGGTGGCCGGGACGGAGGTGAGGGAGACGCGGACATGGGACTGGCCCAGAAAAGGAGATGGCTAGTCAGGGGGGGGGGGCGGTGAGAGCCCCTCCAATCCGGCTGATAACGTGGAACGTGAGGGGCCTGAACGGACCGGTGTAGAGGGCTCGAGGGTTCGTGCACTTGAAGGGACTGAAGGTAGACGTGGCTATGCTCCAAGAGACACACCTGAAGGTGGCGGACCAGGTTAGGTTAAGAAGGGGATGGGTAGGACAGGTATTTCACGCGGGACTGGACGCGAAAAACAGAGTGGTGGCAATTCTGGTGGGAAAACATGTGCCATTTGAGGCCAAGACTATCGTAGCGGACAATGGAGGGAGATACGTGATGGTGAGTGGTAGGTTGCAAGGGACGTGGGTGGTGTTGGTAAATGTATACGCCCCGAACTGGGATGATGCTGGATTTATGAAGCGCATGTTGGGGCGCATCCCGGACCTGGAGGTAGGAGGACTGATAATGGGAGGGGACTTTAACACAGTGCTGGACCCAGCACCAGACCGCTCCAGTTCAAGGACGGGAAAGAGGCCGGCAGCAGCCAGGGTGCTCAGGGGGTTTATGGACCAGATGGGGGGAGTGGACCCATGGAGGTTTGCAAGACCGCAGGCCAGGGAATTTTCTTTCTTCTCCCACGTGCACAAGGCATACTCCCGGATAGACTTCTTTGTGCTGGGCAGGGCGCTCATCCTGAGGGCGGAGGGGACGGAGTATTCGGCCATAGCCATTTCGGACCATGCCCCGCACTGGGTGGAAGTGACGAATGTGATATAAAATAGTTACTTTAGAGATACTAGTTAATGTAATGTAGAAATAAGCCACTTTGATTCTTGCAGTTAGGGACAAAGGAATTTGAGACCGCATGGAAAAAGCAGGAAGAGGTGTGTCTATGAGAGTGATGCTGCATTGATAGGGGCCAGAGAAAGGGATTGGAAGTGAGCCAATCAGAATAGATTAAACAGGTCAGGAGGGACATAGGCTGACCTATGTCCATCGAGTATGTGAAACTTGATACCATTTGAATTGATTTTGCAGAGATCCCTTTGTCTTTTAGTCAGTCGTTTTTCTGGGATGTAAGAGGCTGGATGTCTTTTACGTTTCTGTAAGATGATTAAGCTTGCAAGCTAAATAAATAATTTCTGTTTACGTGCGAATCCGTCTCAACTTTTATTGAGGCCAGACTGACAGAGAAAGAAATTTGGAGATCAACAGAAGTGGGGCTGGGAGAGGAGAGGGACCAATGCCCGTTGTGGCGGTTGGATGTGGGACTGTTAGCAGATGAGGTGGTGTGTGGTAAGGTAAGGGGGTGTATTGAAAGGTACTTGGAGGCCAGCGACAACGGGGAGGTGCGAGTGGGGGTGGTATGGGAGGCGTTGAAGGCGGTGATCAGGGGAGAGCTAATCTCCATCAGGGCTCATAGGGAGAAGACAGAGGGCAGGGAAAGGGAGAGATTAGTGGGGGAGATTTTGCGAGTGGACAGGAGATACGCAGAGGCCCCGGAGGAAAGATTACTTGGGGAAAGGCGACGGCTCCAGACGGAGTTTGACCTGTTGACCACGGGGAAGGCGGAGGCACAGTGGAGGAAGATGCAGGGGGCGACCTACGAGTACGGGGAAAAGGCCAATCGGATGCTGGCACACCAGCTCCGTAAGAGGGCGGCAGCGAGGGAAATAGGGGGAGTCAAAGATGGTGGGGGAGCCATGGCCCAGAGTGCAACGGAAATCAACAAGGTATTCAAGGCCTTCTATGAAGAGCTGTACAGATCCCAGCCCCCATGGGGGGAAGAGGGGATGGGAAGATTCCTGGACGAACTGCGGTTCCCGAGGGTGGAGGAGCAAGAGGTGGCTGGTTTGGGGGCACCAATCGGGTTGGAGGAGCTGAGTAAGGGTTTGGGGAGCATGCAGGCAGGGAAGGCCCCGGGGCCGGACGGGTTCCTGGTGGAGTTCTATAGAAAGTATGCCGACCTGTTGGCCCCGCTAGTAGTGAGGACCTTTAACGAGGCAAGAGAGGAGGGGTCCCTGCCCCCGACAATGTCGGAGGCGACAATTTGCTTGATTCTGAAGCGAGACAAGGACCCACTGCAATGTGGATCGTACAGGCCGATTTCGGTCCTTAATGTGGACTCTAAGCTATTGGCAAAAGTGCTGGCCACGAGGATTGAGGACTGTGTCCCGGGGGTGATACATGAGGACCAGACGGGATTTGTAAAGGGCAGGCAATTAAATACGAATGTGTGGCGGCTCTTAAACGTGATAATGATGCCATCGGAGGAGGGAGAGGCGGAGATAGTGGCAGCCATGGACGCGGAAAAGGACTTTGACCGAGTTGAGTGGGAGTACCTCTGGGAGGTGTTGCTTAGGTTTGGGTTCGGGGGAGGGTTTATTAGCTGGGTTAAGCTCCTTTACAGCGCCATGGTGGCAAGTGTGGTGACGAACCGGCGGAGGTCGGAGTACTTTCGGCTGTACCGAGGAACGAGGCAGGGGTGCCCCCTGTCCCCCCTGTTGTTTGCATTGGCGATCGAACCCTTGGCCATATCACTGAGGGAGTCTAATAAATGGAGGGGGGTGGTCCGCGGGGGGGAAGAGCATCGGGTGTCGCTATACGTGGACAACCTGCTGCTGTACGTGGCGGACCCAATGGAGTGGATGGTGGAGGTCATGCAGACTTTGAGGGAGTTTGGGGAGTTCTCGGGCTATAAGCTCAATGTAGGGAAGAGTGAGCTTTTTGTATTACAGGCAGGGGACCAAGAAAGAGGGATAGGGGACCTACCGCTGAGGAGGGCGGAGGGGAGCTTTCGGTATCTAGGGATCCAGATAGCCAGGAGCTGGGGGGCCCTACACAAACTGAATCTGACGAGGTTGGTGGACCAAATGGAGGTGGACTTCAAAAGATGGGACATGTTGCCGCTTTCGTTGGCGGGTAGAGTGCAGTCGGTAAAAATGGTGGTCCTTCCGAGGTTTTTGTTTGTGTTCCAGTGCCTCCCCATCGTGATCACCAAAGGCTTTTTCAAGAGAGTAGGTAGGAGTATTATGGGGTTTGTGTGGGTGAACAAAACCCCGAGGGTAAGGAGGGGGTTCCTGGAGCGCAGTAGGGACCGAGGAGGGCTGGCGCTGCCAAACCTAGGGAGCTCTTACTGGGCAGCAAACGTGTGGATGATCTGTAAGTGGGTTATGGAGGGAGAGGGGGCGGCATGGAAGAGGATGGAGATGGCGTCCTGCAAAGGAACGAGCTTGGGGGCGCTGGTGACGGTACCATTGCCGCTCTCGCCATCAAAGTACACCACGAGCCCGGTGGTGGCAGCAACGTTAAGGATCTGGGGCCAGTGGAGATGGCATAGCGGTGCAATGGGAGCCTCGGTGTGGTCCCCGATCAGGGGTAACCGCCGGTTTGTCCCGGGGAAGATGGACGGGGGATTCCAGGGCTGGCACCGGGCGGGGATTAGAAGAATGGGGGACCTGTTCATCGACGGGACATTTGCGAGCCTAGGGGCACTGGAGGAGAAGTTTGAGCTACCCCCGGGAAATGCATTCAGATATATGCAGGTGAGGGCTTTTGTGAGGCGACAGGTCAGGGAATTCCCGCTGCTCCCAACACAGGAAATTCAAGACAGGGTGATCTCGGGTGTGTGGGTCGGGGAGGGCAAGGTTTCGGCAATACACCAAGAGATGAAAGAAGAGGGGAAGTGCTAGCAGAAGAGTTGAAGGGTAAATGGGAGGAGGAGCTGGGGGAGGAGATCGAGGAAGGTTTGTGGGCTGATGCCCTGGGTAGGGTCAATTCCTCCTCCTCATGTGCCAGGCTCAGCCTGATACAATTTAAGGTGGTTCACAGAGCGCACTTGACGGGGGCAAGGTTGAGTAGGTTCTTTGGGGTAGAGGACAGATGTGGAAGGTGTTCAGGGAGTCTGGCGAACCATGTCCATCTGTTTTGGTCATGCCCGGCACTGGAGGGGTTCTGGAGAGGAGTGGCGGGAGCAATATCTCAGGTGGTGAAAGTCTGGGTCAAGCCAAGCTGGGGGCTAGCAATATTTGGAGCAGTGGACGAGCCGGGAGTGCAGGAGGCGAAAGAGGCCGGCATTCTGGCCTTTGCGTCCCTAGTAGCCCGGTGAAGGATCTTGCTAATGTGGAAGGAGGCAAAGCCCCCTAGCGTGGAGGCCTGGATAAACGACATGGCTGGGTTCATAAAGTTGGAAAGGATTAAGTTTGCCTTAAGGGGGTCTGCGCAGGGGTTCTACAGGCGGTGGCAACCGTTCCTAGACTACCTCACGGAGCGTGAGAGGAAGGTCGGTCAACAGCAGCAGCAACCCGGGGGGGGGGGGGGGGGAAGGGGAGGGGGGAACGAGAGATTGCTTGAGGGGACGGACGAGCGGGGGATAACATGGAGGGTGGGGCAAACTGGCACGAACAGGCGAGAGCCAGTGTATAAAGCTCTGTAAATATATCATCTTACCATGTATATATCTTGCTCAGGGCGATTTTGTGTTATTTTGTTACGGTGGGGGGGGGGGGGGGGGGGGGGGGTTTATTGTTTGTAAGGGGAAAAAATTGTTTTGTTTTGTTAAAAAACTTTAATAAATATATATATTTTTAAAAAAAGATCCGCAAACTAAAAATTCCAACATTTGGTGTTCCATTTTGAAATCATAATGTCCTTTTCCTTGAGATTGGCAATGCGGTTTCAATTAGACACAGTCTTACACCAGCAATGTTTCCTGCCACACCCTTCCATGCTGATCTTCCTTCGACATTCGGAAAACCAATTTGAGAGTATGGTAGCATGGCCCCTTTAAGGGGTGATCACTCGCGGCCCATGTGACCATCTCGGGGCCTATTGTGCGTGAGCACACGTACCCCGACCAATGGGGAAAATGTGCGGGGTCTGGGAGCAGGGTCCCGGGGTGAGTGGACCCGGGAGTCATAGAATGAAGACCTATTTCAGAGACAACCCCGCCTTTACATAGCTAACCTTTTCCTTGTTCTCAATAAACCCCTTTTTGGTTATACAAGAAGCCGCCACAGTATTGCCTTGAGCCACCACAGAGACCCTGCAAGAAAGTTTAAAAGGCTTAGCCACATCAATCCAATGATTGGCCACAAAGATTGTGGCACCAAATCAACCCATTTGCATTTTTTATAATAATAATAATCTTTATTAGTGTCGCAAGTAGGCTTACATTAACACTGCAATGAAGTTACTGCAAAAATCCCCTAGTCGCCACACTCCGGCGCCTGTTCAGGTACACTGAGGGAGAATTCAGAATGTCCAATTCACCTAACAAGCATGTCTTTTGGGACTTGTGAGTGGAAACCAGAGCACCCGGAGGAAACCCTCGCAGACACGGGAAAACGTGCAGACTCCACCCAGACAGTGACGCAGTGACGCCAGCCGGGAATCGAACCTGGGTCTCTGGCGCTGTGAAGCAACAGTGCTAACCACTGTGTTACCGTATTTGTTATGCAGAATGTAAATCTTGTTACAAACACACACAATGACTGTATTAGATTTATGCTGCTTGCTTTGGGCACTGAAAGTAATCTAGATGGTGTTCTGGAGGCGGACGTTGCATTTTAGAATATTAGAGAGTTCTTGCCTTGCATTCCCAACAGTATGAAAAGTGAGTCATGGGTTGATTCTGCACTTTTGGAAGGCATTCAACCATGAGCTCGGCAAATGGTGGAACATGCTCGAAAGATTGAATATTTCACAAAGTGTACAAACAGTTGTTCATCTCTAATACCTCAGCCATGTGATACTATGAATGCATCAACATTTACATCTATTGAGAGTCGATAATTAGCCAGGGTTTCCATGCTTGAACTTTGGCCAATGACTTCAACCTATAGGCCTCAGTTCAAGATAACATTTGTTCAGTTGGATGACCTCTACAACAAATATACACACTTACACATCTATGACGATGCGTTCGCATATACATGCATGATCAGGTGACATGCAGCGCTGCCAAAATCGTCGAAACTTCCACATTAGGAATTTCCACTTGAGATGGTGCAAGAATTAGACTTCCGGGTGCGGCTATGCAGAGCTAGGTCGCATATTCGGTAGCTCCCGCTTGGAACGGACTTTTGGGCTCTTTTGCAGGGCCCCCACGGCATCTGTTTGACATTTCCCGGTGTGGCAAGAGGACTGCAACACTCCCCTGACGGTGTCCCCCAGGAGTGTTGTGTATTTTGGCTGCCAGGCCCGGCAGAAGCAGTGGAAGATTTGGCTGCAACAGGATAAACAGCATTTGCAGCAGTTTGCAGCATGCAAGCGGGGGAAGGGAAAGCTTAAAGCTGCAAACAGTCCTGAGGACCTTTATCAAAAGTGAATTCTAACAGCAGAGGGAACAACTGTGAAAAGATCTCACCAGGGCCACTGAAGAAGCGGGGACGAGGCTTCCGGTGGCGGCCATGGAGGAGTAGGTCGCGCATTCGGCAGCTCCCATCTGGAACGGACACTTAGACCTTTTTCAGGAGTTTCCACGGACATTTTGGGGCAGATTGGTGAAGCGAACACTGCCAAAAGGATTCCCTCTCAAGACTTTTGGGCTCTTTTCAGGGCCCCCAAGGGCACTTTTTCGACGTTTCCCGGTATGGGAAGGAGTTAATAATAGTTCCCCGTCAGTATATGGCTTTAACTAGGAGCGGGGTGACAAAAAAGGTGGTGGTGGACCAGAAGAAGGGAGGGAACAAGGACAAAATGACGGCGGGCGGAGACCAGGCAGCGTGGAGGCAGTGGGCGGAGGAGCAACAGGAGGGTATCCAGCGCTGCCTCAGAGAGATTAAAAAGGACCTGCTAGAGCCGATGAAGGCTTCTATTGATAAGCTGCTGGAGACACAAACGGCCCAAGGGATGGCGATCCGAGAGGCTTAACAAAAGATCTCTGTCAATGAGGACGAGATCTTAGTCCTGGCGGTAAAGGTGGAGGCGCACGAGGCGCTCCACAAGAAATGGCAGGAGCGGTTCGAGGAGATGGAGAATCGGTCGAGGCGGAAGAATCTGCGGATTCTGGGCCTCCCGGAGGGGCTGGAGGGGCCGGACGTGGGGGCCTATGTGGTCACCATGTTAAACTCGCTGATGGGAGCGGGGTCCTTCCAGGGGCCCCTGGAGCTGGAAGGGGCCCATAGAGTGTTGGCGAGGAGGCCCAAGGCTAACGAGCCTCCGCGGGCGGTGCTGGTGCGGTTCCATCGGTTCGTCGATCAGGAGTGTGTGCTCAGGTGGGCCAAGAAGGAGAGGTGCAGCAGGTGGGAGAATGCGGAGTTTCGGATATATCAGGACTGGAGTGCGGAGGTGGCGAAGAGGAGGGCCGGGTACAATCGAGCGAAGGCGGTGCTGCACAGGAAGGGGGTGAAGTTTGGCATGTTGCAGCCGGCGCGATTGTGGGTTACCTACAAGGACCGGCACCATTATTTTGAGTCTCCGGAGGAGGCGTGGGCCTTTGTTCAGGCCGAGAAGCTGGACACAGACTGAGGGTCGGGATGGGCGATTGGGGACTGCGGTGGATATGTTATGCCTATTTTTGGTTCGGGGGGCCTTTGCATTGTTTTGGGTTTCTTTTTCTCTGTGTTTTTCTCTTTCGGGTTGGGGAGGGTGGATGGGGCGGGTTGGGCACTGTTTTGGTTGGTGGCGGGGCCTGGTAGGTGTAAAGCGCGGGATTTTATTCCGCGCCGAAGACTGGGGGGGACGGGACCGGGGCGGGGAAGCGAGGATTGTTTCCCGCGCTTAGAACTGAGGGGGAGAGCCTGTGAATGGGGAGCGGGAGAGGAGGGTGTGCCACACAATGGGAGGAGTCGAAGGGGAGGCGGGAGTGGCCGGGGTCAGCAGGAGTCAGTTGACTTGCGGAAGTGCAATGGGGGGGAGTAAACCAGCTAGGATGGGTCCTAGCCGGGTGGGGGGTGGGGGGGGTGGGTGGGGGGGAATCGAGTTGCTGCTGCAAAGATCAAGGAGGAGCTGGAGCGAGTGGGGTGGGTCAAGACGGGGGTATGCCGCTGTGGGGAACGGGCCGGGTGTGGGGTGCGGGCGCGTGGCTGGCCGAGGAGGGGTCATGGCTAGTCGGCGGGGGAGGGGGCGGGTAGCCCCCTAATCCGGCTGATAACCTGGAATGTAAGGGGACTGAATGGGCCGGTTAAGCGGCCCGCGTGCTCGCGCACCTGAAGGGGCTCAAGGCGGATGTGGTTATGCTCCAGGAGACACACCTGAAGGTGGCAGACCAGGTAAGACTGAGGAAAGAGTGGGTAGGTCAGGTGTTTCACTCGGGGCTAGATGCCAAAAATCGAGGGGTGGCGATCTTGGTGGGAAAGAAGGTGTTATTCGAGGCGTTGAGCATTGTGGCAGATAATGGCGGTAGGTACATAATGGTAAGTGGTAAGTTGCAGGGAGAGAGGGTGGTACTGGTCAATGTGTATGCTCCGAACTGGGACGATGCGGGTTTTATGCGGCGTATGTTGGGTCGGATCCCAGACTTGGAAATGGGGGGCCTGATAATGGGGGGAGACTTTAACACGGTGTTGGATCCTGCACTGGATCGCTCCAGGTCTAGGACGGGTAGGAAGCCGGCGGCGGCTAGAGTGTTGAGGGGATTTATGGACCAAATGGGAGGGGTGGACCCTTGGAGATTTGCAAGGCCGGGGGCTAGGGAATTTTCATTCTTCTCACATGTCCATAAGGCTTATTCTCGAATCGACTTTTTCATTTTGAGTAGGGCGCTGATAGCGAGAGTAGAGGATACCGAGTATTCAGCAATAGCCATTTCGGATCACGCCCCGCATTGGGTGGATTTGGAGATGGGGGAGGAGAGGGACCAGAGCCCGCTGTGGCGCTTGGAGGTGGGGCTGTTCGCGGACGAGGAGGTGAGCGAGCGGGTCTGAGGAAGTATAGAGAGGTACTTGGAGACCAACGACAACGGGGAGGTCCGAGTGGGGATGGTATGGGAGGCACTGAAGGCGGTGGTGAGGGGAGAGCTGATCTCCATCAGGGCCCACAAGGAGCGGAGGGAGCGGGGGGAGAGGGAGAGGCTAGTGGGGGAGATGGTGAGGGTAGACAGGAGGTATGCGGAAGAACCTGAGGAAGGATTGTTGAGGAAGAGGCGCAGCCTCCAGGCCGAATTAGACCTGGTGACCACCAGGGAGGCGGAGGTGCAGTGGAGGAAGGCCCAGGGGGCGGTCTACGAGTATGGGGAAAAGGCAAGCCGGATGCTGGCGCATCAGCTTCGGAAGCGGGACGCAGCTAGGGAGATCGGGGGAGTTAAGGACAGGGGAGGAAGCGTGGTGCGGAGTGGGGTTGGCATCAATGGGGTCTTCAGGGACTTTTACGAGGAATTGCACCGATCCGAGCCCCCACGGGAGGAGGGCGGGATGGGCCATTTCCTGGACCAATTGAGGTTTCCAAAGGTGGAAGAGGGACTGGTGGCGGGACTGGGGGCCCCGATTGGGCTGGAGGAGCTGATCAAAGGGATAGGAAGCATGCAGGCGGGGAAGGCACCGGGGCCGGACGGTTTCCCGGTCGAGTTCTATAAAAAATATATGGACCTGTTGGGCCCACTGTTAGTTAGGACCTTCAATGAGGCAAGGGAGGGGGGGGGGCTTTACCCCCGACGATGTCCCAGGCACTGATTTCCTTGATCCTGAAGCGGGACAAGGATCCCCTGCAATGTGGGTCTGACAGACCGATTTCCTTGCTAAATGTAAATGCCAAGGTGCTGGCGAAGGTCTTAGCCATGAGGATTGAGGATTGTGCACCGCAGATCATCCAAGAAGACCAGACGGGGTTCGTGAAGGGGAGACAGTTGAACGCGAATGTGCGGAGGCTTTTGAACGTCATCATGATGCCGGCGAGGGAGGGGGAGGCGGAGATAGTGGTGGCGATGGACGCTGAGAAAGCCTTCGATAGGGTAGAGTGGGGGTACCTGTGGGAGGTGCTGAAGAGGTTTGGGTTTGGGGAGGGGTTTGTCAGGTGGGTTAGGCTGTTGTACGAGGTCCCGATGGCGAGTGTGGCCACAAATAGGAGGAGGTCCGAGTACTTTCGGTTGCACCGAGGGACGAGACAGGCGTGTCCCCTGTTCCCCCTGCTCTTCGCACTGGCGATTGAACCCCTGGCTATGGCACTGAGAGAGTCGAGGAACTGGAGGGGGTTGGTGCGGGGTGGGGAGGAGCACAGGGTGTCGCTTTATGCGGACGACCTGCTGCTGTATGTGGCGGACCCGGTGGGAGGAATGCCAGAGGTAATGAGGATGCTTAGGGAATTCGGGGACTTTTCCGGGTACAAGCTCAATATGGGGGAAGAGCGAGCTGTTCGTAGTTCAGCTAGGGGACCAGGAGAGGGGGATTGGTGAGCTCCCACTAAAAAGGGCGGAGAGGAGTTTCAGATATTTGGGGGTCCAGGTGACCAGGAGCTGGGGGGCCCTCCACAGGCTTAACTTTACAAGGCTGGTGGAGCAAATGGAGGAGGAGTTCAAGAGGTGGGACGCGTTGCCGCTATCCCTGGCGGGTAGGGTGCAGTCAATCAAAATGACGGTGCTCCCAAGGTTTTTGTTCCTGTTCCAGTGCCTCCCCGTGTTTATCCCGAAGGCTTTTTTCAGGCGGGTTAACAGGAGTATAATGGGGTTTGTGTGGGCGCGAGGGACTCCGAGGGTGAGAAGGGTGTTCCTGGAGCAGAGTAGCGAAAGGGGGGGCTGGCGCTGCCCAACCTCTGTGGGTACTACTGGGCCGCCAATGCGACAATGGTGCGCAAGTGGGTGATGGAGGGGGAGGGGGCTGCATGGAAGAGGCTGGAGACGGCGTCCTGTGTGGGTACGAGTCCGGGGGCGCTGGCAACGGCGCCGCTCCCTCCAAGGAAGTATACCACGAGCCCGGTGGTGGTGGCGGCCCTCAAAATTTGGGGGCAGTGGAGGCGGCATAGGGGGGAAGTTAGGTCCTCGGCGTGGACCCCATTACTGGGGAACCACCGGTTCGCCCCAGGAAGAACAGGTGGAGGGTTTTCGGGGTGGCACAGGGCAGGCATACGAAGGTTAGGGGACCTGTTTGTGGACGGGAAGTTCGCGAGCTTGGGTGAGCTGGAGGAGAGGTACGGGCTCCCCCCGGCGAACACCTTCAGGTACTTACAGGTAAGGGCGTTTGCCAGACGGCAGGTGGTGGAATTCCCACGGCTACTGCCACACACAGTACAGGACAGGGTGCTCTCGGGGTGGGGGTGGTGGGATTGGGGAAGATCTCGGAAACTTACCAGGTGATGCAGGAGGAGGAGGAGGCCTCGGTGGTGGAGTTGAAAGGTAAGTGGGAGGAGGAGTTGGGAGAGGAGATCGAAGAGGGGACGTGGGCAGATGCCCTAGGGAGGGTGAACTCTTCCTCTTCATGCGCGAGGCTCAGCCTCATACAGTTTAAGGTGCTGCACAGGGCACACATGACCGGGACAAGGATGAGCAGGTTCTTTGGGGGTGAGGACAGGTGTGTTAGGTGCTCAGGGAGCCCAGCACATCACACCCATATGTTCTGGGCATGCCCACGCTGGAGGAATTTTGGAAGGGCGTAGCGAGGACGGTGTCGAGGGTGGTAGGATCCAGGGTCAAACTGGGCTGGGGGCTCGCAATATTTGGGATGGCAGCGGAGCCGGGAGTGCAGGAGGCGAAAGAGGCTGGAATTCTGGCCTTTGCGTCCCTGGTAGCCCGGCGGAGGATTCTCCTTCAGTGGAAAGATACGAGGCCCCCAAGTGTGGAATCCTGGATCAGCGATATGGCAGGGTTCATTAAATTGGAGAGGGTGAAATTCGCCTTGAGAGGGTCGGTACAAGGGTTCTTTAGGCGGTGGCAACCATTCTTAGACTTTCTGGCAGAACGATAGACATTGGTCAATGGCAGCAGCAGCTCGGGGGTTGGGGGGGGGGGGTTTACTTTATTTTTGTTTATGTTATTTACACTGGAAGGGTCTGAGGGGCTGTATACACCTGTTATCTTAAGTCGGGGTGTTAATGTTAATTTATTATTTAGGTACAGGGGGGAGGGGTTTGGGGGGTTGCTTTTTTAGATTGTGTTTTGTACTTACCCCTGTTGGGTTCTTTTTTCTTTCTCATTTTGTTATTGATATTTTATGAAAACCTTTAATAAAAATTATTTTTTAAAAAAAAGAGATGGTGCAAGAATTGGGTGAACAATGGATGCCCTTAGCCACTCTTTCTGATAATTTAAGTTATTATATTTGGTTTGAACTATATTTAATCGGGATAATCTATCAAAATTCAATGGCTGCATTTGCCAGTTTCAATGAGACTCATTGCAAGCTTGGCAACTAGATGTTTTCTGCTTGTGATGTGATGAGATCGCTCCTTCCTGTTTACTCTAGCACCGAAACTCACTGCTTGGTTTGTACTTCCTACTCTTAAACGACATTTGAAATTTATAATTAACTGAAATATTTAATATTCAATCTGGAGTTGTACTGAAAGTTTGAAATTGGAGGTCGGAGGAATTGTAGAAATGCAGATGACTGAATACATTTTGTAAGGCTAAAGTCATAGACTCAGTAAAAATAAATAATCCACTTTTATATGGCACATTAATCACCGATTCAGAATCATCATAAAATTAATGGAAAGTGTTGTCGACGGTGCTATCAAGCCGTATCAAGCTTGATAACTTGAAAACTTGATATCGAATGACAATAACCTACTCTCTGATGCTCAAATTAGTTCCACCAGAACCTCCAGTATTCAGAACCATGCAATATCCTGAAAGTAGTCAAACTGGGTCAGGTTCCATTTCAGCCCTGGTGACTGGACTTCACCTTCAGTGAGTAAATTCAGTCCTTAGCTTTTGAAGTTCACCTCGAGACTAACACCTTGATGGAGCTTTTTGTAAGGTTTTAGTAATTGTACTAATTTTTAAAATTTCTACCATATTTAGATTTTTTTTCTGCAGCCACAGTTTAAAATGAAATGGTTCAGTTTGAATTTCTGTTGGACAATTATCAATCAAGGTAATTGGGGAACAGGAAGGCAAGTTGCTTGTGAGAAATTATATGTAATGAATTTGTGTTGCCACAAAGTCTGAATGCAAGGAGTTTTCTGGTTTGAAGGAATAGTTAACAGCATTGAGTTCAATAGCCTGAACTTAGGATGCCACTATCTTTAAACAAACCATGTATTGCTTTAGTTGATCTGTACAAGAGAGGAACCTTTATTTTCTGATATCTGAGCAGCTTGGACTAAACTATATTGACAAGAGAATATGACCTTATGTGGGGCAGCACAGTGGTTAACACTGCTACCTCACAGCGCCAGAGACCAGGGTTCGATTCCGACCTCGGGTGACTGTCTGTGTGGAGTTTCCACATGCTTCCCGTGTCTGCGTGGGTTTCTTCCGGGTGCTCCGGTTTTCTCCCACAGCCACAAAGATGTGCAGGTTAATTAGATTGGTTATGCTCAATTGCCCCTAGTTATGGGGGATTGACCCTCTTTCAGAGGGTTGGTGCAGACTCGATGGGCCGAATGGCCTCCTTCTACACAATAGGGATTTTATGATTCTTATTCATGGCTTATCCGTATCTGGAAGAAATGTGTTTTTGTTTGTAATGGAGTGTAAACTTCTGAGGAAGTAAGAAATAGAGCTGTGTCTCAGTTTCTGATCCACGAAGCAGGGGAAAATAAATGAATTCTGATCTTTAATCTATATGGCTCTAGCTAGAGAGGGGGGTGACACATGATGATTTGCATTCTCTAGAATAGAAGAGTTGAATTGAGACCAATTTTGTGGTAGCATGTCCCTTTAGGGGAGCGAGTTCCTGAAGTGTCATGTGACCGGATTGGCTAATGGGGCCGGAGTGCGTGAACTTTGGAGACAGAGCACGGTTTTTCCAGTTAATTAGGAGTTTGAAGTCTTGGAACATGGTAGCCTTTTTTCGCACTCTCTGTATATAGTTATTAATTTGATAGACCTTTATTCATTAATCAACTTGGTAGTTCCCCTTCTGTCAGGGTATTACATTGGCAATAAGGATCAACCGGAGTCCCTTCCTACTGCTACAGCAGTTGGGAGAGCAGGCCTCGTGTGGAAGCCGTTCCTTGAAGTAAACTCGTTCAGCAGCCTGAGAGTATCAAAATGTCTCTATAGCAAACTGGAACCATTTAACCCCAATACGGAGAAATGGGAACTATATATTGAACGTCTCTGCTATCATTTTATGGCCAATGAAATCGGTGGGGAGAAAAGCAGCGGGTAACCCTACTGACGGCCTATGGGGCGCCAACATATAACCTGGTTAGGAGTCTGACTTCCCCAGATGCCCCCGACTCAAAAACATTTGAGGAGTTTGTGGAATTAGTTGAGGGTCATTATCACCTGAGTCCCTTGATAATAATGTGATGTACAAGTTCAATTCGATGACAAGGGCCCAGGGCAGATGACTATGGCGTTTGTGGTGCTCCTAAAACAAACGGCTGAACAATGCGAGTTCGGGTCTGCGCTTAACCATGTGTTGGGGTCAGGTTGGTCTGTGGTGTTAGCATCGCAGCCAGACAAAAACAATTGTTAGCAGAGGCAGAAACTTAAAGAAGTCATTAGGGCCATCCAGGCTACGGAAAGTGCCAAGAGGAGGGCCATAGTGTTAGAGAGCATGCAAGCAAGCAAGATCCACCAGATTTCGGGGGAAGCCACTGGCAGTTGTGACACCAAAGGTGAAAGCACAGAAAGTAATGAGCAGAAGTTCAGAGCAAAAGAGAGTGCAAATATATGTTCACAGACCAGGAGCTAGGAAGAATGCTACCAGTGTGAGGGAGATTATCCCCATGAAAGATGTAGATTCAGGGAAGCTACGTGTTATGCCTGTAATAAGAGGGAGCACATTAAGAGAACATAAGAACTAGGAGCAGGAGTAGGCCATCTGGCCCCTCGAGCCTGCTCCACCATTCAATGAGATCATGGCTGATCTTTGTGGACTCAGCTCCACTTTCCGGCCCGAACACCATAACCCTTAATCCCTTTATTCTTCAAAAAACTATCTATCTTTATCTTAAAAACATTTAATGAAGGAGCCTCAACTGCTTCACTGGGCAAGGAATTCCATAGATTCACAACCCTTTGGGTGAAGAAGTTCCTCCTAAACTCAGTCCTAAATCTACTTCCCTTTATTTTGAGGCAATTGTAACACTAGGCAGAGCCCACATGGGGCCATTAAAAACCCACAGACTCCAGTACACATTGTTGAGAACAAACCTGAAAATGGATCTGAAGTGTCCAGTTTCAACAAAACAAAGGTGTGCAAGACACCCCCAATTACAATTGTGCCAATAGTAAATGGTCAGCCGCTTAGATTGGAGGTGGACATAAGGGACTCTGCTACAGTTGTAGGTGAACAAATGTATCATTATTTGCAAAGTGGGGTCCAGTCCCTGAAGTTAAGAATCACGACAGCTAGACTAACCACGCATACTAGGGAAACTTTAAGAATCCTAGGAACAACCACAATGCCCATAAGCTACGGCAACCAGTCAGTTCAACCGCCTTTAATAGTAGTGGTGGACCAAGGGCCATGTCTGATGGACCGGATTAGCTTCACCCAATTAGGTTAAATTGGCAAGAAATCTTCCAAATTAACAAAAGAGGTCTTCATGGTGTGTTAAAAAAGTAGAAGCTTTCCAAAATGGGTTAGGCAAGATACAGGGCCTAAAAGCAAAGATTTATGTGGATCCTGAGGCCACACCAACATTTTTCTTTTTTTTTTAAACGCATTTTATTACAAACTTGTATCAAAGTAGGTTACAGCAAATAAACACCCCGGGAAAAATACTTCCCAACAATCAGCTATACAGTTTGTACAGATTTTTCTCCTTTTTCAACCCCCCCACCCCTCCCCATCACCCACCCCCCCACTCCCCTGCAACGAACAGCTCCTCAAACACGGTCACAAACATCCCCCACCTTTTCTCAAACTCATCTGTTGAGCCCCTTAACTCATACTTTATCTTCTCTAGCCGCAGGAAGTCATACAGGTCACCCAGCCATGCTGCTACTTTCGGTGGCGATACCAACCAGCACTCCAGCAAAATCCAAAGCTGTGCAATCAGAGAGGCGAAGGCCATGACATCGGTCTTCCTCCTCTCCATGAGCTCCGGCTTCTTCGAAACCCCAAATGTTGCCACCAAAGAGTCCGGTTCCACCTCCTCCTTGTAGCGCACAATGACTTACGCGAGACGAGAAGCGATGAAGTCGATCTAGGCTTTATTAAGCAAGACTTGTCCCCAACAGCTCAGCAACAGAATGAGGCTGCGGGGAGAAGCTTGAGCTCTTATACGCCATCTTCAGGGCGGAGCCAGAAGTCGGCAGATCCAACCAGGACCCGGGACCTGCCAGCCAATAGCCTCTCGGCTTCACAGGTACCACATTACCCCTAATACATACCACCACATTCACCCCTTGTTAAAAAGGAACCCGGCGGAGTGGTGGTTCGCATGGTGGTAAGGGTTTACAAGGCTGGCCCTGGAACAAATTTTGGACTGTTAATACAGCTTTAGCCCTACACTGGGCTATGTACAAGTTTGTGAGAACTATTTACAATACGAGCAAAAAAAATTGTTGTTACAGCAACATTCTTGCCTTTCTTGGTGTCATGAGGATTCCATGAGTCGAGCGGGCGGTCTGGTCTTTCTCGTCGATCGCCTCAGCCCCGGTGGTGGTGCAGGTGCTTGCTCGGGCGTTGTCATCTCCGGGAGCATTTCGCTGTTTGTTCCTGTTTTACTCCTGGGCGGGCACGGGAGGAGGACCGATCCCCCCGGGAAGGGGGCGGTCGCGGGGTGCGCCGGTGGCAGGGAGGGGGTGATCGGTGTCGGGGGGGGTGTGTGTGTTGCCGGCGGGCACCAGGTCCTGCAGGGAGACCGTGTCCTGTCGGCCGTCGGGGTACGCCACATAGGCGTACTGCGGGTTCGCGTGGAGAAGGTGAACCCTCTCGACCAACGGGTCCGATTTGTGCGCCGCACATGTTTCCTGAGCAAGATGGGTCCTGGGGCCGCCAGCCAGGTTGGCAGCGACGTTCCGGAGGAGGACTTCCTGGGGAAGACAAGGAGGCGCTCATGAGGCGTTTGGTTAGTGGTGGTACACAGCAGCGACCGGATGGAGTGGAGAGCGTCCGGGAGGACCTCCTGCCACCGGGAAACTGGGAGATCCCTGGACCGTAGTTCTCCCTCTCTACTTGCCCGTTCCCCCGGGGGTTGTAGCTGGTCGTCCTGCTCGAGGCTATGCCCTTGCTGAGCAGGAACTGGTGCAGCTCGTCACTCATGAAGGAGGACCCCCTGTCGCTATGGATATACCCGGGGAAACCGAACAGTGTGAATATGGTGCCAAGGGCTTTAATGACTGTGGCCGCTGTCATGTCGGGGCAGGGGATGGCGAAGGGGAAACGGGAGTACTCGTCCACCACATTCAGGAAGTATGCGTTGCGGTCGGTGGAGGGGAGGGGCCCTTTGAAATCCAAACTGAGGCGTTCAAAGGGGCGGGAAGCCTTGATCAGGTGCGCTCTATCCGGCCTGAAAAAGTGCAGTTTGCACTCTGCGCAGATGTGGCAGTTCCTGGTGACTGTACGGACCTCCTCCACAGAGTAGGGGAGGTTGCGGGACTTTATGAAATGGTAGAATCGAGTGACCCCCGGGTGGCAGAGGTCCTCGTGGAGGGCTTGGAGGCGGTCTATTTGTGCATTGGCACATGTGCCGCAGCATAGGGCATCGGACGGCTCGTTCAGCTTTCCTGGACGAGTTCGATCCTCCACCTTAAGATCTTGTCATTCTTAATTTTGCCCCGCTGTGCATTATCGAACATAAAGGCTACCGACCGTTGGTCGGTGAGGAGAGTGAATCTCCTGCCAGCCAGGTAATGCCTCCAATGTCGCACAGCTTCCACTATGGCTTGGGCTTCCATTTCCACTGCGGAGTGGCGGATTTCTGAGGCGTGGAGGGTCCGGGAGAAAAAGGCCACGGGTCTGCCCGCTTGGTTAAGGGTGGCCGCCAGAGCTACATCAGATGCGTCGCTCTCGACCTGGAAGGGGAGGGACTCGTCGATGGCGCGCATCGTGGCCTTTGTGATATCCGCTTTGATGCGGCTGAAGGCCTGGCGAGCCTCTGTTGACAGGGGGAAAGACTGTATTAGCGGGCGGGCCTTGTCTGCGTACTGGGGGACCCACTGGGCGTAATATGAAAAGAAGCTCAGGCAACGTTTCAGGGCTTTGGAGCAGTGGGGGAGGGGAAATTCCATAAGGGGGCGCATGCGTTCGGGGCCGGGGCCTATTATCCCATTGCGCACTACGTATCCCAGGATGGCCAACCGGTTTGTGCTAAAAATGCACTTTTCCTCGTTATATGTGAGGTTCAGGGCGTTAGCGGTCTGGAGGAACTTTTGGAGGTTGGCGTCGTGGTCCTGCTGATTGTGGCCGCAGATGGTTACGTTGTCGAGATACGGGAACGTGGCCTGCAACCCGTGCTGGTCAACCATTCGGTCCATCTCCCGTTGGAAGACCGAGACCCCGTTCGTGACGCCAAATGGGACCCTTAGGAAGTGGTATAGCCGCTCGTCTGCCTCGAATGCGGTGTACTTGCGGTCACCGGGGCGGATGGGGAGCTGGTGGTAGGCGGACTTGAGGTCCACGGTGGAAAAGACCTTGTACTGTGCAATCCGATTGACCATGTCGGATATGCGGGGGAGAGGGTACGCATCTAGCTGCCTAGGAGGGGGGGGCGGGGGGGAGGAGGGGGGGAAGAGGGGGAGGGAGGGGGCGAGGGAGGGGGGAAGGGGAGAAGAGGGGGGAGGGGGAGGGGGGAGGGGGAGGGAGGGGAGGGGGAGGGGGGGGAGGGGGGGAAGGGGAGGGGAGGGGGGAGGGGGAGGGGAGGGGGGACAGGGGGAAGGGGGGAGGGAGTGGGGTGAGGCAGGTGGGGGGGGGGGGTGAGAGCCCCTCCAATCCGGCTGATAACGTGGAACGTGAGGGGCCTGAATGGGCCGGTGAAGAGGGCTCGAGTGTTCACGCACTTGGAGGGACTGAAGGCAGACGTGGCTATGCTCCAAGAGACACACCTGAAGGTGGCGGACCAGGTTAGGTTAAGAAGGGGATGGGTAGGACAGGTATTTCACTCAGAACTGGACGTGAAAAATAGAGGGGTGGCAATTCTGGTGGGAAAGCGTGTGTCATTTGAGGCCAAGACTATCGTAGTGGATAATGGAGGGAGATATGTGATGGTGAGCGGTAGGTTGCAAGGGACGTGGGTGGTGTTGGTAAACGTATGCGCCCCGAACTGGGATGATGCAGGATTCATGAAGCGCATGTTGGGGCGCATTCCGGACCTGGAGGTAGGAGGACTGATAATGGGAGGGGATTTCAACACAGTGCTGGATCCAGCACTGGACCGCTCCAAATCAAGGACGGGAAAGAGGCCGGCGGCGGCCAAGGTGCTCAGGGGGTTTATGGATCAGATGGGGGGAGTGGACCCATGGAGGTTTGTAAGACCGCAGCCCAGGGAATTTTCTTTCTTTTCCCACGTGCACAAGGCCTACTCCCGGATAGATTTCTTTGTTCTGGGCAGGGCGCTCATCCCGAGGGTGGAGGGGATGGAGTATTCGGCCATAGCCGTTTCGGACCATGCCCCGCACTGGGTGGAAATGGGGCTGGGAGAGGAGAGGGACCAACGCCCACTGTGGCGGCTGGACGTGGGACTGTTGGCAGATGAGGTGGTGTGTGGGAAGGTGAGGGGGTGTATCGAAAGGTACGGGGAGGTGCGGGTGGGGGTGGTATGGGAGGCGTTGAAGGCGGTGATCAGGGGAGAGCTAATCTCCATCAGGGCTCATAGCGAGAAGACAGACGCATGGAAAGGGAGAGGTTAGTGGGGGAGATTTTGTGCGTGGACAGGAGATACGCAGAGGCCCCGGAGGATAGATTACTTGGGGAAAGGCGACGGCTCCAGACAGAGTTTGACCTGTTGACCACGGGGAAGGCGGAGGCACAGTGGAGGAAGGCGCAGGGGGTGACCTACGAGTATGGGGAAAAGGCCAGTCGGATGCTGGCACACCAGCTCCGTAAGAGGATGGCAGCGAGGGAAATAGGGGGAAATCAAAGATGGAGGGGGAGCCACGGTTCGGAGTGCAACGGCAATAAACAAGGTATTCAAGGCCTTTTATGAAGAGCTGTACAGATTCCAGCCCCCCCGGGGGGGGGGGAAGAGGGGATGAGACGATTCCTAGACCAACTGCGGTTCCCGAGGGTGGAGGAGCAAGAGGCGGCTGGTTTGGGGGCACCAATCGGGTTGGAGGAGCTGAGTAAGGGTTTGGGGAGCATGCAGGCGGGGAAGGCCCCGGGGCCGGACGGGTTCCCGGTGGAGTTCTATAGAAAGTATGTGGCCCTGTTGGCCCCGCTAGTAGTGAGGACCTTTAACGAGGCAAGAGAGGAGGGGACCCTGCCCCCGACAATGTCGGAGGCGACAATTTCCTTGATTCTGAAGCGAGACAAGGACCCACTGCAATGTGGATCGTACAGGCCGATTTCTGACGTAGCTCTGGCGGCCACCCTCAACCAAGTTAGCAGACCGGTGGCCTTCTTCTCACGTACCCTCCATGCTTCTGACATCCTCCACTCCTCAGTCAAAAAGGAGGCCCAGGCCATAGTGGAAGCTGTGCGACATTGGAGGCATTACCTGGCCGGCAGGAGATTCACTCTCCTCACCGACCAACGGTCAGTTGCTTTCATGTTCGATAATGCACAGCGGGGCAAGATAAAAAAACGATAAGATCTTGCAGTGGCGGATCGAACTCTCCACCTACAACTATGAGATCTCGTATCGTCCCGGGAAGCTAAATGACCCTCCTGACGCCCTGTCCCGCGGCACATGTGCCACCGCACAAGTGGACCACCTCTGAGCCCTCCACGAGGACCTCTGCCACCCGGGGGTCACTCGCCTTTTCCATTTTGTCAAGACCCGCAACCTGCCCTACCCCATCGAGGAGGTCAGGACAGCCACCAGGGACTGCCAAGTCTGTGCGGAGTGCAAACCGCACTTCTACCGGCCAGAGAAAGCGCACCTGATAAAGGCTTCCCGTCCCTTTGAACGCCTCAGCATGGACTTCAAAGGCCCCCTCCCCTCCACCGACCGCAACACGTACTTCCTGAACGTGATTGACGAGTACTCCCGGTTCCCATTCGCCATCCTCTGCCCCGAAATGACCGCAACCACTGTCATCAAGGCCCTCCATAGCATCTTTGCACTGTTGGTCGAGAGGGTCCATCTGCTCCATGCCAACCCCCAGTACGCCTACATGGCGTACCCCGACGGCCGACAAGATACGGTCTCCCTACGAGACCTGACGCCCGCCGGAGCCCCACGCACACCCCAGCCACCAGTCCCACGCTCCCCTCCACCGGGGCACCTTACAGGAGGATCGGTCCTTCCGCCGGCCCCGTCTAGGCCCCCCCACCCACCGACGCTCCCCGCAGGCGCTCCCTTCCCAGGTCAACCGTTTTCCCCACCAGCGCCGTCTAGGGGTGTCGAAGCTGCCACAGAGACCGAGGCCACGCTACCAGAGTCACAGATGCCCAAGCCTCCACCGGAGTCACCGCCTTAGCTCCGACGATCACAGAGGACGACTAGGGCCCCCGATCGACTGATTGCTTCATTTTAAATTGTAAACTGTAAACTGTAAATGTAAATCATCAAATGTACATAGCTATCAGAATTGTCAATAGTTACAAAACACTGTACGGAGGTATTACGGTACCTCCATAAGTAATTCTACCACGTTGCCATGTTTGTAGTATCAGGCCACCACCCCCGCCGGACTCTTTTTTAACAGGGGGTGAATGTGGTATCATAGGTATTACGGTACCTGATAGGCTGGAGCACCATTGGTGGAAACTGTATGCTTTCTATTGGTTAGGATGTATGGTAGCTCCGCCCTGCTAGGCGGGGTATAAGAGCCCGTGCCGCCCCTTGAGCCTTCATTCTGTACCTGAGCTGCTGCGGGAAACATCTAGCTTATTAAAGACTTCAGTTGGACTACAACTTCGCTTTAGTGGTCATTGATCATGCATGACCCGGGAATGGGAGGCACTGCAGAAGTTAAACCTATCCCAGTTGGTAGAAAAAATGGAAGGGGACTTTAAGAGATGGGACATGCTCCCGCTATCACTGGGGGGGAGGTTACAGACCATGAAAATGATGGTCCTCCCCAGATTTCTGTTTGCCTTTCAGTGCCTCCCCATCTTCATCCTTAAGGCCTTTTTCAAGCGGGTGAATAAGATTATTTTGGACTTTGTGTGGGTGAGTAAAACCCCGCGAGTGAAGAAAGTGTTGCTGGAGCGCAGTCGGGGGGAGGGTGGGTTGGCGCTGCCGAACTTCTGCAATTGCTGCTGGTCGGCTAATATAGCCATGATTAGGAAGTGAGTAGTGGGGGAGGGGTTGGCATGGGAGCAGATGGAGGCGGCGTCATGTAAAGACTCCGGTTTGGGAGCACTGGTAACGGCACCTCTGCCGTTCTCCCGGCCCGATACTCCACAAGTCTATTGGGAGAGGCGGCTGTGAGGATCTGGGGGTAATGGAAGAGATATAAGAGAGTGGAGGGAGCATCGATTTGGACCCCGATTTATAATAACCACAGGTTTGTACTGGGTAGGCTAGGTGGCAGGTTCCGGAGTTGGCAGAGGGCAGGAATTAGAAGGATGGGGGATCTATTTATAGACAGGAGTTTTCATAGCTTGAAAGCTTTGGAGGATAAATTTAAATTGCCAGCAGGGAATGGTTTTAGATATTTGCAGGTGCGTGACTTCCTGGAAAAACAGGTGCCGGCCGTTCCGTTGCTGCCGCCACGGAGGACACAAGATAGAGTAGTTTCCAGTACCTGGGTGGGAGAGGGGAAGGTATCGGATATTTACCAGGAGCTTTCGGAGGCGGAGAAAACTCCAGTGGAGGAGCTTAAGGGCAAGTGGGAGGACGAGCTAGGCGGAGAGATAGAGGCGGGGCTGTGGGCGGATGCCCTAAGCAGGGTTAATACCTCCTCATCATGCGCCAGGCTTAGCCTGATACAGTTTAAGGTAGTCCACCGGGCACACATAACAGCGGCTAGGATGAGTAAGTTCTTCGGGGTTGAGGACAGGTGTGCGAGGTACGCGGGAAGCCGAGCAAATCATGTCCACATGTTTTGGGCATGCCCGAAGCTTAGAGGGTTTTGGCAGGGTTTTGCTAAGGCAATGTCCACGGTGCTAAAAACACGGTTGGTGCCGAGTCCGGAGGTAGCGTTCTTTGGAGTGTCGGAAGATCCAGGAGTTCAGGGGGCGAAAGAGGCCAACGTATTGGTCTTTGCCTTCCTGGTAGCCCGGAGACGGATCTTGTTAATGTGGAGGGACTCGAAGTCCCCGAGTGTAGAGACCTGGGTTAGCGACATGGCTGCGTTTCTCAGACTCGAGAAAATAAAGTTTGCCTTCAGAGGGTCAATGTTAGGGTTCACCCGGAGGTGGCAGCCGTTCATCGACTTTCTCAGGGAAAATTAAAATGTCAGTAGATGCAGTATTCCCGGGGGGGGGGGGGGGGGGATGGTTGTTGTATTGTTGAGTTCTGTGAAGACTG
Source organism: Scyliorhinus torazame (assembly GCF_047496885.1). Lineage (NCBI taxonomy): Eukaryota > Metazoa > Chordata > Chondrichthyes > Carcharhiniformes > Scyliorhinidae > Scyliorhinus > Scyliorhinus torazame. The sequence goes on from NC_092712.1 coordinate 149,435,002, forward strand.
GGCTGGGGGGGAAATGTTTATTTTACCATGTTGATGTCATTGTTTTTGTTACTGTTATAAAAAATTTCAAATACCTCAATAAAATATTATTTTTTTTAAAAGCATTAGGTATTATCAAACCTATACAGTTTTCGGAGTGGGCAGCTCCAATCGTGCCAGTGGTGAAGCCAGATGGAATCATCAGTGTATGTGGTGCTACAAACTAACTGTGATTGATGAAAATGAAAATTCTGTCGAGGTTCTTGTTTATCTTCCAGGCTCTCCCGATCTTTATACCAAAGGCCTTTTTTCGGAAAGTGGACACAATCATCTCTGACATTATATGGGCGGGGAAGGTGCTGAGGGTGGGAAGGACCCTGCTACAGAGGCAGAGGCAGCAGGGGGGGTTGGCGTTGCCAAACTTGCTTCATTATTATTGGGTGGCGAATGTGGACAAGGTGCGGTAGTGGTGGGAAGGAGAAGGGGTAGAATGGGTTAGGATGGAGGAGGAATCTTGTAAGGGGTCTAGTTTGAGGGTTATGGTGACGGCAGCATTGCCAATGGCTCCGAGTAGGTATTCAGGGAGCCCAGTGGTGCAGTCCACGGTGAAGATATGGAATCAGCTGAGGAGGCATTTTAGGGTGGAAGGGTGTCGGTGCTAACGCCGCTGTGCGAGAATCATGGGTTTGAGCCGGGGGATGGATAGTGTATACAGGAGGTGGAGGGAAGTGGGGCTCGTCAAGGTGAGGGATTTGTATTTGGAGGAAGGGTTCGCCAGTCTGGAGGAGCTAAGGGAGAGGGTAGAGCTGCCGAAGGGTAGTGAGTTCAGGTATCTACAGGTTAGGGACTATGCACGAAAGGTCTGGAAGGGGTTCCTCGATTGCCACGATACATCCTGCTGGAGTGACTGCTGCTTCCGGATGTGGAAGGGGAGGGAAGAATTGGGGGTATATATAAGTGGCTGGGGGAGCAGGGAGGCGAGCTGGTGGTGAAGATCAAGGAGAAATGGGAAGTGGAGTTGGGAATTGTGATCAATTGGGGAGTATGGAGTGAGGCACTGCAAACGGTAAACGGGATCTCCTCTTGTGCAAGGATGAGCCTGATACGGTTCAAGGTGGTGCACAGGGTGCATATGACTCGGGCGAGAATGTGTGGGTTCCTTCAGGGGATAGCAGATGAGTGTGAGAGGTGTGGGCGGGGGCCAGCGAATCATGCACACATGTTTTGGGGTTGTGAAAAATTGGGAAGACTCTGAGCGGGAGTGTTCGCGGTCTTAGCCACGATAGTGGAGGTGGGAGTGGACCCGGACTCTTTGGTGCCGATATTTGGGGTTTCGGAGAAACCGCAGCTCATGGAGAGGAGGAAGGCCGATGTCATGGCCTTCGCCTCTCTGATTGCATGGCAATGAATTTTGCTGGAGTGGCGGTCGGCATCGCCACCGGGGTTAGCAGCATGGTTCGGTGACCTGTAAGACTTCCTGTGGTTAGAGAAGATGAAGTATGAGTTAAGGGGCTCAGCAGGGGAGTTACAGAAAAGGTGGGGAAGTTTGTGACCGTGTTTGAGGAGCTGTTCGTCGGGGGTGAAAAAGGCGGAAAATCTGTACAAACTGTGTAGTTGATTGTTGGGAAGAATGTTTCCCGGGGTGTATATTTGCTGTAACCTACTTTTTTTTTAAACTCACTGTGATTGGGGCAGCCACATTGGACTGATATTCAAACCAAGAATTGAAGATTTATACGCTAAATTGACAGGAGGCTTTACATAAGGAGGGTGGCACCTTAGCACAGCACTGTTGCTCCACAGCGCCAGGGTCCCAGGTTCGATTCCCGCTTGGGTCACTGTCTGTGAGGAGTTTGCACGTTCTCCCTGTGTCTGCGTGGGTTTCCTCCGGGTGCTCTGGTTTCGTCCCACAAGTCTTGATAGACCTGCCGTTAGATGAATTGGTCATTTTGAATTCTCCCTCTGTGTACCGAACAGGCACCGGAATGTGGCGACTAGGGGCTTTTCACAGTAACGTCATTGCAGTGTTAATGTAAGCCTACTTGTGACACTAATAAAGTATTATTATTATTACTTAGACCAAATTTGGTATGAGTCAAGGGTTCCAATAATTAGAGTTAGATAAAACATGTGGGGAATTTGTCATTATAAACACCGACAAAGTAAACCAGTTACCTTTCGGAATCTCTTCTGCTTCTGCGATTTTTCAACGCGCAATGGAAAGTTTATTACGGGATCTACCCAAGGTGATTGTCTATCCAGATGATGTACTGATTACAGAAGTGTCCGAGGAGGAGAATCTAGAAAATCTCGAAGAAGTTTAAAAATGATTTAAGAAGGCCGAAGTAAGTCTGGAAAGAGGGAAGTGTACGTTTCAAGCTCAGGAAGTGACATACTTAGGTTCCTGGATAGATGCCGCAGGACTGCGTCCTATGGAGGAGAAGATCAAAGCAATCAAGCAAGCGCCGGTCCGCAAAAATACATCAAATTGAAATCCTTTATCGGAATGGTGAACTACTACGGCAAATTTATTCCTAATCTTTCTACAATGTTGGCACCCTTTCACACACTACTCAAGAAGTACCAGAGCAGGTATTGGAGAGAGCATCAGTAAGCAGCCTTTGAACAAGTTAAACTAGCTTTACAGTCATCCAGTCTCTTTGTCCATTTTGACAGTTCAAAAGAGATCATTCTTACCTGCAATGCGTCCCCTTGTGGAATTGGAATGGTTTTGGTCCATAAAATGGAAGATGGTGCAGAAAAGCCTATCATTTGTGATTTACGATTCCTGACCTGGGTAATTAATCTTACGAGTCTGTTGAAGACTAAATCACTGAAAGAGGGAAAACTATCTTCCTCGATAGAACAATGAGCGGCTCTCACTATGGGGAGTTGACCCTCAGAGCCCCAAGAAGTCAAACAACTCTCAGTTACATCCCAATGGGAATTTCCAGATAAATTGCTCAACTTAAATCAATACTTTTTCAGTATACATTCTTGTCTCCAGGAGTTCCTAATAAGCTTCTAGGAACTTAGGCTTAATCAATATATCACATCCACAGTTATATTTTTAGTGGGGTTTATTGTAAACTTATAAAATATAAGACAGAGTTACAGAGTTTACAGAATATATATCCTGTAACAGATTGTCATTACAAAAAGAAAGATCATGGATATCCAAAGAGTATCTCTATTGCAAAAACCTCTATCAAAGTATGAAAGGCATACTTACAAGTCCAAATGAATTGTTCGATGAACAGGCAAGAAAGAGTACTTTTAACTCCTCTCTTATAAGAAGAGATACAAGAGGAGGACTGTCCTTAAAAATAATAAACTTGCAAATGTAAATGGCAGTCTTCAAAACAGCCCACCATTTACATTTGCAAGTTCATTATTTTTAAGGACAATCGACCTTCACCAGAGTTTATTGGCGTGTTTAATGATGGTCCTGATGTCAAGACATCTTGAAATATGGTCAGACCATTTTGCGAGGGCCACGAAGAATCCAGCAACAGTTTGTCGAGTCAACCAGAAAGTAACTTTATTCACAACAACAATATTTACACAGCACCATAATTTACAGTAATTTACTACTGGTTCTCTCTCTAGCCAGTACCATACTGGCCACCTCTATTTATGCAGCTGCAAGGTTAACAAATGCCCCGCCTCCCTCCTCATTGGGGGAGCTCATATTCCACAAGAGTCTTGGGGTAGCTAATTGTCCCCAGCCAATAGGATCCGGGCATGTTATAACAATTGCTTGGGCGCCATGTTAAATCCATTATTCTGTAGGCCTTTCGTTTTGCTTTTGCTAATTATGTTTTTTAGTTCAGAAGAATTTATGTTTATCAACCCAAGATCCTGGAGTACTATTTATACACTTTGTATCACATTTATTATTTATGGCTGTTTAAACTATTGAAGTCTTAATCACAATTGTATTTGTTACATTTCTATCCCACTGGATATTAGGGATCCTGAATGATAATTACATGATACAGGTTTCATTTGCACTATTTTGTTATGGGGAAACTGTGGTGTAACTGTTTAAGTGCACAACTACATACGCACGCCTGTTTCTACCTTTGGGCTATGGGTTTGGTTCGAATAAAAGCTTTTCCTTCACCGGATTCTGTGGTCAGTGCGATATTCATCACATCTGTGCCTTGAGGACTTCGACTGGTGCTGAATAGCTGACTCACAAATCGAAAAGGAGGGACTAGCCGTGATATTTGGAGTGAAAAAGTTCTATCATTGCATCTATGGGTGACATTTCATAGTTATTACTGATGACAAACCTCTATTGACTTATTTGGGGAGGAAAAGGCCATTCCCCCATGGCTTCAGCCAGGGTCCAATGCTGGGCTTTATTGTTAGTAGACTTCGAATACACGTTGCAACATAGGCCGGACACCCACATTTCAAACGCTGATGCGTTGAGTTATCTTCCCCTACCTGACAGCATACTGCCTCCGCCAGCACCATTGGAAATTGTCCTTGCTTTCTAGATACACTGCCAGAGTTTGGGCTTTTATTATGGAGCTGCACCGTGCCGATCCAGGGATTACAAAGCTGAAAAAGCTTGCATGCAGTTACATGTGGTGGCCCGGGATGTATATCAACATAGAGAATCTGGTCAAGCAATGTGACCATTGTCAAATGCAGAGAACTTTCAATCCATTGCCCTAATGCACCCTTGGGAGTAGCCAGGTTGACTTTTGGTGCAACTACACGTCGATTTCACACTCCATTTATGGGCTCCATGTTTTTTCTCATTGTAGATGCTCACTCCAAGTGGTTGGACATACACAAAATGAAGTCCACGACCTTGTCAGCAACAGTTGAGAAATTGCTTTGGACGTTCACCACCAATGGCTGACCTAAGGTCCTGATCTCAGACAATGGGACTGTTTTTACGAGTGAAGAATTCCAACATTTTATGAGAACCAAAGGCGCTCTACCACCCTGCTTCAAACAGAGTGGCACAGAGAGCCGTCCAAACATTTAAAGCCAGCATGAAGAAACAGTCACCAGCCTCTCTTCAAACCAGACTGCCCAGTTTTTTAAAAATTCATTTATGGGATACGGGCGTCGCTGGATAGGCCAGCATTTGTTGCCCATCCGTAGTTGCCCTTGAGAAGGTGGTGGTGAGCTGCCTTCTTGAACCGCTGCAGTCTTTCAGATGTAGGTACACACACTGTGCTGTTAGGGAGAGAGTTCCAAGATTTTGCCCCAGCGACAGCGAAGGAATGGTGATATATTTACAAGTCAGGGTGGTGAGTGACTTGGAGGGGAACCTCCAGTTGGTGGGGTTTCCAGGTATCTGCTGCTCTTGTCCTTCCAGATAGTTGTGATTGTGGGTTTGGAAGGTGCTGTCCAAGGAATCTTAGTGAGTTACTGCAGTGCATCTTGTAGATGGTGCACACGGTTTCCACTGTTAGTCGGTGGAGGAGGGTTTGAATGCTTCAGGAAAGGGGAGCAATTAAGCGGGCCACTTTGTCCTGGATGGTGTCAAACTTCTTGGGTATTGTTGGAGCTGCACTCATCCAGGCAAGTGGAGAGTATTCCATTACACTCCTGACTTGTGCCTTGTAGATGGTGGACAGGCTTTGTGGGGGGGGTCAGGAGATGAATTCTTCGCCATAGGATTCCTAGCCTTTGACCTGCCCTGGTAGCCACAGTATTAATATGGCTAGTCCAGTTCAGTTTTGGATCAATGGTAACCCCACCCTCCAGGATGTTGATTGTGGGGGATTCAGCATTGGTAATACCATTGAATGTCAAGGGGCAATAGTTAGATGTTCATTGCCTAGCATTTGTGTGGCGCAAATGTAACTTGCCACTTGTCAGCCCAAGCCTGGATATTGTCCAGGCTTTGCTGCATTTGGATATTGTTTTTGAAAACTCACCACTATTCTTAGAAGTCCCCCTATACCAAAAAGGGCCGACATTCTAAATGGTGATCAGGGATTCTCACTCCCCGACTCCGATGCAAGCTTCAGTGGGTGCTATTCAGGTCAAACTATGTTTTCAAGTTATCCCCCGGTATAACCCATACCTTCACCGAAGATTTCATCTACTTACCACTTAGTAGCTTCGATCCTGGGTCCCGCAATGCTAAGTAAGTAAAGTAGACTTTGGAATAACCACTATTTCAGGTTAAAACTTTAAAGTTATTTTATTATTATATATTTTTTTCTCTTTTTAGAAGATGCAATCACTGTCTTTACAGAAAAGTAAAAAGATCTTGCTTCTGGATCCTTCTGGTTGGTTGAAGGGACCTTCAGGCCCAACTTGACAATCAATCTTCTTTAAAGTCTGGACTTCTTAAGATGTATCAGCTATTTTAGCTCGGCTGCTCTGCCCTGTCCATTTCCCATGACCGAGCTGATTGTAATCTGAGTCTAGCTGCTTGTTCCTCCTCTGCTTCTCTCTCTCTCCCTCTGAGCTCTGGTTCTCATTCTGGTTCTGATAGTTCCTGCCCTGGTCTCGAGGTTTATATTTGCTTTCTAACAATTAAGTTTTTTGATGTTATTGTAAAGTAACTCTTATTTTCTTTGATTGTAAAAAGTACCTTTTGATCTAAACCTTTTAATCCAACTAAGTATACATTTTGACATGACTTCATCTCATAGATCTGATTACATTGTTTCCTTTGTGATGTTCAAAATGCTTTGGTTTCAATAGGTGTTACTTTTAATTCCTGTAATTTCTATAGTTTTATTTTCCAATTGTGTCCTCAGCTCAATTTTGACTTTGATTTTGGCTTTGAATTATGTTTCTCATAGACTGATAAACCTGGTATTAGCAACTTTTCACACTTCGAATTATCACAAAATTCAACTGAACTCATCCATTCTTTTCCCGATCCTTACTAAGTTAGTTACTTTCAATGAAGGTGTGAGCCATTGTTTTTGGCTTCATTCAAAATCCTTATTGTCTTGTTTGCTAAGCCTGCTTGACCAAGGATATCTTCATTTTACAATCCTTCCCTGACAGCTGCTGTTAACACTTTGTGGATCTTGCCCTGTATTCTCTCACATTTCTCTCAGACCAGATATTGCCAGACTTCCATGTTTCAAATGACACATCTTTCCATATTATCAATTACAATATGGACTACTTCATTATCTGAGGAGTCGCAAACGGTGTTGAACATTGTGCAGTCATTCCCAAACATCCCCACTTCTGACCTTATTTTAAAATATATATATTTTATTAAAGTTTTCAAACACAATTTTTTCCCTTACAAATCAAAGAAATAATAATACAAGTAACATGATAACTGCAATATAACATTGTGTAACTAACATGGTAAACTAACCAAATAACACAAAGTAATACTCCCCCCCCCCCCCCTGCCCCCTCTCCCCCTCCAAAAACCCAATCAATTTACCCCCCCTCACTCACTTCTGACCTTATGATGGAAGGGAGGTCATTGCTGAAGTAGCTGAAGATGGTTGGGCCTCGGACACAATCCAGAGGAACTCCTGAAGTGATGTCCTGGAGCTGAAATGATTGACCTCCAATCACCACAACCATCTTCCTTTGTGCCAGGAATGGCTCCAACCAACAGAGAGTTTTCCTCCTGATTCCCAATTCCTCCAGCTTTGCTAGGGCTCCTTGATGCCATGCTCAGTCAAATGCTGCCTTGATGTCAAGGGAAGTCACTCGCACCTCATCTCTGGCATTCAGCTCTTTTGCCCATGCACACCTGCACACCTATCCGTCTACACCCTATGTCACCACAGGTGTTACACCCCCTGAGTTACTAATGGGAAGACGCATTAAAACACGATTGAATCTCATATTTCAGAATTTGTCGGGGAGAGTGGAGGCTAAACAGAACAAACAGAAAAAACACCATGACTCAAAGAATGCTTGAAGTGGACAATTTGGTGTATGTGAAGAATTTTGGTGCCAGACCAAATTGTATCCCAGGAACGGGCATGGCAAAAACGGGTCCTGCATCGTACGAAGTGGATGTTCAAGAAGGAAGGTTAAAAAAAACACCTGAGGAGGAAAGAACTGCACACAGAACCAATGGGACAACCCGGCCCATGTAGGCTTCTTAGTGGTATGGCTACAGATAAGTGATGCCACAGCAAGCTCGCTGGGGACGAACCCAGTAATGTTATGGGGGGGAATGAGGAAACTATCTGCACGGATGCAACTTCGAAAATCGAGAGGCAACCCGTTCGATTCAAACCGAAGATCACCGTCTTCCCAATTGGTTAGGAGTTTGGAGATTTGGAACATGATAGCCTTTTATCTCACTCTCTGTGTATACAGTACGAAGTCTTACAACACCAGGTTAAAGTCCAACAGGTTTGTTTCGATGTCACTAGCTTTCGGACCGCTGCTCCTTCCTCAGGTGAATGAAGGGGTCTGTTCCAGAAACATATATATAGACAAATTCAAAGATGCCAAACAATGCTAGGAATGCGAGCATTAGCAGGTGATTAAATCTTTACAGATCCAGAGATGGGGTAACCCCAGGTTAAAGAGGTGTGAATTGTATCAAGCCAGGACAGTTAGTAGGATTTCGCAGGCCAGATGGTGGGGGATGAATGTAATGCGACATGAATCCCAGGTCCCGGTTGAGGCCGCACTCATGTGTGCGGAACTTGGCTATAGGTTTCTGCTCGGCGATTCTGCGTTGTCGCGGGTCCTGAAGGCCGCCTTGGAGAACGCTTACCCGGAGATCAGAGGCTGAATGCCCTTGACTGCTGAAGTGTTCCCCGACTGGAAGGGAACATTCCTGCCTGGTGATTGTTGCGCGATGTCCGTTCATTCGTTGTCGCAGCGTCTGCATGGTCTCGCCAATGTACCACGCTTCGGGACATCCTTTCCTGCAGCGTATGAGGTAGACAACGTTGGCCGAGTCGCACGAGTATGTACCGCGTACCTGGTGGGTGGTGTTCTCATGTGTAATAGTGGTATCCATGTCGATGATCTGGCACGTCTTGCAGAGATTGCCATGACAGGGTTGTGTGGTGTCGTGGTCACTGTTCTGAAGGCTGGGTTGTTTGCTGCAAACAATGGTTCGTTTGAGGTTGCGCGGTTGTTTGAAGGCAAGTAGTGGGGGTGTGGGGATGACCTTGGCAAGATGTTCATCGTCATCAATGACGTGTTGAAGGCTGTGAAGAAGATGACATAGTTTCTCCGCTCCGGGGAAGTACTGGACGACGAAGGGTATTCTGTCGGTTGTGTCCCATGTTTGTCTTCTGAGGAGGTCGGTCCGGTTTTTCGCTGTGGCGCGTTGGAACTGTCGATCGATGAGTCGAGTGCCATATCCCGTTCGTATGAGGGCATCTTTCAACGTCTGTAGATGTCTGTTACGCTCCTCCTCGTCTGAGCAGATCCTGTGTATACGGAGCGCTTGTCCATAGGGGATGGCTTCTTTAATGTGTTTAGGGTGGAAGCTGGAGAAGTGGAGCATCATGAGGTTATCCGTGGGTTTGCGGTAAAGCGAAGTGCTGAGGTGACCGTCCTTGATGGAGACGAGTGTGTCCAAGAATGCAACTGATTTTGGAGAGTAGTCCATGGTGAGTCTGATGGTTGGATGGAACTTATTAATGTCATCGTGTAGTCGTTTCAGTGATTCTTCGCAGTGGGTCCAAAGGAAAAAAATGTCATCGATGTATCTGGTGTATAACGTCGGTTGAAGGTCCTGTGCGGTGAGTAGGTCCTGTTCAAACTTGTGCATGAAGATGTTGGCGTATTGGGGTGCGAATTTGGTCCCCATGGCTGTTCCGTGCGTCTGGATAAAGAACTTGTTGTCGAAGGTGAAGACGTTGTGATCCAGAATGAAGTGGATGAGTTGCAGAATTGCGTCTGGAAATTGGCAGTTGTCGGTGTTGAGTACTGAGGCTGTTGCAGCAATGCCGTCGTCATGGGGGATGCTGGTGTAGAGTGCCGAGACGTCCATTGTGACGAGGAATGTTCCTGGTTCAACTGGTCCATGGGTGCTGAGTTTCTGTAGGAAGTCTGTCGTGTCGCGACAGAAGCTGGGTGTACCTTGTACGATGGGTTTCAAGATGCCCTCGATGTAGCCAGAGAGGTTCTCACACAGGGTCCCATTGCCTGAAACGATAGGGCGGCCTGGTGTGTTGGCCTTATGTATTTTCGGGAGGCAGTAGAGATCTCCAATGAGGGGAGTTCGTGGGATGAAAGCACGTAGGGTTCTCTGAAGATCTGGATCCAAGGTCTTGATCAGTCTGTTAAGTTGGCGGATGTGTTCCTTGGTCGGATCTGCGGGTAACTGTCTGTAGTGTTCTTGGTTGTTCAGTTGTCGGTATACTTCTTTGCAGTAGTCCGTTCTGCAGGGTCCGCCAACTGGGGTTACCCCATCTCTGGATCTGTAAAGATTTAATCACCTGCTAATGCTCGCATTCCTAGCATTGTTTGGCATCTTTGAATTTGTCTATATATGTGTTTCTGGAACAGACCTCTGCATTCACCTGAGGAAGGAGCAGCGCTCCGAAAGCTAGTGACATCGAAACAAACCTGTTGGACTTTAACCTGGTGTTGTAAGACTTCGTACTGTGCTCACCCCAGTCCAACGCCGGCATCTCCACATCTCTGTGTATAGTTATTACTTTAATAAACCGTTATTTCACCAATCACTTGGTGGTTGCCTGTCTGTCAGTATATTACAATTTCCGTAAAAGAAGGAGGAATGAGAGACTGAGGATAAACATTGATAAATCGTGGTCTTTGCTGGCAATTTCCGTAACAGGAAGGAGGAATGAGAGACTGAGGATAAACATTGATAAATCGTGGCCTTTGCTGGCAATTTCCGTAAAAGGAAGGAGGAATGAGAGACTGAGGATAAACATTGATAAATCGTGGTCTTTGCTGGCACAGTGATACCCTGGCTCCTGGGGTATGACTCTTCTGAACACAGTTCAACATCACTTCAAAGACAACGAGAGTGATATTGTCTGGCTGGTAACGCTAGGATTTCTGGGGATCTTGAGGGATGAGAAACTTCTATGTCATCTTCACTACTTCTTGTTGAGTACATGTAAAATCCTGCTCAATAACTTTTATTTGATTCATAAATACTAATTATTCATACCTTGATGGTCAAGCACAACTGAGGACCTTAGCATTAGAAATTAAGAATTCATACCTCAGATTTTTTTTTAATTAGAAGGGTTTTATACCTCAAAACCTTACATATTGTATTGTAAAGACCTGTAAGGCTATCAAATTATGCCTGCTTACGGCCTTTATCATCATAATTGCCTGTCCTCCTTTGTGGAGCAGACAAACAATTTTGATTTCCAGACAAGTCCATGGGAAAATTTCCCGGGAGAAGAGAATGCATCGTGGAGCTGCACTGACAGGCTTCCCAATATTATCTCGCCCTCTGCCTACCTTCCCAATATTATCTCGCCCTCTGCCTACCTTCCCAATATTATCTCGCCCTCTGCCTACCTTCCCAATATTATCTCGCCCTCTGCCTACATTCCCAATATTATCTCGCCCTCTGCCTACCTTCCCAATATTATCTCATTCTCTGCCTACCTTCCCAATATTATCTCGCCCTCTGCCTACCTTCCCAATATTATCTTGTCCTCTGCCTACCTTCCCAATATTATCTTGTCCTCTGCCTACCTTCCCAATATTATCTCTCCCTCTGCCTACCTTCCCAATATTATCTCGTCCTCTGCCTACCTTCCCAATATTATCTTGTCCTCTGCCTACCTTCCCAATATTATCTCTCCCTCTGCCTACCTTCCCAATATTATCTCGTCCTCTGCCTACCTTCCCAATATTATCTTGTCCTCTGCCTACCTTCCCAATATTATCTCTCCCTCTGCCTACCTTCCCAATATTATCTCACCCTCTGCCTACCTTCCCAATATTAACTCGCCCTCTGCCTACCTTTGCAATATTATCTCACCCTCTGCCTACCTTCCCAATATTATCTCACCCTCTGCCTACCTTCCCAATATTATCTCACCCTCTGCCTACCTTTGCAATATTATCTCGCCCTCTGCCTACCTTCCCAATATTATCTCGCCCTCTGCCTACCTTTCCAATATTATCTCACCCTCTGCCTACCTTCCCAATATTATCTCACCCTCTGCCTACCTTCCCAATATTATCTCGCCCTCTGCCTACCTTCGCAATATTATCTCACCCTCTGCCTACCTTCCCAATATTATCTCGCCCTCTGCCTACCTTCCCAATATTATCTCGCCCTCTGCCTACCTTCCCAATATTATCTCGCCCTCTGCCTACCTTTCCAATATTATCTCACCCTCTGCCTACCTTCCCAATATTATCTCACCCTCTGCCTACCTTCCCAATATTATCTCGCCCTCTGCCTACCTTCGCAATATTATCTCACCCTCTGCCTACCTTCCCAATATTATCTCGCCCTCTGCCTACCTTCCCAATATTATCTCGCCCTCTGCCTACCTTCCCAATATTATCTCGCCCTCTGCCCACATTCCCAATATTATCTCGCCCTCTGCCTACCTTCCCAATATTATCTCGCCCTCTGCCTACCTTCCCAATATTATCTCGCCCTCTGCCTACATTCCCAATATTATCTCGCCCTCTGCCTACCTTCCCAATATTATCTCATTCTCTGCCTACCTTCCCAATATTATCTCGCCCTCTGCCTACCTTCCCAATATTATCTTGTCCTCTGCCTACCTTCCCAATATTATCTTGTCCTCTGCCTACCTTCCCAATATTATCTCTCCCTCTGCCTACCTTCCCAATATTATCTCGTCCTCTGCCTACCTTCCCAATATTATCTTGTCCTCTGCCTACCTTCCCAATATTATCTCTCCCTCTGCCTACCTTCCCAATATTATCTCGTCCTCTGCCTACCTTCCCAATATTATCTTGTCCTCTGCCTACCTTCCCAATATTATCTCTCCCTCTGCCTACCTTCCCAATATTATCTCACCCTCTGCCTACCTTCCCAATATTAACTCGCCCTCTGCCTACCTTTGCAATATTATCTCACCCTCTGCCTACCTTCCCAATATTATCTCACCCTCTGCCTACCTTCCCAATATTATCTCACCCTCTGCCTACCTTTGCAATATTATCTCGCCCTCTGCCTACCTTCCCAATATTATCTCGCCCTCTGCCTACCTTTCCAATATTATCTCACCCTCTGCCTACCTTCCCAATATTATCTCACCCTCTGCCTACCTTCCCAATATTATCTCGCCCTCTGCCTACCTTCGCAATATTATCTCACTCTCTGCCTACCTTCCCAATATTATCTCGCCCTCTGCCTACCTTCCCAATATTATCTCGCCCTCTGCCTACCTTCCCAATATTATCTCGCCCTCTGCCTACCTTTCCAATATTATCTCACCCTCTGCCTACCTTCCCAATATTATCTCACCCTCTGCCTACCTTCCCAATATTATCTCGCCCTCTGCCGACCTTCGCAATATTATCTCACCCTCTGCCTACCTTCCCAATATTATCTCGCCCTCTGCCTACCTTCCCAATATTATCTCGCCCTCTGCCTACCTTCCCAATATTATCTCGCCCTCTGCCTACCTTCCCAATATTATCTCTCCCTCTGCCTACCTTCCCAATATTATCTCGCCCTCTGCCTACCTGCCCAATATTATCTCTCCCTCTGCCTACCTTCCCAATATTATCTCATCCTCTGCATACCTTCCCAACATTATCTCGCCCTCTGCCTACCTTCCCAATATTATCTCGCCCTCTGCCTACCTTCCCAATATTATCTCTCCCTCTGCCTACCTTCCCAATATTATCTCATCCTCTGCCTACCTTCCCAATATTATCTCGCCCTCTGCCTACCTTCCCAATATTATCTCGCCCTCTGCCTACCTTCCCAATATTATCTCTCCCTCTGCCTACCTTCCCAATATTATCTCGCCCTCTGCCTACCTTCCCAATATTATCTCGCCCTCTGCCTACCTTACCAGTATTATCGCATCCTCGGCCTACCTTCCCAATATTATCTCACCCTCTGCCTACCTTCCCAATATTATCTCACCCTCTGCCTACCTTCCCAATATTATCTCATCCTCTGCCCACATTCCCAATATTATCTCGCCCTCTGCCTACCTTCCCAATATTATCTCGCCCTCTGCCTACCTTCCCAATATTATCTCTCCCTCTGCCTACCTTCCCAATATTATCTCTCCCTCTGCCTACCTTCCCAATATTATCTCGCCCTCGGCCTACCTTCCCAATATTATCTCGCCCTCTGCCTACCTTACCAGTATTATCGCATCCTCGGCCTACCTTCCCAATATTATCTCACCCTCTGCCTACCTTCCCAATATTATCTCGCCCTCTGCCTACCTTCCCAATATTATCTCGCCCTCTGCCTACCTTCCCAATATTATCTCGCCCTCTGCCTACCTCCCCAATATTATCTCATCCTCTGCCTACCTTCACAATATTTCCTCGCCCTCTGCCTACATTCCCAATAATATCTCACCCTCTGCCTACCTTCCCAATATTATCTCATCCTCTGCCTACCTTCCCAATATTATCTCGCCCTCTGCCTACCGTCCCAATCTTATCTCGCCCTCTGCCTACCTTCCCAATATTATTTCGTCCTCTGCCTACCTTCCCAATATTATCTCGTCCTCTGCCTACCTTCCCAATATTATCTCTCCCTCTGCCTACCTTCCCAATATTATCTCGCCCTCTGCCTACCTTCCCAATATTATCTTGCCCTCTGCCTACCTTCCCAATATTATCTCATCCTCTGCCTACCTTCCCAATATTATCTCACCCTCTGCCTACCTTCCCAATATTATCTCTCCCTCTGCCTACCTTCCCAATCTTATCTCGCCCTCTGCCTACCTTCCCAATATTATCTCATCCTCTGCCTACCTTCCCAATATGATCTCGCCCTCTGCCTACCTTCCCAATATTATCTCGCCCTCTGCCTACCTTCCCAATCTTATCTCGCCCTCTGCCTACCTTCCCAATATTATCTCGCCCTCTGCCTACCTTCCCAATATTTTGTCACCCTCTGCCTACCTTCCCAATATTACCTCACCCTCTGCCTACCTTCCCAATCTTATCTCGCCCTCTGCCTACCTTCCCAATATTATCTCGCCTTCTGCCTACCTTCCCAATAGTATCTCGCCCTCTGCCTACCTTCCCAATATTATCTCGCCCTCAGCCTACCTTCCAAATACTCTCTGGCCCTCTGCCTACCTTCCCAATATTATCTCGTCCTCTGCCTACCTTCCCAATATTATCTCTCCCTCTGCCTACCTTCCCAATATTATCTCTCCCTCTGCCTACCTTCCCAATATTATCTCTCCCTCTGCCTACCTTCCCAATATTATCTCGCCCTCTGCCTACCTTCCCAATATTATCTCTCCCTCTGCCTACCTTCCCAATATTATCTCATCCTCTGCCTACCTCCCCAATATTATCTCATCCTCTGCCTACCTTCCCAATATTATCTCGCCCTCTGCCTACCTTCCCAATATTATCTCTCCCTCTGCCTACCTTCCCAATATTATCTCATCCTCTGCCTACCTTCCCAATATTATCTCGCCCTCTGCCTACCTCCCCAATATTATCTCACCCTCTGCCTTCCTTCCCAATATTATCTCGCCCTCTGCCTACCTTCCAAATATTATCTCGCCCTCTGCCTACCTTCCCAATATTATCTCGCCCTCTGCCTACCTTCCCAATATTATCTCGCCCTCTGCCTACCTTCCCAATATTATCTCGCCCTCTGCCTACCTTCCCAATATTATCTCATCCTCTGCCTACCTTCCCAATATTATCTCACCCTCTGCCTACCTTCCCAATATTATCTCACCCTCGGCCTACCTTCCCAATATTATCTCACCCTCTGCCTACCTTCCCAATATTATCTCGCCCTCTGCCTACCTTCCCAATATTATCTCGCCCTCTGCTACCTTGCCAATATTAGCTCACCCTCTGCCTACCTTGCCAATATTAGCTCACCCTCTGCCTACCTTCCCAATATTATCTCGCCCTCTGCCTACCTTCCCAATATTATCTCGCCCTCAGCCTACCTTCCCAATATTATCTCACCCTCTGCCTACCTTCCCAATATTATCTCGCCCTCTGCCTACCTTCCCAATATTATCTCGCCCTCTGCCTACCTTCCCAATATTATCTCTCCCTCTGCCTACCTTGCCAATACTATCTCGCCCTCTGCCTACCTTCCCAATATTATCTCTCCCTCTGCCTACCTTGCCAATATTATCTCACCCACTGCCTACCTTCCCAATATTATCTCTCCCTCTGCCTACCTTCCCAATATTATCTCTCCCTCTGCCTACCTTCCCAATATTATCTCATCCTCTGCCTACCTTCCCAATATTATCTCGCCCTCTGCCTACCTTCCCAATATTATCTCTCCCTCTGCCTACCTTCCCAATATTATCTCGCCCTCTGCCTACCTTCCCAATATTATCTCATCCTCTGCCTACCTTCCCATATTATCTCGCCCTCTGCCTACCTTCCCATATCTCCTGTATTTTGGGGACCCCTGTTATCTGGGGGCCCTATGTTATGGGCCAGGGTTTAGAGAACTCCAAAGTGTATCATGGAGATCACCTGACCCACAACCTTTACTAGATCGTGGTATGGGGAGTACACGGCCCACTCTACAGGTGTGGTGCAGCAGAAATCTAAAAGTATTTTTTTAAGCAAAATAATGTTTATTCTATGAACTCAGTTAACCTTTTTAAAACATACACTGAACATCTTAGCAACCATCAATTCAAATACAGCCCCCAAAGAATGCAGCACTCTAAATCCTTAAACTTTCCTTTAACATCCATAAGACAATTTAAAAGAAGCACATCAGGTTTAAGTTCTCTACTGAGAGCAGTTATCACTCTGAATTCACCAAATGATCTAGAGATAGTCTTTAGATTGCAGAGAGATGAAAATTACACCTTCTTTGGCTGGCTGCAACTCCAACACTAAAACGAAACTGAAAAATACAGACACACCCAAGCTTTTCCTCAAAGCGAAACTAAAAAGCAGAGCCAGAGCTCAGCTCCACCCACACTCTGACATCACTGCAGCCACTTGAGCAGACAAACATTTCTTAAAGTGACATTCCCTTGACACCTGTTCCACAACACTTTACTTCTGCTTAGCCTCAGATCACCCGTAGCAATTTGATGTTAGGCCACATTGTGAGATTCCGTAGCTAGTCTTTAGGTCAAAGGCCCAAGATCTAATTTTAAAATTTTCTATTCCTCTACAGGAATCTTCAAAGCCTTGAGGACTTCCAGCTCCTGCCTTCCAGCAGCAACAAGAGCATCTTAATATTCACAGCCAGGAGTATATCTGTCGGCTTAACATATGCTGTTTTCATCCCAATGTAAATCTCTTCCAGGATTCACATACGCGTCGAAAGTGTGCCTGGAACATGGAAATGGCCCACAACATGAATACAGAAGTTACCCCTCCCCTTTCAGCTCTGGTACACTTCAGGTATTCTTAGGGCTGCCAACTCTGGTTACATGTCTTCACGGAGGTTTATCATGTGCCTCAATGGCTACCGACCAATGGCCTTAACATCTGTCATTATGAAGTGCTTTGAGAGGTTGGTCATGAGACACATCAACTTCATACTACCAGAACGCCTTGATCCACTGCAATTCGCATACCGCCTCAACCGGTCCACAGCAGACACTATCTCCCTGGCCCTACACTCATCTCTGGTGCATCTTGACAACAAGGACTCCTACCTCAGACTCCTATTCATTGACTACAGCTCTGCCTTCAACACCATAATCCCAGCCAAACTCCAAAACCTAGGACTTGGCTCCTCCCTCTGCAACTGGATCCTCGACTTTCTGACCCACAGACCACAATCAGGAAGGATAAACCACAACACCTCCTCCATGATAGTCCTCAATACCAGGTCTCCGCAAGGCTGCACACTTAGCCACCTACTATATTCCCTATACACACATGACTGCATGGCAAAATGTGGCTCTAACTCCATCTACAAGTTTCCTGATGACACGTCGGATCTCTAAAAATGACGAGTTGGAGTACAGGAGGGAGATAGAGAACCTATTGGCATCGTGTACGACAACAATCTCTCCCTCAATGTCAGCAAAAGTAAGGAACTGGTCATTGACTTCAAGAAGCGAAGGTTCGTACACACCCCTGTTTGTATCAATGGTGCCGAGGTGGAGATGGTTGACAGCTTCAAATTCCTAGGTGTGCACATCACCAACAATCTGTCATGGTCCACCCATGTCAACGCTACAACCAAGAAAGCACAACAGTACTTATACTTCCTCAGAATACGAAGGAGATTCGGCATGTCCACATTGACTATTACCAATTTTTACAAGTGCACCAAAGAAAGCATCCTATCTGGCTGCATCACAGCCGGGTATGGCAACTGATCGGCCCAAGACCGTAAGAAACTACAGAGAGTTGTGAACACATCCCAGTCCATCACGCAAATCCGCCCTCTGCTTCAAGCATCTACCAATATAATGTGGCTATTGGACAGTGTCTAAATGAATAATGTAGATCATGCACAATGACTGTTATTAACTAGGCTGGCAGAGGAATGAAATCCACCATGTGCTGCATCTGGCGAATCTGTTTCTGCAATTGCTCTTTATCCTGCTTCATTTTTGCTTGCAGTATCTCACTGTCTACATCTCCCGCTGCCTTGGGAAAGTGGGCAGCATAATCAAAGACCCCTCCCACCCTGGTTCTTCTCTCTTCTAACCTCTTCCATCGGCAGAAGATACAAAAGTTTGAGAACACACACTAACAGATTCAAAAACAGCTTCTTCGCCACTGTTATTAGACTACTGAATTACCTTTTTATGGACTGAACTGATCTCTTCACACATCTTCTTCACTGAGTAGTAGTACTACACTCCTGTATGCTTCACCCGATGCCTGTGCCTAGATATTTACATTGTGTATTTATGCATGTCCTATGTTTTTTCATGTGTGGCACGATATGACTGGACTGTACACTGACAAATACTTTTCACTGTACCTCGGTACATGTGACAATAAATCTAAATCTAAAAAAAAAGATCTCCCGTCTCAAACTGAACTACACAGTCAAATAGCCTTTTGCAAACATCTCCAAAAATATCATAACAAATAAATGAAAATGTTCAAAGAAAATTAAAGAATATATATCTTTTAATGCCCCAATGCTTTTTCTTGTTGATTGTTCACATCGGTCATCGGTGTCTAGGAGATCAGTCTTTAATGTTTAAAAATTCCCAGGACAGTGATTAAGGGGTTGCAGCCATAGGTCTGCTGTGTTTGTTGAACATGCAACAGAAGCCCAAAGAGAAAAACATGCCTTATTTATTTATTCTCTGTAGCTGTGCAGGATATATTTTTGCTGTACCTGTTTATTTTGCAAATACCATTGCTGGCCTCACTCACATATCAAGACGAAGTATAAAAATGAAAATACATGAAACTTGATATGTGGAACACAAGATTGACTTTGATCGTGAGATGGAGTTGGTTCATGGACATGTCGTAGCATTATCATCAGTTAATTTTGCATAATGGATGCTTCTGTCAAAACTTTGCCTGGTATTTGCAGAATAGATGTATAAGGATCTGTCTAAAAGGAAACCATGAGAGAGCTTCTTTTGTATATGTCAGGTTGCCACAGGTTGCTAAGATACTAGATTCCATTAAAACAAATGTTAACTACATCAAGCTAATCGTCAGCACCAGCCAATCTTACTGGTCCATTCAGTGTATAGCAATCAGCTGATGTTTATGATCGTTACAGCGCTGACAAATAAGCCAAAACAATTTCAGCCTAAGTAACTCTTTACCTCCGGTGTATGATGCCCTAATTACCATTGTTTTGATGCTTGACATTAAGACCCATATTGCCTCCAGGTTGAGTATGTTAGCCCCTTCAGAATCCTGCTGAATTTGTCTGCATTTTACACAACAGGTTTTTGTGCTGCACCTGAATGGTTTGTGATTGTTTAGATGTTTAATCTAAGTGACCTCTTGCATATTGAAGAAGCCCTTATGATAATCCACATGCAATATGGGAAGTTACCCATATGAGGCAGCATCCTGATAGGCCTAGGGAGTAACCCAGGATACAAGTATCCAAGTTTGAGGAAAATACTCTGCAAGGAAGGCACACACCTTATATAGTTATCTACAATCAACCAATTGATTGTACCATTTCCATGACTTAGCTTCTGTCTCAATTACTTATTATTGTTGGGAAAGTTTGAACATTCATTACTCAATTATTTTTACCTTAGAGAGGTAAGTTTAGGTTCTGCTTTGCAGATATTAGTGCCTCAAAATATGAGGCTCCCTAACTGACTTGCAATTGAATCATTTTAACAGAGTCTTTTTTACAAAAAAGAAGAAAATGTATTGGTATGTTTGCTGCTGGAGAGTTTTAAAAGCTGAAGCAAGCCGAGCTTTTGTCTGCACCATCTCAGCACAGGCGGCAGCAATCCGGACTGGCTGGCTGCCAGGCAACAGCAAGGGCAATACAGACTGGCACAGTGGCGGAAGATCAAATGTTGTCTTCATGAGAGAGGACAGCATGTTTGTCTTCCACGGAGCAACTGTCACTCTCCTGGCAGTAATCTCTTGGAGAACAGATTGGTGGCTGCTGAGAGACACTGCAAGTCCCTTTGCATGTTGTGATCAACAGCCACGATAGAACTCAGACGGTGGGAGGCAGATGCTCGCTCTGAAATGGAAGCTCTTGTATTGGCCATTTGATGTTGCAACATTGTTGGGTTCACAAGTGTGCTAATAGATTTGGCCACCAACTCCATGCTGGAAAGAATGGGCTCCAAGCTCTGTGCTAAGACCAGTGCCAATTTGTTACTGGATTCCTCAATCTACTCAACATTGACCACAGACCTACTGGCAGACTTCCCAAAGCACCAAATATTTCACTTCACAAACTTATCAGCCTTCTTCTGTAAGCATTGAAGTCCTCGCCTGAGTGCTCTGCAACAAAGCTGTGTGCCACCTTGCCATTCACTGAGCTGACACCTATGTCATCCTTCCCAATTCATACTGCAATGCACTGAATTTACTCCAGGTGAAGGAACCTCCTCCATCAGCTGAAGAGTCGGTGAGAGCCCTACTTCACCTTTTTGGAAAAGGCCCACAGTATTAAATGTCAGTCAGGCTTTAAAGTAGTCAGCAATGGGCTTTCCTTGGGATCAAGGACCCCCTGGATGGAAATCCCACCCCGCCTGAGAACTATCAGCCAATCAGTGCTTGGCAGCTCTTCACGGGGCAAGCCATCAGGGCAGCTGTGGTAGCTTCCACCAGATGCCCACAATCACCAAGGGACAAAGGCTACAGGTGAGTGAAGGCAAGATGGTGGATGCAGGAAAGGGAGGAAGGTGTGAGGAGGCAAGGGCAGAGACCTGGCTTGCAGCCAGGTCCCTCGATCAGGCATTGAGTGCCTGACAAAGAGGGACTGCCCACCCAATCCCAGGAGCCTACAAGCAAACATACCAATATTTGCTTTTCATTTACATAGTATCATATAATTTACAGTGCAGAAGGAGGCCATTTGACCCATTGAGTCTGCACCGGCACTTAAACCCTACTTAAGCCCACGCCTGCACCCCCCATCCCTGGAACCCCACCTAACCTTTTGGACACTAAGGAGCAATTTAGCCTGGCCAATCCATCTAACCTGCACATCTTTGGACTTTGGGAAGAAACCGGAGCACCTGGAGGAAACCCACGCAGACAAAGGGAGAAAGTGCGAACTTCACACAGCCACCCGAGGCTGGAATTGAACCTGGGACCCTGAAGCTGTAAGGCAGCAGTGCCAACCACTGTGCCATCGGCCGCCCGTGGTCAGGCTCCCCATGGTGACGTTGTCGCCCAATGCTGGTTGAATAACATGTATTTTATTCTTAGACATTTTTGTAGCGGTTAGATACAACTAAGTGGTTACGAGTCAAAAACACATTGCTGTGGATCTGAAGGCACATTCAGGTCAAACTGGGTAAGGAGAACACATTTCTTTCCAGGACATTCGTGAACCAGATAGGTCCAAGATTTTTATTGTCACTGTTACTGATATCTTTTTTAAATTCTAGTTTTTAATGAAATGAATTTAAATTCCATGCTGTAATGGTGGGATTTGAACCCCTGTCTCTGGATCATTAATCCAAATCTGTACATTACCAGTCAAGCAACATAACTATTATGTGAATGAGTGCCGTACAATCTCTTATTGTGTGGTGGTCATGGTTAAATATCTGCTTGTTTGTGTACCCTGTGAGATGTGGGTCTAAGGTTTGCACCAATGCTTAATGTTGTATGGTGAATAATATGTCAGGCATGGGACTCGATTGAGATTGCTGGTGGGTGCCTGATGGGGATAGGATGATTTGAGCCATTGCTGAGGTTGGCAGTGCAGTTGGCAGGATAGGCATTTGAAGATGCATTCACTGACCTCTAACTTTTTACAGCGTTGCATCCAGATCCTTGGGACCTGACTCTGAGCATTGACCTCCACAACTATTTTCTCCCCCTGCCTTTTTGAGCGTTAGGCTGGAAGGCGTTAGTCTGTACCCCATCTCTCCTCTAGGGCTGGTTTAGCTCAGTGGGCTAGACAGCTGGTTTGTGATGCAGAACAAAGCCAGCAGTGCGGGTTCAATTCCTTTCAATTACCCGAACAGGTGCCGGAATGTGGCGACTAGGGGCTTTTCACAGTAACTTCATACTTGTGACAATAAAAGGTTATTATTATTGTTATTATTTTGCACCTCACCCCCAAGACCTCCAATGCAGCATTCAAAACCTTCGAACCTGTTTTCTCCACTTTTTGTACTATTGCTTCCTCTTTCCCATGCCAGATTCTCTTTACTCACAACTCCCAACATGGGCACCAGCCAAATGAGTCAGAGGCTGACTTTAAGCAGTCCAGATAGCTTTAAATGGTGCTAGCCACTTCGATACAACAATCAATGATAGTTGTCATGGTGACCATTACTGGGACCAGCTTAAATTCCAGATTGATTAATTAAATATAAATTCCACCAGCTGCCATTTCAATCCAGGTCCCCAGAGTGTCTCCCCCACTCGTGCTGGTTGGACACAAAGATCAAGCCTCTGAGCGGGCAGCATGGAATTGGTATGCTGCCTGCATTGTAATGAATGGGTGCAGGTTAATCACAATTCACAATCTCTGGGTTTATTTTTTTGAGGCCAGTAAATTTAGCCCCCCACCTGCTTTTGTTTCCAATGGAGAAGAGTCCAAATCTAAGTACCATGAATATAAGGGAAAGAGAAATAAGGAAATAATTCTTCACTCAGAGAATGTGGAACTGTTTTTTAAATATATTTTATTCCAAACATATTCAAAAATACAAAAACATAAATAATCTGGGGAACATTCTCCCCAACTCACAATTTTACAGTCTGTACAAGTTTTGCCCCTTTTTCACCCCTTTCTACCCCCCGACTGCGACGAACGATTCCTCGAACATGATAACGAACAATCCCCACCGTGCCTCTAAGCCCCCCGCTGAACCCCTCAACTCAACCTTAATCTTCTCCAGCCGGAGGACGTCGTACAGGTCCCCTAGTCAGAATGCCACCCCCGGCAGCATTGTTGCCCACCATTCCAGCAAGATTCTTCACTGGGCAACCAGAGAGGCGAAGGCCACGACATCGGTCTTCCTCCCAGCCATCAGCTCCGGCATTTCCGATACCCCGAAAATCGGCACCATAGGGTCCGGCCCGACCTCTGCCCCCACAATCTGTGCTAGCGTCCCGAACACTCCCACCCAGAATCTCGCTAACTTCTCACACCCCCAAAACATATGCACGTGATTTGTTGGTCCTCGCACACCCTTCTCACGCTCGTCTGCCACCCCCTGAAAGAACCCACTCATCCTCGCCCGAGTCATGTGTAGCCTGTGTACCACCTTAAACTGCATCAAACTCATCCTTGCACATGAGGAGGTCGAATTCACCCTGCACAGCGCCTCACTCCACATTCCCCAACCTATCTCTGGCCCCATTCCCACAAAGAGAATGTGGAACTCATTGCCACAGGAAGAGTCTGAGGTCAATGGTTTAGATGCTTTCATGAGGAAGCTGATGAGGATACGAGAGAAAAGGGAACAGAAGGATATGCATTTAAAGATCAAAATTCTCCATTTGAGAGACTAAGAGTGCAATTCCCTGTCAAGATTTCTAAGTGTGTTAGCGAGCGGCAACTGCCGCGAGCTTCCCTGCACTCGGCCCAGCATCCCCACATCCCCACTCCAATAGAGGCCAACCAAAACTCATCTGTCTGCATCTCCCTCACATCCCACCCTGCACCAAACCCCAACACCTGTATTGTCCTCTTTGGCCAGGTGACTTGCACACCAGCTACAGACCTCCCCCCCGCCTCCCCCCCCTCTCCCTGTGTAACTCGCCTCCATGCGTCTTACCGTGTCCTTTATGTGTCCCCTAGGAAAAGGCAGCCCATCACAGAAGAGAGCGGGAGAAGACCCGAGGGCCGTGTCGGACTTCAGAGCTCTCACCCCTGCCGAGCAGAGGGTGATGGTTAGCCGCGGGGGTGCAGGAGAGAACTATCTCCGAGGTGGAGGTCAGCATGCGACAACCAAGTGAGCTCCCAATGGACATCATAGATCATAGAATTTATAGTGCAGAAGCAGGCCATTCAACTTAGCGAGTCTGCACCGGCCCTTGGAAAGAGCACCCTACTTAAGAGTGATGTCCCAATAGCAGGTGAGTCACCCCTCTCCCTCAGACCACTCCTTCCCAAAATCTCACCATGTGTCTTGTCTTTTGTCTAGCAAGATTACCATCAGACCAGGCCGGCCTGTCTCGGGTACCTCACCCCCAGCCACATACCCAGCATACCCGGGAGCACAGTCCGGGGAAGACACGGGCTTCTCATCACTGCTGTCACTTGCACCCTCCACCATTGCAGAGACCATCCCGCTTGGTGGGGTATTTTAGTGAAGATTCTCCTGGGTCACCTGCTGGGGCACACGTCACACATGCTGCTTCACATCAGGTGGAGGTAGGGACTCCCAAGGGAGCAGACAGTGGGAGGACTGCCCGATCTCAGGAAACACTGTGGTCCGTACAGGTATTGCGCATCTGGATAGTATGATCCCATCACTGGTGGAGATGCAGACACAGAGCCAGGATTTACAGGATGGGGTGTCAGCAACTATCTGTTTGACAACAACCTATAGTTGCAGTTGGAGGAATTAAACCATCTTCAGGAGATGGTGCCGACAATGCATGGTATCCAGGCAACACTGAACGGGTGGCATCCGGGTTGGAAGCCTTGGGTCAAAAAGTCACAGTCATGGATCAAGACGTCCAAGGCTTGGGGCACACTGTGCGGTCAATGGCTGAGGCTCAGGACAGGGGAGCCCAGTCACATGCAGCCATGTATCAGACCCACATGGACATTGCTGCGGTGCTGCAGACCTTGGCTCATTCACAAAGGGCTGAGGGTGTTGAGAGCATTGGGCAGGCGCTGACTAGCCTGGGCCAGTCACAGAGGGACATGGCACAGTCCCAGAGGAAGTGGCCCAGCACAGATGCAGGAATCACTCGGCCGGACAGGGGATTGCGATCCTGAAGGCAGGAGTCAGACTTTGTCAAACGATGTGGAGCACCAGAGCTCATCTCACAGCGAGTCGTCATCATCCTTTCTCCTGTGGACAAGACCCGCTGATACTGCCTGCCCAGGGCTAACACCCTGTAATATTGTTGGTCGGACCCTTGGAGGAGGGAGGCGGAGCTTGGGTGAAGGGAGGAGGGACATAGGAGGATGTGAGTGGCTATGGGAGGGGGGGCACGCTACTTATAAGGGGGTAGGGAGAGTATGGAGAGGTGGGACAGAGTTACGGAGCTGCTGGTGGCCAGACCTCCTAGGATATATGGAGGTGATGATGTTGTCCCGTGTGTGGTGGGCCCTGGAGTACACATTGGGCGGCTTGCTGTGCCAACTCGGGCTCCATAGCCGGTTCTTCCTGGCCACCCTCCTCGTGCTCTTTGTCAGATGAGGCCTGCTGTTCTTCGTCCACCTCCAGCATGTCCTTCCTCTGCTGCCTAATGTTGTGCAAGACGCAGCAGACCAGCACAATGTTAGAGATCCTCCTGGGGCTTTATTGGATTTCACACTGGAGAGGCCCAGGCATCGGGAACACATCTTGAGAATGCTGATGCACCGCTCAGTGATGCTCCTGGTTGCTGCATGGGGGTCTTTATAATGGTTCTCCACCTCATTCTGGGACCTCTGGACAGGTGTCATTAGCCAAGACCTCAGCAGATAACCCTTATCACCCAAGAGCCAACCCCTCACCCAAGGGAGCACCGTGAAGGTGCCAGGAACCAACGAGTGCACCAGAATGTTTGCATTGTGCACACTGATTGGGCATCGGGTGTCGGTGTGCATGATGTGCACCTGATGGTCGCACAACAACTGCACATTCAGGGAGTGGAAGCTGTTCCGATTGATGAAAGGCATCCCCTGATGAGCCGGTGCTCGTAGGGGACATGTGTGCCATCGATCACTTCCTGGATTTGGGGCATGCCAGCAATGGAACAAACCCTGCTGCCCGGGCATCCTGGTATGCCTGGTTTAGACTGAAGTTTATGTAGTCTGCTGCCTGGGCGCAGACGTCAGCCTGTCACAGCATGGATGCATCTGTGTGCAGATGTCTGAGAGATCCCAGACAGGTCCCCGCTTGGTCCCTGGAAAGACCCAAGGGTATAATAGTTCAGGGCAGCCTTCACCCTGACATCCACAGGGAGCTGGTGTCCTCTTCCATACCCCCGCGGTGCCAGGTGTGCCATCATCTGGCACACGTGGTCCGGCAGCTCCTCCAAGGACAGGTGCTGATGGTATACATGCGGTCTGAAGCTGCGCTTTCTTCGTACCTCCTCCTCGGCCTATTGGACTGCCAGCCCTCGAGCCTCATCGCCTGGCCCGTACTATTCTGGGGCAGGATCCTCTTGTGCAGGGTCCTCCCCGAGCAGACCCTGTACCTCCAGCCCCTGTGCATCCACAACAGCAGCAGCGGCTAGGTAGATCGCGAGCATTCCTGGCTGCACTCCGAAATTCATTCTCTGCGCCCAATACCCAGCAAGTGTGTATGATGCCTTCATCCTGGCACAATTTACGGTTCCTGGCACCTTTGAATCCCGGGTGAGGGATTGGCTATTGTGCGACAGGGATTATCCGCTGCAGTCGTGGCTGATGACACCTACCCGGAGGCCCAGACCCACGCGGAGATCCGCTGCAACTATGCCCATGCAGCTACCTGGGGTATGATCGAGCGGTGCGGCCATAAGACGTCAGAGCAGAATTAGGCCACTCAGCCCATCGAATCTGCTCCACCATTCAATCATGGCTGATATTTTCTAATCCCCATTCTCCTGCCTTCTCCCCGTAACCCCTGATCCCCTTCAGCCTCCTGAAGATGCAGTTCAGGTGCCTGGATCATTCTGGAGGGGCCCTTCAGTAGAATCCTAGGACAGTCTCCTCATCGTGGTGGTCTAATGGGTCCTCCACAACATTGCGCAGCAGAGGGACGACGTGCTGGAGGAGGACGATGTCATGTCCAGGCCATGTCTGATGGGGAGGTTGCAGAGGAGTGTGGGAATGGCAGGATATGGGGCCCAGGCAGGCACAGGAGGCAATGAGTGCGACTGAGCCAGCGTGCATGGGATGCTCTAATCACCTCCAAGTTCACCAACCAAGGAGCCTGGCCAGCGGCATGAACACCTTGTCCCACCCCCACCCTCCACCTGGCTGACCACCCACTCCCATTACCACCCTCCCTGCGCCACCTCCCCCACCCCCATGCAACCACCTCCGTGCTTCACTACTGCATTGGCAATATCAGCGGGCCTGGTCCATGGGACGAAGGATGATGACAACCCGCTCTGCGATGAGCCCTGGTGCACCGCACCATTTGACAATGTCTGACTCCTGCCGTCCACCTGGGTGGTCCCTGCATGCAAGCTGGCCAATCCATCACACGGTGCCACTGAACCCTTGGAGTGGCGGAGGTGGGGAGAGGGTGGGGAGTGCGGTTTGGGGTGGAGAGGGATGGGGTGGTGCAGGGTACCAGAGCGGTGTACGGTGGCTGATCTGGGGTCCCTTGACCAAGCTCACCTCCAGAGTCAATCCATCTACCCCACCCTCTCACCTCCTTGACAGCCATCCCAGCCCAGCCCATCCATCACACCCTTCTGACAGAGCACCGAGACAGGTTGAAACATTGTGAACAGGTGTTTATTGCAAAAAGGTGGACACTTTTGTACATGTTTCTGCCCTAGCCACTAATGCTATCCTATATGCTGTACCCGTGCCAACTTAACTGGTGTCTACCTTCCGGCCTTACGGACCTTAAAGCTATGTCTAGATGGAACCCCAGGCGCTACATCAGGGGTGGAGGCAGCCCTGTGACATGGGTCCCCTTTGGCGGCTGTCCTCTCGAGCGACAAGGCCCGAGTGGGCCGGCAGTCGCTTGGTAGTGCCACCCTGTTCTGCCGCTGCCCATTAGATGGGTCAGGGGCAGGAGATGGTGGGGAGGGTGGGGATGGGGGGGTGAGAGAGTCTGAGGCGCTAGAGTCTGAGTCTACCCCCGGGGGAGACACCGGCACGGGCCCCATCACCTCATCCTCCCTCGGGGTGCCTGATGGCCCCTGGGCTACTCCTTGGGATAGGGGTGCGACCGGTGCTAACCCATGGGGCTCCCCTGCCACTGCCAGTCCTGTAAGTCCGCCCCCATCTCGACCAGGGTCGCAATGCTCATGGCCATGGAACACATCACCCAGTCACAGTCCCGGCGTCAGCGCTTAGTCTTTGAAACAGAGAATACCCCTCTCGGGTTGTCAGCAACCATTCAGCACCTGCAGGAGCAAGAGGAGGTGCTGACCATGCGTGCCACCCAGGCCAACAATGCACGGATGGCATCCGTGGTGGAGGCCTTGGGGGGTTTTGTGAGGGCCACGAAGAATCCAGCATGAGTTTTAAGGATACAAAGAAATAACATTTATTGACAATAACATATATATACAACAGGAGCAGCAACTTCCCTTGCTGCTCACTCCTTCCTGCTGGTTCAAAACTGGCCAGCTTTATTTACACAGGGAGTCTGCTAATGATTTTGCCGCCCCCCTCGTTGGGGAAGCTCATACTCCCACAGGATTGTGGGATTGTCATTAGTACCCAGCAGGCAGGTTATAACAGGGGGGGTACAGGTAACGTCAATGGATAAGGATGTCCAAAGCCACAGAACAGGGTTGCCCTGTCACAGGCAGGGCCAGGGCCACTTGGGCATTGCGGGCGTCGACGGCATTGCTTGGGCACTCGCTGACCTGAGCCAGTCGTAGAGGGAACTGGCATGATCACTCAGTGACGTGGCACAGTCCCAAAAGGAGGTGGCCCGGTGTCTGTGCTCCATGGCCGTGAGCATTGAGACGCTGGTCGTGACGAGAGTGGGCCTCCAGGACTGGCAGCGATCGCCCCCTTGTCCTGGGGTATCACAGCAATGGCAGCGAACACCGCTGCCCGGACATCCTGGCTCGGTCCTCTTTAATTTGATATATTGTGCTGAGCGGGTATACAAGGCCTCCGAGATGGTTTGGATGCACCTGCACACCGAGGTCTGCGAGATGCCAGACAGGCCCCCACTCCATGCCTGGAAGGAACCCATGGCAAAAACACTCAGGGCGACTATCACGTTGATGGCCACCTGGAGCGGGTGTCCTCACCCATAGCCCCACGGTTCCAGGTTCCAGGCATATCTGGCAGATATGCCGTACAGTCCTCCTGCTCAGCTGGAGTCTTCAACAATATGCTCGGTCCGGCAGGTCCTTGAATGGTGGGCGCTTCTGGCGGAGCATTGGAAAAACAGCGCCGCCACCGATTCCAGCGTAGAAATGGAATCTCCGGCCAAAATCGCATTCGGCGATCGGATAATCTATGTGTTGACGCCGGGGCAGGATTCATGGAGTTCTACGACAGTAAAATTGGCGCCGCACCTGGATCAATTCACCAATGGTTGGGGGGCTCGCACTGGCACCTTGTGGAACAGGATCGATTCTTCTAGAAAACGGTGTCGGATTCGCCGGGGTCGGGATTGACACTCGAGAGGCTGACAAGCTGCAGCCACATATTAGCACTCCACTCCCCACACACACTCATCCCAGTCAACAAGATGGCACTGGTTACACTGGAGCATGCCCATCCTGTTGATGAGTCGGCTGGGGCCTGGGGGGGGCACCTATATGACCTGTGGTGCTATGTTCACAGTGGGCAGTCAGCAGCGTGCGCAGCTGCATGGTCGCTTTGCCGGCTGCGCCAATGGTGTTCATGCCCATCCACCTCGACCCACAGCACATCTCCTGGCCACCCTCACTACTGCCCCGGCCCTAGCAGAAGCCCCCTCCACCCTGGCCAGCGGCACAACTGTCAACACACTATGGCGATGTTGGATACTTTCCATACCCCTTCTCGCCACCTCATCAGCTTTAGCACCTGTTTCATTATTTTTCAAAGCACAAGTGAACCTCGCCATCAGGAATTCCCTCCGGTGATGGCGGAGGATCGTGGAGGCCCTGGAGAATATTGGGTCAGGCCCGCTAATGACATGCCAATGGCGTTTACTGTACGTGCGGAGTGGGACATATTGTCGCCGCTGTCAAGGCACAGAGAATTGCGATTTGGTGTGAACCCGGTGCCCGCCACGATTTCGGCATCAAAACTGATTCTCCGCCCAATCGCATTTCGCGATTCCGGCGTCGGCCGACGGAGAATCCCGTCCACTAAGTTTTTTTGACTGAGTGGCGAGAACTGAGGTTATCTGATGGTGGGCAGAAGTAATCATGTGACTGTGAAAAAGCCAGTGAAATAACCAACGCCCAATGGTTTTGAGTTGTGTCCAGTGGAGGAGGGGTCCCAGGGTGGGGGATAGGGGATGAGGGCTACAACAGGTAAGCTGAGCACAGGACCCCACAAACTGTAAATCCACCACTGCTTCAAATAACATTGGTCCCAACATGGATCACAAGCAATGGAACCGCCCTTCTTTTTTATAAATATTTTTGTTCGCTTTGAAATTTCTGTTAACCCAGTACAAGTTAGGTAACATTACATTTGGAATTCTCTATCCTGACTGCAAAGTATATCGAAGACTTGTGAAACAGTGGGAGCGCCCAACCCACTGGACCAGAAGCTCCGGGTTCCAGTCCAATGCCAGACTTGGTGGTCACAGAAAGAGCGTTCAATGGGCTGATAATCAGCTCAGAAATCCTTCCACCACTTCCCCACTATTCCCCAAAGGGTAAAGAAAGCAGTGTATGGGTGTGAAGGCTCGCTAATAACTACAAGGGATGCTATCTATCCTCTTTTGATCAAATCCCTTACAGCCCCATTTTATTTTTGCTCCTTCTCCACTTGGGCTGCCACCTGTTTTGCAGTGCCATCTTCTGGCCATCCTCCCCTTCAGCACTATCGTCACAGGGAAACAAGTCCCTTGAACCTGTTGGAAAGGACGAGTATCTGTAGGATATTGTGCTTTAAGTCCGCGCGGCTCTCCCTGCTGACCAACAATCACACACATCTCTTCCTGCGCTTGTGCCTTCCTCTGAGATACAAATGTACTCTTTGGTATCCTGAATTTCCATTCCCTCCCATAAGTGTCAGAATGCCTCTGCAACACGGTAGCATAGTGATTAGCACTATGGCTCCCTGGTTCGATTCCCGGCTTGGGTCACTGTCTGTGCGGAGTCTGCATGCTCTCCCTGTGTCTGCGAGGGTTTCCTCTGGGTGCTCCGGTTTCCTCCCACAGGTCCCGAAAGACGTGCTGTTAGGTGAATTGGACATTCTGAATTCTCCCTCAGTGTACCCAAACAGGCGCCGGAGTGTGGCAACTAGGCTTTTCACAGTAACTTCATTGTAGTGTTAATGTAAGCCTACTTGTGACAATAAAGATTATTATTATTTTAACTCACCCTCTGGCTCAGTGACTCTTGAGATGGAGTTTCTTAGGGCAGAGACATTTCCTACAGGAGTGGTCATCTGCTCCTTTCTGAATGCTCACGTGCCGTAATTTAAATTGAACCTGGATGGACTCCTTCGATATGGGAAGTTTCTACCTCACACAACAATCTTGTATCAATGCATTCTGGAAATGGATTAACTGTTGTATTTTTCCCATCCGGAACAATTTGAGTTACTATAGATATAAATTCAATTTTCTGTCATGACTACACTCCCAAACGTAGTTAGTGTTCAAACATCATATCCTGCAAACAAATTTTATTAAACCCCTTTCATTATTTTGACCCTAAACCCTCTCTCCACATCTAAGTGGAAATGGTGGCAGTTGTAAATGAACTGTTGGATTGGCCTCATATTATGCCAATGCTGACATTAATGCTTTGATCCAGTTTGAAAAACGTGCAGGTGGTTGTATTCAATGTGACATATGGAGAGAAATCTGTCAGGGCTTGCAATGTTGTACAGCAGACATTAATCCTTAGTTAACATAACCTATAAAATAAATTGCATATTTTTAGGTTATGCTGCTTCAATCTTTTCATCAAACCATTACATTCTTATTCTGCCTTTCATATGACTTGTGACAGGTTTCTGTAATGCACCGTTGAAAACAATAGAGGAATTAATCTTGATTGAATAACATTGGATGTAAAATTTCTGTGATTAGCATAGGCGTCCTTTTTAGCAAGAACAACACCTCAGTGTGTGTGAATGTGAACTGCACTTGCAGCAATGACAGCAAGTGATGTGGCAATCCTCCAGAGAAAAAAATATCAGCTGGAAATTTGGTGGCTGTAAATTCCATCATGGTGTTGGAAATGCCATTTAATATAGTTTTCTCTTCTGTCTGAAACAGCCACCATGCTGATATAACGGCCAACTTGAATCGATGTTTGTATTATAACATTCAGTGTGTGCAGGTAAGTCAGTTCCATGTTTAATGCAGCCGGACACTGTCAGATCAGTGACTTTTAAAACTTCTTTTGCATGATTAGGGCAGCACGGTAGCACAAGTGGATAGCATAGACATAGAACATACAGTACAGAAGGAGGCCATTCAGCCCATCGAGTCTGCACCCACCCACTTAAGCCCTCACTTCCACCCTATCCCCTTAACCCAATAACCCCTCCTAACCTTTTTGGACACTAAGGGCAATTTAGCATTGCCAATCCACCTAACCTGCACGTCTTTGGACTGCGGGAGGAAACCGGAGCACCCGGAGAAAACCCACGCAGACATGGGGAGAATGTGCAGACTCCGCACAGACTGTGACCCAGCAGGGAATCGAACCTGGGACCCTGGCGCTGTGAAGCCACAGTGTTAACCACTATGCTACCGTGCTGCCCTGTGGCTTCACAGCACCAGGGTCCCAGGTTCAATTCCCCACTGGTGTACAATGCCCTAAATATTAGTGGAAAGCCAGAAGATTAGGAACATTTTAGAATTCAGCAAAGGATGACTTAAAAAAAGAAAGGAAGAATAGGAGATAAAACTTGCAATCAATATGAAAACAGACAAAAAGTGCTTCAATAAGTATATAAAAAGGAAGAGAGTAGCTAAAGTAAATGCTGGTCCCTTAAAGGATAAAAAGGAGGAATTAATAATGAGAAACAAGAAAGAAACTAAAAGCCTTCCAATAAAAGTAGAATATCAGGGCACAAAAAAGGTACAAATACAATCATTAGAGGAAAAGATACATGGAAAACCTATGCAACTATAGGCTGGAAGTCTCCTCATCCTGATAGCCTCCATCCCAGCATCTTAAAGGAAGTGACTGCAGAGATAGTGAATGCTTGGGTATAATTTCCCAAAACTGCCTAGATTCGGGAAAGGTTCCAGTAGATTGGAAAACTACAAATGTAATGCACATACTCAAGAAAGTAGGAAACTTTATAGGCCAGTTAGCCTGACATCTGTCATTGGGAAAAAAGCATGGAATCCATTATTTAGGAAGTAGCAGCAGGACATTTAAAATTATATAATCAGAGTTTTATGAAGGGAAGTCATATTTAGCAAATTTTGAGGATGTAAAAGCAGGGTAAATGAAGGGAACCTGTAGGTGTAGTATATTTAGATTTTGAAATGGCATTCAATGTGATGCCGCATAAAAGGTTACTAGACAAGATAAAAGCTCATGATGTTGGAGTTAATATACAGTGAGGTAATTAGCCATAATCCACAAAGGATCATAGGCATCTCTCTCTCTGGTGACTATATAGCTTCCCAATATAGGTAGAGCACCCTGCATGGGGCAAAGCAAGGAAGGCCAGGGCTTCAGCTTATGAAGGGACAGAGTGTATATTTGCCAAATTTGATCTTATAAAATAGGTGGGGAACGCATATTGTGAGGAGGCCATAAAGGATCTACAAATGGATCTAGATATGTTGAGTGAGTGGGCAAAATATGAGAATAATGTGGGAAAATGTGAGGTTGTCCACTTTGATAGGAAGAATAAAAAGGTAGAATATCTTTTAAATGAAGAGAGACTACAGAATGAAAATGTTGTCCTCTTAAAGGAACCACACAAATGACATGCAGGTGCGCCAAGTAATTCGGGAGGCAAAACAAATGTTGGCATTTATCCCAAGGGGGATGGAGAATAAAAGTAGGGAAATCATGTTACAGCTGTAATTGTTAAAATTATTGGTGAGACCACACCTAGAGTATCGGGTACTATTTTGCTCTCCTTATTACTTACATTAGAAGCAGCTCAGAGAAAGTTATTAGGTTGATTCCTGGGATGATGGGGCCCCTTCTTCTAGACTCTCCCACAAGTGGAAACATCCTCTCTACATCCACCCTATCAAGACCACTAAGGATTTTACAGATACTACAGATGTGCGATAGAGAGCATCCTATCCGGCTACATTACAGCCTGATATGGCAACTGCTCGGTCCAAAATCGCAAGAAACTGCAGACTGTGGTGAACTCAGCCCAATGCATCACACAAGCTTGTTATCCTCCCATTGATTCTGTCGACACCTCTCGCTGCCTCAGGAAGGCAGACAGCATTATCAGAGACCCCTCCCACCCAGGCATTGGCTTCTTCCAGACCCTTCCTTCAGGCACAAGGTACAGAAGTCTGAAGACTCGCACATCCAGACATAGGAACAGCTTCTACCCCACAGCTACTAGACTCCTCAACGACTCCCCCTCGGACTGATCTGTTCCCTGGAAGAACACTGGGCGGGATTCTCCGACTCCCCGCTGGGTTGGAGAATCGCCGGGGGACGGCGTGACTCCCGCCCCGCTGCTCCAACGCCGGCTGCTGAATTCTCCAGCGCCGG
The DNA here is from genome assembly GCF_047496885.1 of Scyliorhinus torazame. Taxonomy (NCBI): domain Eukaryota; kingdom Metazoa; phylum Chordata; class Chondrichthyes; order Carcharhiniformes; family Scyliorhinidae; genus Scyliorhinus; species Scyliorhinus torazame. The sequence continues at coordinate 149,470,330 of NC_092712.1, forward strand.
TTTTCGGCCGGGGATCGCGCTCCCAGCAATTTTCTGGGCCCCGATGGGCCGAGCGGCCACCCATTTTCGGCCAGTCCCGCCAGCCTGAAATAGACATGGTCCATCCCGGCGGGACCTGGCTTGGAAGGCGGCTTGCGGAGTCCTCGGGGGGGCACGGGGGGATCCGGCCCCGGGGGGGGCGGGCCACGGTGGCCTGGCCTGTGATTGGGGCGCACGGATCTGCGGACGGGCCTGTGCCGTGGGGGCACTCTTTCCCTCCGTGCCGGCCTCTGTAAGGCTCCGCCATGGCCGGCGCGGAGAAGAAACCCCCTGCGCATGCGCAGGAAACATGTCGGCGGTTCTGCGCATGCGCCAGAACACGGCGTCAGTCCTGCGCATGCGCCAACTTGCGCCGGCCCACGGCGGCCCTTCGCCGCTGGTTGGCGCGCGCCAACCCCTCCAGCACCGGCCTAGCCCCCGGAAGTGTGGAGGATTCCGCAACTTCCAGGCGGCCCGATGCCGGAGTAGTTTGCGCCGTTCTTGGCGCCAGTACGGGCCACCCAACCAATTGCAGGAGAATCCCGCCCACGATTCACGATGCCCTATGCTGCTCTTGCTCATGTATTTGCTTTGTTTGGCCCTTGTTCCGCACTGTAACCAATCACTGTTTGTTGATGTACCATTTGTCAATGTTCTCTGTTGATTATTATTTTGTCTACTATGTACGTACTGTGTACATTCCCTCGGCCGCAGAAAAATACTTTTCACTGTACGTCGGTACATGTGACAATAAATCAAAGCAAATCAGCCACGACGCCTGTTTCCCGATTTTGAAAAGTGAACCGTGCCGTCAGAAACTCGGCCCATCGGAGGCGGAGAATCGCGGCGGTCCCGGAGAATACCGGGTCGGGCCCGCGAATGCGATGCAAATGGGGCGGGATTCTCTCAGCCCACGCCGGTGTTGATTATTCTTGTGTCTACTATGTACACACTGTGTACGTTCCTCGGCCGTAGAAAAATACTTTTCACTGTACTTCGGTACATGTGACAATAAATCAAATATTTGTTTCACTCAAATTGCCTCTTACTCTTCTAAACTTCTGCAAATACAACCCTAGTCTGTCCAACCTTTCCTTATGTGACACCTGCCCATTCCAGGTATTAGTACAACAAACTTTCTTTGAACTGCTTCTGATACATTTACATCCTTCCTTAAATAAGGAGACAACTACTGCACACAGTATTCCAGTTGTGGTCTCACCAATGTCTGTATAACTGAAGCATAACCTCCCTATTTGTGTAATCAATTCCCCTCGCAATACATTATAACTTTCTATTAGCTTCCTAATTACTTGTACCCACATACTAACCTTTTGTGATTCATGAACCCGGACACCCAGATCCCTTTGCATCTCAGAGTTCTGCAATCTCTCACCATTTAGATAATTTTGCACCTGCATTCACCATCAGTGAGAACAGCGATGCAGCCGCAAAATCTTGCAAGAATCAGCAAACAATATTCTCACCGGCATGGTCTCATTTCCTAATTTTCCCCACCCCTCACCGATGACGTTACGTTTAAATACATTTTAATGAATTTACATCTGTTTACAGGACCTGCCCTCCACATTATCCCCCCTCACACAATATTGAAACCTTGCCGATGTGACATTACGTCAGTGAAGTTCACAACAGGTTTGTGAAGACGGGAAACAGTTGAGGGAATCCGTCAGGGGCTCCAAGGTAAGTATAGCCCCTGGGGGCAGAAGGACATAACTGGGCAGTGACCTGGCAGTGCCCTGGCACAGGTTGGCAACTAATGTCATGAGGCGGTGCCAGGGGTGAACCCTCAGGGAGCCCCATGTGAGGTGTTGCCCTTATGTGTGTAGAGGAGAGCAGATGCCTCTGAGAGGGGAAAGTGCCTCCGGGACTGCGGTGGTGGGAGGCGGGGAAGGGGGTTGTTGTGGGGAGAGGGAATCTCCCTGATGCCTGCAAATGGGGGTGAGGGGGGGGTGAGAGGGGAGAGCCCAGAAGCCTGTGAGGTGGTGGTGGTGGTGGGGGTGGGGGGTTATCCCGATGTTGGGAGGATGTGGTAGGGAGGTGGGGGAAGACAGCCCTTTTTCTTGTGCTGTGGTGGTGGTGGTTGGATTGCGGGGGGGTCGCCCCGATGCTTCCTGATAAGCAAGGGAGTGAAAGGTTATCCTGGATGGGTGAAAATGTGGAGCTGAGATTATAATCAGATCGGCCACTGAATGGCAGAGCAGGCTCAAGGGGCTGAGAGGCCTTCGCCTACTCAGAATTTCTGTTTGTATGTGCATAAAATAACACTGCACTCCAGCTACGATGGAGGCCAGATGTTCTGTATCTACCCTTGACATGTTAATCATCTGTCTATACGTACCCTCAGTCTCTTTGGGTCTGTGTTCTTTCTAGCTTTTCACTATTTAGAAATTATGTTCTTCTATCCATTTTGGTGGATGACTTCACATTTGCCCACATTGAAATCCAGTTGCCTAAGCTTTGCCCATTAAATCCATCAGTACTTCTTTGTAATTTTACACTTAATGTCTACTTAGGGAGAAACTATTCCCATTGGTGGAATTCTTGTGAAACCGAGGATTCTGATTTAAGATGAATGGCGAAAGAAACAATGGCGACGTGAGAGAAAATGTTTTTACAATAATGGGTAGGATCTGGAATGCACTACCTGAGTGTGCGGTTGAAGAGGATTGATTGAGGCTTTCAAAAGGGAATTGGATCATTACCGACTGGGAAAAGGTGAGGGAATGACACTGCGTGAGCTGCACTTGCAGAAAACGAGGGCTGATATGATAGGCCAAATGGCCTTCTCCTGTGATTCTCTGCCAGCTATCATGCCATTAGCAAACTTTGATTTGCAGCTGCCTATTCCGTCATCTAAGTCATTAATAAATATTGTGAGTAGTCCTGGTCAGAAACCACCCATGGGGTTCTCCTGTCTCCGATGCCGAAATCGTGATCGGCGATTGGCCGGATGATGCACAATCAATACTCTTGAGACCACAAGGAGTCATATCGATTAAGCTTTAATCAGATAGAACTGTACCCAGCAGCGATGTTACAGAAGTGAAGACTGCTGGGATAGCACCGGTTCTTATACCCCGCCTCTCAGTGCGGGGCTATGTACATTACCCAATGGTAGACCCCGCGGTCTAGCCAATGGTCATTCACCTCTCAGGTACTGCAATACCTGGTATTACCACACCGGAGAATCCCCCTTTCCGCAAAATCGGGAGTGGCGCCGCTTTCGCAATGCACCGCCCCATCCAAAGTATGCCACATGCCGTATCGGCGGCCTCAGGACGTTGCCTGAGGCCCACCCCCCCGATGCTCCGCCTCCGACCAGCCAAGTTCCCAACGGCGTGGGTCTCTCATGGTATTACCTGTCAGGAACTCGGCGTAGCGGCTGCGGACTCAGTCCAGCGCCGCCAGTAGGGGGACAACCGATCCATGGGCAAGGGAACAATTCCCCCGACTGTATTGGCAGCTAGTGCCAGGTGTTCTACGCTGCCTTCCTGCTCGCCCCCAGCAAAATGGAGGATCAGTGGCTGTTTTGCGCCAAATATTCGGTCGTAACAGGCCACCGTTCCCACGCCGGCATCAGGGCATAACCTGAGAATCGGAGAATTCAGCCCCACCTGTTACACCCTGCTAATTAGAGTATTTGTCCATGATCCCTATTCTCCAACTCTTACCACTCAGCCAATTCCTAACCAGATCAATAATTTGCCATTACTTCTATGAGTTTCAGCTTTAGCTAACTGTTGCTTTTGATCAACTTTATCAAATGTCTTCTAGAAGTCCGTATAAATAACATCCATGGACATTCTCCTGTCCACCACTTTAATTGCCTCTTCAGAAAAAGTTAGGTTTGTAAGGCATGATTCCCCCTTTGCAAATCCATGCTGGATCTCTCTGATCAGCTGAAACTTTTCCAGGCATTCAGTCATGGTCCTTAATGATAAACTCTTGTTCCGCTAGCTGGTCTATAATTTCCAAGTTTCCCTCTCACCTTCTTTAAATAATGGAGAGGCATGTACAATTTGCCAATCTAAGGAAATGATTCCCAAATTGTGAGAAAGATTTGAGAAGATTTGTGTTAAGGCGTCTGCACCTGCCCCCGCTAAAACCATCTTGTCCTGTCAATTTGTTGCCATTCAATGCCATTATTTTCTTCATTATTGTTATTTTGCTTTCAAGCCTTGTTCAATATCAGTTTTCTTTGGATATCCAGCATGCAATCCTATTCCTGTACTGTAAATATTGAGATTATGGGCGGGATTCTCCACTTGCCGATGCCGAAATCTCGAAACGCGATTGGGCGGAGAATAGCCTCCGATGCCAAAATCCAGTAGGCCCCGGTTTCACTCCAAATCGGGATGCTCCGGCGTAAATGCATAGTTCGCCGCATGCCGTTAAAGTACAGGAGGCATATCATTAGAAGGCCTGCCACCCGATGCTCCGGGACCTCCGAGATTCATCGCGTCCGATGGGCTGAGTTCCCGATGGCGTGGTTCACTTGTGGTCTCCGAAATCGTGAACCTGGCGTTGTGGCTGCTGAGCGAGAGAGAGAGGAGGTAGGACATGGAGTGGAGCGACTGCGGGCCACCGGCCTGGGCACCGGCCGTGCTGGCTGTGTCGGGGGGCCGGGCTGGGGGAGGGGGGAAACAGGCCGAGCAGCCGGGCTCCCCACCCACAGGACTGGGCCGGTGCCGAGGCACTGATCGCCATTACGGCGGCCACATTGCTGCGCACTCACTGACCACCCATCCTGGCCCCTGGTTCTACACAGTGACACTGGTCATGTGGGTGAGCCCTTCCCTGCAACCCCCCCCCCCCCCGGCACAGTGCCCCCCGCCCCAAACACCCCACCCAACCGGCTGCCACCTACCGGCGGGCTACCCAGGGCCCAGTGAGGGCAGTGTCAGCCAACGGCACCCCTGGCAGCAAGGACGGGCACCAGGACCGGGAGCACTGACAGTGCTGGGTGTCATAATATCCACTCATGTATATAATGAGATGCAAACAGGCAGGGATTGACACACAGGATAACCAATGAACACACACGACACAGAACAACCAATCACCAGACAGGACACCACCACTATAAAGCCCACAGGGCATTAAAACTCTCTCTCTCTCTCACAGGACACAGCTATAGAGATAGTTAGAGTGCACAAGCCAGTGAGCACCATCTCCATGTGGTAGAGAGCTAGTCTGATCAAGCCAGTAGGAGGCTATCAGTTAGATTAATAGAGTGTCAACTCACAGCAGATTATGTACAGCAATCAGCAAGTTCACTAAAACAGTGTTGGGCCTTCTCCTGTGTCGGAAGCCTGTTTCTAGTTTCACTGCATCCAGTTGCAGTCAACGTTGAACCAACTCACATAACACATCACTGGGCACCGGCGGGGCAGGGGTGGGGGAGGGAAATGCAGGTGGCGGACCGCACACTGCCAACCGTGGCCACCATGTAGCCCATGGAACCTGGTTGGGCACGGGAATATGCTAACATGTTGGCCTTTCGCACCCTGCAGACAATGGCGATTGGCATTCAACCAGCAATGGTGGCCACCCTGGGGATGGTCGTAGCTTTGTGAGATGCCCTGCGGCCATGTGAAGGGGGCCGCTCAGAGAGAAGGGGTACACTGCAGCAGTAGTGCGCGAAGCAGCAAAGCAGGCTGCAGAAGAACAGGCTGCAGAGGACCGGGCTGCAGAGGAACGGGCTGCAGAGGAACGGGCTGCAGAGGACCGGGCTGCAGAGGGCCGGGCTGCAGAGGAACGGGCTGCAGGGGAACGGGCTGCAGGGGAACGGGCTGCAGAGGAACGGGCTGCAGTGGAACGGGCTGCAGAGGAACCGTCTGCAGAGGAACAGGCTGCAGAGGAACGGGCTGCAGAGGAACAGGCTGAGGAGGAACGGGCTGCAGAGGAACCGTCTGCAGAGGAACAGGCTGCAGAGGAACGGGCTGCAGGGGAACGGGCTGCAGAGGAACCGTCTGCAGAGGAACAGGCTGCAGAGGAACGGGCTGCAGAGGAACAGGCTGCAGAGGAACAGTCTGCAGAGGATCAGGCTGCAGAGGATCAGGCTGCAGAGGAATGGGCTGCAGAGGATCAGGCTGCAGAGGAACAGTCTGCAGAGGAGCGGGCTGCAGAGGATCAGGCTGCAGGGGAATAGTCTACAGAGGATCAGGCTGCAGAGGAACAGTCTGCAGAGGAGTGGGCTGCAGAGGAACGGCCTGCAGAGGAACGGGCTGCAGAGGAACGGCCTGCAGGGGAACGGGCTGCAGAGGAACGGGCTGCAGAGGAACGGGCTGCAGAGGATCAGGCTGCAGAGGAACAGGCTGCAGAGGAACGGCCTGCAGAGGATCAGGCTGCAGAGGAACAGTCTGCAGAGGAATGGGCTGCAGAGGAACGGGCTGCAGAGGAACGGGCTGCAGAGGATCAGTCTGCAGAGGAACAGGCTGCAGAGGAACGGCCTGCAGAGGATCAGGCTGCAGAGGAACAGTCTGCAGAGGAACGGCCTGCAGAGGAACGGGCTGCAGAGGATCAGGCTGCAGAGGAACGGGCTGCAGAGGAACAGGCTGCAGAGGAATGGGCTGCAGAGGAACGGGCTGCAGAGGATCGGGCTGCAGAGGAACGGGCTGCAGAGGAACGGCCTGCAGAGGATCAGTCTGCAGAGGAACAGGCTGCAGAGGAACGGGCTGCAGAGGAACAGGCTGCAGAGGATCAGGCTGCAGAGGAACAGTCTGCAGAGGATCAGGCTGCAGAGGAACGGCCTGCAGAGGATCAGGCTGCAGAGGATCAGGCTGCAGAGGATCAGGCTGCAGAGGATCAGTCTGCAGAGGAACAGGCTGCAGAGGATCAGGCTGCAGAGGAACGGCCTGCAGAGGATCAGTCTGCAGAGGAACAGGCTGCAGTGGAACGAGCTGCAGAGGAGTGGGCTGCAGAGGAACAGGCTGCAGAGGAACAGGCTGCAGAGGAACAGGCTGCAGAGGATCAGGCTGCAGAGGATCAGTCTGCAGAGGAACAGGCTGCAGTGGAACGAGCTGCAGAGGAGTGGGCTGCAGAGGATCAGTCTGCAGAGGAACAGGCTGCAGTGGAACGGGCTGCAGAGGAACAGGCTGCAGAGGAACAGGCTGCAGAGGATCAGGCTGCAGAGGAACGGCCTGCAGAGGAACGGCCTGCAGAGGATCGGGCTGCAGAGAATCGGGCTGCAGAGGAACGGCCTGCAGGGGAACGGGCTGCAGGGGAACGGGCTGCAGAGGAATGGGCTGCAGAGGAACGGGCTGCAGAGGAACGGCCTGCAGGGGAACGGGCTGCAGAGGAACGGGCTGCAGAGGAACGGCCTGCAGGGGAACGGGCTGCAGGGGAACGGGCTGCAGGGGAACGGGCTGCAGGGGAACGGGCTGCAGAGGAATGGGCTGCAGAGGAATGGGCTGCAGAGGAACGGCCTGCAGAGGAACAGTCTGCAGAGGAACGGGCTGCAGAGGAACGGCCTGCAGGGGAACGGGCTGCAGAGGAACGGGCTGCAGAGGACCGGGCTGCAGAGGAACAGGCTGCAGGGGAACGGGCTGCAGAGGAATGGGCTGCAGAGGAATGGGCTGCAGGGGAACGGGCTGCAGAGGAACGGGCTGCAGGGGAATGTGCTGCAGGGGAACGGGCTGCAGAGGAATGGGCTGCAGAGGGCCGGGCTGCAGGGGAACAGGCTGCAGAGGAACGGGCTGCAGGGGAATGTGCTGCAGGGGAACGGGCTGCAGAGGAATGGGCTGCAGGGGAACGGGCTGCAGAGGAACGGGCTGCAGGGGAATGTGCTGCAGGGGAACGGGCTGCAGAGGAATGGGCTGCAGAGGGCCGGGCTGCAGAGGAATGGGCTGCAGGGGAACGGGCTGCAGAGGAATGGGCTGCAGAGGAATGGGCTGCAGGGGAATGGGCTGCAGGGGAACGGGCTGCAGGGGAACGGGCTGCAGAGGAACGGGCTGCAGAGGAACGGGCTGCAGAGGAACGGGCTGCAGAGGAACAGGCTACAGAGGAACAGGCTACAGGGGAACGGGCTGCAGAGGAACGGGCTGCAGAGGAACAGTCTGCAGAGGACTGGGCTGCAGAAGAACGGGCTGCAGAAGAACAGACTGCAGAGGAATGGGCTGCAGAGGACTGGGCTGCAGAAGAACGGGCTGCAGAGGAACGGGCTGCAGAGGAACGGGCTGCAGAGGAACGGGCTGCAGGGGAACGGGCTGCAGGGGAACGGGCTGCAGAGGGTCAGATGGTGGTCACACAGGCTGGAGCGCCGGCTGCCCAATAGGTGGAGGAGGAGGAGGTGCCAAGGAGGCGCCGCATGAGGTCTCGTGTGTACCGCCACCACCTGCCATTCGAGGACCTGCTGTGTCATAATATACACCAGCATACCATGGTGCAGACACACACACTGATGGACACACAGCAAGACCAATCAACACACAACACCGCAGCCAATCACCAGTTAGAGCACACTCACTATAAAGACAGAGGGCATCACTTTTCCCACTCATTCGGGATGCAGCCTCTCAGAAGGTCAGAGCTTACAGCTTACAGCACAGATCTTCACCATGTGCTGAGTGCATAGACTAGTTAGGATAGGCATAGGTCTTTAGTTTAATCTAACATCGTGTTAACCCACAGTGAAAGTATGTTCAACAGTTTCTAGCTTAATAAAACAGTGTTGTACGATTTTAAGTGTTGGTGGCCTGTATGTTCCACGGATCCAGAGCACCCAACACACCATGCTGGACAGGGCCTGCCGTTGCAGACTCCGGATGAGCAGAGAGACAGTGCGACAGATCTGCCAGATTATGGCATACCTGGCACTGCGTGGGTATGGGGGAGGACACCCGCTGCCGGTGACCATCAGGACATGGGGCACAGGCAGGCAGGGGAGGCCGCACGACCTGTGAGCCAGGCTCAACGCGCACTGGATGCTCTGATCGCCTCCAGGATCACCAACTAGGAGGGCGGGGCTTTGGGGGGGGGGGGGTGTTGGCCAGGGACACGGATACCACATCCCAAAGCCACAACCCCTCACTTCCACACCACCAACCGCCCGCTTGCACACCCCTGTGTTATACATACCTGCGGCGCTACGAGCTGGGGGCCCTGGGTTGGCAGTGAAATCGGTCTGTAAGACCCACACTGCAGGGGATCCTTGTCCCGCTTCAGGATCAAGGAGATCAGTGCCCGGGACATCGTCGGGGGCAAAGCCCCCTCTCCCTTGCCTCATTGAAGGTCCTAACTAACAGCGGGCCCAACAGGTCCATATATTTTTTATAGAATTCGACCGGGAAACCGTCCGGCCCCGGTGCCTTCCCCGCCTGCATGCTTCCTATCCCTTTGGCCAGCTCCTCCAGCCCAATCGGGGCCCCCATTCCCGCCACCAGTCCCGCTTCCACCTTTGGAAACCTCAATTGGTCCAGGAAGCGGCCCATCCCTCCCTCCTCCCGTGGGGGCTCGGATCGGTACAATTCCTCGTAGAAGCCCCTGAAGACCCCATTGATGCCAGCTCCACTCCGCACCACGCTCCCTCCCCTGTCCTTAACTCCCCCGATCTCCCTAGCTGCGTCCCGCTTCCGAAGCTGATGCGCCAGCATTCGGCTTGCCTTTTCCCCATACTCGTAAATCGCCCCCTGGGCCTTCCTCCACTGCACCTCCGCCTTCCTGGTAGTCACCAGGTCAAATTCGGCCTGGAGGCTACGCTTCTTCCTCAACAATCCTTCCTTGGGCTCCTCCGCATACCTCCTGTCTACCCTCACCATCTCCCCCACCAGCCTCTCCCTCTCCCCCCGCTCCTTCCGCTCCTTGTGGGCCCTAATGGAGATCAGCTCTCCCCTCACCACCTCCTTCAGTGCCTCCCATACCATCCCCACTCGGACCTCCCCGTTGTCGTTGGTCTCCAGGTACCTCTCTATACTTCCTCGGACCCGCTCGCTCACCTCCTCGTCCGCGAACAGCCCCACCTCCAAGCGCCACAGCGGGCGCTGGTCCCTCTCCTCCCCCATCTCCAAGTCCACCCAATGCGGGGCGTGGTCCGAAATGGCTATTGCCGAATACTCAGTATCCTCTACTCTCGCTATCAACGCCCTACTCAAGATGAAAAAGTCGATTCGGGAATAAGCCTTTTGGACATGTGAAAAGAATGAAAATTCCCTCGCCCCCGGCCTTGCAAATCTCCAAGGGTCCACCCCTCCCATCTGGTCCATAAACTCCCTCAGCACCTTAGCCGCCGCCAGCTTCCTACCCATCCTAGACCTGGAGTGATCCAGTGCCGGGTCCAGCACTGTGTTAAAGTCTCCCCCCATTATCAGGCCCCCCACTTCCAAGTTTGGGATCCGACCCAACATGCGCCAAATAAAACCCGCATCGTCCCAGTTCGGGGCATACACATTGACCAGTACCACCCTCTCTCCCTGCAGCTTACCACTAACCATTACGTACCTACCGCCATTGTTTGCCACAATACTCGACGCCTCAAACGACACCTTTCCCACCAAGATCGCCACCCCTTGATTTTTGGCATCCAGCCCCGAGGGAAACACCTGACCTACCCACCCTTTCCTCAGTCTTACCTGCTCTGCCACCTTCAGGTGTGTCTCCTGGAGCATAACCACATCCGCCTTGAGCCCCTTCAGGTGTGCAAACATGCGGGCTCGCTTAACCGGCCCATTCAGTCCCCTTACGTTCCAGGTTATCAGCCGGATCAGGGGGCTACCCGCCCCCCCTCCCCTGCTGACTAGCCATGACCCCTCCTCGGCCAGCCACGTGCCCGCACCCCACACCCGGCCCGTTCCCCACAGCGGCATACCCCCGTCTCGACCCCCCCACTCGCTCCAGCTCCTCCTTGGCCAGAGCAGCAGCAACTCGATTCCCCCCCCACCTAACACCCCCCCCCCCCACCTTCCCCCCCGTCTAGGACCCATCCTAGCTGATTTACTCCCCCCATTACACTTCCGCAAGTCAGCTGACTCCTGCTGACCCCGACCACTCCCGTCTCTCCTTCGACTCCTCCCATTATGTGGCACACCCTCCTCTCCCATCCCCATCCATAGCCTCCCCCCTCCCCCTTCCGTTCTAAGCACGGGAAACAACCCTCGCTTCCCCGCCCCGGCCCCGCCCCCTCCAGTCTTCAGCGCGGGAAAAAGCCCGCGCTTTCCACCTACCAGGCCCCGCCACCTCTGACGCAGCTCCTTTTACAGGCCCGGTCCCCCACCCCTGACTCGGGCCTCCCCCTCCCCCGCGGGGCCCCATCTCACCTCCAAGAGCCCACACCCGACCAACCCAACCAAAACAGTGCCCAACCCGCCCCAGCCACCCTCACCAACCCAAAAGAGAAAAAAACACAAAGAAAAAGAAACCCGGAGCAATACAAAGGCCCCTCCCGCGAAACAAAAATAAACATAGCATATCAACCGCAGTCCCCAATCGCCCGTCCCGACCCTCAATCTGTGTCCAACATCTCGGCCTGAACAAAGGCCAACGCCTCCTCCGGAGACTCAAAATAATGGTGCCGGTCCTTGTAGGTAACCCACAGTCGCGCCGGCTGCAACATGCCAAACTTCACCCCCTTCCTGTGCAGCACCGCCTTCGCTCGATTGTATTTGGCCCTCCTCTTCGCCACCTCCGCACTCCACTCTTGATATAGCCGAACCTCCGCGTTCTCCTACCTGCTGCTCCTCTCCTTCTTGGCCCACCTGAGCACACACTCCCGATCGATGAACCGATGTAACCTCACCAGCACCGCCCGCGGAGGCTCGTTAGCCTTGGGCCTCCTCGCCAACACTCTATGGGCCCCCTCCAGCTCCAGGGGCCCCTGGAAGGACCCCGCTCCCATCAGCGAGTTCAACATGGTGACCACATAGGCCCCCACGTGCGGCCCCTCCAGCCCCTCCGAGAGGCCCAGAATCCGCAGATTCTTCCGCCTCGACCGATTCTCCATCTCCTCGAACCGCTCCTGCCATTTCTTGTGGAGCGCCTCGTGCGCCTCCACCTTTACCGCCAGGCCTAAGATCTCATCCTCATTGTCAGAGATCTTTTGTCGGGCCTCGCGGATCGCCACTCCCTGGGCCGTCTGTGTCTCCAGCAGCTTATCAATAGAAGCCTTCATCGGCTCAAGCAGGCCCCAGGTTGCTGCTGCTGCTGACCGACCTTCCTCTAACGCTCCGCGAGATAGTCTAGGAACGGTTGCCACCGCCTGTAGAACCCCTGCGCAGACCCTCTCAAGGCGAACTTAATCCTCTCCAACTTTATAAACCCAGCCATATCATTTATCCAGGCCTCCACGCTGGGGGGCTTCGGCTCCTTCTACATTAGCAAGATCCTTCGCCGGGCTACTAGGGACGGAAAGGCCAGAATGCCGGCCTCTTTCGCCTCCTGCACTTCCGGCTCGTCCACTACTCCAAATATTGCTAGCCCCCTGCTTGGCTTGATCCGGACTTTCACCACCTGAGATATTGCTCCCGCCACTCCTCTCCAGAACCCTCCAGTGCCGGGCATGACCAAAACATATGGACATGGTTCGCCGGGCTTCCCGAGCACCTTCCACATCTGTCCTCTACCCCAAAGAACCTGCTCAACCTCGCCCCCATCAGGTGAGCTCTGTGAACCACCTTAAATTGTATCAGGCTGAGCCTGGTACACGAGGAGGAGGAATCAACCCTACCTAGGGCATCCGCCCACAGACCTTCCTCGATCTCCTCCCCCAGCTCCTCCTCCCATTTACCCTTCAACTCTTCTACCAACGCTTCCCCATCTTCTTTCATCTCCTGGTGTATTTCCGACACCTTACCCTCCCCAATCCATGCGCCCGAGATCACCCTGTCTTCAATTTCTTGTGCCGGGAGGAACGGGAATTCCCTCACCTGTCGCCTTACAAAAGCCCTCACCTGCATATATCTAAAGGCATTTCCCGGGGGTAACTCAAACAACTCCTCCAGTGCCCCTAGGCTCGCAAACGTTCCGTCAATGAACAGGTCCCCCATTCTTCTAATCCCCGCCCGATGCCAGCTCTGGAACCCCCCGTCCATCTTCCCCGGGATAAACCGATGGTTACCCCTGATCGGGGACCACACCGATGCTCCCATTGCACCCCGGTGCCATCTCCAATGGCCCCAGATCCTTGGCATTGCCGCCACCACCGGGCTCGTGGTATACTTTGTCGGCGAGAGCGGCAGCAGTGCCGTCACCAACGCCCCCAGACTTGTTCCTTTGCAGGACGCCATCTCCATCCTCTTCCATGCCGCCCCCTATCCCTCCATAACCCACTTGCGGATCATCGACACATTTGCTGCCCAGTAGTAGCTCCCCAGGTTTGGCAGCGCCAACCCTCCTCGGTCCCTACTGCGTTCCAGGAACCCTCTCCTTACCCTCGGGGTCTTACTCGCCCACACAAACCCCATAATACTCCTGCCTACTCTCTTAAAAAAGGCCTTAGTGATCACAATGGGAAGGCACTGAAACACAAACAAAAACTTCGGAAGGACCACCATTTTGACCGATTGCACTCTACCCGCCAGCGAGAGCGGTAGCATGTCCCATCTTTTAAAATCCTCCTCCATTTGCTCCACCAACCTCGTCAGATTCAGTTTATGTAGGGCCCCCCAGCTCCTGGCTATCTGGATCCCCAGATACCAAAAGCTCCCCTCCGCCTTCCTCAGCGGTAGGTCCCCTATCCCTCTTTCTTGGTCCCCCGCCTGTAATACAAAAAGCTCACTCTTCCCTACATTGAGCTTATAGCCCGAAAACTCCCCAAACTCCCTTAGAGCCTGCATGACCTCCACCATCCCCTCCATTGGATCCGCCACGTAGAGCAACAGGTCATCCGCATATAGCGACACCCGATGCTCTTCTCCCCCTCAGACCACCCCCCTCCATTTGTTAGACTCCCTCAATGACATGGCCAATGGTTCGATCGCCAATGCGAACAACAGGGGGGACAGGGCCACCCCTGCCTCGTCCCTCGGTACAGCCGAAAGTACTCCGACCTCCGCCGGTTCGTCACTACACTCGCCACCGGGGCTCTGTAAAGGAGCTTAACCCAACTGATAAACCCTCCCCTGAACCCAAACCTACGCAGCACCTCCCAGAGATACTCCCACTCTACTCGGCCAAAGGCCTTCTCCGCGTCCATAGCTGCCACTATCTCCGCCTCTCCCTCCTCCGATGGCATCATTATCACGTTTAAGATCCGCCGCACATTGGTGTTTAGTTGCCTGCCCTTTACAAATCCTGTCTGGTCCTCATGAATCACCCCCGGGACACAGTCCTCGATCCTCGTGGCCAGCACTTTTACCAGCAACTTTAAATCCACATTAAGAAGCGAGATCGGCCTGTACGATCCACATTGCAGTGGGTCCTTGTCCCGCTTTAGGATCAACTAAATTGTCGCTTACGACATTGTCGGAGGTAGGGTCCCCTCCTCTCTTGCCTCATTAAAGGTCCTCACTAATAGCGGGGCCAACAGGTCTACGTACTTCCTGTAGAACTCCACCGGGAACCCGTCCGGCCCCGGGGCCTTCCCTGCCTGCATACTCCCCAAACCCTTGCTCAGCTCCTCCAACCCAATTGGTGCCCCCAGACCAGCCACTTCTTGCTCCTCCACCCTCGGGAAACTCAGCTGGTCTAGGAATCGTCTCATACCCTCTTCCCCTGCTGGGGGCTGGGATCTGTACAGCTCTTCATAGAAGGCCTTAAATACCTCCTTTATTTTCGTCGCACTCCGAACCGTGGCTCCCCTTCCATCTTTGACTCCCCCTATTTCCCTCGCTGCCATCCTTTTACGGAGCTGGTGTGCCAGCATCTGACTAGCCTTTTCCCCATACTCATAGGTCGCCCCCTGCGCTTTCCTCCACTGTGTCTCCGCCTTCCCTGTGGTCAACAGGTCAAACTCCATCTGGAGCCGTCGTCTTTCCCCAAGTAATCTTTCCTCCGGGGCCTCTGCGTATCTCCTGTCCGCTCTCAAAATCTCCTCCATGAACCTTTCCCTTTCCATGCCCTCTGTCTTCTTCCTGTGAGCCCTAGTGGAGATTAGCTCTCCCCTGACCACCGCCTTCAACGCCTCCCATACCACCCCTACTCGCACCTCCCCGTTGTCATTGGCCTCCAGGTACCTTTCGATACACCCACTCACCTTCCCACACACACCCTCGTCCGCCAGCAGTCCCACATCCAGCCGCTACAGCGGGCGTTGGTCCCTCTTCTCTCCCAGCTCCAGTTCCACTCAGTGTGGGGCATGGTCCGAAATGGCTATGGCCAAATACTCCGTCCCCTCCACCCTCGGGATGAGCGCCCTACCCAGAACAAAGAAATCTATCCGGGAGTAGGCTTTGTGTACATGGGAAAATAAAAAAAATTTCCTGGCCTGCGGCCTTGCAAACCACCATGGGTCCACTCCCCCCATCTGATCCATAAACCCCCTAAGTACCTTGGCCGCTGCCGTCCTCTTTCCAGTCCTTATTTGGAGCGGTCCAGTGCTGGATCCAACACTGTATTGAAGTCCCCTCCCATTATCAGGCCTCCTTTCTCCAGGTCTGGAATGCGCCCCAACATGCGCTTCATGAATCCTGCATCATCCCAGTTCGGGGCGTACACGTTTACCAACACCACCCACGTCCCCTGCAGCCTACCGCTCACCATTACATATCGCCCCCCATTGTCCACCTCAATAGTCTTGGCCTCAAATGACACCCACTTTCCCACTAATATTGCCACCCCTCTATTCTTCGCGTCCAGTCCCGAGTGGAATACCTGTCCTACACATCCCTTTCTTAACCTGACCTGGTCCGCCACCTTCAGGTGAGTCTCTTGGAGCATGACCACGTCCGCCTTCAGTCCCTTTAAGTGCGCGAACACTCGAGCCCTCTTCACCGGCCCATTCAGCCCCCTCACGTTCCACATTATCAGCCGGATTGGAGGGGCTCTCACCCCCGCCCCCTGCCGACTAGCCATCTCCTTTTCTGGGCCAGTCCCGTGTCCATGCCTCCCTCACCCTCCAGTCCCCCAGACGGGGGACCCCCGTCCCGACCACCTCTTCCATATCCCATTCCCTTTCGGCCAGTGCAGCAACAACCCTTTCCCCCCCCCCCACACCTCCCCTCCCCCCGCTAGACCCCTGTCTAGCTTTTTTGCTCCCCCCATGTCACTCCCGTATGTCAGCTGACACCCGCTGACCCCGGCTACCCCCGCTATCCCTTTGACCTCCCCGTGTGGGAGTTCCCCCTCCCACCTTTCTTCCCGCGCGCGGGAAAAACAAAACCCCGCGCTTTCCAAAGCCCGTTCCGCCCCCTCTGGCGCAGCTCCTGTCGCGGCCTTGTCTCTCTCCCCCAGCCCATGTAACATTTCCTGCGCGTGATTGTGATTGACCCCCTATATACAACAACCATCACACATCAAACCTCAAATATCCCCCCCATCCTCACAAACCCTCAGTTAGAGTCCAACTTTTCAGTTTGTATAAATGTCCACACCTCTTCAGGCGTTTCAATGTAGTAGTGTTGGCCCTTGTATGTGACCCACAGTCGTGCTGGCTGCAGCATTCCGAATTTCACTTCTTTCCGGTACAACGCCGCTTTGGCCCGGTTGAAACCCGCTCTCCGCTTTGCAACCTCCGTGCTCCAGTCCGGGTATATTCGGATCTCTGCATTGTCCCACTTGCTGCTCCGCTACTTCTTGGCCCATTTCAGGACCCACTCTCTGTCCGTGAACCGGTGGAACCTCACCACCATCGCTCTTGGCGGCTCATTTGCCCGGGGCCTCCTCGCCAGCACCCGGTGTGCCCCGTCCAACTCCAGCGGCCTCGAAGGGGCCTCCTTGCCCATCATCGCCCCAAGCATCGTGCTCGCGTATGCCCCGGCACCGGCCCCTCCGCTCATTCAGGGAGACCCAGGATCCGCAGATTCTTTCTCCTCGACCTGTTCTCCAGGTCTTCGAGTCTTCCCGCCCACCTCCTGTGCAGCGCCTCGCTCTGCTCCACTCTCGCCACCAGGCCCGAGATCTCATCCTCGTTCTGACCAACTCTTTTTTGTACCTCCTGGATCTGAACCTCGTGGGCCTTCTGGGTGATCCCTAGTGCTTCGATTGCCGAAAGCATAGGCGCAAGCATTTCCTTACGCATCTCCTCGCGATGCTCCTCGAAGCAGTGCCTAATAAACTCCTGCATCTCCACTTTGTCTCTGGCCGCCGCCATTCTATCTTGCTTCCCCGGTCCTTCCCGCTGCTCCAGCTCCTGCAGCTCACCTTTGACACTGGCCGCCGCCATTTTTTCATTTTTCCCCGGTTTTTCCCGTTGCTTCAATGCCACTTTTGTGGCCGTTGCGCTTCGAGTCCGTTTCATGCAAGTTGGAGGGGGACCTCCCTCTTACCTTCCACGGGTGAGTTTTAAAAAAAAATCCCGTTGGGGCTCTTCTAGCGAGCCCGAAAGTCCGTGGTAGCGGGAGCTGCCGAATCGTGCGGCTCAGCTCCGCATTGCCGCACCCGGAAGTCCATTTCTACATCTTTCTGTTGTAACTCCGCCAATTTTCCTGAACTAAAAAATCCGCCTCATCCTCCACCCGTTCTTGTCCTTTTTTCAACCATCTGATCAAAAATCGTTTCTGATAATTGCACTTCAACTGCATCTTCACTCTTTGATTTCTCCTCTTGTCTTAACCTGTGACTTTGCGACCGGGTTACTACACAATCCGGAAAAATCCCAGGATATTCGTCCTTCAACCCTTCAGTTGTCTGATTTTCCACTGGCTTATAAACCACAGTAGGCATCACTCCCACCTGCGATGTAGCTATATCATTACCCAAAATAAACTGTATGCCTGGACAAGATAGTTTCTCTATTACTCGTACTACCACTTCACCACTCTTCACTGGACTTTCCAACCTTACCTTATATAATGGAATGCTACTCCTCTCACCCTGAATTCCACATATCACCTCCTTTTCTGGCAACATTCTTCCCAAACTACATAATTCCTCATCTCTTACCATTAAAGATTGACTGGCCCCTGTATCTCTTAAAATTGTGACTTCTTTACCTGCTCCTCCTGATACACATGAGTAAACTTTACCCACACAAGTAAATTATTTAAAGACATCTGGCACATTCTTAACAATTATTTCTTGAACAGGCTGTACAATCATTTGCACCTCCTTCACTTCCCTTGGGCTTTCCTTTACCACTCTAACAAATCCCACAGTCTTATCCTGTTTTACCACATCAGCCTTCCCAGTGCTTTTCTTCAACCACCGACACTGTGACTTTACATGGCC
Organism: Scyliorhinus torazame; assembly: GCF_047496885.1. Lineage (NCBI taxonomy): Eukaryota > Metazoa > Chordata > Chondrichthyes > Carcharhiniformes > Scyliorhinidae > Scyliorhinus > Scyliorhinus torazame. The sequence goes on from NC_092712.1 coordinate 149,488,627, forward strand.
TAGTTTATTACAGTGAAAACATTTGAAACTTTTCATTTCTTTTTCACCCTCCTGGATTTCTTTTTTAATCTGAGGTACACTCTCCTTATTATCTCCCATCAGATCACCTTTACCTTTACCTCTTGAGTATTTCTCATGTCCCCAGTTTCTATCCCTCACTGGCTGAAACTGATGTCGGAAACCAATCTTTGATTTATGAACTAATTCATAATCATCTGCCATTTCTGCTGCTAATCTCGGAGTTTTAACCCTCTGTTCTTCCACATGAGTTCTCACTACATCAGGAATTGAATTTTTAAACTCCTCCGAAAGTATAATTTCTCTGAGAGCTTCATACGTTTGGTCTATTTTCAAAGCTCTTATCCACCTATCAAAATTACTTTGTTTGAGCCTTTCAAACTCCATGTATGTTTGACCAAATTCTTTCCTTAAATTTCTAAACCTTTCTCTGTAAGCTTCAGGCACTAGCTCATATGCACTTAAGATGGATTTCTTCACCTCCTCATATGTTCCAGATACCTCCTCCGGTAGTGATGCAAACACTTCACTCGCTCTACCTACCAGCTTTGTTTGAATTAGTAATACCCACGTGTCCTGTGGCCATTTCATTTGTTTAGCTACCTTCTCAAATGAAATGAAAAAGGCTTCCACTTCCTTCTCGCCAAACCTTGGCAATGCTTGGACATATTTAAATAGATTCCCACCACGCCTTCGAACTATCCTCATCACTATCATCCAACTGTACGTTTCCCTTTACGTCTGCCAATTTTAATTGACTGTCATGTTTCATGGCCATTTTCTGAAGTTCAAACTCCCTCTCTTTATCTTTTCCCCTGATCTGTATCTCCCTTTCTTTTTCTTTATGTTCTTCTAGGGCTATTCTTTCTTTTCTCCTTTCTCCTCTCTCCTTTTCTTTTTCCTCTCTCCCTCTTTCTTTTTCCTCTCTCTCTCTTTCTCCTCTCTCTCTCTCGTATTCAAGCCGCTTTAATTCTTTCTCATGTTCCATTTGTTTAATTTGCAACTGAATTTTTGCTATTTCCAATGAGTCAAACTCTATCTCAGGCAACTTTAAATACTTAACCACCGGCATAATTACCTCAACTTTTCACATTTTGTCAGGTAATGTTAACTGCAATGTTTTTGCCAGACCCAACAGTCTGCATTTAATCTCTGTCCGTAAGGTACTGTGTGTGACAGTCTCCATCCCCAAAAACTTCTGAGCCTCTGAAAGAGCCATTGTCCACAACACACTTAAACTAAAATACCACACCGGAAAAGCAACAATCCTTCACTGTCTTTAAGTTCACAAAAGCCAATCCAATAGATAGACTTTTATCCCGGACAAGCCCCCAATTGTTATGGGAGAGGCATTTTCAGAACCCCAAAATGTATCATGGAATTCAACCAACCCTTTAATGTATTGGTGCTTTTGAAGCACACGGCTTGTCCTCCAGGTGTGGTATTACAATTATGGACACGTGGTGTTGCTAACTTTTGGTTGGCTCTTAAATGTTGCCCGTTGTATCTTTACTTAATTTGATCTGTTTCTATAACAAAGAACAAAGAACAAAGAACAAAGAAATGTACAGCACAGGAACAGGCCCTTCGGCCCTCCAAGCCCGTGCCGACCATACTGCCCGACTAAACTACACTCTTCTACACTTCCTGGGTCCGTATCCTTCTATTCCCATCCTATTCATATATTTGTCAAGATGCCCCTTAAATGTCCCTATCGTCCCTGCTTCCACTACCTCCTCCGGTAGTGAGTTCCAGGCACCCACTACCCTCTGCGTAAAAAACTTGCCTCGTACATCTACTCTAAATTTTGCCCCTCTCACCTTAAACCTATGCCCCCTAGTAATTGACCCCTCTACCCTGGGGAAAAGCCTCTGACTATCCACTCTGTCTATGCCCCTCATAATTTTGTATACCTCTATCAGGTCGCCCCTCAACCTCCTTCGTTCCAGTGAGAACAAACCGAGTTTATTCAATCGCTCCTCATAGCTTATGCCCTCCATACCAGGCAACATTCTGGTAAATCTCTTCTGCACCCTCTCTAAAGCCTCCACATCCTTCTGGTAGTGTGGCGACCAGAATTGAACACTATACTCCAAGTGTGGCCTAACTAAGGTTCTATACAGCTGCAACATGACTTGCCAATTCTTATACTCAATGCCCCGGCCAATGAAGGCAAGCATGCCGTATGCCTTCTTGACTACCTTCTCCACCTGTGTAGCCCCTTTCAGTGATCTGTGGACCTGTACTCCTAGATCTCTTTGACTTTCAATACTCTTGAGGGTTCTACCATTCACTGTATATTCCCTACCTGCATTAGCCCTTCCAAAATGCATTACCTCACATTTGTCCAGGTTAAACTCCATCTGCCATCTCTCCGCCCAAGTCTCCAGACAATCTAAATCCTGCTGTATCCTCAGACAGTCCTCATCGCTATCCGCAATTCCACCAACCTTTGTGTCGTCTGCAAACTTACTAATCAGACCAGTTACATTTTCCTCCAAATCATTTATATATACTACAAAGAGCAAAGGTCCCAGCACTGATCCCTGTGGAACACCACTGGTCACAGCCCTCCAATTAGAAAAGCATCCCTCCATTGCTACCCTCTGCCTTCTATGGCCTAGCCAGTTCTGTATCCACCTTGCCAGTTCACCCCTGATCCCGTGTGACTTCACCTTTTGTACTAGTCTACCATGAGGGACCTTGTCAAAGGCCTTACTGAAGTCCATATAGACAACATCTACTGCCCTACCTGCATCAATCATCTTAGTGACCTCCTCGAAAAACTCTATCAAGTTAGTGAGACACGACCTCCCCTTCACAAAACCGTGCTGCCTCTCACTAATACGTCCATTTGCTTCCAAATGGGAGTAGATCCTGTCTCGAAGAATTCTCTCCAGTAATTTCCCTACCACTGAAGTAAGGCTCACCGGCCTGTAGTTCCCGGGATTATCCCTGCCACCCTTCTTAAACAGAGGAACAACATTGGCTATTCTCCAGTCCTCCGGGACATCCCCTGAAGACAGCGAGGATCCAAAGATTTCTGTCAAGGCCTCAGCAATTTCCTCTCCAGCCTCCTTCAGTATTCTGGGGTAGATCCCATCCGGCCCTGGGGACTTATCTACCTTAATATTTTTTAAGACACCCAACACCTCGTCTTTTTGGATCACAATGTGACCCAGGCTATCTACATCCCCTTCTCCAGACTCAACATCTACCAATTCCTTCTCTTTGGTGAATACTGATGCAAAGTATTCATTTAGTACCTCGCCCATTTCCTCTGGCTCCACACATAGATTCCCTTGCCTATCCTTCAGTGGGCCAACCCTTTCCCTGGCTACCCTCTTGCTTTTTATGTAAGTGTAAAAAGCCTTGGGATTTTCCTTAACCCTATTTGCCAATTACTTTTCATGACCCCTTCTAGCCCTCCTGACTCCTTGCTTAAGTTCCTTCCTACTTTCCTTATATGCCACACAGGCTTCGTCTGTTCCCAGCCTTTTAGCCCTGACAAATGCCTCCTTCTTCTTTTTGACGAGGCCTACAATATCACTCGTCATCCAAGGTTCCCGAAAATTGCCGTATTTATCTTTCTTCCTCACAGGAACATGCCTGTCCTGTATTCCTTTCAACTGACACTTGAAAGCCTCCCACATGTCAGATGTTGATTTGCCCTCAAACATCCGCCCCCAATCTATGTTCTTCAGTTCCCGCCTAATATTGTTATAATTAGCCTTCCCCCAATTTAGCACATTCATCCTCGGACCACTCTTATCCTTGTCCACCAGTACTTTAAAACTTACTGAATTGTGGTCACTGTTACCGAAATGCTCCCCTACTGAAACATCTACCACCTGGCCGGGCTCATTCCCCAATACCAGGTCCAGTACCGCCCCTTCCCTAGTTGGACTGTTCACATATTGTTTTAAGAAGCCCTCCTGGATGCTCCTTACAAACTCTGCCCCGTCTAAGCCCCTGGCACTAAGTGAGTCCCAGTCAATATTGGGGAAGTTGAAGTCTCCCATCACCACAACCCTGTTGTTTTTACTCTTTTCCAAAATCTGTCTACCTATCTGCTCCTCTATCTCCCGCTGGCTGTTGGGAGGCCTGTTGTATACCCCCAACATTGTGACTGCACCCTTCTTATTCCTGATCTCTACCCATATAGCCTCACTGCCCTCTGAGGTGTCCTCTCGCTGTATAGCTGTGATACTCTCCTGAACAAGTAGCGCAACTCCACCTCCCCTTTTACATCCCCCTCTATCCCGCCTGAAACATCTAAATCCTGGAACGTTTAGCTGCCAATCCTGCCCTTCCCTCAACCAGGTCTCTGTAATGGCAACAACATCATAGTTCCAAGTAGTAATCCAAGCTCTAAGTTCATCTGCCTTACCCGTAATGCTCCTTGCATTAAAACATATGCACTTCAGGCCACCAGACCCGCTGTGTTCAGCAACTTCTCCCCGTCTGCTCTGCCTCAGAGCCACACTGTCCCTATTCCCTAGTTCTCCCTCAATGCTCTCACCTTCTGACCTATTGCTCCCGTGCCCACCCCCCTGCCATACTAGTTTAAACCCTCCCGTGTGACACTAGCAAACCTCGCGGCCAGGATATTTATGCCTCTCCGGTTTAGATGCAACCCGTCCATCTTATACAGGTCACACCTGCCCCGGAAGAGCTCCCAGTGGTCCAGATAACAGAAACCCTCCCTCCTACACCAGCTGTTTAGCCACGTGTTTGTCTGCTCTATCTTCCTATTTCTTGCCTCACTGGCACGTGGCACAGGGAGTAATCCCGAGATTACAACCCTCGAGGTCCTGTCTTTTAACTTTCTGCCTAGCTCCCTGAACTCCTGCTGCAGGACCTCATGCCCCTTCCTGCCTATGTCGTTAGTACCAATATGTACAACGACCTCTGCCTGTTTGCCCTCCCCCTTCAGGATTCTCTCTACCCGTTCGGAGACATCCTGGACCCTGGCACCAGGGAGGCAACATACCATCCTGGAGTCTCTTTCACGTCCACAGAAGCGCCTATCTGTGCCCCTGACTATAGAGTCCCCTATTACTATTACTCTTCTGCGCTTTGACCCTCCCTTCTGAACATCAGAGCCAGCCGTGGTGCCACTGCTCTGGCTGCTGCTGTTTTCCCCTGATAGGCTATCCCCCCCGACAGTATCCAAAGGGGTATATCTGTTCGAGAGGGGGACAACCACAGGGGATTCCTGCACTGACTGCCTGCCCTTTCTGGTGGTCACCCATTTCTCTGCCTGCACCTTGGGTGTGACCACATTTACATAACTGCGATCTATGACGCTTTCCGCCACCTGCATGCTCCTAAGTGCATCCAATTGCTGCTCCAACCGAACCATGCGGTCTGTGAGGAGCTGCAGTTGGGTGCACTTTCTGCAGATGAAGCCACCCGGGACGCTGGAAGCCTCCCGGACCTGCCACATCTCACAGTCAGAGCACAGCACCCCTCTAACTGACATTGCGTCAATTAATTAAAATTAAAATTTGTCTTTTTTTTTAAATTGCAAAGTTACTGTCAACTATCTGTTTCCTAGCACTAGATTTCTAATAGAAATGCGATAGCTAACTATAATATTCTCCGATCTCTGGCTTAGATATCCTCTAAATTATAATTAATTTATTATGTTTAATTAGTTCCCAAATACTCAAAAAAATTTAGGTTAGAATCCCAACCAGCCACTCAGGTCACAGCTTTTCTGTGATGTCACTTCAGTTTCCCCCCGACACACACAATTTGAAAAAAAAAGGTATAAAAGTAAAAATCACTTGCTTACCTTCTGAGATGTTCTCAGGTTCTCTCGCTGACAGAGACTGCTCCTCCACCTCCAATCCTTGACCTGCACAATGCTAATAATATAATATGGCACTTACCTTACACCAATGGGTCTTATTATTAGGTTAGAGGAGGAGGGTGGGTGGGAGACACTACACGTGTAGTGTCTCGGGTTTCCTCTCCACCAGAATTTATTGGTTGGGGGGGGGGGGGACTTGCCAGAGGTCGAACTTCCGGTACCCGCCGAAATCCGCTGCTCCTGTAAAGGTAAGTGGTTTTAAACTCACTACTCACCTCCAAGAAGGCCCCTGCGCACCGCTGCCGCCGAAATCCAAAGGGCTGCTCCTGTAAAGGTAAGTGGTTTTAAACTCACTACTCACCTCCAAGAAGGCCCCTGCGCACCGCTGCCGCCGAAATCCAAAGGGCTGCTCCTGTAAAGGTAAGTGGTTTTAAACTCACTACTCACCTCCAAGAAGGCCCCTGCGCACCGCTGCCGCCGAAATCCAAAGGGCTGCTCCTGCAAAGGTAAGGCTTTTAAATACACTACTCACCTCCCAGAAGACCCCTGCGCACCGCTGCCGCCGAAATCCAAAGGGCTGCTCCTGCAAAGGTAAGGCTTTTAAATACACTACTCACCTCCCAGAAGGCCCCTGCGCACCGCTGCCGCCGAAATCCAAAGGGCTGCTCCTGTAAAGGTAAGTGGTTTTAAACTCACTACTCACCTCCAAGAAGGCCCCTGCGCACCGCTGCCGCCGAAATCCAAAGGGCTGCTCCTGTAAAGGTAAGTGGTTTTAAACTCACTACTCACCTCCAAGAAGGCCCCTGCGCACCGCTGCCGCCGAAATCCAAAGGGCTGCTCCTGCAAAGGTAAGGCTTTTAAATACACTACTCACCTCCCAGAAGGCCCCTGCCGCCGAAATCCAAAGGGCTGCTCCTGCAAAGGTAAGGCTTTTAAATTCACTACTCACCTCCCAGAGGGCCCCTGCGCACCGCTGCCGCCGAAATCCAAAGGGCTGCTCCTGCAAAGGTAAGGCTTTTAAATACACTACTCACCTCCCAGAAGGCCCCTGCGCACCGCTGCCGCCGAAATCCAAAGGGCTGCTCCTGTAAAGGTAAGTGGTTTTAAACTCACTACTCACCTCCAAGAAGGCCCCTGCGCACCGCTGCCGCCGAAATCCAAAGGGCTGCTCCTGTAAAGGTAAGTGGTTTTAAACTCACTACTCACCTCCAAGAAGGCCCCTGCGCACCGCTGCCGCCGAAATCCAAAGGGCTGCTCCTGCAAAGGTAAGGCTTTTAAATACACTACTCACCTCCCAGAAGGCCCCTGCGCACCGCTGCCGCCGAAATCCAAAGGGCTGCTCCTGTAAAGGTAAGTGGTTTTAAACTCACTACTCACCTCCAAGAAGGCCCCTGCGCACCGCTGCCGCCGAAATCCAAAGGGCTGCTCCTGTAAAGGTAAGTGGTTTTAAACTCACTACTCACCTCCAAGAAGGCCCCTGCGCACCGCTGCCGCCGAAATCCAAAGGGCTGCTCCTGCAAAGGTAAGGCTTTTAAATACACTACTCACCTCCCAGAAGGCCCCTGCGCACCGCTGCCGCCGAAATCCAAAGGGCTGCTCCTGTAAAGGTAAGTGGTTTTAAACTCACTACTCACCTCCAAGAAGGCCCCTGCGCACCGCTGCCGCCGAAATCCAAAGGGCTGCTCCTGTAAAGGTAAGTGGTTTTAAACTCACTACTCACCTCCAAGAAGGCCCCTGCGCACCGCTGCCGCCGAAATCCAAAAAACCTTTGCTCTAGAGTTGCCAGGTATCTTTATGATACCGCCACGAGGTTCAAGCTCAAGTACTGATCAATAACTCGACACACCAATTAGTAAGATTCAAATCAAACCACAGTTATTATACACAGTCAATCACTACTCATGCATAAAACTCTACTTACTAGGCTATCTCTATCACTAAAAGGCCTATACTTAGCTTGGGAACTGGCCCACCAGGTCAATGAAACAAATGGCCTTTCGTTCAATTCTGAGCCTGCAGGATTCAAAAGCTGGTATAGACTGGTAGCTAGGAGCGCCTATCTCGTAGCGTGCGTTGACTGGAGACTTACTTGGTTGATGCGGCAGCTTAGGCAGTTCACTGTCAAGGGTTGGTTTGCTGCTGAGTGACCCTGCCAAGAAGGACGATTTGAACTTGGGGACTCTATCTTATAGTCCCCAGGGGCTTCACGCCCCTTCGGGGTGGACCCCGTATCTCGTTCCAATCACTTGGATCGATTTCTCCAATACTGGAGCCGTTCCCTGATCGCTGGGCGGTCCCTAGGTGTCCATTGGCCTTCCTTTGTCTTGGCTCCTGCTGGCGCCGAGGAGTCTGGCTTGGCCTTATTCACCTGAAATGTTTCAATTGTTCCCGAGGATCGCTCATTAGTATGCAGATGGCTGTGAGTTTCAGTGCTGTCTGGGCTTTTGCAAGTTCTAATACACAGGATTTTTGCACTTGCTAGTTTTTGCCTGTGTTGGCTGAATTTCCCTGTAGTCTTTGCGGACCTCCATTTTAAGTTGGGAAGTGGCCAACCCAGGTGGCTACTGTGGGTTTTTAAACACAAAACAATGTTTATTCCATAAACTCAACTTAATCTTTTAAATAAACATTGGATCACTTAACACCCCTTACTTCAAAGATAACCCCAAAAATAATACAACACTAAATAATCCTTCAGTTATTCCTTTCAACATCCAAGAGACTTAACACCTTTAAACAGAAACACATCAGGTTAAAGGCATTACTATTATGAGTTTAAATCACCCAATGATCCAGAGAGTCTTTCATGGCAGAGATCACAGCAGATCCAACTCACTGCAAACACAGACACACCCAAGCTCTTTTCCTCAAAACTGAAACGAAAACTGCAAAATGGCTAAAACCCAGCTCCACCCACACTCTGACATCACTGCATTTCTTAAAGGTACATTGCTTAAACATCCATTTCTTAAAGGCACTCTCACATGACACTGGGCCACCTCCCTCTGGGACTTGGCCACCTCATCCAGTGCCTAGGCAATGCCATTGACGTTCCCAGCCATGGCCTACTGTGACTGGGCCAAGGTGAGGAACACCGCTGCAATGTCCAGGTGGCTCTGGCACGTGGCTGCCTGTGAGAGGGCAGACGTGTCCTGGGCCGTGGCCATCGCCTGCACAGATTTTCCCAGGCCTTGGCAACACTGATCTATAGCCGATACCGTCAACCCCAATGTCTCCCCAATGCCACACGCACGGTGTCGGCGTGGGTGGCACGCATGGCCAGCATCACCCGCTGCCCTTGCACGTGGATGAACTCCTCCACCTGCACCTGCAGGTACTGGCTGCTCGCCGACAACCCCTCATGTAGTCCCTGGCTCTGCGACTGCATCTGCACTGTGGTTAGCCCGGGACCCGTCTGGACGGCAGCTGGTTCCTGGGAACGGGCCTGCCCTATGACCATCCAGCCCCTCGGCTGCTCCTACCTCCACCTGTTGTATTGGATGAGATGTGTGGTGCGCACCAGATAGTGTCCCAGAGCCTCTTCACTAAAGTGCCCAACCAAGGTGATATCTTCTGGGATGGTGGAGGGTGTAGGAGACAGCTATGACGGAATGTCAGCTTCATCCTCTGACCCGAGCTCCGGGGTGTCCTGAGTCTCGGGCGGGGGCTGGAGTTTGGGCTGCTCTCCCCGTCAGTGCTCAGCTGTCTGGGGGGCATGGGCTCTGGCACTGACTGGGGGCAGGGGATTCCGGATGGACCGGCCCCATCTCCGGCAAGTCCTGTAAGACACAAGACAACATGTTTGATTAGACAGCGGGCCGGGGGAGCATGGGGGTGAGCAGGGCGAGGGGGATCTCGACACACGTGTCATGGGCAACCGCAACTCGGCAGGGTTGCTCGCCCGTGACCGCACTCCTCTCCGGTGACATCCCTTTTCTCTGGGCCATCAGCCACATTCAGGGCCCTCTACTCAGGCATGGTGAGGGGCTGCAGTTCTGCTGGTCCCCCTCTGGTCTTCTCCCACTCTCGCCGGTTGTTCGCGGCCTTCACCTGGGGGAGGTCGGGGTGGAACACATTTCACGGCACCATTAGACGCTCCAACGCATGCATCCCAGGATTTGGGTAGCTGGTGGCCTCAGTGGCCAGGGCATCCGGCCATGGCGGCTGGCATGGGTGCTGGCATGTGGGGCAGGTTCAGGGTTCGGCCGTCCCCCGGGTGGGGAGGTGCCTGTTTACGGATGTGCGGGGGGGGGGGTTAGTGCCAGGGGCACGGAGCAGCCGACTCACCCTTGCCGCCCTGAGGATGTCGTGGAGTTTCTTGCGGCACTGCATGCCAGTCCGGGCGATATTGCGCACGCCGCTGACTGCCTCTGTCACCTGCGCCCAGGCATGGCAAACGGCAGCCTTCCTCCCGGACTGGGGTATAGGGTCACCTGTCTCTCCTTAATGTCGTCCAGGAGGGTGTCCATCTCAGTGTCCCTGATCCGTGGCGCTGCTCTCCTTCCAGCCACCTTGTTGGCTGGATTGGTGTGTGTGTGGGGGGATGGATCATTTAAGTGTGGCTGCGGCTAGTGAGCCTCATGTGCGCCACTCATGGACCCGCTGACTCCGTCACCATTTTCCATGGAATTGATTGCTTTCCAAGTGGCGACGGTGCTAGCCCATTAATAGTAGCTGAATCGCGCAGGTGTTGGGCCGATTTTTCTGTCGTAAAATGCCGCACATCCTGATGCACGATCAATTGTACAAAGACTCAGGTTGGATACAACTGTGGCTTAATTGCAGTAAGATGTGTGGCCTCCCAAAGCAGCTGGCAAAATGGCTGCTGAATAGAGGACACGCATATTTATACTCCTCCAACTGGGTGGAGCCAGCAGGCAGGGACTACCGGCGAACCTGTAGTACAGGTCCTACATTACATCACCTAATAGAGGTGTAACAGTGGTTTACCACATTCACCCCCTGTTAAAAATGAGTCCGGCGGGGGTGGTTGAGAACTATATACAGTAGTGAATTTATGTACAGTGTTTTATCAGGAGTGAAAAAAAATGTCTTTTGAAAGTCCGGTGCCAGTTAGAGATTCAACCGGTCTGGTGCCTTGACGTTCCGCTGGGAGCGATGTAACGGTGGCGGCGATGTCGATGCTGGTGACGTCGGTGCCGGCCTGATGTCGGGTGACCCCGGGAGCATGCCAAAATCCTCTTCATCCTCTTGCATGGGCAGGGGAAGGAGGGATAGTCCTGGTGGGGTTAATGTTGGGAGCCCCGGAGTGGGGGGAGGTTGGCGCAAGGCCGGCGAGTGTGTATGAGTGGAACCTGCTGGTGCCAGGTCCCTGAGGGAGACAGTGTCTTGGCGGCCGTCGGGGTACGCCACGTAGGCATACTGCGGGGTTGGCATGGAGCAAGTGCACCCTATCCACCAATGGGTTCGCCTTGTGGAGTCGGACGTGCCTATGGAGCTGGATCAGCCCTAGAGCTGCGAGCCAAGTCGGGAGCAACACCCCGGAAGCGGACTTCCTGGGGAAGGCAAAAAGACGTTCATGGGGTGTGTTATTCAGAGCGGTGCACAGTCGAAACCGGATGGAGTGGAGTGCATCAGGGAGGACCTCCTGCCAGCGAGAAGCTGGGAGGATCCAGGACCGTAGGGCCAGTTGGACGGCCCTCCAAACCGTCCCGTTCTCCCTCTCTACCTGCCCGTTTCCCCGGGGGTTATAGTGGTTGTCCTGTTGGAGGCGATACCCCTGCTGAGCAGGAACTGACGCAGCTCATCGCTCATGAATGAGGATCCCCTGTCACTGTGGATGTAGACGGGGAAGCCGAACAGAGTGAAGATTGTGTTGAGGGCCTTGATGACGGTGGCAGACATATCGGGGCAGGGGATGGCGAAGGGGAACCTGGAGTATTCATCGACCACACTGAGAATATATGTGTTATGGTCGGTGGAGGGGAGGGGCCTTTTGAAGTCCATGCTGAGGCGTTCAAAGGGGCAGGAGGCTTTCACAGGCACGCCCGGTCCGGCCGGTAGAAGTGCGGCTTGCACTCCGCACAGACCTGGCAGTCCCTGGTGACTGTCCGTACTTCCTCGACGGAGTAGGGCAGATTGCGAGCCTTGACAAGATGGTACAACCGTGTGATCCCCAGGTGACAAAGGCTGACGTGTAGGGCCCGGAGTCGGTCTACTTGTGCGCTGGCACATGTACCTCGGGATAGGGCGTCTGGGGGCTCGTTGAGTTTGCCGAGGCGATACTTAATCTCGTAATTATAGGTGGAGAGCTCAATTCTCCACCGCAAGATTTTATCATTGTTGATCTTGCCCCGCTGCGTGTTGTTGAACATGAAGGCTACCGACCATTGGTCAGCGAGGAGAGTGATTCTCCTGCCGGCCAGGTAATGCCTCCAATGCCGCACAGCTTCAACGATAGCATGGACCTCTTTTTCGACGGATGAGTGCCAAATTTCTGAGGCATAAAGGGTGCGGGAAAAGAATGCCACGGGTCTGCCTGCCTGGTTGAGGGTGGCGGCAAGTGCGACGCCTGATGCGTCGCTTTCTACTTGGAAGGGCAGTGTCTCGTCTACTGCATGCATCCCGGCCTTGGCTATATCAGCTCTGATACGGGCGAAGGCCTGTTGTGGCTCGGCCACAAGGGGATAGTGGGTGTACTGCATGAGTGGGCGGGCATTGTCCGCGTAGTTTGGGACCCACTGGGTGTAGTAGGAGAAGAACCCCAGGCAGCGTTTGAGGGCCTTGGGACAGTGGGGGAGGGGAAGCTCCATGAGAGGGCGCATGCGGTCGGGATCGGTCCCCAGAACTCCGTTCTGGACCACATAGCCGAGGATGGCTAGGCGGGTTGTGCTGAACACGCACTTCTTCTCCTTGTTGTAGGTCAGGTTGAGGAGAGTGGTGGTGCGGAGGAATTTAGCAAGGTTGGCATCGTGGTCCTGCTGATCATGGCTGCAGATGATGACTTTGTTTAGGTACAGAAAGGTGGCCCGCAAACCGTACCGGTCGACCATTCGCTCCATCTCCCTTTGGAAGACCGAGACCCCCGTTAGTGACACCGAAGGCAACCCTAAGGAAGTGATAGAATCATAGAATTTACAGTGCAGAAGGAGGCCATTCGGCCCATCGAGTCTGCACCGGCTCTTGGAGAAGTGCACCCTACCCAAGGTCAACACCTCCACACCCTATCCCCATAACCCAGCAACTCCACCCAACACTAAGGGCAATTTTGGACATTAAGGGCAATTTATCATGGCCAATCCACCTAACCTGCACATCTTTGGACTGTGGGCGGAAACCTGAGCACCCGGAGGAAACCCACGCACACACGGGGAGGACGTGCAGACTCCGCACAGACAGTGACCCAAGCCGGAATCGAACCTGGGACCCTGGAGCTGTGAAGCAATTGTGCTATCCACTATGCTACCGTGCTGCCCGAGACGACCGTTCGCCTCAAAAGCAGTGTATGGACGGTCCGATTTATAAATGGGGAGCTGGTGGTAGGCGGATTTTAGGTCTATCGTTGAGAAGACCCGGTACTGCGCAATCTGATTGACCATATCAGATATGCGAGGGAGGGGGTATGCGTCGAGCTGCGTCTACCGATTGATGGTCTGGCTGTAGTCCACGACCATTCTGTGCTTCTCCCCAGTTTTAACGACTACCACTTGAGCACTCTAGGGGCTGTTGCTAGCCTCGATGATGCCCTCCCGAAGCAGCCGCTGGACCTCAGACCTGATGAAGGTCTTGTCCTGGGTGCTGTACCGTCTGCTCCTGGTGGCAATCTGAGGGAGGGGGAACTCCATAAGGGGGCTCATGCATTCAGGGTCGGGGCCTATAACTCCATTTTGCACTACGTAGCTGAGAATGGCTAGACGGTCGGTGCTAAACACGCATTTACTTGGGGCAGTGTATTTGCGGTCATTAGTGCGGATGGGGAGCTGGTGGTAGGCAGACGTGAGATCCACCGTAGAGAAGACCTTATAATGCGCGTTGATGGTCTGACTGTAGTCGATGACCATCCTATGCTTCTCCCCGGTCTTTACCACCACTACTTGAGCTCTCCAGGGGCTGTTACTGGCTTCAATGACCCCTTCCCTCAGTAGCCTTTGGACCTCTGACCTAATAAAGATCCGGTCCTGGGCACTGTAGCGTCTGCTCCTGGTGGCGACGGGTTTGCAATCCGGGGTGAGGTTCGCAAACAGGGAAGGCGGGTCGACCTTAAAGGTCGCGAGGCCGTAGACAGTAAGGGGGGTATAGGGCCGCCGAATTGGAAGGTCAGACTTTGAAGGTTACACTGGAAGTCTAAACCCAGGAGCCGGAGATTTTTGAACTCCCTTCCCTGGACTGTGAGGTTTGCTACACAAAACGCCTTTATCTCCACTGAGTGGGAACCGGAGGCCAGTGAGATTTTTTGATTAACAGGGTGGATGAGGAGGGAACAGCGCCTTACCGTGTCAGGGTGTATGAAGCTCTCCGTGCTCCCAGAGTCAATTAGGCAGGACGTCTCGTGCCCGTTGATGAAAACGGTCGTCGTAGCGGTTGAGAGTGTTCGAGGTCGAGACTGATCCAGAGTCACCGAGGCCAATCGCAGTAGTTGGGAATTCTGTTCAGGCAGTGTGTGGTCGGCCGAGCTGGGGTCCTGGGGGTTCATCCAAAATGGCGTCTCCCATAGGTCGCACATGGCCTGGGGTGCACAAAATGGCGGCGCCCATCTCTCAAGCGTGGCGTCCACGGAACAAGATGGAGGCGCCCGGGGTCTGCACATGGCCCTGGGATATGGGAGTTTCGGCGACCGCTGGCCGCATGGTGCCCCTGGAGAAGATTGTGGTGGCAGCCCGGATTCGCTGCTGGAGACCGCGGCCACCGCTCGGGCCTGACATACCCCCACGAAATGGCCTTTTTTGCCGCATCCCTTGCAGGTGGATGCGCGGGCCGGGCAGCGCTGGCGGGGGTGCTTGGCCTGCCCGCAAAAGTAGCAGCGGGGCCCCTCGGGGTTGCCATGCCGCCTTGCAGCACAGGCCTGCGGGGAATGAGGGAAGTCTCGGGGTCGACCGCTGCGGGGTTCCACGCTGCCCAGGGGGCTGCCGCGCGGTCGGGAATGTAGGCATGGGCGTTCCTGGAGGCCACGTCCAGGGAGCCTGCAAGGGCCCGTGCCTCCCTGAGACCCAGGGTGTCCTTCTCTAACAGGCGCTGGCGGATTTGTGATGAAAGCATACCTGCCACGAAAGCGTCCCAGACTAAGAGTTACGTGTGTTCACTCGCCGAAACTTGCGGGTAGCCGCAGCTTCTTCCCAGCACCAGGCGTGCGCGGTAGAATTCCTCCAACAATTCCCCAGAGGTTTGCCGCCTTGTTGCAAGCAGGTGCCGGGCGTAGACCTGGTTTACCGGGCGAATATAGTGTCCTTTTAGCAGCTCGATTGCTGCATCGCAGTCTTCCGCTTCCTCGATGAGGATGTAAATCTCCGGGCTCACCCTTGAGTGCAGGACGTGCAGTTTCTGCTCTCCCGTGGGTGCGTTTTCAGCCGTCTCGAGATACTCTTTAAAACACGACAGCCAGTGCTTAAAGATTGCTGCTGAGTTCGCCGCGGGGGGGCTAATTTGCAGACACTCCGGCTTGATTCGGAGCTCCATCCTTTCTTCTTAAAAATCTAGCTTATTAAATTGATGCACGATCAATGACCACTAAAGTGAAGTTGTAGTCCAACTGAATGCTTTAATAAGCTAGATGTTTCCCCCAGCAGCTCAGGTACAGAATGAGGGCTGCTGGGGTGGCACGGGTTCTTATACCCCGCCTATCAGGGCGGAGCTATTATACACTCTAGCCAATAGCAACCATAGAGGTTCTACCAATGGTACTTTAGCTCTCAGGTACCGTAATACCTATAATACCACACTAAGGTCCTGAAACGCTGCCTAGGGTTTTTTTAGCTACTACGCCCAGTGGGTCCCCAACTATGCGGACAAGGCCCGTCCCCTGATCCAATCCACAGTTTTCCCCCTGTTGATAGAGGCCCGCTAGGCCTTCAGCAGCATCAAAGCAGACATTGCAAAGGCCACGATGCACGCCATCGACGGGTCCCTCCCCTTCCATGTCGAGAGCGATGCGTCCGAGGTAGCTCTGGTGGCCACCCTTAACCAAGCGGGCAGACCCGTGGCCTTCTTCTCCCGTACCCTCCATGCTTCCGAAATCCGCCACTCCTCAGTGGAAAAGGAGGCCCAGGCCATAGTAGAAGCTGTGCGACATTGGAGGCATTACCTGGCCGGCAGGAGATTCACTCTCCTCACGGACCAACGGTCGGTTGCTTTCATGTTCAATAATGCACAGCGGGGCAAGATAAAAAACGACAAGATCTTGCGGTGGAGGATCAAACTCTCCACCTACAACTACAAGATCTTGTATCGTCCCGGGAAGCTAAATGAGCCTCCTGACGCCCTGTCCCGCGGCACATGTGCCACCGCACAGGTGGACCGCCTCCGAGCCCTCCACGAGGACCTCAGCCACCCTGGGGTCACTCGCTTTTTCCATTTCGTCAAGACCCACAACCTGCCTGACTCCATCGAGGAGGTCAGGACAGCCACCAGGGACTGCCAAGTCTGCACGGAGTGCAAACCGCACTTCTACCGGCCAGAGAGAGCGCACCTGATAAAGGCTTCCCGTCCCTTTGAACGCCTCAGCATGGACTTCAAAGGCCCCCTCCCCTCCACCGACCGCAACACGTACTTCCTGAACGTAATTGACGAGTACTCCCGGTTCCCATTCGCCATCCTCTGCCCCGACATGACCGCCTCCACCGTCATCAAGGCCCTCCATAGCATCTTTGCATTGTTCGGGTTCCCCGCTTACATACACAGCGATAGGGGGTCCTCCTTTATGAGCGACAAACTGCGTCAATTCCTGCTCAGCAAGGGCATCGCCTCGAGCAGGATGACCAGTTACAACCCCCGGGGTAACGGACAGGTAGAGAGGGAGAACGAAACGGTCTGGAAGACCGTCCTACTGGCCCTATGGACCAGGAACCTCCCAGTCTCCCGCTGGCAGGAAGTCCTCCCGGATGCCCTCCACTCCATCCGGTCACTATTTTGTACAACCACCAATCAGACACCTCACGAACGTCTCCTTGTCTTCCCTAGGAAGTCCTCCTCTGGGACCTCGCTCCTGACCTGGCTGGCAGCACCCGGACCCGTCCTGTGCCGAAAACCCGTGCGGGCACACAAGTTGGACCCGTTGGTCGAGAGGGTCCATCTGCTCCATGCTAACCCCCAGTACGCCTATGTGGCGTACCCCAACGGCCGACAAGATACGGTCTCCCTACGGGAACTGGCGCCCGCCAGAACTCCACGCACATTCCAGCCACCAGTCCCACCCTCCCCTCCACCGCAGCACCTTACAGGAGGATCGGTCCTTCTGCTGCCCCCGTCTAGGCCCCCCCACCCACCGACGCCCCCCGCAGGCGCTCCCTTCCCAGGTCAACCGTTTTCCCCACCAGCGCCGTCTAGGGGTGACGAAGCTGCCATGGAGATCGAAGCCACGCTCCTGGAGTCACAGACGCCCGAGCCTCCACCGGAGTCACCACCGAAACTCCGACGATCACAGAGGACGACCAGGGCCCCCAGTCAACTGATTGCTTCATTTTAACTGTAATCTGTAAATATAAACCACCAAATGTACATAGCTACCAGACTTGTAAATAGTTACTAAACGCTGTACGGAGGTATTATGGTACCTCCATAACTAATTGTACCATGTTGTTATGTTTTGTAGTTTCTGGCCACCACCCCCGCCGGACTTTTTTTTAACAGGTGGTGAATGTGGTATTATAGGTATTACGGTACCTGAGAGGCTAAAGTACCATTGGTAGAACATGTATGCTTGCTATTGGCTTGAGTGTATAATAGCTCCGCCCTCATAGGCGGGGTATAAGAACCCGTGCCGTCCCAGCAGCCCTCATTCTGTACCTGAGCTGCTGGGGGAAACATCTAGCCTATTAAAGCGTTCAGTTGGACTACAACCTCGCTTTAGTGGTCATTGATCGTGCATCAAATCCGAAGTTAGATTGGCAAAGAGGGAGGGTGGGTCGACCTTTAGGGTCACGAGGCCGCACGCAGTGAGAAGTGGTAGGGGCCCGCCGAATTTGAGGGTGAGACTCTGGAGATTGCACTGGAAGTCCGGGCCTAGTAGTAGCGTAGATAGTAGGAAGGACGTAGAGGTGGAAGCCGCTGAATTCTATGCCCTGGACTGTGAGAGTGACCATGCAGAACCCCGGATCGGGACGGAATGGGATCCGGAGGCCAGGGAGATTCTTTGATTGGCGGGGTGGACCGCGAGGGAGCAGCACCTTACCGTATCCGGGTGGATGAAGCTTTTGGTGCTCCCAGAGTCCAGCAGGCAAGAGGTCACGTGGCCGTTGATTTTCACCGTAGACGAGACTGGTCGAGCGTCATTGAGGCGAGCTGCGGTTGGTCGTCGCTGGCATCTGAAGATGGAGAGCATAGGGGGCCCAGGTCGTGGAATGTTGTCGGCATCCATGCCCCGTGGGGAAGACAAGATGGCGGCGCCCATGGGCTGCACGTTGTGGGGCCTGGACATGATGGCGGTGCCCATGGGCCGCATGTAGACTGTGGGGGGAAGCTGGCGGTGCCCACTGGCCGCGCATGGTCCGGGACGAAGATGTCGGTGCCCATTGTCCATGTGTCAGGGGGGAGGGGGCGATAGCGGCGACTGCGCGGGCCTGGCACACTGCGGCGAAGTTGCCCTTTTTGCTGCAAGCCTTGCAAATGGCAGCGCGGGCCGGGCAGCAATGGCGAGGGTGCTTCTGCTGGCCGCAGAAGTAACATCAGGGACCTCCAGATGCGCGGATTGGCATGTGGCGCAGGCGTCTTGGCTGGGTAAGGCCCCCGCTGGGGCGGCCGTTTGTGGGGTCCACGAGGGATAAGAGCGATGGGCCGCGTGGCCGGAGGGGTGGGCCTGAGCATTATGTAAGGCAACCGTCATGGTGAGTGCTAGCTTTTTGTCCCCGCTATGTCGAGCGTGGCCCCTTCAAGCAGCCTTTGGCGAATGAGGTCCGACCCAATCCCCATTACAAAAGCATCACGCATAAGAAGGTTAGAATGTTCAGTGGCCGTAACGGCCTGACAGTCACAGTCCCGGATGAGTGGGATTAGGGCCCGCCAGGAGTCTTCTATGGACTCATCAGGGAGTTGAGAGCGAGTGCCGAGTAAATGCCTGGCGAGGAGTGTGTTCGCTTTCTGTGCGTAGTTTTCTTTGAGGTGCGCCATGGCGTTCGCGTAGTTCGGGGTGTCCTGGATCAGCGGAAACACGCTGGAGCTCAACCTTGAGTACAGGATGGTCGCTGAGTTGATGTAGGCCTCGAAGCAGGCTAGCCAGTGATTAAAGTCCTTTCTGGCGTTGCTCGATTGCGGATCCAGCTGCAGGCGATCTGGTTTGATTCGGAGGTCCATCTTCTAGAAAATCTTACTGCAATAAATTGATGCACGATCAATTGTACAAAGACTCAGGTTGGATACAACTGTGGCTTTATTGCAGTAAGATGTGTGGCCTCCCACAGCAACTGGCGAAATGGCTGCTGAATAGAGGACACGCATATTTATACTCCTCCTACTGGGCGGAGCCAGCAGGCAGGGACTACCGGCGAACCTGTAGTACAGGTCCTACCTTACATCACCTAGTACAGGTGTAACAGTGGTTTACCACACATCCTCCGCTGGTGTCAACAATTAGCCTCAGAAATGGAGAATCCAGCCGGAGATGTCCTCCATTTCCTTGTTTCATTTATAGTGACAGTTTAATATTGTTCCTTTTCTCTTTAATCATCCATGGCTGTTTCTTCTTTTTGACAAGTAGAGCATTCCCCTCAGGGAGTATAAATTGGTTTTGTATCATATTCGCTTCTTTTGAACACCTCCCACTGATCTGCTGTTGTTTTATCCATCAACAGATTGGCTTTATTTACTGTGGACAGTCTCCGTTTCACCACACTGAGATGTGTCTGATGTAAATCTAGAATCTTAGTCACTGTTTTGTGTTTCTCCCTTTCAATTCGGCATAGAAACCCCGCAGTCTATTGGCCAACGACATTTCCTTCTTAAGATTTGGGCGTAATCTCTTACACCAGCAGTGCTTGTTTTGTCAGTCACAGCCTATGGAATTTGGCAATTGTTTATTTTATGCAATTCAGGGGTCGTGCATCCAAACCAGAAAATCCAGTCACATGAAGAAGATAGTGGGTGGAATTTTCCAGTCCGGAGATTAGAGGCGGGTTTTTCCGTTTCAGAATCTAAGTGCGTTTTTTTAGAAAATATTTTATTGAAGCATTTATCATTTTCACAGTTTAACACATTGACATTCCTTAACATGTCTTAAACAACCGCGCGGGCCGACACATGCAGAACACCTAAGCAAACAAAAAACAGAAAACAGCGTCCCCTACCGTCCCCTACTACCCCGCCCTATTCCTTAATTACCTGTGTACTAAGTTCCCTGTCCTAATCTAACATTACCCTGCCTCCTATTCCCCCCCCCCCTTTTCCCCTCCCCCCACTTACTGCTGACGTTCAATTTTCCCTGAAGAAATCGATGAACGGTTGCCATCACCGGGCGAACCCCTGAGTTGATCCTCTCAAGGCGAACTTGATTATTTTCCAGACTGAGAAACCCTACCATATCCGTGACCCACACTCCTGACTTCGGGGGCTCCGAGTCCCTCCATCCCAGCAACATCCGTCTCCGGGCCACCAGGGAGGAAAAGGCAAGGACACCAGCCTCCCTCCCCCTCTTGGCCCCGGGATCTTCTGATACCCCAAATATTGCCAGTTCTGGACTCGGAGTTACCCTCCCTTCCAGGACTTCTGACATAACGTCCGCGAATCCCTGCCAGAATCCCCTCAACTTCGGACACGCCCAGAACATATGTACATGGTTCGCCGGGTCACCCCCACACCGCCCACATCTGTCCTCCACCTCCTCAAAGAACCTGCTCATCCGGGCTGCCATCATGTGAGCCCTGTGGACCTCCTTGAACTGGATCAAGCTAAGTCTGGCACACGACGAGGATGAATTGACTCTCTTCAAGGCTTTTTCCCCACAGCTCAATTTCCAGTTCTCCTCCCAGCTCCTCTTCCCAGCTCCTCTTCCCACTTCCTCTTCACCTTGCTGATAGGGGCCCCTGCCCACTCCATCAACTCCTTGTACATCTCCAAAACCCTCCCCTTTCCAACCCCTGTTTTTGACATCACCCTGTCCTGAAGTCTCCTCAGGGGGAGGCGAGGAAAGCTTGGAGCCTGCCTCCGTACAAAGTCCTTTACCTGTAGGTACCGAAACCCATTCCTCCCCAGCAACTCGAACTCCTCCTCTAATGCCTCTAGGCTCGGGAAACCCTCCTGAATAAAGAGCTCCCCAAATCTCTCAATTCCTGCCCGCTGCCATCTCTTAAATCCCCCATCCAGCCCCCCCACCCCCCGTGGCAAACCGGTGGTTGTCACAAATCAGAGACCACACTGACTCCAATCCCAGGTGCTGCCTCCATTGCCCCCACACCCTTAGGGCTGCCACCAACACCGGGCTTGTAGAGTACCGAGCCGGCGAGAACGGCAGAGGTGCTGTTAGTGAAGCCTCCAAACTCGTACTCGTGCAGGATGCCGCCTCCACTCGCTCCCAAACCGACCCCTCCCCCACTACCCACTTCCTGACCATCAATATGTTGGCCGCCCAGTAACAGTTAATAAAGCTCGGGAGGGCCAATCCCCCCTCTCCGCGACCCCGTTCCAGGAGCGCCTTCTTCACCCTCGGGGTTTTACCCACCCATACAAAACCCGATATCGCCGCGTTCATTTTCCTGAAAAAGCCTTTGGGATAAAAATCGGAAGACTTTGAAAAAAGAAGAGCAGTCTCGGAAGGACCGTCATCTTTACGTCTGGACCCTCCCTGCCAGCGTCAGCCGGAGCATGTCCCATCTGCGGAAGTCCCTTTTCATTTGATCCACCGATTTGCCCAGATTTAACTTGTGAAGCTGCCCCCAATGCTTAGCCACTTGTATCCCCAGATATCTAAAACTCCTCTCAGCCACTTTAAAAGGATCACAAACATCTCGCTCTTTCCCATATTTAACTCGTAACCTGAAAATCGCCCAAATTCTCCTAGTATCTCCATGATTTCACCCCCCCCCCAAACTGGGTCTGTGACATAGAGCAGCAAGTCATCCGCATAGAGAGAGACCCTGTGCTCCCCCCCCCCCTCCCCCGCCCCCCCCCCCCCCCCCCCTCCTCTCGCTATCCCCCGCCAGGCATTCAATGATCTAAGGGCCATCGCTCAGGGTTCTATGCCAGGGCAAACAGTAATGGGGAGAGCGAGCATCCCTCATCTCCCTACAGAGACTAAAGTATTCTGACCGGACTCGGTTGGTTCTTACATTTGCCACCAGAGCCTGATATAACAACCAGACCCCTGCCCGAACCCAAACCTGCCTAAAATATCCCATAGGTACTTCCACTCCACCCGTTCTCCGTGTCCATGGCTACTGCCAACTCAACATCGCGCCACTCCGCTGGCATCATTATAACATTAAGAAGCCGTCTAATGTTGGACGTCAGGTACCTGCCCTTCGCAAATCCTGTCTGATCCTCCCTGATTAAGTCCGGGACACAATCCTCTATTCGGGTGGCCAAGATCTTTGCCAGCAATTTAGCATCTACATTCAAAAGGGAAATTGGCCTGTACGATCCACAGCTCTCGGGGTCCTTGTCTCGCTTCAGGATGAGAAAGATTGATGCCTGTGATAGCATTGGGGGATGCACTCCCAGCTCCTTGGACTCATTAAAAGCCTTAAACAGAAGTGGCCCCAGTAGCCCAGAAAACATTTTATAAAATTCCACTGGGAATCTATCAGGTCGCGGGGCCTTACCCAATTGCATCGCCCCCAATCCGTCTATCACCTCCCCAAGCCCAATTGGGCCCCCAGGACTTCCACCAGCTCCTCATCTACCTTCGGGAACTCTAGCCTCTCCAGGAATTGATTCATATCCTCCTCCCCGACCGGGGGTTCCGACTCATATAGTCGACTATAGAATTCACGGAACACATCATTAACCACCCCCGAGCCCATCACTACCTTCCCCCTCATATCCTTCATTTTCCCCATTTCTCTCCCTCCCTCCTGCTTCCTCAGCTGATGTGCCAGCATCCTGCTAACTTTCCCCATATTCATATATTGCCCCTTTTACCCTCCTCAGCTGTCTCTCCGCCTTACCTGTGGAAAGGAGCCCAAATTTAATTTGGAGTCTCTGACGCTCCTTCAGGAACTCCTCCTTCAGAGACTCTGCAAATCTCTTGTCCACCTGTAAGATTTCTCCAACCAATCTATCCAGCTCCGCCCGTTCGGTCTTCTCCCTATGGCCCTGAATCGAAATACATTCCCCTCTAATAACCGCCTTCAATGCCTCCCACACCACCCCAGCCGCGGTCTCTCCCGTGTAGTTGTTGTTTATATACCCCCGACTGGCCTCCCTCACAGATCTCGTTGTCCGCTAACAGCCCTGCATCTAATCTCCACTGCGGGCGCTGGGACTTTCCCGTGCTTACCCATATGTCTATTCGATGTGACGCGTGATCTGACACCACAATTGCTGAGTACTCAGTGTCCTCCCCCCTCACTAACAGTATTTTATCCAGTACAAAGAAATCCATCCTGGAGTATGCCTCGTGTACATGGGAGTAGAATGAATACTCCTTGCTCCGTGGCCTCTCGAATCTCCATGGATCAACCCCTCCCATGCGCTCCATGAACCTCCGCAGTTCTTTCGCAATTGCTGATACTTTCCCTGACCTAGAACTCGACCGGCCCATTCTCGTATCCAGGACCGTGTTGAAGTCTCCCCCAAAACCAACTGGTGCGAGTCAAGGTCCGGGATCTTTCCCAGCACCTTCCTGACAAACGTGACATCATCCCAGTTTGGGGTATATATATTTACCAACACCACTGCCATTCCCTCCAGTTTCCCACTAACCATAACAAATCTGCCTCCCGGGTCTGCCTCTATCTTCCCTACCTCAAATATCACCCTTTTGTTAATCAGGATGGCCACCCCGCTTGTTTTTTTTCTTTTTATAAAAAATTTAGAGTACTCAATTCATTTTTTTTCCTATTCAGGGGCAATTTAGTGTGGCCAATCCACCTACCGTGCACATCTTTGGGTTGTGGGGGTGAAACCCATGCAAACACGGGGAGAATGTGCAAACTCCACACGGACAGTGACCCAGAGCCGGGATCGAACCTGGGACCTCAGCGCCGTGAGGTAGCAGGGCTAACCCTCTGCGCCACCGTGCTACCCTCATCCCCCTTGTTTTAAAGTCCAGTTCCGAATGGAATACCTGTCTGAACCATCCCTTCTTCAGTCTAACTTGGTCTCCCAGCTTCAAGTGTGTCTCCTGTAGCATGGCCACGTCTGCTTTTAGCTGTCTCAAATGTACGAACATACGGGCCCTTTTGACCGGCCCATTCAGTTCACGAACATTCCACGTAACTAGGCTGGTTGGGGGAGCTCTAGCTCCCCTCCCCTGTCGATCAGCCATGACCTTTCCTAGGCCTGCCCTTAGCCCATGTCCCGCACCTCCCCTGGCCCACCCCTCAGTAGACACTGCCATCTGGTCTCCATCTCCAACCTCCTAAAAGTCCCCTAATCGTCAGCAGTCCCCTCCCACCCCCCTCCCACCCCTCTCCGTCTCTCTTCAGCTCTCCCCCCACTTTGCTCCCGTGAACCAGTTCTCCCAGCTAGCCTAGCAGCTCCCGCTCCCTGGTGCCTAGCATCCTACCACCTGCTGGATCCTCTCCCCCACCACTCTTCACATAAATTCTCAAAACAATAGCAAAAAACACAGAAAGCAAACAAACAATCCCCCCAGGTCCGGGCGCAGAGCCCCACCCCGCCTCCTTTTACAACATCTCATCAGTCCCATCACCTTCAAACAGAGCCGAAAACAATAGAAGAAACATCAAGAAGGTTAAGAAAAAAAAAATTATGCATGCAAAAACTCAAAACATCTTTTCTTTTTTCTTTTCCCCCTAGAACATCGCAACTTAAAAACTCTTTTACTGTACCTTGGTATATACAGCAGCGGATCAAAATCAAACCAATCTGAGATATCCTTCTTTTTCCGATCCCCGCAACTTAAGATACAGTGAAAGGCTGAGATTTTAAAAAATTTAAAACTACACAAAACTTTTAGCTCAGCCCACTACCATCTAGATTTTAAAGTCATTTAGCCTCTACCAGATTATTGTCCTTCACGAAGGCCGCCATTTCTTCCGGCGAGCCAAAATATAGTTCCCGGTACTCGTAGGTCACCCAAAGACGGGCCGGGTAGAGCAATCCAAATTTTATTCCCTTTGCATACAGGGCCACCTTAACCTTATTAAAACTCGCCCTCCTCTTTGTGAGTTCTGCTCCCAAGTCTTGATACACCCGGATCTCAGAATCTTACCACATGAACCATTTTGCCTGCCTGGCCCACCTCATAATGCTTTCCTTGTCCAGGATCCGATGCAGCCTCACCACCATTGCCCTCGGGGGCTCACGCCCCTGGGGCTTATGCATGAGCACCTTGTGAGCCCGGTAACGGCCTGTCGAACGCATCTGCCTCCAGCATCTTCCCCACATACGTACCGGCATCCGATCCCTCCTTTCCCTCTGTCAAACCGACGATCCGGATATTCTGCCTGCGAGAGTGATTCTCCAGGTCCTCCACCTTTTCCAACAGGTGTTTCTGCCGATCCTGTAGAATATTAATTTCCATTGCCATCGCAGTGGGCTGCTCCTCTTGTTCCGCCGCCAGCTCCTGCAACTTTTAGATCGCATGTCCCTGGGTCGTCACTTTCTCCATCCGGTCGACCACCTCCATAATCGAGGCCACCGCCCGGGTCATCTCCTCCGCACACTCCTTACGATGCCGGGCGAACTTCCCATCCAAGTATTTAACCCACTGACCCATTGATTCATCGTCCATTGAGCTGGTGTGGTCAAACTTTGCTTCTCTGCCATTGCATCCACCAAACTCTGAGCTTCACTCCCAATAACTTTTGACTTCTTTTACTATTGTTTCTTGGGCGCAGCTCCATAAACTAGGGGACGTCCTCCTTCCCACTCGTGAGGCTGACAAGCTGCAGCCGCATATTAGCATTCCATTGCCCACACACACCATCCCAGACAACAAGACGGCAGCACTAAGAGCGGCACCCCGGCTTGCGGACGCCGAGCTTGAGACCCTGCTGGATGCCGTGGAGGAGACGTGGGCCACCCTGTGCCCCGGGGGGTGAGATGCAGTCGCCGAGCCAGGGACTACATGAGGGGTTGTCGGTGAGCATCCAGCACCTGCAGACACAGGTGGAGGAGTCCAACCGCATGGCGCAGCAGGAGGTGGTGCCAGGTCAACACAGCACGGGTGGCATCCGCGGTGGAGGCTTTGAGGGTGACGGTTTTGGCTACGGATCAGCATGTCAAAGGCCGGGGGCATTCTGTGCAGGTGCTGGCCGAGGCCCAGGACAGTATTGCCACCTCACAGGCAGCCATGTGCCAGAGCTACCTGGACATTGCAGCGGCGCTTCTGAGCATTGCCCAGTCAGAGCAGACCAAGGTTGGGAATGTCAGCGGCATTGCCCAGGCACTGGCTGACGTGGCACAGACGCAGAGGGAGGTGGCCCAGTCCCAGAGGGAGATAGCGCAGTCACTAGCTGATGTGACAAAGACCCTGGAGGTAGTGGGACAGTCAATGGATGATGTGGTGCAGTCCTTGAAGGAGATGGTCCACTCCCTGTGCTCCATGCCCACAAGCATGCAGACCCTGGTCGAGTCCAGAGTGGGCCTCCAGGACTGGCAGTGCCACGCGGTGAGGGCGCCTCAGGGATAGCTCCATTCTCACCACCGTATAATGGAGTAGCCAGGGGGCCACTGGGCACCCCAAGGGTGAAGGAGGTATTGGGGCCAGTGCCAGTGACCCGTACAGTGGAGGTGCCAGAACACCGCAGCAATAAGGACTCCACCCCCTCCTTTCCCTGCCGCATCTGGTCGGCAGCAGACAGAACAGGGCAGCACCATGCCACCTGGGACACCCGAGCAGCAGCCAGGCCCATCAAGACCCGTTTGCACCAGAAGACACCCGCCATTGGGGACCCAGGTCGCAGGGCGGCAATCAAAGCAAACCACCTCCACTCCCGATGTACCCTCTGGGGATCCATCTAGCCGTAGCGTTAGGGACGTAAGGCCAGAAAGTTACATACCAGTTAAATTGGCACGGGTGCAGGGCACAGTTTAGTGATAGGGGCTAGGGCACAAATATGTATATACGTTGTCACATTAAACACCTGTTCACACTGTTACAATCTGCCTCGATGCTCATTTAGATGGGTGTGAGGGATGGGCTGGGCTGGGCTGGCCAGACAGTGGGTGCGGGAGGAGGATTGGACGGACGATGTGGGTGGTCTGGACTCTGCCTCCCCTTTACCCCTCCCCCTCCCAACCCCGACCATCCCTACCACCGTCACCCCAGGGATCCGGTGGGGCCGTGTGATGGAAAGCTTGCATGCAGGAATGACCCAGGTGAATGGTCAAAAGTACTACCGTGGCAGGAGCCAGATGTTGTCAAGCAATGTGGAGCACCAGATCTCATCGCAGAGCGGGTTGTCATCATCCTCCATCCCATGGACCAGACCCGCTGTTACTGCCAACCCAGGGCCCCACCCTGTAGTACGACAGGTATGTATCACGGAGGGGGTTACAGATGCTGCGGGGGTGGGGGAGGGTGGCTGTGGGGATGGGATACAGTTTCCATGCCCCTGTCCAGTTTCCCCCCTCTTCCCCCCCCCCCCCTCCCCCCTAGTTTGTGAACCTGGAAGCGATCAGAGCATCCCATCTCTCCCTGGGCCCCATGAGCTGCCCATCCTCCTCCTCCCCCACATCCTCCTTGTCGGACGAGGCCTGGCGTTCATTATCCTCCTCCAGTACGTTGTTCCTCTGCTGCGCGATGTTGTGGAAGGCGCAGCAGGCCACCACGATGCTGACAACCCTCTCAGCATCTGACTGAAGGGCCCTGTAACGTTCTTTGATTATGCTGATGTTGACTCTTGATGTGGTAGTGTTAACAAGGAACATTCGACTTTGTTTTACAACAAAACTATTTATTACTAACATTATTCAAAGGATTACTATAATGTCTACGATTAATATAGTTGGAAATAATGGTCTAACACTAACTTTACACTACCATATTACAGAGCTGGTCCCGTAACAGCCTCCCCGAATAGGCGCCGGAATGTGGCGACTAGGGGCTTTTCACAGTAACTTCATTTGAAGCCTACTTGTGACAATAAGCAATTTTCATTTCATTTCATTTTCAGCTACTCTAATATGCGACTGCTATCCACTCCTTACTAACACCTTGTCCCGGTACACATGGTGGGTCCGGGTCACATGCTTGCATACTGGCACCACCTGCTGGTCGGATGCTAGAACTACAACCATAAAACATGTAACTTATAATACACATAAAGATGATGATGATCTACTCATATTATATACAGATGATAATCTACCCATCATCACATCCTCCTTTCTTTCTAAATGATTTTGAATCATAATCATCTCCATTCAAACTATACACATATATATTGATTTTAGTCATGTAAAACTGCAAGCATGCAAACGTGATTGTTCATCAGTTCAATCGATCAGGTTTCCGATTGATTCTGCTGCTGAACCTCCTTTGTTGCCTGGAGTGGTCTTTTTCCTGTATTTGTTCGAAGAACTGTAACTGGGAAGGCCACCGGATTCAGATATATCAGGACATCGGAGCTGTCCTGGCCAAGCGCCTGGCAGAATTCAATAGGACAAAAGGCATACTGTACAAAACTGGCGTAAAGTTTGGGATGTTGTACCCAGCCAAGCTCTGGGTCACCTTCCAAGGCAGAGAGGACTTCTTCAAGGCTCCTGCAGATGCAGACAAGTTTGTCTCTGAGAACGGACTAGAGCCGGGACAGCGACAAAGAGCTCATAGGAAGAGAGTCATTGTCTATTATCTACTTTCTGAATTGCCAACTGTGAACCACCATGTCGATCACTTTGTGCAGGATTGTACTGCCTCGTTCTGGGGACAAGGGAGGAAAGAGAGGAAGGTAGGGACAAGGGCAGCAAAGCGCAGAAGAGGGCGAGGGGAATGGCGGACAAGAAGCTCAGGGAACGGGCAACGGGAGCACCTACAGCTAGCCGCTGGAGGGGGGGTACCACACTAGCAGGGTAGCTAGCACCAGGAAGTGCGCAGGAGAGAGAGGCTGCAACGCATCTCCCGCAAGGAGGAAAGTTCCTGGCCAGGGGGGGGTGGGGGGGGGGGGGTAGACATCGGTAACAAGGGACAACTAGGGGAAGAAACAGAGGGAAGGAAGAAGGTGGGTTGTTATGGGTCAGGGTTTAGAGAATCCCAAAGTGTATCATGGAGTTCACCTGACTACCAACTTCTAATAGAGTGGTATGGGGAGCACACGGCCCACTCTACAGGTGTGGTACAGCAGAAATGAAAAAGTATTGTTTCAAAGCAAAACAATGTTTATTCTATGAACTCAAGATAACCTTTCTAAAACAAACAGTGAACATCTTAGCAACCAGTAAATCAAATACACCCCCCAAAGAATACAACACTAAGTAATCTGTATGCTGTCCTTTTCACACCCAGAAGACTCAACAAACCTTCAAACAGAAGTACATTAGGGTTTACATTCAATACTGAAAACATTTATAAATCTTCTGAATTCACCAAATGATCAAGAGAAAGTCATTCATGGCAGAGAGCTCAACAATACAGATGCTTTGGCTGACTTCAGCTGCAACACACTGAAAAACAAAAACAAAAAGACAGACACACCCAAGCTTTTCTCAAAGTGAAACTAAAAAGCAGAACCAGAGCTCAGCTCCACCCACACTCTGACATCACTGCAGTAACATGAGCAGCTAACCATTTCTTAAAGCGACATTCTCATGACAGGATGCAGCTACAGGGTGGGGGGAGAAAGAAGACAGTGGGGGGGGGGGAGGGGGGGAAGGAAACACCACAAGGGAAATACAGGTAAGAAAGGAGTGAGTGGCCACTTCCAGTGGTGACCATGGAGTAGGAGATCGCACATTTGGTAGCTCCCGCTTGTGACGGATCTGGGAATAGGAAACCCTGGATGACTTGGAATATTGAGGCCATGGTCAAAAGGAAGAACTTACAATGCAGAGGGAGGCCATTCGGCCCATTGAGTCTGCAGCAGCTCTTGGAAAGAGTACTCTACTTAAGTCCACACTTCTACCCTATCCCGTAACCAAATAATCCCACCTAACCTTTTTTTGGACACTAAGGGCAATTTATCATGGCCAATCCACCTAACCTGCACATCTTTGGACTGTGGGAGGAAACTGGAGCACCTGGAGGAAACCCACGCACACACGGGGAGAATGTGCAGACTCCACCAGACAGTGACCCAAGCCGGGAAACGAATTTGGGACCCTGAAGCTGTGAAGCAACTGTGCTAACCACTGTACTACTCAAGAAGGAGGCATATGACATGCGTAGGCAGCTGGGATCAAGTGGATCCATTGAAGAGTATAGAGGTTTTCAGAGTAGAGTTAAGAGAGAAATCAGGCGGGAAATACATAAAGGGCAAAAGAGTGACTAGGAAGAGGGTAGGGCATCTTAAGGATAAACAAAGTCATCTATGTGCGGATCCACAAGGAATGGGAGAGGTCCTAAATGAATACTTCTCATCAGTATTTACTGTTGAGAAAGGCACGAATGTTCGGGAAATTGGGTAAATAAAAAGTAATGTTTTGAGGAATGTACATATTACAGAGAAGGAGGTACTGGAGGTATTAAAGCGCATCAAGATAGGTAAAATCCTCGGGACCTGATGAAAGGTATCCCTGGACGTTGTGGGAGGCTAGGGAGGAGATTTCTGCCCCCCTAGCTGAGATATTTGAATCAATAGCCACAGGAGAGGTGCCTGAAGATTGGAGGGTAGTAAATGTTGTGCCCTTGTGTGGTAGTACCAGGTATTGCGGTACCTAAGAGGCTGATGACCATTGGTTAAACCCAGGAGTTTACCATTGGCTGTTGATACGTAGCTCCGCCCTGACAGGCGGAGTATAAGAACCGGTGCCATCCCAGCAGCCTTCACTTTCTGTACCGAAGCTGCTGGGGAACAAGTTCTAGTCGGTTAAAGCCTTCAGTTATGAAATCACTTTGTCTTGAGTGTAATTGATCGTGCTTCAATTTAATCAGACTTAAGCTGGAAGGATGGATCTCCGAATGAAACCGGAGTGCCTTCAACTCAGCCCCCACGCGGAGAACTCGGCTGCAATATTTAAACACTGGCTGGCATGCTTTTAAGGCTACCTCGAGACGGCCAGAGGCATCCCCTCAGAAGGACAGAAAATGCACCTCCTGCGCTCAAGGGTCAGCCCTGGGATCTACACCCTTATCAAGGAGGCGGAGGACTATGATGCCGCGATCAAACTGTTAAAAAGGGGCAGAACGGTAGCCTTGTGGATAGCACAATTGCTTCACAGCTCCAGGGTCCCAGGTTCGATTCTGGCTTGGGTCACTGTCTGTGCGGAGTCTGCACATCCTCCCCGTGTGTGCGTGGGTTTCCTCCGGGTGCTCCGGTTTCCTCCCACAGTCCAAAGATGTGCGGGTTAGGTGGATTGGCCATGATAAATTGCCCTTAGTGTCCAAAATTGCCCTTAGTGTTGGGTGGGGTTACTGGGTTATGGGGATAGGGTGGCGGTGTTGACCTTGGGTAGGGTGCTCTTTCCAAGAGCCGGTGCAGACTCGATGGCTGAATGGCCTCCTTCTGCTCTGTAAATTCTATGAAAAAGACATTATATCCGCCCTGTAAATCAGGTCGACGCGCGTCACCTGCTTGCAACTGGATGGCAAAGCCCCGGGGAATCTTTGGAGGATTTCTACCGGGCGCTACTGGTGCTAGACCAAAACTGTGGCTGCCCGCAAGTTTCGGGGAGCAAGCACACGGAACCTTTAATCAGGGATGCCATCGTAGCAGGTATGACCTCCTCAGTGATCCGCCAAAGACTCCTAGAAAAGGACACCCTGGGACTTAGAGAGGCACGGGCCCTGGCAGGGTCCATGGACGTAGCCTCCCAAAACGCGCAGTCCTATGCGCCCGACCGCGCGGCGGCCCCCTGGGCTGCGTGGCACCCCGCAGCGGCAGCCCCACAGACCTTCCCCCTGACCCCGCAGGCTTGCGCTGCGAGACGGCCCGCTAACGCCGCCGGGCCCCGCTGTTTCTTCTGCGGGCAGGCGAATCATCCCCTCACGTGCTGCCCGGCCCGCACTGCTACCTGCAAAGGGTGCGGCAAGAAGGGCCACTTTGTGGGGGTCTGCCAGGCCCGCGCCGTGGCCGCGGTCTCCAGCGACTCCGGACCGCCGCGGCAACCCCCCCTTCCAGCCAGCCGACCGGCCAGCGCTCACCGCCACCCCCCTATCCTCGGGCCATGTGTGACCCACGGGCGCGGCCACCTTGCCCCCCGGACACCACGCTGGACGGGTGTGCGCCGCCATCTTGTCCATCCCCGGCCACCATGTGCGACCCATGGGAGACGCCATCTTGGATGGGGCCCCAGGCCCCCAGCACGGCCAACTACACGCTGCCCAATCAGAACTCGCAACTGCTTCATCTGGCCTCGGTGACACTGGACTAAAGTCGACCTCGGACACTCGCAACAGCAACAAAGACGGTCTTCATCAATGGCCACGAGACGTCTTGCCTGATTGACTCTAGTAGCACGGAAAGCTTTGTTCACCCCGACACGGTAAGGTGCTGTTCACTTGTTACCCACCCTGTAAACCAAAGGATCTCCCTGGCCTCCGGGTCACACTCGGTGGAGATAAAGGGGTTCTGCCTAGCGAACCTCACTGTCCAAGGCAGGAGATTCAACAATTTCCGTCTTTATGTCCTGCCGAACCTCTGCGCGGCTACCCTCCTGGGGCTGGACTTCCAATGTAACTTGCAAAGCCTGACCTTTAAATTCGGCGGCCCTATACCCCCCCTCACTGTCTGCGGCCTCGCGACCCTTAAGGTCGACCCACCTTCCCTGTTTGCGAACCTCACCCTGGATTGCAAACGCATCGCCACCAGGAGCAGGCGGTACAGTGCCCAGGACCGGACCTTCATCAGGTCAGAGGTCCAAAGGCTGCTGAGGGAAGGGGTCATCGAAGCGAGTAACAGTCCCTGGAGAGCTCAAGTAGTGGTGGTAAAGACCGGGGAAAAGCATAGGATGGTCATTGACTACAGCCAGACCATCAACAGGTTTACGCAGCTGGACGCGTACCCTCTCCCCCGCATAGCCGACCTGGTAAACAAGATTGCGCAATACAAGGTCTTCTCCACGGTGGATCTCAAGTCCGCCTACCACCAGCTACCCCTCCGTAATAGTGACCACAAATACACTGCCTTCAAAGACAAAGAACAAAGAACAAAGAACAAAGAAATGTACAGCACAGGAACAGGCCCTTCGGCCCTCCAAGCCCGCGCCGACCATACTGCCCGACTAAACTACAATCTTCTACACTTCCTGGGTCCGTATCCTTCTATTCCCATCCTATTCATATATTTGTCAAGATGCCCCTTAAATGTCCCTATCGTCCCTGCTTCCACTACCTCCTCCGGTAGCGAGTTCCAGGCACCCACTACCCTCTGCGTAAAAAACTTGCCTCGTACATCTACTCTAAACCTTGCCCCTCTCACCTTAAACCTATGCCCCCTAGTAATTGACCCCTTCGAAGCCGATGACGGCTCTATCAATTTTTAAGAGTTCCCTTTGGTGTCACTAATGGGGTCTCGGTCTTCCAGCGAGAGATGGACTGAATGGTTGACCGGTGCAGCTTACGCGCAATGTTCCCGTATCTGGATAACGTCACCATCTACGGCCATGACCAGCAGGACCATGACACTAACCTCCGCAAATTTCTCCAGACCGCGAAAATGCTTAACTTAACGTACAATAAGGATAAATGCGTATTTAGCACCGACCGTCGAGCCATTCTAGGCTACGTAGTCTGAAATGGAGTTATAAGCCCCGACCCTGAGCGCATGCGCCCCCTCATGGAGTTCCCCCTCCCTCACTGCCCCAAGGCCCTGAAGCGCTGCCTCGGGTTTTTCAGTTATTACGCCCAGTGGGTCCCTAACTACGCAGACAAAGCCCGACCCCTAATCCAGTCCACAACCTTCCCCCTGTCGACGGAGGCCCGCCAGGCCTTCAGCCGCATCAAAGCAGACATTGCAAAGGCCACGATGCGCGCCATCGATGAGTCCCTCCCCTTCCAGGTCGAGAGCGATGCGTCCGACGTAGCTCTGGCGGCCACCCTCAACCAAGCGGGCAGGCCCGTGGCTTTCTTCTCCCGTACCCTCCATGCTTCCGAAATTTGCCATTCCTCGGTCGAAAAAGAGGCACAAGCCATAGTTGAAGCTGTGAGGCATTGGAGGCATTACCTGGCCGGCAGGAGATTCACTCTCCTCACTGACCAACGGTCGGTTGCTTTCATGTTCGATAATGCACAGCGGGGCAAGATTAAAAACGACAAGATCTTGCGGTGGAGGATAGAACTCTCCACCTTCAACGATGAGATCTTGTACCGTCCGGGGAAGCTAAACGAGCCTCCTGATGCCCTGTCCCGCGGCACTTGTGCCACTGCACAAGTGGATCACCTCCGAGCCCTGCACGAGGACCTCTCGTTTCTTCCACTTCATCAAGACCCGCAACCTACCCTACTCCATCAAGGAGGTCAGGACAGTCACCAGGGACTGCCAAATTTGCGCGGAGTGCAAACCGCACTTCTACCGGCCAGAGAGGGCACACCTGATAAAGACTTCCTGTCCCTTTGAACGCCTCAGCATGGATTTCAAAGGCCCCCTCCCCTCCACCGACCGCAACACGTATTTCCTGAACGTGATTGACGAGTACTCCGGGTTCCCATTCGCCATCCCCTGCCCAGACATGACCACAACCACCGTCATCAAGGCCCTCCAGGGTATCTTTACACTGTTTGGTTTCCCTACGTACATACACAGTGATAGGGGGTCCTCCTTTATGAGTGATGAACTGCGTCAATTCCTGCTCAGCAAGGGCATCGCCTCGAGCAGGACGACCAGTTACAACCTACGGGGAAACGGACAGGTGCAGAGGGAGAACGGAACGGTCTGGAAGACTGTTGTACTGGCCCTACAGTCCAGGAATCTCCCAGTCTCTCACTGGCAAGATGTCCTCCCAGTGGCCCTCCACGCCATCCGGTCTCTGCTCTGTACAACTACCAATCAGACACCTCATGAACGTCTCCTTGTTTTCCCCAGGAAGTCCTCCTCCGGGACCTCGCTCCCAACCTGGCTAGCGACACCCAGACCCATCCTGCTTCGGAAGCACGTGTGGGGGCACAAGTCAGACCCATTGGTCGAGAGGGTCCACCTGCTGCACGCTAACCCCCAGTATGCCTACGTGGCCTTCCCTGACGGCTGGCAAGATACGGTCTCCCTACGGGACCTGGCGCCCGCCGGAACCCCACGCGCACCCGAACCATTACCCCCACCCCCACCCTCCCTCCCCCACAACACCTCACTGGAGGGTCAGTACTCCCGCCGCTCCTGCCTAGGCCCGCCCACCCACCGATGCCCCCTGAAGGCACCCCCCCCCCCCCGTGTCAACCGTTTGCCCCAACAGCGCCGCCTAGGGGTGACAAAGTTGCCAGGGAGGCCGAAACCACGCTCCCGGAGTCGCGACCACCTGGACCCCCCCCCCAGAATCACCACCGAAGCCCAGACAATCCAGAAGGACGACCAGGCCACCCGATTGACTGAATGCTTCGCTGTGACTTTAACCATGAACGAACACTTTGTAAATATTCTCGACAGCCCTGTAAGGAGGTATCACGGTACCTCCATATCTGATCATACCATTTTAAAGGCGACTGTTACCACTGCCCACCACCCCCGCCGGACTCTTTTTTAACTGGAGGTGAATGTGTTATTATCAGGTATTGCGGTACCTAATGATGACCATTGGTTAAACCTAGGAGTTTACCATTGGCTGTTGATACGTAGCTCCGCCCTGACAGGCGGAGTATAAGAACCAGTGCCGTCCCAGCAGCCTTCACTTTCTGTACCGAAGCTGCTGGGGAACAAGTTCTAGTCGATTAAAGCCTTCAGTTATGAAATCACTTGAGTGTAATTGATCGTGCATCACCTTGTTTAAGAAGGGCTGTAGGGATAAGCCTGGGAACTACAGACCGGTGAGCCTTACTTCCGCAGTGGGTAAGTTGTTAGAAAGTATTCTGAGGGACAGGACCTACAGGTATTTAGACAGGCAAGGGCTAATTAGGGAAGTCAGCATAGCTTTGTAAGGGGAAAGTCATTTCTCACAAATTTGATTGAGTTTTTTGAAGGGGTAACCAAGAAGGTAGATGACAGGAGTGCAGTCGATGTTGTCTACATTGACTTTAGCAAGGCCTTTAAAAAGGTACCTCATGGTAGGTTGTTGCAAAAGGTTAAATCTCACAGAATCCAGGGTGAGGTAGTCAATTGGATACAAAATCGGCATGGCGACTGAAGCCAAAGGGTGATTGTGGAGGGCTGTAGCGGTGTGCCTCAGGGATCAGAGCTGGGTCCACTGTGATTTGTTATATGTATATACATGATTTGGATGAGAATGTAGGAGGCATGGTTGGTAAGTTTGCAGTTGACACCAAGATTGGTGGCATAGTGGATAGGGAAGAAGGTTATATAAGATTGCAACAGGATCTTGACCAATTAGGCCTGTGGGCCGATGAATGGCAGATGAATTTAGATAAATGGGAAGTGATGAATTTTGCTGGATCGAATCGGGGCAGGACCTACTCAGTTAATGGTAGGGAGTTGGGTAGAGTTATAGAACAAAGAGTTCTAGGAGTACAGGTTCATAGCTCCTTGAAAGTGAAGTCACAGGTGGACAGGGTGGTGAAGAAGGCATTCAGCATGCTAGGATTGTTGGTCAGAATATTGACTACAGGAGTTGGGAATTCTTGTTGAAGTTGTACAAGACATTGGTAAGACCGCACATGGAATACTGTGTTAAGTTCTGGTCACCCTATTGTAGGATACTGTTAAACGAGAAAGAGTGCAGAAGAGATTTATGAGGATTTTACCAGGACTTGATGGTCTGAGTTATAAGGAGAGGCTCGATAGGCTGGGACATTTTTCCCTGGAGTGTAGGAGGAATAGGGGTGATCTTATAGAGGTCTATAAAATAATGAGGAACACAGGTAAGGTAGATAGTCAACATCTTTTCCCAAAGGTAGAGGAGTCTAGAACTAGAGGGCAAAGGTTTAAAGTGACAGGGGAGAGTTAAAAAAGAGACCAGAGGGGACATTTCTTCACACAGAGGGTGGTGAGCATCTGGAACGAGCTGCCAGAGGCAATGGTAGAGGCGGGTACAATTTTGTCCTTTAAAAGGCAGTTAGACAGTTACATGGGCAGAGTGGGTATAGAGGGATATGGGCCAAAAGCAGGCAAGTGGGACTAGCTTAGTGATAGAAACTGGGCAGCATGGGCAAGCTGGGCTGAAGGGCCTGGTTCCATGCTGTAAACATCTATGCTGTAAACATCTATGACTCTATGATTACAATCTGTAATTCTGGGGACCTCCGGAGGAGACCGAGATGGATAATCCAGTTGGCAATTCTTGCTGAAGCTGTTTGCAAATGCTGAAGCTTTGTTTTTTGCACTGATTTTCTGGGCTCCCCCATCATTAAAAATGGGGATATTTGTGGCGCCTCGTTTTCCTGTTAGTTGTTTAATTGTTCACCACCATTTACGACTGGATGTGACAGGGTTGCAAAGTTTAGATCTGAGCCAGAGGTTGTGGGCTCACTTAGCTCTGTCTCTCATTTGCTGCTTCCTCGGTTTGGCACACAAGCAGTCCTTTGTTGTAGCTTCGCCAGGTTGACACCTCATTTTTAGGTATGCCTGATGTTGCTCCTGGTTTTCCCTCCTGCACCCTTCAGTGAACCAGGGTTGATCCCCCAGCTTGCTAGTAATGGTAGAAGGGGAACATGCCGAACCATGAGGTTACAGATTGTGGTTGTGTACAAGTTTGCTGCTGTTGATGACCCATAGCAACTCATGAGTGCCCAGTTTTGAGTTTCTACATCTGTTCCAAATATATTCTGTTTAGCACACTGGGAGTGCCACACAATACAATGGAGGGTATCCTCAATATGACAATTAGACTTTGCTTCTACAAGGACTGTGCACTGGTCACTATTATGGGCCAGGGTTTAGAGAACACCAAAGTATATCATGGAGTTCACCTGATCCACAGCTTTTAATAGATTTTGATTATGATGAGCACAAGGGCCCACTTTACAGGTGTGATGCAACGGAGAACTAAAGTATTTTTAAACAAAACAATGTTTATTCTATGAATCCAGTTATCATTTTATAAACACACAGTAAACACCTTATCAACTACCAACACTGATACCACCCCCCCCCCCCCCATCCCCGCCCCCCACACAGATACAGTGCTCTATTGGTAGACTTTAGTAAGTTTCATAACAACATCCATAAGTCAAAGACCCTTTTCAACAAAGACAGTAGGTTTGCATTCCTTACAGGAACAGGTATTACTTTGAAATCAATAAATTCTTTAGCATGCAGAGAGAGAGACCAAAATACACTTCCTTGATTTGAATGCAGCTCTCCAACTGAAAAAGAAACTAAAACTCAGAGCCAAAAACAGCTTCCCGCTCAAAAGGAAAGTAAAAAGCAGAGCCAGAGCCCAGCTCCACCCACACAATGACATCACTGCAGCCACTTGAGAAGACAAACATTTCTTAAAGTAACATTCCCATGACATCACTCCTACCAAACTGTCATGCATAGATTGGTGAGGAGGAGGTCAAGTATGTTTTTCCCTTTTGTTGGTTCCCTCACCATCTGCCACAGGCCCAGTCTAGTGGTTATGTCCTTTCAGTCAGCAGCAGTGCTACTGAGCCACTCTTGGTGATGGACATTGAAGTGTCCCACACAGAGTGCATTCTGTGCCCTTGCCACCTTCAGTGTATCTTCCAATTGGTGTTCAACCTCAGCTGAGGGGGTAACAGTAGATGGTAATCAACTGTATGTTTCCTTGCCCAGGTTTGACCTGATGCCATGAGACTTCATGGGGTCCAGTGTAAATGGGTGGCATGGTAGCACAGCTCCAGGGTCCCAGGTTCGATTCCCGGCTTGGGTCACTGTCTGTGTGAAGTCTGCACGTTCGCCCACTGCCTGCGTGCGTTTTCTCTGGGTGCTCCAGTTTCGTCCCACAAGTCCCAAAAGATGTGCAGATTAGGTGAATTGGACATTCTTAAATCTCCCTCTGTGCACCTCAACAGGCACCGGAGTGTGGCAACTAGGGGCTTTTCACAGTAACTTCATTACAATGTTAATGTAAGCCTACTTGTGACAATAATAAAGATTATTATTTATTATGTTGAGAACTTCCAGTGCAACCTCCTCCTGACTGTACCACTGTCCCCACCACCTGTGATAGGCCTGGCTTGCTGGTGGATCAGGACATGCCCAGAATGGTGATAATGGTGTCCGGGACATTGTCTGTAGGGTATGATTCCGAGAGTATGACAATGTCAAGCAACAGTCTGTGAGACAACTCTCCCAATTTTGCTGCCATTGTAGTAGGGAGAACTTTGCATGGCTAGATTTGTTGTTGTTGTTTCCGGTGCCTAGGCGGTCTGTCCGGTTCCATTCCTTTCACACTGCTGGGCCATTTCAGAGGACATTAAGATTAAGAGTCATCAAGAGACATTAATGTTGTGGGTCTCGAGTCACATGTAGGCCAGACTGGCTAAGGGAACCAGATGGGGTTTTACAGTGATCACTTGTAATAGCTGTGATAGTCACCATACTGAGACTAGCTATTCATTCCAATTTGAATTTCACCGCCTGAGATGATTTGATTTGAACCCACATCCACAGAGGATTAGCCTGGGCCACTGGATAGTAATATTACCTCTTCACTACCATCTCCCCTATAGAATGGTTCTTTGCCAATCCTCATTATTTAGCTTCTAAACTTCACCTTTAGGCAACCATCCTCTGCTGCTATGTTTTACATACATAGAAGATAGGAGCAGGAGGAGGCCTTTTGGCTCTTCGAGCCTGCTCCGCCATTTATCACGATCATGGCTGATCATCCAGCTCAATAGCCTAATCCTGCTTTCTCCCCATAGCCTTTGATCCCATTCTCCCAAAGTGCTATATCCAGCCGCCTCTTGAATATATTTTAATCCAGAAAGTCAGATGATGAATCTTTACACACTTTCATGTTCATTTATAGAGTTACACATTACAAGATATTCCAACAACCAAAGGGGAAAAAGTGAATCCCCACTTAATGTCCCCACCTGCCAATAATTAAAAATAATTAATATATAATTAGCATTCAACATGGAGTACCACAGAGGCATCCAACAGTGCTACAAGCCCACAACTATTGGTTCCTTAACCCCATAAACTTCACTAGGTCAGTAACATAGTTCAACAGGAGGTGAAACCGTAGCAAAACTGCACAAATTTGGAGGCACAGAGATTGCATTCAGTATCTATTCATCTCACACTGGGCACCACGCATCAAAAAAATCACGCTTCTTCACAATTTTTATAATCTTTATTGTCACAAGTAGGCTTACATTAACACTGCAATGAAGTTACTGTGAAAAGCCCCCAGTTGCCACATTCCGGCGCCTGTTCGGGTACACTGAGGGAGAATTCAGAATGTCCAATTCACCTAACAGCATGTCTTTCGGGAGTTATGGGAGGAAACCGGAGCACCCGGAGGAAACCCACGCAGACACAGAATGTGCAGACTCCACACAGACAGTGACCCAAGCCGGGAATCGAACCAGGGACCCTGGCGCTGTGAAGCAATAGTGCTGACCACTGTGCTACCGGACGTTTAGAAAAAAGACAGAAACAAACCTAGTCACTGGCCTGGATTCTGAAATTTACAGGCACATTGATTGATCTTTAATAAACCACAATCACCTACAATTAAAACTACATGGATCCTGGCAGGGCAGAAACATCTTTGTTTTCCTGGGTAGCATGGGTACATATCATTTAGCTTCAGGACATGCTTACACAGTTTAAATGTGTTATGACCTGCCTGCTTACCATTGGCTGGGGACTAATGACAATCGCACAATCCTGTGGGAGTATGAGCTTCCCCAATAAGGGGGGTGGAGAAACCATCAGTAAACTCCAAGTACAAATAAAGCTGGCCAGTTTGGAACCAGCAAGAAGCAGTGTGCAGCAAGGGAAGTTGCTGCTGCTGTTATATATATATATATATATATGTTATTGTAAATAAATGTTATTACTTTGTATCCTTAAAACTCGTGCTGGATTCTTTGTGGCCCTCACAAAACTGGCGACGAGGGTTAAAGTGAATAGCTGTCTACACTGTTGAAGCCACCTCCCTGGATTTTTGTTGGAAGTTGTTTTCTATTACACCATGCCTCTGTACGGACGTTTGGATGTTTTTGATGCTGCGCTGGAAAGCTGGAACCAGTACGCACAACGGATGCGTTACTATTTCCGGGCAAACAATATCACCGAAAACAAGTGCCAGATGGTCATACTGCTCACCGCCTGCGGCCCGCATACATTTGGGGTGATTAGGAGCCTTACGTACCCAGCTGCACTGGACACCAAAACGTTTAATGAACTTGTGAATTTAGTGGGGCAACATTTTAACCCAACCCCGTCCATGATAGTCCAACGTTACCGGTTTAATACCGCTGAGAGGACCCCAGGAGAATCCCTTGCCGATTTTCTATCCAGGCTACGCAGGATTGCGGAGTACTGTGACTATGGTGAGACCTTGTCAGAAATGTTACGCGACCGTTTGGTTTGCGGTATTAACAATGCGGCCACCCAGAGAAAGTTGTTAGCTGAGCCAATATTGACTTTTCAACAGCCCATTCAAATAGTATTGTCCCGAGAGAGCGCAGAACGAGGAGTGCAGGAGCTACAGGGAATGGAGGTGCATGCCTTGGGGCGCAACCCCTTCCGTCCGAAAACATCCCCGCACACTCCTGCAGTACCTTGGGCGAGGCGACATCCGGATCGAGGCCAGTGGCCGTCGGACATTCCTCCCCGGAGGGAGCCTTCTTCAGAACCAATGGATGAGGAGCCATGTCCGTGTCAGACCTGTCAGCGCCGACCCCGTCGCGGGCGCTGGTCCTGGGGGCGCCAGAGGCGCCGTCGTTCCGACCGAAACTGGGACCAGCCCAGGGGCCGTACCTTCCATGTGGATGAACCTGCGGCGACTACTCCTGAGGACGTAGAGACGGAGGACGACTGCCTGCAGCTGCATTGTGTGGCAGCTCCCCCTGTGGCCCCCATTAAGGTGACAGTACGGGTCAATGGTCACCCGCTCAAGATGGAGTTGGACACTGGCGCAGCAGTCTCTGTGATCGCCCAGAGGACATTCGACCGCATCAAGCAGGGTATACAGACCCTTACATTAACTGACACACAGGCCAGGTTGGCCACCTATATGGGGGAACCATTGGACATTGCAGGAACGACGATGACCCCTGTTGTTTATGGACGCCAGGAGGAGCGTTTCCCACTTATCGTGGTGCACGGCCATGGGCCCAGCCTGTTGGGTCGGGACTGGTTGCGCCATTTGTGGTCGCAGTGGCAGCACATCCTCCAAACAGTTTCTGGAGGGTTGACTGAGGTGCTCGGACGATACCCAGATGTATTCCAGCCCGGTTTGGGGAAAATAAAAGGGGCCGTAGCCCATATCCGAGTCGAACCAGGAGCCACGCCGCGCTATTTCCGGGCTCGCCCGGTGCCTTACGCCTTGCTCGAGAAGGTAGAAGGGGAGCTCACTCGTTTAGAGACTTTGGGTATTATCAGGCCCGTCCGTTTCGCTGACTGGGCAGCACCAATTGTACCTGTAATGAAGCCAGATGCCACAGTTCGCTTGTGCGGTGACTATAAACTTACAGTGAATACGGCTCCCCGGCTCGACCGATATCCAATGCCTTGCATAGAGGATCTCTACGCGAAGCTTGCAGGCGGACTCTCATTCACAAAATTAGATATGAGTCACGCCTGCCTACAGTTGGAGCTGGACCCTGCCTCCCGACCATATGTAGTGATTAATACACACCTGTATGAATATACATGTTTGCCCTTTGGAGTATCCTCTGCCTGCGCTATTTTTCAACGCAGTATGGAGGGCATTTTGAGAGGTTTACTGCGTGTCGCTGTCTACTTAGATGACGTTTTGACCACAGGGACGTCGGAGCAGGAACATTTGGAAAATCTGGAGGCTGTCTTTAGACGCTTTTCGGAGGTTGGAGTCCGTTTACGTCACACAAAGTGCGTCTTTCAGGCGAAGGAAGTAGTCTACCTGGGTTATCGGGTGGACCGCGAAGGTTTGCACCCGGTCGCAGAGAAGGTGCACGCAATTCAACAGGCCCCCGCCCCGACTGACACTTTGCATCTTCGTTCTTTTCTCGGCCTCGGAAACTATTATGGGAAGTTCCTCCCCAATCTGGCAACTACGCTGGCCCCGTTGCACCTTCTGCAGAAGAAAAATCACACCTGGGTTTGGGGTCAGCCTCAGGAAACCGCTTTCCGGCGGGTAAAGCAACAATTGTCGTCATCTGGGTTACTAACCCACTATTATCCTGGAAAGCCTTTGCTCATCACATGTGATGCATCCCCGTATGGTATTGGGGCCGTCCCGTCCCACAAGATGGAGAACGGGGCCAAGCGGCCGAAAGCTTTCGCCTCCCGCACATTGACAGCAGCGGAAAAGAAGTACGCGCAGATCGAGAAGGAGGGCCTGGCAGTGGTCTTTGCGGTGAAACATTTCCACCAGTCAGTGTATGGCCGC
Organism: Scyliorhinus torazame; assembly: GCF_047496885.1. Classification (NCBI taxonomy): domain Eukaryota; kingdom Metazoa; phylum Chordata; class Chondrichthyes; order Carcharhiniformes; family Scyliorhinidae; genus Scyliorhinus; species Scyliorhinus torazame. The sequence continues at coordinate 149,532,461 of NC_092712.1, forward strand.
CACTTCACTATCGTGACTGATCATAAGCCTCTGCTGGGACTTTTCAGAGAGGATAGGCCAATACCGCCCATTGCTTCCGCACGGATCCAGCGCTGGGCTTTGCTGCTCGCTGCATACAAGTATTCTCTGGAGCACAAACCAGGAACACAGATAGCGACGCACTGAGCCGATTGCCTTTATTGGTCGGCGCCATGTCGACCCCACGACTGGTGAGGTGGTCGCAACCCTAAATTTTATGGACACCTTGCCTGTCACGGCATCACAGATCCGTGAGTGGACCCAGACGGAACCAGTCCTGTTAAAGGTTCGGCACATATTCCTGTATGGTGGGCAGCATAGACAGCTCCCAGGCGAGTTGCAGGCATTTTCCTCCAAGCTGTCAGAATTCTGTGTGGAAGACGGCATCCTCTAGTGGAGGACACGTGTGATTGTCCCAGAAAAAGGCCAGGAGCTGATACTAAGAGACTTGCACAATGGGCATCCAGGTGTGACCAAAATGAAAATGTTGGCCAGGAGTTATGTTTGGTGGCCAGGCCTCGACGCCGACATTGAGAAGGTAGCCCAAAACTGCTCCATTTGCCAGGAGCATCAGAAGCTTCCACTGGCCGCTCCCCTACATCACTGGGAATGGCCAGGGCGGCCTTGGGCGCGCTTGCATGCGGATTTCACCGGCCCTTTTCAAGGATCCATGTTCCTTTTATTAATCAATGCCCAGTCTAAATGGCTAGAGGTGCATAAGATGCTTGGCACAACGTCCTGCGCAACAATTGAGAAGATGCGTTTGTCTTTTAGTACGCATGGCCTCCCCGAGGTGCTGGTCACGGAAAACGGCACTCCATTCACCAGTGAGGAGTCTGCGAGGTTCATGAAGGTGAACGGCATATGCCATATCCGCACTGCACCTTACCACCCGGCTTCAAATGGGTTGGCGGAGCGCGCAGTGCAGACATTCCAACGAGGCCTAAAGAAGCAGTCTTCCGGCTCAATGGACACAAGACTGGCTCACTTTTTGTTTTCGTATAGGACCACCCCCCATGCAGTGACTGGGGTAGCTCCCGCAGAACTCCTAATGGGCCGGAGACTTCGCACCCATACAATATGGTTTTCCCGGATATTGGCGCAAAAGTACGCCGCACACAAGAACGGCAGGGACAGGGTTTTCCTCGGCATCGGCCGATTTGGCAGTTTGCGCCCGGTGACCCAGTGTTTGTTCGCAATTTTGCTGGTGGTGCCCAGTGGGTTCCTGGCGTAATCTTTCGCCAAACGGGCCCTATATCTTACCAGGTGTAAGCCCAGGGCCGTCTCCAGCGCAAACATGTAGACCACGTTCGGTCCAGAAGACTATCCCTTCCAAAGATTCCCCGCCCCCGGAGCTCATTTCTACAGTCACAGAGACCAGAGGCAATGGAAAGTAGTCCTCACAATCTTCCTCTGTTGCCTCACTCAAAGCTTGCGCAGGTCGTTACAGAACCCCGTGGAGATAGAGACGCCGAGATGACAGAGGCAGCAGACTCTGACTCCGAGATGGAGACACAGGACGCATCAGAGGGGGAATCCTCGGGCCCACGGGCCGTGGATGTACAACCGTTACGCCGTTCATCGCGGAAGCGCTGGTCTCCGTCTCGTTACACGCCGCCTGATCCAGCGCCTCGTGCAAATAGTATCCGGCCTGCTGCAAAAAGAGTCCGACGCCCTCCTTCGCCAGGGTCTTCGGTGGATTCCTTGGACTTTGGGGGGGAGGGATGTTATAACCTGCCTGCTTACCATTGGCTGGGGACTAATGACAATCCCATAATCCTGTGGGAGTATGAGCTTCCCCAATGAGGGGGGCGGAGAAATCATTAGCAGACTCCCTGTATAAATAAAGCTGGCCAGTTTGGAACCATCAGGAAGGAGTAAGCAGCAAGGGAGGTTGCTGCTGTTGTGTGTATATATATGTTATTGTAAATAAATGTTATTTCTTTGTATCCTTGAAACTTGTGCTGGATTCTTCGTGGCCCTCACAAAAAAATGGATGTTACCATTAATTTCCACATATAAGCAAGCTGCAGATACCTGTGCACCTAGGTGTTCTGATTTAGCACGAAGAACACATCATTCCAAACCTCCAGACCCACAATATTAAAATAGGATAAATCAGCAAATAGAAGGGAATATAAAATTGGATTGCTTAGGTTTCTAGGACTGGTCAGTCAGCCTTTAAGGACCACACATGGCCAATAAACAACTTATATTAAAAAACAAGAGACAGCAGTTACTCCATTGTAATAACTGACTTTTTTTAAGATATAGACGTTCAGGCAATATAACAATTTAACACAGGCATTTCATCATGTATGTTTCAGTTTTTTTTTCATTTTAATATTAGCCCTTCTATGTGCATTAACCAATCTCCAGTGGCAATAATCCCTAGTTTGGAGAAATTATTTGTTAAAGTTAATGAAGCACACCATAGCTACAATTGAGTTTTTAAGGTTATATTATTAAAGTAACAAAAACCAATGAGGCACAATAATAAAAACATGTAAAATGTTGTTTAATTTGCACCACCAATGAGTTCTCTTAAATTTCTAGCACTCTTATGGTGCCATATTACAATTACACTGTAAGAGTTTAAGTATCAATTATCCATAATCACGATGGTGCTATTATGGAAAGTGCAAAATCAGTGCACATTATGACTCTCAAAATACAATTACACCTAAAAAAACTGCAATGAATGTAGTGAAAAAGTTCAACTACTCCTTTTCTGTCATTGGCTAATGAAACACTTTAAACAACTTGTATCCTCGAGTGTGTGTTTGTCAGAATTCAATAATCCTGAGTTCAACTCTAGATTTACTTCCTGTTGACAAAACTGATTATTTTTGAATTCACAGTATGTAACCAAATGAGAACATTCAAAATCATAGAATCAGTGTCTGCACTGCCTCTTTGAAAGAATGGTCAAAATAATTTCATTCCTCTGCTTTTGCCCCATAGCTTTGCAAAACCTTTTCCCCATCTATTATTGCAGTTGTCCCTCTTACTCCAGTATGGAGCGGTTGCTGAAGATAACTCCCAGTTTGTTCCATGTCCAATACCTTTCTGGCACTGAGTGCTGATAAGCAACACAAGTTACCTTTTGAATCTTATTTTCCAGACATTTTACATATTTATTTTGATTCACAAGGTATGGGTTTTGGTGGCTAGCCCAGAATTTGTTGACCTTCCTAATTTATTTTGAAAAGGTGTTGGTGAGCTACCTTCTTGAACCATTACATCCATGTGGTGTAGATGGACCCACAGTTCTTTTTTCCAGTGCCCAGTTTGATGCCAGATAGCCTGCCCAGTTTATTTTCTTTTTGACTTTGTTGTGGTTTGGTAAACTGAATAGCTTGCCAGGCCATTTCAGAGTGTATTAAGAGTCAACCTCATTGCTATGGGTCTGGAGTCACGCATAAGCCAGACAAGGTAGGGCCTGTGATTTCCTTCCCTAAAGGACATTAGTGAACCAGATTGGTTTACACAACAATCAACATGGCTTCACGGTCACCATTCCTGGGACTAGCTTTTAATCCCAGATTTATTAATTGAATTTAAATTCCACCAGCTACTGTGGTGAAACTTGAACCATGTCCCCAAAACATTAGCCTGGGCCTCTGGATTGCTTATCAAGGGGCATTCCCCCTAAACCACCCCCTGTTCCTCTTCACTCCTGTGGGTGGGATTTACCAGCCTCGTCACGCCTGTCTTGAAGACGCGACAAGGCTGTTGAATCTCAAGAGAGGCCTCGCGTGAGATTTGGAACACTTGAGACGTCTTGCAAGAATCAACTGACCCTTGCGTAACGTCGTGATCTGGATCTCGCCCTAGTATTCTCCCAGCGCCTGGAAACTAACGGCCCCCCAGCAAAACCTTGACCGGGCGTTATTTAGTACAAATGTAGGCCAGCCATAAAGGCACCTGGGGAGTCTCCCAGGCCATTGGAGACCCCTGGGTGTTCAGGCTTTGGGCAGAGTGGTACCCTGGTTCTCCTGCTGCCACCCAGGCACCTTGGCATTATCACCCTGGCAGTGCCACACTGGCACTGTCTGTATGTCTGAGGTGGCACTGCTAGGCTGGCAGGGGCTCTGCCAGGTTTCCAGGCTGGCAGTGACAAAATGTCCAGGAGCACGGTTTTGTGAAGGGGAGGTCGTGTCTCACTAACTTGATAGAGTTTTTTGAGGAGGTCACAAAGATGATTGATGCAGGTAGGGCAGTGAATGTTGTCTATATGGACTTCAGTAAGGCCTTTGACAAGGTCCTTCATGGCAGATTGGTACAAAAGGTGAAGTCACACGGGATCGGGGTGAGCTGGCAAGATGGATACAGAACTGGCTAGGTCATAGAAGGCAAAGTGTAGCAAGGGTGCTTTTCTGATTGGAGGGCGTTGACTAGTGGTGTTCCGTAGGGATCAGTGCTGGGACCTTTGCTGTTCGTAGTATATATAAATGATTTGGAGGAAAATGTAACTGGTCTGATTAGTAAGTTTGCAGACGAATCAAAGGTTGGTGGAATTGCGGATAGCGATGAGGACTGTCAGAGATTTAGATCGTTTGGAGACTTGGGCGGAGAGATGGCAGATGGAGTTTAATCCGGACAAATGTGAGGTAATGCATTTTGGAAGGTCTAATACAGGTAGAGAATATACAGTGAATGGTAGAACCCTCAAGAGTATTGAAAGTCAGAGAGATCTAGGTGTACTGGTCCACAGGTCACTGAAAGGGACAACGCAGGTGGAGAAGTTAGTCAAGAAGGCATACGGCATGCTTGCCTTCATTGGCCGGGGCATTGAGTATAAGAATTGGCAAGTCATGTTTCAGCTGTATAGAACCTTAGTTAGGCCACACTGGGAGTATAGTGTTCAATTCTGGTCATCACACTACCAGAAGGATGTGGAGGCTTTAGAGAGTGTGCAGAAGAGATTTACCAGGATGTTGCCTGGTATGGAGGGCATTAGCTATGAGGAGAGGTTGAATAAACTCGGTTTGTTCTCACTGGAACGACGGAGGTTGAGGGGCAACCTGATAGAGGTCCACAAAATTATGAGGGGCGTAGACAGAGTGGATAGTCAGAGGCTTTTTCCCAGAGTAGAGGGGTCAATTACTAGGGGGCATAGGTTTAAGGTGCGAGGGGCAAGGTTTAGAGATGTGCGAGGCAAGTTTTTTACACAGAGGGTAGTGGGTGCCTGGAACTCGCTGTCAGAGGAGGTGGTGGAAGCAGGGACGAAAGTGACGTTTAAGGGGCATCTTGACAAATACATGAATAGGATGGGAATAGAGGGATAGGGATCCCGGAAGTGCAGAAGAGTTTAGTTTAGACGGGCAGCATGGTCGGCACAGGCTTGGAGGGTCGAAGGGCCTGTTCCTGTGCTGTACATTTCTTTGTTCTTTGCTAGGTTTCCTGTGCCAAGGGTCTGGCCCGGTGTGATTTGCCCTTAAGAGGTGGGATGAGTGGGGGCTTGAGGACACCAGAAGGTGAAGTTGGATGAAGTGAAGTGGGGGGGGGGGGGGGGGGCGGGGGGCGGGGGGCGGGTGGCGGAGTCTGAGGGGGGTTGAATGATTGTGGCTGCCTTTAAAATGGCACCCTGATCCGTGAGTAATCTTCCTGCACTGGCGAGCTGAGCTGGGCAGTGCGACAGATAACTAAAGTGCAGCCTCGATGGGGAGTTCCTCACCGAGCCCCCCAAAAATGGCCAAGTGTCAATGATTAGCGGGGTGTTTCTCAGTGTGCAGCCATCGAGAAATACCTTGCTAAACGTGCCCAAAAATCGGCTATTTTTTACTTCCCTGTGAATCGCCCCCGGTATTTCTATATTGTTATCAACATTTCTAATACGCTGAAGAGAATAAATCATAATACATATGAGAAATCATTTCACAGTCAAATAGCTTGCATGAAAATCATAGCTAACATTTAAAAACAACTTTTACAGCTGTGGAAGCATGAAACCAGACTTCACCAATGAAGTTAGGTTATACACCAATTGTTTTATCCTTTGTCAAGAATCACAACAGTGTTAACATTCTATCAAATAAGGAAATTCAAATCACATTAAAAAGCAGGTCACATACCAGCCTTGGCTCAGTGTTGAGACTCTCACCTCTCAACCAGCAGTTTCAGGCCTCACACAATAGATGTAAGCACATAATCTTCCCTGGCATTCAGTGCAAAGGTTAGGGAATCTTGTGCTATCAGGGGTGCTATCTTTTGGATGTCATATTGAAACATGGCCCTGTCTGGCCTCTCCAGTTATTGTAAAAGATCCCATGGTCCTATTAAATGAAGAGTAGAGAGTTCTCCCATTGTCACAGCCAATACTTGTCCTCAGTAAACAGTGTTTTTGTATAGGTGTAGGGTCTAGGCAAGCAACTGTTGTGTTTGGTGTTCGATGTCTAGCAAGGAATCTACCAAACAACTTGACTTGTCCAAACCAGGATCTTTACTGAATCACACGTCGGAAGATAACGATCTGTTGCAGAGCAAGTTATCATGGAGTTTCTTTGTACTCCTCTGGAACTACCCTAGCACGACTGTCTACTTGTACGTCTTATAACCATCTCCTGATGTCCGGATGTGCCCCCATTTAGCCTTGTCACATGACCACTGTCTTGAGACCGCATGGTATGCCTTTACCGCCACCTGCTGGTTGGAGGTTGTACCACCAGCCATCTATGATATTGCTTACAGGCATATCACCATATCCCCTTTCCTCAGAAAACATCAAGATTTGTTTACAACCAACATCAATCTTTTAACTTTAAACATTTATGATATGTCTAACAATGTAAATAAGTTTAACTCGGGTGTCCATAAACATGATATGCCTGGCCAGTGTCCGTCTCTTTCGCACATGTCATTGTGCCTCCTTCATGGGATCACCTCTGTGATCATTTGGGTTATTGCCAGCCTCTTCAAAGACTGGTTTATGTGCCGACCTTTTAGTTCCTCTCCTCTTTGCTCTGTGCCTCTGGAAGGCCTATGTCCATGATTGTCACACTTGCATCAGCAGCTTCCTTTTCCTCTTCTTGCCACAACGCTGCTTGCTGCTTCTCGTTGTTTCTGTTTCTGGTTTGTTAGTGGGTTGAGCTAGCTCTCCCAGTCTTCTCCTCTTTCTTCTCTTTGTTCTGAGAATGGGATAATGAAGTATCTTGTATTTGTGTTTGGGCTTGACAGCCTCTGGGATGGTGCTGTTCTTCACCCTGTGCTCAGAGGTCTGCGGAGTTTCAGGTGGACCCTGAAGGGCATCACTGGGTTGTGTGACCACGCCCACTTCTGCGGCCTCTATGGAATGCTGGAGCTCCCCGGTTTCTGGTGCCTGGGTAGAGATTGGAAGTGCGGCAACAGGTGCCGCCCCTTCTTGGCTCGCTGGAGCATCACTCAATCACTCTTCTTCACTAGAGATTACAATGCTCTCTGATCGTGATGATCCAGGCATTGGGTCATCTCGATCAAATTCAAGAATGTATGAGTGATCTGTTGAGCTGCATAGCGAGATTATCATCAGCTCCACCACTGGGTCACTCTCAGAGTCGCCAATAACTTTGACATCTGAGATACTGTCATCATATTCATCATCGATGTCTTCCCATTCATCATCAGTGTCCTCAAGGATCTCCATTGTTTCAGTCCTGAAGTCGTCAAACTCTTTAATCCCGTGGTAGCGGTAGGGTGGAATTGCATTGCTGGGGGGAGGAGATCCAATAACAGGATTCGCGTTGGGATCCCTTGAAATCCCCACCAATCATAAATTTTCACCGGAAGGGACAGTGGATTACATCTGATTTGTCATTCCAGCGTGTGTGCAAATCAGAGGCAATTCACCTCTAGCAGGAGAACATAGACCCCAAATGGAGAATGCCAGCCAAGTTTGCAGCAGCTGCAGTGATCCGGGAGGGTCACAATCCGCCCGGCACCCAGTGCGAAAACCTTTTCGGGGCTCTCCCACTATTCTACTGTCATAGTGGGATGTGCACCAGGCACAACGCAGCTGGAAAATCGCCCCCATATTTCAGTTCATTCAATCATTACATAGTCAATGTGCATGCTGGGTGGGCTGTTGAGACAATGGGAAACTGAAGCATGGTGCCATCTTGATTGGCGTATCAATGGGCACTCTTGCTTTGACATTTCCACTTCAGATAAGACAATCCTATAATGTGTTTCCTCCTGGTCACTCTTGCATCTATGCAATGCACTCTTATCTTTCACCGAGACCCCTGCCTCATCTCAACCAGTGAAACGAGACATGCGGTGGTATTCAAACTCTAGGGCATCCATGTCTTCGCAGGTCAGGATCAATAAATTTTGTTCCACATTGCCGAGCTATGGCTTCTCTTCTCCTGAAAGGGCAGCATGGTAGCACAGTGGTTAGCACAGTTGCTTCACAGCTCCAGGGTCCCAGGTTTGATTCCCGGCCTTGGGTCACTGTCAGTGCGGAGTCTGCATGTTCACCCCGTCTCTGCGTGGGTTTCCTCCGGGTGCTCCGGTTTCCTTCCACAGTCCAAAGACGTAGAGGTTAGGTGGATTGGCCATGCTAAATTGCCGGTAGTGTCCAAAAAAAAGGTTAGCTGGGGTTACCGGGTTATGGAGATAGGGTGGAGGTGTGGGCTTAAGTCGGGTGCACTTTCTAAGAGCCGGTGACGACTCGATGGGCCGATTGGCCTCCTTCTGCACTGTAAATTCGATGAAATTCTATGAAATTAGGCATCATTCCAGCAGGGCCACCCCACACCTCACCTACCCCTGAGGGCCCAGTTGCTGGTGCATCAGAGTGGCACACTCCACCCTCCAATGCACCCAGGTCAAGCAGGAAGATTTCCCAGCTTTGGTCCATGTGGGATATAATGCCAGTTGGCACACACTCTCCTACACCCTGACGGTGACAAGGAACGGCTGCCCAAAATACAAATCACCACGCAATTCCATGCTAACTCTGTACTCACCCTTGCCGACCACAGATTATCATTGAACCTTTTGCGGCACTGAATCCAGGCTCAGCACACCACATGGTGCCTGCAGACCTGGATGGCCACCTCTGCCATGCCTTCTCAATCATATGTGGCAGCCCCCCCTTGCCACCCCTGGACAACAGAACTTTATGCCTGGCAGTGACATCCTCTGTGAGTAGGTCCAGGTACACATCAGAGAAACAGGAGCATGGTGCCCACGGGACTTACCCTCCCTGTCCATGGGGTTCTGTGGTCATTGCCATTGAATAGAATCCATCTTTTTATGGTTGCAGCCAACTCCCTCAGTCTCTCCCACAACCCCTGGCGGCCTTCAGGGATTTGCCTGAACACTTTTTAAAGCCACCACCGTATCCCAATTGGATCCGGTGTCTGAATCTTCCCTGCCCCTACCCCCATCCGCACCGCCGTGACAACCACAGGATACCTTTCACACTGGGCAGGCGTTAATTGGCGAGCCAACAAGAAATTGTATTCAAAACGAGATCTCACCCGTGAGTGGATTCTACATCTGCTTCTGGGCCTGCCAATTTGAGGCCCACATAGCAGGGCTGAAGGAGTGCTGCTGTAGAGTCACAAGAGAGTGTCATTGGCTCACTGGAAGGCCTGCTGTCTTCACTCAAGATTGACAGCTTCATGACAAATATTGACACTGACCTGAATAAGGAATTATTCGACATTTAGATATTGCTGCACCATCCTTTCATGATCATACATTACTATCTAAAGCTATTGGCGGGATTTTCCGGCCCTTCCCACCAGTGGCATCTTCTAGTCGGCCGAAGATGACTCCTCACAACACAAATGGCCATTGACTTCGGCAGGACTGGTAGATTCTGCTGGTGACCAATGGCAAGCTGCCTCTGCTGCCGGAAAACCCGCCATAATAGGAGCTAGAAAATCCCGGTCATTGTTTTTGTTACCGTCCGCAACACTCTTAGCTTCTTACTGGACTCTAACATATTTAATTACAAATATTATAAAGTGAACCTTAGCTGACTGCTTAGAAGCAGTTGCTTCCATTTGGAAGGAATAAACTATGGCTACAGACCAACAAAATAAGAAACCTGATATTAATAAATGCTAAAAATAAATTCTACCCTTTAGTTAACAAGATTATTTTGACAGAATACTCAGCAATATTATTTCATCTACTGATTCACTAACTGTGTGATGCTTTGCTCTGGAGACATGTAGCTGGTATAGAATTTTTTTCATCCAAGAGTCATTTTCTTTCAAGCTTTTGTCTTTTCAGTCTAAGAAAGAAAATGACTCAGTAGCTAATAAAAGGAATCTCAGGTGGGATCAATGATTCAGCATACGAGGTTCCAAAATTCTGTTCAAGGTATAGGAGAGTAATTCTGAGGCATCTATTCATGTACCATCAGTGGGAGAAGGCAAAAAAATTCATAGCAGCATTGAAGACACACAATGCTCTGAATTATGGGAAAGGTCCTTCAAATTAACAGAGGATCATTTAACAATTGAGATCTTCACCCATTTATTCATTTCTGCCGCTATCATGTGCTCTCTTGGCTTAATGGAGCGACACAAAGTCTCTGGGCTTGATATCAGTGGGCTTCACTAATTTAGATCTATCTGGAAAGAGAACAAGTATTTCTTGAGGAATAAGATAAAGTCAAGTTAACAGGTTTTCTGTATATCTGTAATCTATCATATAATAATGTGGGTTATTGACAACCCAAAGAATGTTGTAAATCCAGCAACATTTTCTCTCAATTAATTAGGGCAGTGGATTATGATTTGTGCTTCAATGTTTAAACCATCTTAGTTTCAAGGGGATAAGCTATGATGAAGAAGGATCCTACATTTAGATACAGTAGCATTGTTCATGTGCGGGGGTCATCTCAAAGTGCTTGCCAGCCAATTAAGCATTGTCACAGTGTTAATGGAAGGAACCGTGGAAGCCAATTTGCAGACAGCTGTGACCTACAGATAACAGTGAGATAAATGACTAGCTGATCCATTTCCGTGGTGTTAGTTGAGTGATAAATGTTTACCTGAACACCAAGAGAATATCCTTCTCTTCTTCGAATTGTCTGAGAGGCCAGAGTTTACTATCTCAAAAGAAAGATGCCACATTTGACATTGTATCACTTCTTCTGTACTGCAATAAAGCTCTGCTGGACTGAGGCTTGAACCCATGACCTTGTGACCCACATGAAAGTGAAGACTGAAGAAAGTAATCTTCTGTCTTGAAACTGCGTTTAGAGAGAAATTATCTCCTTTTTAAAAATAATTTAGAGCATCTGATTTTTTTTTCCTAATTAAGGGGCAATTTAGCGTGGCCAAGCCATCTAGCCTGCACATCTTTAGGTTGTGGGGGTGAGACCCATGCAGACACAGGGAGAATGTGCAAACTCCACATTGACAGTGACCCGGATCCGTGACCGAACCCGGGTTCTCGCGCCATGAGGCAGCAGTGCTAACCACTGCTTCATTGTGCCGCCCCCACAAATTATCCCCTTAACTGCAGAGTGTAGGAAATGAAATGAAATGAAAATTGTTTATTGTCACAAGTAGGCTTCAAATGAAGTTACTGTGAAAAGCCCTTAGTCGCCACATTCCGGCGCCTGTTCGGGGAGGCTGGTACAGGAGTTGAACTGTGCTGCTGGCCTGCCTTGGTCTGCTTTAAAAGCCAGCTATTTAGCCCAGTGTGCTAAATCAATAAGTGTTCTCATTATGAAAGCTGTATACTGTCATGTGAGTGTCCATTTAAGAAAGATTTAGTCTCTTATCATGTGATTCAGCGTGTGATTTAGTCTGTTATTCACTTTCATGTGACTTTGAGGGCAGCACGGTAGCATAGTGGTCAGCACAATTGCTTCACAGCTCCAGGGTCCCAGGTTCGATTGCCGGCTTGGGTCACTGTCTGTGAGGAGTCTGCACGTTCTCCCCGTGTGTGCGTGGGTTTCCTCGGTGTGCTCCGGTTTCCTCCCACAGTCCAAAGATGTGCAGGTTAGGTGGATTGGCTATGCTAAATTGCCCTTAGTGTCCAAAATTGCCCTTAGTGTTGGGTGGGGTTACTGGGTTATGGAGATAGGGTGGAGGAGTGGGCTTTGGTAGGGTGCTCTTTCCAAGAGCCAGTGCAGACTCGATGGGCTGAATGGTCTCCTTCTGCACTATAACTTCTTTGACTTGTAGCACATTGGGCTGTAGTTGTGAGGCGAAAGGGGGTTTCAGTTTCAGTTTGACTGTTTTGGACAACAGAAGGAGAAAGAAGTGTTTTTTCCCTGTCTTTCTATATTTTCATTTTAAAAGCTGTTCCAGTAAAACCCACATTGGTTGTGGCTAGCTGCCTTGGTCACTTTTTCTTTAAAATATGTTTTATTGAAATTTTTTTCCCAAACAACAATTTTTCCCCTCTTACAAAGCAAACGCAACAATAACAATACAGAAATTTTTAACAATACACAAGTAACAAAACCCCCCTATCTTTGACCTAAACTAAACTAAACCCCCCCCCCCCTTCCCCCTGGGTTGCTGCTGCTGGTCATCTGTCTTCCCTCTAACGTTCTCCTAGGTAGTCGAGAAATGGCTGCCACCGCCTGGTGAACCCTTGAGCCGATCCTCTCAGGGCAAACTTTATCTGCTCCAGTTTAATGAACCCCGCCATATCATTTACCCAGGCCTCCAGTCCGGGGGGTTTCGCCTCCTTCCACATGAGTAGGATCCTGCGCCGGGCTACTAGGGACGCAAAGGCCACAACGTCGGCCTCTTTCGCCTCCTGCACTTCCGGCTCTTCCGCAACTCCAAATAGAGCTAACCCCCAGCCTGGTTTGACCCGGGCCTTCACCACCCGCGAAATCACTCCCGTCACTCCCTTCCAATACCCTTCCAGTGCCGGGCACGCCCAAAACATATGTGCGTGGTTTGCCGGGCTCCCGCCGCACCTCCCACATTTGTCCTCCACTCCAAAGAACCTGCTCAATCTTGCTCCCGTTATGTGTGCTCTATGTAGCACCTGAAATTGAATCAGGCTAAGCCTGGCACATGAGGAAGAGGAATTTACCCTGCTTAGGGCATCAGCCCACATACCCTCCTCTATCTCCTCCCCTAGTTCTTCTTCCCACTTTCCTTTTAGTTCGCCCACCGACTCCTCCCCCTCTTCCCTCATCTCTCGGTAAATCTCTGACACCTTGCCCTCTCCGACCCACACCCCTGAAATCACCTTGTCCTGTATCCCCTGTGTCGGGAGCAACGGAAATTCCCTCACCTGTTGTCTAGTAAACGCCCTCACCTGCATATATCTCAAGAAATTTCCACGGGGCAACTTATACTTTTCCTCCAATGCTCACAAGCTCGCAAAAGTCCCATCTATAAATAAATCTCCCACCCTCCTAATTCCCAACTGGTACCAGCTCTGAAATCCTCCATCCATTCTTCCTGGGGCGAACCTATGGTTGTTCCTGATTGGGGACCCCACCAGGGCTCCCCGCACCCCTCTCTGTCGCCTCCACTGTCCCCAGATATTCAATGTTGCCGCCACCACCGGGTTCGTGGTAAACTTTTTAGGTGAGATCGGTAGCGGCGCCGTCACCAGCGCCTCTAAACTCGTCCCTTTACAGGACTTTCTCGCCAGTCTTTTCCACGCCGCTCCCTCACCCTCCATCATCCATTTACGTATCATTGCCACATTGGCGGCCCAATAGTAATCGCCCAAGTTCGGTAGTGCCAATCCTCCTCTGTCCCTACTACGCTGAAGGAACCCCCTCCTTACTCTCGGATCTTTCCCTGCCCACACGAAGCTCGTGATGCTCCTGTCTATTTTATTAAAAAAGGTCTTGGTGATTAGTATAGGGAGACATTGAAATACAAATAAGAACCTCGGGAGGACCATCATCTTAATTGCCTGCACCCTGCCCGCCAGCGATAGAGGCTGCATGTCCCACCTCTTGAAGTCCTCCTCCATTTGTTCTACCAACCGTGTCAGATTAAGTCTGTGCAAGGTTCCCCAGCTCCTAGCGATCTGAATCCCCAGGTATCGGAAGTTTCTTTCCACTTTCCTTAGAGGCAAGCCTTCTATCTCTCTACTCTGGTCCCCTGGATGTATCACAAATAATTCACTCTTCCCCATGTTTAGCCTATACCCCGAGAAATCCCCGAACCCCCTCAAAATTCGCATAACCTCTATCATCCCCCCCGCTGGGTCCGACACGTATAACGATAGGTCATCCGCGTATAACGAGACTCGGTGTTCTTCTCCCCCTCTAATCACCCCTCTCCATTTCCTGGAGTCTCTCAACGCCATGGCCAGAGGTTCAATTGCCAACGCGAACAACAATGGAGACAGCGGGCATCCCTGTCTTGTTCCCCTATATAGTCGGAAATACTCCGATCTATGTCGACCTGTAACTACGCTTGCCGTTGGAGCCCCATAAAGAAGTCTAACCCAGCTGATAAACCCGTTCCCAAACCCAAACCTCCTTAACACTTCCCATAAATACTCCCACTCCACCCGATCAAATGCCTTCTCTGCGTCCATTGCCGCCACTATCTCTGCCTCCCCCTCCACTGGGGGCATCATTATCACCCCTAATAGTTGTCGCACGTTAACATTCAGTTGTCTCCCTTTTACGAACCCTGTCTGGTCTTCGTGCACCACCCCCGGGATACAGTCCTCTATCCTCGACGCCAGTACCTTTGCCAACAATTTGGCGTCCACGTTCAATAATGAAATGGGTCTATAGGACCCGCACTGCAACGGATCTTTATCCCTCTTCAAAATTAACGATATCGTCGCCTCCGACATCGTCGGGGGTAGAGTCCCTTTCCTGGCCTCATTGAACGTCATCACCATCAACGGGGCCAACAAGTCCACATATTTTCTGTAATACTCCACCGGTAACCCGTCTGGTCCTGGGGCCTTCCCTGCTTGCATGCTTCCCAGTCCCTTAATAACCTCGTCCACCCCAATCGGTGCCCCAGGCCTACCACCCCCCGCTCCCTGCCTTGGTCACTTTAAAGATATAGTTTGATTTCCGGAAGGTGTTTGAATCTGCTGGTTGAGAATGGATCAAAATTTCAGGGAAAGGACCAGTCCCATTCATGTGAGAATGCAGTGTGCTGGGCCACACCCTTGAAGAGGGGTTTGGTTTATTGGATTTTGTTATTGAATTGGAACAGTTAAGGGGGAATTTATTAAATGTTATATACATGGATTACTGTAGCTGTGTGGTGTCTTTATGGTTGTAATTGATAAAAAATTCTTGCTGTGTTTATAGATATATATGTGTTAACTACATTCTTCGAATAAACCTTGTTTTGATTAAATTGTCTAGGAAGTCTGATGAATCACACCTGTAGCGAAGGCTCTTTTGCTCACCCGAGCCAACTTCAACATAAAGGTTATAGGTCAGGTGAACTTCTTAATACAACTTGGAGTTTCTAAACCCTGGCCCATAACAATACTATTGTTTTATGCAATTTATGCAACTCAACCAGATGTTTGGCCAATGCCTGTGACTTATCTTGTTAGAGTGCTTATTTAATCTATTTTCTGTAAAAGGACGAGAAATCACATGGCAGCATTTGTTAAACTTTTTCCAGAAGTTGGTTCCTAACAGCTCACAGAGGATTGACAGAGGACTGGAAACTCACTAGCCTCAGAGAAACTCAAAGTCTCAGCAGACCTAAGACAACAGGAAAAGTCAGAAAGTTAAAAGTGGGAGAAGTAATTCTTTCAATTTGAGCAATGTTAATGTCACCTAATGTACTATTTTATTGTCTTGTTGATAATGAAAATAATGCTAGTACTGCTTCATAAATGGTCTCCAATTAATCTTCCTTCCATCATAAGGTCAAAAGTGGGGATGTATGTTGATGACTGCACAATGTTCAGTACCATTCTAGGGGCTTTTCACAATAATTTCATTGAAGCCTACTTGTGACAATAAGCGATTATTATTATTATCATTATTACCATTCACAACTCCTCAGATACTGAAGCAGTCCATATCCAAATGGAGTACTCATCTTTCTGTTGCCATGGCAATTTGCTGAGGGTGGGGAAGGTGGATGATGGTCCTCCATCAGTTGAACCACTTAAGTGGCTAAATAAGGGCCTCTCCCCAGTGCTGCTGTCATTTCACCAGCAGCAGATGGGTATTTTGCCACATGAGGCGATCTTCTGCTGAATCCTGATGACTTCCCTGCAGGTTTGAGGAGGGGCAGGTTTGACCCTGCATACAAAGCATTTTGCGGTCCACAGAAGGTCCCAATTTGGTAATGGCCACCCTTGTGACAACAGCCATCCATACCAACTCATCCCCCGCACTGCCTCCACCACCCACCCTCCCCCCACCCCCTCCTATCACTCAATCCTCTCAGTTTAGTGTAGTCCAAGAAATGGCCATCGCCTCAGGTGGTGCTGCTGAGATTGAAGATCTGCCACCTCACCAATTGGTCAAAAGCTCTTGGTGCCCAGTGCTCATCCTTTCAAGTGATGGGAGTCCTGACAACAACTAATTAGTTGCTGGATGGATCAACAGGATTCCAACAGACAATGCGGCATTGTTGCCCCTGGCTTTTGAGCTTTTTAATCAGGCCCCAGCACCCTGACTAAATTCAGCACATGTAGTTAGGTCACAGTTCAACCATGATCTAATTTTATTGTGGAAATGCTCTAAAGGCTAAAATGACCCTATTCCAATGTTCCTAAGAGAATACAAGAGGTGACAGAAGCAAAATAAGATATGAACCTGAACATCGGCTGATGGAGCTACCGATCAGTGAATGATGAAGTTGTCAAGAATAATGATTTCAAACAACTAATAAATTTCACTTGGTTGGCTAAATGTTAAAAAGGTCTAAAGCTCCAGTGAATTAATTAAGTTTATTTGTACATGAAGGAGTTGCAGAATGGGCAGTATCACATCAGTCTGCTTTACGCCTCACTGAATAATTAGTCTAATTGACTACAATAGAGTTAAATATTGGGTATGTTGTATAATGGATGACAAAAGCGACTGCACCTCCATCTCTTTTGCATCCACACCCAAGTCGAATATCAATCCCATTAGATTTAGTCTCGGCAGAAAAATAATTTAAGGGTGGGAGGCATAAATATATTTAACCACAAGGCCCAAGTCAAGTGAACCAAAGATCATAGGTGAGCAGCCAATGCATCAGAATGAACATAAGCAGATCAAGCAGAGTGATTCGGGTAACAAATGGACAGAATCAAGGTTCAATGAGATGCAAAAATTCTGTGAAAAATACAGGAGAAACCAAAAGGGAAAACAGCAGCTTCCGTTCCGTGTGTCTCCAAAGGTCATAGTGGGTTGCAAATCTTCTAGATTACATTTACACATGCAATGAAGTAAATGCAGGAATAAGATGCTGTCACTGTTGTACCAAGAGACAAGCTGGCAGACCTCATATAGCATGTTGTTTAGCCTGCTGATGATGGCATTGGATATAACTGCACCTAGTGTCAAAATGTCAGTGCTGCCATGCCATGTGTTAATGTGGCAAATGCCGTGACAATTGAGCGTATGATTTAGTTGTGATTAAGAAAAGCTGATACTAATTGGGTAAAGGTTAGGGCACATCAATAAGAACCAGTTTCCACGTGTGGAGGTGGAGCGGTGGGGTTGGGGGGGTGGGTGGGGGTGGGAGATGGGAGAGGGGGGCGAAGGTGGAGGTCTGTACTTATGTTACACTGGGTTTTGTGAATAAACCTATATTGAAGTCAGACTGACTCCAGTATCTTCCTTTGCTAGATGGATGCTCAGTGAATTAACACAGTGATTTTAATCGGTTGCTGGCACAGCTTTCCAAAACGCTATTCTAGAGCTCTGTCCCACCATGATCAAGTAGTTGAGCCACAAAACTTCGTCTCACCATTTCAATAGGTATTACCCTTTTAAAGTCTAAAGCAATCATGGAGTTAAGGGGGCAGAAAACTTGATGAAGAATTAAGGAGCCAAAAAAAAAGTTCAATAAAACAGAAACAGTGTAAAAAAATGAGGGGTGGGATTTTCCAGCCCGTCCCGCTGGCAGATCCACCAGCTCTGAAAGAGGCGACCCCCCCTGCATCGGTTCCCCAGCAGCAGAACTGGCGAGTCACACAAAATATTATTAGATATTGGTGGAACCGGACAACCCTACCAACTGCAAATGGGAAGCCACCTCCGACGACGGAAAACGCACTGTGTGGGTGGGGGAGGGGGGTAATCCCGCCCAAGGTCTCGCAATTGGTCCATTGAGACACCATTGTAGGAAATAGCAGCCTCCCTTCATGATTATGACCATGATTACCTCAGGCAATCCAGTAAAATCTACTGTCAATGAAATTTTGGGAAGATTTGATGCTTCTATACTAATGCCAGCAGAAACATCCATACCTTTTTAAAAATAAATTTAGAGTACTCAATTCATTTTTTCCAACTAAGGGGCAATTTAACATGGCCAGTCCACCTATCCTGCACATCTTTGGGTTGTGGAGGCGAAACCCACGCAAACATGGGGAGAATGTGCAAACTTCACACAGACAGTGACCCAGGGCCGGGATTGAACCTGGGACCTCTGTGCCATGAGGAAGCAGTGCTAACCACTGCGCCATCTTGCTGCCCTTAAAACATCCATACCTGTAAAACTGCTAACAACATTTTTCATAGAAGAAGATAATATTTGTTTTTATTTGCAACGCACTCAAATAATCGTTTTTGATTGATCTGATTAATATTATCTTACAATTTGTATAATACCAATTAGAACTGAGGGGATGTATGCTCGACAAAGTCTCTTTGCTGAGCTTTGCTAGCATGTTTTAGGAGGTAATTGCACCAGCGTGCTTTCAAGCAGCGTATAAAAATAAACAGTTTTTATCTTGTTTATTTTACCTTCGTGATCACAGCCCTCATTGAAGTCCAATAAAAAGCTTCTACATAATAGTCACATTTTTAAAAAATGCTTGGTCAGAAAATAATTAAGTTAACAATGATATTGAACACTTTTAATCATAACAATGTGTTGGAAAGCACAGGGTATTATTAGATATATTTGAAAGCTGTGAAGCTGCAACAATAATTGAACAGTTAAAAATAATGCAAATAAAACTTATTAGGGAAGGGGTAAATTAAAATAATATTCACTCAGTTTGAACGTGAGAGGTCTATAGTTGCTCAAAAATGCCCTAAATTTAGATACACCCTGGTGCCCATTGCCTGCCGAATTTCCTTTGGGATTTCCAGCCTTCCCATTTATATGCAAATATTTATTCTTTTGTGAATTAATTGCATCCTATCTTTAGTATTTAACTACCTAGCTAATGAACTATATAAAATGGAGTGTGTACTGATGCTCTCTTCCTACAAATTGGTTTATTCTGGATTAAATGCTGTTTCTACCTCCTGTAAACTGTAATCTTGTAATTTAAAGTTCATATCCAGCTGCAAAAACCTAAGTATTAAACTAAAGGTTTTTAAGAGAGGTTTCTAACAAACACAGAACCTGAAGCCAGGAATTCATTGTATTGATAAGAATTGGTTTTGTTATATTGTGCATCAAGGGAATGCATTCAATCCCCAAATCTCATTAAAATGATTCAATTTCATGAACAGCTGACATAGCCCACAGTGGTTTCATGACATTGGTACAGTTTTAATATTACAAAAGTAAATTTTGACAAGCTCTGGATAGATTAGTCTCAAAGTTGAGAAAATTAATATTTGATGTTGATTAAATCATATACCATTTAAAGTATGCAGCTAAAGGTTCAACATTATTGTAAGTGAATTACAAATGTGTTTGATTTTGAGAAGGGCAAAACCTTTCCACAAATTGCAGCAGAAAACTCATTCATAGATAGGAAAAATTCAGTAACCTTTACCTACTGCATGATATTGCTAGGATAATGTAATCTTAACCTTTTCTAGAAAAGAGCATTCATCTGTTGAAACATACTCTTGTACTCCTCATACATTCAGTTCAGATCTCCAAGTTAACGCTGCACAATGATTCCAAAGATAATAAGGGTTATTTCAATCTCAGAGAATTTTACATAAACTAGCATATTTCATCCATTTTTAATGGAAGTTCCGAATGTAATCAAAATTGTCTCCAATTTTGTAATTTGCACATTTATCGAGTCTTTGACATAGCAAAGCATATCAAAAGTCGAAAAGTACAGTGTCCACAGCTGTTTTCTTTGCTCAGTTGACTGTGACAAAATGCATTTGTTTGGAATTATATTCACAATGCACAAATTGCAAGTAATGATATAATCATGATAATGAATTTATTTTAATTCAGTTTTCCCTTTCAACATGCTATCTAGCATAATGTTTTAGCTAAAATGTAAATCAATTATAAAACAATTTCTGCTGGCAATCTTACTGCAGGATTGTATACTGAATATTCCTGTATACACGGTATTCAGGACACATAGGGAAGGAAAGAAATGATTGGGGGTGGAGGGGATAGTAGTATTAGTTAAAGAGAATATTACAGGGCTGGAGAGAGAGGCTGTCCTGTAGAGGTAAAGGACATAATCTATTTGGTTAGATTTAAGAAACAGTAGACCATTAGGCTATTACAATTTTTGGGTCTATTTTGTAGGCCACCAATTAGTAGGAAGAGTAAGGGGGAAGAAATTTCCAGGAAGATTACAGAGAGGTGCAAGAACTATAAAGTAGTAATAATGTGGAATTCAATTATCCAATTGTAGACTGGGAAGAATTTTTGAAGTGTGTCCAAGAGTACTTTCTTGATCAGCCCAATGAGAAATGAGACATTGCTGGATCTGGTTCTGGGGAATGAACTGAGTCAAGTGGAAAAAGTGTTAGGGGGGAAACATGTAGGAAACAACCGTCATTGTACCATAAGTGTTGCATTTATCTAATGTCCTATGTTTTAGAGATTTCCCGTGGCAGATTCAATGACGGGCAAGGGAGAATTTGGCAGGAGTGCAAAAATTGGTTTCATGTTGGCATGAGGTCACTGTCCGTGTGGAGTTTGCACATTCTCCCCGTGTCTGCATGGGTCACACCCCCACAACCCAAAAATGTGCAGGGTAGGTGGATTGGCCACGCTAAATTTCCCCTTAATTGGGAAAAAGAATTGGGTACTCTAAATTTATTACAAAAAACAAAAAAACTTGACGGCATGAATTTCCTGTGGTATCATTCATTGGCACCTGCCATGGGAGATCAGGAAAGAGGCTGGAGTCGGCATGAAACTAATTTGCATCCCGCTAATGGGATGGAGGTGAAGGCAATCTTCCACCCTCACCTGATACTCTACAATGCCAGCAGAAAAACATGCCAATCCAAAACACATCTAGAACAATGTGGCATGCAGATGTTGGGACACACCTGAACAATCCCTGGAGTTTGGAATGGAGACCATCAGCAACCTTGGACCCTGGAACACCACAACAGTGGGTGGGAGGGAGCATCTGGATCTTCCAGATTCAGTGTCTTCAGAGAAGTGCATCTTCCAGTCTCAACATGTTCCTGGAAATCCATTTTCTTTCTCAGGAATTCCATCTTCCGACCTCAGAATGTTCCTGGAAATCCACCTTCATTTTCAGGAGGTCCATCTTCTTTCTTCAATAGTGGGTCAGCGATGTTGGGCGCCTTGTCAATATTTATTTAAAAAAGAAACGAGTTAACAATGTAGAGTGAGTTGGGGAAGTAATAGAAATAAAGAAATGGGAAATGAATTGAGCAGGTAGTTTGCATTGGTCTTCATTATAGAGGATGCAAGTAACTTTCCTGAAATTAGGAAATGGAAGGCAGGGAGGAACTCAAGAAAATTTGTAATCACAAGGGTACTCAGAATATTTTGGGAGTTGCAGGCTGTCAAGTCCCTGGGTCCTGATGGACTTCATCCTAACATCTTAAAAGAAGTAGCTTGGGAAATAGTTGATGCGTTGGTTTAATTTTTCAAAATTCCCTAGATTCGGAAAGTTTCCTTAGATTGGAAAATAGTGACTGTAACTCCTTTATTCAAAAAGGGAGGGCGGCTGAAAGCAGGAAACTACTGTCATAGAGAAAATGATAGAAGATATCATGAAAGATGTTAAAGCAGGATACCTAGATTATTTCAGAGTGATCAGGGAGTCAATGCAGTTTTGTGAAAGGGAAATCATGCTTAACCAATTTATTGAAGTTCTTTGAAGAAATAACATATTGTGTAAAGAAAGGGGTGGATGCACTGTGCTTACATTTCCAGAAGGCATTTGATAAGGTGCCATATCAAAAGTTATTTTTTTAATTCATTCACGGGATGTGGGCTTCACTGGTTAAGCCAGCATTCCATGGCCCATTTCTAATTGCCCTTGAGAAGGTTATTATGGGGATCTGCTTCTTGAACAGCTGCAGTTCATGTGGTGTAGGTACACACACAATGCTGTTAGGGAGGGAGTTCCAGGATGTTGACCCAGTGACAGTGAAGGAACGGCGATATATTTTCAAGCCAGGATGGTGAGTAGCTTGAAGGAGAACTTCCAGGTTGTGGTGTTCCCATGTATCTGCTGCTCTTGTCCATCTAGATGGTAGTGGTTGTGGGTTTGGATGGTGCTGCCTAAGGAGCCTTGGTGAGATTCTGCAGTGTGTCTTGTAGAAGGTGCACATTACTGCTACTGTGTGTTTGTGGTGGAGGGAATGAATGTTTGTGGAAAAGGTGCCAGTCAAATGGGCTGCTTTGTCCTGGATTGTGTCCAGTTTGTTGAGTGTTGTTGGAGCTACACTCATCAGGCAAGTGGAAAGTATTCCATTACACTCCTGACATATGCCTTGCAGATGCTGCAGGATTCGGCTATTGAGTTGGATGATCAGCCATGATCGTGACGAATGACAGAGCAGGCTTGAAGGGCCGAATGGCCTCCTCCTATTCCTATCTTATATGTTTCTATGACAGGCTTTGGGAAGTAAAGAGGTGAGTTACTCACCACAATATTCCTAGCCTCTGACCTGCTCTTGTAGCCACAGTCTCTATATGACTAGTCCTGTTCAGTTTCTGGTCAATAGTAACCCCCAAGATGTTGATAGTGGGGGATTCAGTGATGGTAATGCCATTCAATGTCAAGGGGCGATGGTTACATTCTCTGTTGTTGGAAAATGTCATTGCCTGGCACTTGTGTGGCATGAATGTTACTTGTCATTTTTCAGCCCAAGCCTGAATATTGTCCAGGCCTTATTGCATTTGGACATTGACTGCTTCAGTATCTAAGGAGTAACAAATTATTGTGCAATCATCAGTGAACATCCCCACTTCTGGCCTTATGATGGAGGGAAGGTCATTAATGAAGCAGCTGAAGATGATTGGGCCTGGAACACACCTTTAAGAACTCCTGCAATGATTTCCTGGCGTTGAGATGATGGGCTTCCAACAATCACAACTATCTTCCTTTGTGCCACTACAACTCCAACCAGCAGAGGGTTTTCCTCGTGATTCCCATTGACACCAGTTTTGCTTAGTCTCCTTGATGCCACACTCGGTCAAATGTTGCTTTGATGTCAAGGCCAGTCACTCTCACCTCACCTCAGGAGTTCAGCTCTTCTGTCCATGTTTGAACCAAGGCTGTAATAAGGTCAGGAGCTGAGTGGCCCTGGTGGAATACAAACTGAGCATCAATGAGCAGGTTATTGCAAAGCAATTGCCGCTTGATTGCACTGTTGATGACCCCTTCCATCATTTTACTGATGTTCGAGAGTAGACCGATGGGGCGGTGATTGGCTGGGTTCAATTTGTCCTGCTTTTTGTGTACACAACATACCTAGGCAATTTTCCAAGCATTAGAAAACCAAGTGGGATTTTACAATAATCAACAATGGTGATCATTAGACTTTTAATTCCAAATTTTCAAGGATTTCAAATTCTACCATTTGCCATGGCGGGATTCCCAGAGCATTATTCGTCTATTGATAAGACCACCGCGCCACCACAGTGCGTTATTGTGAAAAATAAAAGGTGTAGATGATAACATATTGGCATGGATTGAAGATTGGCTAGCTGACAGGGTACGGAGAGTAGACATAAATGGGTAATTTTCTTGGTTGAAAAGATGTAACAAGTGGTGTGCCACAGGGATCAACCTTTTACAATTTATATAAATGACTTGGATGGAGAGACTGAAAATATGGTTGCTAAATTTACTGATGGCACAAAGATAGATAAGAAAGTACACGTGAAGAGGACATAGGAACACTACAAATGAATATAGATTGGTTAAGTGAGTGGGCAAAGATTTGGCAAATGGAGTGCAATATGGGAAAATGTGAAATTGTCCATTTAGATAGGAAAGAAAAAAGAAGCATATTATCCAAATGAGATTGCAGAGCTCTATGATTCATCGGGAGCTAGCTGACCTTGTGTATGAATCACAAAAGGTTAATATGCAGGTAATTAGGAAAGCTAATAGAATGTTATCGTTTATCGCAAGGGGGATTGAATACCAAAGTAAGGCGGTTATGCTACAGTTATATAAGGAATTAGTGAGATCACATTTGGAGCATAAAACTTCACAAAAATGGGAACAAATAAGACCAAATGAATCAGGGACAAAATCCTTAACATATTCCCTTCACAGATATAGGACCCATCTGCTCCAGAACAGGATACAGGCAACATCATGTTACCATATCCATAGCTTTAAAACAAAATGACAAGGGGTAGAAAACAATATCCCGAGATCTCCAGACTAAAGGGGAAATTGACTCACACTCCAGCTCAAATTAAACTCTTCACCAGGCCCAGGTCGGAACAGATAGCTGTAATATAACTACAAATGACGAGGAGAGGACTGAGCATACCAAGCATCAGTTATAGCCAAACAAACCCCAGCCCTCAACAGAGCAACACCCAGTCTGCCTGGGCCTGAAAAAGGAAAGGGCTCTAATCAAAAAAAAATTAGCTCTCACTGCAGAGACCTTCCTCGAGGATAGAACTAATCATACCAACCCAAACCCTACACCCCTCCTCCCGCTCTAGGTCTGCTCATCCTCCGCCCCCAGCACCCCCCGCCACACCCCAGGTTACATTAGGATAAAGATACTTTGCACAAATCATGAATTAACATGTTATAAACTTATTAAATCAGGTAGCCAGCAGTGCAGGATATCACACCGGAATTATTCAGGTCCCTGCAAGCAAATAAATTGCCAACACCAACAGACAACATAATTATCGGGGAGCAAAGTCCAAGATAACAACTGGGGTGCAAGGTAGTTATCAGGACAAAGACTTCTTCACCGGCGCATGAAGAAAGCAGAAATCAAGGATAAAGCAGGACCAAAAATGGCGAGCACTCTTAACGATCTTCTAAGGATTCCAACGATCGAAGCACAAAACCTCATTGTTTCCACCATGCTGTCTCACTCGAACCGAGGCGGCCAACAACCCAGGCTCCAGCAGGGTGGATGAACTGGCTGGCTAAGCTATCCCAACGTCTCTCAACCGACATCAGGAACAGGACAACATAGGACCTGGCGTCGGAAGGCAAACTAACTCCCAGGCCTCGGAGACAGGATTAAATGTGCTCCCTCAACCAACCAAGGACAGTGCTCTCTATGTTACAAGAATCTCCTCATGCGCCTTAAAAGCCTCCATAAAACCGCCTCGCAGCTCTTGAAATTGGGCTTTGAGACCTGCAGAACTGCAAAGCTGAGGCATTCAGACAGATCAACATCATTGCTAGTATCTCTCGGAACACACTGCACCGTCAGGGTGGGAAGCCTCTCAACAGCAGCTCCGCCACTAATGAGAAGGCCCCACCTTCCAACTCCTCCAGCTGCCACAAATCGACGAGGGTTGAAGCATTTTTTTCTTGACTCAATAGTGCTGAAATATTGACCAACAAATCTCAGGACATACTAAAACTATATATGCCAAGAACCGACAGAAAAGAAACATACAAATGGATTAAATAACAGGTTAAAAGATAAGCAGGACCATCTTTTGGAATTGTATACTGACTGGATCAATTAAACTATCAACTTGGTCACATCTTCAGCTCTACTTACCATATATGAAAACTCTTTGATCCATGTGTGCTAATCCTTTTATCATTGTCATCATGTGAAACATTGAAGTGTCTCATTTAAATCAAATTGTATTCCCGCTTGTGCTTAACATATGTGAAGTGCCCTCAAAGCTTCCTTGAAAAAGTGCAATAGCCCCAGCAACACCTGGGAATCCCTGGGCCAAGACCGCCTGAAGTGGAGGAAAAGTATCTGGGAAGGAGCTGAGTTTCATCACCGAGGGCAAGCTGAGGCCAAGCATTGGTAGCGAAAGGAGCGTGCAGGACCCCAGCCAGGCACCCCATCCATCCACTCCTCCAATTACCATCTACCCGTCACATGGGAACTCATTTTTTACGTGTAAGCAAGTCATCCTACACTCGAAGGGGCTGCCTAAGAAGAAGAGTCTATGTCAGAGTGCATTTGAATGCTGCAGATGGTTGGCACACAAAAGCTGATAGAACTGAACCTTTTATGCTTTGGATTCCAAAGTGCTCTAATGCAGAAAATTATTGAGTAAAATTAAATGTACAGAGGCATTTATATACAAATTTCATCAAAGTGAATTCAGTTCAAAACACATTGAGGTGTTCATGAATTAAAATATTTTTTCCTCAGTTTCACAAACTAGCACAATTTGTAAACCTATTCCAACATCAACTCCTCATTGCAAGTAAAATCATATCAATACAATTGGGTCTGAACATCCATGGCAATCAGAGTCAGATTGCCGATCTGCTCTTGCTTCCTGACCTTGAATTTTTTCGGGCCTGCATTGCCTCACCATCCAAATCAGGCCAGGTAAGAACTGTGAAGGGCAGCCTTCGGCTGAGTGCTGCAGAATCAGATGGAAGGAGGCCATGGTCCCTTTTTGTGTGAATCAAGTGTTTTTAATGGTCCAGCCACTTTCAAGCCTAGGAGACAGTTGGTTTGCCAGGAAAGCAGTTAAAATGTGGGTGCACAGTTCAGCCAGTCAAGAGGTTGCGACCAGTCAGGAGGGAGGGGTGGGGGATTTGGCCAGTTGGGGAAATGGTGTAGGAAGAGAGCATTCTGGGGGAGAGGTGGCTTTTGGACACACAGGGGTTGTTGGCCAATCGGAGCGTGGGGTAGTGTCAGCCAGGTTGGGAGTGGGTGTTGACCGATCGGCAGGGGTGGGTCTATGTCTGGTCAGGCCCAGACCTTGAGGGGGGGGGGGGTGAAAGGTGGGGGAGACCGGGAGAGGTGGAGGAGAGTCCTGTAGGATGGGTGTAGTAGTTAGGGAGCAGAGGGAGTTCCCTGGGGATTTGGAATGGGGGGGGGGGGTCCTGTGGGGCATCAGTGTGGCTCTGTACCCAGCAGCTGGAAGTGGTTTTAATTTCTTCTAACCTTTTCTGGGTAACTATTGATGTAACATAGATGAAACCGTCTGAAGTTTGCAATTTAAATCACAGTTTGTGGATGGCTCACAGTGCAGACCAATTGCTCATCCACTTCCCAGGCAATTGCTGTGTAATCCTTACCTGGGAACCTCTGGCGAGGGGGCAGGAGGGGGTGGGGGCGAAGGCAGTGCACCTTTGGGGGCTCCGAGCTACGACGCCTTGGAGCTTGGAAGTTACAGCCCGATAATCTTACCAATACACCTGGCCCACTGCTATTTTACTGTTGTCATTGTACACAAGCTTGTTCTGCTCAGATTGTTTCCTGGTTGTTTCATTTCTATAAATAAATCTCATAAATTAATTCAGAATCTGAACCCAGCACAAGTTGAGTGTTAATGATAACATTTTCCAGAGTTATTTGGAGAGAAAAACTAGTATAAGAGGCACTAGTAATCTCAAATGTAAGTCGTAAAGGAATCAAAGGGTCTAATTTTCCCATGGGAGGTGGGAATCAAGAGTCAGGTCCGAACTTTAGTCACGTTTCTACTTCCATCTCCAGGCTGCCGGGGAGGACGATGCTGTGGTCTCTGGGGCCTCATTTAGTATTGAGGCAGGTTTGCCACGCACTTTGGCAGTCCTGAGGCAGCAGTCGAGAGGGCCAGTTCTGGAACAGACAGATTAAAAGGCTTGCTTTTGTTCACATCTCTTCACATATCATTGGCCTGGATCTTCAGATGGCTGTGTGATGAACATTGAGCTGTAGCGGGAAGGCCACAAAACATACTTACATTAATTTTAAGAATTTTCAAAATATTTCAAAAGTATTTCAAAATTTAAATATATTCCCCCCTCCCTCTCATTATCCATTTTGTCAACATATATACTCATAAATCCTATTCTAAAAACTGAATTTCATCCAAGAGCCAATAAATCCTCGAAATAAACAACTTGGCCTCAGAACTGCTAATCTCAGCAGATGTCTAAACTGAAACTACAAATGTAATCAACAGTGTTTTAAAATTAGTTACTTTTTTAAAGCTATTCCCACCTCCATGCAGTTGATGTAAAACACAATAGATGCTGAATCTTGGCCACCTCACAGAAAATCAGGAAACCTTCTGGAACTGGGTTCTTCATTAATGAGCACATTATGATCTAAATGAAGTTGTTAGTGGCAGTGGGATTGTTCAGGCCTGCTCCCTCGCTGCCCTTAAGAAAATGGCACAAGACAGAAATGGAGGTAGGATTTCTGGCTACGGCATTGGGTGGCCATTTTGTTAGCCACTCCGCCTCCATTCGAATCTGATTTGGGACGAAAAATTTTCAGTTGAGATCTCTATGGCTTCTAGTTCACAGGCACCCAAAATCCACTTGCGAGAATAATGGCAAGAACACTGTAAGAAGGAGTAGTTGATGAAAATTCCCTCAAATTACAACACACTAGTAGCAGTGTATTAAGAGGGATGGGTGTCTTTATAAGGCTTCCTTCCATTTTGGCAGATAAGAAAATGAAATGTGGGCAGCACGGTAACACAGTGATGAGCATGGCTGCCTCACAACAACAGAGACCCGGGTTTAATTCTAACCTTCGGTCATTTTCTGTGTGGTGTTTGTATGTTCTTCCCGTGTCTGCGTGGGTTTCCTCCGGGTGCTCTGGTTTCCTCCCACAGTCTAAAGATGTCCAGGCTAGGTGGATTGCCCATGCTAAATTGTCCCTTAGGTCAAAAAGATTAGATGGGGTTAAGGGGATAGTATGGGGAAGTGGGCCTAGGTAGTGTAGGAGCGGTTTCAAGACCTGTGTATTGAGTCAGCTTCCACATGAGGTTATTCCCTGTGGCTCAGCTCAGTACAGAGAGGAACAAACATGACAACCTGGACAAGATGGGGTCCGTGCCGGGGAGGGGGGATGGGAGGGCAAGTGAGTTGGTCCACCTGGCCAGGCGCCAGCCTCCAACAGTTGGACCCATGCGGTCCATGCCACCTGGCTGGGGGGGAGGAGGGGGTATGGGCAATGATGACATGTCGTCATTCCCCCCCCCCCCCCCCCCCCCCGCCCACCAGGCCGTCATGTTTTCCGATCAGCCAGCGATGTTGGCCACTGTGGCGGCAGCCGCTAATGTCCATGTTGCCCTGGATGAGGAGGAGGAGGAGGAGGAGGAGGAGCGTGCCAGAGAGGCGGCGCAGGCTGCCGCAGAGGGACAGGTGGCAGCCGCCCAGGCTGGAGGGACACCTGACCGACAGGACGAGGAGGGGGAGGAGGACGTCGCGGCCCCACGGCAACGGAGGCACCCGAGGGCGCCCCGTGTGTACCGGCCCCGGCAGTCATACCAGGACCTCATGGACCGGGAATGCAGGAGGAGACTCCGGTTGAGGCGGGAAACCGTGGCACACATCTGCCACCTACTGGCACACCTGTCACCGCATGGCACTGGCGGGGGACACCCTCTCCCCGTGTCCGTCAAGGTTACGGTGGCCCTGAACTTTTATGCAACGGGGTCATTCCAGGCACCGAGTGAGGACCTGTCCGGCATATCGCAGACATCGGTGCACCGGTGCATCCGGGCAGTGACAGACATCCTATAGGCCATGGCGCACCGCTACATCTGCTTCCCTGTGGACCGGGCCAGCCAAGATGCCCGGGCCGTGGACTTCTCTGCCGTGGCCGGATTCCCCATGGTCCAGGGCGCGATTGATGGGATGCACGTCGCCGTGCGGCCACCTGCAGATAACAGGGCCGTGTTCACCAATAGGAAGGGGACCTATTCGATGAACATACAGGTGGTCTGCGACCACCGCATGATGATCCTGCACGTCTGCGCCCGTTACCCGGGCAGTGTACACGACTCATACGTGTTGTCGCGGTCATATATCACCGGCATGTACGAGGGACGCCATCCCCGGCTGAGGGGCTGGTTGCTGGGCGACAGGGGCTACCCATTGCGATCGTGGCTGATGACGCCTGTACGGAGGCCACGCAATGAGGCGGAGAACCTCTACAATGATGCCCATGTAGCGACAAGGGGAGTGATAGAGAGGTGCTTTGGCGTGCTGAAGATGCGTTTCAGGTGCCTGGACCTCTCTGGGGGCGCCCTCCAGTATCGGTCAGATAGGGTCGGCTGCATCATTGTGGTGTGCTGCGTCCTGCACAATGTAGCCCAGCAGAGTGGCGATGTGCCGCAGGCAGAGGAGGGTGGAGTGGAGGAGCAGCAGGAAGAGGCGCAGTCCTCCCAGATGAGGGGGATGGGGGCAATGGTCAGGGCAGACGGGCTAGACACGGGCGGGTGGCTGTCCACCGTTACCGGCTGGGCCAGCGGGCACGGGACAGGCTGATAGCCGCCCGCTTCACTGACTAGATGGGCGTGGGAATCGGGTAGTATGGCCACAGACCGCACACCATGGCAACAGCCGACCACCCACACCCCCCACCCATCCACCCACCCAGCACCCTCACCCCCCTCCCCAACCCCACCCACCCCACCCGCATGCACAGCCCCCCCCCCATTGCCGATCCCACCTGCGACACAACGGCCGGGGCTCACACAGTTGCCGGTGGACGCGTGTCCATTGCAGGCCATGGAGGATGATGACAACCCGCCCTGCGATGAGCTCCTGGCTCCACATCGTTGGACTATGTCTGACCCATGGCCACAGTACCACCATCCACCCGGACCATCCCTGCATGCGGCTGTGACACTGCAGCGCACGGTCCCGTCCTCTGCCCGGGGGATGTTGATGGCGGCCCAGGGTGAAGGGGGCAGGCTCACCTGGGGCTGAGGTAAGACCACCCCTCACACACACACTTGTGCTCAACGTACATGACACCCCCGCACGCTTTGGACAGAGCACAAAGGCAGCTTCTGTCGGTGTAACATTGACTTTAATAACCAAAGGAGTTCATGCACGTGCCCTAGCCCCTAAAAGTCATCTGTGCCCTGCACCCGTGCCAACTTACTCAGTGTCTAATTGTTTGGCTTTACGGGCCCTTTGACTACGTCTACGTGGTTCCCCAGACGGCACAGCAGAACTGGAGGTGGACTCCTGTGATTCCTGCCCTCTGACACGGGATCCCTTTGGCGGCCGTTTCCTGGGGCGTCCTGGCCTAGATGGGCCAGGCTGCGGCCCGGGCGACTGGGATGGCGAGCTGCCAGCCTGTCCTGCCCGTTGCCCACCCGATGCACCTGGGATGGAAGGGGGGGAGTCCGAGGTGTCGCGGTGTTCCGGGACCTCCCCTACAGGGGGACCCGGGACGGACCACAGCACCTCCTCCTCCCTCGGGGTGCCCGAATGCCCCCAGGCCTCTACGTGGGTGGGGGATGCGAACGGACTGGCCATCCGACGCCCCCCCGACATCTGGCGCTGCCAGTCCTGGAGGCCCGTGCTGGTATCGACAGGGGTCTGCAGCCATGGAGCTCAGGGGATTGGCAAACCCTGTCTGTGACTGTGCGACGCTGGCTCGCACATGGCCAATGGCGCCGATGCCCTCAGCGATGGCCTGCTGAGACTGGGCCATGGCCTGCTGAGACTGGGCCATGGCCTGCAGAGACTGGGCCATGGCCTGCAGAGACTGGGCTATGGACTGCTGAGACTGGGCCAAGGCGTTGAGCGCCTCTGCCATCTGGCGCTGGCACTGGCTCATGGCCTCCTGTGAGAGGGCAGCCATGTCCTGGGCCACAGGCGCCGCCTGCACGGAAAGCCCCAGGCCTCGCAAACCGTTCCCCATGTCTGACACCGTCGCACCCATTGCCTCCACCGCGGACGCCACCCGTGCGGTGTCGGCCTGGGTGGCACGCATGACCGGCACTACTCCCAGCTCCTGGACGCGGGTGGACTCCTCCACCTGCGACTGCAGCCGCCGCAAGCTGGCCGTCACCCTCTTCGCTCGTCTCCGGTTCGGTGGTTCCATCAGATCTATGGGTGGGTGTGGTAACTCCAGGAACCCGGGATCCATCTGGGCGGCAGATGTTCGCTTGGGCTGGGCTGCCCTCCGACTGCCCGGCCCCTCTGCTGCTCCTACCTCCACCTGCTGTACCGGGACGGCTGTGTTGTGCGCACCAGTGAGTGTACCAGACGCCTCATCACTAAAGTGCCCAACCGAGGTGAGTGTTTCTGCGATGGTGGAGGGTGTTGGTGACAGCAGTGGCGTTGTGTCGTGCTCTTCGTCCCACCCTGAGTCAATGGCACTTTGGGGTGGGGATTCGTCTCCACCCATCCACTCTGTGTCACTGTCCGGTATTTCGTTTTCCTGGATAGTACTGTCCCGGGTAGGGGTGTCCTGGGTAGTGGTATCCTGGGTAGTGGTGTCCTGGGTAGTGGTGTCCTAGGGAGTGGTGTCCTGGCTCGGCTGTGACGGGGGCCTGTGGCTGCCCCTCTCGTCGCTGGGTGGCACACGCCTGCTTCGTCGCACCCGCACGAGACGGGGGTGTCGTCTCCCTGGTGCTCCAGGTCTTTCCGTCTCCAGTGGTCTCCAAGGGACATCCTGCGGGCGTCGCATGCCGGAGGGTCCGGTTCTCCCGTCTCCCATGGTGTGCGAGGGGCATCCTGCGGGCGTCGCATGCCGGAGGGTCAGGGTCTCTCCGTCTCCCGTGGTCTCCGAGGGGCATCCTGTGGGCGTCGCATGCCGGAGGGTCCGGGTCTCTCCGTCTCCCGTGGCCTCCGAGGGGCATCATGCGGGCGGTCTGCATCTGCGGGGATGGGTGCCTCGACGTTTGCTCCTGCGATACACAATGAAGCATGCATGGTTAGACACGCAGGCAGTGATCAGGTGATATGGGGGAGGGGGATATAGGGGAGGGGGGATATGGGGACGGGCTGTCGGTGGCTCACTTGCTAGTACGCCCCCGACCTCTGCATCAGCAACCTCCCGGTCCTCAGGTCCGCCAGCCAGTTCCAGGGCCCTTTCCTCTTGTTTGGTCAATGGCCTCTCATCAGCGGGGCCTCCTCCAGTCCTCACATGCTCCCTGGTGTTGTGTGCGCGCTTCTCCTGTGGGGGGTGGTGGCAGAGGTAAAAGGCAACAGTGTTAGACAGGTATATGAATGCACGCCATCGGTTGCGCGTGTATTGCAGAGGTTAAGGTTAGGGCTGGATTCACTTGGGGAAATGGGGGAAGGCGGAATGGGGGAGGGGGATATGGGGGATATGGGGGAGGGGGGATATGGGGAGGGGGATATGGGAGATATGGGGGAGGGGGGATATGGGGGATATGGGGATATGGGGAGGGGGGATATGGGGGATCTGGGGGATATGGGGGATCTGGGGGAGGGGGGATATGGGGGATATGGGGAGGGGGGATATGGGGGATATGGGGGAGGGGGGACATGGGGAGGGGGGATATGGGGAGGGGGGACATGGGGAGGGGGCATATGGGGGATATGGGGAGGGGGATATGGGGGATATGGGGGAGGGGGGATATGGGGGATATGGGGGAGGGGGATATGGGGAGGGGGGACATGGGGAGGGGGCATATGGGGGATATGGGGGAGGGGGATATGGGGGAGGGGGATATGGGGGAGGGGGGATATGGGGGAGGGGAATATGGGGGATATGGATATCGGGCAGGGGGGAGGCTCACCCTGGCTGCTCTGACGAGGTTGTTCACCTTCTTGTGGCACTGGGTGCCTGTCCGTGGTGTCAGGGCCACAGCGGTGACGGCCTCTGCCACCTCCCTCCACAGACGCCGGCTGTGGCGTGGGGCAACTCTGCGGCCGTGCCCGGGATACAGGGCCTCCCTCCTCTGCTCCACTGCGTCCAGGAGCGCCTCCACATCCCGTGACTGGAACCTCGGGGCTGAGCGGCGGGCGGCCATCCGGTCGGGTGTTCCGGTCGGGTGGGGGGGAGCAGCGCATCCTGATGAGCCATCAAGCCGTGCGGCGTGTATGACGGCGCACGGCGTGAAGCACGTGAGCAAGCGCGGATCCCGTCACGTCGCTGCTAGCCCATTCCGGGCCGGAGGATTTGCGACGTTTGGGGCGGCGTGATGAAGGTCGGATTTGCGCCGATAACGGAGAATTTCGCCCCAGATGTCAGAAGTAATGTCCTTTTGGTCAAGTTAGCTATCTTAAATCCCATTTGAGAACTTATCACTGCTATGTCCTAAAAATACATGTTTAATGGTTAATCGGGGCTGGTTTAGCACAGGGCTAAATCGCTGGCTTTGAAAGCAGACCAAGGCAGGCCAGCAGCACGGTTCGATTCCCATACCAGCCTCCCCGAACAGGCGCCGGAATGTGGCGACTGGGGACTTTTCACAGTAACTTCATTTGAAACCTACTTGTGACAATAAGCGATTTTCATTCATTCATTTCATTTAATAATGATTACTCAGTCCTATAATTCATCTCAATCCTTAATAAAATAACTTCTGTAAAACTACTCTAGTGACATGCTAACTATTCAGTTTTAAGAGGTATCATCGCTGAAGCCCCCCCCCCCCCCCTTCAATCCCCCCCTTTGGCCCTTGGCTAGCCCAAGAATAGGCCATTAAAGAGACTGAATTTATTGGAGTCCGGCTGATGTGTGGAATTTTCAACAGGCAAGAGCTGTAACTGTTCCCCTTTAACTAGGGGGCGACAGTCTGTCTGCCATTTCCGAATGTGGCGTCTGAGGCAACAGAGCATAATAAAAAAGACGAACAATATAAAGAGCCGCAAAAGTACAACAACGTGCGAAATAATACGTATCCATGGATGGATATTGGCATTCAGTCCCCAATTCCATATTTAAGAGAAAACGTTCTGTGCACTGAAACAGTTCTGCAGTCTTTTCGGCGTGAGTCTGGATGAGCTCCTGCTACTTGTTCCAGAGGCGGTCAATTGGCGTTGCTGCCTCCCGAAGTCCTTCCCAATCGGCCCGCAAGCGCGGGATGTGTGGAAGTCCCTTCTGGACATATCGGCGAATACGCTGGTCATCGCCAGTTCACTCGAGGTCTTCCGCGTCCACAATGGACACATCCCTGTACAGAATCAGTTCATGTCGGCCAATGGTAATAGACGCAGATAAATTGGTCAGAACAACATTATGCCCAGGAAAGTCACACACAATGCCTTGCTTGGTATAGTTGTTATAGGACATAACTCATTAATTGTTGTCTGATATGGCTACAACTGTTTAAGTGCCTTCCACACAAGCTGTTTGATTTGCTGGCTAAGGGCTGTAGCCGTTTCAGCATCCTGGTATATATCCTGAACGGCAGCTCTCATTTACCCTTTCATAACCTCAATCCCTTCACTTATCTCGGCAATGTCAAGGGCGTTCAGTTCCATTATGTATCTCAGTTGTCGCTTACCTATTTTCCATCTACTCCAGCCCAAAATCCCCCTCTCCAAAGCTACAAACAATCCTAGACCACAGCAATAGACAGGTAAGTGTAGGTTGGCGACATCAATCATAACTTTTACATGTCCATATCCTGATACTATCGTCACTGATTCATCATCGTCACTGATTCATCAGTGAGGGTCAAAACTAACCCGTGTCCCACAGTGTGGCTAGTGATATGCTCATCACATTCGGGCTTGGGAGTTGTCCGTGGACTCGTGGTTGTAATCGAGCCAGAGCTCGCCGGTGTCACAGTGGTGGTGGTGGTTGGCTTCGGCCTGGTCCCCACCCCTACCACGTGGAGTCATTGCTACCTACAATATCCCACCCGATTCTCGGACCCCTGTGCTGATTGGCTGCCTTCCTCACTTCCCCGATTCAAAGCTGTTAATCTATCACAAATAATCTCATGATTGTCAGTACGGTTAGGTGCCTGGCAGGGATCTATTCAGTGAATTACCAGATGGGCCCCCATAACTTACAAGTTCACAATCGGGTGATTTGGGCCATCGATGGCATGTAGCGTTCCTTGATCTGTCATTTTAAAAACAATGTCATCCTGCTGGGGGCAAAGGTCCAGCGTCCCAGTTTTCCGTATCACCTGTAACTCCCGTGATCCTGGGTTCCCAACTGATATAGGGCCCAGGTATTTCGGAATTGCACATAATTCGTATAAGCCGCCCCACAGGGACATATAGAGTCCCATCATAATAAAAACCTATAGCACTCCTCCCCTTTGCATCTCTCATAACATTAACAGCATCCCGACACACCCGCGTGACATTAGTATACATGCGATCACTGGACTTGGCTTCAGCAATGTCCGGCTCCTTCCGCATCCCTGGCGAGGTGGTCGATGTTTATGGCTGCGACCAGAGATGAGATGGGATCCTGAGGTGTGCTAGCAATAGAATCCTGTAGGAATAAGCAAACACCTTCCGGCGCTCAATTAGTATTATATCATTCGCATCATTGCCACTCCCTCATTGTATACATCCTCTCCGTGCCTTAGTCCCATATCCTGAGCCACTCTGGTGGCCCATCTACAAATCCAGATAAGTCCCATTACAAGTGCCGCAGCTGGCAATGCCATGGCTACCCTCCTCGCTCCTTGGGTTCGCCGACCCACCGGAGAGTTCTCTCAACCCTTGTGACTATGGGATGACTCATGAGGGTATGATTTCAACTGCGTCCAGTGCCGTCACCGCGGATCGGGTTTCACGTCTATTAAGGCACATATTTGTCCAGCGATTATTACTGCATAGCGTCCCTTCCATCAAACCCCTGGTCCCATTTTACCTGTCATGAGTTTGACCATGACCCTATCCCCTGGTGTCAGTAGTTTTGGGGTATCTTTTCCAGTCAGTTTGGTCCAATCTCTATGCTGTTGCTGTGCAATTACCTGACCCTTAAGAGCATGCAGGCGGTTCACCAGATCTTGCAGGCATTGGAGTACAGTGCCTTTGCTTATCTCAAGTTCTGCTCCTCCAGTTATCACCTCCACCGGGAGGCGCATTGCTCTTCCTGTCATTAACACAAAAGGGGTCAGACCCGATCCCCGGGTGGGGGTGGCTCTTTGTCGCAACAATTTGGCATGCAGGGCCCGTACCCAATTATTCCCTTCCTGCAATATAGCTTTGGCTGGGCTATTTTCAAAGATTGATTCATTCGCTCGACCATTCCCGGGCTTGGAGGATGGTGTGGGATGTGGAATCTTTGCTGGATGCCAAAAACCCCACAAGCCTTTCCCTGTGAAATGGGCCCCTTGGTCAGAATCCAGTTGAAGTGGCACCCCCCGCCTTGGTATTATTTCAGTAGCCAATATCAAAGCCACGGTACTAGCGGTGGCGTCCTTACACGAGAATGCTTCCACCCACCGGGTGAATTGATCTATAATCACCAAACAGTATGTTCTACCCTGTACCTGAGGCAAAGGCCCAGTAAAATCTAGTTGCAAGTTTCCCCATAGTCCCTTGGGCTGGGGGCTGACTTCCCATTTATCTTGCAGGGACGGCCTGGTTCCACCAGGGCGCACTGTATGTATCGCTGGCAGAATTTGGCCACATCCCTGTCCATTCCCTTCCACCACCAACATTCCTTTAATAGTTTGATCATATTGTCTCTCCCTGTGTGCGCTTGTCCGTGGTATATGTCTAACAGGGATTGTTGCACGGCCTCGGGGGCTATTATCTTTCCCTCTCTCCTCCATATTCCATCATGGCCTATCCGTCTCCCGTTATTTCTCAACCCCCCTTTTTCCTCCACTAGAGCTTGTTTTTGCACCTGCCTTACATTAATATCAGCATTGCCTGCGGCCTCCACAGCTGCTATTCCTGGAATCTGCATCCCCACCCGTTCCTGTTCTAATAGAACCCTCGGAGCCTGATCGGCCCAACTGTTACCTTACTGCGCATAATTCTCCATTCTCCGATGGTCCTAGATCTTAATCACGGCTGCTTTTAAGGGCTGCCAGGTGGCAGGATCAAGTCCCTGATTAAACTCTCATGCTGTATGTGCCCTCCACTGGAGGTCACAAACCCCCGCCTACTCCAAGCTGTCATATACTCATGAACTACGCCAGAAGCGTCCCGACTGTCGGTGTACACATTTATTCACTTTCCCTTGCCCCATTCCAGGGCCTTTGTTAGAGTTATTAATCCAGCTATTTGTGCTGAGTGATTCTCGGGGATCTGTTCTCCTGCAATCAACTCACCTTCAGTATCCACTAGAGCCCATGCAGTATGGGGTTCCCCTCCTATATACTTCCTAGCTCCATCCACATACAAGTTGCTCACTCCCTCTCCCACCAGTGGCTCTTCTGCCAAGCCTCCACTAGTGTCCTCCTCTACTTCCACAGCACATTCATACTCCATTCTTTGTATTGTTAACCCTATCGTGGGATTTTCCCTCATATCTTTACAGATTTCCACGTCTGTCCCCAGGTAAAATATTAGCTTCCCACTTTGATCGTCTACTACCCTAGACACCCTTCAGTCTTCCAGCCTCTAAGAGTTGAACAATAGTATGAGGGCTATGGAGGATTATCTTACCCATCAGGGCGATGGGTTCTGATGCATTTATTGCCCATGAAGCGCAAGCCAAAACCCGCACACATTGGTGCATGCCTGTGGCTACCGCATCCATTTGGGCAGAATAGTATCCCACTGGTCTTAATTCATCCCCATGCCTCTGGGCTACTACATCAGCCTATGTTCCACTAGTCTCCTGGCAGGAGATGTGGAATGGCTTATTAAGGCCCGGCCACCCCTGGGTGGGTCCCTTCACCATTACTTGTGGAGATTGCAAAAGCCTGCATCTCCTCCCCGCACTCTACTTTGTCTTTGCTAGCCCTTCCCCCCTTTGCTAAATCTTGTAGGGGTTTCACAAGGGTTGTTTACCCCTCCACTAGATTTTAAATCATGTCGGCTATTGCTGCACTACTGAAAGTCACTTAGAAATTCTCAAATCCTTGAAGCTACTGCAAATCTTGTTCCACTGGCAGTTACCTAGAAAGTAAAACACAAAAGATCCATTTGGACAAGTCAATATTAAAATTTGCAATTCCTGTGAAAAGAAAACCTCTTCAGCTGTCAATTCAAAATTAAAATTCTTAATGCCTGTAAAAAAAACCACTTCAGCTGTTAACAGATAAGGGTTAATTATCTGCTGTATAAAGAAAGGCAGCGTAAAAGCATTCAACTGGACGTCATTACGTCACCACCCTCCTTTGTTTGACTTAACCAGAAACACGAGGAGGGATTGTTATCATTCACTCATCTACACCCATTTTTGTTCCCTCAAAATTTGTTTCCTTTCTTCCTATCAGTATCAATTGTGTCAGGAATAATTATTTTTCAACCTGACCCAAAGTTTTAACACAAAATCAACCCAATACAGGATCAGCCATAATCAATTTAGATATTTCAAACTCCAATCAATCCTATTAAATTAAAATGGCCTCATTCTTACATGTGTGAATTTATATCTGGATTAAAATTCCCACATGTGATGCAGAAATATCCTGGAAACATGCCTCTGGCCAGAAAACATGACTTCAGGTTTTTGTCAACTGTTTGGACTTGAAGCACTTAAATGATTAAACATCAAAAAAAAGAAAACACAACTTCAGGCAGCAAGTGTTTTGAAACAAAAATAATAATTCCTCAGAAAGATAAATCTTAATAATAACATTACTGTACAAATCTCCTCCAAACAAATGAAACACAATACTTCTGCTAGTAAAGTTCACAGCAGCCTTTGTTCTTGCTCACCGCAAGCTGACACTCTTTCGGTTAAAGTAATGAACAAGGTTCACTGCCCTTTTTCATTGTAAACCTTAAACTGTTTGTTTGATTCATTTATCTTTCTTTTTTCCATTTAATCCAATCCTCAACACCTGATTTCATAGGCATCACCTATCCTTTAGTAAATTTAAATCTCAAAGGCATTTCGCTCAAACACATTATGAGCGACCAAGCCTTTGTTCCCTACAGGGGTGATGCATGCTTAGAATATCTACGTTTAACTGGTGTTATTGAATTTCAATACATCCACAATTTAATCTTGTATCAAGTAATTTACACACATGTTTTGGGACAATTTAAAAAACAACCAATAGCATGCTAAAACAGTTCACTTTTGTGCTCCAATTCATGTTCCATTGTCGTTTTTTTTTTTTACCTCCCTTTTCTCCACAGCTGCCCTAAGCAGTGGGGTTTCAAATCCTGTTACACATACAACCTCAGAATAATGACACCAGCTTTGTCTGACTGGTCACTTACTCTGAGCTCCTCTAGGGTTCCCTGTTTTGGCCTCCATCGAATTGTCGTGGGGCCCTACCCTTTCCAATCTTTTTAACGCGCGGCAGTTTATCCTGCTCTGCTCATCGGCGTGGCACAAAAGTCCATCTTTGCCCACCCAACATTAGCACGTTCTCAGTGTTGCATGTGTCCACCACTACCTGCTCGCAACTTTTGCACAACTTATGAATCCGACCGCCTGATCCGTAACTCCTCTATCTACTGGGTGGTAAATTAAAATGTACTCACCCGTATTTAGGAGGCGGATCATTCTGACAGAATCCTGTGTACGCCCGAGCCCGCTGCGCCAAATGATGTAGGAGCGGTTTCAAGACCTGTGTATTGAGTCAGCTTCCACGTGGGGTTATTCCCTGTGGCTCAGCTCAGTACAGAGAGGAAAAAGCACGACAACCTGGACAAGATGCCGTATTTAATCAAGCTTGTTACGTGTACACGGAGAACAGACTGGATATCTGCCAAGACCTGTTCTGCCGAACAAAGACCAGAACACAGTACTTATACAACATTCAAAAATCAATAGCCCACCCCAGTTGGATGCGATCCAATCCCTGAAGCTGCTACTATTAAACTTATCCAATAGATTTGCAAGCAGTGTTTAAACTTCACCCAATAGAATCGCAAGCAGCGCATGATTGATCCTCATCCTGACAGCTGCGTACAATCCCAGCAGCCTGTGCTGACTGTTTGTGAGAAACAGAACAATAGAACCAGCACCCTGGATTGTTTCACAAAGACAAGATGTCAGAAGTAATGTCCTTTTGGTCAAGTTAGTTATCCTAAATCCCATTTGATTACTTATTACTGCTATGCCCTAAAAATATATGTTTAATGGTTAATAATGATTACTCAGTCCTAGAATTCAACTCAATCCTTAATAAAATAACTTCTGTAAAACTACTCTAGTGACATGCTAACTATTCAGTTTTAAGAGGTATCATCGCTGAATCCCCACCTTCAGGTAGAGTGCTCTTTCAGAGGGCCAGTGCAGACTTGATGGGCAATATGGCCTCCTTCTGCACAGTAAGGATTCAATGATTCTATGAAATATGGGACAATTGAGTTAGCAATCATCCACTGTGTATCACCCTTGAAAGAAAAGCAATTTTCTATCATTTAGAAAGATCAAATGTCATTTTAACTTGCAAGAAGGCTTGAGCATTCATTAAATTTTACCAAAATAAATCCATTCACAGACCTTTTGGCATTATAACTTTTGCAACTTCAGCTGAGAATCTACTCATTTTGTTTCAAAGTTATTTTTGTCGAACAGTCCAAGGAAATCAGTAGATTATCTCTCCTATTTCTGGGAATCAACACTAAATGTATTGGAAAATACATTAAATTGGCTATCCAATCAGGTAAGGATGCAATTCACCCAAAAGCATGACTGAGGGTGTGATGCAATGGCCATGCTACGCCCAAAAAGCAGCCTGCCACGGAGCAGCGGGGCTGATAAAAGCGGGGAGACCCCATTCCCGGGATCTACCCGGCCTGCAACACCTTGCGAGATTCAACACGATCTTGCAAGACGTTGCGATGTAAATCCTGCCCATTGAGGGCGGGATATCTTTTTAGCAAGTCTGCATATTAGAGCAAGACAGCTAGTCTCACTCTAATGTGCAGATTCCCAAGGTACCTGAGGCTTTGAGATTTATCCCCTTCGCCTTGGAGATATTGGGTGAGTTTTGTGTGGCATTGGTCTGCACAAACAGGGACCAGATGGATTGGTACTTGTAGAGGTCCCCCAGGAGATTGGAGGCCCCCAGCTGCATGCCCCTTGGGCAGGGTGGTGCCCGGGCACTGCTGTTGCCACCTGGTTACCGTGACAGTGCCACTTTGGTACCAGATGGCACTACCAGCTGACATTGGCAGTGTCAAGCTGGCATTATTTGTGTGATTGGGCTGGGGGTGCCATGTGTCGGTGTTGGGGGGTGTGGGGAGAGACCAGGGACCCTCCCATAGTGTATTCTGACTGGGAGAGGGTCGCTTCGAATGCCTCGGAGATTCGGACAGTGTACAAAATGGGCTATGTGCGGCCTCAGCCGCGCGTTCCCCGCTGAGGCCCCTTATACAATGCGAGTGGTGTTGTACAGCCATGTGTTCCTTGGTGCTCTGCATGCCGGGAAACATGGCTAAACACGCTCGCTATGGGACTTCATTTCCAATTAGTTGAGTTGCACCCTAATGTCATTTTGGGTGGGGTTGGTGGACGTTTTGGATGTGATCCAGACCTGTATTCACCCAAATTTAGGGCGCGATTTTACGGCCGCAATGTGCTTGAGCAAGAGCACAATGTGACCGTCAGATTGTGGGAGAGGCCAAAATCAGGAATCGTGCCAAGTGCCGATTGGTTTCCGATCTAACCCCCTCCCATTGGCGAAATCAGGATCCCGGCATGGCGTGGCGAGAAACCAATAATTACCACTTAAAGCCAATCTTCGTACAATTAACAGGAATGACCCCCTTCTACCAACCTCCCGCTTCCCCAGCAAGTGGTCACGTGACACCGATTGGTACACAATTTTTAAAATATGAAGCTGGCGGAATAGCTCTGTGGGGATCCGAGGAAGTGAGTAGCCATCGTTGCTCCCGGGCAATGAGCCTCGGGACACTGGGGTTACTGCCCCAGAGCTCGGGGGGGGGGGCAGACCAGGTGGCCAGATCCGAGAGAAGGCAGCAGCATTGACAGATGCTTAAAGTGGTGGCCTACGCGCAGGGCCAAACTCCACACCCTGAGGACTCGGCTGCCCGTCAGGCCAGGGAGGGACCCAGAGGGGGGGGACCAGCGACGGCCCAGAGTGTAGAAGCGCCGCTGGTCTTTCGAACAGATGATGGACAGCGCCTACCGCAGGAGGCCCCGCCTCGACAAGGAGACAGTGCATAACCTGTGCCATATCCTCGTGGACCTGGCATTATGTGGAAGAGGAGGATACCCGCTCCCGGTGGTCGTCAAGGTCACTGCAGCCCTGGACTTTTATGCCTCAGGGCCATTCCAGTGCTCGCGCGTGGCCCTGTGTGGCACCTCACAGGCTGCCGCCCACAAGCGTATATGTGAGATCACGGATGCCATGCTTGCCCAGGCACCTAACTATATAAACTTTAACATGGTCCAGGCCCAACAGGATTCTCCGCCATCGACTGGATGCCCCAGGTCCGGGGGTATAGGTGGCATACATGTCGCCATGTGCAAACTGGACCCTCAGGGAGTGCCCTACATCAACAAGAACGGGTTCAACTCACTGAACATCCAACTCATGTACTACCACAACATGAAGATCATGCACATGTGTGCCCGCTTCCCCGGGAGTTTACATGGCAGCTACACCCTGGGGCAATCGGACAACCCCGGCCTCTTCAAGGACCAGCGCAGGATAGCCCTTTGGCACTTGGGGGATACGGAGTACCCACTGAGCACCTGGCTAATGAAGCCAGTACAGAGGCCTGTGCCCAATGTGGAGACCCGGGACAATAGGTTCCATGTGGCCACCCGGGTTGTCATTGAGCGGTGCATCGGACTCCTCAAAATGCAGTTCTGATACTTCGACGACTGTGGTGGTGCACTGCAGTACACCACCTGGGGTCGAGTAGGGTGGGGGAAATCCAGGACCGCCATGCACAGTGGGCTGGGGCAAGGGATTGGGGGTCGGCCCACATTGCGGAAGGAAGTTCCAGAAGTGACATATTTCTCGGCTGCATCGCTTTGTAACGCTGTGTGTCCCCAAATGCCCGAGAACCTGATAGTGCTGGCACCTCTTGCCCACCCCTCCCAAACCCCCCTCACCCTCCACCCCCCAGTTCCCTCTCAGTGATCCTCGACCTGCTTAGCCTTCTGTACTCTACCGCTG
The DNA here is from genome assembly GCF_047496885.1 of Scyliorhinus torazame. Lineage (NCBI taxonomy): Eukaryota > Metazoa > Chordata > Chondrichthyes > Carcharhiniformes > Scyliorhinidae > Scyliorhinus > Scyliorhinus torazame. Next base: position 149,576,776 of record NC_092712.1, read on the forward strand.
TGTCTAGCTGTGTCCCAAGGATACACATCAGAGGTGGAGGCAGCCTGCCTATCGTGCCCCATGGCCTTCGATGCCCCTTGCAGGTGCTCTCTGGGGGCCCTGGGGCTGGAGGGCCCCGGTCCCGGTGAATCAGTCTGTGGGACCATCATTTGCGGCGTGGGGCCCATTGGGCCTCATTAAGTGGGCCAATTAACGTTTGATACCGGTGAGGGCCTCATGGGTCGAGCGTCGGGATGCTCGCATCAGTTCCTGCTCGCTACCACACTTAGAAACCTTTCCATTAAATGGTCCCTTGGGGTTAGGGTTAGGGTTTTTCTGGGGCTTGAGGAGCCTCTCACCTGTCAATCCCCAACTACCCACCCAACACAAGAATTATCAGATCTATAACCGCGAGTAAGAACTGCCGCCAGTGGGCTTTTATAAAGCACTTGTATCCACGTAACAAACTTTCCCCCAACCTGAACTTCTGCAGCATATAAAATAAATAATTCCATTCCACCTGATCAAAAGCTTTCTCTGCCTCCATAGACTAACCCATCTAACACCCATTTTGAAAGACTTGAATGATATTTAATAACCTTCTGACATGGTTACATGAATTTTGGCCCTTTATGAACCCTGTCTGATCGCCCAGGATGATCATAGGGAGAATTCTTCCTTGGTGCCGCGCTAGTACCTTAGGCAACAATTTCAAATCTACATTCAGGAGCGATATTGGCCTTTAGGATACACACTTCTCAGGACTCTTGCCTGCCTTCAAAATTATGGAAATATTTGCTTCACGGAGCATCTGTAGCAGCAGACCTGCTTCAAATGAGTCACTATACATGCCAATCAACGGATCTATTAGAAAGTCTTTAAACTTCTTATAAAATTCACTCCCAAAACCATTGGGCCCTGGGACCTTACCAGATTGAAGCTTCCTCAGCGCAAGAGCGTGAAATGGGAGAATTCGGGATTGACCTTCGGTCTTCAGAAATTGGTGGGAGTTTAAGGAAGGAGAAGAAATGCTCCCCAATTGTCAATGTATCTCCAGGCTGGTCTGGTTTACATAAATAGGCATAAAAACCATTAAATGTCTTCTTAGTGTCCCCTGTTTTAATCATCCGATTACCTTTGGAATCTAGCACAGAGGGAATAACCCTACAGCCTGCTCTCTTACAAGTAAGAAAAGCCAGGTATCTACTCGGTTTGTTTCCAAACTCATATTACTTTTGTTTGGCAAATTCTAAACTGCTCTCAGCACATTGAGTCAACAAGGAATCCAGTGTCGTTCAAATTGCATTAATTTCTTTCAGCAACAAATGGCTAGGATTCCTGCCATATTCCCTCTGATTCAGCCAATTTTACTTCCAACTGGCGCTGTCGCTCCAGCATTTTACGCCTTTTGTTGACTGTATACAAAATGACCAAATCCTTAGCCTAACCCTTGCAATTTTCCCATAGGATTGAGGGGCATCCATCAGAGAGAGAATTGACTGAGTGGAAGAGATCAAATTCAACCTTAAAGCAAAAGATACATTTATATCCTTCCTATGGCGTGGTGCCCAGAACTGCTCAGTTTACTCCAGTACATGTAGTGCCCTCCTTAATCAAGGGTTGCCAATCATGCTTCAATTATGCCAATATATCTCACTGGGACAAGTGGAAGAGGTAGGCCCCAATTATTACCTCAGCTGGAAACAAGGGGCGGGCTTCTCCCGCAATCGGCGGGGCGGGCCGTACCGGTGCCAAAGAGTGGCGTGAACCACTCCGGCATCGGGCTGCCCGGAAGGTGCGGAATCCTCCGCACTTCCGGGGGCTAGGCCGGCGCTGGAGGGGTTGGCGCTGCGCCAACCGGTGGCGAAGGCCTCTGCCGGCCGGAGCAAGTTGGCGCATGCGCACGAGCGTCAGCATGTTCTGGCACATGTGCAAAACCGCTGGTGTGATTCCTGCGCATGCGCAGGGGGTTTCTTGCCCGCGCCGACCATCGCGGAGCCTTACAGAGGCTGGCGCGGAGGGTGCCACTACAGCACAGGCCCGCCCACAGATCGGTGGGCTCCGATCGTGGCCCAGGCCATGGTGGGGGCCCCCCTGGGGCCGGATCCCCCCGCACCCCCCTGAGGACTCCGCAAGCCGCCCTCAAAGCCAGGTTCTGCCGGTATGGACCTTGTCTAATCCATGCCGGCGGAACTGGCTGAAAACGGGCGGCTGCTCGGCCCATCGGGGCCCGGAGAATCGCCGGGAGGCCACTGCCAATGGCCCCCGACCGGCGCGGTGCGATCCCCGCCCCCGGCAGAAAACCGGCACCGGAGAATTCGGCAGCCGGCGTCGGAGCGGTGGGATGGGATTCACGCCACCCCCCGGCGATTCTCCGAATCCCGCCCAAGGATTGAATCCACACTGTTGACATTATTAAGCACCACATTCTTAATTACCTGAGCTATCAGCCCAACAATATAACTTTTATGTACTTGTATTCTAGTCCATTAACCTTTTTGACTATTTTATGTGTTTGTGACATTTTGATGATCTATATATATGAATCCTAAGTCTCTTTGGATCCATTGTTTTTAGCTTTTTGCCATTTAGAAATGATCTAATCCACTCTTTTAGGTCAAAAGTAGATTACCTCATAGGAGGCAGTGGTGTACTGTTATTGTCGTTGGGCTAGATAATCCAGAGACCCAGGGTAATGCTCTGGGGGCTAGGTTTCAATCCCGTCTTGACAGGTGGTGAAATTTGAATTCGACCAAAATAAAATCTGGAATTAAAAGCCTGATGATGACCATGAAATTATTGTCGATTGTTGTAAAAACCCATCTGGTTCACTAATGTCCTTTTGGAAAAGAAATCTAACAAATGTGAGGTAATGCATTTTGGAAGGTCTAATGCAGGTAGGGAATATACAGTGAATGGTAGAACCCTCAAGAGTATTGAAAGTCAAAGAGAACCAGGAGTACAGGTCCACAGGTCATTGAAAGGGGCAACACAGGTGGAGAAGGTAGTCAAGAAGGCATACGGCATGCTTGCCTTCATTGGCCGGGGCATTGAGTATAAGAATTGGCAAGTCATGTTGCAGCTGTATAGAACCTTAGTTAGGCCACACTTGGAGTATAGTGTTCAATTCTGGTCGCCACACTACCAGAAGAATGTGGAGGCTTTAGAGAGGGTGCAGAAGAGATTTACCAGAATGTTGCCTGGTATGGAGGGCATTAGCTATGAGGAGCGGTTGAATAAACTCGGTTTGTTCTCACTGGAACGAAGGAGGTTGAGGGGAGACCTGATAGAGGTCTACAAAATTATGAGGGGCATAGACAGAGTGGATAGTCAGAGGCTTTTCCCCAGGGTAAAGGGGTCAATTACTAGGGGGCATAGGTTTAAGGTGAGAGGGGCAAGGTTTAGAGTAGATGTATGAGGCAAGTTTTTTACGCAGAGGGTAGTGTGTGCCTGGAACTCGCTACCGGAGGAGGTGGTGGAAGCAGGGACGATAGTGACATTTAAGGGGCATCTTGACAAATACATGAATAGGATGGGAATAGAGGGATACGGTCCCAGGAAGGGTAGAAGATTGTAGTTTAGTCGGGCAGCATGGTCGGCACGGGCTTGGAGGGCCGAAGGGCCTGTTCCTGTGCTGTACATTTCTTTGTTCTTTGTTCTTTGTCCTTATCTGGTCTGGCCTAATATGACTCCAGATCCACAGCAATCTGGTTGACTCTTAAATGCCCTCGGGGTGGGCAATAAATGCTGGCCCAGACACCGACACCCACATCCCATGAACAAATTTGTTTTTAAAATTCCTTAATTGCCAAGCTTTGCCCATTCACTTATTCTATTAATATCACTTTGTAATTTTGTTTCCATCTGCACTGCTTATAATGCCACCTGCTTTTGTGACTATGGAAAATGTGACTATGCAGCCTACTTTCCTATCATCTAAACTATTAATAAATTCAGTTAAAAAATTGGGCCTCAACAGGATTCTTGCAAGACACTAGTCACATCCTTCCAATTAGGGTACCTGGCTATTATTCCTATTTTCTCCCTCCTGTCACTGAGCCAATTTCCTAATCAGGCCAATAATTTGCCTTTAATTCAACTTTAACTAACAGTCTTATGAAGAATCTATGAAGAACCTTCTGAAAGTCCCATATAAATAATATCCATACGACATTCCCTTTTTCACCACTTTAGTCATCATTCAAAAGATTTGATCAGGATCATCAGGCCCTTTACAAATCTATGTTGGCTGTCTCTGATCATCTGAACATTTTCAAGATGTTCAGTCACTCTATACTTGATTACAGACTATAGTAACTTCCCGACTAGGTGAACTAGAATTCACAGTTTCTTCCTCTCATCTTGTTTAAGTAACTCAGAGACACACTAGCAATTTTTCAATCTAAAGGAATGGATACTGAATCAGGAGACCTTTAAAAGATTATAGTTCGGGCATCTGCAATGTTCTCATATACTTTCTTTGAAACACTGGGATGGAAATCATCTGATCCTAGAGGGTGTCACTTATTTGCATCTATAGTTCCTTCATCATTGTTATTTTATTTAGATTAAATTTAATGAGTTCCTGTCCCTGATTCAATATTGGTTTCCTTGGGATGTTCAGCATGCAATCCTCTCCCTTTACTGTTAATACCGATGCCAAGTAATTATTCCAAATTCATCAATAACAATCAAATCATTACCAGTTTTCAAGAGATCCAAATTGCTTCCATCATCATTTTTCAAATGTAATCATAAAGTTTTAATGTTAATTTTGATATTCCTTACAGGTTTCTTTTCATATTTCCTCACAGTCTCACTTATTACTTGCTTTGTCACTCTTTGCTGTTATTTCACCCATTGCCAGATTTGCGTTACGTTTTGCATTTTGGGGCAGAATCGTCCTAAAATTCCACAGAGTGTTGGATCAGGTGAGGAAAGCAGTGTGAAAGTCGCCAGCTTCACAGACGGCTTTTCCCGTCTGATTTAACGGTACTCCGTACAATTTGAAAGTGCTGGCACGGATCAAACAGCCATCTGGATGGGCGGGGCATAAAGACACTGATAAAGCCCAGAATCTGACATCAGGGCACCATTTCTAAGGGTTCCCGAATCTCAAAGTTTAATTCAAGTAACCCCCCCCCCCCCCCCCCACCATGGACATTGGACCCCCACAGACATCGGGCCACCCCCCCACAGATATCTGTGCACCTCCCCCACAAACATCAGGGCCCCCACAGAGGATAAGGGGAACACCCCCATATGCAGAAGGGGACTCCCCCATATTTGGAGTAGGGTAAACCCCTCTAGCATTTCCTGCTAGCAGTTGCCTCCACCCCATGGGGCACTGCTAGAGTGCCAGCAATGCCAAGACATGTCCCTGAATCCCCGGGCATTACAGGTACCTTCCTACCCTCGGCATTGCTATCACAACTGGTTTTTGAAAACCAGTAGTGATTCATGCCGGCATGACATCAGGCCAGTGGGGGGAGGATACATCGTGGGTGGACGTTACTGCGTCAAGCCCGGTAATTATATGTTAATATATTAAAATGTATCAAAATCAGGTTCACACCCTTTCTGGGTCTTTTGGGCCGCTGATGAGTTTTAGTGGCCATTACAAGATTTGCACCCATGATTTGCACCATCGCCACTAAATCGCAGCCATTGGTTTTCTTCCTCGTATTTCATCAGTCATCCATGGATTTTTGCGGCAGGTAGAGCTCTTGCCCTTTCAGAGTATTGATATGATCCCAGTGAAGAGAATACGGACCAGGCTGGATAATTGTTAGGATTCAGCTTGATAGATAATCGTCATTTAAATAACATAATGCATGGAAGAACCACGAGTAAGGAGGTAAATGTCAGGACTCCAATATTAAATTGAGACAGCAAAACAATCTCTACTATACAAAGTTGGACAAAACAAGAATGACTAAATCAAAACACTAAGCAATAAGATAATGATTCGAAACAATATGAGCTTTTACCCCTTAATCTCACTCTGACAGATTTAACCCCTTTAACCTGTTTACCGTAACTTTCAGATTGCACTGCCAAGGAGCACTGTTGGCGGCATCTCCTGAAAGGGACAGGGCCTGAAGGGCAGCCCATTGGGAGAACTCCGATGCCAGCGATCCTTGGGGGGGGGGGGGGAAAGGGGCTTGATGATGGTGAGCACATGGGTGGTCACTGATGCCCCGATGTTAGCAATTATGGTGAGGGGGTGACTGAATCACCGAAGCCAGTGCTGGTGTGGTGAGGGAGCCTTGACTGTTCCTCAAGAGTGCTTGACTTTGTGATCAGGCGCCCTTGATTGGATATGCTAAATTGTCCCTAGTGGGGTTACAGGTATAGAGTGGGGGATTGGGCCTAGGTTAGGGTGCTCTTTCTGAGGGTTGGTGCCTACTTGATGAGCTGAATGGTCTTCTTCTTCACTGTAGGGATTCTGTGATATTGGCACCTCAATCTCTGGCATTGGAGAAAGTGCAGAAGACGTTTAAAAGAATGGTTTCAGGGTTGAGAAACTTCAATTATGAGGACAGATTGGAAAGGTTGGTGTCATGTTCTGTGGATTGGCCGATATGAATGATGCACTATAGAACATCTAGTTCTTGACTAGTTCAAATAATTAATTATGAAACAAATGCGTGGTAAAGATAACTGAAATAAATATATAACAAACTACTAACACTAACTAATTATTCAAGTGCTACTGCAAAATAAGTCTATCCACCAACACGACTTACTCCCAACTCCCCGAGGCACAGAGTCACATGGTAGGTTTACACTGCCATCTGTAGGTCAGAGGTCATGTACATTATTATATACAAGATTGCTTATGCATATCATCACAGTTGGGACTGTTCTCCTTAGAGAGAAGGCAGAGAGGAGATTTGATGGAGATATTCAAAATCATGAGGAGTGGTAGACAGAGTAGATAGAGAGAAGGTGTCCCCATTCATAAAAGTATCAAGAACGCGAGGGCAGAGATCTAAGGTGGTTTGCAGAAGAAGCAAATGTGGTGTGAGAAAAAGCTTTTTCACACGAGCAGTTTGGGTCCGGAATGCACTACCTGAAAGTGTGGCTGACTCAATCGAAGCATTTAAGAGGGCATTAGATGATTACTTGAAAAGAAACAATATTAAGGGTACGGGGAAAAGCCGGAGGAATGGTACTGAGTCGTAATGCTCATTTGGAGAGTTGGGGCAGACACGATGAGTCAAATAGCCTCCTTCTGCATTGCAACAATTCTGTGATTATTTGACTTGAAGAAAACCCCAATATTGCAAGTGAATTTAAAGTAATTTATTGGGTTTATCATTTATTTTTATCTTTTTACTATCTTGTGATCACCCCTCAAAAGCCTCCCGTCCTGGCTTCTGAGCCCATGATTTCCAATCTTCCCTCATAACTCAGTTCTCAGACACAAGGGAATAATCTTATGGCTCTTCTCCACATTGCTTTGAGTGCCTGAATATCTTGTCTCTTAGCAACCAGCACTGTACGAAGCAATCAAGCAATGGTCTGACCACAGCATTCTAAAATTTAATGATAACATCTTGTATTGTTTGTCTCTACTTTGTAGATTAGTATTCTATTAGCTTTATTGATTGTTGCTCTGCATTAGTTGGGCATGTTTAGCATAGAGCAGAGCTTGCCAAATTGGAGGACATGCCCCCTGACATTGAAAGACGGGGTGGGGGGGGGGGGGGGGGGGGGGTGATAAGATTATCCAGGGGAGAGGGGTCTGGCCAAGGAGGGACATTGATTCAACCTTGTGCAGTCAGAGGCGGTTTATAAAAAGGCTGAATTTCTTAATTTTCTTTTTAAAATAAATTTAAAGTGCCCAATTCTTTTTTTCACCCTATTAAAGGGCAATTTTAGCATGGCCAATCCACCTGACCTGCACATCTTTTGGGTTGTCGGGGTGAGACAAACGCAGACACAGGGAGAATGTGCAAACTCCACACGGACAGTGACCAGAACCAAACCCGGGTCCTGGGCGCCGTGAGGCAGCAGTGCTAACCACTGCACCACCTTGCCACCTTTTAATTTTCATTTTTGAAAGAGCAAATTTAAGTTCAACATTTAAAAAAAGATTGAGTCAATTTGATCAATTATGCGACTCACCTGAGATTAAAGTGGACTTATTAAATTTCCTGTTTTGTCTTTACGAGAAGTATTCAACATTTTAATTAGCTGCATCCACATAACGTCATTGAGAAAACTATGCCAAGATTTGTAGGGATTGGGTAAAAGCCATGATAAGACCCAGTGGTGGATTTGATGCTCTGTGTTAGTTGTTGAACCACAGTGTGCATGGTGCCACCTTGGTACATGCAGTAAGTCAGTGTAGCGCACAATGACTTACGAGAGACGAATAGAGATGAAGTCGATGAGGCTTTATTAAGCGTGACTTGTTCCCCGCAGTTCAGCAACAGACTGGAGCTGCGGGGAGAACTCCTGGTTCTTATACTCCGCCTTCAGGGCGGAGCTAGAGATCAACAGCCAACCAGGACCTGGGATCTGTCAGCCAATGGCATCACGGCTTCACAGTCCCACATGACCCCTAATGCATACTACCACATTCACCCCTTGTTAAAAATGAACCCGGCGGGGTGGTGCTTCGCATGGTGGTAGGGGTTTACAAGCCCGGTCCTGGGAGGAAAAACTTTTGCATGTCATTACAGTGCCCTACACTTTGCCCTACACTGGGCTATGTACAGGGTTTGTGAACTATTTACAATATTCGTAAGAAGAAAAAAAAGAACATTCTCGTTAAAGTGCACAACATTCTTGTGTTACACCGATGTCACGAGTCGAGCGGGCGGTCTGGTCTTCCTTGTCGATCGCCTCAGCCCCGGTGGTGGTGCCGGTGCTTGTTCCAGCGTTGTCGTCTCCTGGAGCTTTACGGTGTCTGCTTCTGCTTCACTCCTGGTCGGACATGGGAGGAGGACCGATCCTCCCGGGAAGGGGGCGGTCGCGGGGTGCGCCGGTGGCAGGGAGGGGGTGATTGGTGTCGGGGGGGTGTGCGTGTTGCCGGCGGGCGCCAGGTCTCGCAGGGAGACCGTGTCCTGTCGGCCGTCGGGGTATGCCACGTAGGCGTACTGCGGGTTCGCGTGGAGGAGGTGAACCCTCTCGACCAACGGGTCCGACTTGTGCGCCCGCACATGTTTCCGGAGCAAGATGGGTCCTGGGGCCGCCAGCCAGGTCGGCAGCGACGTTCCAGAGGAGGACTTCCTGGGGAAGACAAGGAGGCGCTCATGAGGCGTTTGATTAGTGGTAGTACACAGCAGCGACCGGATGGAGTGGAGAGCGTCCGGGAGGACCTCCTGCCACCGTGAAACTGGGAGATCCCTGGACCGTAGGGCCAGTAGGACGGTCTTCCAGACCGTGCCGTTCTCCCTCTCTACTTGCCCGTTCCCCCGGGGGTTGTAGCTGGTCGTCCTGCTCGAGGCTATACCCTTGCTGAGCAGGAACTGGCGCAGCTCGTCACTCATGAAGGAGGACCCCCTGTCGCTATGGATATATGCGGGGCAACCGAACAGTGTGAATATGGTGTTAAGGGCTTTAATGACTGTGGCCGCTGTCATGTCGGGGCAGGGGATGGCGAAAGGGAAACGAGAGTACTCGTCCACCACGTTCAGGAAGTATGTGTTGCGGTCGGTGGAGGGAGGGGCCCTTTGAAATCCAGACTGAGGCGTTCAAAGGGACGGGAAGCCTTGATCAGGTGCGCTCTATCCGGCCTGAAAAAGTGCGGTTTGCACTCTGCGTAGATGTGGCAGTTCCTGGTGACTGTACGGACCTCCTCCACGGAGTAGGGGAGGTTGCGGGACTTTATAAAATGGTAGAACCGAGTGACCCCCGGGTGGCAGAGGTCCTCGTGGAGGGTTTGGAGACGGTTTATTTGTGCGTTGGCACATGTGCCGCGGGATAGGGCATCGGACGGCTCGTTCAGCTTTCCGGGACGGTACAAGATCTCGTAGTTGAAGGTGGAGAGCTCGATCCTCCATCTTAAGATCTTGTCATTTTTAATTTTGCCCCGCTGTGCATTATCGAACATGAAAGCTACCGACCGTTGGTCAGTGAGGAGAGTGAATCTCCTGCCGGCCAGGTAATGCCTCCAATGTCGCACAGCTTCCACTATGGCTTGGGCTTCCTTTTCCACTGAGGAGTGGCGGACTTCTGAGGCGTGGGGGGTTTGGGAGAAAAAGGCCACGGGTCTGCCCGCTTGGTTAAGGGTGGCCGCTAGAGCTACATCGGAGGCGTCGCTCTCGACCTGGAAGGGGAGGGACTCGTCGATGGCGCGCATCGTGGCCTTTGCGATATCCGCTTTGATGCGGCTGAAGGCCTGGCGAGCCTCTGTCGACAGGGGGAAGGTAGTGGTCTGTATTAGGGGGCGGGCCTTGTCTGCGTACTGGGGGACCCACTGGGCGTAATATGAAAAGAACCCCAGGCAGCGTTTCAGGGCTTTGGAGCAGTGGGGGAGAGGAAATTCCATGAGGGGGCGCATGCGTTAGGGGTCGGGTCTATTATCCCATTGCGCACTACATATCCCAAGATGGCTAGCTGGTTTGTGCTAAACACGCACTTGTCCTCGTTGTATGTGAGGTTCAAGGCGTTTGCGGTCTGGAGGAATTTTTGGAGGTTGGCGTCGTGGTCCTGCTGATCGTGGCCGCAGATGGTTACGTTGTCGAGATACGGGAACGTGGCCTGCAACCCGTGTTGATCAACCATTCGGTCCATCTCCCGTTGGAAGACCGAGACCCCGTTTGTGACGCCAAATGGGACCCTTAGGAAGTGGTATAGTCGCCCGTCTGCCTCGAAGGCTGTGTACTTGCGGTCACTTGGGCGGATGGGAAGCTGGTGGTAGGCGGACTTGAGGTCCACGGTGGAGAAGACCTTATATTGGGCAATCCGATTGACCGTGTCGGATATGCGGGGGAGAGGGTACGCATCTAGCTGTGTGTACCTGTTGATGGTCTAGCTATAGTCTATGACCATCCTTTGCTTCTCCCCTGTCTTTACTACTACCACCTGTGCTCTCCAGGGACTATTGCTGGCCTGGATTATGCCTTCCTTCAGCAACCGCTGGACTTCGGACCGAATAAATGTCCGGACCTGGGCGCTGTACCGTCTGCTCCTAGTGGCGACGGGTTTGCAATCCGGGGTGAGGTTTGCAAACAAGGATGGGGGTTCAACTTTGAGGGTTGCGAGGCCGCATATAGTGAGTGGGGGTATTGGGCCGCCAAATTGGAATGTTAGGCTCTGCAGGTTGCACTGGAAGTCTAATCCCAGTAATGTGGGCGCGCAGAGTTGGGGAAGGAAGTAGAGCCTGTAGTTTTTAAACTCCCTCCCTTGCACCGTTAGGGTCACTATGCAGAACCCTTTGATCTGTATGGAGTGAGATCCTGCAGCTAGGGAAATCTTCTGCATACTGGGACGGATGGTCAAAAAACAGCGTCTTACCGTGTCGGGGTGAATGAAGCTTTCTGTGCTCCCGGAGTCGATCAGGCATGGTGTCTCGTGTCCGTTGATCAGCACCGTTGTTGTCGTCGTCTGGAGCGTCCGGGGCCGTGCTTGGTCCAGCGTCACCGAGGCCAGACGTGGTCGCAGTGTCTCAGCGTCTTCTTCGAACCCCGTGGAGCCGTCGATGCTGTGGTCCATTGTTGTCGTCCGAGATGGCGGCGGGGGTGAACAAAATGGCCGTCCCCATGCATCGCACATGGCTGGGGGGGTCCCAAGATGGTGGCGGGGGTGGACAAAATGGCCGCCCCATGCATCGCACATGGCTGGGGGGTCACAAGATGGCGGCGCCCATCCTCCCCTCGTGGTGGCCGGGACCCAAAATGGCAGCGCCTGCGGGTCGCACATGGGGCGCTGGGGGGGTTGGGGAGCGTTTGGGATGCGCTGGACTCTTTCTTCTCCGGGGACAGCGGCGACCCCCCGGGACCGGCACACAGCCGCGAAATGGCCCTTTTTGCCGCAGCTCTTGCAAATCGCTGCGCGGGCCGGGCAGCGCTGCCAGGGGTGTTTCGCCTGGCCGCAGAAATAGCAGCGGGCCCCCCCGGGATGACCTGGCGTCTGAACCGCGCAAGCCTGTGAGGGGGGGGGGGTTTGTCGCGACGGGGGTCCACGGAGCCCAAGGGGCTGCCGCGCGGTCGGGGCCGTACGCGCGGGCGTTTTGCGCGGCCACATCGAGAGACGCTGCAAGGGCCCGTGCCTCTGAGAGTCCTAGCGACTCTTTTTCTGACAGTCTTTGCCGGATTTGGGGAGAGTTCATACCTGCCACAAACGCATCGTGAATTAACATGTCCGTGTGTTCAGCCGTGTTTACCGCCGGGCAACTGCAGGCCCGTCCCAAAATTAGCAGCGCGGCGTAGAATTCGTTTAGCGATTCTCCGGGACTTTGCCGTCTCGTTGCGAGTTGGTAGCGTGCGTAGACCTGGTTCACTGGGCGAACGTAGACGCTCTTTAGTGCTGCGAACGCCGTCTGGAAATCCTCTGCGTCTTCTATGAGAGGGAAAATTTCAGGGCTTACCCTCGAATGCAGGACCTGCAGTTTCTGGTCTTCTGTGATCCGGCCGGGGGCCGTTCGGAGGTAGCCTTCGAAACAAGTCTGCCAGTGTTTAAAAATTGCTGCTGAGTTCACTGCGTGGGGGCTGATCCTCAGGCATCCCGGGACGATCCTGAGCTCCATAGTCCTTTAAGCACGCTTAATAAATTGTAGCGCACAATGACTTACGAGAGACGAATAGAGATGAAGTCGATGAGGCTTTATTAAGCGTGACTTGTTCCCCGCAGTTCAGCAACAGACTGGAGCTGCGGGGAGAACTCCTGGTTCTTATACTCCACCTTCAGGGCGGAGCTAGAGATCAACAGCCAACCAGGACCCGGGATCTGTCAGCCAATGGCATCACGGCTTCACAGTCCCACATGACCCCTAATGCATACTACCACAGTCAGTAACCATAAAAGTGATGTCATAAGAATGCTGACTGTGGCTGTCACGGTTGTGAACCAGATGAAAGTTTGACCACAACACACAGCTCTTCCCAATGCTCAGTGAACAGATCGGAACATTATACCAGCAAATTTAGTTTCATACAATCATTTGATGGATAACTTGGAGTAAAGTTTTGATACAAATCTCCAAACTGTAGGAGAAGGGCCATATGTTTTTGAATAATGCTGAATCATCACTTTACCAGCATTCTTGGTTGACACTTGCACTTTTTATTGGGCTATTTTGCCAATATGTTTGTCAAGCTCAATGAACCTTTCTTTGCAAAATAATAAAGTACACTTTCATCAGGCATCTTTCACCACATCATACACATCAGTGGTTAGCACATTGCTTCACAGCTCCAGGGTCCCAGGTTCAATTCCCGGCTTGAGTCACTGTCTGTGTGGAGTCTGCACGTTGTCCCCATGTCTGCGTAGGTTTCCTCCGGGTGCTCTTGTTTCTTCCCTCAGTCCAAAGACGTGCAGGTTAGGTGGATTGGCCATGATAAATTGCCCTTAGTGTCCAAAAAGGTGAGCACAGTAAGATGTCTTACAACACCAGATTAAAGTCCAACAGGTTTGTTTCAAATCACTAGCTTTCGGAGCATTGATTTGAATGCAGGTAATTAAGTCTTTACAGATCCAGAGAGAGGGGTAATCCCAGGTTAAAGAGATGTGAATTGTCCCAAGCCAGGACGGTTGGTAGGATTTCGCTACTCCTTCTTGCTCCCCCCCCCCAACCCCCTCGGGTCCTCCCCCACTCCCCTATTAAGTCTTGGCTGCTTTTCCCTGGCTACTTATTTATTTATTTGTTTGTTAGCCGCAAATTGGTCCCGGAACACTCTGACGAATGGCTCCCATGTTTTGATGAAGCCACCTTTCGACCCATGGACGGCAAATTTGATCTTCTCCATTTGGAGACATTCCGATAGCCAGTCTGAAGCTTTGGGTGGTGCTGCTGATCCGCAGCCGAGCAGGATTCTACGGCGTGTGATCAGGGAGGCAAAGGCAAGGGTGTCCGCCCTCCTCCCCATGAAGAGATTTGGCTCGTCTGATACCCCAAAACCACCACTTTCGGGCATGGCTCCACCCTCATCCCCACCACTTTGGACATTGCCTCAAAGAAGGCTATCCAGTACCCAGCAAGTCTGGGGCAAGACCAGAACATGGGGACGTGGTTGGCCAGGCCTCCTTGGCACTATTCACATCTGTCCTCCATCTCCGGGAACAACCTGCTCATTCGGGTTCTGTCAGTTGGGCTCTATAAACCACTTTTAGCTGCGTTGACCCTCCGCAATACTTCACTCCAGAATCCCCACCCTATTTCGAACCCCAAGTCTTCCTCCCATTTCCTCCTTGTCATGTCCAGTTCGGTGTCGGCCTTCTCTAGCAGTCGTTCGTACATGTCACTGCAGTTCCCTCTGCCTAGAGGGGTTTCTCATGCTAACCACCACATGCTGCCGGGAAATCCACAGGCAGGAGTCCGCTTCTGGCGGGAAAAGTGAATGGCAATTACTGAAGAATTCCGGCCACTATCGTTTGGATGAAATTTAAACTGAGGCCCCTCCGTCTTCTCTGGTGGATAGATCCCACAGCGAGCGGTATTTCGAAGAAGAGTAGGAGATATCCCTAGTGTCCCGGCCAATATTTATATATCAATCAACATAACAAAAACAATTATCTGGTCAGAATCACATTGTTATTGGTGGGCGTTAGCTGTGTGAAATGTTGGCTGCTGTGTTTCCTACACAACAATCATGACTCCACTCCAAACATACTTCATTGGCTGTAAAATGCTCTGTGACATTTGGTGGTCATGAAAATAATTTAATCATAGAATGTTTCTAGCACAAATGCCATTTGGCCTGTACAATTCACCTAGTGCTATTCTCCTACCTTTTCCCCCTGGCCCTGCCAATTATTCCTCCTCAGATAATTATCTAATTCTCTTTTGAAAGCCATGATTAAATCTGTCTTCAACACGGTCTCAGACAGTGTGTTCTTGATCCTTCCACCTTCAACAGTTTTCCCTATCCAATCCACCATACCCTGCATTATTTTGTATAAGTCTATCAAATGGTGCAGCAGGGTGTGCAGTGGTTAGCACTGTTGCTTCACGGTGCCGAGGTTCCAGGTTCGATCCCCGCCCCGGGTCACTGTCCGTGTGGAGTTTGCACATTCTCCCCGTGTTTCCGTGGGTTTCGCTCCCACAACCCAAAGATGTGCAGGGTAGGTGGATTGGCCACACAAAATTGCTCCTTGATTGGAAAAAATGAATTGGGCACTCTAAATTTATTTTTAATAAATAAATAAGTCAATCAAATGTCCTCTCAACGTTCTCTTCTCTGAAGAGAACAGTTCCAGCTTCTCCAGTCCATCTACCTAACTGAAATTTCTCCATCCCAAGAACCATTCTCGGGATTTTTTTCTGCACCCTCTCTGGTGACTTAGCACTTTAAGTACGTGCAGCCAGACGGATCTTGCTGAGATGGAGGGATTCGGGGCCCCCGAAATCAGGAGTGCAGGTCAGCGATATGGTAGAGTTTCTCAGTCTGGAGAAAATCAAGTTCGCTCTAAGAGGATCAATACAGGGATTCACCCGGAGTTGACAGCCGTTCATCGATTTCTTTAACAAAAACTGAACGTCAGCAGTAAGGGGGGCAAAGGGAAAAAAGTGGGGGGTAGGAAAATAGGAGGCATGGTAATGTTAAATAAGGACAGGGAATTTAGTATACGGGTAATTGGGGATAGGGCGGGAGAAGTGGCTACGTGGTTTATTGTTTGTTGTTATTTTAGGGGGTATTTTGTGCGTCGACCCGCGCGGCTGTTTTAGAAAATTACAAATGCTTCAATAAAATAACTTCTCTTTCACTAGGAATTGAGCAGCATATTTTTCCTTGGTAAAGACAGATGTAAAGTATGTATTTAGTGCCATGTCTCCTATATCTATGCATAAATCCCCCTTTTGGTCCCTAATCACCCTACATCAACTTTTACCACCCTTTTACTATTCATATGACTTTTGCATTCTCACTTATGTTACTGCCAGTCTTTTCTCGTACTCTCTCAGCTACTCTTGTTTTTTTTAAATTCCCCATAAGCTTATATATTGAGCCCAATTCTTAATTGTATTATTCACCTGACATCTGTCTTGTACATCCCTTTGCTGCTTCATCTTACCCTCCATCCCTTTTGTCATCCAGGGAGCTGGGTTTATTTGCCCTCCCTTTCCCATTGTGGGAATATATCTTGTCAGACCCCAGACTATCTCCTCTTTAAAGGCAGCCCATTGCTCAGTTACAGTTTTGCCTGACAGTTTTTGATTCCATTAAATGCAAGTCTTCTTTCATTACAGACCATGCGCTGTAAGTATCCATGTCCTCGAATTAACTTTTTCTCATCTTTGATTGTCAGGTCTTGGTTCTAGAAGTTAAAGATATAATTCTGGATCATCTGAACAAAATTCTGAAATTTTCTTGAATGATAGGCAAATTAATTCTGTCGGGGATCAAAATCCGTTTTCAGTGGTCTCTTCAGCGAGGGTCCAGACTGCCGTAAGGCTAAAGGAGAATTTGATTAACACGGCTGATATCTTTTTTAAGAGATAATTTTTTGATCAGTTCTAGTTCTCAATTTATAAATGTCTGCTCAAATTGTCCAGGAATTGTTATTTTTGCCTCAATGTAGCATGCGGGATTTTCTGCACTTACTTCCAACAATAAGAAGTATAGTAGTTCCTTGAATTGAGAAACTTATTTTGGTTGAGAGCTAACAGTAAACAGACACAGCATATTCACTGATGTAAGGCTGAGTCATCAGGTGTTATTTTACATTGAAATTTATTCAGTAGTATTGTTCTATTTGTGTTATTTTCTGTCTTAAGCAATATGTTATGTAAGCGGAGGACATTAAATGCTTTGGCCCCAGCAGCTCAAAAAATCTGTCCATTCCACCCAATCAAAAGCCTTCTCCGCGTCCATCGCCACCACAACCTCAACATCCTGCCTCCCTGAGGGCATCAGAATCACATTAAGTAACCTCCGTCCATTCGCCGACAACTGTCTTCCTTTCACAAATCCAGTCTGATGCTCCCCGATCAACCGCAGTACACAGTCCTCAATCCGCGATGTAAGGAGCTTCGTCAAAAGCTTGACGCGACATTCAATAACGATATTGGGCGGTATGCCCCACGCTGCTCCGGGTCCTTATCCATTTTCAGAATCGTAGGGGGAACTTCCCCCTTCTTCCTCACCTCATTATATGCCCTCACCAGCCGTGGCCCCAGCTCCGCCTTAAACTTTTTATAAAACCGGTCCGGGCCCAAGGCCTTCCCCGCCTGCATCACCCCATGCCACCCATCACCTCCCGCAGCCTAATGGGGGTTTTAAGCCCCTGAAACTTCCTCTCCTCCATCTTGGGAAACTCCAACCCATCCAGGAACCGCTGCATCCCCTTTTGCACTGTCGGGGGCTCTGATTCATAGAGCCTCCTATAAAAGGCCTCAAATACCCCATTCACCCCGTCCGGGTCCATCACCACCTTATTCCCTCTCGTCCCTCACTCGACCAATCACCCTTGCCGCTGCCTGCTTCCTCAACTGATAGGCCAGCATCCTACTCACCTTCTCCCGGTACTTGGAAACTGCCCCTCTGGCCCTCCGCAACTGCCCCACCACCTTCTCTGTAGACACTAATCCAAACTCCATCTGGAGCCTCTGTCTCTCCTTCAGCAACTCCTTCTCTGGCATCACCGAGAACCTCCTATGAACCCTCAAGATCTCATTGATCAGCCTTGCTCTCTCCTCCCGTACCACCATCTCCTTATGTGCCTGAATCAAAATAAACTTTCCTCTAACTATAGCCTTAAGTGCCTCCCACAACGTGGTGGCTGTGACCTCCGCCGTATCATTCACCTCCACATAGCCTCGTATGGCAGCCCTCACCTGCTCACACACACCCTCATCCACCAACCTCCACTGCGGCCGTTGGGCCTCCCCCCAAACCACCCGCAAATCCACATAGTGCAACGCGAGATCAGAGACCGCGATCGGCGAATACCCTGCGTCTGTCACCCTCGCCAACGCGCATTGTCCATTTTTAAAAAGCCCATCCAGGAATACACTCAGTGCACATGGAAGAAGTATAAAAACTCCTTTACCCTTGGCCGCCCAAACCTCCATGGGTGCACCCACCCCTCCATGACAGGAGGGACTGAAACACAAACAGAAATCTCAGCAGGACGTTCATCTTGACTGTCAGTTATACATTATGGCCCAGTCATGTATACCCAAATGCCTGAACCTACTCCTGGCCAACTTAAATGGTAGGGCACTCAAATCTGACCCTCTCCCCAGAGCAACACTTCACTTTTGGCCATATTCAAGTTTTACCCCGGAAAAGCGCCAAACGTCTCCAATATGTCCATTCTCCTATCCATACATATACAGCAACAAGTCATCTGCAAGCACCGAGACTCTTATGCACTTGCCTCCCCTAACAATACCCGATCAATCCTCTGATGCCTGGAGCGCAATAGCCAAGGGTTCGATAGCCAGCTCAAACAGAAGTGGGGATAAAGGGCCCCCTGCCTCGTTAACCGGAAGTCTCCCAAACTAATCAAATTTTCCTAACGCTTATAACAACCGTACCCATGAGATAAAAGTGGGCCCAAACCCGAACCTCCCCAGAACCTCAAACAAATACCTCCATGCTATGCTATCAAATGCCTCCTCCACATCCATAGACACAACAACCTCCGGCACCCTGCCCTTAGACGGTGTCACAGCCACATTCAATAAATGTTTAAATGTTTAATATTGTTCGACAGCTGCCTTCCCTGCACAAAACACATCTGATCCTCTGACACCACCTCCGGCACACAACCCTCCAACCACCTCACCAATACCTTAACCAGCACCTTCACGTCTGTATTTAATAGGGAGATGGGCCTTATAGCTCCCACCTGAATTGGATCTACCAAAATCCATTACCTTGCATTTGTCCAGGTTAAATTCCAAATGCCATTTATCTGCCCAATTTTGCAGCCTATCTATATCTTGTCGTATTCTCTGACAATCTTCATCAATAGATTTAAGGTGAGGGGGAGAGATACAAAAGGGTCCAGATGGGGCAATCTTTTCACACCGAGGGTGGTAAGTATACTAGAGGCGGGTACAATGGTGTCTTTTAATAAGCATTTAGACCGTTACATGAGAAAGCTGGATATGGAGGGTGAAGGGACAAATGTGGGCAATTGGGACTAGCTTCGTGGTAAAAACTGGGCGGCATGAACAAGTTGGGCCGAAGGGCCTGTTTTCATGCTGTAAACCTCTATGACTCTATGACTCTATACGGCCCACACTCCACAGGGTCCCTATCCTTCTTGGGTATTAACGAAATTGACGTCTGAGCCAACGTGGCGGGCAGCTGCCCCCACTTCAAAGAGTGGGAAAACATCTCCAGGAGGTGTGGGGTCAATTTCGCCGTAAACCACTTGTCAAAATCAACCTGTAAGCCATCTGGTCCTGGCACCTTCTCTGACTGCATCGATCCAATCGCCTCCATAATCTCCTGTAGCCCCAACGGAGACTCCAATCTCTGTCCCTTTTCCCTTTCGACCACCGGAAACATCAGCCCATCCAGAAACCACCCCATGTCCACTCCGTCTCCCAAGGCTCAGACCTGTATAGCCCCCTATAAGAAGTCTCAAATGCTTTATTAATTCTCTCCAGCGACGTTACCAACTCACCCCCCATCCCTCACTTGTACTATCTCCCGGGTGACTGCTTGTCGCCTCAGTTGATGCAGCTGGCCTTCTCCCCATACTCATGTAGAACCCCCTCACTCTCCAAAACTGGCCTACTGCCTTCCCTGTTGTCAACAAATCAAATTCCCCTTGCAGCTTCTTCCATTCCGTTAAGCGCTCTCGGGTCGGGGCATAGAGTACCGTCAGTCAACCTCTAAAATTGCACCCATCAATCGCTGCCTCTCCTCCTTCTCCACCTTATCTCTATGGATCTTCTGCGAGATTACCTCCCCCTGAACCACCGCTTTCAACGCCTTCCAAAACGTGGAGGGCGAGACCGTCCCATTCTGATTGAACTCTATATACTCCTTAATGATCAAAGTCATCTTTCCACAAAACCTTTCACCCACCAGTAATGAGGGTTCCTGCGCCTGTGCCCACGTCAAACCTCACATACATAAAATGCAGCGTGTGGTCCAAAACCACAATCACTCCATATTCCACCCCCACTAGCCCCAGGAGAATCAAATTGCCCACCATGTAAAAATCTGTATAGGAGTACACCCGATGCACAAGCAGGAAAACTCCCTCCCTCCTGGAGCCTAAAGCTCCAAGGATCCACCACCCCATCTGGTGGAACAACCCAGTTCCTTCGCCATTCCCAATCGAAACAATGTCCTTGTGCTTGATCGGTCCAACCGATGATCCACGATGATCCAACATGCAGTTGAAATCACCCCCCGCGATTGATTTATGCAGGTCCAGATCCAGGATGTTACCACCATCCGATTAACAACTCCCCATCACCCCAATTAGGCATATAAGTGTTTGCTAACACTACTGGCGCCCCCTCCAAAACCCCACTGACCATCG
Source organism: Scyliorhinus torazame (assembly GCF_047496885.1). NCBI lineage: Eukaryota > Metazoa > Chordata > Chondrichthyes > Carcharhiniformes > Scyliorhinidae > Scyliorhinus > Scyliorhinus torazame. Next base: position 149,597,380 of record NC_092712.1, read on the forward strand.
CAAACCGACCCCCCGGGTCCTACGCCTCCCTAGCCAGCACAAATATCACCCTTTTACCGAATAGAATCGCAATTCCTATTGACTTGAAATTGAATCCAGAATGGAACGCCTGACCCACCCACCTCTTTCTCAACCTCACCTGGTCTTTAACCTGCAATTGTCTCCTTAAGAAACATTACCTCCGCCTTTAAATGTTTCAAATGCACAAACACCCTAGATCGCTTCACTGGCCCATTCGACCCCCGTACATTCCAAGTCACTATCTCCACTGGGGGTTTCTGACTACCCCGACGCCCCCCCCCCCCCTCCCCCCCACCATTTGAATCTGTCATCCTGATCCATCACAAAACCATCTCTGCCCTGCCTTCGCCCAATAAACTATCTGCCACACCTGAGTCACCGGGGTGGTCCCTTGCTACCTTCCACCTCCCAAACCTCCACCCCCCCAAACCAACTTCACCACAACCCCTCTCCCCCCATCTAGCTACCCGTCACAGCCCCCACCCCCACACTCCACACTGCTTCTATTTACCAGCATACTTGCTAGCGTGGCAACTCCTGCCTGAGTCCCCAGAGCATTACTCTGGGTCTCTGGTTTACTAGTCCAGTGACAATACCGGTACAACACCTCCTCCCCATTTTGATGAGGTAACACAGAGTGTGTTGAGGTAATGTGGTGTACATGGAATTCCAAAAGGCACTAGGGGAAATGCCATATAATAGACCTGCCAGCAAAGTTGAAGCCCATGGAATGAAAGGCACAGTGGTGGTGTGGATACAATGTTGGCAAACAACAGGAAATAGAAAGTACAGGTGAACCATTGCTACTTGAACTTGAGAGAAATATATAGTGGTGTTACCAGAGCCAGTATTGCTAGGACGATTGCTTTGTTTGATATATAGTTATTACCTAGATTTGGATGAACAGGGCACCATTTCAAATGTGTACCCGACATAAAACTTGGAAGTATTGTGGACTCTGAAGAGGATGGTGCTAGACACAGTAGTGGAGTGTAGGCTGGTGAAATGGGCAGATGACAATTAACGCAGAGAAGTATGAACTGATACACTTTGGTAGGAAGAACAAGAGGCATAACAAAATTAAGTTTGCACTTCTAAGGGGATGCAGGACCAGAAAGAGCTGAGGTATATTTTCACAAATATTTCAGGGTGGTACAGCGGGTTGTGAAAATTGTTAAAAAGGCATTCAGTCTGTTATGAGCAACCTCTGTAAAAAAAACTGGTTTAGCCTCAACTGGAGTAATCGTGTGTGATTTTGGGCACCACACTTTGTGAAGGATGTGAAATCATTAAAGAGGGTTCAGAAAAGATTTATGAGAATGGATCTAGGGATGAGACACTTTATTTACATCAACAGATTGGAGAATCTGGTCTTATTCACTTTAGAGAAGGTTGAGAGGAGAGTTGATAAACGTGTTCAAGATCATGAGGGTCTATGCAGGATAGATAGAGAAGTGTAATTTTCCATTCCTGCCGGTGGTGGGAGTGGATAATCCAGTGGCAGGCAAATAGTCAGAAACCACTGCCATAAAAATAGTTTGATTTTCTGCCGATGGTGGGTTAATGGTGGGTTAGTTAACCCGCTACCTGATAGCATGAATGCCATTTCCATTCATTACCATCTTATGAATGGTCATTAAAACAGCTGCTCGCCACTTTTAGACACTGGTCAGTATTGCGCCTGCGGTTGGGCAATGCAGGATATTCTGCTCCTGCTGGCTGCCATTATGTTCCACAAGGACACCACTGTGCTGTGGTACTCAGACTGAACACCACTTTCACATCCAAGCATTTTGACCAGGCATGGGGTATACGAGTAAGGTGGGGATGGGGAATTTTAGAGAGGCAAATTGGAAGGACTGCTGAACACAGGCTGTGAGGGAAGAAAGTGAACACAAGGCCGGAGGGGCAGGGGGTGCACAATTGGGAAGGAAGGCTTTGCAAGGGCTGTGAAGGGAGAAGGGTGAACACAAGGGGGCAATGGGGAAAGAACATTGTGTAAGGGTTCTTTGAGAGTTGAGGGCATGATGGAAGGGAGAGCTGCAAGGAAGTGGAGGAGGATGAGACAATACGGACAACAAAGGGTAGTTTGAGGGGTGGGAAGCTGGTGCCCAACAAGGGTGCATGCAACACTAACAAACAAGAGGGTCAAAGAGGAAACACACATTTGAATGGAAGGGGATCCGCACACTTTGGAATAGGGAGGTGGGTTGTTAGTGTGGCACAAGAGAGATGGATCATATAGAGACTCAGAAGGGATAGGTGTTTTGGGAGGGGACATGAAAGTGATAAATTTCAAAGAATCCCTGCAGTGCAGAAGGAGGCCATTTGGACCATCAAGTCTGTACCGACCCTCCAAATGAGTACCCACCCATGTCCACTCCTCCGTCCACCTCGCCCTATTCCCGTAACCTACGAATGAGCAATTTAGCATGGTCAATCCACCTAACTTGCACATTTTTGGACTCTGGGAGGAAACTTGAGTACCTGGAAGAAATCCACGCAGACACGGGGAGAACGTGCAAACTACACACAGTCACTCAAGGTAGCAATTGAACCCGTGTCCCTGGCCCTGTGCGCCAGCTGTGGTAACCATTGTGCCATGGTGCTACTGTAGCCACCTGGGATGGCCACTTCCAGAATACAAAATGGATGCTCGCAATGAATGTAGGGAACTATGGACAATGTTAGGAAAGCAAGCAGGCACAGAGCCTGTATGCATATTGGGAAGACAGCTCCCAGACGGGACTGAAACTGTAGGTCAATTAACATATTGATGGCCCATCTTCGGGAACAAAGGAAAGACACTCAAGCAACCGATACAGCTCCAGACATCCCGGCGCCAATTCCCAAAACCGAAAGCGCAAACAAAGCAAGGCCAACGGCCACCTAAGTCACGCCCAGCCATCAGGGCACCCTCCCCTTTATTGGTCAAGATCAATACCAGTGATCAAGATGCGGCCCAATTAATTGGGGCCAAGTTTAAGGCCTGCCCAAAAGCGTGCGAAGCCCCTTCGGGTATAAGAAGAAACCCCCGAGAATCGCTCTCTTGGATTTGGCTCTCAAAGCGGAGAGACCCGTCCACCAGAAGCAAGTAAGTCCAAGGTCAACGCTTGCTACCAGATTCTCAGCGGTTCTCCTGTACCACTTCGAACCCAGCAACCTCAGATCCGAACAACGGCCATTGTTCCTCTGACTGAGTGGGCACCCGAAGCTAAGTATAGGCGTTAGCATTAGAGATAGTTTAGTTTGTAGTACTTGTGCATGAGTAGATATTACTGTGTGTGTAAATAAATAGTATTGACTTTGAACTAACTAACTGGTGTATTGGCTCTTTGATCAGTATTCGGGTTTGAACCTTGTGGCAGTATCGAGTGATACCTGGTGACTCTAAAGCAAACATAATTAGGACTGAGGAAGGCGACCATATTGACCGCCATATTTAAAACCAGAGAAACAAAGCAACATTACTGGTGACTCTGGTGGGATTCGACCGAGAAGTGGCCGTGTCACTCCGAGAGAACCCAAAATTTGAATTAGAATCCAATTGGGAAAAAGAAAAAACCACAAGTGTGAGACCAATACTGATCAAAGCTCCAAGATTCAGAAGTATGTTATTTGCATGCGTACTGACAGAGATATAAGGTAAACCTGAGAGATTTTGTTGCGTAAAACTGTCGGGAGTTTTGTAGGCCGGAAAATAGCATAAGCCTTACCCGTGTTTACATCACCACTTTATCACCCCCTGTTCCAAATTCGGTAGAGATCCCAGAGATAGTGATAGAAATGGCAATGAAGGCAATGGAACGCCTTATGAACCCCCAAGAATGTGAGGTCGCAGCGACCAGTAGAGTAGGACAGTGTCGCATATGGAAAGAGGAAATCAGAAAGTATCTCAAAGGGAAAGGATGGCCCCTTTGGAGCAAATTCTGCGCGAATGATGAAACAAGTCCCGGAAATAGAGGGCATACTTGGTGGGAGAACCTGACAGAGATCCATAAGAAGAGCTTAGGGAAAGCTCGCAAGCCGATGGCAATCGTGTACTGCTTGGCACAATTGCGAGGCACAGAGGTCGTGAGGACGTTCCATAGAGAGATTGAAGAGAGAGACAAGAATAGTGAAGGAGACGTGAGTGAATATGAGAAAGAGAACAGGGAACTGAGAGAGTAGTTAGCGGCGAGGGACAAGGAGACGGCTGATGCCAAGCGGGCACACTAATCTCGTCTCGCCCATTTGAGCAGCTTTCAGTCGCAATAAAACAAAGCCTACCAAGACTCGCAACGCGCGGTGTTGGTAAGGAAGGAAACGGAACATCAAGTTGAGCAGTTACAGAAACATGTAATGATCTAAAAGCAGCCCTACGAGCACTCCACACTTCCACGACGGAACAAAGGCAGAGCTCGGTAGACCACGCAAAGTGCCAGAAGCAAATTGCAGAACTGCAATCTCTGCTTTCTGTCCAAAATGGGTTCCAGGACACGTTTGGACTCCAATTAAACCAAGAAAATGGCCCCGATTGGTAGGAGTTAAACAAGACTGCCCATAGATATGTACATGGCACATGTACACAGGACAAGCCACAAAAGAGAAAAGCACCCCAACCCCGACTGCACAGGCAGAGCACAACCCTATGAACCTTGTCACCACTCAGCGCAGGGCCACAACGGAAGGAAACCCAGATTTCCTATACACCACCCCATTAACCGTCACTCAATTACACCGTTCCTACCCACAGCGGACCCCCACCATTACTTTGCAAGAGTAAAACAACAGGCGACCATGTACGGCCTGGATGAAAAAGAGCAAGTCAAGCTCACAGTTTTAAGCATCGACCCTTCAGTCGTGGCAGCCCTTCCCGACCCACAAAATGTAGCAGGAGGCACACTCCAAGAAATGCATACAGCGATCCTAGATGCGATCGGCTACAACAAAGGAGGCCCCATAGAAGGCCTAAACAAATGTAGGCAAAAGAAGACAGAGCACCTCACTGCGTTTGCTGGACGCTTGTGGATACATTTCACAGCGGTGTTTGGAGAGTTAGCCCGCGCCCATTTGACCCCAGATAATATGGCCAAATGGACCCGCATCCTAGTCTCTCATGCGACAGAGGCAGGACAGAGAGCTTGCGCAAATTACGACCCCTCAGACGAGGCCCACAACGAGAAATGGGTTTTGAAAAGATTGTCCCACACTTGGGAACAGTCCATCCAAGGTAAAACAGCTTATGGCAAAGCAGAGGAAGAGCAGGCAGATGCGAACATGCATCCAGTTAGGAAGCACCAAAACCCCGCATGGGTAAATGAGGGAAGAAACAGCCCACAGCAAACCAAATCCCAGGAGTGTTATAATTGCGGCCAATTAGGACACTATGCACAAGAGTGCAATGCGCCCCAGAAGCAGCAGAGAAACCAGCAGACAGGCACCCTAAATAAGAATAGGGCAAAGCCAATTCACAGTGTTAGCGCCGTTCTGATAACGCAGATATGAACGACACCGACTGACGGTGTTCGGGCTCCCCAACTTGGGTCTGCGACACCCTTTGGGACAAGTCCGGTAGACCGTTAGTGGCAGGCACAGTCTGGGGACACCCCGTAGAATTTCTTTGGGACACAGGAGGGTCCCGCACCACGCTCAACTCCTCCATGATGTTTCAGCGAGACACATGGCCCACTACAGACACCATTACACTCAGCCGTTTTACAGGGCATTTGCAGCAGGTACACATCTCAGCCCCTGTAGCAATTCAGATAGGGAACATTAGGATTAAATACCCCGTAGTTCTGGTCGATCTACCCCAGACAGCCGAACGCATTTTAGGCATTGATTTTTATGAGCTCACACAATCTATCATTCGATCCAGTAAATAAATGTGTGTAGAGAATGGCAAAGGCAGCACGAGCCCCCGCCACGCTCACAGTTGGAGACTATGAAAATAGAATTAGCGCAGTAGGAGGCTTCTGGTTCGACCCTCGAGCCATTAGTCAGAACAAAGAAGTTAGGGAAGTCCTGCAGCGACACAAAGCAGCATTTGCACAGCACAAGCACGACTGTGGCAAAATCGCTGACTTGGTGAACATTACAGGTCCCAACCCCAAACCACAAAAGAAGTACGGTTTTCCCCAAGAAGCAGAGGGGGAAATCTCAAAAGTTATACAGAGTCTGCTTGATCAAGGCGTACTTCGATCAGTAGCCGCCACGAACAATGCCTCAATTTGTCCCGTCAGGAAACCCCGATGGATCATGGCAACTGACCATTGATTACCGGGAACTGAACAAAGTAACCCCAGTAGCAGCCCCCACCGCAGCCACGGGTCCCGAGACCATGCTCAAACAGGGACTACAGTCAAAACAAATTTCGATTTTGGACATTAGCAACAGCTTTTGGTCCATTCCATTGGATAAAGCGTGCCGATATAAATTTGTTTTCACATTACAGGGACAGCAATACACGTGGACGTGCCTTCCACAAGGCTTCCACAATTCCCCCTCCGTTTTCCACCGACAGCTGGCAAATGGTTTAGCAAAATTTTCCCCACCCGATTGTCTGGTCCAATATGTAGATGATCTGCTTTTACAGACGGACACAAAGGGAGAGCACATTTCGCTTCTCGACGAACTATTAGGACTCCTACAACAATTTGGCTGTAAAGTAAACCCCAAGAAGGCCCAGATTTTACAGGAAAAAGTGATTAACTTAGGAACAGTAACCACACATGGCAAACGCAAGATCGAGCAGAAATGAATTGACTCGATCGTCAAATTACCCCTGCCGCATAATGTCACAGCCCTCCGGTCATTTCTAGGACTGGTTGGCTAATGTAGAAACCACATCGACGGTTTTGTCACAAAGGCAACGCCCCTATCCAAACTTCTCAAGAAGCAGGCACCTTGGGAATGGCTTCCACAGTGCACGGATGCCGTGGATGCCTTAAAAAGAGCCCTCAGCACAGCCCCCGCATTACAGGTCCCAGATCCACTTTCCCCGTACGTACTTGAAGTTGCTACCACCGACCGAACCCTTTCGTCCGTGCTCCTCCAAGAACGCCATGAGCGATTAGGCCCCGTGGCAAACGCCTCACGTGTATTAGATCCAGTCGAGCAAGGATTTTCTGCCTGCGAAAGGCACCTGCTCGCAGTTTTTTGGGCAGTACAATACTTCGCCTACATTACGGGACTCAACCCCATCACCATTTTAACTGAGCACACCCCAACACAATTCCTACTTGATGGTAGTCTTCAGGATGGCACAGTCAGCCAGATCCACGCAGCCCGTTGGACCCTCCTCTTACAGGGACGGGACATAACAGTAAAGAGGACAAAAGCCCACACTTTCCTCGCTGACAATTTACACTATGCAGGCACCCCACATGAGTGTGAAATAATATCCACCAAGCACAATAGAGGACCCTTTGTACCAAAGTCAGCTCCCCCGAAACCAGGTACTACACCCCAGAGACCCCAGCCCACAGACACATGCGCACCCCTTAGGATCGATGTGGATGGCTCCTCCACAGTTTTAAACGGAAAAAGGATTACCGGTTGCGGTATTTATGTAGAGGACGCGCAGGGACGTGCCCTAGAAGAAATATTGTTAAAATTGCCAGGACATTTAGGCTCACAGGCAGCAGAACTAGCAGCAGTAGCTTACATTGTAGAACACCCCGACTCGTTCCCTACCCCAGCCGACATATATTCTGATAGTTTATATGTCTGCAACAGTTTGACTGAATTCCTACCACTGTGGGAATCCAGAGGATTCGTTTCCACAGACGGCAAGCCCTTACCCTCAGCCCCACTACTCCAGCATATCCTAAAAACTGCCAAAGATCGGAAATATGGCATCATTACAGTTCGTAGCCACCATCGTTCTTCCCCCCTGGTAACGTTAAGGCAGACACCCTAGCAAAGGTAGGTTCCAGACATGGTCACTTTTGGAACCCCCCCAAGAGCGCCCCAGTACACGCGGTTCAGGTCTCACAGACCAACATTCAGGATTTAGCAAAGGCCCAAAAAGAAGACGCACAGCTCAGGAAAGTCTTAAAAGGCAACTTCACAGCCCCCTATGATAAGTACAAAAACGCGTTGACAACACATGACGGTGTTATTTTAAAAGATGGAATTTATGTAGTCCCCAGCCAGGACAGGAATCAAATTATTTGCCAATTCCATGACAACCATGGACATCAAGGTATAGAAGCCACCATAGCCCACCTCAGACCTCTCTGCTGGTGGCCCGATTTTAAAACTGATGTGACTCACTACATTGAGAACTGCTTAATCTGTGCCCACAACAATCCGGACAGATACGCAAAGAAAGGTCAGCTAAGTCACACCCGCCCCGTTAATGGCCCCTGGACGAACTTGCAAATCGATTACATAGGACCCCTACCCCCCTGCAGGAATGGTTTCAAGTATGTGTTGGTGGTCATCGACGCCTTCACGCCTTCCATCCAGAACAAAAACAGCCAAAACGACTGCCAAAATCCTCACTCAGCACAACTTTACAAGATGGGGACTTCCACGCAGTATAGAGTCTGATCAAGGCTCCCATTTTACAGGACGAGTGATGAAAAACGTCCTTACAATTTTCGGAATCAAACAAAAATTACATATTGCATACCACCCCCAATCAAGCGGCATAGTAGAAAGAATGAACAGAACTTCAAAAGTGACCCTCAGAAAAATGGTGCAACAACACAACAGCGCCTGGGACACAGTTCTCCCCTTTGCACTAATATTCATAAGAAACACGGTACCCACGTCGACAGGATACACCCCCACACCCTCATGACCGGACGCCCCATGAAAGGGACAGAATATTTGTTAGGACTGGATTTGGCCAGCCCCACAGTCACCGCCCTCACCCATGAGAAAGCAGTTCAACAGATTTTAGAAAATATAAAAGCAGCCCAGCTTGCAGCAGCTGTTAGGCTTGGGACACGCAAGAAGCAAAGCAAAGTTTGCTTTGATAAGACGGTACACGCCACAGAGTTTGTAGTAGGGCAGCAAGTCACGCTATCCCTGTACAACCCCAGTTCATTCCTTGCCCCCAAATTTGCCAGACCGTAATCCATCTCTGATAAAGCCAGCCCCTCTGTATATAAAATCACACATCCCAATGGCAAGTCTGCGTGGTTCAGCATAAACCAGCTTAAGGCTTATGGCTCGCAGAACAACCATTCACACCACATCTCACTTGCAGCAGCAGATGAGCACGCCCTGCCCACGAACGACGTATTCCTACCCTCCCCCAATCTGTCTAGCCCATCCTCAGACATGACTACGACTCCACCCCCAGAGGCTCGACTCCGCCTCTCCCTTCCTCCAACCGACAGCGACAGCGATAGCGACAGCCCCAGCACACCACGCTATGATTACACCTCTGCACCAGGCCCCACTCCCAGTGACTCTGAACATGATTCCAACGACCGCTTTGAAATAACATATATTAAAGCCCCTGACCCAGACCCACCGCCCGACGATTATGGATTACCCCCCAGCAGCTCCAATCTCGATACAAAACACTGGCACCGAGACAACTCGTTCAGGCTCATCCGGAATGATGAGATGGACCCCAATTCGCCCAAACAGCTTTGGCACAACTATTCCAGTCACGAGTATGGCAACCGAGAGAAGATGATGACTTGGAGTCTGACTCCCACCACACGAATCTCTTTGCGACTCTGTTCGCTATAGAGCAATGAGGTGCCCAGATGATGGTAAAAAGGAACCGATGGAGATTTACGGTGTCCTTTCTGATGGAACCTGCATGATTTTTGTTATGTTTGTTTGTTACTGTGAATGTTAAATGTTGTTTGTACACTTGAAGTTTATCCATGGCCCCACACCACATCCTGATGCAGTCAGAACTACCCTTTTGATGCCAAATGGCTGTTAGAGGAACTAGTTTGTCCGCAGACTACCGATCGTAGCTACTCTTCTGCTTTGAAGATAGGCAATAGACAATAGGCAACCCCCATGACGATCACAAATTCTTACCATTCTTGCCCGGTCACTCAGGCAGTGGAGAAACGGCACTGGTCCCCGCCCTGCCTGAGGACCCCCATCTGATCAGCTATGCTCGGGTATAGCACATACGGCACTGGTCACCGTCCACCTGGGGATTCCACCCATTCTTGCCCCGCCGCAGCCCATACGCACCCCATTTGGAACTTTTAGTTCAAAACTTTTTTGTTTGTTTTATGGCGACGCTTAGGTTGCTTTCCATATGCTATTTACATCCCCAAACACTGGGATGGTACATTGACCACAACGCCCACACAGGCAGCGAGGCTGCTCGTGCTGTGTCAGTATTTTTTCTCGGATGTCTTGTCCCAAATATATGGTTTAAAAAAAAAAAATGAGGGAGTCTAAGATGATGACCAATTATAATGGGTAATTGGCAATAAACGGGCAGACAGACAGACAGACGTACGAGATCTTAAGCAGGATAATAACAGAAATTATGCTTGTGTCTACAGAACTCCGGAACCGCAGAAGCCTCAGGAAGATTATGAAAGAAAGAAGAAGAACATGAAGACAACCATCATAATCTACATTTGGATTTTGCGGGATCACTCCAGTTGTGCGCGGACGTGACCCCCCTGACCCCTGCCACACAGGCCATGAATGTTTCCCATCCCTGCCATACACTGTACCCAGAGATAGCAACCGATACACCGACCTGGTGTGACAAGTTCATTACCTGGTATTTCCTGTCCTACGTTGTAGAAGCACTATTAGTACTTGCAATACTCTGCAGTGTTGTTCAGACACTAAGGCTTAGGAAATGGCGGAGGAAAGCCTCCCGCACTCCCGTATACACATTCAGATCCCCTATTTTCGGACTTCAACAAACCCCCCACCCTCTTTAAGTGAATTAAAGTGTATCTGTTTTTTTGTGTTTGTTCTAATAAAAGAGATGTAAAACTCTGTGCTTGACTGCCAAGCCAGAGAGACCTGTGTTGCTGCTACTGTATAGTTTAAAATGTTGGACACGTTTTTCATGATTAAGGCTAGTTTAGTTAAGGACGGTTAGAGGTTCCAGTTTTTTTATTTTGTAATGCATGCCTGAATGTCATAGCGCCCCGTAGAATTTTATAATGATGTGTGTACATAAAGTAATTTAGGTAAAAGCTCCAGTCCATAGGACAGAATAGTGTAGGGCCTATCCTTGCTTATGGATCCCCGTCTTAGGAGGAGAACGAAGAAGATGCAGTAATTTGATCCTTCACGCTTCGCGTTGAGGAACACAAGAAGGGAGTGTAGCCATCTGGGATGGCCACTTCCAGAATACAAAATGGATGCTCGCAATGAATGTAGGGAACTATGGACAATGTTAGGAAAGCAAGCAGGCACAGAGCCTGTATGCGTATTGGGAAGACAGCTCCCAGACGGGACTGAAACTGTAGGTCAATTAACATATTGATGGCCCATCTTCGGGAACAAAGGAAAGACACTCAAGCAACCGATACAGCTCCAGACATCCCGGCGCCAATTCCCAAAACCGAAAGCGCAAACAAAGCAAGGCCAACGGCCACCTAAGTCACGCCCAGCCATCAGGGCACCCACCCCTTTATTGGTCAAGATCAATACCAGTGATCAAGATGCGGCCCAATTAATTGGGGCCATGTTTAAGGTCCGCCCAAAAGCGTGCGAAGCCTCTCCGGGTATAAGAAGAAACCCCCGAGAATCGCTCTCTTGGATTTGGCTCTCAAAGCGGATTTTGCTCTCTTCAGCTGCACCAGAAGCAAGTAAGTCCAAGGTCAACGCTCGCTACCAGATGGACGACCTTAGCGGTTCTCCTGTTTCACTTCGAAGCCAGCAACCTCAGATCCGAACAACGGCCATTGTTCCTCTGACTGAGTGGGCACCCGAAGCTAAGTATAGGCGTTAGCAGTAGAGATAGTTTAGTTTGTAGTACTTTGTGCATGAATAGATATTACTGTGTGTGTAAATAAATAGTATTGACTTTGAACTAACTAACTGGTGTATTGGCTCTTTGATCAGTATTCGGGTTTGAACCTTGTGGCGGTATCGAGTGATACCTGGCGACTCTAAAGCAAACATAATTAGGATTAAGGAAGGCGACCATATTGATCGCCATATTTAGAACCAGAGAAACAGGGCAACACTACCCCCCTCAATTATCAAGGCAATTTGGAACTCTGTGAATGTCAAAGTCCTTTGGTCTGGGACTTGAAGTCAGGAGTCAAAGAGTACAGATACTCCTGCGGCAATGTGGAAAGGAGTCGGAGAGTCAAGGCAGTCCAGGGTCTATGTGAAAAGGAGTCAGAATACAGGCAGTCTAGGGGGTATGTGGACCTCACAGTCAGAATATATCTGGAACATGGACAATGTTAGAAGTAACGCAAATTCCGTTTCAAAGTAATAGTGAAGAACTGCCATCTTACTGTACCACAGTAATGGTGCTGTATCAAATCAAAAGTACCCAGCTCTGATTCGGAGAGGTCTGAAGCAGTGTATGAGGAGTGCACTGTAGGGCTAGGGGTCCCTTCTGGGGAAAGCCTCAAACTTGCTGGTGTTGCAAGTGTAAACAGGACTCTGCTTAGTTAGGAAGGAGGAAGACTGCCTTGTTAAGAAAGCCACTGAATGCCAATACCATCATTGGTGCTGTTCTCGGGTTACTCAGAAATCAGTACCTCACCATCACCATCAATGCATCTCAAGAGTAACACACAGAAATTAAGAATTTGAGAATGTAAGCAACAGTGAAGGAGGCACAGCTGCAATGAAGGCCAGTCACGTGCTCATCAGAATCGGCATTTGTAACGGGCCAAAGGGCATCCATTCATTGACCATGAGCACCTGATTGGAAATTACTGTGCCACCTTAGAGATTGGAGTACAGAGCTAAGTTGGGTCACTCATCTCATTTACGCCTTATCATCCCATGCCAGGCTCCGGATGTTTCATATCGGGGATGCCATCTTGGCCACCATGAAACGAGGCAAGAAAAGCTATAGACCCTTACAGTTAGCATATGTTTTATATTCTGAGTTTCATTCTCTTGACCCCATAATCATTCAATGTTTTATTACAGAGAGAAGGCAAAAGCACAAACGGATCTAGGGCTCAATACTGCCTTTGTCAGAGTCCTAATGCAATAGAGGAGGTGAAGGGGGGACAGGCAATGTTGAGTGCAGCTCCAGCAGGAGGCCTTGCCTGAGGGACATAGTCAAGCGAAACCAGTGTATTAACAGGAGGGTCAGGAGGAGAGACCCAGACAATGGAGGAAAATTGCCAGATCCAGGGTCTGAGAGACAATGCTGGGCACATCTGCACTTGTCCCGAGCTCTGGCAGGTCACATATGCCACATTCTTCGTGAAGACCGTACGCCAGGTTAGATTAAAGGCTTTCTCTTGCCACTGACTTTGAAGGTGACCACAACATTCAAATACTTTGCTTGGAGGTGGCTGTTCTCCAGTTGGCCCCTGAGTGCCAGAGACCTGATATCCCTGCTTCCAAATGCTGCAGGGATGTGTCAGTGAGGTGTTCTCCAGAAAGTGACCCTGAGCCTAATCTAGAACTGAGTCTCACCATGGTATGTGTCTCTGTGCTGGCGGAGGGGGCGGGTGAGCACAGTGATGCTTCTTCCAGTGCATCTTCTTCAGTCTGGGGCTCAGACTTATGCTGGGCTACCTTGTGGACTTCAATCTTCTGCTGCCTATACTGGGTTACAGATGCAATCACGTTTATTAAGTACCCAATTCTTTTTTTCCAATTAAGGGGTAATTTAGCGTGGCCAATTCACCTAACCCTGCACATCTTTTTGGGTTGTGGGGGTGAGACCCGCACAGACACATAGAGAATGTGCAAACTCCACGTGGGCAGTGACCAAGACCTGGATTGAACCTGGGTCCTCGGCGCTGTGAGGCAGCAGTGCTAACCCTGCAATCATGTTTATGAGCAAAATATTAATGGGCCGGATTCTCCGACCCTGGGGATTCCCGCTGCGCCGGTCGGGTGCCGTTGACAGCGGCCCCCCCGGCAATTCTCCGGGCCCCGATGGGCCGAGCGGCCGACGAGTTTTGCCCAGTCCCGCCGGCGTGGATTACTCACCTCACACACGGCGGGACCTGGAAGGTAAATGTGTGGGGACCGTCCTGGTGAGGAGGGGGGGGGTGATCCACGGTGGCCTGGCCCGAGATCGGGCTGGTTCCGTGGGGGCCTACTTTACTCCATGCCGGGCCCCTGTAGGGCTCCGCCATATTGCCCGGGGGCCGACGCAGAGAAGGGAACCCCCACGCATGCCACGGAAATACACCGGCCATTCTGCGCATGCCGCGGAAATACACCGGCCGTTCCACGCATGCCGCGGAAATACACCAGCTGTTCCGCTCATGCGTGAACTCGCGTGAGTCGTTCGGCGCCGGCTGGAGCTGCGGGAACCACTCCGGCACCAATCTAGCCCCCCTAGAAAGGGGAGAATTCCTCACTTTCGGGGGCCGTTGACGCCGGAGTAGTTGGCGCCGTTTTTCACGCCGGCGTTGGGACATGGCCCCATTAGTGGAGAATCCCGCCCATGGTCTTTGAAAAGAATAAACTTGTTGGGCAATATAGTGGGGCATTATCTTCTCAGAGTGACAATCAGTGTTAGATTGTTACTCCATACCCAATTACTTGCGCCAAATTTCTTCCGTGCCCATCATGTCCGGCCTTCCTGCATCAAACCACGTGAGGTTCGGGCAGCACAGCTATCACCAAGGCCCAGCGTCGAAGTCCAACAGAGTCGGAGTGAATGAGGACACACTCTCCAGTTTTACTGATCCAGCTGCTGTAAAACAGGTGAGTTCAAAGGTCGTGTTGACAATAAAAGACCAGGGAGAAGGTAAATCTCTATGATAAGTGAATAGGATTGGTGGGGGGGGGGGGGGGGGGGGGGGGGGGAATTGGAGGTTGAAGGGGAATTGGAGGGTGGACATTGGGGTCTAGGGATTGGGTTGAGGGGGGTGGGTTGGACATCTGGGTGCATCCAGGAGGATATGTGGGGCTGGATCAGGGCAGGGGGCCAGCTAGGTCAGGGAAGATGTGTTCCCAGTCGGGTCGGGTCAGGCAGGGATTCAACCGGGTGAGCGGGGGTGGGGGGCGGGTGGAGGGGGAGGGGGGGGTTGGTGGGTTGGATCAAGTTGGGTTGGGGATAGGGGTCCAGCCATGTTGTGGGTGGGGGGGGTCAGGTCTGGCCAGGTCGGGTAAAGATGGGTCAGGGGTAGGTTCAGGGATGAGAGTTGGGCCCGAAGGTTGTGTGGCAGAGAGAGTGAAAGAGTCCCATGCAAGTGGAATCCCATGGGGCTTGGAGGGGTGGGGAATAATGTGTATTAGTCAGGGCGGGTGTGGGATTTCCCTGGGGGGTTTGGGTGTAGGGGGGAGTCTCATGCAGGGATTGGTCTGGAACTTTAAAATAGTTATGAAGTAGGTGGAGGATATTTCTTCGAACTTTTTCTGAGTAACTACTAGCATAACCCTGGAGGAACCATCCAAAGGTAGTGATTTAAATCACCTTTTCAGCTGGTTCACAGTGCAGTGCAATTGTCCAGGGGAAGTTAGTGCATCTGGACAATTGCTGTGCAAATGTTTCCCTGGGAACTTCTGAGAGGGTATCCCCAGTGCATCTTAGGGGTATCCTGCAAATCTAACACTGGGGAGCCCAGTATTCTAAATTGACATTTTATGATGCACTAATTTTGATTTGACAGAGTGATCAGACAGATTGTTTGTAAAAGCAGCTCAGTGTAAGCAGAGAGTAAACATTGGAAAATTTGGGGACAGTGGGAGTTTGGTGCAAAAGGGAAAGTTGATGCTGTGTTTTGCCTCTACAGAAAATAAACATAGAAAATAGGAGCTGGGGCCAATCGGCCCTTCGTGCTTGCTCTGCCATTCTTAAAATCATGGCTAATCGTCCAAATCAATAGTCTTTTCCCGCCAACCCCCTGATCCTTTGATCCCCTTTGCCCCAAGTGCTGTATCTTTTTTTTAAATGTATTTTATTGCAAACGCATATTAAAGGTTACAAAACATAAACAATTCAGTGAATAAACTCCCCAACACACAACTATACAGTTTGTACAAATGTTCCCCCTTTTTACTGCCTTCCTCCCTCCCCCCCACCCCTCACCCCCTCGCGACGAACAGCTTCTCAGACATGGCAATGAACATCCCCCACTTTCCCTCAAAGCAGTCCGCTGAACGCCTTAATCGTACTTAATTTTTTTCCAATCGAAGAAAGTAATCTCAGTCCTCCAGCCAGGCCGCCACCCCCGGTGGCGTTGCTGACCGCCACGCCAACAGAATTCTTCGTTGGGCAATCAGAGAGGTGAAGGCCACAACATCAGCCCTCATCCCCACCATCAGCTCCAGCTTCTCCGATATCTCAACTATCACCAAATGTGTTCAGCTCAACCTCCACCCTCACTATCCTTGTTAGCGCCGCGAACACTCCCCCCAAAATCTCCTCAATTTTTCACAGCCCCGTAATATATGAACATGATCGCTAGTCCTCGCCAACACTTCTCACACTCATCTGCCACTTCCATGACTCATTCTTGCCCGAGTCATGTGTACCCTGTGTACCACCTTGAACTGTATCAGGCTCATCCTTACCCACATCCTTGCATTTACGCTACGTAGCGCCTCACTCCATACTCCCCAGTTTATCTCCCCACCCAGCTCCCCTCCCACTTCTTCTTAATCTTCATTACCTGCTCACTTCCCTGCTCTCCTAGCCACACATATATGATGTTATATTATTTGGTTTAAGTAATCTCTGTCGTTACTAACTGTCGATGATGTTGAAGAACCATCGAGTCTTCGAAGTAAACTGAAAGAATTTATCAAGTAACGATAAAACTAGTAAATGAGTTTGACACTCCACTGAACTAACTCTAGCAATAAAGTAAGGATAAATAACTGTACAAACTTATCTAAGCTACACGTGGTGTCCAGGCTGTGATCTTCCTCTGTTACACTGCTGCTATCTGATCACTCCTGCCTGGAAAGAGAGCTTGAGCTTCTGGGAGCTCAGTTATATAGTGGGTCTTGTAATGCCCTCTAGTGGTAGTGCCACAGCTAAGTGTTGTGATTAACCCTTTAGTTACATGTCTGTCTACATATCATTCCATATGTCTCTGATCCTACACTCCCCTTCCACATCTGGAAGCAACAGTCGTTCCAACAGGGTGTACCTCGGCAACCTGGGGAACTCTTTCCAAACTTTCCGTGCGAAGTCCCTTATCTGCAGGTACCTAAATTCACTTCCTCTCGGGAGCTCCACCCTCTCCTTCAATTCCTCTATACTGGCAAACCCTTCTTCCAGGTACAAATCGCTCACCTTAGCCAGCCCCACTTCTCGCCACTTCTATACATGCGATCTATCATTCCCCCTCCCCCCGGCTCAAAACCGTGGTTTTCACACAACAGAGTTAACACTGACATTCCTTCTATCCTAAAGTGCCTCCTCACCTGGTTCCAGACCTTCACTGTGGACTGCACTACAGGGCACTCCGAGTGTTTCCTTGGCACCATTGGCAATGCCGCCGTCATCATAGCCCTCAAGCTGGACCCTCTACAGGATTCTTCCTCCATCCTAACCCATTTTATCCCTTCTCCTTCCCACCACTACCTCATCATCTCACGTTCGCCGCCCAGTAATCATGTAGAGATTTCCCAAGATTTAACTTATATCGCGAGAACGCCCCAAACTACCCCAATAGGCCCATGATCCACTTCATGCTCTCCAGCGGGTCCAAAACATACAATAGTAGGTCGTCTGCGTATAGCGACACCCGATGCTCCCTTCGTCCCCTCGTAATCTCTCGCCACTCTGCCGACCCCCTAAGAGCCATTGCCAGAGGCTCTGTAGCCAGTGCAAACAGCAGCGCAAAAGCAGGCACCCTTGCCTTGCTCTCCTGTGTAGTTCAAAGTTCCGTGAACCCATGTTATTGGTCCACAAACTCGCCATTGGTACCACATATAATAGGCGCACACATGCCACAAACCTTGGCCTAAACCCGAACCTTCCCAGGGCTCAAACAGGCGCCGCCATTCCACCCGGTCAAATGCCTTCCCTGCGTCCATGGACACCACTACCTCCAGCATGTGGGCTCTTGACGGGGTCACGCTCACATTTAACAGCTACCTTATGTTATTGGAAAGCTGCCCGTTTTACAAAGCCTGTTTTGTCATCCGCAACCACCCCTGGGACACAACCTTCCACCCTTCCTGCTACCAACTTAGCCAATACTTTCACGTATCTATTTATCAATGATATGGGCCTATATGACCCATATTCCAATGGATCCTTCACCTTTTTTTGGTATCAAAATGATCGTTGCCTGTGTCATCTCCAGCAGCATCCCCTTCTTTAACGACTCATTAAACACCCCCAAGAGATGTGGTCCGTCGTGAACTCCTTACAGAATTCTGCTGGGTATCCATCGGGCCCCGGGGCCTTCTCTGACTTCTTACCCCTTACACTGTCCAATATCTCCCTCAGCCCCAAGTGTTCCTCGAGCGCCTGCCTCTTCTCTTCCTCCAACTGTGGAAACTCCAATTCGTCTAAGAACTGTCCCATGTCCCTCTCTTCACCCCCAGGTTCCTCCCTATACAGCGCCTTATAGTAATCCCTAAACACCTTGTTTATCTTCCCCCGCTCCGACACCACATCCCCTGCCCCAATCCGTGTCTTCGATATTTCCCTGGATGCAGCCTGCCTCTGTAGCTGATGCGCTAACATTCGACTCGCCTTCTCCCTGTATTTGTACTGCACCCCCCTTGCCCTGCGCAGCTGTCCTACTGCCCTTGCCTCGTCAGCCTATCAAATTGCCCCTGTAATTTTTTCGTCCTCGCCAATCCCTCCATGGTTGCCGCCCTCCAATACTCCCTATCTACCTCCACTATCTCTTTCATTAGCCGTTCATATTCCGCCCTCCTCCCTCTATCCGCATATGTCTTGAACGAGATAATCTCCCCTAGGACCACCGCTTTTAGCGCTTCCCAAAATGTGGCCTCTAAAACCTCACCGTTTTGGTTCAATACTACATAATCTTTAATCACAGCCCGCACTTTGTCACAAAACCCTCTATCTGCCAACTACCCTGAATCGAGCCTCCACCCTGGTCTCTGCTCCAGTCCCGATCTAAGCCGAATCTCCAGCCAGTGGGGCTCATGGTCCGAGATTACTATCCCCTCATATTCTGCCCCCTCCCCTCAAACCATAACCTCCCGGCTCACTACAAAAAGGTTGATTCTTGAATACACCCTATACACATGTGAAAAAATTCTCCTTCCTCCTGGGTTTTTGAAGCACCACGGGTCCACTATACCCAACTTTTCCATAAACCCGCCTAGCGCCTTTGCAAATCGTATTCTACCCATTGGCCATGGGGCTCGACTTTCCCACCCTCTGCTCTAGGACACAATCTCCTCTTGTCAACTTGTCTGTGGCCAAGTCCGGGATTGCTGCCAGCAAACCCCTCATAAAACCTACACCACCCCAATTCGGTGCATACACATTCACCAATACCATCGGCGTTCCTTCTAATACCCACTCACAATCACATCACTTCCACCCGGGTCCCTCACTTCTTTCCCGCTCACAAACCCCGTTTTCTTACTCATCAACATTGCCACCCCCCACGACTTTGAACAAACCCCGAGTGGAAAACCTGGCCCACCCACCCTTTCCTTAGCCTAACCTTGTCCTTCACGCAGAAGTGTGTCTACTGCAGAAAGACCACCTCTGCTTTTAAACTCTTTAGGTGCGCAAAGATCCGAGGTCTCTTCACCAGTCTATTGAGCCTTCACACATTCCATGTTATAAGTGGCATACCCCTCCATTCCCCTCTACCATCCACCATCCTCATCTTTCAGCTCTGCCCCCGTTAATTTCACCCCGTACCTGGCCCATCCAAGATGGCCCCTTTCTCTGCCCCTGACCATGTTACTTCTCCAACCTCGACTCCTCGCATCACCCTCCTTTCGCCCCTATCCTCCCCCTCCCCCTGCCCCCTCTCCCCTCCCCCCTATGGCGACCTCTCGGCCTTCTCCCCCACCTTACTTCCGTTCACCTGTCAGCGTGGCAACTCCTGCCCAAAGGCTTTTCCTGCTAAACCCACATGCCCCCGTCCTCACCTCTTTGTTCTGTGAAGAAGGCTACCTGCTGACCTCACCCCCGCACCCAAACATAGAGTCATTTCGAACCACAGGTCACCTTCCCCAAAAGACAAACAAAAAGAAAAAACACAACCCCAGGCAGCAGGAGGGGGTTGGGGACAATCGTCTCCCTTACAAACTTTTCACCCCTGCTACCCTTTGTTGACCTGACACTAAAAAGAAGAAAAAAACCTCCACATCGAAGGAAACAAAATCCTCCCTCCAATCCCCACTTTACCCATATTCTCAATTACTTCAATGTGCCAGCACCTCTGTCTCCAAAAATTGTTCAGTTCAGTTCTCCCCAGTTTATGTTCCTTGGTAAAGTCATTGGTCGCCTCTGGGGTCTCAAAATAATATTCCCAGCCTTCATAGGTCATTCATGGTTCGCCGGGTAGAGCACCTCAAACCTGATCTGCCTTCCCCCTCCGGCATCCTTCCACTGGCTGCTGCACCACAGGTCTTTTCTAACTCCTTTGCCAAGTCCTTCACCTTCTTCTGCTGGGTTTGATAACCACTCCCGGAGGGAACTTCTTCTCCAACCTTCTTTTACACAACCTTCTTTTGGGTAAAAAGGGCTCTTTTCTGCACCTTCAACAGGAGCTGGCCTGTGTGCGACCACTCACATCATGGCTGCCACCGGAAAACTCCCAAGTGCTATATCTAACTGCTCCTTGAAAACAGTGTTTTGGCCGCAACTGCTTTCTGTGATAGTGAATTCCACAGGCCGACCACTCTCTAGGTAAAAAAAATTCTCCTAATTTCAGTTCTAAATGGTTCACCCCGTATCCTTGTGGTGAACCACTGTAATAGGAGATGTAAGGTAGGACCTGCACTACAGGTTCGCCGGTAGCTCCTGCCGGCTGGCTCCGCCCACGGAGAGCTGTATAAATATGCATGACCTCCAGTGCCCTGCCATTTCGCCAGCTGCAGCAGGAGGCCACGCATCTGACTGTAATAAAGCCACAGTTGTACCCAACTTTAGACTTTACAGTCAGATTTTCCACAGAATGGATATCAGAATTAAGACCGATCGCCTGCAGCTGGATCCGCACTCGCCCAACGCCAGAAAAGACTTTACTCACTGGCTAGCATGTTTTGAGGCCTACATCAAGGCTGCGGACCCCGAGCCAACGGAGGCTCAGAAGATAAACGTCCTGTACTCCAGACTGAGCTCCAGCGTGTTCCCATTGATCCAAGACGCCACGAATTACACAAAAGCAATGGAACTCCTTAACAAACACTACACGCAGAAGGCGAACACGCTCTTTGTCAGGTCTGTACTCGCCACCCACTCGCAACTACCTGGTGAGTCCATCGAAGACTTCTGGCGGGCCCTAATTCCACTCGTCCGGGACTGTGACTGACAGGCCGTTACGGCTGCCGAACACGCGAATCTCCTCATACACGATGCCTTCGTGACGGGGATTGCGTTGGACCGCATCCGAGAACGATTACTGGAAGAGGCCTGCTCGAACTGGCGGAGACGAAAACCTTGGCGCTCTCCATGACGGTTGCATCCCGTAAGGTACAATCGTACCCCTCCCGTCGCGCTCCTGGACCCCGCCGACGACCTCCTCAGCCGGGGCCCTGCCTTCGCAATACGCCTGCGCCGCATGCCGATCCGCGCACCCCAGGGGTCCCTGCTGCTAGTTCTGCGGTCAGCAGAACCAGTCCCGCCAACACTGCCCGGCCTGCACTGCAGTTTGTAAAGCCTGCAGTAAAAAGGGCCACTTCGCGGCTGTGTGCCAGGCCCGCACAGTCGCTGCGATCGCGCCCGCTATCGCCCCCTACCCCATGCCAGACGCACAATGGGAGCCACCATCTTCTCCTCCCGGGTCCATGTGCGACCAATGGGCGCCGCCATCTTGTCCCCCTTCGGCCATGTGCACCCCATGGGCGCCCCTATCTTGTCCCGACCCCACAATGTGCGCACCATGGGTGCCGCCATCTTGTCCTGACCCCGCAATGTGTGCACCAGGGGTGCCGCCATCCTGGCCCCCACAGGGTCTCCGGACATCCCGACATCGGAACCGCACACGCTTGCCACCCGAAGCATCCGATGGCTACCTGCAGCTCGCTTCGATGACGCTGGACCAATCTCGCCCGCACAACCTGGCCACCACGTCGACAATGGTTAAAATCAACGGCCACGCGGCCTTGTGCCTGCTGGACTCCGGGAGCACCGAAAACTTCGTTCACCCAGATACGGTAAGGCGCTGCTCCCTCGCAGTCCACCCTGCCAATCAAAGGATCTCCCTAGCCTCCGGATCCCACTCCGTCCCGATCCGAGGTTTATGTCCTGTCACCCTCGCGGTCCAGGGCGTAGAATTTAGTAATTTCCGCCTCTATGTCCTTCCTAATCTCTGCGCTGCACTCCTGTTGGGCCTGGACTTCCAGTGCAACCTGCAGAGCCTCACCCTCATATTCGGTGGGCCCTTACCCCGCCTTACCGTTTGCGGCCTCACGACCCTCAAGGTCGATCCCCCCTCCCTTTTTGCCAATCTAACTGCTGATTGCAAGCCCATTGCCACTAGTAGCAGAAGGTACAGCACCCAGGACAAGACCTTCATCAGATCCGAAGTCCAGCGGCTGCTTAAGGAGGTTTTTATCGAGGCCAGCAACAGCCCCTGGAGAGCCCAAGTGGTAGTGGTTACAACTGGGGAGAAACACAGGATGGTCGTGGATTACAGCCAGACCATCAATCGGTACACGCAGCTCGACGCGTACCCCCTCCCACGCATATCTGATATGGTCAATCAGATTGCGCAGTACCGGGTCTTCTCAACAATTGACCTGAAATCCACCTACCACCAGCTCCCCATCCGGAAGTCGGACCGGCCATACACTGCCTTTGAGGCGGACGGTCGCCCACGGAGAACTGTATACATATGTATGAACTCCAGTGCCCTGCCATTTTGCCAGCTGCAGCAGGAGGCCACACATCTGTCTGTAATAAAGCCACAGTTGTACCTAACTTTAGTCTTTGTGCAATTGATCGTGCATCAATCCTCAGACTGTGACTCCTGGTTCTGCACACCCCCACCCATCGGGAACCTCCATCTTGCATCTACCCTGTCTAGCTTGTTAGAATTTTTGAAACCTTATTTAAACGTTTTGTCCAGTATTTTGTTGCAAGCCAGTGTGCAGAAAAAGAAACAGCCTCATAAACTAAAAATGTAGAAATAAGTAATCTAGCCTAACATATGGCAAAACAGGTTGTGTGTCTGGATTGCAATGTGTGTACAGCAAGACAATTCCAAGCAAACACATTTGTAGGAGATATTCTGGCTCAGATCTCACTGCCTCAGAGTCATTAGTCTGAAGAGTGCGTTGGAGCTGCTCCAATATACAAGGGAGGGGAAGCAGTATCTGTACCATTTGCACCAAACTTCACTCACACCTCATAGAGTGATATGGTTCAGACAGGCGTGAGCCATAGTGTGGATAGTACAGGAAGTCAAGTGAGGTCAAAAATGAGGATCTGCAGAAACTGATCTTATTCAACAGTTACAATGCACTGTGAGGGGAGGATTAAGATTGTCAGAAGATCTGGGGGCAGCACGGTAGCACAGTGGTTAGCACTGTGGCTTCACAGCACCAGGGTCCCAGGTTCGATTCTCTGCTGGGTCACAGTCTGTGCGGAGTCTGCACGTTCTCCCCATGTCTGCGTGGGTTTCCTCCAGGTGCTCTGGTTTCTTCCCACAGTCCAACGACGTGCAGGTTAGGTGAATTGGACATGATAAATTGCCCTTAGTGACCAAAAAAGGTTGGGAGGGACTATTGGGTTACGGGGATAGGGTGGAAGTGAGGGCTTAAGTGGGTCGATGCAGACTCGACGGGCCGAATGGCCTCCTTCTGCACTGTATGTTTTATGTTCAAAGATCATCCAGGATGAAGACCATGGCACCTTGGAGCAGAAGGCTCTACAAAGTGGGGAAGAGAAGAAGGAGGAGAACGAACAAAATAACTGAAGGAGATTCAATAACTAAGGGAACAGATAGCATCCTTTGTAAGCAAATCATGAGCCCCACATGGTTGGTTGTCTGCTTGGTACTAAGGTGAGGGACATATTGATCTGGCTTGAAAGGATATTGGCGGGGGATAGAAGGGTCCAATCCTTGTAATCCAATTGGGAACAACAACATTGGGAAGAGTAGGCAAGAGTACCAGCACCTAGGAGCTAAATTAAAAGAACAGGAACTCAAAGTTTAGAATCCTAGACTATAACTGGTGCACATGCAAATTGGTTTAGGAATAAGCAGATTAAGGATGTGAACACATGGCTGCAGGATAGTGTGGGAAAAAGGAATTTATTGTCAGGCAATACAGGCACTAAAACTGGGGAAAAAGGAGCAATACTGTTGTACTGGGCTCCAGCTGAACCAGGGTCCTCGTGGAAAGGGTGGGTGGTGTCAAAAGCTTTAAACTAGTAAATAGCATGGGGAGAATGGGGGAGGGGAGAGTAAGAGGACTCAGGGGGAATATACAGTGTAAATAATAGTTCAAACTCCCCGAACAGGCGCAGGAATGTGGTGACTAGGGACTTTTCACAGTAACTTCATTTGAAGCCTACTTGTGACAATAAGCGATTTTCATTTCATTTTCATTTTCATTTCATTCATTCATTTTCAAACATAAATGAAAGGGCCAAGAATAGAGTGACAGTCAGACACTGGGCTTTAGGCATAGAGGTAAAAGGGAAAACTAAGAGTTGTCAAATGAGTAACATCGAAGGATCTAGGAACAGGATTAAGTCATTTGGTCCATTGAACCTGCTCCACCATTCAATAAGATCATACTGAACTGATTATGGCCTTAACTCCACTTTCCTGTCTGTCCCCACAAACCACGAGTCCATAACCGATTAAAATGTTATCTAACTCGCCAGACAAAAATGAGGAGATGAACTGGAGACAGAAGTGGGCTGGGACTCAGGAGCAAAGTACTGAGCAGAGCCAACGTCCCCTCCTCCTGCACAAGGTTCAGCCTCATGCAGTTCAAGGTGGTGCACAGAGCACACCTGACCAGAACCCGAATGAACAGGTTCTTCCCGGAGGTGGAGGACAAATGTGAACGGTGCCAGAGAGGCCCGGCCAACCACACCCACATATTGTGGGCCTGTCCCAAACTTGTAGGGTTCTGGACAGCCTTCTCCGAGGCAATGTCCAAGGTTGTGAGGGTGAGGGTGGAGCCGTGCCCGAGAGTGGCAATCTTCGGGGTATCAGAACAGCCAGAGCTACACATGGGGAAGAGGGCCGACGCCCTAGCTCTTGCTTCCCTAATCGCACGCCGGAGAATCCTGCTCGGCTGGCGATAAGCAGCACCACCCACAGCTGCAGACTAGCTGGAGGAATTTCTCCAGTTGGAGAAGATCGAATACACCATCCGAGGATAGGAAGAAGGCTTCCTTAAAGCATGGGGACAATTCGTCGGCCTGTTCCAAGACCTGTTCGAAGTCAACAGCGAGTAGGGAAAAGTGAGAGATGGGAGAAGACAGACAGGGACACACAACTCTTGGGGGAGGGGGGGAGGGGGAGAAAGGAAGAGAGGGGGAAACTCAGGGGAACTACAGGGAGAAGCACGGGGTGGGAGGAGACAGAAGGCCCCACAAGGTTGGCAACAGAAAACATAAAGGGAAGAGGAGGAAAAGAAGAGAATAGGAGCTAGGGGACAAAACACCCTGAACGAAAGAGGGGGATGCCAACGAGGGGCCAGGAAGTGGGAGGGGGCGGGGAGAAGGGAAAGGTGGGAGGGGGGAGGAAACACCAAGATTGATAACCACATATGCTGTAAATATTGAACGTAAAGTATTACTGTGTATAAATTGAAAATGCCAATAAAAAATATTCAAAAAGCAAAATCTGTCTAACTCAGCCTTGAATATATTCAATGACACTGCCTCCACTTCTCCCTGTAGAAAAGAATTCCAAAACCTATAAGCCCTCTAAGACAAGAAATTCCTCTTCATCTCTACCTTAACTGAGAGATCCCTTATTTTGAAAACGTGCCCCTAGTTCTAAATTGCCCTGGAGGAAACAGCCTCCCAGCATCTACCCAGTCAATTCCCCTCAGAATCTTACATGTTTCAATGAGATTATCTCTCACTCTTCTAAACTCCAGTGAGAAAAGGCACAACCTGCTCAACCTTTCCTTATAAGAAAACACCTTCAACTGAAGAATCAACCTACTGACCCTTGTCTGAACTGCTTCCAATGCAATTATCTCCATCCTTAACTAAGACAACCAGAATTGTGCATAGCACTCTAGTTGTAGTCTCGCCAATTCCCCGTACAGTTGCAGCAAGATTTCTCTATTTTTATATTTTATAAAGGCCAAATTACTTGTTGTACCTGCATGATAACTTGTTGCGATTAAATATACAAGGGTACCCAGATTGCTCTGCTCTGCAACATTCTGCAGTTTCCCTCCATTCAAAGCATATTTTCCATTTCTGTTTTTCCTGCCAAAGTGGACAACCTCACATTATATTCCATCTGCCAATTCTTTGCCCACTCACTTAATCTATTGACATCCTTTTGCAGACGCTCGGTATTCTCATGACATGCTTTCATACCTATGTTTGTATGATTAGCAAATTTGGTTATAATACAGTCAGTTTCTTCATACAATTCATTAATATAGATTGTAAATAGCTGAAGCATCAAAACGGGGTCCTGTGGCACTCCACTAGTTACAGTTTGACAACCTGAAAATTACCCATTTTCTTGATTCTCTGATTCTTGTTAGTTAGTCAACCCTCTATATATGCTAAACCCAACACAATGAACCCCTATTTTGCACAGTAACCTTTTTGAATGCCTTTTGGAAGTCCAAGTACACCACATTGAAAAGGGGAGAGCTGCAGATAATATTCTTGAATATTAATATTATGCGTTTAATATCATTGAATATTCAGGTCACAGCCATGGTCACTTAGCCATTGCAGAGACATAGCTGCAATCATATCATTCTCATGTATTTCTATTTGTGCTATCAATTCATCCATCCTTTTCATGAATGATGGGTGCATTCAAACAAAAAATCCTTTAATTCTGTCTTTTTACCATTTTCCCCTATGCTGAGCATGCTTTGGTGCACTCTTATGTTTGTAAGCTCTTTCCCTTGCTGTCTCATTCTGGTTCTCATTACTCACACTGCTACGCTGCACTATTGCCTTGTCCTTTCCCTTTAACTTTCCAAATCTACCCCCATGTGAACCGTCCCACCTCCTCCTATTTAGTTCAATACCCTTTCTACAGCGCTGGTTTTTCAATTCACCAGTACACTGACCCCAGCGCAGTTCAATTAAGGGTTATCTCATTGGTTCACCTCACTCTTTCCCCAGCACTGGGGCCAGTGTTCCATAAATCAAAACCCCTTTCTCCCTCACCAATATCTGAGTTATGCATTCAACTTTCTGATCTTTTACCCAGTGCTAATTTTCTTGTGGCTCAAGTAGCAATCCAGAGATCATGATCTCTGTGCTTTGTTTTTTAAAAAATGTAGTGCCTCGCCGTTCATGCTCCCTCAGCAGAACCTCTTTCTCAGCCCCTCTATGTCACTGGTATCCACATGGACCATGACAATTGGATCTGTCCCCTCCCATTCCAAGTTCCACTCTAATCCTGAGAAGATGTCCTTAATCCTGGCACCCAACAGGCAAAACAATCTTCGGGTCTCACCCTCTTGGTTGCAGAGAGCAGCATTTATCACCCTAACACTCAAGCTGCAAAAACCTCAAACCTGTTGGACAACTACAAGGGCTGAGACTCCTCCATTGCTACTTTCTGGATCCCTACACTTGCCTCTCTTACAGTCAACTCATCATGGACCAAATCTGAAGTACTGAGCCTTAACGGGTGACTGCCTGCTGAAACAATGTGTTCTGGTTACATTCCCCTTCCCTTTTGCATTGCAGTGTTCAAAGTTCGAAGTGCCTCGAGCTGCAGACATTTACAGCAAGTTTGGTTGGCATGGATTTAATTCACCATGCAACAAATTCAATATAATACATGCATCTCCCCAGTACCAGTTTAAACCACTGCCCCAGTTTCGAGGGGAAAAAATGTAAAACTCACCTATCTCGATACCTAAGTAAGCCTTCTGAGCTTCTGCTCTTTAGGCTCAGTGCTCTCTCTCTTGGACCACTTCTTTTTGTGAAGGCTAGGACAGCAGCCCCTCCCTCACTGCACTAAATTCCCAGGATTATGCACTCAATCTCGCTGCACTCAGTCTCCACTGCCACCTATGTGCAAGTAAACGAGGAAATATGAAACATGAAAGTAAATAAGTGGAGCAGAAGGACAGGTTCGGCCCAAGTAGGCATTGTTTATATAAACGCACAAAGTACAAGGAACTAATTGAATTACAGGTGCAACTTCAACTTGGAGGACATAACCTAGACTGATACATGGCTGCACAATGGTCAGGACTGGGAACTAAATATACAAGGTTATAAAATCCATAGGGAAGACAGTGGAGCAGTAGGAATAGTCTTAGTGATTAAGGAAGTAATCGCTTTGGTGATGGGAGGATACAACAAAAGATAAGCATGCAATGAAAACTCCATGGGCCGAATTAAGAAACAGGAAAGGAATTAAGACTGGTGGAAGTTGTGTGTGGCTCCCTGATAGCACCTGTGAAGTGGTAGAACGTATTAATATAGAAATTAGACAAACATGTGGAAAGGAAGTGTGGTTTTAATGGAGGATTTTAACTTTTAGATAGATTAACAGACTAGGATTAGTAAGGTAGTGAATGTCTTGAAATACAAACAGAAGATGCTGGAAATACTCAAGAGATCTGGCAGCTTCTTTGGAGAGAGAAACAAAGTTATCATTCTGTGTTGATGATCAATATTAGTGATAACAATTGGTGTGGGTAATAATTGGAAATTTATCTGGAGTGAATAAAGTTTCAGGGCTGTGAAGAAAAGGCAGGGGAGAGAGACTGACTGAGTAGCTCTTGCAGAAAACCTTCATGGACACAGCAGACTGAATGGTCTCTTTTTTTGTTGTAACCATGTATGAGTTACTTGAATTCTCTGTGATAGTTTCCGGTAACACTGTATTTCAGAATCAGTAAGGGGGTATTTGATAAAGAGCCATCCAGACTCGAAACGTTACCTCCCTTCTCTCTCCACAGATGCTGTCAGACCTGCTGAGATTGTCCAGTATTTTCTGTTTTTGTTTCAGATTTCTGCATCCGCAGTAATTTGCTTTAATCAGGGGGTATTCCACACTAGATATAGTAATGAGTAATCAGGCAGATATAGTTAACAGCCTAATGCTATGTGAACATTTAATCAAATGGAAATCTTAATATTATTGAGTTTGATGCAGTGCTTGAAAGGGAGAAATGCAAAACACCTACTAAGATTCTAGATTTAGGTAAGACTGACTCAAGTGTGATGAGACTGCAAATCCTTTAATGGGTAAAATGACAGAAGATCAGTGGGAGGTGTTCAAAAAAGAATTTAAGGTGATGCAGAACCAGTTCTTATTCAAAGGGGCAAGAGCTCTACTTTCTGAAAAAACCCACGGATGAGTGAAGAGCAAAGTCAAAACATAAAACAAAAACAAAAAGCAAATAAAAATATAAAAAGCAGCACAGATGCTGCTGAATGGGAAATATTCAAAGAACTGCAAAAAACAGATAGTAAGAGCTAAAAAAAAGTAGAGTATAAAAAGAAACTTGCAAGGGATAGCAAATCAATGCATTTTTTCTCCAACTATATTAGAAAAAAGTGGTTGATCAAGAGAAATATGGGCTCCTTAACAACTTATAACAGTGAGATTTTGGCAAAAATTAAGAAATGACAGAAATGTTGAATAATTACTGGTGTCCGTAATTCATGTAGAGGAAGTGGTCATGTCACTTCATACCAGAACAGTATGTCGGGCATCCAAAGAAAACAAATATTGAATCAGTGACAGAATTTGTCAGTTAATTTAAGTAAAACAATACTAATGTAGAAATTATGAAATAATGAATGACAAATCCCCAGGACCAAATGGTTTACATTCCAGGATTTAAAAGAAATAGGTGAGAACATAGGTGAGAACATTGCAGATAGCCTAACAATAATCTCCCCAAATTCTCAAATTTGTGATCCATTCCTCTTGAAAAATCTAATGTTGCATAAATATTTGGAAAAGAAAGGAATTAGAGATTGGAGAAAGAAAGGAATGAGAGGGAATTAGAGATTGGTTATCCTAACATCTGTTATCAGGAAATCACTAGAGTCTAGAATTAAGAATAGGCTGATTGAACTACTGGAAAACGTCAAGAGGATCAGAGAGAGGTAGTATAGAGTTCTAATGAGTAGATTATGTCTGATCGAGGTTTTGAAGAGATGTCTAAAGTAGTGAGCAGGGGAGTGAGAGTTATTTACATGGAGTTCCAGACTATTTGATAAATTTACTCAATAGAGACTATTAGCTAACATTGAAGGACATGGAATTTAAGGCAAATTGTTGACCTGATTAGGGAATTGGCTGAGCAGCTGGAGATAGAGAGTAGGGATAATGGACAGGTACTCTAATTGTTCATGTATATATATTTTTAAAATTGTATTCTTTCATGGGATATGTGTATCACTAGCTAAGCCAGTATTTATTTCCCATCCCAAATTGCCCTTGAATAGATGCTTGCGAGCTGTCTTCTTCAAACACTGCAGTCCATGTGGTGTGGGTACATCCAAAGTGGTTTTCGGAAGTGAGTTCCAAGATTTTGACCCAGAAACAGTTGGGGAATGGCAATATAGTTCCAAGTCAGGGTGATGTGTGGCTTGGAACGAAAATTGCATCTGCGGCTCTTGTCCTTCTTTGTGACTGAGTTAGCAGATTTGGAAGGTGCTGTCGAAGCAGCCTTTTGGAATTGCTGCTGTGCATCTAGTAGATGGGACACACTGCTGCCACTGGGCGTTGGTGGAAGGAGTTAAAGTTTATGATGGTGGATGTGGTGCCAATAAAGCAGGCTGCTTTGTCCTGAATGGTGTCGAGCTTCTTAAGTTTAGTTGGAGCTGCACTCATCAAGGTAAGTGGAGAGTATTCCAGCACATTCCTGATTTGTTCCTTGTAAATGGTGAACAAGCTTTGGGAAGCGTTGGAGAAAAAAAATAGTCAGCACTTCGAGTTTTTGCGAAAGGTCCTTTATTTAACACGAAGTTCGTGGAGGGAATTAGAATGACCACAGTCTTTCCAAATGTCCCTGCTTTACAAAGGTAAGGCGAGTAATTTATATAATACAGTAAGCAATACCTAGAACAAAGAGGCATTCTTGAGATTAGCCAAGAAGACAAAAAAGCAAGCAAAGTTTAATAACAGGCCTAACTCGCCTAAGAAAAATAATGATTGTCTGCTGTCAGTAAAACAATGTGCAGCTGTACGCCTGTTTACATGGTATGACCTTCTGACTGTTTCATACAGAACTTCGAACTTTTTGACTAAAAATAAGGCTATATATCCATCATGCTTTGCCAAGTGCCTATTTCCATGAAATATAGTCAAGCAGCTGATTAAAATAATACAGGGTATTTAAGGCAGCTAATCCGCCAACTAAAGTCCCTTCTGCAAGAAGGCAAGTCACTTGCCGCAGAATTCTTGCTCTTGCAGCCATGGTATTTATATGGCTGGTCCAGTTCATTTTCTAGTCAATGGTAAACCCCAGGATGTTGACAGTCAGGGATTTAATAATGGTAACGCCATTGAATATTAATGTCAGCTGAAGGTGTGGGCTGTGGGTGGGGAGGGGGGGGGGGGGGGGGGTGGAGAAATGGTAGGTGGTAATCAGAAGGTTTCCTTGCTCATGTTCGCCATTGTGCAATATGATTTCTTGGGGTTCCTAGTCAATGTTGAGGACTCACAAGGTAGCTCCCTGCTGACTGCATACCACTATGCCAATGGAACAGGACAAACCCAGGGATGTTGATGATGGTCTCTGGCTGGGACATTGTCATACTTACTGAATCATACCTTACAATGTCAGGTAATTGGGTTTGTTTCCAGTGGAGTTTAGAAAAGTGAGGTGCGACTTAACTGAAGTCCCAAGAGTGTTACCCAGAATCATTATTAGTCCAGTGCCAATACCACTACACCACTGCCTAACTTGTATGCTCGTATAGAGGTGGGGCGGGATTCTCAGTTCCGAGGCGTCCGAAAAGCATTCCTCGATGAGATGGAGAATCGGGCGTCGGAGGAAAATCAGGATCGGCGCCCGAATGTGATGCTCTGACCGCCCCCCCCCCACCCCCCCCCCCCCCCCAACCCACCCACCCACCGCTAGTGGTGTGAATGAGGCCCACAATGCGTGCTGGTGGGGTAATGTAAATAAATGCAAATGGGTCTTAATGATCGATTTGCATCTATTTAGCGGGCCCGGTGACCTTTGCTCCGGCCTCCCGTGATTCTCCCCACGACACTCCCACAGGGACTCCTGTAATAGGGGGACTCCCAGGGACCTTTGGAATAGGGGGACCCCCACAGGGACCCCTGTAATAGGGAGAACCTCCTCCCCCCAGGGATCCCTGTAATAGGCAGATGCCCCTTGGAACTCTGTCCACGATAATATGGTCTGGGTCACTTTAACTCCCACCGACCATGGCTGTCTCTGTCTGAAGGCTATCACTATTAGGGAATCGGCAGTCAGTTATGTGAGCATTCATAGCTCCCAAGTTGATTCCTGCGGGTAGGCTTGCCATGACACAGGTGAGTGTTACTGCCTAGCATCTCACTCTTAGGCGGTGGGGGTAAGGGGGGGGGGGGGGCACCCCGGATGGGCCGGCACCATCAGATGGAGAT
Source organism: Scyliorhinus torazame (assembly GCF_047496885.1). Classification (NCBI taxonomy): domain Eukaryota; kingdom Metazoa; phylum Chordata; class Chondrichthyes; order Carcharhiniformes; family Scyliorhinidae; genus Scyliorhinus; species Scyliorhinus torazame. The sequence continues at coordinate 149,630,373 of NC_092712.1, forward strand.
CCTGTGTGAGAATTGACATGTGGGGCGGCATTCTCCGACCCCCGTCGGGTCGGAGAATCGCTGGGGGGCGGCGTGAATCCCGCCCCCGCTGGCTGCCGAATTCTCCGGCGCTGGGGGTTTGGCAGGGGCGGGAATCGCGCCGCGCCGGTTGGTGGCCGCTGGTAGCGGTCCACCCCCCGGCGATTCTCCGGCCCGCGATGGGCAGGGTGGCCGCCCGTTTAGGCCAGTCCCGCCGGCGTAAATTACTCTTACTGGCGGGATCTGGCTGCGCGGGCGGCCTCCGGGGACCTCAGAGGGGCGCGGGGGGATCTGGCCCCGGGAGGTGCCTCCACAGTGGCCTGGCCCGCGATTGGGGCCCACCAATCCGCGGGCGGGCCTGTGCCGTGGGGGCACTCTATTCCTCTGCGTCGGCTGCTGTGGACCTCCATGATGGCCGACGCGGAGATGAACCCCCCTGCACATGCGCTGGGATGACGGCAGCACACGCTGGCGCTGCCGCGCATGCGCCAACTTGCACCGGCCGGCAGAGACCCTTCGGCGCCGGTTGGCATGGCACAGGCCCCTTCCGTGCCGGCCAGCATGGCGCAAACCACTCCAGCGCCAGCCTAGCTCCTGAAGGTGCGGAGGATTCCGAACCTTTGGGGCGACCCGATGCCGGAGTGGTTCACGCTAGTCCTTTGCGCCTGAGTTGCCCGCCCCGCCGATTCACGCAGAATCCTGCCCGTGGTCAGTGGGAGGGAACGATCTTTATTCAGACAGTGACTACATCAAAGTGATGTAAGTGCAGTCCAAGCATTAAGTACATTCGTATCACTCAAGCATGTGATTTTACTGCACTTGCCTCTCTTTGATGTGAGCAATGTTTAAAAACATTGTGGTTTCATCACTTAGGCCACTGAAGTGTGAAAGGATATGAATGGTGTTTACAAGCTGTCAATCACAAGCCACTACTCGAAAGCTATGAATGGCTGGCAGATAGTGGATCTGTGGGAACCAGATGCAGGCACAGCTACTTTCCTTTGAGGAATGGACAGGTAGAGCTGCAAGGTAAGTATTGTAGCTATAATTCTTCCCACTACACCTGTCTGGACTGCTCTCTAGCTTCCAGACAGGGGTCCCTCTTCTGGGGGGGGGGGAGGTCTGTGTGTGTGTGTGTGGCGGGGGGGGGGGGTGTGTCTGTGGAGAGTGTTCCTATAGGCAGGGGGTTCCTGTGTGATGTTCCCCAATTAAAGGGGTTCTTGGTGGGAGTCCCCCTATTCCAGGGGTCCCTGTGGCCAATTACCCTGGTGGGGTCACACAATGACAGCCTAACCTAGATGGTGGGCATATTATTGGAAATAGTTCTGAATGACAATATAAACCATCATTTAGGAAAGTCAGATTAACCAGTGGTAGTTGATATGGATTTGTTGTTCAGGGAAGATCATGTGTTAATAACTTGATTACATTTTTTTAAGAGATAACTAGGGGGGGGTCAATGAAGGTTGAATGTGGTGTACACAGACTTTTAGCCAGGCACTTGACAAGTTTCCGCAAGGCAGACTGGTCAGAAAAATAAAAAAGCCCATGGGACCAGAGGGCAAGTCAGATCCAAAATTAGCTCAATGTTAGAACACAAAGGGTGATAGTTGGCATGAGTTTTTGTGACTGGAAGGCTATTTTCAGTGGGATTCTGTAGAGTTCTGTAGTAGATTCCCTACTTTCTGTGGTATATATTGATGATTTAGATTTTAATATAGGGGGCATGATTAAGAAGTTTGTAACTAATACAAAAATTGCTGTGTGCTTGATATATGAAGAAAGCTGTAGATTGCAGGAAGATATCAATGAAAACTGACAAATACAATTCAATCTCGAGAAGTCGGAGGTAGTGTTTTTAGGGCGGGCAGGGAAGGTAAGAGAGCATACAATAAATGGTAAGTTACTGAGACATGTAGAGGAGCAGTGATACCTTGGACAGCATGTACACAGATCTGTAAAAGTAGCAGGACAGGCGGATAAGGTGGTTCAGAAGGCATATGCAATGCCTTCATTTACTGGTTGGTGTGTAGAACATATGAGTAGGGAGGTTGTGCTAGAACATTAATTCCGGCACAGATAGAGTACTCAACAGAAACACAAGAATTAGGAGCAGTAGGCCATTTGATAAGATCATGTTTGAGTTGATTTTGGTCTCACTTCCATTTTACTGTCTGCCCCCCTTAACTCTTGACTCGCTGATGATCAAAAAATCTTTTTTTTTCAATGTTTCCAATTAAGGGGCAATTTTCTTTTAGCTTGGCCAATCCACCCACCCTGCACATATTTGGGTTGTGGGGGTGAGACCCAGGCAGACATGGGGAGACTGTGCAAACTTCACACGGGCAGTGACCCGGGGCTGGGATCAAACAGCACGGTAGCATAGTGGTTAGCACAATTGCTTCACAGCTCCAGGGTCCCAGGTTCGATTCCCGGCTTGGGTCACTATCTGTGCGGAGTCTGCACGTTCTCCCTGTGTGTGCGTGGGTTTCCTCCGGGTGCTCCGGTTTCCTCTCACAGTCCAAAGATATGCAGGTTAGATGGATTGGCCATGCTAAATTGCCCTTAGTGTCCAAAATTGCCCTCAGTGTTGGGTGGGGTTACTGGGCTATGGGGATAGGGTGGGGGTGTGGGCTTGGGTAGGGTGCTCTTTCCAAGAGCTGGTGCAGATTCGATGGGCCGAATGGCCTCCTTCTGCACTGTAAATGGTATGAAATTCTATGACAAACCCAGGTCCTAGGTGCCATGAAGCAGCAGTGCTAACCACTGCGCCACCCAGCCACCTGGTGATCAAAAAATCTAACTCAGCCTTGAATATATTCAATGACCTTGCCTCCTCTGCGCTCTGGAGAATTCCACAGGCTAACAAACAAAAATCATTTTCCTCATCTCCATCTGAAATGGGAGATCCCTAATTTTTAAACTGTGCCTCTAGTTCTAAATTCCCTCACAAACATCCACTCAGCATTCAAGACCCTGACAGTACATGACAGGGTGTATGTTTTAATAACAACACCTTTCATTATTCTAAACTCCAATTGGGTGTAGGCTCTACCTGCTCAACCTTTCCTCATAAGATAATCTTTTCATCCCAAGAATCAGTCAAGTGAACCTCCTCCAGACTGCTTCAAATGCAATTATATCCTTTCTGAAGTAGGAGACCAAAATTGTACACAATTCTCCAGATGTGGTCTCATTAAGGCCTATGTATCTGGAGCAACACTTCCCTATTTTATACTCGGAATAAAAGCCAACATTCCATTTGTCTTCCTAATCACTTGCTGTACATACCTATTATTTTTTTAGGATTCATCTATCGGGACACCAAGATCCCCCTTTACCACAGAGTTCTGCACAGTAAGAAGTCTTACGACACCAGGTTAAAGTCCAACAGGTTTGTTTTGAATCTCTAGCTTTCGGAGCATGTGCTCCTTCCTCAAGTGAATGAGGAAGTTCTGCAGTCTTTCACCATTTAAATAATATTGCTTTTCTATTCCTCCTGCCAAAATAGACAAGTTCATATTTTCCCACATTATACTTTATCTGCCAAATTTTTGCCCACACATTTAACCTATTTATATCCCTTTTTAGACTCTTTATATTCTCTCAAAGAAGGGTAAGTTGTTGTGTCTTGAGCAAATTTAGTTACTGTTGCATAAAGTGTTGGTAACTACATTACAGGAAGAATACACTTGCACTGGAGAGGGTACAGAGATTTACGAGAATGTTGTCAGGACTGGAGAATTTATGCTGTGAGAAAAGGTTGGAGCGGCTGTGATTGTTTTCTTTGGAACAGAGGACGCTAAATAAAGGTTTAATAGAGGTGTACAAAATTATGGGGAGACTGAGATAGAGTGGATAGGAAGGACCTATTTCCTATATCCAGGGATTATGGATTTAAAACCTTCCAAACCCACAATCTCTGCCACCTAGAAGGACAAGGGCAGCAGATGTATGTGAACACTAACACCTCTAAGTTCACCTCCAAGCCCCACACCGACCTGGCTTGGAACGATATTGCCATTCCTTCATTGTCACTGGGTTAAAAATATATTGCCATTCCTTCACTGTCGCTGGGTCAAAATCCTGGAACCACCTTCCTGACAGTACTGTGGGTGTGCCTCCACCTCATAGATTGCAGTGGTCTCAATGACAACTCGGAATGGGAAATAAAAACGCTGCCCTAGCCAGCAATGCCCATGTCCCATGAAATAATTTTTAACAAATGGTAGAAGGATTAGATGGGTGGGTGTCAGGTAATCGAAGAGAATATTTTCCATTCAAAAAAGTGAGTCTGTAATTCACTGCTTGAAAGGTTGGTAGAGGCAGCATACATTTAAAAAGTACTTGAATATGTACTTGAAATGCCAAAACATGACTATGGACCACGAGCTGAAAAGTGGGGTCGTGCTAATTTTGTTTTGGTCAGCATGGGCAAAATTGTTTCCTTCTGGCAAATTTTTAGGGTTTATGAAAGGGAGGCCATAATGCCAATGAATGGTCGAACAGTCTAATATACCTAATATGCTATTTAGCATAGTGGCAGTGGTTAGCACGGTTGCCTCATAGCTTCAGGGACGCGGGTTCAATTCCGACCTTGGGTGACTGTCTGTGTGGAGTTTGCACTTCATTCCCGTGTCTGCGTGGGTTACCTCTGGGTGCTCCAGTTTTCTCCCACAGTCCAAAGATGCGCAGGTTAGGTGGATTGGCCATACTGTTTTTTTTTTCTTTATAAATTTCGAGTACCCAATTCATTTTTTCCAATTAAGGGGCAATTTAGCGTGGTCAATCAACCTACCCTGCACATCTTTGGGTTGTGGGGATGAAACCCACACAAACACAGGGAGAATGTGCAAACTCCACACGGACAGTGACCCAGAGCCGGGATCGAACCTGGGACCTTGGCGCCGTGAGACTGCAGTGCTAACCACTGTACCATCGTGCTGCCCGCCATACGAAATTGCCCCTTAGTGTCCAAAAAGGTTTGACAGGGTTACGGGGATAGGGTGGGGACGGGGGCGTAATGGCTTCCTTCTGCACTGTAAATTCTATGATTCTATGATTTTGTTATGTTTAATGCTTATGTAAACAGACCAGACACAAACTGAATGAAATGGACATCTGTTGCTTATCTGAGAACCTGCAAAAACAAAATTATACAAATTAAATTAAATGGAAGAAAGCAGGAGAAAATAAAAATCACGATTAAGCCATTCAGCACCTCGTAAAAACAGGATCAGCGTTCCTCGAAAAAATTAAATCTCGCCAATCTAGCAGATTCTGACATTCTAAAATTGGTGAACCGAAAAATGCAATCTCGATACTAAGTAAAGTCGCTGGTCTGTGTAATAAAGCAGATTCTCGAGACATTCTTGAAAGGTCGATATGGAGCAGAGAATAATTTTGAGTGGGTTCAATAGTTTCACATTTCACAAACACCATCAATTTATGAAGTTGCGCATCCACTGCCTCTGAAGCAGCCACTTCCGCCTCTCCTTTGAACCACCTGTGCACAGAGGCTGTCGCACCACTTCCGGCCACTGAACCTGCTCAACCAGGTGAGTGTGGAGCCAGGTGTTGTGCACATGCTCAGTTCCGTCTTTGCGGCCGGCGGGCTGTGAAGGCGGCGCATGCCCTGTGCGGCCTTGTAGTCGCGCGCATGCCCAGTGCGGGTGACTGGGTGGAGGTGCGCGCATGCCCAGTGGCGCGCTGTCTGGGCTTCACTCTCACCTGGCTGCGCTCCGTGCTCGGGCTTTCGGTCAATGTTCAGTCCGCCACCGCCGCTGGCCAGGTCTGTGGGGCTGCGGTGCGAGCCGCCATCTCAGTGAGCAGCGTGCAGTGGCGAAGCAGCCACAAGTGTCACCGATCAGCCAGGGGACCGACCGAGGAATTCCAGCCCGGCGAAGATGATGAGGTTTTTGCGGAGGACGTTCGGGCGCCGCTCGGTTCGCCGCTACATGAGTGAGCGGGATGGCGGAAGGGGAGGCGGCAATAGCGGAGCTCGGGAACCAGCAACAGTTGCCGGCGCTGGAGTTCGCTCCGCCACACCTGTGCCCACCGGCACCATGGTGCACATCCCCGCGGCAGGCAACAGCAAGTCGGTCCTGACCTGCAGAGTGCAGCTTTTGGATGGGACGGACGTCAGCGTGGAACTACCGGTGAGTTTCCAGAGCCAGCCTATCCAGCTGAACCCAGCTCGGAGTGAGACCGGTGCTCAATTTTAAAGACGAAACTTGTACCCACCTAGAAGGCAGGACCTGTGCCCAGTTTGAGTATGAGACCTGTACCCACCTGTGCCCTGTTTAAAACTGGATCTCTACCCACCTGTGCCCAGATAAGTTTTGAACCTGTGCACAGTTTAAAGCTGGACCTATACCCACATGTGTCCAGCTTGAAGCTGGACCTGTACCCACCTGTGCCCAGCTTGAAGCTCGACTTGTTTCCACTGTGCCCAGCTTGAAGCTGGACTTGTACCCACCTGTGCTTGATTAGGTATGAGACCTGTGCCCAGCTTGAAGCTGGATCTGTACCCACCTGTGCCCAGCTTGAAGCTGGATCTGTACCCACCTGTGCCCAGCTTGAAGCTGGACCTGTACCCACCTGTGCCCAGCTTGAAGCTGGAACTGTACCCACCTGTGCCCAGCTTGAAGCTGGAACTGTACCCACCTGTGCCCAGCTTGAAGCTGGATCTGTACCCACCTGTGCCCAGCTTGAAGCTGGAACTGTACCCACCTGTGCCCAGCTTGAAGCTGGAACTGTACCCACCTGTGCCCAGCTTGAAGCTGGAACTGTACCCACCTGTGCCCAGCTTGAAGCTGGAACTGTACCCACCTGTGCCCAGCTTTAAGCTGGAACTGTACCCACCTGTGCCCAGCTTGAAGCTGGACCTGTACCCACCTGTGTCCAGCTTCAAGCTGGACTTGTATCCACCTGTGCCCAGCTTGAAGCTGGACCTGTACCCACCTGTGCCCAGTTAGCTACGAGACCTGTACCCACCTGTGCCCAGTTTGAAGCTGATGCTGGACCTGTACCCACCTGAACCGAGAACGTGGCGAGATCTGTGCCTCGGTTAAAGTGAAAGTTCATAACAGTATACCTCACCCGTTTCTAAATGTTCATAGTTTGGTTAAGGACTCTCTACCTGCCTGTGTAATTTAGAGTTGGATTTCTTTGTGCTTAGCTTAATTTATTCTCGGTTATTTACATCGCTTGCGCCTTTGTTCAATGAGCATCACCCTTTTCCTTGAGAAGCGTAGTCACACCATTGGGGAACTATTCGAAGAGATGGATATTTCTCAGTGAACTGATAGGTGGAGGAGGCAAGTAGCCAACCCTACTTGCGTGTTGTCTTCTGCCTTCCTGCACGAACGACGTTTTGCGTCGACTGACACTTCTGTACTCCATTCTGCGCAGTTTGATCTTGTTCGATTTAACTGCGTTCGTGCTTTGGGTTATGTTTTCAATACTGGCAAGAAAGCATTAGAAAAAAGATCCGTCGTTGCATATCCAAGGGGGGGGGGGGGGAGGGGAAATAACGTAAATAAATCACATACAACAGATACTGTAGAGTTTAGTGAGGGGAAATTAACCACGAGGGAGGGGATTGGGGGGGCAGCTCAAGAGGTGCCATTGAAGGTGAAGAGCGGTTGGCCGTAAACATGATGTAGATGTGATTTGGTTAGTTATGTAATTAGCAGATTTAATACATCCGTTTTGCCGCTGTTACAACCTTCGATAGCAAATGTATAGAAGAATTAGCCAAACTGGCAATTAAAAACGGAGAGACCAATTTTGGGTTAAAGTTCAGGGATGGCTGGAAAGCGGCGGACACTGTGTAAATAAGTACAGCACACCTCACACGGAAGTTGGCTGTGATGGACACCAAAAGAGGTTTGACCGAAACTGACTGACACGTTTGGTTTCTGTGTAAATCCCGGAGCTGCCTGAATCAATTCATTAGTTTCACATTTGATCAGAGCCGTTGCTGAAGTGTGGATCCAGCACAAGCAACAACAGTTCAGGTCGTTCCGTCGATGTTTGTTGAACAACTTTTGTCGTTTCCCTGCTTTGTTTTTAAGAAGTATTTGTCCTCCGCTCTTCTGGAAAATATTTTTTTTAAATGAGAATGTGAACAACTGGAAATGAATCGTCTTGTTATCTTGACAACGTGGGAAATTGATTTGCCGTCACTTTAACGATGCACTAGTAATCCCGAATGGAAAGAAGCTTGCTTTCATTTAACTGAATGTGGGTGGGGTTAGGGAACCAAATTATTGTCTTTGTTTACATATCTCAAAACCAATCTTCCATGGACGCTCTCTGTATACTTTAACCCTTTCGTGTCTGACCGTGACAGTGACATCTCGATAGTTGATGTCGGTGACTGGTGGGTGAGAGGGTGTTTGAGCTGAATTCACCTCGGTTTGGCTCTTTTTGACAGATCCAGACTGTTTTCCCTGTTTGGCTGGTGCTGAGCGCAGTTTGGTGACTGGGGCAAAACGTGCTCCAAAATTCCCAACGTTGAAATAATCAAGGCGTAAGATTAAACCTTTCTATAAAGAATTAGAGCTCAATGGAAAAAAAAGTGGAGAATATTTGAAAAAAGAGATCTCTTCCAAATGTGTGCACGTGAGTTTTTGAGATGGTGGAAGGTACATTAAAAACAACTTGAGCTCAATGAATTAAGCAACCTCCAAAGTTCAATTTGAAAACAAGTTGTGAAACATTTAGTAATGCATTAGAGGCATGGACTTAGATAAATATATTTTACTGTTAAATTATTATCTAATCGTCATCATAATATGATAGATTCCATTAACATTGGCAGTTTCTCCTTCCCAAACCTCATAGTTACTCAGATTCTAGACTTTGCTACCATTAACATTCGCGGACAAGACACCATAGACCATAGAAGAGTACAGCACAGTTCAGGCCCTTCGGCCCACGATGTTGTGCCGAACTAGTCTGAAACTAAGATCAAATCAACCTACTCCCAATCATTCTAGTGCACTCCATATGCCTATCCAATAACCGTTTGAAAGTTCCTAAAGCGTCCGACTCCACTACCATAGCTGGGAGTGCGTTCCACGTCCCAACCACTCTCTGAGTAAAGAACCTACCTCTGACATCCCTCCTACACTTCCACCATGAACCTTATAGTTATGCCCCCTTGTAACAGCTACATCTACCTGAGGAAAACGTCGCTGAACGTCTACTCTATATATCCCCCTCATCATCTTATACACCTCCATTAAGTCACCTCTCATCCTCTTTCACTCCAATGAGAAAAGCCCTAGCTCCCTCAACCTTTCCTCATAAGACCTACCCTCCAATCCAGGCAGCATCCTGGTAAATCTCCTTTGCACACTTTCCAATGCTTCCACATCCTTCCTATAATGATGTGACCAGAAATGCACACAATACTCCAAATGTGGTCTAACCAAGGTCTTGTACAGTTGCAGCATAACCTCACGGCTCTTAAACTCAATCCCCCTGTTAATAAATGCTAACACATTTCTTCACGGTTCTAACCACTTGGGTGGCAACTTTCAGAGATCTATGGACATGAACTCCGAGATCTCTCTGCTCCTCCACATTCTTCAGAACCCTGCCGTTAACCCTGTAATCCGCATTCAAATTTGTCCTACCAAAATGAATCACCTCACACTTATCAGGATTAAACTCCATCTGCCACTTTTCAGCCCAGCTCTGCATCCTATCAGTGTCTCTTTGCAGCCTACAACAGCCCTCCACATTTTCCACTACTCCACCAATCTTGGTGTCATCAGCAAATTTACTAACCCAACCTTCAACTCCATCATCCAAATCATTGATAAAAATCACAAATAGCAGAGGACCCAGCACTGATCCCTGTGGTACACTGCTGGTGACTGGGCTCCAGGATGAAAAATTACCATCTACCACCACCTTCTGTCTTCTATCAGATAGCCAGTTCGTGATCCAGTCGGCCAAATTTCCCTCTATGCCATGCCTCCTTACTTTCTGCATGAGCCAACCATGGGGCACCTTATCAAACGCCTTACTAAAATCCATGTATACGACATAAACTTCTTTACCTTCATCTATGTACTTAGTTACCTCCTCAAAGAATACAATCAAACTTGTGAGGTAAGACTTACCCCTCACAAATCTGTGCTGACTATCCTGGATTAAGCTGTATCTTTCCAAATGATCATAAATCCTATCGCTCAGGACCCTTTCCAGTAATTTACCTGTGACTGAAGTGAGACTAACCGGCCTATAATTCCCAGGGTTATACCTATTCACTTTCTTGAACAAGGGAACAACATTCACCTCGCTCCAGTCTTCTGGCACTATTCCTGTAGTGAGGACATAAAGATCAAAGCCAGATCTCATCCGTCGTCTCTCAAAGAATCCTAGGATATATCCGATCAGGCCCAGGGGACTTGTCTATCCTCCGGCTTCTCAAAGTTTCTAACACATCTTCCTTCCGAATATCTACCTCCTCCAGCCTACCAGCCTGTATCGCACTATCCTCCTCAACAACATGGCCCCTCTCCTTTGTGAACACTGAAGAAAAGTATTCATTTAGGGCCTCTCCTATATCTTCAGACTCCATGCACACGTTCCCACTACTGTCCTTGACCGGCCCTAACTTCACCGTGATCATTCTTTTATTCCTCATATAAGTGTAAAAAGCCTTGGGGTTTTCCTTGATCCTACCTGCCAAGGACTTCTCATGCCCCCTCCTAGCACTCCTAAGCCCTTTCTTGAGCTCCTTCCTAGCTATCTTGTATCCCTCAAGTGCCCTAACTGAACCTTGTTTTCTCATCCTTACAGCCCCCTTCTTCCTCTTGACAAGACATTCAACCTCTTTTGTAAACCATGGTTCCCTCACTCAACCATTTCCTCCCTGCGTGCCAGGGACATACATATCAAGGACACGCAGTATTTGCTCCTTGAAAAAGCTCCACATCTCAATTGTGCCTATCCCTGACAGTTCCTGTTTCCATCTTATGCTCCCCAATTCTTGCCTAATCGCATTGTAATTACACCCCCCCCCCCCCCCCGTTATAAACCTTGCCCCGCCGTATATTCCTATCCCTCTCCATTGCGATTGTGAAAGTCACCGAATTGTGGCCACTATCTCCAAAGTGCTCTCCCACAACCAAATCTAACACTTGGCCCGGTTCATTACCCAGTACCAAATCCAATGTGGCCCCACCTCTTGTCAGTCTATCCACATATTGTGTGAGGAAACCCTCCTGCACACACTGGATAAAAACAGCCCCATCCAAACTATTCAAATTATAGTCGTTCCAATCAATATTTGGAAAGTTAAAGTCACCCATGAGACCTACCCTGTGACTACCGCACCTATCCAAAATCTGCATTGCAATCTTTTCCTCCACATCTCTGTTACTGTTTGGGGGCCTATAGAAAACTCCTAACAAAGTGACTGCTCCTTTCCTATTTCTAACTTCAGCCCACGCTACCTCAGTAGACAGATCCTCCTCAAACTGCCATTCTGCAGCCATTATACTATCCTTGATTTACAATGCTACTCCTCCACCTCTTTTACCACCTTCCCTAATCTTACTGAAACATCGAAACCCCGGAACCTCCAACAACCATTCCTGCCCCTGTTCTATCCATGTCTCCGTAATGGCCACAACATCGTAGTCCCAGGTACCAATCCATGCTTCAAGCTCACCAACCTTATTCCTGATGCTCCTTGCATTGAAGTATACACACTTCAAACCACCTTCATGCCTGCAGGTCCACTCTTGTGACCTTGGTATCTTCTTCAGTACTACACTACCCTCAACTTCCTGAACTCCGGCAACACTATCTCCTGGACTACAAATCAGTTTCCCATCCCCCTGCCAAATTAGTTTAAACTCTTTTCATAAAATTTACAGTGCAGAAGGAGGCCATTCGGCCCATCGAGTCGGCACCGGCTCTTGGAAAGAGCACCCTACCCAAGGTCCACACCTCCACCCTGTCCCCATAACCCAGTAACACCACCCAACACTAAGGGCAATTTTGGACACTAAGGGCAATTTATCATGGCCAGTCCACCTAACCTGCACATCTTTGGACTGTGGGAGGAAACTGATGCACCCGGAGGAAACCCACGCACACACTGGGAGGATGTGCAGACTCCGCACAGACAGTGACCCAAGCCGGAATCGAACCTGGGACCCTGGAGCTGTGAAGCAATTGTGCTATCCACAATGCTACCATGCTGCCCAGCACATAACTCCTCCGAAGAGCTGTAGCAAATTTACCTCCCAGGATATTGGTACCCCTCTGGTTCAGGTGTAACCTTCAACCTTCCCCAGAATGTGCTCCAATTATCCAAGTAACTGAAACCCTCCCTCCTACACCATCCCTGTAGCCACGTGTTTAACTGCACTCTCTCCCTATTCCTCACCTCGCGTGGCACTGGCAGCAAACCAGAAATGACAACACGGTCTGTCCTGGCTCTCAGCTTCCACCCTAGCTCCCTGAATTCCTGTTTTACATCCCCGTCCCTTTTCCTACCTATGTCGTTGGCACCAATGTGTACCAAAACTTGTGGCTGCTCCCCCTTCCCCTTAAGGATCCTGAAAACACGATCAGAGACCATGATCGTGTCAAACCGGTTAAAACTGTGTTCGAGCAAGACTGCAGTTGAACAGTGGAAGATGTTGAAAATAGATGAAAATATTCATCTCGACACATCACCATTAAGTATCCCTAAGCTCTGCTTACCACGTTAGAGCTGTGATCAAGGAAAATAGTGAAAGGTAACAGAACTAAAGGAACCAGCACATAACATCACAACAAATAGGGCACTGGGAGAGATCAGGGACAGCTAAATACGACAAACATGTCTTAGTTGCAAAAAGGAATACAAGCAGAAACTTTCAAGTGATATCAAGATTAACACAAGCTTTTGCAATTTTATTGGACGGAAAAAGGTACTCGAGGGTAATATGGGCCTGTTTAAAACAAATATTACAAATGTAAAGAAGGAAATGGCAGACTTGCTGAATAATTAGTGAGTCGGTTTTCATATTATACCTGATGATCCAGGGAAGTTTAACAATAAAGCTAAGGGATTGGAATACACAGAAGTTACTTTAGCAGACAACCTTATGAGAAAAATATGATGGCACTAAAAACTAAAAAATCCACAGCACTTGATATAGTGAGAAAGTTGCAGACTATTTGGCCATAATCTCCGAAAGCACACTTAATTCAAGAATTGCCACCTTAGATTAGAACATTTCACATGCAACTGAATTATTATTTTTTGAATGAGAGAAAGGGAGAGAGAAAAACAGTAAATTATTGGAATCTATTATTCAGAACATAGTGACAGCACTTAAAAGAGTTTGAGCTGATTAGCGAGCCAACGTGGATTTGTAAAGGGCAGACCATGTTTAATGAACCCAATTTAAATTTTTGAGGAAGTAACGACAGTAGTAACAGGAGTGTCCATGGAACACTAAAAGATTTGTTTCTTCAGTGTCGGTTTGCAGGATTGAAGGAGCTGGAAGCGAAGTATGGGCTGGAGCAGTGGAAAATGTTTAGATACATGCAGGTTCGAGATTTTGCCAGAAAGGAGATACAGAGCTTCCCTGTGGAGCCGGCCTCCATATTGCTGGAGGAGGTGCTGATGACAGGAGGAGGTAGTGTCGGCGGTTTACGGAGCCATTTTGGAAGAGGAAAAGGCACCACTGGAAGGGATCAAAGCAAAGTGGGAGGAAGAGTTGGGAGAGGATATGGAGGAGGAGATATGGTGTGAGTTGCTCTGGAGAGTGAATGCTTCCATCTCGTGCGCGAGGTTGGGGCTGATACAGCTGAAGGTGGTTTACAGAGCACACCTCACGAGGGCGAGGATGAGCCGATTCTTTGAAGGAGTAGAAGATGTGTGTGAACGATGCGGGCGGGGGGGGGGGGGGGGGGGGGGGGGGGGCGCTAATCACGTTCATACGTTTTGGTCCTGTTTAAAGCTAGAGGATTACTGGAAGGAGGTTTTTAGGGTAATCTCTAAAGTGGTGCATGTGAAACTGGACTCAGGCCCCCAAGCGGCCATATTCGGAGTGTCGGACCAGCCAGGGTTGGCAACTGGTGCGGAGGCAGATTTTGTAGCCTTTGCCTCGTTGATCACCCGAAGGCGGATCCTGATAGGTTGGAGAGCAACCTCTCCACCCTGTGCCCTGGAGTGGCGGGGGGACCTGTTGAAATTCTTGACTCTTGAGAAGGTTAAGTTTGAACTGAGGGGAAGGATGGAGGGGCTCTACAATTCATGGGCATTATTCATTATGCACTTTCAAGAACTGGATAACAGCGAACATTAGTTGGGGCGGGTGGGTGGGAGGGTTGGGGGAGGAGGGCTGTGTGTGTTAATGGCGACTATGGGTGATCCCTAATTTCTTTTTGTCATTTGTTTGTGAGAACATGCGGGCTAATGTTTGGGGTTTGGTGGGAGGATGGGATCGTTGTTATTGAAATGGGGATTTACATATTTGTTACTGATTATTGTTTATTGATGGGTGTAAATTTGGGAGAAAATGTGTAAAAGGAGGAGAATAAAAAATATTTTTTCAAAAAAGGAGTGTCCATGGAAGCATCTTGTGTGTACTTCCAGAAGGCATTCAATGAGGTTTCACATAAGAGGTTGTTATTTGAAATTAAAACTGATGGAATTGAAGGCAAATTATTGATTGATTAGGAGATAGGTGTGTGATAACAGGCAGTAAACAGGGATAATAGTTATGTACTCAAACTGGAAATAAATGACTATTGGTGTCTCACAAGGATCTGTGCTGGGCCTCCAGTTATTCGCTATGTTTATTCATGATTTGGGTAACACAATGGAGAGCCATGTATACAGTTTTCTGATGACAGCAAGATTGGTGATATACTAAGTAAATATTTCTTAAATATTTTTGGTTGAAGGACCCTCTGTCTAAATCATAATACCATGTAGAAAAGTGCTATATGTAAAGACTACTTTAATAATGCTTTTAAGAAAGCAGGTAATTATTATTTTTTAACATGTTTTTATTAGGGCATTTATATAAAAAAAGCAGGTAATTAAAGCAGCACTTTATCTACATTAGTGACATCCTCAATAATGAAACTGGCCAGAAAAACCAGACGTAAAGGATAAATGTGATGACACTAACAGTACATCCCAAATGCATTGCTTTTAATGTGGTTAAACATTGTGTATGTATGCCATTAACAGGCAATCAGTTCACAAATCACATCCAATGCAAACGGCTATTGGCCAGATCAGTATTACAGCAGCCGCACCATATTTAGGTTTAACAGGCTCAAAGCAGATTTCATTTTAATTCAATCTTCCCATAAACACATGGGTATCCTTCTGTCCAATTCTTTTGCAGAATACGCGCACAAAGGTGGCTTTCTTAGAAACATTTTACCAACCTGTCCAAATCTAACCCAGTGTCTGTGTTATTTAATCATTCAAGGACTTTACAGTGTTGCGTCAGAGTGGAAATTTAAGCAAGTTGAACAGAAGGCATTTCCGTGATTACAAAAAGCAAACCAACACAAGATTAATACATACAGAAAATGCTGGAAATATGCAGTGGGCGAGGAACAATGTGAGGTTATCCATTTTGGTAGGAATAACAGCGAAAGGGATTATTATTTAAATGATAAAATATTAAAACATGCTGCTGTGCAGAGAGACCTGGGTGTGCTAGTGCATGACTCGCAAAAAGTTGGTTTACAGGTGCAACAGGTGATTAAGAAGGCAAATGGAATTTTGTCCTTCATTGCTAGAGGGATGGAGTTTAAGACTAGGGAGGTTATGCTGCAATTGTATAAGGTGTTAGTGAGGCCACACCTGGAGTATTGTGTTCAGCTTTGGTCTCCTTACTTAAAAAAGGACGTACTGGCACTGGAAGGTGTGCAGAGGAGATTCACTAGATTAATCCCAGAGCTGAAGGGGTTGGATTACGAGGAGAGGTTGAGTAGACTGGGACTGTACTCGTTGGAATTTAGAAGGATGAGGGGGGATCTTATAGAAACATATAAAATTATGAAGGGAATAGATAGGATAGATGCGGGCAGGTTGTTTCCATTGGCGGGTGAAAGCAGAACTAGGGGGCACAGCCTCAAAATAAGGGGAAGTAGATTTAGGACTGGGTTTAGGAGGAACGTCTTCACCCAAAGGGTTGTGAATCTATGGAATTCCTTGCCCAGTGAAGCAGTAGAGGTTCCTTCATTAAATGTTTTTAAGATAAAGATAGATAGTTTTTTGAAGAATAAAGGGATTAAGGGTTATGGTGTTCGGGCCGGAAAGTGGAGCTGAGTCCACAAAAGATCAGCCATGATCTCATTGAATGGTGGAGCAGGCTCGAGGGGCCAAATGGCCTACTTCTGCTTCTAGTTCTTATGAACCATTATAGTGATACTTTCTCACTACACTAGTCCAAATTGAATGCACCTGAGAAGCACAGCAGTAGCTGGCCCCCCCCCCCCCCCCCCCCATATCTCGGGAGCAGTTGTGAGGCTCAATCTGAAAAGAATGGTAGCCGAGATGTTCATCATTGCAAAGAAACCTGAGTATGTGGAAGCTTTGGGTGGACTTTTTATCGCTACTTCTGCTGGACTAATACAAGCATCCATTAATTCAGGGCGGCATGGGGGTACAGTGGTTCGCACTACTTCCTCAAAGCTCCAGAGATTCGGGTTCATATCCGGCCTTGGGTGACTATCTGTGCGGAGTTTGCACTTTCTCCCCGTGTCTGTGTGGGTTTCCCCCAGGTGCTCCGGAGTTTCCTCCCACAGTCCAAGGGTGTGCAGATTAGGTGGATTGGCCATGCTAAATTGCCCCTTAGTGTCCAATGATTAGGTGGGGTTACTGGGTTACAGGTGTGGGTGGCGGTGTGGGCTAAGTAGGGTGCTCTTTCAAGGGCCGGTGTCGACTTGATGGGCCGAATTGCCTATTTCTGCACTGTGTAAATTCTATGAATTTCTAAAAGTGGGAACTTGTTTGCTTTAATGCTTCCTTCCTTTTTTCCCCTTATAATGTTTGCTGTCTCACCTGCTGAAGAGAATATTTTGAGGGCCCCAATTTTAAAGCCACTGTACTATGTAGTGTAGAGGGGAGCATACAATTACACGAGAAATTGATAAATTAAATGAATGTGTGAAATTGTGGCAGATAGGTTTCAATGCAGCTATGTGTGATGTCATCCATTTTAGTAAACCATTGTATGGGTGGCACGGTAGCACAGTGGTTAGCACTGTTGCTTCACAACGGCATGGTCCCAGGTTCGATTCCCGGCTTGGGTCACTGTCTGTGTGGAGTCTGCACGTTCTCCCCGTGTCTGCGTGGGTTTCCTCCGGGTGCTCCGGTTTCCTCCCACAAGTCCCAAAAGACTTGCTGTTAGGACATTTTGAATTCTCCCTCTATGTATCCGAACAGGCGCCGGAATGTGGTGACTAGGGGATTTTCACAGTAACGTCATTGCAGTGTTAATGTAATCCTACTTGTGACAATAAAGATTATTATTATTATTAGAAAGGATAAATTGAAGTACTATTTAAATGGTGAAAAACTGGAAACAGTGGAGGTCCAAAGATTCAGGAGTCCAGGTATACAGATCGCTAAAATATTAGTCAGGTACAAAAAGTATCTAAAAGCTAATGCAATGTTTACTTTTGTAACAAGAGGGAAATTAAAGGGGAAGAGGCTTTGTTACAACTATTCAAAGCCCTGGGTAGCCCTCACCTTGAGTACTGTATACAGTTCTGAGCTCTGCATTTTAGAAAAGATATCTTGGTCTTGAATGGAGTGCGATGCAAATTCACCAGAATGTTACTAGGGTTTATGATGAAGATCGATTACATGGATGGGCTTGTATTCCTTGAAGTATTGAAAGTTCATAGGTGATTTGAATGAGCTTTGTAAGATTTTGAAAAGACTGATAGGGTAGATAGAGGGAACATTTTCTATTGGTGGGGGATTCTAGCGCAAGGGGATCATAAAATTAGAGCAAAACTATGCAGGAGAGAAGTTCCTGATAGCAAGGATGGTTGAAGTGTGAACTCTCCCACAAAAATAAGTAAATGCAAGCTC
The DNA here is from genome assembly GCF_047496885.1 of Scyliorhinus torazame. Taxonomy (NCBI): domain Eukaryota; kingdom Metazoa; phylum Chordata; class Chondrichthyes; order Carcharhiniformes; family Scyliorhinidae; genus Scyliorhinus; species Scyliorhinus torazame. The sequence continues at coordinate 149,648,485 of NC_092712.1, forward strand.
AATTAATAATTCCAGATGAGATTGATATGTTTTTGATAGCCAGGGCCATAAAGATGTGGAGCCAAGACACGATGGAGTTAAGGCACAGACCAGTCATGTTCGAATTGAATGGCATAAGAAGCTCAAAGGGGTGAATGCCCTACTCTTGCGCTACTCTGTTCATGTACATCCTTCTGTTATCTTGGTGCTACATATTTTGCAGATGTTTGACTTATTCTTGCCTCACAGTCCCTATTTCCTATGTCTGGCTGTCCTTTCTTGGATGGTCTGCAGAGTTGTGGTCCTGGTTTCTTTCCTCTCCATGAACTCAACAGTACAGATTGATTGACGCTAGTGTCCCTGTGATAACAGAACAACATTGTGGAATACTTTAAATACCCTTCATAATTTGGGGATCCTTAACTTTGCTGGTCATTTTCTTTACAATGGCTGACACATTTTCGATAACATCATTAAAATGATGCTAGCCTGGTTGCAAGAATCACTTGACAGTGGAAAATAATATTTACTAAAAATTAAGGAAAAATGTTCTGCACTTCAGTGCATTTTATGTTGGAATGGGAAAAGAAAGATGAATAACGGGAAAAGAAAGATGAATAAATTGATAGCTGAGTAGTTTTACTATCTTGAGATTGTATACTTTGTTATAAATCTTGTAGGATATTAATTACTGTTGGAAAGATTTGCAATTTGTTCTTGAAGGGTTATGTTGTGGTTTTCTGGCCATGATTCCCCACATACAATTATAGAAATTCTTGCACAGAAGGGAGCCATATGGTCATTGTGGCTGTGCCAACTCTCTCATCTGTGCTGCCTATTCTAATGCAATTTCACTGTTCTTTCATTGTAACCTTTAGATATTTTCTTCAAGTGTTTATCTAGTTGCCTCTTAAATGTGGTAATTGATGTAGCTTTAATAGGTGAGAATTGAATCTCAGCTGTGCCATTAGGGAGAAGTGCCAAAGGCGCCTCTCTCTACAAAGGAAGAAAAATCAGAAGCATGCCATCCTTGTCTACCCCGATACATTTTTTGTTGTGGCTGCGCAAGAAGCATGTTGAGAGTCTGAATGACATTGTTCCTTGCCCATCCAAAAAAACATTTCTTTTGCTGGAGGATGTCTGGGGGAGAAATTGCAAAAGTAAAAAGCAGAACTGGTCATCAGATGTTAAGTAAACATAATAAAAACAGGCTGCTTCTACAGATTTGGAATTTTATCGTACAATGGTTAATTGTCAGTCAGATCCTTTAGTAGCGGCAATCAAATATAATAAGCATGAATTTATTGAACCCCATACATTACCCACCATGATACAAACTGAGGTAGGTTTGAGCGATGCTTTGCAATATACAGCATGCTTATTCATTGACAAGGGATGTTAGCCACATCACTACAAATTCCAGTTAGCTGAAATATGGCTTGTAATTTGTAAAATTTTCTTTGTAAGTATATAGAATATCATATACATAGTAAGAAAAAATTACAGTTAGAAAAGCCTGTTTTGATGATTTGTACTTGCAGATTTAGTGCTATTCCTTTATTGTTCTGTTGGTTGTGTCAGTTTTTAAAAGTGGCAAACAGATATTGTAAACCATTTGCTTAAATGTTCTTTTTGGAATGATCCATAATATATGAATCTTAATTAAAAGCTTGATCATATTGTGGTTCCATTTTAAAAATTGTGAAATCAATTTAGTTATTGATCATGGCAGTTAAATTGACAACATTGTGATTCCATTGTATAATTGAAAGCTAAGATTTAGATACTGGGAACCTATGTACTTTAAGTCTAACAAGTTAATTGCTGTGAACTCATCTGTTATAACTGATGATCTAATTTTGATTCTACAGCGCAATCACTAACAACCATTCTTCCCTTTAGAGACATTATTGGGCTGGATTCTCCCAACAGGCGGCTAAGTGCCAATGCCGGAGTAAAAACGGGAGTGTTTTACTCTGGCATCGGCGCCCATTCCGGGACACCATTCTGCGGCCCACAGGGGGCTAGGACAGCGCTGGAGCGGCCTTTGTCGATCCCGGCTTGAACCCTGCGCCGTGGGGTCTGCGCATGCGCAGTTGGGCTGGTGGCAACTAACGCATGCTCAGTGGCCTTCTTCCCCGCGGCGCCCCCAACGCCAAATGGCGCAGGGCTACATGAGCCGGCGCAGAGGAAAGGAGGCCGGGGGGCTGAGAGGCCGACCCGCCGATTGGCGGGCCCCGATCGCGGGCCAGGCCACTACGGAGGCCCCCCCCCCGCCCCCCGGGGTCGGGCCCCCGCCCCACAGGCCGCCCCCAGCCCCTTCAATGCCGAGGTACCGCCGGCTCAGAGGATGTTAGAACGGCGGCGGCAGGACTCGGCTTTTTGGTGACGGCCGCTCGGCCCATCCAGCCTGGAGAATCGGCGTGCCGGCCCAGGCCACGGTGGTGCCGATTCTCCGGACTGCAGAGAATTGCGTCCCGGCGGCGTGGCGCGATTCGCACGTCACCACGCCGATTCTCCGACCCGGCGGGGAGTCGGAGAATTCCGCCCATTAACTTTTGCAAACTAGGTTAAGATAGTTTTGAGAGCTAGTTTGCCAGCTGTGCAATGAAGCACTGTCAGACTTGGTTTGTTGCTTTGGACATTTGCTATTGCTGTTCCATCAAATCATAGATACATAGGAGCAGGAGGAGGCCTTTTGTCCCTTCGAGCCTGCTCTGCCATTCATCACGATCATGGCTGATCATCTAACTCAATAGCCCAATCCTGCTTTCTCCCCATAGCCTTTGATCCCATTCTCCCCAAGTGCTTCATCAGCCGCCTCTTGAATATATTTAAAATATCATTGAATATCATTCATCAGGAAAGGAATTAGTTTGGAAATCCATGTGAGATGCATTCAAAGATTCATAGCTTAGTCCTGTAATGTAAAGTTTGACTGTTGTGTGTGTGTATATATATATATATATACTGATCTGTTCCCTGGAAGAACACTATTCACAATACCCTATGCTGCTCTTGTTTGTCCCTTGTTCCGCACTGTAACCAATTGTTAATGTGCCATTATCAATGTACTCTGTCGATTATCCTTTTGTCTACTATGTACGTACTGTGTACGTTCCCTTGGTCGCAGAAAAATACTTTTCACGGTACTTTGATACATGTGACAATAAATATCAATCAATCAATCAATCAAGTAGTTTTCAGCCAGCAAAATAGATGAATTAATAGCACAGATAAGAATGAATGGTTTTGATATAATAGCCATAAAGAGATGTGGTTGCAGAGTGACCAAGGTTGAGAACATTTTATTTTCCAGGATACTTGACCTTGGAGGATGGGTGTGGTGCAGCCCTAATAAAAAATGGAATAAATGTAACTGAGAAAGTTAGCTTGAAAACTTAAGAAGTAGAATCTGTTTGAGTGGAGTTAAGAAACAAGGGACAGAAAACACTTAAGGGAGTATTGTATACACCCCTATCAATAATTGTAGTGCTGGACAGAGTATAAAGTAGGAATTAGCAGTGCATGAACAAGGGTATTGCAGTAATACGAACACCTTTAATATTGCCAAAATATAGTCGTGTGAACTGGGGGATTTGTAGAATTTTGGAATTGAAGGATGATCAAGAAATTGATGCAGGACAGAGAATGATAGTAAATTACTTGGACATAAAACAGTGGGCACTCGTTTTCACAGTAGAAGACACGTTCTGGAAACAGTGGTAAATCAATGAGGCAACTTAAATAAATTACTATCATTAAAAATACTGGAGAAATTCTGGGGTTCAAAGATTTCCTGGGCCTGATGACCTGCATCCTTCAGTTTTCAAAGAGGTAAATGAGAAATAATGGATGCATTAGTTTTGATCTCCCCAATGTTCTGGAATAGTCTCCATGGGTTGGAAGACAGCAAATGTAACCCCGCTTTTTAAGAAAGGAGGGGGAGAGGAAACAAGAAATTGTAGGCTAGTTAGTCTCGTATCAGTTTTGGGAAAATGCGAGAACCTTTTACAGAAGTCCTATTTAAGTTTCTCTGCCTGCTCATTTTACTTTAAATTCATGCAGTGTTTAGGGCTGTTCTTCCTGATTAAATCGTGAATTTTGATTTAATGTCATTGTGTATCGTTTAGCATCATTGTGATGTTGTTTTGTATTGTTCCAAGTAATTTTGTGTCGATGTGACTTCAAGTCGTGTGAACTGTTTGGTGCTATTCTGAAGCGAGTGCAACTGGAGGTGTGAGTTTGCACTCCATAGAACCATAGAATCCCTACAGTGCAGAAGGAGGCCATTCAGCCCATCAAGTCTGCAGCGAACCTCTGAAAGAGCACCCCCCTAGGCCCACTACCCAGCCCGATCCCCGTAACCCCACCTAACCTTTGTTTGCATTGAGTGCTGAATTTGGTGCATTTGAGTGCTATAGTGAGAGTGTGATGACTGAGGGAGTATAAGGGTTCATTTTTATCTAAAGTCTAGAATTTCTTTTATTTAGTTAATTAACTTAAAAGTTGCTGTTTGGTTTAGAAGAAGGTGAATTTTCAATCAGCTTTAAACAAAGGTTCTACTTGTAGGTACTTGCAGATGGAGCTTGTTAATTAGTTAATTGGATTAGGCCAGTTTTCAGAGGCTAGATTCACAGTATAAAAGTGATCCACCTACAGTGCAGACTTTGTTTGCACTGAGTGCTGAATTTGGTGCATTTGAGTGCTATAGTGAGAGTTTGGTGACTGAGGGAGTGCTGAATTTGGTGCATTTGAGTGCTATAGTGAGAGTTTGGTGATTGAGGGAGTTAGGTGAGGAGGGAGTAAGGTCTCCTTTCATTTTGTTTCCTACATTTCTGCAAAGAGCGAGAAGGGAGCCAGGAGTTTACAGAGAGTGCAACTGACTGGGAGCAGAGTCGGAGGGCAGAGGTCCAGTTGGTCCAAAGGGCAGCTATATTCTGTAAGGTAAGAAGGGATGGAGGCTAGGCCAGTTGCATGCTCCTCCTGTAGGATGTGGGTGGTGAGGGATACCACCGGTGTCCCCGCTGACTATACCTCCAGGAAGTGCAACCAGCTCCTCAGAGACCGTGCTAGGGAACTGGAGCTGGATAAACTTTGGATCATCCGGGAAGCAGAGGGGGTTATAGAGAAGAGTTACAGGGAGATAACCACACCCAAGGTATAGGACAAGAGTAGCAGTCAGGGGAAAGAAAACAAACAGGCAGACAGTGCAGGGATCCCTCGTGGCCGTTCCCCTTCAAAACAAGTATACCGTTTTGGATGCTGTTGGGGGGGATGACCTACTGGGGGTATGCCCCAGTGGCCAGGTCTCTGGCACTGAGTCTGGCTCTGGGGCTCAGAAGGGAAGGGGGGAGAATGGAACAGCAATAGTAATAGGAGATTCAATGGTTAAGGGAATAGATAGGAGATTCTGTGGTCGCGAGCGAGACTCCCGGAAGGTATGTTGCCTCCCGGGTGCCAGGGCCAGGGATGTCTCGGATCGTGTCTTCAGGATCCTTAAGGGGGAGGGGGAGCAGCCAGAAATCGTGGTGCACATTGGTACCAACGACGTAGGTAGGAAAAGGGGTGTGGAGGTAATAAACGAGTTTAGGGAGTTAGGCTGGAAGTTAAAAGCCAGGACAGACAGAGTTGTCATCCCTGGTTTGTTGCCAGTGCCACGTGATAGTGAAACTAGGAATAGGGAGAGAGTGCAGTTGATCACGTGGCTGCGGGAATGGTGTAGGAGGGAGGGCTTCAGGTATTTGGATAATTAGAGCGCATTCTGGGGAAGGTGGGACCTGTACAAGCAGGACGGGTTGCATCTGAACCAGAGGGGCACCAATATCCTGGGAGGGAGGTTTTCTAGTACTCTTCGGGAGGGTTTAAATTAATTTAGCAGGGGAATGGGAACTAGATTTGTAGACCAGCAACTAAGTTAGCCGATATTCAGGACGCCAAAGCGTGCAGTGAGGCAGTGGGGAAGGGAACACTGACAAAGGAGAATACTTGCAGGCACGGTGATGGGTTGAAGTGTCTATACTTCAATGCAAGAAGCATCAGGAATAAGGTGGATGAAGTTAAGGCATGGATCGATACTTGGGACTACGATGTGGTGGCCATCACAGAAACTTGGAAAGAAGAGGGGCAGAAATGGTTGTTGGAGGTCCCTGGTTATAAATGTTTCAATAAGATTAGGGAGGGTGGTAAAAGAGGTTGGGGGGGGTGGCATTGTTAATTAGAGATAGTATAACAGCTGCAGAAAGGCAGTTTGAGGAGTATCTACCTACTGAGGTAGTATGGGTTGAAGTCAGAAATAGGAAAGGAGCAGTCACCTTGTTGGGAGTTTTCTATAGGCCCCCGAGATTGGGAAACAGATTTTGGAAAGGTGCAGAAGTCACAGGGTAGTAGTAATGGGTGACTTCAACTTCCCAAACATTGAGTGGAAACTCTTTAGATCAAATAGTTTGGATGGGGTGGTGTTTGTGCAGTGTGTCCAGGAAGCTTTTCTAACACAGTATGTAGATTGTCCGACCAGAGGGGAGGCAATATTGGATTTGGTACTTGGTAATGAACCAGGGCAAGTGATAGATTTGTTAGTGGGGGAGCATTTTGGAGATAGTGACCACAATTCTGTGACTTTCACTTTAGCAATGAAGAGGGATAGGTGCGTGCAACAGGGCAAGGTTTACAATTGGGGGAAGGGTAAATACGATGTTGTCAGACAAGAATTGAAGTGCATAAGTTGGGAACATAGGCTGTCAGGGAAGGACACAAGTGAAATGTGGAACTTGTTCAAGGAACAGGTACTACGTGTCCTTGATATGTATGTCCCTGTCAGGCAGGGAAGAGATGGTCGGGTGAGGGAACCATGGTTGACAAGAGAGGTTGAATGTCTTGTTAAGAAGAAGAAGGAGACTTATGTAAGGCTGAGGACACAAGGTTCAGATAGGGTGCTGGAGGGATACAAGATAGCCAGGAGGGAACTGAAGAAAGGGATTAGGAGAGCGAAGGGAGGGCATGAACAATATTTGGCAGGTAGGATCAAGGAAAACCCCAAGGCCTTTTACGGATATGTGAGAAATATGAGAATGACTAGAGCGAGGGTAGGTCCGATCAAGGACAGTAGCGGGAGATTGTGTATTGTGTCTGAAGAGATAAGAGAGGTCTTGAATGAGTACTTTTCTTCAGTATTTACAAATGAGAGGGGCCATATTGTTGGAGAGGACAGTGTGAAACAGATTGGTAAGCTCGAAGAAATACTTGTTTGGAAGGAAGATGTGTTGGGCATTTTGAAAAACTTGAGGATAGACAAGTCCCCCGGGCCTGACGGGATATATCCAAGGATTCTATGGGAAGCAAGAGATGAAATTGCAGAGCCATGGCAATAATCTTTTCATCCTCACTGTCAACAGGGGTGGTACCAGGGGATTGGAGAGTGGCGAATGTCGTGCCCCTGTTCAAAAAAGGGAATAGGGATAACCCTGGGAATTACAGGCCAGTTAGTCTTACTTCGGTGGTAGGCAAAGTAATGGAAAGGGTACTGAGGGATAGGATTTCTGAGCATCTGGAAAGACACTGCTTGATTAGGGATAGTCAGCACGGATTTGTGAGGGGTAGGTCTTGCCTTACAAGTCTTATTGAATTCTTTGAGGAGGTGACCAAGCATGTGGATCAAGGTAAAGCAGTGGATGTAGTGTACATGGATTTTAGTAAGGCATTTGATAAGGTTCCCCATGGTAAGCTTATGCAGAAAGTAAGGAGGCATGGGAGAGTGGGAAATTTGGCCAGTTGGATAACGAACTGGCTAACCGATAGAAGTCAGAGAGTGGTGGTGGATGGCAAATATTCAGCCTGGATCCCAGTTACCAGTGGCATACCGCAGGGATCAGTTCTGGGTCCTCTGCTGTTTGTGATTTTCATTAATGACTTGGATGAGAGAGTTGAAGGGTGGGTCAGTAAATTTGCAGACGATACGAAGATTGGTGGAGTTGTGGATAGTGAGGAGGGCTGTTGTCGGCTGCAAAGAGACATAGATAGGATGCAGAGCTGGGCTGAGAAGTGGCAGATGGAGTTTAACCCTGAAAAGTGTGAGGTTGTCCATTTTGGAAGGACAAATATGAATGCGGAATACAGGGTTAACGGTAGAGTTCTTGGCAATGTGGAGGAGCAGAGAGATCTTGGGGTCTATGTTCATACGCCTTTGAAAGTTGCCACTCAAGTGGATAGAGCTGTGAAGAAGGCCTATGGTGTGCTCGCGTTCATTAACAGAGGGATTGAATTTAAGAGCCGTGAGGTGATGATGCAGCTGCACAAAACCTTGGTAAGGCCACATTTGGAGTACTGTGTACAGTTCTGGTCACCTCATTTTAGGACGGATGTGGAAGCTTTGGAAAAGGTGCAAAGGAGATTTACCAGGATGTTGCCTGGAATGGAGAGTAGGTCTTACGAGGAAAGGTTGAGGGTGCTAGGCCTTTCCTGATGAGAACGGAGAAGGATGAGGGGCGACTTGATAGAGGTTTATAAGATGATCAGGGGAATAGATCGAGTAGACAGTCAGAGACTTTATCCCCGGGTGGAACAAACCATTACAAGGGGACATAAATTTAAGGTGAATGGTGGAAGATATAGGGGGGATGTCAGAGGTGGCTCTTTACCCAGAGAGTAGTGGGGGCATGGAATGCACTGCCTGTGGAAGTAGTTGAGTTGGAAACATTAGGGACCTTCAAGCAGCTATTGGATAGGTACATGGATCACGGTAGAATAATATAGTGTAGATTAATTTGTTCTTAAGGGAACCCCGTAACATTGTGGATAGCACAATTGCTTCACAGCTCCAGGGTCCCAGGTTCCATTCCGGCTTGGGTCACTGTCTGTTCAGAGTCTGCACATTCTCCCCATGTGTGCGTGGGTTTCCTCCGGGTGCTCCGGTTTCCTCCCACAGTCCAAAGATGTGCAGGTTAGGTGGATTGGCCATGATAAATTGCCCTTAGTGTCCAAAATTGCCCTTAGTGTTGGGTGGGGTTACTGGGTTATGGGGACAGGGTCGAGGTGTTGACCTTGGGTAGGGTGCTCTTTCCAAGAGCCGGTGCAGACTCGATAGGCCGAATGGCCGCCTTCTGCACTGTAAATTCTATGATAATCTATGATTAATCTAGGACAAAGGTTCGGCACAACATCGTGGGCCGAAGGGCCTGTTCTGTGCTGTAATTTTCTATGTTCTATGTTCTAACCTGCATATCCCTGGACATTAAGGGTCACTTTAGCATGGCCAATCCACCTAACCTGCACTCTTTGGATTTGGGTAGGGAACAAGAGCACACGGAGGAAACCCTCCCCGCCACTAGCCCCAGGCGGGAATGGAGATGTCCTGTTGAACCAGGCACGAGGGTCAAAACGGGATTCTTGCCAGGTGTCAAAGTTCCCACAAAGGCCTCCCAAAACTCCTCCAACTTCTTGCATGCCCAAAACATGTGGAGATGATTTGTTGGCCCCCTTACGCACCACCCACATCCATCCTCTATTCCTGGAAAGAACCGACTCATCCTTGACACCGTCATGTGTGCCCTGTGCTGCATGAAACCCAGTCTCGCAAATGAGAAGGACAAGTTTACCTCCACAGGGCCTTACTCCATAGCCCAACCTCTACAGCACCCATCCCGGCCAACCTCCTCTTCCCATTTCCCATGTTATTTCCTCCACCGAAGACTTCCTCTCTCCATCAACTCCCCATATATGTCCGAGATCCTTCTCTCTCGATCGGACAGAATTCTATCTTGCAGCACCGGGGATGTTAACTTTGGAAACTTAGCCAATTCTTTCCTAACGAAGGGTCTGGTTTGCAAATATCGAAACCCATTCCCCCTCGGTAATTGGAATTGTACCTCTCCCAGCTCTATAAACCACCACCCCCTCTCACACAAACAGCTCCCTAAAAAACTCTATCCCACCCTGTACCACTCCCTAAACCTGGAGTCTAGACCTGCTGGAGCATACCTGTGATTGCCACAGATTGGAGCCCACAGCGACATCTCCTCCATCTTAAAATCCTGTCGGCATTGATTCCATACCTTTGGTGCTGATGCCACCACTGGGCCCTGGCCGGTGAGAACAGAAGAGGTGCTAATAAACTCGTTGCCCCGCAAAAACAACGGCAGCGAAAACCGTCTAGAAGAAGCAAGCAACAACACCAACACCAGATCCATTCTCGTATTGCCCTCTCTGTATTGGATATAACTACTGTAATTGTTTCTCTGGCACCCAAATGTATATGTATCTCCCCAGTTCTCTCTCTCTCCTCCCCCCACCCCCCCCCCCCCCCAAAAAAAAAACAGGTGCCTACTTATTTTTTAAAACATAATACTGTTAACTGTATAGAGTTGCTGTTTTTGAGCTGGGGTACAATATCCTACAAGTTTTTTTTTTCTTCTATACAATATATATATATATTTTAATCCATGCACATAACAGTAAATGTACTATGTTCAAAAACCCAATAAAAACATTTATTTAAAAAAAAATAAACTCATTCCCCTACACGGGGCTTTCTCCATCTTCCCCACGCCCTGACCTTTCAGTGTTCGCCACCCAGTAATAATTCAGCAGGTTCGGCAGCTTCAACCCCTCACTTCATCTGTCTCGCTCTAAAAACGTCCTCCTGGTCACGGGTACCTTACCCGCCCATATAAACTCCAAGATCAGCCGATTGACCCTACTGCAAAAACGATTTGGGCACAAATATCGGGAGATTTTGGAAGATGCACAGAAATTTCGCCAGCACTGTCATTTTAACTGTCTGGACCCTTCAGTGACAAAATATCCGACCTCTTAAAATCCTTCTTCACCCCCACCCCCTCCACCAGATTCTCCAAATTCAGCTTGTGCAATGGGCCCAATTATGCACCACTCGTATCCCCAAGCATTGGAAACTCGCCCGGCCAACCAAAATGGTAACTTCTCCAAGCCCTTCCCCCTCACCCGTGCATTGACTGGAAATACCTTGCTCTTCCTAATGTTGAGTTTATACCTGAGAACGAGCCAAGTTCCCCCAATATTCTCATCATCCTGTCGAAACTCTCCACTGGGTTTGTAATATACAGCAATAGGTCGTCTGCGTACAAGGAGGCCTGGTGTCCCATTCCATCCCCCATCATGATAGCTTCTTTACATTTTCAATAAGCATTTGATCAGATGCCATTAAAACGGTTTTGACACAATTAGGATTTAGGATTGTGGCTAATATAAAAACATGGATTGCAATTGGCTAATGGAGAGAAAACAGAGTAGGAATAAATGGGCAGTTTTTCGGTTGGCAAGTATTAACTAGGAGAGTACTGCAAGGTTCTGTGCTTGGGTTTCAGTTATTTGTAATCTCTATTCATGGTGCATGAGGAGATCATATATCCAAATTTGCAAGCGGATGCAACGGGATATAGACCAGCTCAGTGAATTGACAAGAAAAAAGCAGATGGAATATAATATGGGGAAGTGTGAATTCATGTATTTCACTAGGAAGAATAGAAAAGAAGGGTATTTAAAAAAAAAAAATAGTGAGAGATAGGGATGGTGTTCGGAGGGACCTGTGTGTACACAAATCAGAGAAAGTTAATATACACTTTTTAAAAATTAATTATGGGATGTCGGCGTTACTGGCTAGGCATTAGGGTTGTACCAAAACCTGTCTCACTGGCATCACAGTTTAAGATGACTTCAGCATTGACATCAAAGTACATCAACATTGCCAGTGTCTTAACGAGTTATTTGTTTTTAGTGAACGCTATTTTTTGTTCTGTGCCCAATACCGCTGCACGTCCTCGGCAGTGAGTTTGCATAAGTGAGTTTGCATAATGCGTCACACTCTAATGACAAATTAGGCAAAAGTAGTTCCCAAATCCAACAGATGATTGCACTGCTTTCAGATCTCTTGATCACTGCATTGCTGTTATTGTTCTCAACTTGTCAGGAAGATCTTTTGTTGTCAGTACCTGACCTATGTACTTGACTTCAGGCATCTTAATTTGCAATTTTTTCTCATTCAGCTTCAGGTTCATCTGGCAAGCTCTCTTTAGCAGCCATATTAAATTCCGAACATGGTCATCCATGGCTTCTTCCATTATGTCTCCACATCCATTGCCTAGTATATCATCCACTATGCCTTCCACACTGGGAGGATCACTGCCTATTTTGTGTTGTCTGTGTTTAATGCTCTTCTGGAGCCATGGAAATGTAAAACAGCATGCGCTACCATCTGTGTCTCCCAAATGGCATCCAGAATGTAATTAGAAAGCTGCTGCTTCCATCCAGCTTCACTTGCAATTGGCCTTACGCTCTCATCTACCCCGAGATGATATTCTCCAGGTAGATATCCAAAGAGTGTAAACACCTATTTTTATTCCTTTAGGATCTGTTCAATAATGAATGGTTTTGTGTGCTGTGACACATTAAGAAATCTCTGTTGTCGCCTATAGGTTACCAGTCCGAGCTTGAGACTTGCTCCAGCTGAGATGAGTGGCTATTGTTTACCGCCTGTCATCTGGAACTCCAGATCTTCATTCTTGCCATTGCTTTGGCCTCTGGCCAATTTGTCCATTCAGTGTAAGTATTGTGCCATCATATCGCCTCAACCTTAGCTCCAAGGGCTTCAATTTTGGATCATCATGTTGAGCCACTTTGCACAGATCTGTGAAGGTCATGATGCACCAGTGTCTATCTGACATTTCTTGTTTACTTAATGCTCTCCTTCTGCGGTCATCATTCTAATAGTCACAAACCATTTATCACCTATAGACTTGATGGAACTACCCTGTTGTAAGGTATATAGCACTTCATTAGACCCATGGCTGATATCTCTCCAGTGGTCATTGTTTTGCTTCTTTCTAGCCACATACTTGGCTGTGAAATGGTTTGGCTTATTGCAGTTAACACACTACTTTCCCCATGCTGGATGTGACTGCAGTAACATTTGTATAATGTCCTCCGCCGTATTACATCCAGGTTTTTATCTGCGATGGTACTGCTCTTTCAGCCTGGAATATCTCTCAACATAATATATTTCCTGGTCTGTTCTGCCAGATATGTGCTCCAGCTAACGTTTTACAACCTCTGCATTTCTGCACACACATCGCTTTCTTGACTGTAAATTTCTCCTCTCTCAGTAGACTTGCTCTCACTATCAGATCCCTTGTGCTTAGACAGTTCTATATTTAATAAGATCATCTTTTAGTTGCCCAAATTCACAGGATTCTGCGAGCTGTGTTACTGTAGTCACATACTGATCAATGGACTCTTTTTTCACCTTGCGCCCCAAAGTTTAACACATACCATTCATAAGTTATGTTTACTTGGGGTTCAAAGAATGCCTTCAAGGCTTTAAAAATTTCTGCTGTCTGTTTTTTTTCTCCTCTGGTAGCTTTAGGGTGGAATGCAATTTGCACCAGTCTCACTCTAGCAGTGTTAAAAGTGCTGCAACTCGTTTTTGCTCCAGCATGTTAATTAAATCTGATGCAATTTTGTTGTTTTGCCATTTTATGTGAAAAGAAAGCCAGTTCTGCCATATAGTTCCTTTCATTTTGAAACTAGGATTTGACAATTTACTGCAGTTTTTGTCTCACGCAGTACTTTACTTGCAGCCTTCAATTTGTGACAACTTTTCTTTTTCTGTGTGTTTTTTTTCAACAGTTTTTATCAGGTTGGAACTTTTCAGTGCCTCTCTTTCGGTAGCTGTGACTTCTCTCCCAGCTTTTCAAAACTCAAATCTCAGTCCCACTCCTGACACTATGTTACGAGTTCAAAGATACAGGGCGGGATTCTCCACTCCCGCGCCGAAGTGCCCACGTCGTCGTGAACGCCGTCGAGGTTCACGACGGTGTGAAACGGCCCCGATCCCAACCGATTCAGGCCTCGACAATGGGCTAGGATCGGGGCTGCGTCATCTACATGCGCCAGGCCTTGTCGCCGTGTAAAGGTGGCGCCGTATAGATGACGCGGCCGGCGCCGCATAACTGGCGTCACCCGCGCATGCGTGGTTGCCGTCCTCTCTGAGTCCGCCCCGCAAGAAGATGACGGACGGATCTTGCGGGGCCGCGGAAGGAAGGAGGTTCTCCTTCAGAGAGGATGGCCCGACGATCGGTGGGCACCGATCGCGGGCCATGCCACATTTGAGGTACCCCCCAGTGCAGGATCCCCCCCCCCCCCCGGCAGGCCGCCCCCCCCAGCGTTCCCGCGCTGTTCCCGACGGCAGCGACCAGCTGTGGATGGCGCCGGGGAGAACCCGCCATTTTGGCCTGGCCGCTCGGCCCATCCGGGCCTGAGAATAGCAGGGGGTGCCGGAGAATCGCCATTTTGGGTGTCTCCGGCGATTCTCCGGCCTGCGGCCCACGGAACTCGACGGGGCCGTTCCCACCGCTTGGGAGAATCGTGGGAGGGTGTCGGACCGGCGTCCCAAGAAATTTTGGCGGCCCAGGCGATTCTCCCAACCGGCGCGGGAGTGGAGAATCTCGCCCACAGCCTTTGTAGTGTGGTGTCTTTATTGAACTTTATGAACTATGATTGCCCCCAGACATTCCCACATGGCAGAGGTCACATACTATGACTGGCCAGGTAGGACAGTTATTAGTCATTGCATGCCAAAACACAAACACAGTTGAAGGGCAATGCCAGAAATGTTAATTTACTACACAATGCTCTCCTTGACATACTTGAGTATTTCCAACATTTTCTATTTTTCATTTAGATTTCCACCATTGCTATTTTTTTAAAACTAAAAGGTATGATTGTATTGGAGCAGTAAAAATAAGCAATTCGTGACCTTAATCTGCTGTCTGCCCATTTTTTTTTCTTGTTGAAGTCTATAAAGAATTTTGTTTACCTTTTCAGTTTCCTCTTGTGAATAGTGTACACCTGAAACATTAACCTGTGTTTTTTTGATTGTCCTCTGTGCATTCATTATATTTGTAAGTGACAGCTTTCCCATACACGCCCCCCCCTCCCCTCCCCACCTCACCCCACACAAACATTTTCAGCCACTTTTACAGTTGTGCGCCTTTCGGATATGTTCTTGGAAACCAGAATCTGTAAGATGCCCCCTTGCATTTTTAATGTTACATGCAGCACCCTTATTCTTACTGAAGTATCCCAGCTTTTATGTGGCTTGATTTAGGACTGTGTCCCAGAATCGGACCAAAACAAATGTTGGTATAAAAATGGCTTTTTGAATTGTTACTTTTTGCCTCGCTGATCTCTGCATTTGAACTCTCAATTTGTAAAAAATTAAAAGTAATTATAAATTTTCTTTTTTCATGGAACCCATTAAACAACATCTAAAAATAGTTTGTCCGGCTGAAAACCATAGGATAGGAATATATTCCCAAGTGAAAGGTAACTTTTCAGCTACATTTACATTGTTTCAGCTTAAATTGTACTTTTATAAGTTATTAGCTTTTGTTTAACTAATTATGTTTCTTGGGAGATTAGATTACAAGAATGGTTTTACTTCCTTCCATTTCCCTGTCCTAAGCTATTTTGATTATTTTCCCTCAATGGGCCAGCCCTGGCTTAGTTGGTAGCACCCTCGCCTCTGAGTCACAAGGTTCCAGGTTGAAGTTTCATTCCAGAGACTTGAAGGCAAAGATCTAGGCTGACACTCCAGTGCTATGCAAGGGGAATGCTGCACTCTTGGAGGTGACAACTTTTGAATGAATGCTAAACTGAAGATTCGTCTATCTGCTTGGGTGGATGTAAAAGACTCCATGGCACCTACAAGTCCCAATCTCCAATAATGGTGCCAATGGCCTCGGCATTAACTGTTCAACAAGGGCATTTAGTCAACCTGCAACCAGTGTCTACAAGAACAAAACTGAACACCAAGTTTCCAGCCCTGGGAAAATACACCCTTTGTCCAACATCTTGGAGGAATGGTGGGAGGTGAGTCACATGACCTCCCCAAGCTTCTGGCACTTGTAATATTGTCCTGTGGAACTGTAGCCCCAGCCATAGCAGGGGTCCCAGGACACAGGACCCCAGACCCTTGCCGGGAACATTACTTGGACCAGGTTCTGGTTCCCTCCCCAATCCACACACACGCACCATTTGGTCACGAGGATATCCTCAAGTGCTGAAGCCCAGTTCTTGAGCGTTTGATTGTTGGCTGGTACCTCTGTGGTGGTGACACCTCCAGGGTTCAGACAAAGTGTCCAGGCCTCACCGTCTGATTGGGATGCTAGGCAGTAACACTCGCCTGCAACGTGGCATGTCTACCCACGGGAATCCATTTGAGAGCAATGAACCTAACATTGTCAATTCCTTAGTAGCAAATACCTTTCAGCGGTGCAGCCAGAGGCCACCACAGTCAGAGGGAGTTAAAGTGACTATATTACTACAGACCGGGCTCTGTCCTGGGGGTGTTTGGTGGGACTGACAGGCGGTAGCTGGAGTTGTCCCTGGTATGGATATACAATATCCGGGGGTGGCCAGTTGGACCCATGGGCGCTGAGCCCCTCACCCCCCAGACCATGGCAACCCCCCACCGATAGCGTTGATTTGGATGATCGGCCATGGTCTTAATGAATGGCGGAGCAAGCCTGAAGGGCTGAATGGCCTCCCATTTTCTATGTTAACCCTGGTGTCTCGGCTAATATTTATCCCTCGATTAACATCACAACAAAAAAATAATCTGGTCATTATCAGATTGCTATTTTGTGGGAGTTTGCTGTGCAGAATTGGGTCTCACATTTCCTACGTTACAACAGTGGCTGCATTTCAGAAGTATTTCTTTGGCTGTAAACTGCTTTAAAATGTCTGCAGGGGGTTAAAAGCACTATAGAAATGCAAGGCTTAACCAGGACGAAATGTGGAATCACTGAAATATCCATCCATTTTTGCTTTTATTTTAACTGCTGTGCTTTTCTGCTTTCTATCCTTTGCAGTCATCATCTTACTTGCACTCCCAGTAGACTGTCTATTACCCTGCAGAGCCATAGATGTTGGATAGCAGAGGTAAATGGTAGTAAAGGAAAATGAGATGAATCTTTTGAGGTTGTATTTTTTTAAAGATCTCATGCATTTACTAAATTTCCTGGCAATACATATTCTACTAATGGGCATTTGTAGAAAATTATTCCTTATTTGTTCAAGTTCGGATTCATGTATATTCTGGATATTCACTGACAGTTGGTTGGAGGCCACCGTCCCAAGCATGAGATTAACTTTCACAAATCTATGAGGTACCGTCACATAATTTTAAAATATGTGCGCAGCATGCATGCTATTATGCAAAATAACAAAATAAATTTTTTAAAATCAACACACGTTGGTGCACTATATATTTTAATTATCTTGCTGGATTAGAATGCTAGCATCCGTTTCCACACACTAGTTGTCTCAAGTTTGGTTGTAGCTCACAAACTGCAGGTTTTCAACCTTTAGCACGTTTACGTCCCATACTTGTGTGTTACGATCCGAGTTGGTGTTATAACTTGATGGGAGGATCTCAGAAATGAACACTGGCTCAAAGATTAACTTTTACTTTTTTCTTCAAAACGTGGAAGGACAGTCACAGGACTGCTCATAGGGATTTTCACAGTAACTTCATTGCAGTGTTTACGTAAGCCTACTTGTGACACTAATAAAGATTATTATTAGTTTTGACAGCACCTCACCTTGCAGGTTCCTTTGTTATAAACACAAACCCCAAGGTCCAGCCACCGATTTCCACAATTATTTCAAATATGATGGGCGCGATTCTCCCAGCCCCAAGCCGGGCCAGGGAATCGGCGCAACCGCGCCACGTGCCCCGATGCCGGCGCGCGATTCTCCAAGGTGCGGAGAATCGGGGCCGGTCACGGGCCGCTGTACGAGGCCGGGCCGCCGATTCTCTGGCCCGGATGGGCCGAGCGGCCGTGCAGAAAAAGCAGAGACCCGCCGGCGCCGTCCACACCTGGTCGCTGCCAGCGGGAACTCTGCGCGAAGGGTCGGGGGGCGGCCTGTGGGGGGTGGGGAAGGGGGCTCTGTCCCTGGGGGGGGGGGGGGGGGGGTCCTCCGATGGGGTCTGGCCCGCGGTCGGGGCCCACTGATCGGCGGGCCGGCCTCTTTCCCCCGCCCCCCCCCCCCGGGCCTACTTTGTTGCGCGTCCAGCCGCAGAACCCCCGCGCCATGTTGCGTCGGGGCCGGCGTGTTCCGTAAAGCCACCGCGCATGTGCGGGTTGGCGTGTTGCCACTGCACATGCGTGGGTTCGTGCCACCCCCAGTGCGCACCAGGAAGTGAGGCTGGAGCGGCATGAACCGCTCCAGCGCCATGCTGGCCACCTGTGGGGGCCAGAATCGCTAGTGCTCGCGCCGTCATGAGATGCGACGGCATTCATGACGGCGCGGACACTCTGTCCCACGATCGGAGAATCACGCCCGATATCTCCCAAACAGTTGTAATTTCTCGCAAACCTTAGTACGACCACAGATATCTTTTACAAAATGTTTTATTCTCCTTTTTCACATTTTCTCCCAAATTTACACCCAACAATAAACAATAATCAGTAACGAATGCAGTGTCAATCCCCATATCAATAACAACGATCCCATCCTCCCACTAAACCCCAAACATTAGCCCGCATGTTAACATAAACAAATGGCAAAAAGAAATCAGGAATCACCCATAGTCACCATTAACACATACAGTCCTCCCTCCCTCAACCCTCCCAACCCACCTAATGTTCGATGTGACCCAGTTCTCGAAAGTGCATAATGAATAACGCCCATGAATTGTAGAACCCCTCCATCCTTCCCCTCAGTTGAAATTTGACCTTTTCAAGCGTCAAGAATTTCAGCAGGTCCCCCCCGACAGGTCAGGGCACAGGGTGGAGTGGTTGATCAACACCCTAACAGGATCCGCCTTCGGGTGATCAACAAGGTGAAGGCTGCAACATCTGCCTCCACGCCCGTTTCCAACCCCAGCTGGTCCGACACCCCGAATATGGCCTCCCGAGGGCATAGGTCCAGTTTCACGTGCAACACTTTAGAGATTAGCCGAAAAACCTTCTTCAAGTAATCCTCCAGCTTTGGACAGGACCAAAACACATGAAAGTGGTTTGCGGGGCCCCCCCTGCAACGTTCACACCCATCTTCTACCCCCTCAAAGAGCCGGCTCATTCTCGCCCTTGTGAGGTGTGCTCTATACCTCACCTTCAGCTGTATCAGCCCCAATCTCGCACACGAGATGGAGGAGTTCACCCTCCGGAGGACCTCACACCAGAACCCCTCGTCCATACCCTCTCCCAACTCTTCCTCCCACTTTGCCTTGATCCCTTCTAGCGGCGCCTCTTCCTCCTCCAAAATGGCCCTGTAAACCGCCGATACTACCCCCTTCCCCAGTCCCCCTGTCGCCAGCACCTCTTCCAGCAATGTGGAAGCCGGCTCTACTGGGAAGCTCTGTATCTCCTTTCTGGCAAATTCTCGAACCTACATGTCGCTAAATATTTTCCCCTGCTCCAGCCCATACTTCGTTCCCAGCTTGTTCAATCCCGCAAAACTGCCGCCAAGAAACAAATCTTTTAGTGTCCTAATTCCTTTCTCTTTCCATCTCTGAAAATTTCCATCCTACTTCCTTGGCTCAAATCTATGGTGCGCGATTCTCCGCTCCAGCGCCGGTTTGGAGAATCGCCTGGCGCGCCATTTTTCCCCGTGACGCCGGTCCGACGCCCTCCCGCGATGCACCCAAGCAGCGAGAACGGCCCCGTCGAGTTCTGCGCGGCGCGGGCCGGAGAATCGCCCGGGACACCCAAAATGGCGATTCTCCACTACACCCATCCGGCCCGGATGGGCCGAGCGGCCTGCCCAAAATGACGGCTTCCCGCCAGCGCCATCCACACCTGGTCCCTGCCGGCGGGAACAGCGCGGGAACACTGGGGGGGCGGGGGGGGGGGGGGGGGGGGGCGAGGGGGGTTCTTTCACCGAGGTTGCACTCAAAAGGGGTCTGGCCCGCGATCGGTGCCCACTGAAGGAGGACCTCCTTTCCTCCGTGCCCTGCAAGATCCATCCGACGACATCTTGCGGGGCAGCCTCGGGGAGGACGGCAACCATGCATGCGCGGGTGACGCCAGTTAGGCGGCGGATGACGCGGCGCCGCTTTTATGCAGCGCCAATGCCTGGCGCGCTGACGACGCTGCTTTAGCGACACGCCCCCCCCCCCCCCCCCCCCCCCCCCGAGTTTCTCGCGGCCCCGATCCTAGCCCATTTTCGTGTCCTGAATCGGTCGAGATCGGGGCCGTTTCGCGCCGTTGTGAACCTCGACGCCGTTCACGACAGCGTGGGCACTTCGTCACGGGAGCGGAGAATCGCGCACTTGGTTCCCCCCAAATTAGCATTTCCCTTTATCCTGCCCCCAACCTGAAATGCTGTTGAAACTGCCTCCAAATTCTCAACAAAGCTATGACTACCGGACTGCCCGAGTATTTCCCCGGGGCCATCGGGAGCGGCGCTGTAGCTAGCGCCTTCAATCCCGACCCCCTACCCAAACTCTCCTCCATTCTGACCCATTGGGAGTCAATCCCTCTGACCCAGCTCCGTATCTTCTCCACATTCGCTGCCCAGTAATAATACATCAGGGTCGGAAGACCCAAACCCCTGCCTGCCTTCCTCTTTGTAGTAGCACCTTTTTAATTCTGGCCACCTTCCCGCCCCATATGAATGAGGTAATCATCCCTTCAATCTCTCAAAAATGCCTTTGGCAGGAAAATCGGCAGGCATTGAAAAATAAACATTAATTGAGGCAGCACATTCATTTTAACCGCCTGTACCCGACCCGTCAATGGCAGAGGGAGACCATCCCACCTTGCCAGATCAGCTTTCAGCCTCCCCTACCGCAGATATCTTTGTGGCCTGTCATGATCCAATGCTTTTTCAACTCTCTCTGACTTTATTGAGCTATGATCTGTTCCGGCTCAGTTTCCTCTGTTCTGTTAACTGCAGACTTCTTGGAAACGTCTTAATTTCTCTAGTTTCCTTACCTAGCTGGACTTTAGATTTCCAACATCTGTTATCTTAACCATTACTCCATAGTAGGGCTTTTCTTCTTACACCGCTGAGAGACATGTTCTCTCTTTAGCTTTCTAAAACCAAATGGTTCTGGCAGAGCTATGAGAGCTGCCTTCTCTCACTACCTATCTCCAACTACAATCAAATTCAGCTAAACTAAAACTTAAAAGCTTCTCTATCTTACAAGGCCCCAGTTGCTAAGCAACCACTAATGGTTTATTTACTCTTCATACCATAGCCCTCTCTAAGCACAAGAGAATCACATTTGTAATTGAAACAATCCACCATATAGAAATACCTTTGTCCAGCAGAAATCTAACTATCGGTTTTACACTTCCAGACACAGGAACATTATGACAAACTGACGGTCTATTTGCCATAGGCAGATCACTTTTTGACTTGTGCTCCTGAAACGGGTGGATACGTAGCCTATGATGTTTTGCGCTGAATCATACTTTATTATTTTTTTAAAGGTATTTAATTACAAACATGTATCAGAGCAGATTACAGCAAATAAACACCCTGGGAAATATACTTCTCAACAATCAACTATACGGTCTGTACAGATTTTTCCTCTCTTTCACCCCCCCCCCCCCCCCAACTCCCCTGCGACAAACAGCTCCTCAAATATGGTCACAAACATCCCGCACCTTTTCTCAAACCCCCTGCTGAGCCCCTTAACTCATACTTTATCTTCTCCAACCGCAGGAAGTCATACAGGCCACCCAACCATGCCGCGACTCTTGGTGGCGACCGCCACTCCAGCAAAATTTGCCGCCGTGCAATTAGAGAGGCGAAGGCCACGACATCAGCCATCCTCCTCTCCATGATCTCTGGCTTCTCTGAAACCCCAAATATCGCCACCAAAGGGTCCGGGTCCATCTCCTCCTCCACTACCCTGGCTAAGACCGCAAACACTCCCGCCCAGAATCTTCCCAAGTTATCGCAACTCCAAAACATGTGCGCTGGCCCCCACCCACACCTCTCACACTAATCTGCAACCCCCTGAAAGAACCCACTCATTCTCGCCTGAGTCAAATGCACCCTGTGCACCACCTTAAACTGTATCAGGCTCATCCTTGCACAAGATGAGGTCCCGTTTACCCTTTGCAGTGCCTCACTCCATACTCTCCAATTAATCTTCCCTCCCAACTCCACTTCCCATTTCTCCTTGATTTTCACAACCCGCTCACCTCCCTACTCCCCCA
Source organism: Scyliorhinus torazame (assembly GCF_047496885.1). NCBI lineage: Eukaryota > Metazoa > Chordata > Chondrichthyes > Carcharhiniformes > Scyliorhinidae > Scyliorhinus > Scyliorhinus torazame. The sequence goes on from NC_092712.1 coordinate 149,670,672, forward strand.
GCCACTTGGATATATCCCCAATCCTTCCCTCCCCTTCCACATCCGGAAACTGCAGTCGCTCCAGCATGGTGTATCCCTGGGCAGCACGGTAGCATTGTGGATAGCACAATTGCTTCACAGCTCCAGGGTCCCAGGTTCGATTCCGGCTTGGGTCACTGTCTGTGCGGAGTCTGCACATCCTCCCCGTGTGTGCGTGGGTTTCCTCCGGGTGCTCCGGTTTCCTCCCACAGTCCAAAGATGTGCAGGTTAGGTGGATTGGCCATGATAAATTTCCCTTAGTGTCCAAAATTGCCCTTAGTGTTGGGTGGGGTTACTGGGTTATGGGGATAGGGTGGAGGTGTTAACCTTGGGTAGGGTGCTCTTTCCAAGAGCCGGTGCAGACTCGATGGGCCGAATGGCCTCCTTCGGCACTGTAAATTCTATGATCTATGATCCCGGCAACCTAGGGAACCCCCTCCAGATCTTTTGCGCAAAGTCCCTAACCTGTAGATACCTGAACTCTTCCCCCCCTCGGCATCTCTACCCTCTCCCTTAGCTCCTTCAGACTGGCGAACCCTTCCTCCAAATACAAATCCCTCACCTTGACCAGCCCCACTTCCCTCCACCTCCTACATACACTATTCATCCCCCCCGGCTCAAATCCATGATTCTCCCAAAGCGGCGTTAGCACCGACATCCCTTCCATCCTAAAATGTCTCCTCAGCTGATTCTATATCTTCAATGTGGACTGCACCATTGGGTTCCCTGAATACCTACTCCGAGCCATTGGCAACACTGCTGTCACCATTGCCTTCAAACTAGACCCCTTACAAGATTTCTCCTCCATCCTAACCCACTCTACCCCTTCTCCTTCCTACCACCGCTGCAATTGTCCACATTCGCTACCCAATAATAATGAAGCAAATTCGGCAACGCCAACCCCCCTTGCTGCCGTGATGGGCAGCACAGTTGTTAGCACAGTTGCTTCACAGCTCCAGGGTCCCAGGTTCGATACCCGGCTTGGGTCTCTTTCTGTGGGGAGGCTGCACGTTCTCCCAGTGTCTGCGTGGGTTTTGTCCGGGTGCTCTGGTTTCCTCCCACAGTCCAAAGATGTGCAAGTTAGGTGGGTTGGCCATGATCAATTGTCCTTCGTGTCCAAAATGGTTTGGTGGGGTTACTGGATTACGGGGATAGGGCGGGCTTAGGTGGGATGCTCTTTCCAAGGGCCGATGCAGACTCGATTTGCCAAATGGCCTCCTTCTGCACTGTAAATTATTTTAAAGCAGCTTTTAAAGCAGACCAAGGCAGGCCAGCAGCACGGTTCAATTCCCGTACCAGCATCACCGAATGTGGCGACGAGGGACTTTTCACAGTAACTTCATTTGAAGCCTACTTGTGACAATAAGCGATTTTCAAGATTGGGAGAGCCTGAAAAATAAACTAGAACCTCGGCAGAATATAAATTTTCACCACTTGGGCCCGCCCCGCCGTCGTTAAGTGCAGCGTATCCCACCTCCCAAGATCCTCCCTGGCCTCCTCCACCAGCTTCGTTAAGTTCCACTTATGGAGCCCCGTCCATTCCTTCGCTACCTGAATCCCCAAATACCGAAACCTATCCCTCGCTACCGTAAATAGCATCCCCCCCCTAAATTAGCCCGCTGTGCCAGCTCATTCACCGGGAATTTTTCGCTTTTCCCTACATTCAGTTTGTATTCCGAGAACTGTCCAAACCGCCCCAACAGGCCTATAATCCTTCCCATACTCTTCAACGGATCCGAAACATACAGCAAGAAGTCATCAGCACAGAGCGACCCCCGTGTTCCCTCTGTACCCCCATAATCCCCCGCCACTCCACGTACCTTCTGAGAGCCATCCCCTACGGCTCAGTGGCCAGCGCAAACAGCGACAGTGGGCACCCCTGCCTTGTACCCCTGTGTATTTCAAAGCTTTGTGAGTTCATATCATTCGTCCTCCCCCTCGCCCTTGACGCCACATACAGCAACCTCGCCCATGCCACAAATCTCAGCCCAAACCCAAACCTTCCCAAAACCTTGAACAAGTACTGCCACTCCACCCGATCAAATGCCTTCTCCAAGTCCATGGACACCACCACCTCCGGTACCAGAGTCCCAGACGGATTCATCACCACATTCAACAGCCGTCTTATATTACTCGCGTGCTGCCTGCCCTTCACAAAGCCTGTTTGATCTTCTGCAACCACCCCCGGACACAGTCCTCCATCCTCCATGCCAACAACTTAGCCAATACTTTCACATCTGTGTTCAATAGTGATATGGACCTGTATGACACATTCCACTGGGTCCTTCCCCTTTTTCTGAATTAGTGTGATTACTGCCTACGTCATCGTCTCTGGCAACTCGCTCTTCTCCAGTGCTTCATTAAACGCTCCCAACAGATGTGGTATCAGGTCCATCGTGAATTCCTTATAAACTTCCGCCGGGCACCCATGCGGCCCCGTGGCCTTCTCTGACTTCATACCCCTGATACTATCCAGCACCTCCCTCAGCCTCAGGGGCTCCTCCAACGCCAGCCTCTTTGCTTCCTCCATCTGGGGAAATTCCAGAAACCGCCCCATGTTCCCCACCTCTCCTCCCGGGTCCGCCTCGTAAAGGCCTTGTTCGTACTCCCTAAAAGCCTCATTTATCTTCCCTGGCTCCGACTACCACATCCCAAGCTCCAGTCTGTATCTTCAATATTTCCATGGATGCAGCCTGCCTCCGCAGCTGGTGCTCCCCATACTCATATTGCACCCCCCTTGCCCTACGCAGTTGCCCTACTACCCTTCCTGTTATCAGCCTATCAAACTGCCCCTGCAACTTTTTCCTCCACGGTGGGCACCCTTGAATATTCCCTGTCCACCTCCACTATCTCGCTCACTAGACAGTCATGTTCCGCTCTCCTTTCCCTAACCGCACGAGCCGTAAACAAAATAATTTCTCCCCAGACCACTGCCTTCAGTGCTTCACAAAAAATGCCCGCCGACACCTCCCCATTCTGATTCAACTCCACATACTCCTTAATCACCGCCCGCACCTTATTACAAAAACCTCCATCCGCCAACAACCTCGAATCAAACCTCCATCCAGGCCTCTGCTCTCGTCCCGATCTAAACCGAATCTCCAGCCAGTGGGGCGCATTGTCCGCGATAACTACCCCCGCATCCTCTGCCCCCTCCACCCCAACCAAAACCTCCCGACTCACGACAAAGTAATCAGTCCTCGAATACACCTTATAGACGTGTGAAAAGAAGGAATACTCACTTCCCCCTGGGTTCTGAAGACACCATGGGTCCACCATACCCATCCTCTCTATAAACCCCCCCAACTCCCTTGCCATTCGTACCCTACACATCGACCTGGGGCTCGACCTATCGACCCTCGGCTCCAAGACACACAATCTCCTCCTATGATCAACTGGTGCGTGGCCAAATCCGGGATTGCTGCCAGCAACCCCTCATGAAACCCACATCATCCCAATTTGGGGCATTCACATTTACCAACAATATCGGGGCCCCTTCCAATACCCCACTCACAATCACATATCTCCCACCCAGATCCCTCACCTCCTTCACACTCACACATCCCATTTTTTTGTTCATTAAAATCGTCGCTCCCCTCGATTACAAATCAAACCCCGAGTGAAAAACCGGCCCGATCCACCCCTTCCTTAACCTAACCTGGTCCTTCACACGGAGGTGCGTCCCCTGCAGAAAGACCACCCCGCTTTCAGACTCCTGAGGTGCGCGAACACCCTTGACCTTTGAACTGGCCCATTCAGTCCTCGGACGTTCCATGTATCCGCCTTACCGGATACGCCTCCAATCCCCTTTACCGTCCATTATCTTCCCCACGTAACTCCCACCCCCTTAATTCCACCCTAAACCTATCCCATCCCATATGGCCCTTTTCTCCACCCCTGACCATGTCATCTCTCACCCCCTGCCACATCGTAGCAACCCCCCCCCCCTTTGCCCCCACTTCCTCCCTTGCCCTGGCCACCCCTCTTGGCCTTCTCGCCCCCCCGCCTCACTTCCGTTCACCAGCATAACCTGCTAGTGCGGCTGCCCCTGCCCAAAGGCACCTCCCAATGATCTCCCTCTCCCCCTCCATCTCTGCCACTCCTCCGCTCAAGACAGAAGGCTCCCTGCTGACCTTGCCCTCCCCCACCCAAACAAGGACTTCACCTGAACTCCAGGCAGCCTTCTCCTAAAGCAAACAAACAAATGTTAAACACAAACAGTCCCTTAAAACAGGAGGGGAGGATGGGAACATCCATCCCCACATAAACCTTTCACCCCTACAACTCCTTACAATCTCAACATTAAACAGCAAACCCCCCCCCTCAAAAAAAGGACGAAAATCCCCCAATCCCTGCACCCACTTTAAACATGCTCCCAACCATTACAACATGCCAGCATCCCGGTTCCCAAGCATTTTCCTCTCCGTTCTCCCCCAGTTTAGCTCCTTAATGAAGTCTTCGGTCATTTCTGGGATCTTGAAATAATACTCCCAGCTTCCGAACGTCACCCATAATTTTGCTGGGTATAGCACCCCAAACCTGATCTGCTGCCAGTACAGAACCACCTTGGCCTTGTTGAAACCTGCCCGCCGCTTTGCCAACTCGGCTTCGATGTCCTGATAAATTCAGACATTATTCCCCTCCCAGTCGTAGCTACGCTTCTCCCTGGTCCTTCGTAGATTTTTCAGATTCTCCACCAATTTGTGGAGTCTCACGATCACCGCCCGCGGCGGCTCCCCAGTTCTAGGCTTCTGCCTTAGGGAGCTGTGCGCTCGGTCCACTTCAGGTGCCTTATCTAGCACCCCTTCTGCCACCTGTCCCGCCAGCATCTTCGAGATGTACCTCGTGGCACTCACATCTTCCACCCCTTCAGGCAGGCCCACTATTCGCAGGTTCTGTCTTCTCGAGGTATTCTACTGCTCCTCCACCTTTGCCCTCAACGTTTTACAAAGATCTCCTAGGAGCCCCACCTCCGCCTCCAGAGCCACCACAGCATCGCTGTGGGCTGAGATCACTCCTTCAATCTCCTAAATCTGTGACCCCTGCACCTCCAAACACCTCTCCACTCGTTCCAGAGAGCTCTTCAAGGGTGCCACAGCTTCTGCAATGGCCTTTGCACGATCCTCACGCATTTCTTTCCTCTGTTGATGGAATTCCGCCTTGATTACAGCCATCAGCTCGTCCATCTGGGGCCTTCCAGTTTGCATCAGCCCTTCCCCCACCTGCATGTTTAAAGATGCTGCTGCTGCAGTACAAGGTTGTTCAGCCAAAATTTTTCAGCCAAATCTCTCACTGTTTTCAGCTGGGTCTGGTGACCAGCAGACATGCCACTCCCAGGGTGATGCACGATCAACTGCACAAAGAAGAGAGTTGAATACAACTGAGGCTTTATTGTTCTAAGATGTGCGGCCTCCCACAGCAGCTGGCGAAATGGCTGCCGCACGGAGGACACACACATTTATACTCCGCCTACTGGGTGGAGCCAGCAGGCAGGGACTACCGCTGTACCTGTAGTACAGGTCCTACCATACATCACCTAACATAGGTTCAACAGTGGTTTACTACACAGGGGAAATACTCCTCCAACATTCACCTACGCCTTTTCATAAAAATTCCACCCAGTATTGGGTAAACAGAGCTCTTTTCTGTGACTTTAAGCAGGAGCTGCCCTGTATGTGACCACTCACTCCATGGTCACACTCCGAAGTCCTGAATCATATTTTATAGGCACTAACTGACTTGTTAATTTTTTTGGTATATAAACTATATAATTTAAAAAATATATATGTAGAGTACCCAATTCTTTTTTTTTTCAATTAAGGGGCAGTTTAGCATGGCCAGTTCACCTACCCTGCACATCTTTGGGTTGCCGGGGTGAGACCCACACAGACACTGGGAGAATGTGCAAACTCCAGACGGACAGTGACCTGAGGCCGGGATCGAACCCTATAAACTATATAAAATAAAGGGTACAATTCTAAATCGGCTATTGAAGCAGAGGGACCTGGATTTATATATGCATAAGTCCTTGAAGGTGGAAGGACAGTTTGCAAGAGCAGTTCGTAAAGCGTACAATGTCCCAGGCTTTATTAATAGGGGCATGAAGTACAAGAGAAAGGAGATTTCTCGGGGTAATGTCGTAGGCCCAACCATCTTCAGCTGCTTCATCACTGTTATTCCCTCCATCATAAGGTCAGAAGTGGGGGTGTTCACTGATGATTGCACAATTATCAGCACTATTTGCAACTCCTCAAATGCTGAAGCAGTCCATGTCCAAATGTAGCAAAAACTGGACAATAGCCAGGCTTGGCTACCAGGTAACATGCGCGCCAGGCAATTAACATCTCTAACAAGAGAGAATCTAACCATCGCTCCATGACATTCCATGGCATTGCCATCGCTGAATCCCCTACTATCAACATCCTGCGAGTTACCATTGACCAGAAACCCAATTGGACTAGCCATATAAATACTGTGGCTACAAGAGCAAATCAGAGCCGAGGAATTCTGCGATAAGTAACTCGCCTCTTGACTCTCCAAATCTTGTCAATCATCTACAAGCACGAGTCAGGAGTGATGGAATACTTGATGAATGCAGATCCAACAGCATTCAAGAACTCTATACCATCCAGGACAAAGCAGTCTGCTTGTCTGGCACCCCATCCACAAACATCTACTTCCTCACCACTGATGCACATTGGCAACAGTGTGTACCATCTACAAGTTATACTGTAAGAACTCACCAAGGCTCCTTTTTCAGCAACTTCCAAACCCAAGATCACTGCCATCTAGAACAGTGTTTTTCAAACGTCATTTATGGGGACCCATTTTACCAACCGGCTGATCTTTGCGACCCACGTCGGCCGACCTTCGAGACCCACACTGCCTGGACTTCGCGACCACCATTTTTGCTTACCTTTAATATGTCCGTGTGGCATTTGCACATTCTTCCCATTTCTGTGTGTGTCTCACCCCCACAACCCAAAGATGTGCAGAGTAGATGGATTGGCCATGCTAAATTGCCCCTTCATTGGAAAAAAAATGAATTTAAAAAAAAAAAAAAGTTTCTTGTCAGTGGTAACTTCCAGGATGTTAATGGACGATTCAGCAATGCCTTTGCTGTTGGGTGTCAGAGAGAGATGGCTAGATTCTCTTTTGTTGGAGGTGGTCATTGCCCGGCACTTGTGTGGCGTGAATGTCACTTGCCACTTGTTGGTCCAATCTTGAATATTGTCCAAATCTTGCTGCATATGGATATGGACTGCTTAAATATCTTGGGAGTTGCGAATGGTACTGAACATTGTGTCATCATAAGCAAACATCCCCACTTCTGAGCTTCAGAATGGAAGGAAGGTCATTGATGAAGCAACTGAAGATGGCTGGATCTAGGACAATGCCCTGAACACCCCCTCCAAATGATTTCAATTGACTTAATTTTTATTAGGGCTCCTTGATGCCACACTCAGACAAATGCTGCCTTAATGTCAATGGCATCACTCTCAGATCATCTCTGAAATTCAACTCTCTTGTCCATATCTGAAGCAAGGCTGTACAGCGATGTGGAGCCAAGTGGTCCTGGTGAAACCTAAAATGAGCATCAGTGAGCAGGCTATTGCTGAGTAAGTGACACCTGAGATCCCAATTAACAGCACTTTTGAATAATTTTCTGATGATCCAGAGCAGACTGTGAGGATGGTAATTGGCTGGATTGGATATATCCTGCTTTTTATGGACATGGCATAACTGGACAATTTCTACTTTGTCTGGAAGATGTCTCTGTTGTAGTTGTACTGGAACAGCTTGGCTAGAAGTATTACCAGTTCTGAAGCACATGCCTTCAGTAGTAGAGTTGGAATGTAGTTGGAGCCCATAACCTTTAATGTGTTTCATGCACTCAGTCATTTCTTGATGTTGTGTTGTGAATTGAATTGGCTAAAGATTGGTAACTGTATTACCGGGGACCTCGGGAGGAGGGCAAAATGGATCAAGACAACCCCTTTAAGTTACGTTGTGTGCAATTTGAAATGTCCCCATTGGCTGAAATCCTGCCGAGCACAAAAGAAGATGGTTAATAGAGGACAGTCATTGTAGTCCCATGTCCTGGGACAGTGTCATAGGTCCAACTGTCTTTAGCTGCTTTATTAGTGACCTTTTGGCTGAAGGTGGTTCCAAAAGCTTCAAGCTTGTCTCTTTCACTGACATGCTGACCTCCATCATTTAGGATAGGGATTTTCATGGCATCTCCTTCAGCCATTAGTTGTTTCATTTTCTGTTGCCATTCACAACTGGATGTGGCAGGACATCGATAAGCACTGTATGGCACATTGTTTCCAAGTTAGTAGGCCTTGGCAATGCCAAGTATTCAGATGAGAACTTGAAAGCTGAAGTGGAAGTTCTATGTGAACAGTTGAACCTGGGTCAGACTGTCCTAAGAGATAGGCAAATAACTTGTGATGCTCCTAGTATGCTCTCCGAGACTCTTCATTCAGCCATGGTGGGTCCCTTTACTTGATGGTAATACGATGGTATGGGATATGCCAGGCCATGAGGTACAGTAAGAAGTCTTACAACACCAGGTTAAAGTCCAACAGGTTTGTTTCGATGTCACTAGCTTTCGGAGCGCTGCTCCTTCCTCAGATGGTAATACGATGGTATGGGATATGCCAGGCCATGAGGTACAGACTGTGGTGCATTATTCTCTGGATGATCCACAGCACCTGCTAGACGCCCAGTTTTGAGCTACTAGATCTGATTTGAATTTGTCCCTTTAACACCGTGGGAGTGTCAAACAACATGATGAAGGGTGTCCTCAGTGTGAAAACGTAACATTGTGTTCACTCCCATCAATACTGCAATGAACCGACTCAGCTGGACTAGGTACATTCAAGAGGATGATGTAAACTTGTTTTTTCCATCATGTTGGTATTCTCACCACCTGCCATTTGCCCAGTCAGACAGGTAGATTCTTCAGGGCTTGCAGGACGTAACCAGCTCTGTCGGTAGTGGTGCTACCAAGCGATGGACATTGAAATCCGAACCAAGAGTACATGCTGTGTCATTAATACCCTCAGTATTTCTTCGAAATGGTGTTCAACATGGAGCACTGATTCATCGTAGGATCTTCGGTGGTTATTGGCAAGAGGTTCATTTGTCCATGTTTCACCTGATGCCATGAATTCCAGCGTCAATGTTGAGGATCCCAGAGCCACGCCCTCCCAACTGTGTACAACTGTACCATCTTCTCTGATTGGTTCGTCCTGCAGGATAGCATATACCCAGGGATGATGATTAAGAAGTCTGGGACATCAGTTGTAAGGTGGGTTCTGTGAGTATGCCTATGCTGGGCTGCTACTTGACTTGTCTGTGGGGTAACTCTCCTAATTTTGGTGCAAATCCACAGAAATGGGAACGACTTTGCAGGGTTAATTTGACTTACCATTGTTATATCCGTGCCTAGTTTGATGCCAGGAGTTCTGTACCGTTTTATTCTTCTTTGACTTTCCTATTGTGATTTTGAAACAGCTGAGTGGCTTGCTAGGAGTTCGGAGTTAATTAAGTTGTCTGGAATCGCATGTAGGCCATACTGGGTAAAGATAATAGATTTTCTTCCCTAGAGGACATTAGTGTACCAGATGGATTTTTACGACAAGCTGGTAATTTCATGGTCACCATTACTGAGACTATTTTTTTTTAGTCCAGATGTATTTCATTGTTTGAATTTAAATTCCCCAGCTGCTGTGGTGGGATTTGAACTCCTGACTTTGAAGAATTAGTCCAGGCCCTTGCATCTCGAATCCAGTAACAAAAACACTATGCCACCATTCCTGCTGGTTTCCTTTCCTTAAAATCCTTTGGCTTACTGTCTTATTTAATTATTTGTTTTATAATTTGACCTTCCCAGAGTATGCATTACTGGTGGTTTTTCATATCTTCTATCTGCAGCAAGATATTACTGTTATCAGATAGTTTAGTTATTCTTTAATGAAAGTAAACTTAATGCAGTATTTATAGGTAATCATGCGAAGTGTTTAATATGGGGAGACCAAACACAGACCAGGTGATTGCTTTGCAGAACACCTCTATTCAGCCCACAAACCTGACCCTGAGCTTTTGATCACGAGATGCTTTAATTTTCCACCTGATTCCTGCTCCCACTCTGACCTCTGTCCTTAGTCTTCTACAGTGTTCCAGTGAATCACAAGTGAAACTTGAGGGAAAGCACTTAATATTTCCATTAGACAATTTACAGTCTTCTGGACTCCCCATGAATTTCAGATTGTAACTATTGCTTTCATTGTGGACAGCGGTTGTTGTAATGATTCCGCTTTTACCATTCACCTCTCCTCAAGACTCATCTTTTTCTTCTTTACTTGTCCCAGTAGCACACTAACCCATTTTGCACCACCATCCTTGTTGTTTATTCTCTACTGCCTTTCACCCTATCACAGACCTTCCCTTTTGTTCTTTCCTTCTGTTTCCTATCCCTGTCCTCTGCACTTGCTTAAAACCTGTTACATCTCCAACCTTTTTGTTTTCCATTTCCGATGAAAATTTGTCAATTTAACTGTTTATCTCTCTACAGGATTCTGTCTGATCTGATTATTTCCAGCATTATCTGTTTTTATATCAGATTTCCTGCATTTGCAGTATTTTGTTTGTGTTTAATATTATAGTTGCTACAGTAAACTTTGTATTATCTAGCACTCCACCAACTGGAATTTCTTATGTTCCCCTAATACGGATTGTGACCAACCGGAGGCAAATACCGTGTATGATTTGCAAAAGAAGATGTGATGTGAGAAAAAACTTTTTCGCTCGAGCGGTTTGGGTCTGGAATGCACTGCGTGGTGGAGGCAGGTTCAATTGAGGCATTCAAGAGGGCATTAAATGATTATTTGAATAGAAACAATGTGCAGAGGTTTAGGAAAAAGGTAGGGGAATGTCACTAAGCCATGATGCTTGCTTGGAGAGCCGGTGCAGATACAATAGGCCAAATTGCCTCCTTCTGCAATGTACGTTGAAGATTAGAAATAATAAGAATACAGTTCTTTATTTCCTAAGTACTTGCATATTCGTTCATGCGACAAGTATTGCTTTGTATGCTATTGGCAAATGGAATTCTCCATTAACTAGCATTTCTGATTTAATGGCAACACTCATTCCCTGCACATGTCAGATAATAAATATTTTACTGTATTAGAAAAAGGATGTCAACTTACATGAAGATAAATTACCATTCTGCTGAGCTATAAACGCTACCACCTATCTCAGTTAAAAATGTGCTACACAGAACGCTTAGACTTTAGGCTTAAATCTCTTGCTGTCTTTTTCTTTATGAAAAGTTGCTGAGAAGTTGTTGTGAACCTGCCCTGTCCGACAAAAATAATCTCAAAATAAAAAAGTTTGTGTTGTTATTCCAAATATTGTGAAGTTGATGGTCATTTTGTATAAATGGGTTCTAGATGAAAAACATACACAATCATCACAGATTTTTTTGTCTGGTGTATTAATAATTTACAAAATTTGTTTTACATACTAATTTGCAACAATGAAATGTGTTTTGGAATTAAAGTTGCTACATTATTTCTAATGTATATAATTGTACTCTCTTTATATTTATCGCTTCAATAATCCCATTTGGATCTCTTTTCTAGAAAGTTATAAAAATAGTTTTTCTTCTAATGAGTAAATGTCACAAACTGAATGAGGATACGATTGGAAATATTAATGGAAAACAAGGAAGTGGCAGCTAAATTGAACATGTAATTTGTATCAGTCTCCACTATAGAGGATATAAGTAACACTCCAGAAGCAGCTATAAACCAGGAAATAGAAGGGAGGAAGGAACTTGGAAAATTACAGTCACCAGAGAAGTGGAACTGAGTAAATTATTGGAGCTACTACTGATAAAGGCCCAGGTCCAAATGGACTTCACCTTAGGGTCTTTGCATCTTTGAATTTGTCTATATATATGTTTCTGGAACATACCTCTTCATTCGCCTGAGGAAGGAGCAACGCTCCGAATGCTAGTGTTTGAAACAAACCTGTTGGACTTTAACCTGGTGTTGTAAGACTTCTTACTCAGTTGTACAGGGCATTCATCAGACCACATTTGCAGTACTGGTCACCTTATTTAAGGAAGGATGTAAATGCATTTGAGCAGTTCAGAGAAGGTTTACCAGACTAATACCTGGATTGGGTGGGTTGTTTTATGAGGAAAGGATGGACAGGCTAGGCTCGTGTCCACTGGAGCTTAGAAGAGCAAGAGGCAACTTGATTGAAACATCAAAGATCCTGAGGGGTCTTGACTGGGTGAATGAGGAAAGGATGTTTCCACTTGTGGGAAAATCTGGAACCAAGGGTTACTGTGTAAAAATATGGGGTTGCCCATTTAAAATGGAGATCAGATTAAATATTTTCACTCAAACGATCGTGAGTCCTTAGAACTGTTTTCCTGAAAAGATGGTGGAAGCAGAATCTTTGAATATTTTTAAAGCAGAGTTAGATAGATTCTTGGTCAGCAAGAGGTCGATAGGTTAGTGGGGCTAGGCGAGATGCAGATTTGAGATTACTATTAGATAAGCCATGATCTTATATTGGGATCAAACTGTTTCACCGTGGTGTAGATTAAGACTCATTCATTACTCATGCCCTCTTTTGTCTAGTAGCGTATTCAAGAAAATTTCATTTTGACAGATATACTTGCTCAAAATGGGGACCTTCGCATGAATTTTCTAATGGTTTACAACACAAATTATATATGATTTCCTTCTATATTGGAAATTATGACTTGACGGGCAAACTTCTGAATGATCATTTGGAATTGAAACTGTACTAGTATTTATTTGAAAACAAGTCCCATCAGTTATTTTGTTATGATATTGACAAAAGACATTGCTTTACCAGAAATATGTTGTAGCAAAGAGCGTTGTAGCTTTTTTAAAAAAGACATCTTGCAATGTGACCCCAAGTTACATCCTAACTATTTTATTTGCGGTATGCAGTCCTGAAATGGCGGAACGTATAAATTAATTTAGGCTATTGAGAAAAGTCACCAAAAGACACATTCTTGTCAAACCATATCAGAAACTACGCAGCCAGATTGCCAAATGCATCTGACAAACAGATTATTCAACATTCAAATGAAGACTTTTGGCCAAAACCATTAGTGGTTAAAAACTGCAATAATTGTATAATCTACTGACAAACATACCAGTTCCTCATTCTGCACTATAGTTTTAGCAAGTGGAAGGTCTGATGTAGGAGTTCAACCAACCTTGGGCGACATCATAACGCACAAGATGAATGAGTGAAACAGCATAGCCTCATTGGCAGCCATTTGAGGTGCTTCATGTTTATGTTGCTCATTTTAAGATTTTCTTACTAATTTTGGTGACGTGACATTGAAAGTGTGAAACCATGTCATGGTTCACAGCATTGTGCCATTGTTCAGTATTTATTGTCATGAGATTACAGATGCACGTAATTGCAGTTTTTATGACTGGAGGTTTCAGCTTGGAGCCATGTTCGTCATTATATGAATTCCTGATAGTAAATGACTATCCATTGCTTTGTCCTTGTACTGATCAGCCATTATATGAATTGTTTTACAAAACAATTATGAGTAATTTCCTGCACCAGTGATGAACTAGCTGCAATAATTGCAATTCAATTTTTAAATATGCAACAGAAATTTAAAGATTTGGTAAAAAAACTGATTAAAACACTTTGAAAAATAATCTTCACTTTTCCACCCTGCGTTTTTTGAAGGCGCCATCTCTTAACAGGCTACCAATATCTTCCAAATGCGCCATTCTTCCTGCAATAAACATTGGAAGGGCCAACTTTTTATTTCTTAGAAATAAGCCATGCATAACCTGAAATTTGCCAATTGAATTAGTGCACTGTTGATGGTTTGAGGAGGTCTTGTGGCCCAATAGTTAGCGTTCCTGCTAAAAAGCTCTGGGTTTGAGTCCCACTCCAAGAATTGATGGCCAAGGAAGGTGCATTCATAATGTGGTCAAAAAGATTGAGTGTGACAACCTGCAATTCTCCTTCCAACATGCCAATTGTTGGCGGTAAGAGCGGGAGACACTTCTGGTCAACCACGCTTGATGTTGTGTGGCAGCCCTTAAGCTATAAGCCCCTGGCGACAGACTAGTGACCCATTCTGGTAATTGCTGTGGAAACAGATGAAAGTCTGCCTTACTGCACCACTAGGTGCGGGAAGAGAAGTGGAATAGATTATTTGGACAATTAGGTGGACTGATTATTTGTCATGGCAACGATAAATGAGGTATGAGGGGATTTTAGTTTTAGATTTATTGTTACATGTACCGAGGTACAGTGGAAAAGTATTGTTCTACGTATAGACCAGACAGATTGTTCTATTAATGAGAAACATAGGGCATATGATAAATACACACTGTAAATACATAGACACAGACATCGGGTGAAGCATGCAAAGTGTTGTGCTACTTAGTAGAGACAATGTGTGGAGAAATTAGTTCAGTCCGTAAGAGGGTCATTCAGAAGTCTGGTAACAGCGGGGAAGAAGCTGTTTTTGAACCAGTTTGTGCATGTTCTCAGACTTTTGTATCTCCTGCCCAATGGAAGAGGTTGGAAGAAAGAATAACCTGTGTGGGAGGGGTCTTTGATTCTGCTGCCCCCTTTCCCAAGGCAGTGGCAGGTTTAGACCGAGTCAATGGATGGGAGGCGGGTTCACGTGATGGACTGTGTAGTGTTCATGACTCTCTGTCGTTTCTTACGGTCTTGGGCTGAACAATTGTCATACCAGGCTGTGATGCAGCCAGATAGGATGCTTTCCATGGCGCATCTGTAAAAATTGGTAAGAGTCAATGTGGACATGCCCAATTTCCTTAGTTTCCTGAGGAACAGCTGAATGGGAAATGAAAGGCCAAAGACATTTAAACAAAGAGTATTTTGGGTATATGAGTAAAAAGTATAGACCAGTGGTTCTCAAGCTTTTTTAGTTAAGGACCCTGTTACTTTTGTGCCACTTTCAGCATTGTGCTGCTTCAGCGCTACTCTGTGTGTTTGCTTTGCCTGGTGAGACAGCTAGCCCACTCTGCCCTGTACATGTGGCTGGTCCACTCCATCCCCACTTCCCAGCTCTCTCACAAACCACCTCTGGCCATTGCTTATTTGGTTATTCTTGACCATTGCTCAGGTGCCTAAGCAGTTGCTCACACAAGGCAAAGTACTTGGTAAGCAATTTCACATTATTTTGTGGATCCCTTGGAAATCTCTATTGGCTTCCAGTGGGTCTGGACCACAGCTTTAGAAACTCTGCTGTAGACAATATTTAACTTTTGATGTGAGAGTTTCTTTTGTGAAAAACAAAGAAATTCATACTCTGAAATGGTTCTACTTATTATCTGTTAATTTATATTCTTTGGGTAGTGCGCCTCAGGGGGGCTGCTCACCTTGTGATTGTTAAATTTTACAGTGTTCTATTGTTGTATTATCTTTTCATAAAGTTCTTGATTAATAACTTTTATTTTATTTCCATTATAAACCCTTGTAATATGAAGGGAGGAATCACTTGTCACTGCACCTCAGTTGTAGATGTACAAGTCTCTTACTCCACACTCTCCTCCCCAACCAAGCGCAAATAGTGGGTAGATTTCATATCGATAGCAGCATTCATGATGCCTTTTATATACTATCAAATTCAACAAGACAAGCAAAATTTTTATTTTAAATGGTCCATTTAAGTTCTCCATTTGACTGTTATAGTTGTGACACAATAGCGAGAGGTGCTTTCCTAGAAAAATTCAAGCAATGATTTGCAGTTCTTTTTACAGCTTTAATAGAAAATAAACCAGGAAATCAAGGAAAATCAACAAAATCAAGGAACTTCAGGGAGGCATGAGGAAAACTGCTGCAGAGGCAAGAAGGAACGGTTGGTAAAGGCAACCAAAAGCTTGATCAAGGGAGGCCTTTGGAGAGAAGTGGAGCAGTGGTAGTAAATTTGATTTGATTGATTGCCACATATACCGAGGTACAGTCAAAAGTATTGTTCTGCATACAGATCATAGGATCGGCATAAATACACAATGTAAATACATAGACACAGGCATCGGGTGAAGCATACGGAGTCTAGTAGTACTACTACTCAGAAGAGAAGATGTGTGAAGAGATCAGATCAGTCCATAAGAGGATCATTCCGGATCGAACAGCGGGGAAGAAGCGGTTTCTGAACTTCAGTGAGAGATCCACAGTGTTGAGGTCAAGGTGGCTGATGACGCAGTCACCAGTGGTGAGGTAAAATAATTAAGGCCGCAACAGGTTGGAATAGGGAAGAGCTTGAGATGTTGAAATGAGAAGACTTGAGATTGGATCTCTTTTGGACTCAAAATGTTGCGATGACACTGGGGAGAATAACAATTCTGAGAGATGCTCTGGCAATTAAGAGTGGAGCCAAATGAAGGCAGCCCCACTGACCAGGAAAATTAAGGAGATGTTAGAGATGGGTAGTGTGATAGACCATGGCACAGATAAGTTGAAGATGGAAGGGAGAATGTATCAGAGTCACAGAGGTTGTGTATTTCCTGGGTTGGATTTCAGTGCTGTGGGTGGGCAAGAGTGCGGATGCAAATTATATAGAGAGCTACTTCAAATTGTCAATAGTGGGTTCACTTTAATAATAATCTTTATTGTCACAAATAAGCTTACATTAACACTGCAATGAAGTTACTGTGGAAAGCCCCTAGTCACCACATTACGGCGCCTGTTCGGGGACACGAAGGGCGAATTCAGAATGTCCAATTCACCTAACAGCACGTCTTTCGGGACTTGTGGGAAGAAACGGAGCACCCGGAAGAAACCCACCCACCCACACATAGGGAGAATGTGCAGACAGTGACCCAAGCCAGGAATCTAACCTGGGACCCTGGCGCTGTGAAGCAACAGTGCTAACCAATTTAGTGAATCTGTAGGGCGCAATTAGCCATTAAATATAATCCCAGCATTGTGATCCTAGGTTCTCCTGGGTTCTAAAACAGCACTGCAGTAAAGTACTTTGACAGTTTCATTGTTTGTATCTGAAAAGTATTTCCCCCACAATGGCGTGCAGCAAAGGAGAAATAAAACTAAATAAGATGCCATCATTCATATGGAAGAAATATATAGGAAGATTTATGCTGCATTTCCTGGGGGTTTTGATCAACTAGCTGTCTGGCACAGGGAATCATCCATTGTGTTTCAGATTCAAAAGTGAACTACTAAGAAGCAGTTATTTGTTTGTGCAGTATGGAATATACTCCTTCTTCATAGAGACATTGATTTAACTAAATTAAGAAAATGTAAGAGCAGGTTGGTAGAAACTTGGCTTGCAGACTCGCACGTATACGCAGGGTTGATGTTAAACTTCAACCAGCGAAACAACTTGGCATTGGTAAACACCCTGCATCTTCGAACATGATGCTGAGCCACAAAGTCGAACCAAAATCATGCCAGGCATTGAGTTTCTCTTTTGCACTGCCATGAACAAAATGCAGATGAAAGAGAATGCACTGGTCTCGGGAGTTGCCGACCATCGCGGCCGTGTTTGGCGACATTCGCAACACATCGTTTTCTCTTGCCAGTAATGCGACAGGTGAGCTTGCTTGGTCCTCAGGGTCTCACTCAAATCAGGTTCACAGGAGAGAGGGAAATGCGCATATCAGCCAGTTCCTCTGTGCTGTCTTCACCTTTGTGAGAATGGAAAATTGAACCTTTACACATGTAGAGTGTCGTAAAGGGCAATAGCAACAAAATGCTTGTTTTACTCAGCACTGGATACTCCAGGGAGACACTACTGCAGAAGGCTGACAGCATCATGGGCTTTTGCTGTGTTTTTAATGTGCTGTCACAGGTCAGGTAGAGCAGCGTAGTGTTTTCATTTTGAGTCAGCTTTAAATTAATAATTGACTCTGGGGTCTCAATCTCAAAAGGAATTTTTCACCCTCCATTTCTCTTTCAAAATCTGAAACTTCAATCCATTTGCCAGTACTTCCCTATATATAACACATATGGGCTTTGCATCCTGATTTGCATTAACACAATTAATGAAGCCATACCTCAAGAAATCATCTTTATACTGCTTTGTTCCTGATTTCAGCTTCTTCTTCGCCAGAGGCCTGGAGCTCAACCCAGCACTGCTTTGTCCTGCCATGACCCTTCTGAGCAGCTCACACCAGCACTGCTTTGACGTGCCTTGCACTCTCCAGAATAGCTCTCACAAGCAAATTTAGTTGAGATACTGGCCTGTTCGTGTCTCTGGCCCTCCATTCCTTATTATTAAACAATCCATTTTCCATTCTTCACAGTCCTATTGCCTTTCTTGCTGGCAGCTGCAAAATGGAGGAATCGCTCATGCGTGATTTGTGCCCAAAGCAAGGATATATAGGGCGAGTGACGGCATGGATGTGCCAGGCGCCTGACCTCTCTGCCGCTGCTTCTGGTGGGAAAACTCCATCGTTTTTTAAAAGAAATTTGGTCCTGTGACAGTGCACTGCCGTCAGAAGGAGGTAGTCTTGCCCGCTGGACTCCGGGCCTCCGCACTGCTGGATCTGCCTGAGGGGGCACGCATGTGCGGGATGGACGGCATTCTTGAATGCTGGTGACGGCCGGCATTTTTGAAAGCCAGTCACGCCATTGTGCGCTTCTCCCTGCAAACAGGAACACAGCAACTGATCGCTCTGCGACATGCTTACTACCCACCTGCGGGCCGCGACCCTGAGTTTGAAAAATTCTGATATGGAAGGTCAAGGGCAGCAGATACATAGGGAAATCACCATCTGGAAGTTACTATACAAGCCACTCACCATCCTGACTTGATAATATGTCGCGTTCCTTCACTGTCGCTGGGTCAAAATCCTGGAGTGCCCTCCCTAAGAACACCGGGTGTACCCACACTACAGGGACCTCAGCTGTTCAGGAAAGAGCTCACCACCACCTTCCCCAGGGCAGTTAAGCATTGGGCAATAAATGCTGACCTCGCCAGCAATGTCCAAATCCTGTAACGGAATATAAAATAAATTTCCCTCGATGGAGAGGAGAGTCTGGCACCAGGTCCTGAAGCCAAGATGTGAACCAAGAATCATGGGTAACAATGGGGCAGTAGGTTTATTTTCAGAGACTCAAAAACCTGGAGTTGGGCTACTGTTTTGTTCTGCTTCCCTTTCCTCTCCCGATTCTTGGGAAAAACATTTTTAGGAAAAACAAATGGGAAGATCGGTGATAATAATAAGCTTTTATTGTCAAGTATGAAGGTTCTGTGAAAAATGGGGTGGATGACCGGAGGAATCGCTAACAGAAGTTATGATGCAAAAGCCAAAGAGGTATTGAGTATACTGATGAATTAAAGGCTGTGTCCGGATGAAGCATGAATAAAAGCCACCTGATTGCAACATGAAGGGATAAGAAAATAAATAAGTCAGTTTAAAAAAAACCAAAGAAAAACATGTAACACGATGGATGGTGGGAATTTGATCTAAAGTAGTTGAATTTAGCACTGACTCCAGAAAACAGTAGAATGCCAAGATGAAAGATGAGGTTCTGGTCCTCAAGCTTGTGTTGAGCTTCACTGGAAAACTGTAGCAGGCCATGGACAGAAAGGTCAGAGCAAGGTGGAAAATGTCAACTGACAGGAAGCTCGGGTTATGCTTGTTTCGCCGGACGGAGGTGTTCTGCAATGTGGTCACCCAAGCCTACATTTGTATTGTAGAGGAGACCACATTATGAAAAGTGAACAAAGTATGATAAATTGAAAGAATATGAGTAAATTTCTGTTTTAGCTTGGAGTATTTGGGGCCTTGCATAGTAAGAAGGGAGGAGGTGTTGGATGAGTGTTGCATCTCCTGTGCTTGCATGAAAATGTGCTGTTGGAAATGGAAGGAAGGAGGGGATGTTAAGATGACTGAGGAGTGGATCAGGGTAATGCGAGAGAAATGCATCTTCAGAATGCTCAGGGAGCATTGGGGAAAATGTGCTGGTAATGGCATCTGGAGTTGACGAAAACTGAGAAGGATAATCTGTTGAATATGTCTTCATGGATGGTGGG
The DNA here is from genome assembly GCF_047496885.1 of Scyliorhinus torazame. NCBI lineage: Eukaryota > Metazoa > Chordata > Chondrichthyes > Carcharhiniformes > Scyliorhinidae > Scyliorhinus > Scyliorhinus torazame. The sequence continues at coordinate 149,690,758 of NC_092712.1, forward strand.
TCGAGGGCAGATCTATCAGATTTCTGGGATGGAGGGAGCGGTTGAGAACAGTAGTGTGGCAAAGGATAAGACATGGTGGAAGGCCCTGCCAACAGCACTGGGTGGGAATCCTTGGTTGAGGGATGAAGAAAATTTCTTGGATCTGATTTACTTCTGCCTCTGCCTCCATCTTGTTCCATGCGCTGATTTTGTTTTTTGCTGGCGTGTTACGATCTTTATTTCTTCACGTTGAATTCAGTTGGCGGTTAAGTAAATGTTCACGCCTCATCTGGACACGACCTTTGACCCTTTCCCCATTATCCATTTCCCCTATTTGGCTTTTGCATCGTGACACCTTTTGTTAATTAATCTGTCCTGCCCTTGGTCCTGTTGTCTTTTGTTCTTCCCGACCTTACCTTTTGTTCGTCCCGACTCTGCCCTTCTACTATATTAAAAATTCTTACATTCCTATCTTTTTTCTGGTCATCAACCTGAAATGTTCTCATCGCGGATTAGGCCTGGCCTGCTGTGTAGTTTCATGATTTTTTGTTTTTATTTCAATTATTTAGTAATTAGATATTGTAATGGGCCAGGGTTTAGAGAACCCCAAAGTGTATCATGGAGTTCACCTGACCCACAACCTTTACTAGATTGTGGTATGGGGAGCACACGGCCCACTCTACAGGTGGGTACAGCAGAAATGGAAAATATTTTAAAAATAAAACAATGTTTATTCTATGAACTCAAGTTAACCTTTTTAAAACATACAGTGAACATCTTCGCAACCATTAATTCAAATACAACCCCCAAAGACTGCAACACTACGTAAACCTTTAAGCGTTCCTTTTTAACATCCATACAACTTAAAAACAAAACCTTTATCAGAAGCACATCAGGTTAAAATCACTACTGAAAACGTTTATGATACTGAATTCACCAAATGATCAAGAGATAGTCTTTTGATGGCAGAGAAAACAGCAGTACACCTGCTGGGTTGGCTTCAGCTCCAACACTGAAAACGAAACTGAAGCACACCCTGTAGCCTGCTCAAAATCAAAAGTAAAAAGCTGACAGTCAGCACAGCTCCACCCACTCTCTGACATCACAGCAGCAGTAAACACCCATTACTTAAAGGTACTCTCACGAGAGATATTTATATACATACCCATTTATAAACACCCATTTCTTAAAAGGTACTCTCACATGACACCTCCCCCCAAGAAACAAAAATAAACCATCAACTTCAAGATGGTTTAATTTTTCACCTTTTCACTATTCTTCAAGAAATGCACACAATAAATGTATCAAAATAAATATATTTAAAAAAAACAACACACGCAAACAGGTACAACAATATAGTCCATCTTTGTTGTTCTTCCTCCAACTGAAATCCTTCTCAATTGACAGTCTCTTTGAACAAGAAGGTCTCTGCATGATCCATGCATTTCTCTTAAAGTCAGATACTTTAGTTCAATCTGATCACAGAGTCCCTTGTAATTCTCCAACACAGGAGCATTGGTTATCACAGCTTTCAGGCTGTCAAATGCCTGTTGAAAGTCCGCTGAACATTGAAATTTTTGACGTTTCTTCAGCAAGTCCATCGGTGGAGCAAGCACGCTACAAAACTTTTTCACAAATGCTCGATCATATCCACTCATGCCAAGAATTCACATTATTTCCCTTCGCCTCGAAGGTATTGAAAACTCCTCAATAACTGTTGGTTTCACATCCTGTGTGACATTCGACCCTGTCCTATTGTATGGCCAAGGAAAGTGACTTGGGCTTTTCCAAATTCACTTTCGGCTAGGTTTATCAGCAAACCCCCCTCCTGAAGTCAATCGAATAACTCCATCAGATGTTTTAAATGTTCTTTCCATGTCTGGCTGAAAATTACCAGATCGTCGTTGTATACCGCACAATTGGGTAATCCTAAAACAACTTTGTTAGTTAACTGCTGAAATGTGGCTGGGGCGTTTTTCATGCCAAATGGCATAACTTTGAATCGGTATGTACCATCTGGAGTCACAAAAGCTGAAATCTCCTTTGCCCTTTTGGATAAAGGTACCTGCCAGTAACCTTTCAGTAAACCCAGTTTGAAATAAAAGCAGATTGTCCCACTTTCTCAATGCAATCCTCCAAACGTGGGGTAGGATAAGAGTCCGTTCTTGTAACTGCAATAATCTTTCTATCGTCCACACACAATCGTTGGGTACCATCTCGTTTTGGTACCATCACTATGGGTGAGCTCCATTGGCTGCAACCCACTTCAATTATGCCATTTTTAAGCATACTTTCAATCTCTTTGTTAACCTGTGCCAATTTTAACGGGTTAAGTCTGTATGGATGTTGTTTGATTGGAACAGCATTTCCCACATCTACATCATGTATAGCCATTTTAGTTCTTCTCAATGTATCTCTACAAACTTGCCCATGTGATATCAATAACTCTTTCAGGTCAGTTCGTTTTTCCTCTGGAAGGTAACTCAACAATTTATCCCAATTTTTAAGAACATCCTCGTTTTCCAATTTAATTTGAGGTATGTCAAATTCACAGTCATCTGGATTTGGTTCATCAATTTGAGTTAGAATCATTAAAACCTCTTCCTTTTTCTCTCCTTCCCTTTCAAAGTACCTTATAAGCATATTGACATGACACACTCGGTGAGTCTTCCTTCTATCTGGTGTTTTTACCATATAATTCACCTCACTTAATTTCCTTTCAATCTGATAAGGTCTACAAAACCTTACTTTTAAAGGTTCATCTACCACTGGTAACAATATTAAACTTTATCTCCACTGGCAAAACTACGAACTTTGGATTTTGTGCAACTTTCAAATGTTGTCTAGCCAATTCACCTGCTCTATTTAATCATTGCGTAAATTTGACATGTAATCCAATAATGTAATTTCTGATTTCTCACTCACCAATTTTTCCTTAATCAATTTAAGTGGTCCTCTTAACTCATGACCAAAAATTAGTTCAAAAGGACTAAATTTGGTTGACTCATTAGGTGCATCCCTAATTGCAAACCGTACGAATGGAATTCCTTTATCCCAATCCTCTGGATAATCTTGACAATAAGCCCTCAACATTGTCTTTAATGTCTGATGAAATGAAAATCGCTTATTGTCACGAGTACGCTTCAATTAAGTTACTGTGAAAAGCCCCTAGTCACCACATTCCGGCGCCTGTTCGGGGAGGCTGGTATGGGAATTGAACCCTGCTGCTGGCCTGCCTTGGTCTGCTTTCAAAGCCAGCGATTTAGCCCAGTGAGCTAAACCATGCCACCTTTCTGACGATCCCTGTGATTCTGGATGGTACGCAGTTGATTTAAATTGTTTTATTCCTAAGGTATCCATAACTTCTTTGAATAACCTTGAGGTAAAATTCGATCCTTGATCCGATTGTATTTCTGTGGGGGGTAGTCCATATCTAGTAAAGAATTTAAGTAACTCCTCCACAATCTTTTTAGCTGTAATATTACGTATTGGAATGGCCTCTGGAAACCTAGTAGACACATCCATTATAGTCAAAAGATATTGATTCCCACTTTTTGTTTTAGGAAGCGGTCCTACGCAATCAATTAGGACCCTTGTAAAAGGTTCCTCAAATGCTGGAATGGGTATTAAGGGCGCTGGTTTTATCACTGCTTGAGGTTTCTCTATCACTTGACATGTGTGACATGATTGAAAACATTTCACTACATCTTTATGTAGTCCAGGCCAATAAAAATGTTTCTGGATTTTAGCTTGAGTTTTCCTTATTCCCAAATGACCTCCCACTGGTACCTCATGTGCAACTCGCAACACCTCCTTTCTATACCGTACCGGCAATACTACTTGATGAACTTCTGCCCACTTTTCATCCGCCTGCATATGTAAAGGTCTCCATCTTCTCATCAAGACATCACTTTTACGGTAATAACATTCTGGTATACACTCAGATTCCTCTTCCATGTATGCTTTCTGATACATCCGTTTTATTTCTATATCTTTTTGTTGTAACTCCGCCAATTTTCCTGAACTAAAAATATCCGCCTCATCCTCCACCTGTTCTTTTCCAACCATCTGACCAAAAATCATTTCTGATAATTGCACTTCACCTTTATCTTCACTACACAATCCGGAAAAATCACAGGATATTCGTCCTTCAACACTTGAGTTGTCTGATTTTCCACTGACTTATCAACCACAATAGGCATCACTCCCACCTGCGATCCAGCTATATCATTACCCAAGATAAACTGTATTCCTGGACAAGATAGTTTCTCTATTACTCCTACTATCACTTCACCATTCTTCACTGGACTTTCCAACCTTACCTTATATAATGGAACACTACTCCTCTCACCCTGAATTCCACATATTACCACCTTTTCTGGCAACATTCTTCCCAAACTACTTAACTCCTCATCTCTTACCATTAAGGATTGACTAGCTCCCGTATCTCTTAAAATTGTGACTTGTTTACCTGCTCCTCCTGATGCACATGAGTGAACTTTACCCACACAAGTAAAATCTTTAAAGAGATCTGGCACGTTCTTATCAATCACCTCTTGATCAAGCTGTACAATCTTTTGCAACTGTCTTATCCTGTTTTACCACATCAGCCTTCCCGGTGCTTTTCTTCAACACTGTGACTTTACATGGCCTATATTATTACAGTGAAAACATTTGAAACTTTTAATTTCTTTTCCTTATTATCTCCCATCAGATCACCTTTACCTTTACCACTTGAGTATTTCTCATGTCCCCAGTTTCTATCCCACACAGGCTGAAACTGATGTCGGAAACAAATCTTTGATTTATGAACTAATTCATTATCATCTGCCATTTCTGCTGCTAATCTCACAGTTTTAACCCTCTGCTCTTCTACATGAGTTCTCACTACATCAGGAATTGAATTTTTATACTCCTCCAAAAACATAATTTCTCTGAGAGCTTCATACGTTTGGTCTATTTTCAAAGACCTTATCCACCTATCAGAATTACTCTGTTTGAGCCTTTCAAACTCCATGTATGTTTGACCAAATTCTTTCCTTAAATTTCTTAAACTTTGTCTGTAGGCTTTAGGCACTAGTTCATGTGCACCTAAGATTGATTTTTTTCACCTCCTCATATGTCCCAGATATCTCCTCTGGTAGTGATGCAAACACTTCACTAGCCGTACCTATCATCTTTGTTTGAATCAGTAATACCCACATGTCCTGTGGCCATTTCATTTGTTTAGCTACCTTCTCAAATGAAATGAAAAAGGCTTCTACCTCCTTCTCATCAAACCTTGGCAATGCTTGGACATATTTAAATAGATCCCCACCAAGCCTTCGACTTTGACTCTCTTTTTCACTATCCTCTTCACTATCCACCAACTGTACGTTTCCCTTTACGTCTGTCAATTTTAACTGACTGTCATGTTTCATGGCCATTTTCTGAAGTTCAGACTCTCTCTCTTTATCTTTTTCCCTGATCTGTATCTCCCTTTCTCTTTATTTTTGTTCTACTAGGGCTATTCTTTCTGTTTCCCTTTCTTCTCTTTTTCCTCTCTCTCTCTCCCTCTTTCTTTTTCCTCTCTCTCTCTTTCGTATTCAAGCTGTTTTAATTCTTTCTCATGTTCCATTTGTTTAATTTGCAACTGAATATTTGCTATTTCTAATGAGTCAAACTGTATCTCAGGCAACTTTAAATGCTTAGCCATCACCATAATGACTTCATCTTTTCGCATTTTGTCAGATAATGTTAACTGCAATGTTTTTGCCAAATCTAACAGTCTGCTTTTAGTCTCTGTCCATAAGATACTGCGTGTGACCGTCTCCACCCCCAAAAACTTCTGAGCCTCTGAAAGAGCCATTATCCACAACACACTCCCTACTTAAACTGAAATACCACACCTGAAAAGCAACCACAATATGCTCACCCCTCACTGTCTTTAAGTTCACTAAGCCAATCCAATAGATAGACTTTTATCACGGACAAGCCCCCAATTTGTTATGGGCCAGGGTTTAGAGAGCCCCAAAGTGTATCATGGAGTTCACCTGACCCACAACGTTTACTAGATTGTGGTATGGGGAGCACACGGCCCACTCTACAGGTGTGGTACAGCAGAAATGGAAAAGTATTTTTTAAAGCAAAACAATGTTTATTCTATGAACTCGAGTTAACCTTTTTAAAACATACAGTGAACATCTTCGCAACCATCAATTCAAATACAACCCCCAAAGACTACAACACTACGTAAACCTTTAAGCTTTCCTTTTTAACATCCATACGACTGAAAAACAAAACCTTTATCAGAAGCGCATCAGGTTAAAGTCACTACTGAAAACATTTATAATACTGAATTCACCAAATGATCAAGAGATAGTTTTTTGATGGCAGAGAGAACAATAGTACACCTGCTTGGTCTGGCTTCAGCTCCAATACTGAAAACGAAACTAAAACACATCCTGCAGCCTGCTCAAAAACAAAAGTAAAAAGCTGACAGACAGCCCAGCTCCACCCACTCTCTAACATCACTGCAGTAGTAAAGACCCATTTCTTAAAGGTACTCTCACTACAGATATTTATATACCCACCCATTTATAAACACCCATTTCTTAAAGGTACTCTCACATGAAAATATCGATGTGCAGGGAGAGGGAGGCCTGGGGAGGGAGGCGGGATGAGAGCATTGAATTTTGAAAGTGAGGCCAGAGAGACACAAGTGAGCCCTGAGGCTGAAGGCTTGAACCTGCAGGAGTGGGTATTTTATTTCACTTGCCAACAAATTACGAACATGAAAACTATTCTCACAGAAATAGTTTCATGTTCATTTCATTGTATTTCCCAATTTATGTCCAATAGGTATGATGGTGATGAGAACAACAGAAGCACTGAATGAGAAGCGATCTATTGTCACATGATGACATGGATCTTTTGCCCATTATTATATGTTACAATTTTCCATTATAAATATTGGCAAATATATAACAGTCGTGACAATGGGAAATAAGGGCCAAGTGTATAGCGCACTGAATAGTTACAAGAAATAGCATTACTGGTAGGTATCCAGAGACATTACATGTGCTAAATTGCAGGATATTAACTGTCTGTTGAGCTGAGTAATAATTAAAACAGCTGTAAATTATAGCCAAACAGTCGACAGTGTTATGGCTGTGCCCTATAGAGTCGATGTAAATTGGCTGCTGGTGTTTGTGTCAAAGGGAAAGTGACGTTAAATGAATATTTTGTAGCATGTGCACGCTCTGGCCTATGTATATATAAGCTATACCTTAACTCGCAACAAATCTTGTTCATCAATAAACTCTGTTCTTGCTATCCTAGTCCACCAGTCCACTAGATACTGGGGCTGGGATTCCCCGAGCCCCTGGCGGGTCGGAGAATCGGCGGTGACGCGGGAAACGCGGTGCTATTCAGCGGCCCCCAGGGTGATTCTCCATGGTCAAATGGCCAAATTCCCGCTGAGTTCCACCAAGTCCCGCCGGAGTGGTTCCAACCTGGTACCACCCGGCGGGAGCTCGGACCCGCAGCTGCGGTGGGTGTCCTGATGGGGAGGGCGGGGATCAGACTCCGGGGGGAGCCTCCACAGTGTCCAGGCCCACAATCGGGGGCAACTGATCGGCGGGCGCCCGTGATCTGGAGGGGACCTACCTCCTTCCGCGTGGGCCCACTGTAGGGCTCCGCCATGTTGCGCAGTGTTGGCGCGAACATGGCCACCATGCACATGCACCGGCGCAGGGCCGCGAATCGGCGCCGGAGCAGCGCGCAGCACTCCAGCGCTGTGTTGGCCCCCTGAGGGCTGTTGAATCAGTCGGCCAAGAGGCCCGTTGACGTTGGCGTGCCCCACTCCAGTGTTTACGCCAGCGTCAACACTTGGCCGGGATTTCGGCGAATCCCAGCCTATATCTCTTAATGACCTCTATCCTCCCTATCTCTCGAATCTCATGCAACTTCTCAAAACTCTTGAGTTCCTCCAATTCTGGCCACTTATGCTTCCTGATTTTGTCAAATGTGCCATCAAAGGTCATACCTTCAGCTGCCTTAGGCATTAATCATCGAATAAAAGGAGGTAGTTTAGTCCGTTGTGGCTCTTGAGAAACAAATTCAAGTGCTTCTTTTTCCCCATAGCTGTCTAAGTGTTTCCTCTTCAAGCATTTTTTTCAGTTCGGTTTTTAAAGTTACTATAGGAATTCTGTTTCCACCACCGTTTTGGGTGGGCCATTCCTGATCATTACCTCTCGTTGTATTATTTCTCCTCATTTCTTATATGGTTCTTTTACTAATTACTTCAAATCAGTGACCTCTGGTTACAGAGCCTTCTACCAATGAAAACAGTGTAAAGCAGTGAAGAGGGGTCGCCGTGGAGTGCATGCACGCCGTGTTAACTTAACATTATTGCAGATATGCAGCTCTTCCTTGAGGCTCTAACTATAAAGCTGAAAAGAAATCATTGTTTACAAACGTCGATCTCACTAGGGGCTTCAAGCTGATTCATATCCATTAGATATAGAATCCCTGCAGTGCAGAAGGAGGTCATTCGACCCATTGAGTCTGCACCGACCCTTCGAAAGACCACCCTACCTAGTGCCAATCCCCGTAACCCCATCTAACTTTTAGACACTAAGGGATAATTTAGCATGGCCAGTCCACCTTGCATGCACATTTTTGGAATGTGGGAGGAAACCGGATCACCCGGAGGAAACCCACGCAGACACGGGGAGAAAGTGCAAACTTCACACAGACAGTCACCCTAGGTCGGAATGCTCACATTTTGACAGCTGTGATAATTTCCACCACAGCAGTTGAGACAATCTATAATATTCTAAAGCAATCATTAGTATTCCAAATAAAACCACCCACAACATTCTTAAAAAGAAAAGCCAATTCAAGTTCCAAGATTCGGATCCAGATCCGCACCTTCGCTAAAAGTTAATCAGTTCTTCCTTGGATGATGCCTTCCCTGCCTATGTACCAGGTTTAACTGAAAACTTCCCATTAGGTTTGAAGATATATTTTCAGGCTAACAAATCTGATAAAAACATTACCTCCACTCACCTTCAGCGGCACATGATACTAAGGAGAAATCATCAAAACCCTTTATGATTTTGAATACCTGCATCAAATCTATGCTTAATTTTCTCTGTTCTAAAGTGTCCAAGCTTCTTTAGACGCCCCACATAACTGAAATCCTTAATTCTTGGCACATTCTAATAATCCACTGCACCCTCCCCAAGGAATTTAAACCCTTTCTAAAGTCTAGTGCCCACCTAATGTCTAACCGGAGCTTTATGATGGTTTGAAAAATATATTTGTATTTATCATTTTTTTAATAAATATAAAACCATGAAATGAAACAGCCAACCAAACACAGCAGCATCAACCCTCACCCCCTAACCTAACAGCTGATGGTGACTAGCTCTTTAAATAACACAATAAAAGGCCGCCATCTTTTGTAGAACCCCTCAACCTGTGTTTGACTTTCTCAAGATGCAAAAACTCCGTGAGATCCCCAGCCACGCTGACACATTGGATGGAGAAGTTGACCTCCACTCCAACAGAACCTGCCTGCGATCCACCCCGCACCCGTCAGCAACTCCAGCAGGTCTGACACCCCAAATATGGCCCCGAGGGGACTGGGCTCAAAATCCATTTCCAAAGTCTCCGACTTAAAGCTGAGAAAGGAGACCCAAAGGGCGGGATTCTCCCAACGGGAGTCTAAGTGCCGACCACCGGCGTATAAACCGGAGTGTTTTACTCGGGCGTCGGTGCCCGTTCCCAGACCCCTATTCTCCCCCCTCCGTGGGGCTAGCAGGGACGGTGCGCGGTTTACGGGGGCGCGGCCTCGGAGACCCGCCGCGTAAAAGACGCGCCGCCTTGGGTCCCGCGCATGCACAGTTGGGCCGCCGCCAACTAGCGCATGCGCGGTGGCCGTCCTCCCAAGGCTGCCCCGCATAAACATGGCGGATGGATCCAAGCTCGCCGGCGGAAGAAAGGAGGCCTGCCAACAGAGAGGCCGGCCCGCCCATCGGTTGGTCCTGATCGCGTACCAGGCCACTCCGGAGGCCATCCCCGGGAACGGAACCCCCTGCACTCCCCCCACAGGCAGCCTCCCAAACCTTCGCAATGCGTATCCGCCAGCAGCGACCAGGTGTGGATGGCGCCGGCGGGACCAGGCCGTTTACGCGCAGCCACTCGGCCCATCCAGGTTGGAGAATCGGCACACGCTGTTTGCGGCGATTCTCCGATGGACCCGGCACCATTCGCGCGGCGCTGGGAGAATTGCTTGCGGGAGTCTGGACGGCATGGCGCGATTCGCGCGGCACCCCGGCGATTCTCCCACCCGGCGTTGGGGGGGGGGGGGGGGGGGGGCGCGAATACCGCTCAAAATCTTACCAGCTGAGGACACGCCCAGAACATATGCACATGGTTTGCCGGGCTCCTCCCACAATGCTCACACTTATCTTACACGCCCTTAAACAACCGACACAACCTAGAGTTAAGGGTGCAAGGTGTACCCTTCAACTGTAGCAACCCCAGTCTCGCGCAAAACCAAGTGGCATTCAACCCACGCAAAGCCTCACACCATACCCCCTCCTCTAATGCCATCCCCAACTCTTCCTACTACTTGACCTTAATCTCCACCGGGGACGCAGTATCCTCCACCAATATCACCCCGTAAATTTCCAAGGAACCTCCCTCAAAACCCTTTCCAACAGTGAGGATGGCGGCATTCAACCGGAACACACTGGAAAACCTTCCTCGCAAAAGTCCCTCACCTGCAGAAATCTAAAGCTTTCTGCCTGCGAAAAACCAAACTTCTCTGACAGCTCCTCCAGGCTTTTGAAACGCCCCTGCAGAAACATGTACCCCATGCCATCCATCCCCTTATCCACCCAGACCCAAAACTGGCATCCAGTCTTGTTGGCTCATACACATTATCACAAATCGGCACCCGCTTTGACATCCTACCTAATTTAAAATACTGCCAAAATCGGCTCCAGATATTCAACGTCGCAACCACCACCGGATTACCTGAATACTTTCCTGGAGAGAACGGCAGCAAGACCGTCGCCAGTGCCTGCAGCCCCATCCCCTTATATGAGCCTGACTCCAGTCTCACCCACACTATCTCCTGGTCCACCACCAATGCAATACCTTCTCCACGTTCGCTGCCCAATAGTCGTAGACCGAGCTCTGCAATGCTGAACCCTCTGACTGCCGGTCCCCTTGCAGGACCATTCGACAAATTCTAGCACCCTTAACCACCCAAATAAAGGCCGAAATCAGCCTCTCCTTGGCAAAGAAAACGGAAGCATTGGAATAAGAACTGAAAACATGGCAAAACGTTCATCTTCACCGACTGCACTCGGCCTGTCAAGGACAGAGGGAGGCTATCCCACCTCTGTAGGTCCTCCTTAACCCTACCCACCAGACTCATAAAGTTTAACTTACGAAGCCGAGCCCATTCCTGCTTTACCTGCACCCCTAAATACCTAAAATGAGTGCCGTCAAACAAAAGGCAACACCCTAAAATTAGCTTCCTTCTCCGGCGGGGTAACTGAAAAACTCACTCTTCTCCAAGTTTAACTTGTACTCAGACAATGCACCAAACTACTTCAACAGCGCCATTATACCCCTCCATTGTAGGGACAGGTGTACAGTGACAGATCATCAACATACAGGAGAACCCTATTTTCCGTCTCCCCCCCCCCCCCTCATTATCCCTCTCCAGTCACCCGAATTCCTCAACGTGATGGCCAAAGGCGCTATCACCAACGTGAATAAGAGTGGGGACATAGGGCACCCCTGCCTAGTTCCCTATGCAGTTAAAAATGGTTTGAGCTTACATTATTTGTGTGAACACTGGCCTTGGGTTCCTTGCATGACAGTCTCACCCACAACACAAACTTGGGCCCAATCCCGAACCGCTCCAAAACCGCAAACAGATACTTCCAATCTACCCTATCAAAGGCCTTTTCCACATTCAGCGCCACAATGACCTCTTGCCCCCCCCCACCCCACTTCCAGCTGTTATGTTATGCTGCTTTGGATAACACAGGCTGCTACTTGATGCAGTCTTAACTAAAGGATGCTCCAGACTCTGAAGTGAGTTCACTGTGTTTATTGAACTATTAACACAGTTCTCAAATGAGTTTGACTCTCTGCTAATCTAACTGTAGTAAATCAGTCTAACTGTACCAGCTTGCTCCAAGCCACGTGCTGGGGTGTGATGCTGCTGATCAACCCTGTCTAACTCTCTAGATGTCTGTGTGCCCTGTCCTTTTGTATGGGTCGTGTAGTGCCCCCTTGTGGTAATGCCACCTCTGGGCGTCCTGATTATCCATTGGTTGTGTCCTTTTCTAATGACCCATTGGTTGTACGTCTGCATGTCATGACATTTCTGGTGTTCCCTCTGGTGGTTACTTAGTTGTGTATTTACATTAACCCCTTGTTTATATACAGTGATGCATATCGCTACACCAGGGGGGATAGTATCACATTCAACCGTCATTGCACATTAGAGGACAACCGCCTACCCTTCACAAACCCATTTTGAACCTCCTCAACAACTCTTGGGAGGCATAATCTGAGCGCCAGCACCTTTGCCATGATCTTTGCATTCACATTCAATAACAAAATCAGCCGCTACGACCCACATTCCACCAGTTCTTTCTCCTTCTTCAGAAGGAGCGAGGTAGATGCCTGCATTGTCGTCTCCGGGAGTGGCCCCCACGCCATTGAATCCTCAATGCCTCCACTAACAATGGTAAAAGCCAGTTGGCAAATATTTTATAAAATTCCACCGGGAACCCATCCGGCCCCAACGCTTTACCCATCTGAAGATTTCCAATTGCGTTCCAAACTTCCTCCACCCCCATGTCTCCTCTAACCTTTCCCGATCCTCCTCCAATGTGGGACAAAACTCCAAAAACTCCCCCATGCCCAACTTATCCTCTGGTGGTTCTGACCGATCTAGCCTCCCATAAAATGCTTCAAACGCTGCATTCATCTTCTCGAGCACAACCACCAGCCTACCTCCCATATCCCGCACCTGAACAATGTCTCGGGAAGCTGCCCGTTGTCTCAACTGGCCAGTCAACAAGCGGCTGGCATTTTCTGCAAGACTCGTACATTGCCCCCTTTGCACATTGCAGCTTGCGTACTGCATTATCAGTGGTCGCCAGGTTAAACTGCGACTGCAATACCTTCCTACTAGCCAATAGCTCTGGGGTTGGACTCTCTCTATATTTTTACTGTCAATCTCATCCACGAGCCTCTGGCATTCCTACCTAGCCTCCCTATCTAGCTGCGCCGTTTCTGCAATTATCTCTCCTCCCACAGCTGCCTTCAACCCCTCCCATAACACCAACGGCGATATCTCCCCATTTCAACATACTCAATCGCCCTTCCCACCCTCACACAAAACCCAGATCTGCTAACAGTCCGACATCTAAACTCCAGGCCGGCCCTCTCTCCTGCACCACATCTACCAGCTGCGGGACATGGTCTGAAATTACAATGAATCAACTGATGTCTGCACATATCCGGGATAATCATCACCACCTTCTTCATGAAATCCACATCATCCCAATTTGGAACGTCCACATTCAGAAACACTACCGACCTCTACCTCCTCTGGCATCTTGAAGAAGTGATTCCTCGAGTTCTGCTGACCCTCAACTTTGCCGGGTAGACCACTACAAAATGCAGTCCACGTCTGTAAAGTGTTGCTGTCACCTTGTTGAAGGCTGCCCGCCTTCTCGCCAACTCCACCATTCCATCGATGGTCCGAGTGGCCTAATTCTACTCCCATGTCTTATGGTCTTATGGAATCTTTGAAAATCTGAATACCACTGTCTTCCTACCTCGCCTCACAGTCCTGCTTAGCCCAGCAGCACCTTCTCCCTCATCTGGTAGCTGTTCAAGCAAACTATCATAGCCCTAGGTGGATCGTTAGCCCATGGCTTCGGTCGGAGCAACTGATGTGTCTTATCCAGCTTGAAGGGGGAGGGTTCTGCCTCCCCCCCCCCCCCCCCCCTCCCAACCGCTTTCCAAACATTGCATTGGGCCTTCCATACCCTCGGGCAGCCCCAATACCCTCGGAAGCCCCACTATCTGCAAGTTCAACCGCCGGGACCTGTTTTCCAGGTCCTCGACCTTTGCTCCCAGACCCTTATTACTGTTCTCCACCTTCAACAACTCGACTTCCAAAGAATTAGACTGGTCGCTGTGCCTCAAGAGCGCTGCATCCACCCCCTTCAGCACATCATCAAGCTCCCGCACTGTCTCCAACGTCTTCCCAATCGCCCTCTCTCAACAGGGCTAACGTGCTTTCCAACGACGGCTTAAGACTCTCCAGCACTCCTCCCCCCCCCCCCATGCCGCTCAAAATGCTTGCTGAACTGCTTCTCAAACTCGGCCATCATCACATCCGCTAGCACTCCAATCATTACCAGTGCAGCCCCAGCCCCACCCGGAGATCGCATCTCTGCCATCTTTCCCCCCACCGCACCCCTTACTGAACTCTACCCTGCCAGCGGACTCGCGTTCGCACCTTTCTTCAAAGTATTCTTTCTTTGTCTTTTAGACGTCCTTTCATTACTAGCATTGAATTGGCAAAGGGTTCCATTCAAATTCGCCCCAAAAAGTGGGTGAAGAAGGCCAAAAACTGAGGACACTGGCAGTAGCTACCCAACGTGCGACCTCCTCCTACATGTCATCACCAGAAGTCCCAGAGCTTTATGATGGTTTACCGTAACTTTCTTACTCCAAGGTCCTAGTTATAAAGTCAGTGATCCCACCCTTGCTTTCCAATTTCCTGCATTGCTTCTGTGGGTGACAGCTCTGCTTCTGTGGCAGTGTTTTGTGGTATGAGGTGGCACCACTGCCTTCAAGGCACAACCATCCATCTGATGGACCAGCAGAAAATATATATGGGGTGGAATTTTCCATCCTTTGCACAGCATGAGGTGATAAACTGGCGTGCAACCCGCAGGCTGCACAGCCAGATTTTTACTCCAGATAATCCAGCACACTGTGTAGATAAAATCTGGAGGTGTGGCCCATGCCGTCATGCTGGTGAGGCGAGGCCGGAAAAAGCCAGCAGCCAGGAATCCAGAGATCGATCTCCAGCGGTAAAACAGGAACCCCCTACATGCACATGGGGACCCCCACCCCCTCCACACACACACACAAGGGGGCCCACCCTCTGACAATGCCCCCTGGCAGTAAGGAATCCAACCGGCAGTGCCAGGGTACTGCGTGGGCCTGTCACCCTTCCCTCCCCCCACCCAAGGGGGGAGCAGGGTTTACCTACCTGTGCGACCCTGGTGGGTTCCCATTACCGGGTTCATGTTTTAAAAAGCAGTTGTAAATCTCGTAATTTCAAATGTGGAGGGATGATATGGCTGGGAGATCCACTAATTCCATTGAAATTTATTTAAAGGAAGGGTGGGAACCTCGTTATGTCACCAGCGAGGGATGAGGAGAATTGGAAAATGAGATCTCATCGGCGAGATTCTCGTTTTCTGAACCGAGTGCTATTTTGCATCCACGTTGCCGTTCGGACTCATGGTGAATGCAGATTTGCGGTGATGGTGTCACTGTCAGAACCAGTATTTTACTTGTCAAAAACAGGTTCAAGCCTGTCATATGCTTTCTCCTTCACTGACCTTGCGCAGCTTCCAGAAGTAGTAATAAAACATTTTGAGCAGCGGTTTGTTGATGTGGTTTTATCAAATCTGCTCTAGAACAGATGGGGCATGTTCCATTGTCAGTAGCAGCCTGGGTATTTACAACAAAAACAGAAAATACTGGACATTCTCAGCAGATCTGACAGCGTCTGTGGAGAGAGAAGGGAGCTAATGTTTTGAGCCTGGATGACTCTTTGTCAAAGTCTGTGGGTGTACCCAATACAATTTGGGTATTTGCAAACAGTTTTCTACTATAAAGTGGCTGTAAAAGATTTCACTTTGAGTAGTCAGAATTTTCAGATGTTTGAAAATCACTTTCTCATATCTGATTAGGGATTAAAAAAAATAAATTATAGTAGCCATTGAAGTTTAACTTGAAAGAATATTGCAGCATATAATTCAGTGTAAACTTTCTGCGGTATGTAAGTGATTGTTTAATGGACATCATAAGATACTACAGTGCAGTCCACATTATTGATCAGCATCTGGTTCAATCCATAGTGCTTTACAAGGTTTATTGGGACAATGAAAGAATGTCTTAAATTTATGGTTGTGCGTTGAACAATTTTCAAATTTGAAAATAGAAAACGGTGGTTAATTTTTAACAGCAACACCCTTTTTTATTTCCTTAAGTGGAATCTTTCTTTAATCAGTAAGTGCTGATGCCATCAATGTAAAAACTGGTTTAAAGATATTCCTGACACAGAGAGAAGGAGGGAAAAAGAGAGACCTTAATTGATATGCATAGTTGAAACAATAGGATCATTGACAAACCTTGGGTTAAAGGTTGCAACTTTAGTTTTAAATTATTTCAGCTGTTATGTTGTTGTGGTTCATTAACTCCTCGAAGACAATTCCCCAGACAAGTTAGGGCATCATGATCGGCACAGGCTTGGAGGGCCGAAGGGCCTGCTCCTGTGCTGGACTTTTCTTTGTTCTTTGTATTATCAATACTGAACTGTTCAAATCAAGCAACTGAAGCACAAATAACAGTGGTATAACTTTGTTATCCTAATTCTTCATCGCGCTTTCCCTGGTAAAACCCATTTGTGTAACCATTTGACAATCCCCTCAATCAATTAGCTGATAGCTGTCTTTGACCAAAGTCTGATCCTTTGTTAAAGAGGAGGTGCAAACAGGCCAATGAATTATCAGAAAAGTCTGGCACAATCTTGTTTCTTGCATACAATCTAACCTGACAATGCAAACGTAGCTGACAGTTGCTCATCTTCAGCACTGCATCTAGTTCTCTCAGAATCACAGAATTCTTATGGCGCAGAAGGAGGCCATTTGGCCCATCGTATCTGCACTGATTCTCCAAATGAGCATCTTGGCTTAGTGCCATTTCCTTGCCTGTTCCCTGTACCTGTGCACATTGTTTCTATTCAAGTAACCATATAATGTGGGACTTCCGGTGGCGGCCATGGAGTGAGTGGCCGCACATTTGGTGGCTCCTGCTCAAGGTGGATTTTGTTGGTCCTTCCCCACCTGTATGGGGTGGGTTGAGGGCAAAAGATGTGTGAGTACCCAGGGAAGGTTAATACTCCTTCGGTGAGGCTGGTGCATGGATTTTTTCCATACCAAGAAAACTTGACATGTCCGAAAGCCATAGTTCGGTCTTCAGAGGTTTTGAGTCCCTCCATGCCATCAGTATTCGCCGCCGGGCTATCAGGGAAGCAAAGGCCAGAACATCGGCCTCTTTCTCCCCCTGGACTCTCGGGCCTCCCGAAACCCCGAAAATTGCCACCTCTGGACTCATCACCACCCTTGTATTCAGCACCCGGGACATGACCCCTGCAAATCCCTCCCAGTACCCGCTAAGCTTAGGGCATGCCCACAACATGTGAACATAGTTCGCTGGTCCTCCCGCACATCTAGCGCACTTGTCCTCTACCCCAAAGAATTTGCTCATCCGAGCCACCGTCATATGGGCCCAGTGAACGACCTTAAACTGAATCAGGCTGGGCCTGGTACATGTTGCGGTTGAGTTTACCCTACTCGGGGCTTCCGCCCATACCCGACCTCCATCTCCCCGCCGAGCTCCTCCTCCCATTTGAGTTTCAGTTCCTCCATCTGGGACTCTTCCCCCTCCATGAGCACCTTGTCAATATCCGAGACTCTACCCTCTCCTCCTTCTCCTCTAGAGACTATTCTGTCCTGGATCCCTATTGGCGGGAGGCATGGGAAGGATGGGACCTGTCTGCGTACAAAGTCCCGCACGTGTAAGTACCTAAAGTCATTTCCCCTTTCCAGCCCAGCTTTCTCCTCCAACCCCCTCAAACTCGCAAAGTTCCCCTCCAGGAACATATCGCCCCTCTCCTCACCCCCCCCTCATCCTTCTAAACGCCAGCTAGTATAAGCCAAAATCTCTCCTCATATGTCAACCCCTTCATCCCTGGAATCAATCTGGTGAACCACCTCTGAACAGCTTCCAATGCCACTTTCCACAAATAAGGTGACCAAAACTAGACACAATACTCCAGATGTGGTCTCACCAACACCCTATACCCTATAGCAGGCGGCATGTGTGGGCACCGTTCCTGGGCATGGAAGGGTTGTGCTGGTGGGTGCCAGGTGTGCTGGGGCACCAGCGTGGTGATAAGCTGGGACTGGGGATGCTGTGTGAGGTGCCAGCGAGCAACTTGTTGGGGTGGAGCGGAGGGGTGATGGAGGTCGGGGAGTGACAGGTGGGACTGATATGCCAAGGGGCCGGTGTTAACTTCCCCTTGCGGCCCATTGGAGGTTGTTGGTTGTCTTCCGGCATTGGACAGTGGTCCTCCTGGTCAAGCTGCCCGAACTGACTGCCACTGCCTCCCAGGTGGCATTGGGGCCCTGTTGCTGGTCCTTCCACCCACTCGGGGGAACAGGGGGCTGGATCCTCCGATTCCCGACTCCGAAATTGTGTTCGACGGTGGGACGGAGAATCCCCGATGACGCTGGAACTGGGGGCGGCGCTGCTTTTGCGATGCTCCACCACCTGAAAAGCGGCGTACTCCTAGAGTGCGCCATATCCACGGCCTCCGAATGTTGGTTGAGGCCCGCCCCGTGATGCTCCGACTGGCCGAGTTCCTGAGGGGGTGGGTCCCTCATGGTCTCACCCGTCGGGAACTCAGTGTGGCGGCTGCAGAAACAGTCCAGCGCCGCCACAGTTGGGGGAGGACCAATCTGCGGTTAGGGGGTGCATTATTCGGGGCTGGGGGAACTGTTGGGGGGGGGGGGGGGGCGGTCTGGGGGCGCGAGCCGGCCGAAGGGGGGGGGGGGGGGGGCTATTTTACGGGCCAGTCCGCGTGGTGCAACCGACATGAAGCACGGCGCGGCCACGGACCTGACAATTCTCCAGGCCGTATTGGTAGCTAGAGCTGGGAGCTCTATGCTGCCTGGCTGTGAGTTCGGAGGGGGCGTTTATGAACAGCTCCCTCTTGTTAGCAGGGAGCTGCTGGGCGCGGTTCCAGTGAATCAGCTAGCGGGACAGCCAGTTCCGGCGTGAAGCTCGTGTGAGATAATTTTTGGCACTAAATGTCGTTAAATATTGGCCGTGGTCTCACATGCTTGGCCGTCGGGAAGCACCCGAGAATTTGCGGCAAATATGGCACTTAAAGATTTTCTCGTTAAATTGAGCCCCAAATCTTTGTTTTGAGTTTTATGTAGGTTGAGCGCTGAGGAATGTTAAGTATTCACACATGGCAGGTTTATTTAAAATGACCAGAATTAAGAGAAAGTAAATGACCAAATCCCAGTTTTGTTCTAGAACTGCCTCTTTGACTAAAAATAGTTTTCAGTCTGCTTATAGAATATTGTGAGTTTGTGAACTTTGCTGTAAGTTTCTAGGAGACCTGGATCCCAGCCCGGACTTTGAGCTGGTATTGGCACTCTGGATTATTCCAGATGGCAGGCTGCAAAGTTGTTGATCTGCAGCAATAAACAGCAGCACTAGAACAAAAGAAGTGCAATGTAGTCACCACTTTGGGAATAATTTGAAAGCTTAGTAGTTTGATAAATCTGTAGCATGGTGTTTCAATGAGACCCAATAGAAATTTCAGCATTTAACAAAGTTATATTTAGTAAATTGACATTTCCTGAAAATACCCACTGCTGTACTTTAACAGCCTCAATTTGCTAGCTAGAAGGTTTTATGTATCAAATGACATTTTTTTTGTTGGTCACCTGTGGTTTAAAGTAATATGTTTTGTAATTTCTTGGCAAAAGTAGGTAATGAAGGAATAATAGTTGCACCCAAGGGCCTATCATGCAGAGATGCAATTTCTGTCGCTGCAGCAACCTGTTTTGTTGTCCTATGTGAAGCCAGCAGAGAAGGTCTTTGGAGCAGCATATGGCAGTGTGGACAATTTGATTTTCAGCTCCCAAAACATTGAACCTTAGTAGCTAAGGAAGCTGATCATCTGAAATTTGATGATGAGGACCATACTGCAACCATGGTGATTTGGGCCAGGGACTTTGTGCTACTCTTGATGGTTGCAACTTTCTAGCAAAGCACATGAGATTTTAAAAGATGATCATGGAATAATGGCACATTAGTTGGCTGGATTGTAAACTCCTGCATTAGACAGCATCAGAAGAAATTGATTTATTGGGTGGCCGGGCGGGGGGGGGGGGGGGGGGGGGCGCGGGGGGGAGGTGGTGGTGGTTGGTGGCATTGTGGATAAATGTTAGGGCAGGGACCAGTTTAATTCAACATGAATTTGCTCTTGGTCCTTGCACTCCTGCATGGTTCACACTGTGAATGATTTGCAGTAGTTATTCTGTGTGGGAATGTGAATATTGCAAGCTTGGCATTTGCCAAGAGGAACAATTCAAATGATTCAACTGTGTTTATTGATCATTCATCGACAGAATCTAATCCGTATTTACTATCCAAAGTAAATTGAATATTAGGCTTATTTGGGTTAGAGTTCAAGATTTACCTCATTTAGTGGTGAGGCTACATTGGAATATTGGGTGGCGATTTGGGTTCCTTTTCTTGAAAAGGCCAACGATGAGAGTTCGAGTTTCGGAGAAAAATCAAAATAACACTTTTAAGATTTCGAGCCTAAAAATGATTGTTTCTGACACTAATATGCAAATGCTTAATCTATTCTAATGAGGTTTAGCTGATTCCATTGACACTTAATCTGTCTAATTAGCAATGGAATGTCACATGAGCAAAACAAGTATTT
This sequence comes from Scyliorhinus torazame, assembly GCF_047496885.1. Taxonomy (NCBI): domain Eukaryota; kingdom Metazoa; phylum Chordata; class Chondrichthyes; order Carcharhiniformes; family Scyliorhinidae; genus Scyliorhinus; species Scyliorhinus torazame. The sequence goes on from NC_092712.1 coordinate 149,711,600, forward strand.
ACATGTTAATATCACAATAGTAAATGCTAGGTTTGGGATTCTATTCTGAAGTGGACCGGCCAGACCTGCAGACGGGGAAAAGGAGGCAGGAAGATCAATGTTATCTTTTGAAATCTAGCAAAGTATAACGGTGTACATGCAAAATGTTCATACTTGTGTTCACTTGAACTCTGCATTTTATCTTGCAGATTTGGGTTTGATCTGAAGATAGAAAATATATAATATTCAGGTTAAACCCGGTAGGTTACTAATCATTCACCAGTTGTGGGAATATTCCCAGGTTCGAGGTTCTTGCGGCCTGTATGGACAAAGGCTGGATGAACAAATTTATCATAGCACTGTGGCACAGGAAGCCATTTGAGCAGGGGGGAGTTAATAGGAAGATAGTGGTAGTAGGGGACAGTATAGTATGGGATTAGAGTTAGACAATTCTCTGCAGCTGAGAATGAAAGTCCAGAATGCTGTGTTGTCTGCCTGGTGCCAAGATTTGGGATATATGCTCTAGGCTGGAGAGGAACTTGCAGTGGGAGGGGGAGAATCAGTTGTTGTGGTCCACATATGTACCAATGACATAGGTAGGACTAGAAAAGAGGTGCTGCTTATGGTGTTTGAGCAGGTATGAACATAAGAACATAAGAACTAGGAGCAGGAGTAGGCCATCTGGCCCCTCGAGCCTGCTCCACCATTCAATGAGATCATGGCTGATCTTTTGTGGACTCAGCTCCACTTTCCCTCCCGAACACCATAACCCTTAATCCCTTTATTTTTAAAAAACTATCTATCTTTATCTTAAAAACATTTAATGAAGGAGCCTCTACTGCTTCACTGGGCAAGGAATTCCATAGATTCACAACCCTTTGGGTGAAGAAGGTCCTCCTAAACTCAGTCCTAAATCTACTTCCCCTTATTTTGAGGCTATGCCCCCTAGTTCTGCTTTCACCCGCCAGTGGAAACAACCTGCCCGCATCTATTCCCTTCATAATCTTATATGCTTCTATAAGATCCCCCCTCATCCTTCTAAATTCCAACGAGTACAGTCCCAGTCTACTCAACCTCTCCTCGTAATCCAACCCCTTCAGATCTGGGATTAACCTAGTGAATCTCCTCTGCACACCCTCCAGTGCCAGTACGTCCTTTCTCAAGTAAGGAGACCAAAACTGAACACAATACTCCAGGTGTGGCCTCACTAACACCTTATACAATTGCAGCATAACCTCCCTAGTCTTAAACTCCATCCCTCTAGCAATGAAGGACAAAATTCCATTTGCCTTCTTAATCACCTGTTGCACCTGTAAACCAACTTTTTGCGACTCATGCACTAGCACACCCATGTCTCTCTGCACAGCAGCATGTTTTAATATTTTATCATTTAAATAATAATCCCTTTTGCTGTTATTCCTACCAAAATGGATAACCTCACATTTGTCAACATTGTATTCCATCTGCCAGACCCTAGCCCATTCACTTAGCCTATCCAAATCCCTCTGCAGACTTCCAGTATCCTCTGTACTTTTTGCTTTACCACTTATCTTAGTGTCGTCTGCAAACTTGGACACATTGCCCTTGGTCCCCAACTCCAAATCATCTATGTAAATTGTGAACAGTTGTGGGCCCAACACTGATCCCTGAGGGCCACCACTAGCTACTGATTGCCAACCAGAGAAACACCCATTAATCCCCACTCTTTGCTTTCTATTAATTAACCAATCCTCTATCCATGCTACTACTTTCCCCTTAATGCCATGCATCTTTATCTTATGCAACAACCTTTTGTGTGGCACCTTGTCAAAGGCTTTCTGGAAATCCAGATATACCACATCCATTGGCTCCCCGTTATCTACCGCACTGTTAATGTCCTCAAACATTCCACTAAATTAGTGAGGCACGACCTGCTCTTTATGAATCCATGCTGCGTCTGCCCAATGGGACAATTTCCATCCAGATGCCTCGCTATTTCTTCCTTGATGATAGATTCCAGCATCTTCCCTACTACCGAAGTTAAGCTCACTGGCCTATAATTACCCGCTTTCTGCCGACCTCCTTTTTTAAACAGTGGTGTCACGTTTGCTAATTTCCAATCCGCCGGGACCACCCCAGAGTCTAGTGAATTTTGGGAAATTATCACTAGTGCATTTGCAATTTCCCTAGCCATCTCTTTTAGCACTTTGGGATGCATTCCATCAGGTCCAGGAGACTTGTCTACCTTTAGCCCCATTAGCTTGCCCATCACTACCTCCTTGATGATAACAATCCTCTCAAGTTCCTCACCTGTCATAGCCTCATTTCCATCGGTCACTGGCATGTTATTTGTGTCTTCCACTGTGAAGACCGACCCAAAAAACCTGTTCAGTTCCTCAGCCATTTCCTCATCTCCCATTATTAAATCTCCCTTCTCATCCTCTAAAGAACCAATATTTACCTTAGCCACTTTTTTTTTGTTTTATGTATTTGTAGAAACTTTTACTATCTGTTTTTATATTCTGAGCAAGTTTACTCTCATAATCTATCTTACTCTTCTTTATAGCTTTTTTTAGTAGCTTTCTGTTGCCCCCTAAAGATTTCCCAGTCCTCTAGTCTCCCACTGATCTTTGCTACTTTGTATGTTTTTTCCTTCAATTTGATACTCTCCCTTATTTCCTTACGATATCCACGGTCGATTTCCCCTCTTTTTACCGTCCTTCCTTTTTGTTGGTATAAACCTTTGCTGAGCACTGTGAAAAATCACTTGGAAGGTTCTCCACTGGTCCTCAACTGTTTCACTATAAGGTCTTTGCTCCCAGTCTACCATAGCTAGTTCTTCTCTCATCCCATTGTAATCTCCTTTGTTTAAGTACAAAACACTAGTGCTTGATTTTACCTTCTCACCCTCCATCTGTATTTTAAATTCCACCATATTGTGGTCGCTCCTTCCGAGAGGATCCCTAACTATGAGATCCTGAATCAATCCTGTCTCATTACACAGGACCAGATCTAGGACCGCTTGTTCCCTCGTAGGTTCCATTACATACTGTTCGAGGAAACTATCACGGATACATTCTATAAACTCCTCCTCAAGGCTGCCTTGACCGACCTGGTTAAACCAACCAACATGTAGATTAAAATCCCCCATGATAACTGCTGTACCATTTCTACATGCATCTGTTATTTCCTTGTTTATTGCCTGCCCTACCATAATGTTACAATTTGGTGGCCTATAGATTACTCCTATCAGTGACTTTTTCGTCTTACTATTCCTGATTTCCACCCAAATGGATTTAACCTTATCCTCCATAGCACCTATGTCATCCCTTACTGTTGCCTGGATGTCATCCTTAAATAACAGAGCTACACCACCTCCCTTCCCATCCACTCTGTCCTTCCGAAAAGTTTGATACCCTCGGATATTTAACTCCCAGTCGTGACCATCCTTTAACCATGTTTCAGTAATGGCCACTAAATCATAGTCATTCACGATGATTTGCGCCATCAACTCATTTACCTTATTCCGAATACTACGAGCATTCAGGTAAAGTACACTTATGTTGGCTTTTTTACCTCTGTTCTGAATCTTAACACCTCGATCAGTAACCTCTCCTAAGTTATATTTCCTCTTAACCTTTCTCCTAATTTTCCTTGTCGTCGAACCCATATCTTCATGTAACAACCTGCCGCGTCGCTTACCATTAATGTTTTCACTTCCCGTTTTATTTCTTTTAGTATTCCTGGTCCTATTCACAGAGCTCCCCTCAGTCACTGTACCTTGTACTGTCGCCCTTTTTGATTTTTGACTATGGCTTCTCTGCCTTACACTTTCCCCCTTACTGCCTTTTATTTCTGTCCCTGTTTTACTACCTTCCAACTTCGTGCATCGGTTCCCATCCCCCTGCCACATTAGTTTAAACTCTCCCCAACAGCTCTAGCAAACCCCCCGCCCCCAGGACATCGGTTCCAGTCCTGCCCAGGTGCAGACCGTCCGGTTTGTACTGGTCCCACCTCCCCCAGAACCGGTTCCAATGTCCCAGGAATTTGAATCCCTCCCTCTTGCACCATCTCTCGAGCCACGTATTCATCCTCTCTATCCTGACATTCCTACTCTGACTAGCTCGTGGCACTGGTAGCAATCCTGAGATTACTACCTTTGAGGTCCTACATTTTAGTTTAACTCCTAGCTCCTTAAATTCAGCTTGTCGGACCTCGTCCCGTTTTTTTACCTATATCGTTGGTGCCTATGTGCACCACGACAGCTGGCTGTTCACCCCTCCCTCCCCCAGAATGTCCTGCAGCCACTCCGAGACATCCTTGACCCTTGCACCAGGGTGGCAACATACCATCCTGGAGTCTCGATTGCGTCTGCAGAACCGCCTGTCTATTCCCCTTACAATTGAGTCCCCCTATCACTATAGCCCTGCCATTCTTCTTCCTGCCCAGCTGCGCAGCAGAGCCAGCCACTGTGCCATGAACCTGGCTGCTGCTGCCTTCCCCTGGTGAGCCATCTCCCTCAACAGTATACAAAGCGGTATATCTGTTTTGCAGGGAGTTGAGTTAAACATTTTTTAAAAAAAAACAACCTCAAAGGTTAACCATGAGCAAATTGGAGTGGAGTAAACGAGATTAGAGAGTTAAATGCTTGGCTGAAAGATTAGTGTGGGAGAAATGGGTTTTGATTCACGGCACACTGACACCAGCACTGCAGAATGTAGGAACTGTACCATTGAGGTGATCTTCACCTAAACCGTGCTGGACAAGTTCTAACAAGTTGTATAATTAATGTGATGTTGAGGGCTTTAAACTAAATAATGGAGGTGAGGAATCAGATGAGGAAAGATGTGATAAATTAAAGAGAGGAGAAGGCAAGAGAACAAGGTAACAATAAGGGAATTGATTACCCGAGTGTGGCAAGAAGGGACAGAGCATACAAACTGAAGACCATGTCAGCAGATAATGGTAGAGGTTGCAAAAATAATAAAAAGGCAGAATTAAAGGCGTTCTATCTGAATGCACACACCATTCACAACTAGGTAAGTGAATTGATGGCATAAATGGAATTTAACAGGTATGATCTAATTACCATTGTGGAGACATGGCTACAGGGTAGCCAAGGCTGGAAACTGAATGTTCAAGCGTGTTCACCAAAGAAGGATAGGCAAAATGGAAAAGGAGCTGGGGTAGCACTATTAGTAAAGTATGAGATGGGAAGATCAAGATGTAGAATCAGTTTGGGTGCAGCTAAGATACAGCAAAGAACAGCAAACATGGGTAGGCGTTGTTTATAGGCCACCAAACAGTAGTGGCAATTTAACAGCACTGCATAAATCACGAAATTAGAGATACATGTAGCAAGGGCAATGCAGTAATCCTGGAGGACTTCAATCTACATATGAACTAGTAAACCTAATGAGCACTAATGCTCTGGAGGGTGAATTCCTGGAATGTATACAGAACAGCATGTTGAAGAATCAACTAGAATATGACTATTTTAGATCTAGCATTGTACAATTAGAAAGGGCTAATTAAAATCTCATGGAAAATGAGTCTCCAGGGAAGAGTGACCATAATATGGTAAAATATGATCAGACTGCCATCTTTCTATCTGCAAGGCAGCAACTCAATAAAGGGGCTCTGTCCAGGTTTGATTGTTGACCATACTATCTTCATTCACTGCTTCTTCTCACTCGTCCAGCTGCGTAGAATTCTGTTTGCCTGGTTCTATTCTTATCTATCAGTCATAGCCAAATAATCACCTGGAATAGCTTATTTTATTGCTCCCACGTTGCCACCTAGATCTTGGCCCCCATCTATTCCACATCTAAATGTGACATCATCTGAAAACACAACACCAGATTCCACATGTATGCTGTGATACCCTCTCCCTCTCTGAGACCAGGAATGTTTTTTTTAATGAAACTAAATCTGAAATCCCAGTTATTTACTGAAATAATTAAGCTGTATGATTCCACAGTTTATAACAAAATATTTTTTTTACTATACAAGAATCAAACAATGCAGACAATAAATACTATCTTGGATAACCACCTATTCTCTAAAACCCAAGTTCAACATAAGTTAAACGTTGATTAATGAACAAATTGTGGTTGATTATAAATTATGCATTAAATGGAAACAACCAAAAGGATCTTATGAATTGGTTTGGCAATCCACTCGGCAGAAATGTCATCAATCTCACTCAAAGTGCAAAGTTAGTAGTCTGGGGAGATTATAACTTTTAAGGTACAGGATGTTTCCATGCTGGTTACATTGGTGCCTGCCTAGTAAAAGAGCATTTGTTCCCCATTCTTAATTACCCTTAAGAAGTTTGTTGTGAACTGCCACCTTGAACCGCTGCATTCCATTTGGTGTGGATACACTCACAGTGCTGATTGGAAGGGAGTTCCAGGATTTTGACCCAGTGACGGTGAAGGGACATCAGTATAGTACCAAGTCAGGATGGTGTATGGCAAGGAGAGGAACTTGTAGGTGGTGTTGTTCCCCTGCATCCACTGCCCTTGTCATTCTTAATGGCATAGATTGTGTATTTGAATAGTGCTGTCCATGGAGGCCTGGTGAGTTGCTGCAATGCATCTTGTACGTAGTACACATTCTTAGTCCTCTGTGCTGGTGGTGGAGGAAGTGAATATTCAAGATTACGCATGCAGTGCTGATAAAAAGGACTGCTTTTTCTTCAATGCTCTGAAGCTTCTCACGTGTTGTTGGAGCTGCACTCCTCCAAGCAAGTGGAAATTATTCCATCGCACTCTTGCATTCAAGATGGTGGACAGACTTTGGGAGTTAGGAGATGAGTTAGTCACCTCAGAATTCCCAGCTTGAGAATTGCTCAAGTAGCCACAGTATTTATATGGCTGGCCAGTTCAGTTTCTGGTCACAGTATGTTGATAGAGGGGGATTCAGTGATGATAATGACATTGAATGACATGGGGAGATGGTTAAGTTCTCTCTTGCTGGAGATGATTATTGCCTGACATTTATTACTTGGTCCTTGTCAGCCCAAGCCTGAATATTGTCCAGGTTTTGCTACATGTGGGATAGCGACTGCTTCAGTATCTGAAAAGTTGCAAACGCTGTGCACATCAACAAACATCCCCAGTTCTGACCTCATGTTGGAGGGTAGGGGTGCTGTCAGCTGAGATTATTGGGTCTGGGACTGAGGAACTCTTGCAGTGATATCCTGTGGTTGAGATGATTGGCCTCGAACGACTGCAATCATTTTACTTTGTGGTAGGTCTGAATCCAACCTGTGGAGAGTGTTCTCTCTGATTCCCATTGACTTCAATTTTGCTCGGGTTCCTTGATGCTGCACTCAGTCAATTGCTGCCTCAGTGTCAAGGCAGTAATTTTCACATAATCTCTTGAACTTTTGATATTTGAACCAAAGATGTAATGTGATTTAGAGGAAAGTGATCCCGGCAGAAAGTTTTTCTGTGTAAGTGCCTCTTGTTGGAATATCAACAACATCTTCTATCACTTTGCTGATGATTGGGAGTAGACTGATAGAGTGGTAGTTGGCTGGATTGGGAATGTCTTGCTTTTTGTGGTCCACACATACCTGGGCAATTTTCCACATTCTTTGGTAGATGTTGTTCATTTTGATGAGTACTGCTCCAACAACACTCAAGAAGCAAAGCAAATCAGCCCACTTGATTGGACCCTATCCATCACCTAAAACATGTATCCCTTCACCACCGGTGTCTGCAGTGCATATCATCGACAAGATGCCGTGCTAAAACTCACCAAGGCTTCTTTTAAAAAAAAATGTTTATTAAGAATTTTTTTACAGAATCTTCAACCATACAAACAACCCCCCCCTTAACAAAAACAAAAGAAAACTCGCATAGCAAGACATAAACAGGGCAAATCAATATGATACAGAACTTTGTACATTGGATTCCCCCCGTACATATCAGTTTTCCGGATCATTTATGTATTTTCTTGCTCAGATGCCCCCCGAAAAAAAAACCTTCCCCATCCCTCCCTCTTCCCCCCCCCCCCGCCCACAAAAAAAAAGAGATGACCCCCCCTCCTCTCCCCCTCCTCTTCTCTCTCTCTCCCCCCCCCCCTCCCCGGGCTGCTGCTGCTGTCGACCGAACTCCATCTAACGCTCCGCGAGATAGTCTAGGAACGTTGCCACGGCCTGGAGAACCCCTGCACAGACCCTCTCAGGGCAAACGTTATCCTCTCCAACTTGATAAACCCTGCCATGTCATTTATCCAGGCTGGGGGGCTTCGCAGCTTTCCACACTAACAAGATCCTTCGCCGGCTACCAGGGACGCAAAGGCCAGAATGCCGGCCTCTTTCGCCCCCTGCACTCCCGGCTTGTCCGCTACTCCAAATAGTGCTAGCCCCCAACTTGGCTTGACCTGGACTTTCACCACCTTAGATATAGTTCTCGCAACTCCCCTCCAGAACCCATCCAGTGCCGGGCACGACCAAAACATATGGGCATGGTTTGCCGGGCTTCCTGAGCACCTCTCGCATCTGTCCTCCACCCCAAAGAACCTACTCAGCCTCGCCCCCGTCATATGCGCGCTGTGAACAACCTCAAATTGTATCAGGCTAAGCCTGGCACACGAGGAAGAGGAATTAACCCTACTTAGGGCATCAGCCCACAGACCCTCCTCAATCTCCTCCCCCAGCTCCTCTTCCCATTTACCCTTCAGCTCCTCTACCAAAGCCTCCCCCTCTTCTTTCATCTCCTGGTATATCGCCGACACCTTGCCCTCTCCGACCCATACGCCCAAAATCACCCTGTCTTGAATCCCCTGTGCCGGGAGCAGCGGGAATTCCCTCACCTGCCGTCTCACAAACGCCCTCACTTGCATGTCCCTGAAAGCGTTTCCCGGGGGTAGTCCAAACTTCTCCTCCAGCGCCCCTAAGCTCCCAAACGTCCCATCGATGAACAGGTCCCCCATTCTTCTAATCCCTGCCCGATGCCAGCTCTGAAACCCCCCGTCCATCCTTCCTGGGAAAAACCAAGGGTTATCTCTGATCGGGGACCACACCGAGGTTCCCGTCGCACCCCTGTGCCATCTCCACTGCCCCCAGATCTTTAGCGTTGCCGCCACCACCGGACTCGTGGTGTAACTTGTCGGTGCCGTCACCAGCGCCCCAGACTCATTCCTTTGCAGGACGCCATCTCCAACCTCTTCCATGCCACCCCCTCTCCCTCCATCACCCACTTACGGATCATCGCCACGTTGGCTGCCCAGTAGTAGCCACCCAGATTCGGCAACGCCAGCCCTCCTCTATTTCTACTACGCTCCAGGAACCCCCTCCTTACCCTCGGGGTCTTACTCGCCCACACAAAACCCATAATGCTCCTGCCTACCCTCTTAAAAAAGGCCTTGGTGATCACAATTGGAAGGCATTGGAATACAAAAAGAAACCTCGGGAGGACCACCATTTTAATCGACTGTACCCTGCCCGCTAGCGAGAGTGGCAACATGTCCCACCGTTTAAAGTCCTCCTCCATCTGCTCCCCCGCCGCGTCAAATTAAGTTTGTGCAGGGCCCCCCAGCTCCTAGCTACCTGGATCCCCAAATATCGAAAGCTCCTTTCCGCCCTCCTCAATGGTGGGTCGTCTATCCCTCTTCCCTGATCCCCCGGATGCACCACAAAGAGCTCACCCTTCCCTACATTGAGCTTGTAGCCCGAGAAGTCCCCAAACTCCCTTAGGATCTGCATGACCTCCACCATCCCCTCCACTGGGTCCGCCACATACAGCAACAGGTCGTCTGCATACAGCGGCATTCGATGCTCCTCTCCCCCTCGAACCACCCCCCTCCATTTCCTGGACTCCCTTAATGCCATGGCCAAAGGTTCAATTGCTAATGCAAATAACAGGGGGCACCCCTGCCTCGTCCCCCGATACAGCCGGACATCCTCCGACCTACGCCGATTCGTAACCACACTCGCCACCGGGGCTCTATATAGGAGCTTAACCCAGCTAATAAACCCGCCCCCGAACCCAAACCTCCGCAACACTTCCCAGAGATACTCCCACTCTACTCTGTCAAAGGCCTTCTCCGCGTCCATAGCTGCCACTATCTCCGCCTCTCCCTCCACCGATGGCATCATAATCACATTTAGGAGCCTCCGCACATTGGTATTTAGCTGCCTGCCCTTTACAAATCCCGTCTGGTCCTCGTGAATCACCCCCGGGACCCAGTCCTCAATCCTCGTAGCCAACACTTTTGCCAGCAACTTAGCATCTAGGTTGAGGAGCGAGATCGGCCTAAACGACCCGCATTGCAGTGGGTCCTTATCCCGCTTCAGGATCAAAGAGATCGTCGCCTCCGACATTGTCGGGGGCAGGCCCCCCCTCCCTTGCCTCATTGAAAGTCCTTACCAGCAACGAGGCTAACAGGTCTATGTACTTCCTATAGAACTCCACCGGGAACCCATCCGGTCCCGGGGCCTTCCCTGCCTGCATGCTCCCCAGTCCTTTAACCAGCTCCTCCACCCCAATTGGCGCCCCCAAACCAGCCACCTCCTGCTCCTCCACGCTCGGGAACCTCAGTTGGTCCAAGAATAGTCGCATCCCCTCTTTTCCCCCTGGGGGCTGGGACCTATACAGCTCCTCGTAGAAGGCCTTGAATACCTCATTCACTTTCACCGCACTCCGCACCGTAGTTCCCCTTCCATCCTTGACTCCACCTATTTCCCTCACTGCCATCCTCTTACGGAGCTGATGTGCCAGCATCCGTCTCGCCTTCTCCCCATACTCATACATCACCCCCTGTGCCTTCCTCCACTGTGCCTCTGCCTTCCCTGTGGTCAACAGGTCGAACTCCGTCTGGAGACTTCGCCTCTCCCTGAGTAGTCCCTCATCAGGGGCCTCTGCATATCTCCTGTCTACTCTTAAAATCTCCCCCACTAACCTCTCCCTTTCCCTGCCCTCTCTCTTCTCCCTGTGAGCTCTGGTGGAGATGAACTCTCCCCTGACCACCGCCTTCAGTGCCTCCCACACTACTCCCACCTGCACCTCCCCGTTGTCGTTGGCCTCCAGATACCTTTCGATACACCCCCCCACACTTCCTCGTCTGCCAGCAGTCCCACATCCAACCGCCACAGCGGGCGTTGGTCCCTCTCCTCCCCCAGCTCTAGTTCCACCCAGTGCGGGGCGTGGTCCGAAATGGCTATGGCCGAATGCTCCGTTCCCTCCACTTTCGGGATCAATGCCCTGCCCAGAACAAAAAAATCTATCCGGGAGTAAGCCTTGTGTACATGGGAGAAAAAAGAAAATTCTCTGGCCAAAGGCCTGGCAAATCTCCACAGATCTACTCCCCCCATCTGATCCATAAACCCCCTGAGCACCTTTGCCGCAGCCGGCCTCTTTCCAGTCTTAGATCAGGAGCGATCCAGTGCTGGGTCCAACACCGTGTTGAAATCCCCACCCATTATCAAGCTTCCTACCTCCAAGCCCGGAATACGCCCCAACATCCGTTTCATGAATCCAGCATCGTCCCAATTCGGGGCATATACATTTACCAATACCACCCCCTGCAACTGACCGCTCACCATCACGTATCGGCCTCCATTGTCCGCTACTATGTTCTTGGCTTCAAACGACACCCGCTTCCCCACCAGTATTGCCACCCCTCTATTCTTCGCATCCAGCCCCGAATGGAACACCTGTCCTACACATCCCTTCCTTAACCTGACCTGATCTGCTACCTTCAGATGTATCTCCTGAAGCATGACCACGTCTGCCTTCAGTCCCTTTAAGTGCGCGAACACTCGGGCCCTCTTAACCGGCCCATTTAGGCCTCTCACATTCCACGTGATCAGCCGGATTGGCCCCCCCCCCCCCCCCCCCCCCCCCCCCCCCCTCCGCCGGCTAGCCATCTCCTATTTTAGGCCAGTCCCGCGCCCGCGTCTCCCGCACCCTCCAGGCGGGGAACCCCCGCCCTGACCACCTCTTCCATTTTCAGTTCCCCCTCGGTCAATGCAGCAGCAACCCTATTGTCCCCCCCTCTTCCACCCCCCCCCCCTCCCCGCTAGATCCAAATCTAGCTCTTTTGCTCCCCCCATAATACTTCCGTAAGTCAGCTGACTCCTGCTGACCCCGTCTTCCCCCGCCTTCCCGTTGACCCCCCCCACCCGTGTGGAAATCCCTCCTCCTCCTTGCGCTCCTCCATCCCCCCCCTCCCTATCGCGGGAAATAGCCCACGCTTTCCTGAGCCAGTCCCCCGCCCCCTGTGGCGCAGCTCCTGTTGCGGCCTTATCCCAATTCCCCCATCCCCGAGTCTCCCCTCCCTCCAGCACCGACGCCCACATTCCTCACTGTCCCCCCCCATCAAAAACTCTTCCCCCATCCCCAACCATCGTCCCACCCGTGAAACATTCTTTACCCATATTTACAACCCTGTATACAGTCAACATCTCCCCCACAACCACAGTCCCTCAGTTCGAGTCCAATTTTTCCGTTTGGATAAAGGTCCAAGCCTCTTCTGGCATTTCGAAATAGTGGAGTCGGTCCTGATACGTGACCCACAGTTGCGCTGGATGCAGCATTCCGAATCTCACCCTTTTTTTATGCAGCACCGCCTTGGCCCGGTTGAAGCCAGCTCTCCTCTTTGCCACCTCCGCGCTCCAGTCCTGGTAGACCCGGATCACCGCATTCTCCCGTCTACTGCTCCGCTCCTTCTTGGCCCATCTCAGGACACTCTCTCTGTCCACAAAACGATGGAACCTCACCACTATCGCCCTTGGCGGCTCATCGGCCTTGGGTCTCCTCGCCAGGACCCGGTGAGCTCCTTCTAGCTCCAGGTGGCTCGGAGAGGCCTCCGCACCCATCAGTGAATGGAGCATCGTGCTCACATACGCCCCGGCATCAGCCCCCTCCACTCCTTCGGGGAGACCCAGAATCCGGAGATTCTTCCTCCGCGACCTGTTCTCCAGGACCTCGAATCTCTCGGCCCACCGCTTGTGCAGCACCTCGTGCGCCTCCATCTTCACCGCCAGGCCCAAGATCTCGTCCTCGTTCTCGTTAGTTTTTTCCTTCACCTCTCGGAGCTCTACCGCCTGGGCCTTCTGGGTCGCCTTCAGCCCCTCGATCGCCAACAGCATTGGCGCCAGCACCTCCTTTTTAAGCTCCTCCACGCAGCGCCTGAGAAACTCCTGCTGGTCCGGCCCCCATGCTGCTTGATCTCTGCCCTCCGCCATCTTGTTTTTCCCCCTTGTTTCTGCCGCTGCTCCAAAGCCTCTTTTTCCGTCGCTCCACTTCTAGTCCCCTCCATACACGACGGAAGGGGGACCTTACTTCACCTTCCCACATGGGATTTGGTCAAAAAACTTCTGTTGGGGCTCCTCTGGAGAGCCCAAAAGTCCGTTCTAGCGGGAGCTGCCGAAATGTGCGGCTTAGCTCCGCACGCCGCAACCGGAAGTCCCTCACCAAGGCTTCTTTGACAGCGCCTTCCAATCCACAATTTCTACTATTTGGATGGAGAAAGGAAGCAGTACGTAAGGATACCACCAACATCAAATCATACACCATCCTAACTCGGTACAATTTTGATCTTCGGCTTAGATGGTTCAAAATCCTGAAACGTTCATCCTAACAGCACTGTGGGAGTACCTTCATCACTTGGATTGTGGCAGCTCAACCACCTTCTCAAGGGTATTAAGGATTAGGAATAAATGTAACCTTACCATCCAGGCCCATATGTTGAAATTTGTGTTGGGTGATTAAATACGTAGTTGAGGAAATAAAAGTATGAATTTAATTTTAAAATTGCTGTGGTCTTCTAATTTTCAATTGAAAATCAACTTTGCATGCCTGCTGTGGAATATACTGATTATCTTGCAACAAAAGCAAATCTGAAATAAAACGAAATTGCTGAACAGGTGACATACCATCTTTGAAGCAAAAATAGTGTTAATATTTCAGGTCTATGTGACAAAATTTAAGCAAGCACAGAGGCCGTGAGGGGGGCATATGAATAAATGGGAAGTTGTGTGATAGGGTAGAAGACAGGAGTCATTAAATTATGAAAGGAATAGCAGGACCAGGCAAAACGGGGTGGTAATGGGACAAGTGGAAAAAAATTGAAGATGGATCCAGACGAACTGTACATGGCAAAAACCGAGTTATTGACTGCAGTTACTGTCCAAAAAATATGGAACAGCGGTCATGATCTGAACTGTATGTTGCATCTGGAAGGCTGCAAATGTCTAAAGTTGAGGTTATGTTCATTGAGCATCATTATCAGTACAACACGGCAGGGGGCTGTGAACAAAGAGGTCAGATTGGGACTGGACTAAATAATTAATGTCAAGTACCCGGCAGCTGAAAGGAGTTGTTCAGCAAAGTAATAACCAATTCTGCATTTGATCTTCCCAGTGAGGACTGTAGGGAGGGTTACCTGTGAGTAAACATGCCAGTAGCCATGTTCTTCATTTGTGTCTAGTTGTCAACATATTTTCCCAAATATTATTTGAGGTTTAAACTTCTCAAGCTGCACTGCCATGCAATCATCTTTTCATTTGTCCTCGGGGCTGGAGAGGCGCTTGGAAAGAGAGGTGAAGGATCCAGTTCTGGTGGTCCACCTGGGTAGCAACAACTTGGGAGTAAGAAAGAGGTTTTACAAATGGATTGTCAGCAGCTAGGTGGTAAATTAAAAAGCATAGCCACAAGGTTAGTAAACTATGGATTATTATCTGAACCAAGAACCAAGGGTAAATAAGACCGGCCTTTTGGCTAAGAAGAGTGTGGGATCAGGTGTAATGCCTGGATCTGGTATGTCTCTCTTGTGGGACCATGAATTGGATTCAATTTGAATTGGTTTTTGGAGCAGGCAAGGAGCTGGATTAGGGTTTGCCCCTGTCCACACTCTGAACTCTGGCTTTGTAACTCTGATAAAGTAATTTTTAAAAATAAGACCGGGGAGTTGAATGCATAGCGCAAACATTGGTATGAGTTTTGATTCCTGGGACACTGGCGCCAGAGCTGGGGATAGATGGAGCTGTGCCATTGGGATGGGCTTTACTTTAATCAATGTCCTGGCAAATTGTATAAAAAGGACCGCAGTGAGGGCTTTAAACTAAATAGCGTGGGGAAGAGTTTATGTGAGATTAGAGTTAGAACATTAATGAGGAAAGGACAAGGCAATAGTGCAGGACAACAATATGTGTAACGATAACCAGATTGTGGCACGGACAGAGCATACAAATGTAAGAGTGCAATGCAAATAATGTCGAGAGTAGGGAAAAATGTTAAAAAGAGACGATTAAAGATTCTTTATCTGAATGTACTTAGGATTTGTGAAACAAAATGGATGAATTAATAGCATAAATAGAAGTAAATGGGTATGATATGATAGCCATTAAAGAGACGTGGTTGAAAAGACTATGGGCCCTGACAATGTTGTGGCAATAGTACTGAAGACTTGTGCACCAGAACTTGCTGTACCCCTAGCCAAGCTGTTCCAGTTCAGCTACAACATCGGCATCTACCTGTCAATGCAGAAAACTGCCTAGGTATGTCCTGTACGCACGAAGCAGGACAAATCCAACTGGGCCAATTACTGCCCCATCACTCTACTCTCAATTATCAGTAAAGTAATGGAAGAGATCTTCAAGAGTGCTGTCAAGTGGCACGTACTCCACAATAACCTAATCACAGATGCTCAGTTTGGGTTCCACCAGTGTCAGTCAACTCCTGACCTCATTACAGCCCTGGTTCAAACATAGACAAAAGAGCGGAGTGTCAGATGTGAGGTGAGGGTGATTGACCTTGACATCAAGGCAGCATTTGATCAAGTATACTATTGGGGAGCCCTACAAAGTTGGATTAAATAGGAATCAGGGAAAACCCGCCACTGGTTGAAGTCATACCTGGCACAAAGGAAGATGGTTGTGATGGTTGAAGGTCAATCATCTCGGCTCCAGGTCATCACTGCAGGAGTTCCTCAGGGTAGTGTCCTAGGTCCAACTATCTTCAGATGCTTCATCAATGACGTGCCATCATAAGGTCAGAATGGGGATGTTTGCGGATGACTGCACAATGTTTACTACCATTTGTAACTCCTCGGATACTGGAACAGTCCATGACCAAATGCAGCAAGACCTTGGCAATATCCAGGCTTGGACTGGCAAGTAGCAAGTAACATTTGCGCCATACAAGTGCCCGGCAATGACCATCTCCAACAAGAGAGTATCTAACCATCACCCCTTGAAATTCAATGGCATTACCATCGCTGAATGCCCCACTATCAGCAGTCTCATGGGCGGAATTCTCCCGAAACGGCGCGATGTCCGCCGACTGGCGCCCAACATTGAGGGGCTAGGCCGACGCCGGAGGAATTTCCGCCCCGCCAGCTGGCGGAAACGGCATTTGTTGCCCCGTCAGCTGGCGTGGAAATGACATCCCCGGGCGGCGCATGCGCGGGAGCGTCAGCAGCCGCTGACAGTTTCCCACGCATGCGCAGTGGAGGGAGTCTCTTCCGCCTCCGCCATGGTGGAGACCGTGGCGGAGGCGGAAGGGAAAGAGTGCCCCCATGGCACAGGCCCGCCCGCGGATCGGTGGGCCCCGATCGCGGGCCAGGACACCGTGGGGGCACCCCCCGGGGCCAGATCGCCCGCGCCCCCACCAGGACCCCGGAGCCCGCCCACGCCGCCTTGTCCCGCCGTTCAAAAGGTGGTTTAATCCACGCCGGCGGGACAGGCAAATTATCGGCGGGACTTCGGCCTATCCGGGCCGCAGAATCCAGCGGGGGGGGGCCCGCCAACCGGCGCGGCGCAATTCCTGCCCCCGCTGAATATCTGGTACCGGAGACTTCGGCAACCGGCGGGGGCGGGATTCACGGCAGCCCCCGGCGATTCTCCAACCCGGCGGGGGGTCGGAGAATGACGCCCAGGGTTACCATTGACCTGAAACTGAACTGGACTAGCCATATAAATACAGAGGCTCAGAGTAGGTCAGAGGCCTTGAGTCCTGCAGTGACTAACTCACCTCCTGATTCCCCAAAGCCTGTCCACCATCTACAAGGCACAAGTCAGGAGTTTTAATGGAATACTCTTCACTTGCCTGGATGAGGGGAGCTCCAACAACATTCCAGAAGCTCAACACCATCCAGGACAAAGCAACTTGCTTGATTGCCACCCCTTCCACAAATATGCAATCGCTCTACCACTGACAAAAAGTAGCAGCCTGTGTACTATCTATAAGATGCGCTACAGGAACTCACCAAAGTTCCTTAGGCAGCGCCTTCCAAACCCACAACCATATAGAAGGGCAAGAGCAGCAGATACCTGGGGATACTACCATCTGAAAGTTCCCCTCCAAATCACTCACTGTCCTAACTTGGAAATATATCGTCATTCCTTCACTGTCGCTGGGTCAAAAACCTGGAACCCCCTTTCTAACAGCACTATGGGTGTACCTACACCCCAGGAACTGCAGTGGTTCAAGAAATCAGCTCACTACCACCTTCCCGAGGGCAACTAGGGGTGGCAATAAATCCCGGTCTGCCAGCAACACCCACATCCCATAAATGAATAATAAAAAGTGACCATGGCTGGGACCTGAATATTCACGAAAATTTCAGAAGGATAGGAAGAAAGGAAAAGGAGGCGGAGTAGCTCTGTTAATAAAGGATTAGATCTGCACAGGAGTGATAAATGATCTTGGCTCGGAAGATCAAAGTGCAGAATCGGTTTGGATGGAGATAAGAAATAAGTAAAACACTGGCAGGAGTAGCTTATAAGAGGGCGGCATGGTGACGCTGTAGTTAGCAGTGCTGCCTAACGGCGCCGAGGACCCAGATTCGATACTGGTCCCGGGTCACACTGTCCATGTGCAGTTTGCACATTCTCTGTTTGTCTGCATGAGTCTCTCCCCCACAACCCAAAGATGTACAAGGTAGGTGGATTGGCCACGCTAAATTGCCCCTTAATTAGGAAAAGAGAAATTTATTTTATTTTATAAAACTGAGTAGCTTATAAGCGCCCAAACAGTAGCTACACAATGTATATCCAAAAATAATGGGGATTTGTAAGAATTATACTGCAATAATTGTGAGCGATTTTGATGATCTTGTAGATTGGATGAATCAAATTGACAAAGGTAGCTTTGAGGATGTGTTTATCAAAATGTATAATGGGATAGTATCTTAGAACAATATATTGTGTAACCAACCAAGACTATTTGAGATAAAAGCAAATTGCTGAGGAAGCTGGAATCTGAAACAAAAACAGTCTCAGAAGGTCTGACAGCATTCGTGGAGCGAGAATGGAGCTAACGTTTCTAGTTTGGATGACTGTCAAAGCTCTATTTTAGACCTAGTAATGTCTAATGATATATAATTAATTCATGATCTTGTAGTAAAGACCCTCCAGGGAAGACTAATCATAACATGATTGTATTTCACAAATGCTTGAGTTGAAAAATCTGGGTCTGAAACTTGTCTTGGCAAACACAAATATATGAAGATAGAATTGGCTACAGTGGACTGGGAAAATAGGTTGAAATTTAATGTAGATAAACAGTGGCAGACATATTTCATAACTCTCAACAAAGATATATTCCATTGAGCAAGAAGGACACACCACTTTTGGCTAACTAAGAACATTAAAGATGATATCAAATTGAAGGTAAAACAGCAA
The DNA here is from genome assembly GCF_047496885.1 of Scyliorhinus torazame. Classification (NCBI taxonomy): domain Eukaryota; kingdom Metazoa; phylum Chordata; class Chondrichthyes; order Carcharhiniformes; family Scyliorhinidae; genus Scyliorhinus; species Scyliorhinus torazame. Next base: position 149,730,198 of record NC_092712.1, read on the forward strand.
CCAATAGGGTAAGGGGGGGAGACTCAAGCGAGTCAAGGGATAAAGATGAAAAAGAAAGAGGGGGAGGGATGGGGGGAGGAAACAAGGAAATTGAGAGGGACAAGGTACTAAAACTGTAAACTGACATCTGTAAATATGTGCCTGGGCCAAACTGCAGACTGCAACAAAGGTATGCTGTTCAAATGGACATGGCCACAGCAGGGAAAGCAATGTATGTAAAGAACTGTACTGACATCTTCCTATCCTTTTACTTCCTTTTATTTCTTGCTCGTTTTTGTGGTGTTTTATTTGTTTTCTTTTTCTCTGGTCAGCGTGGTTATGTAAAGTGGAACATATGACATATGAGTTCTGAAATACAAAATGTGAAAACTCAATAAAAACACTTTTTAAAAGAAATGAAGGTGAAGGCATACAATGCTGCGAAGATTAGTGGTAGGTCAGAAGATCGGGAAAACATTATTTTTAAGATTATATTAGATTTTTTTTTTTTGAAAATCTTTTTATTGGCTTTTCTCATATTTATAAACAGTTGTTACTTATATACATTACATTTTCTTGCCCGCGCTAATTTACTTGATTTTACAGAGAGGTTTGTTTTGACCTTCATTTGACTAACTGTACGTACATTTTGCTGCCCTCTGGATTGGTCTATGATATCCCCCCTTCCTCCTCCCCTTCCTCTTCTCTTGTGGTTTCTCCATTTTCCTCTCCTCTTACCCCCCCCCCCTTTTTTTTTGGTTCTTCGTCTTTTTTTTTCCCCTGGCTTACTCCTCATTGCTGGCCTCGAACAGGTTTTGGAACAGGCTGACTAACTGCCCCCGAGTATCCAGGAAGCCTCCCTTTGACCCTCGGGTGGCGTACTTAATCTTCTCCAGGTGGAGAAATTCCGAGAGGTCAGCGAGCCAGTCTGCAGCTTTGGGTGGTGCTGCCGATCGCCAGCCGGGCAGGATTCTCCGCCGTGTGCGATTAGGGAAGCGAAAGCAAGGGCGTTGGCCCCTTCCCCATGTGTAGCTCTGGCTGCTCCGATACCCCGGAGATTGCCACTATTGGGCATGGCTTCACCCTCACAACCTTGGACATGGCCTCAGAGAAGGCTGTCCAGAACCCAACAAGCTTGGAGCAAGCCCAAAACATGTGGGTGTGGTTGGCCAGGCCCCTCTGGCACCGTTCACATTTGTCCTCCACCTCCGGGAAGAACCTGCTCATTCGGGATCTGGTCAGGTGCGCTCTGTGCACCACTTGCATTAGGCTTAGCCTTGCACAGGAGGAGGTGGAGCCCACCCTGCTCAGTGCTTCGCTCCAGAGTCCCCATCCTACCTCTGTCCCCAGTTCATCCTCCCATTTTTGTCTGGTCTCGCCCAGTGATGTTCGGGCTCTGTCCAGTAGCTGTCCGTATATTTTCCCACATAGCCCCCGCTTCTCGCAGCTTGTGCCTATCAGGTCCTCTAGTAGTGTGCTTTCTGGGGCCCCAGGGTACCCTACTGTCTCTTTGCGGAGGAAGTGCTTTATTTGGAGGTGTCTCAATTCCTGTCCTCTTGATAGTTTCCACTTCCGCGTCAGTTCATCCAGTGTTGCCAGTCTGTGCCCTACGTAGAAGTCCCCGACCGTCAGTGTGCCCCCGTCCCGCCTCCATCTTTTGAAGGTATCTAGCATGGCTGGGGGGAATCTGTGATTGCCGGAGATGGGGGCCATAAGGTGACAAAATACAAATTTCTTTACCCGTCAGTCTGGCCTCAATAAAAGTCTCGATGGATTTGCAGGTACAGCATTAGTTATTTTATTTGGCTTGCAAGCCTGATTCATTTCACAGAGGCATAGGACACACCTAGTCTCCTACACCCCGGAAAGCGAATGAACAAAGAGACAAAGGGATTTCTGCAAATAAATTCAAATGGTATCAAGTTTCACATAGGTCATCCTATACCCCTCCTGACCTGGTCATACATTCTGATTGACTCACTTCTCATCCCTTCCTCTGGCCCCCTTATTATCCAGCATCCTTTTCTCCTCCTTTGGTGGACACACCTCCTCCTTGCTTTGCCATGCGGTCTGAAATCCTTTGTCTGTGAACTCACCAGAATGAGACTGGCCTATCTCTACATTACAGTAACTAATATCTCTAAAGTAACTATTTTATATCACATTCGTCAAAGGGACATTTTGGTTATCCCGAAGTGCCATCTCAACTGGGTCCACTTTCTCAGCTTGGCCGTTACCACTGGGCTCGTTGTGTACCTTGTTGAGGAGGATGGGAGTGCTGCTGTGACCAGGGCCCGGAGGGTTGATCCTTTACAGGATGCCTCCTCCATTTGTACCCAATCTGTGTCAGGTTCTTGTACCCATCCCCTCACTTTTTCTGTCGTTGCTGCCCAGTGGTAGTATTGTAGGTTCGATAGAGCCAGGCCCCCTCTGACTTTCCCTCTTTGCAGTGTCAGTTTGGGAATTCTTGGGTTCTTGCCCTCCCCACACAAACGCCATGATTAGCCTGTCTATGTTTTGGAAAAAGGCCTTGGGGATGAAGATCGGGATGGATCTAAACAGAAAGAGGAACCTTGGCAGTACGTGCATCTTGATCGTCTGCACTCTTCCCGCCAGGGGGAGTGGGAGTGAGCCCCACCGTTGAAGGTCTTTTCTTACTTCCTCCACCAGGCTGGTCAGGTTCCACTTGTGGCTCTGTGTCCAGTCTCTGGCTATTTGGATCCCCAGGAAACGGAATCTGTTCTGGGCCATTTTGAATGGGAGCCCCTACAGCTCTGTCCCTCCCCCTTTTGGGTTCACTGGGAATGTGGGAAAATGTTAGGAAGCAACAAAGAGCAAAAACCATGAAGAGGAGAAATTATAGTATGAGACAAAACAAGCAGGAAATATAGAAACCGACAGAGCTACTGCAGGTATATAAAAGAGGAAAAGTATAGCTAAAGTAAACATTGATTCCTTGGTGGGAGAAACTGTGGAATTAATAATGGGAATAAAGGAAATGGCAGAGAGTTTGAACACATTTTTTATTTCTCCACACAGTAGAAGATACAAAAAGCATCCCAAGAATAGTAGAACATCAAGGAGCAGAAGGGAGGGAGGAAGTTAAAACAATCACTATCACGAGAGAAAAAGTACGAGGAAAACTAATGGGACTAAAGACTGCCAAGTCCCCTGGATGTGATAGCCTGCAGAGTCGGGTCTTAAAAGAATTGGCAGCAGAAATAGTGAATGTATTGGGTGAATTCTTCCAAAGTTACTTAGATTCTAAATATTTCCATTGTGGCTTGGAAAATTACAAACATAACATCGCTATTCAAGAATGTTGGAAAATTGTGAAGCAGGAAGGTATAGGTCAGTTAGGGAAAATGCTGGAATCCATAATTAAGGAAAGGGTAGCAGGACATTTAGAAAACCATAATATAATCAGGCAGATTCAACATGGATTTCTGAAAGGGAAATTGTGTTGACAAGTTTATTCATTTTTTGAGGATCTAACAAGGAGAGAGATAAGGGGAATCAGTAAATATAATGTATTTGGATTTTCAATAAGGTCCCACATAAAAGTTTACTGCACATGATGGGAGCTCATGTTGATGGAGTTAATATGTTAGTATGGATATTAGGATTGGCTAATGAACAAGAAACAATAGAGATGGGATAAATGGATTATTTTCAAGTTGGCACTGTAACAAGTGGAGTGCCACAGGAACTAGTGGTAGGGTCTCAACTAATTACAGACGATATTGATTTCTTGAATGAGGGAACAGAGTATATTGTAGCCAAATTTGCTGTCAATACAATGACGGGTAGGAAAGAGAGTTGTGAGGAGAATACCAGATTCAGCAAAGGGATATTTTTTAAAAAAAATGCTTTTATTGGTTTTCATCTATTTATGTTGCACATTCCAGTTCGTATTTTCATCACCGCGCACAGTATTGAACAAAGCAACCAAAGAAAAATTAAAATTACAAGTGAGGGAGATAAACCAGAAAAGAAGAAATCAAAAATGATATAGAAATCAAGGATCATTATACATATTTACATGTCTCCCCCCCCCCCCCCCCCCGTGGCAGTGGGCCCCCTTTGGCCTCTCTGACTTAGTTGGAATGTCCAGTGTTGGCCCTAGTGTGTCTTGCCTAGCATGTTGTTGCTCCCTCTGCCTTTTCCTGCTTGCCCTTGGGGCTGCCTCCTGCTGCAATGTCACTTGGGTCCAGCGGTCTTTTTAATGGGCTTTTCTCCTTCCCCACCCCCCACCCGCGCTCCTCTTCCCTACCCTTTCCTTTGCGATCCATAGCTTGTCTGTGCTTCCCCCGCCTCCCACCTGCTCTACTGGTTGCTGGCTATGAACCAGCCTGAAAAAGTTTGTGATGTGGAAGCCCTCTTCCGACCCACAGATGGTGAATTTTATCTTCTCCAGTTGGAGGAATTCCGACAGGTCAGACAGCCGACTGCAGCCTTGGGTGGAGGTGCCGATCGGCAGCTGATCAGGATTCTTCGGTCGGCGATTAATTGAGGGCGTCAGCCCCATTGGTTTAGGGGCTGGTTAAGCACACTGGGCTAAATCGCTGGCTTTGAAAGCAGACCAAGGCAGGCCAGCAGCATGGTTCAATTCCCATACCAGCCTCCCCGAACAGGCGCCGGAATGCGGCGACTAGGGGCTTTTCACAGTAACTTCATTTGAAACCTACTTGTGACAATAAACGATTTTCATTTCATTTCATCCTCATAAAGAGTTCTGGCTGATCTGGAGCCCTGAGGATCGCCACTTTTGGGCATGGCTCCACCTTCACCCCCACAACCGTGTCATAATATACACCAGCATATCATGGTGCAGGCACACACGGATGGACACACAGTGGGACCAATCAACACACACAACACCGCAGCCAATCACCAGTGAGAGCACACGCACTATAAAGACAGTGGGCATCAGGGTTTCTGCTCATTCGAATTGCAGCTAGCTAGGAGGACAGAGCTCACAGCCTGCAACACAGACGTTCACCATGTGCTGAGTGCATCGACTGCTTAGGACAAGGCAAAGGTCTTTAGTTAAAGCTAGTATCGTATTAACCCACAGTCTAAGTAAGTTTAAACAGTTAATGATTCAATTAAATAGTGTTGCGCGATTTCTAGTGTTGGTGACCTGTATCTGATCCAGAACACTCAACACATCAAACCTTGGACATTACCTCAAAGAAGGTTGTCAACCCAGGGATGAAAGTCTAGGCCTTGGTCTTCAAGTCACACAGGCGACCTAGGGAAAGGGAACTGTGGGAGCTTGTACGGACGGCTGTTGGAGGAGGTATGCTCCCCCCCTGGATAAGACAAGGGTAAATGGGAGGAAGAACTAGGCATGGAAGTAGAAGGGGAACTCTGGAATGAAGCACTGCACAGACCGAACTCCGCCACCACAGAACCTGAAAAATATGGGGCAGGCCCAGAACATGGGCGTGGTTGGCTGGGCCTCCCTGGCATTGTTCTCATTTGTCCTCCACCTCCAGGAAGAGCCTTTTTATTCTGGTTCTGGTTAGGTGCGCTCTGTACACCACCTTTAGCTGCATTAGACACAGCCCAGCGCATGTGGTGGCGGAGTTCGGTCTGTGCAGTGCTTCATTCCAGAGTTCCCCTTCTACTTCCATGCCTAGTTCTTCCTCCCATTTACCCTTGTCTTATCCAGGGGGGGAGCATACCTCCTCCAACAGCCGTCCGTACAAGCTCCCACAGTTCCCTTTCCCTAGGTCGCCTGTGTGACTTGAAGACCAAGGCCTAGACTTTCATCCCTGGGTTGAGTTAATCCCCTGACTCGGAAAGCCCAACCTTTAAAAATGTTTGCTCGCAGGTGGGATTTTCGGTCGGGGTGGATGGAAATGGTTGAATGAACCCCAGCCCGACTCTAGACCCATCCTGTGAAGATGGGAATTACTGGGTACAGGGGAGGGACTTAGGATTTCCGGCGATTTCTGGGATTTTAGATACTCTCCATCACGCTGAAAATCTGGGCCTAGCGGTCTACCTCAGACAGTACAGATGCTCTCTCCATTGTCTATAGGTGCAAACATCTTGCACCATCCTCCCAGGAACTCAACCTGGGCACCCATTGTTCCTATAGCAGCCAAACCAATCTCGTCAATTACCCCCTTAATTCCTCCATCTTATCTTAAATTAAAGTAACAGTCCCAAACTTTACGTCCATAATAATGGGTAACTTGAAAAGATGTAATACACTTTGGTATAACTATGTTTATGTATGAATTTTTTATGCTGGACAGTTTGCTTCAAAGAGATTGTTGAGGGTATGATTATCTAAAACTTCCTTCCAAGCTTTAAATCATAAGTTGATCCGTGCGTCTGTTGGCCTGCAACAGTTTGCTAATGACCTCTGTGTTATGTAGCATTTTTTGTCCTGATAAGTGTTCCCAGAGTTAGGCTGAATGTTCAATCAGTCGCTCATGCAAATCCTGAGGCGCATTGCATCAATCCGTTACACAGTACTCAAAAACTACATTCATTGGAATGTTTGGCCAATGTAAAATATTTCCCTGATCCATTTAATATAGTCCATCATCACTGTGAGTCAAAATTCCTGCAGTCAAATATTTACATAAATGGCTATGTTTTTTCTCATAAATAAATGTAGTTTAGAAAAACTATTATGATTAAATATCATTAAGCATAATAAAGTTAGGTGCACTGTAACCTGATCTAATGCTTTCCCTTGTCCGGCCTCCCAAATAGTGACCTTTGGCCAAAACTTAATTTCTTGAGTCATGCGCACAGCGACAAGAGAATCTGCAGCTCTGTGTATCCATAAAAGTGACCTGGAGCATCAAATTTTCAGTCTAGGGGTGGGGATTTGTGGCTGGGAGGGAGGATAGTGATGTGTGCCGGGCTATGATCAAGGTACTAGTGGGAGTAGTGTGGGGTTGGAAGAGGGCCCGACATAGATTGGGTGACTTGGATGGATATAAAAAGCAGGCCTTCAGAAAGACCCATTTGTGAGGTAGGAAGCCCTTGTCAAGTGGTGGAGCATTGGTGGAGACATCACTAACTTGTCAGGCAAGTGGGAATTCTGTAAATATTGACTTAACTGATAACTGACAGCCCATCATGAGCTTCTGTAGGAAGAAATACTGAAGCACTTAAAACATGCAATTGCTTCACAGGCATAGCCATAGAGATGGAAGCATCTTGGCCCAATATCTGGTAAAGATATTTTGCAGTCATGTAGTTCGCTTTAATGCCTCAGTGGATGAATGATAAACTGTGGCAGGGTCATTAGCCCATCCTCTTGCCACCCATCTATCCAGATGCACCCATACAGTGATCCTTGACCAGGTCCCTCACATCTGCACACTGTCATGGCATCACATTGCGACTAAGAGGGAGAAAGACAGGAGGGCTGTCAGTGGTCATGGAGCACAGCAGGCTGCTTTGGAGTGGCAGACACACCCATGGCATCATGTATTTATGTGGAGCCATTTTCTTCATCACTTGACATGTTGAAAATGGTTAGTACATGTAAGCACACAAAAGTGAATGAATTGTAGAATGCACATCTTGCAGCCCTTTTCACCGTACAGTTGTCTTGATAGAATGTCACACACAGTAGACACTGGGGAAGGAATGGGCCTAGCTGCCCCAAGATTCACAGATCAGGGCCTCCAAATATTTGCAGGTTAGGTGCAGAAATGGACAGCAGTGCTGTAACTGGTAGGCTGGTACCATGCTCCAGCCAGCACAAAGAAAGCCCGGCTGGAAATTTCTGCTGTGCTGAGCGCAGGAATCTTGGTACAGTGCCAGAGAAGTTCAATGACCTGACTTCCGGCAAAATGAATAGCTTGGCACATCCATAAAGAAGTGCAACAAAGGGGTCACATCTGCATGCTGCAGCTAAGGTGCGAGACCTGGCACATAGCTGTGCTACAGCACTGAAGCTTGTTTGTGTACACAGTTCATGTAGATGCACACTAACAGATATGAATCACTACTGTGATGCACAGACACAGTGAAGAGAAATATCCTTGCATGTACCAAGTATCAGGCTAACATTAATTCACGTTGTCTTTGCCGTTGAAGAGGGTGATGAATGCCAAGGAAATGGCCCGGACTGGGGATGGTTCAGCCTGGCTGCACCGCAGTGGTGTAAAGGGTGGCCATGGAAACAGTCAGGGTGTCTGAGTATCTGTTCTGTGGCTAATGGTGAATCAATGTTAGCATGGTAATTGCACCTTGGAGCATGGTGGTAATGGTGGGGATTGCGCTGTCAATTCACTGAGTATAAAGGGACATTGGCATGAGAGGGAGTAGAAGGCTCGGGTTGCGGCATAAGGGCACCGTGAGCACAAATAAGGCAGTGGTGCACTGTGCTTTCAGAGTGGAAAGGGCTGGACCTAAATAACTCTTTTTGTATCTCACATGGGTGCCAGCTCTGCTCTCTCACCACCTCACCCCCATGACCACCCCCCTCAACACAGCCAACAGCACACTGAGGAGTACAGAGCTATTGGTACAGGTGAATAGCCTCACACCGGAGTGCAAGAGGAGGTCTCACAGTCAGAGATATCCATACACAGTCCTCTTCTGAGGAGGGAGAAAAGTCATGATGAAGCGCCACTGGTTAGGAGCATGGAGCCTCGGGTGTCATATTTGGGGAACAGTTTTTAGATAATCAGCAGCAGATACATGAACAGCTGACAGACTTGCCTGAAACAGTGGGAACTTAAGGACTGCAAATGGAGGATTATCTCCACATTGCACTTGGGGCTGAACTACAGGAGCTCTGACTGTGAGAAATTGGACACTTTCATGAAGAGACAGATGCAGCAGCATTCAAGTGGATGTAAGAGAAGCATCTCAGTTAGGAAAGTGTGCAAGCCTCCCTCAGTACCCAGGATCGGTCTGCTCAGTGTATGAGCTCAGACGTCCACAGAATACATGAACTGAATACTCTTAACAGGACAGTCGCACTGTTGACACACTCATTGCTGCAATGGGATGATAGGCACCAGCAGCCAAGCCCCATCAACCCCACCATGGGCCAGCCCATGTCTGTGGCAGTCTCTGAAGAGGGTGAAAATACCAAGAGCTTTCTAGCACTCTCATCATCTTCTACCTCCCTGGTTTCTCTGCCAGAGCTCTTGCCTGCTCCACAGTTGCCAGTAACGATGGCTGCCTGTGCAGAGACTTCAGTCAGAAGGAGGCCCCTGACAGGTGCCGTCATGATAAGGCCGGTCACCATGCTACTTGAGGCCATGTAGACCAAGAAATGAGCAGCCTGCCTCCTACTCCAAGGCAATGTGGGAGGCACTTCATAGGCGTGTACATGAGCCAGGGTGCCATCTTATCTAGAGCGTCAATTGTTGCACCGTGGTTATTTTCAATTTGTAAATATCACAACTGAGCATTTTTAAAATAATGTACATGCACTCATAGATATCTCAGTGTGTGGTTGTATACGAGTAAACTCAATAAGAATATTAATGTTGTCATGACACCCTGGGCTAGTGCATGGTCAATTCCAGCTCCACTTGACCTGGAGTTGCAACACAAGTGAAATTAGATGTTATTTTAAAATACCTGAGGACTTTGGCTGAGCCCACTAAACTGTCGTCCCCAGGTTTGTAACTTTAACACAAATAACCTTTCATTATTTAACAGTAATATAATTCATCTGACAAAAATGTAACTGACTACCTAATACCCCTTACGAAACCCCCAATTTCCAACTCGCCCCACATATACAAATACACACGCGCACACACACCCACACACAACATAAGAGGAATGGGTGATGGAGAGGGAAGAAAAGATGATGATGAATAAAAAGGATAAAAGATCTCCGATGCGCTATGATGGTTTTCAGTTGAAATCTTTCAGGAGTTCATGGGGAGGCGGTGGCCTAGTGGTATTGTCGCTGGACGAGTAAACCAGAGACCCAGAGTAACGCTCTAGGGACCCGGGTTCAAATCCTCCCACAGCAGAGGGTGAAATTTGAATGCAATAAGAATCTGGAATTAAAAGTCTGACGATGACCATGAAACCATTGTCGTAAAAACCCATCTGGTTCACTAGTGTCCTTTAGGGAAGAAAATCTGCCATCCTTACCTGGTCTGCCCTACATGTGACTTCTGATCCACAATATGATTGACTCTTAACTTTCCCCTCAAGAGCAATTGGGGATGGGCAATAAATGCTGGCCCAACCGGCGACGCCTACGCTCCCGAATAAAAAAAAAACAAACAAACTTTCACTTTGATGCTTCTTCCTTCTAAGCTTGAGAGGCTTTTCTCTGGCAAGGCTGGCTACTTTTTTTGTAGTTTCAAGATCATTTCAACTATATAGTAAAGGTGTGCCAGGCACACTCTGGTTTTAGAACAATAAAGCAGTCCTTTATTTCAACAGAGAGAGTGAGGTCCTACTCCCTTCAAGGTCTAATCACCTCTCACCGAAGCATCTCACAGTAACCGATCACTGACTGTTGTCAGCCAGAACACTCTCCCTGACCAATCCATAGGTAGCCAGCCAGCCACTCGAACCAACTTCCTTCAAAGCTGGTTGGTTTTTAAAAAAAATATTCTGATTTGAAAAATCATTTTCACCATACAAAAGAAAAACAAGAATATATAATAAAACAATCCTGCCCAACCCACCCCCCCCCCCCAAAAAAAAAACCACCACACTCCCTCCCCCCTCAACGGTCAATGGTAATCTAATGAACAAACCCCATCAATTGTAGAACCCCCCCCTTGGCCCTCCCTTTAGCTCAAACCTCACCTTCTCCAGGGTCAAAAGCTCCAGCAGGTCCCCCCGCCATGCCGGGGCACAGGTTGGAGAGTAAACCTCCACCCCAACAGGACTGCCGACAAGCGGTCAGCGAGACGAAGACTAAAATATCTGCCCCCGCTCTCGCCTGCAGCCATGGCCGGTCCAACACCCCGAATATAGCTTCCAGGAGACTGGGCTCCACATCCATATGCAAGACCCCTGAATTGTTCTAAATACCGTCCTCCACAACCTTTCCAGCTTCGGGCAGGACCAAAACATATGAACATGGTTTGCGGGGCCCCTCCCACATCGCTCACAGGTGTCTCTATCTATCTCTCCAATACCGCCATCAGATAACCCCACTCTACCCGATCAAACGCCTTCTCTGCGTCCAGTGCCACCACCATCTCCGGCGCCTGTTTGGGTACACAGAGGGAGAATTCAGAATGTCCAATTCACCTAAAAAGCACATCTTTCGGGACTTGTGGGAGGAAACCGGAGCACCTAGAGGAAACCCACATTGACACGGGGAGAACGTGCAGACTCCGCGCAGACATTGACTCAAGCAGCAATCGAACCTGGGACCCTGGCGCTGTGAAGCAACAGTGCTAACCACTGTGCTACCGTGCCGCCCATATTATTATTATTATTATTATTATTATTATGAATGCTGGGTGCAAGATCACAAAGTGACCTGTACGTCAGTGTTAGGCTTTGGCCTAGATGTAGGCAATGCAGCTCAAGATGTCATGTAGGGTGCCTATTTACCTCATCCAAGTCAACATTCTTCACTCACCAGCAAGGTTGCTACATTATCAGCAGGAGTTCAACAATGGGAGAGTCGCAGCTTAACCTAGTCATGGCCTCGCTTAATATCTGTATGCATACTTTGACCAAAGATTTCTGAATAATGAGCCGGAGCTGAAATTCTGGCTGATTTCCCAATCAAACTCCGCCTCAGGGCACCAATATAATTTTAGTTATCCTTGTGCTGCCATGGCTGAGATTGGTTAACTCAACGTACTTGGATCTATCAGGTCTGTATGGCTCAGTTCACCATTGCATTAGCCAGCTGAACCCTTGTTGAAAACTAATTTAGCTCTCAAATAAACTACCAGGAGGATATAAGAATATTGTTGATTAGATTTGACCCATTGTTGTCGCTAACTGTGTTTGTTATGCTCTTGACGTAACATAAGCTGCTTCCTTGATGTGCACTCTGACAAAGGAAGGTTCAGCTTGGGAGATAGTTTAATAAACGTGTTAAAGCTATCAACAATTCTCCTACTTGGATTCGACTCTACTGTTAATCCTTTTATAGCTACTCAGACTGACAAACTAGTCTGCTACAATCCACGTGGTGGGTGTGATTTTCAATGAACCCTGTGTCTGCACTGGAAAGAGACTGAGCATGTGTGCTGTGTCCTTTTTTTGGGTTGGTGTAATGCCCTCCTGTGGTAGTGTCACCTGTGTGTATCTTGAATGCCCATTGGTCATGTCCTATCTTACTACCTATTGGTTGACTGCCTGTGTATCATGTCTCTGGTGCTCCGTCTAGTGTCTAGCTAGGTGTAGTGTATGTACATTAACCCTTTGTGTACTTAGTGATGTATATCACCACATTCCCCCCCTTTTTTTCATGTTACATTTTTTCTGTACAGTGTTAAAGAAAATTGAACAAACTAGGTAGATAAGTGATGCTATGTACAAGTTATGATAACTGTGATGACTATCCAATATGAGACAAGACCAAATCATAGTTGCGATGACTTTGAGGATAAGACAATACAAAATAAAAGTTATGAGTCCAAAGTTCATGAATTTATATGGTCTGGTATAGAAGTGTCAAAGGTGATGATGTCATTCCCTTGTGAACGCCGTCAGTGTCCTGGTGTTTGGTCATCAGGAGGTGTTCAAGTGTTCAAATCACTGCATTGACTGATTTGGAGTCGGTCTTTTTTTTCGATGCTTATGGTAGCAATTCTTGATGGCATCTGTCCTGAAAGTCAGGTTGCCTGTTGGTAGTGCAGCAAACGTGAATTGGTAAGATGCATCGTCATGCCATGGTATGTCATTGTACTGAGCTGAGCAGTAACAGTGTCCCTCATTTGCAGAGTTGTACCATGTTGTACAGGTCGTTGTTTCATTGTTGTCGTTTCTGTCTTGGTTTTTGTCATGCTTGTTTCTGTTTTTGTTGTTTTTACTGCTGTTCTTGTTTTTTTTTAAACAAACAATTTTATTGAGGTATTTTAGGCATATAGAAAAAGTGACATTGTACAGTACAAAGAAAAAGAAGTTAAGACACAAATTACAAATTAAACACAGTGCAAACCACGGCTCTGTTCACGCACGGATCTGCCTCAATATCCCCCTATTCTACTCTACTCTAGCCAGTAACATTAGGAATCATAGTAAAAGTTTCTTTAAATACATAAAAACAAACGGGAGGCAAAAGTAGACATTGGGCCGCTCCAAAATGACGCTGGTAATTTTGTGATGGGAGACAAGGAAATAGCTGAGGAACTAAATAAGTACTTTGCGTCAGTCTTCACAGTAGAAGACATGAGTAATATCCCAACAATTCCGGAGAGTCAGGGGGCAGAGTTGAATATGGTAGCCATCACAAAGGAGAAAGTGCTAGAGAAACTAAGAGGTCTAAACATTGATAAATCTCCGGGCCCAGATGGGCTACATCCTAGAGTTCTGAAGGAGATAGCTGAAGAAATAGTGGAGGCGTTAGTTATGATCTTTCGAAAGTCACTGGAGTCAGGGAAAGTCCCAGAGGATTGGAAAATCGCTGTTGTAACCCCCCTGTTCAAGAAGGGAACAAGGAAAAAGATGGAAAATTATAGGCCAATTAGCCTAACCTCGGTTGTTGGCAAGGTTCTAGAATCCATTGTTAAGGATGAGATTTCTAAATTCTTGGAAGTGCAGGGTCGGATTAGGACAAGTCGGCATGGATTTAGTAAGGGGAGGTCATGCCTGACAAACCTGTTAGAGTTCTTTGAAGAGATAACAAATAGGTTAGACCAAGGAGAGCCAATGGATGTTATCTATCTTGACTTCCAAAAGGCCTTTGATAAGGTGCCTCATGGGAGACTGCTGAGTAAAATAAGGGCCCATGGTATTCGAGGCAAGGTACTAACATGGATTGACGATTGGCTGTCAGGCAGAAGGCTGAGAGTTGGGATAAAAGGTTCTTTTTCGGAATGGCAACCGGTGACGAGTGGTGTCCTGCAGGGTTCAGTGTTGGGGCTACAGCTGTTCTCTTCATATATTAACGATCTAGATGATGGGACTGGGGGCATTCTGGCTAAGTTTGCCGATGATACAAAGATAGGTGGAGGGGCAGGATAGTGGGGGATGAATGTAATGCGACATGAATCCCAGGACCCGGTTGAGGCCGCACTCATGTGTGTGGAACTTGGCTATAAGTTTCTGCTCGGCGATTCTGCGTTGTCGCGCGTCCTAAAGGCCGCCTTGGAGAACGCTTACCCGGAGATCAGAGGCTGAATGCCCTTGACTGCTGAAGTGTTCCCCGACTGGAAGGGAACATTCAGAATCGCCGAGCAGAAACTTGTTAGGGGTTTTCTATAGGCCTCCGAAAAGTTCCAGAGATGGATTGCAAAGATGATTCTGGATAGGAGTGAAAGCAACAGGGTAGTTGTTATGGGGGACTTTAAACTCTCCAAATATTGACTGGAAACGCTATAGTTCGAGTACTTTAGGTGGGTCTGTTTTTGTCCAATGTGTGCAGGAGGGTTTCCTGACACTGTATGTAGATAGGCCAACGAGAGGCGAGGCCATATTGGATTTGGTACTGGGTAATGAACCAGGACAGGTGTTAGATTTGGAGGTAGTTGAGCACTTTGGTGATAGTGACCACAATTCGGTTACGTTTCCTTTAGTGAAGGAAAGGGATAGGTATATACCGCAGGGCAAGAGTTATATCTGGGGGAAAGGCAATTATGATGCGATGAGGCAAGACTTAGGATGCATCGGATGGAGAGGAAAATTGCACGGGATGGGCACAATGGAAATGTGGAGCTTGTTCAAGGAACAGCTACTGCGTGTCCTTGATAAGTATGTATCTGTCAGGCAGGGAGGAAGTGGCCGAGCGAGGGAACTGTGGTTCACTAAAGCAATCAAAACACTTGTCAAGAGGAAGAAGGAGGCTTATGTAAAGATGAGATATGAAGGTTCAGTTAGGGTGCTCGAGAGTTACAAGTTAGCTAGGAAGAACCTAAAGAGAGAGCTAAGAAGAGCCAGGAGGGACATGAGAAGTCTTTGGCAGGTAGGATCAAGGATAACCCT
Organism: Scyliorhinus torazame; assembly: GCF_047496885.1. Classification (NCBI taxonomy): domain Eukaryota; kingdom Metazoa; phylum Chordata; class Chondrichthyes; order Carcharhiniformes; family Scyliorhinidae; genus Scyliorhinus; species Scyliorhinus torazame. The sequence goes on from NC_092712.1 coordinate 149,745,255, forward strand.
AAAGCTTTCTATAGATATGTCAGGAATCAAGGAATGACGAGGGTAAGAGTTGGGCCAGTCAAGGATAGTAGTGGGAAGTTGTGCGTGGAGTCCGAGGAGATAGGAGAGGTGCTAAATGAATATTTTTCGTCCGTATTCACACAGGAAAAAGACAATGTTGTCGAGGAGAATACTGAGACTAGAAGGGCTTGAGGTTCGTAAGGAGGAGGTGTTGGCAATTCTGGAAAGTGTGAAAATAGATAAGTCCCCTGGGCCGGATGGGATTTATTCTAGGATTCTCTGGGAAGCTAGGGAGGAGATTGCTGAGCCTTTGGCCTTGATCTTTAAGTCATCTTTGTCTACAGGAATAGTGCCAGAAGACTGGAGGATAGCAAATGTTCTCCCCTTGTTCAAGAAGTGGGGTAGAGACAACCCCGGTAACTATAGACCAGTGAGCCTTACCTTTGTTGTGGGCAAAGTTTTGGAAAGGTTTAAAGGAGATAGGATGTATAATCATCTGGAAAGGAATAATTTGATTGGAGATAGTCAACACGGTTTTGTGAAGGGTAAGTCGTGCCTCACAAAGCTTATAGAGTTCTTTGAGAAGGTGACCAAACAGGTGGATGAGGGTAAAGCAGTTGATGTGGTGTATATGGATTTCAGTAAAGCGTTTGATAAGGTTCCCCACGATAGGCTACTGCAGAAAATACGGAGACATAGGATTCAGGGTGATTTAGCAGTTTGAATCAGAAATTGGCTAGCTGGAAGAAGACAAAGGGTGGTGGTTGATGGGAAATGTTCAGACTGGAGTCGAGATACTAGTGGTGTTCCACAAGGATCTGTTTTGGGGCCACTGCTGTTTGTCATTTTTATAAATGACCTGGAGGAGGGCGTCGAAGGATGGGTGAGTAAATTTGCAGACGACACTAAAGTCGGTGAAGTTGTGGACAGTGCGGAAGGATGTTGCAAGTTACAGAGGGACATAAGCTGCAGCGCTGGGCTGAGAGGTGGCAAATGGAGTTTAATGCAGAAAAGTGTGAGGTGATTCATTTTGAAAGGAATAACAGGAAGACAGAGTACTGGGCTAATGGTAAGATTCTTCGTAGTGTGGATCAGCAGAAAGATCTCGGTGTCCATGTACATAGACCCCTGAAAGTTGCCACCCAGGTTGAGAGGGTTGTTAAGAAGGCGTACGTTGTGTTAGCTTTTATCAGCGGGATTGAGTTTCGGAGCCATGAGGTCATGTTGCAGCTATACAAAACTCTGGTGCGGCCGCATTTGGAGTATTACGTGCAATTCTGGTCGCCGCATTATAGGAAGGATGTGCAAGCATTGGAAAGGTTGCAGACGAGATTTACCAGAATGTTGCCTGGTATGGAGGGAAGATCTTATGAGTTAAGGCTGAGGGACTTGAGGCTGTTTTCGTAAGAGAGAAGAAGGTTAAAAGGTGACTTAATTGAGGCAAGATGATCAGAGGATTGGATAGGGCGGAAGACGTGGGAAGGACGGCACCGGTCTGCGTACAAAATCCCTCACCTGCAAGTATCTAAAGCCGTTCCCTCTCGCCAGCCCAAACTCCTCCAGCCTAACCCTAACTCTTCCAGCCTAACCCTAACTCCTCCTCCTCATGCTCGGAAAGCTTCCTTCCAGGAACAGATCCCCCATCCTCACAATCCCCGCCCTCCTCCACAGTCGAAACCCCACGTCCATGATCCTCAGGGCAAATCGGTGGTTGCCGCAGATTGGTGTCCACACCGATGATCTTACCTCCCCTACATGCCTCCTCCACTGGCCCCAGATCCGAAGAGCCGCCACCACTATCGGGCTGGTGGAGTACCGTGCCGGCGGAAGCGGCAGAGGTCCCGTGACCAGGGCTGTTAAGCTCGTGCCCCTGCACGAAGCAGCCTCCATCCGCTCCCAAACCGACCCCGCACCTACCATCCATTTCCTTATCATCGCCATGTTGGCCGCCCAGTAATAGTTGCTGAAGTTCGGCAACACCAGCCCCCCTTCTCCTCTGTTCCTTTCAAGAATCACCCTCTTCACCCGCGAGGACTTCCCTGCATATACAAATCCCAGAATAATTTTATTCAGCCTCTTAAAGAAGGACCGCGGGATAAAGATGGGGAGACACTGAAAAACAAACAAGAACCGCGGGAGAATCGTCATCTTAACAGTCTGCACCCTCCCCGCCAATGACAGTGGGAGCGCATCCCACCTCCGGACCTCCTCCCTCACTCGTTCCACCAGTCGGGACAGGTTGAGCTTATGCAACCTGCCCCAGTCCCGTGCCACCTTAATCCCCAAATATCGGAAACTCTCCCTCACTACCCTGAACGGCAACTCCTTCAGCCTACTCTCCTGCCCCCCCTGCCTGAATTACAAACAACTCGCTCTTAGCCATGTTCAGTTTGTATCCGGAGAACCGGCCAAATTCCCTCAGGGTTGCCATAATACCGTCCATCCCCACCATTGGGTCCGATACATATGACAGCAGATCATCCGCATATAACGAGACTCTATGTTCCACTCTCCCCTGGACCAGTCCTTTCCAGTTCCTAGAAGCTCTCAGTGCAATTGCCAGCGGCTCTATGGCCAGCGCAAACAGCAGTGGAGGGAAGAGGGCAGCCGTCTTGTCTCACGGTGCAGTCTAAAGTAGTCCGATGTCGTGTTCATCCTTACACTCTCCCCCGGGGCCTGATACAATAGCCTAACCCAGTCGATGAACTCCGCCCTGAACCCGAACCGTCCTAGTACCTCCCACAGATAATCCCACTCGACCCGGTCAACAGCCTTTTCAGCATCCATGGCTACCACTATCTCTACCTCCCTACTCTCCGGGGGCATCATAATCACGTTGATCAGCCTTCTTAGGTTGGCCAGCAGCTGCCTCCCCTTTACAAACCCGGTTTGGTTCTCCACATCCGGTACACAGTCCTCAATTCTAGTCGCCAAAACCTTGGCCAGTAACTTGGCGTCTTCGTTGATCAAAGAGATCGGCCTTTATGACCCACAAGCCCGGGAGTCCTTATCCCGTTTCAGAATGAGCGAGATGGTGGCCTGCGACATTGTCGGGGGTAAACTCCCTCTGTCTCTTGCCTCGTTATAGACCCTGACCAGCAGCGGCCCCACTATCCCGACAAATGTTTTGTAAAACTCCACCGGCTACCCGTCCGGCCCTGGGGCTTTACCCGACTGCATGACCTTCAGGCCCCACAATACCTCTTCGATCCTGACCAGGGCCCCCAGTCCGTCCACCAACCCCCTCCCCACTCTTGGGAAGGTCACTCCATCCAGGAATCACCTCATCCCCCCCGGTCCCCCGGGTGGTTCCGAAGTGTACAGCTTACTATAAAAGTCCGTAAAGACGTTGTTCAGCCCTGCCGGGTCACCCACTAGATTACCTTTCCCATCCACTACCCTCCTATTTCCCTAGCCGCTTCTCTCTTCCTTAGTTGTTGCGCGAGCATTCTACTGGCCTTCTCCCCATGCTCATAAATTGCACCTTTTACCTTTCTAAGCTGCTCTACAGCCTTGCTGTAGTCAGCACCCCAAATTTGGCCTGCAGCCTCTGTCGTTTCCGGAGTAACTCTGGCCTCGGGGACTCCGCGTAACCCCTGTCCGTCTGTAGAATTTTCTTAATCAGTCGGTCCGTCTCTGCCCTATCTGTTCTGTCCCTGTACGCCCGGATTGAAATCAGCTCCCCTCTCACCACTGCCTTCAGTGCCTCCCAGAGCACCGCTGCCGAGACTTCTCCAGTATCGTTCACCTGCAGGTAATTCTGCATGCACTTCCTCAGCCTCTCACACGCTGCCTCGTCCGCGAGTAGTCCAACTTCCAGCCTCCATGGTGGGCGCTGAAAGCTGTCCTTACAAAACTGCAGGTCTACCCAGTGCAGAGCATGGTCCGATATGGCAATTGCCGAATATTCTGCCCCCACCATTCCAGCCAGCAGGTCCCTACTCACAACAAAGTAGTCAATTCGGGAATACACCTTGTGGACGTGGGAGTAGTACGAGAACTCCCTTGCCGTCGGCCGGCGAAATCTCCACGGATCTGCTCCCCCCATTTGCTCCATGAACCCTCTCAGTCCCTTTGCCACCGCTGGCAACCTGCCCGATCTTGAGCATGACCGGTCCAGGCTCGGGTCCAGGACTGTATTAAAGTCCCCGCCCATGATCAGCTTACGCGAGTCCAGGTCGGGGATCTTCCCTAGCATCCTCCTACACATCGTCCCAATTAAGGGCATACACATTGACCAGGACTACTCTCACCCCTTCGAGCTTACCCCTCACCATAACGAACCTGCCACCCCATCCACGACTGTGCCCTCCGCCTCAAATTGTACCCATTTTATTAATCAGGATCGCAATCCTCCCGTGTCTTAGAATCCAGCCCCGAATGAAAGACCTGATTGACCCAGCCCTTCCTTAACCTAACCTGGTCTACCACTTTCAGCTGCGTCTCCTGCAACAAGACTATGTCCGCCTTCAGAACCCGCAGATGCGCAAACACACGCGCCCTCTTCACTGGTCCATTTAACCCTCTAACATTCCAGGTGATCAGCCTGGTTGGGGGGCACTTCGCCCCCCCCCCCCCTTTGCCGATCAGCCATCCCCTTTCCTTGACCAGCCCCCAGCCATGTGTAGCGCTTCATCTGGCCCACCTCCTGGCCAGCTCCACCCATGACCTCCTCACTGTTGCCATGCCCAGTTTCCATCCCCGTCAGCAGAACAACTCCCCCCCCCCCCCCCCCCCCCCCCCCCCCCCACCACCACCACCACCGCAACACCATCCTATCACCTAACGCCTGCTCTAATCTAACTATATGGACCCCACCTTGGCTCCTGTTGACTAGCCCCTCTCAGCTAGCCTGGGGCTCCCACCCATTGTTCCCAGTCACCCCTCCCCCGACCCCTCCACACCACTTCCCCAGATCAGCCCTACTTAAGCAAACACTCTATACAAGTCATAAACAACCCCCACAATAGCGCAATTCAAGTTAAACAAGAAAAAAAAGAGATAAGAAATAACAGGCACTCTTCAGTCCTTCCCATACAGACACAGAAAAAGATAGCACAAAGTTTCCCTGAAGCATCCATTTTAACCCAACCCTTTTAACTGTTTTCTTTATTAATTTCCCCCAGCCAAACTCCAACGAAGCAAAGAGCCCAAACAGGAAACATTCAGGTAAACTACACAAAAACAATTAAAAAAAAAAAAAAAGATACATCCCAAAACGGGAGAGACACCACATATACTTAAAAGCTCTAACATGAGTCCAAACGTCCTCAGCTCAGGGCCAGCCCTTGCCTCTTAACGAAGTCCATCGCCTCTTCGGGATCCTCAAAATAGTGGTGCTGACCCTTATACGTAATGTGATGAACGGTTACTGCCTTATCATCATGTAAGGTGATGTCCCCTTTAAGACCAGGCTTGGAACCCTGGGGACTCCGCCTCTGGCCCCACCCATCTGGGAGCCATACATAAAGGCCTGCCTCATGGTCTGTATAGCAGTCAGCTCTCGTCCAAATCTGTAGCATAGTTATTAGCCTAATAAAGCCTTCTTTACTGTTTAATCTCTAAGCATCATTATTGAGGGTACCTCAATTTATTAGGCTAAACTAGATTCAGGATGGACGCAGGCCTAAAACCAGAGAAGCTCAATCTGGAAGCACGAACGCCGGAGGCAAAGGAAATTTTTAAATACTGGCTGCGGTGCTTCGAGGCCTACCTGGACTCCGCAGAGACTCCCATCCTGGGGCCACGCAAGCTGCGTCTACTCCATGCCCAGGTGAGTCACAGAATCTCCGCCACGCTCGAAAAGGCGATGACTTTTGAGAAAGCGATTGAGTTGCTCCACAAGCGGTTTGTCAAACCCGTCAATGAGGTGCACGCCCGGCATCTGCTCTCTGCCTGCCGGCAGCGCCCGGGGGAATCGCTCGACGAGTTTGTTGAGAAACTCACCGCGCTGGCCAGGGACTGTGACCATCAGGATGTGACAGGGGAAGTCCATATGAACCGGCACATCAGAGATTCTTTCGTGTCCGGCATCCGCTCGACCTACATCCGGCAGCGACTGCTCGAAAACGGGGCAATAGACCTCCAGGAGACGCTAACGCTCGCCTCCTCGCTGGAGGTGGCCCGACATAACTTGGGTACGTACCCCGCGGACTCTGCCAGCCCCCCCCGGACTTCCTCAGACTCGCCCGTATTACAGGCCTGCGCCACGCGGCGACCCGCTCACCATGGGGGCACACCTTGCTACTTCTGCGGGCAGGGCCAGCACCCACGCCCACGCTGCCCAGCCCGCTCCGCGATCTGCAGCGACTGCGGGAAGAAAGGGCACTTTGCGAGGGTCTGCCTGGCCAGACCCAGGGGCCAGAAAAACAAAGAACAGCCGGCCCGAAAATCGGGCTCCCAGGCCCGCAGGCCTCGCAATGCTGCTGCGCACCGACCCGACACGTCCTCTTCTGACGCATCATCAGCCTCGTGCGAATCATGGGAGCGGCCATCTGGTCGGCGGCCATCTTCTCGACCCGACACGTGCGACCAACGGCAGCGGCCATTTTACGATTCCGACTACCCGCGACTGGGTGCGATCACCCTTGATCAAACTCGGCCAAAACACCTGCAGAACTCCATGATGCAGGTCCAGGTCAACGGGCACGACACTGCATGCCTCTTCGACTCCGGGAGCACGGCGAGCTTTATCCACCCTGAAACGGTAAGGCGCTGCTCCCTATGCACCCATCCCACATCCCAAACCATAGCCCTCGCATCTGGGTCCCACTCGGTACAAATCACGGGGTACTGTATGGCGGATCTCTCGATCCAGGGTGCCAAATACACCTGTTTCAAATTTTATATCCTCCCTCACCTTTGTGCCCCCCTGCTGCTCGGACTGGATTTCCAGTGCAGCCACCGAAGCCTGACACTGAAGTTCGGCGGACCCTTGCCCCCCCCTCACGGTGTGCTGCCTTGCGACACTGAAAGTCGCACCCCCCTCGCTATTCGCTAACCTCACTCCGACTGTAAGCCCGTCGCCACCAGGAGCCGGCACTACAGTGCCCAAGATATGGCTTTTATCAAGTCAGAGGTCCAGCGTTTACTGGGAGAGGGGGTCATCGAGGCTAGCAACAGCCCTTGGAGAGCGCAAGTGGTGGTAGTCCGGTCCGGGGAGAAGAAACGGATGGTCGTGGATTATAGCCAGACCATAAACCGATTCACGCAGCTTGATGCGTACTCCCTTCCTCGCATCGCGGAAATGGTAAATCGGATCGCCCAATACCGAGTCTTTTCCACGGTCGACTTCAAATCTGCCTACCACCAGCTCCCCATCCGACCAAAAGACCGCCTCTATACTGCCTTCGAAGCAGCCGGCCGGCTCTTCCACTTCCTCAGGGTCCCCTTTGGTGTCACAAATGGGGTCTCCGTCTTTCAAAGGGCGATGGACCAAATGGTGGACCAGTACGGTTTGCGGGCTACATACCCGTACTTGGACAATGTCACCATCTGCGGCCATGATCAGCAGGACCATGACGCTAACCTCAAAAAGTTCCTCCAGACTGCCCGAGCCCTTCACCTGACCTATAACGAGGGCAAATGCGTTTTCCACACCACCCGGCTGGCCATCCTCGGCTATGTCGTGGAAGACGGGGTCCTAGGTCCCGACCCCGACCGCATGCGCCCCCTTAAGGAACTCCCTCTCCCCCGCAGCCTCAAGGCCCTCAAACGGTGCTTGGGGCTTTTCTCCTATTACGCCCAGTGGGTCCCCAAGTATGCGGACAAAGCCCGCCCACTCCTAAAGACCACCACTTTTCCCCTCTCGGCTGAGGCTCAATTGGCCTTCAACCGCATCAAGGCCGACATCATCAAGGCCGCCATGCACGCGGTGGACGAAACCATCCCTTTCCAGGTAGAGAGCGATGCATCAGACATTGCCCTGGCTGCTACCCTCAATCAAGGAGGCAGACCAGTAGCGTTCTTCTCCCGAACCCTCACCGCCTCCGAGATTCGACACTGCAGTCGAAAAGGAGGCACAAGCCATTGTGGAGGCTGTGCGGTGCTGGAGACACTACCTCGCCGGTAGGAGGTTTACCCTCGTCACCGACCAACAGTCGGTCGCCTATATGTTCGATGACACGCAACGGGGCAAAATAAAAAACGATAAAATTTTGAGGTGGAGGATCGAACTCTCCACCTACTCGTACGATATCAAGTATCGTCCAGGGGAGCTCAACGAGCCCCCAGATGCCCTGTCCCGCGGCACATGCGCCAACGCGCAGGAGGACCACCTGCAAGCCATCCACAATGACCTCTGCCACCCGGGGGTTACCCGGCTCGTCCATTTCATCAAGTCCCGCAACCTACCTTACTCAACCAAGGAGGTCAAGGCCATGGTCAGGGCCTGCCAGGTCTGTGCGGAGTGCAAACCGCACTTCTATCGGCCAGACAAGGTTCGGCTCGTGAAGGCCTCGGGCCCCTTTGAGCGACTGAGCGTGGACTTCAAGGGGCCCCTCCCGTCCACCAACCGTTATGCCTATTTCCTCACCGTGATCGATGAGTTCTCCCGTTTCCCATTCGCCATTCCCTGCACTGACATGACCTCAGCCACGGTGATTAAGGCACTGCACAGCATCTTCACCCTGTTCGGTTTCCCTGCTTATATCCACAGCGACCGGGGTACATCGTTCATGAGCGATGAACTGCGTCAGTATCTGCTCAGCAAAGGCATCGCCTCGAGCAGAATGACCAGCTATAACCCACGGGGAAACGGGCAGGTGGAGAGGGAGAACGCGACCGTGTGGAAGGCTGTCCTTCTGGCCCTGCGGTCGAGAAATCTCCCAACCACCCGCTGGCAGGAGGTCCTACCCGATGCCCTACACTCCATTAGGTCACTCCTCTGCACGGCCACAAATGAGACCCCTCATGAGCGATTGTTTCTCTTCCCCAGGAAGTCTACCTCCGGGGTCTCGCTTCCACCTTGGCTGACGGCTCCGGGACCTGTTCTTCTCCGGAGGCACGCGAGGAGCCATAAAACGGACCCCTTAGTTGAAAAGGTCCGACTGCTCCACGCCAACCCCAGTTACGCCTACGTGGAGTACTCCGACGGCAGGCAAGATACGGTTTCCCTCCGGGATATGGCGCCCGCTGGATCCTCCACCACAGACGCCCCTTCCCGCGCCGCTCCCCTGCAGGACCCGTCGCCCCCTACAACATACCCCCTTCCGGCCCTACCACCCGTTGGTGAGCTCCTACCATGCGCCCCCCCCTTTACACACCCCGCCGGTGCCGGCTCCGCTACCCCCGGCCCTGCCTAGTTCCTCTGCCCCGACCCGGACCGAAGCTCCGACCGCTGTGCTCCCGGATGTGCCCTCAACCGGGACGTCCGTGCCCGCCGTACCACCGCCCGAACTGAGGAGATCGAGGAGGACGATCCGGCCGCCGAGACGGATGGACCTATGATGGCACTTCACCCCCGCCGGACTCCTTTTTAAACAGGGGGTGAATGTGATGAACGGTTACTGCCTTATCATCATGTAAGGTGATGTCCCCTTTAAGACCAGGCTTGGAACCCTGGGGACTCCGCCTCTGGCTCCGCCCATCTGGGAGCCATACATAAAGGCCTGCCTCATGGTCTGTATAGCAGTCAGCTCTCGTCCAAATCTGTAGCATAGTTATTAGCCTAATAAAGCCTTCTTTACTGTTTAATCTCTAAGCATCATTATTGAGGGTACCTCGCGTAACCCACAGTTGCGCCGGAAAAAGCAGCCCGAATTTCACCTTGTTTTTATACAGTATCTCCTTTACCTGCCTGTAGCCTCCCCTCATCCTGGCCACCTCCGCACTCAAATCTTGGTACACACGTAGGGTGGTATTGTCCCAAATAAAGCTTTGTGTGCTCCTTGCCCTTTGCAGCACCCGTTCCTTGTCCAGGTACCTGTGAAAGCGAACCACCATCGCTCGGGGACCCCCTTGTCGTGGCTGCCTCACCTGCACTCTGTGTGCCCCGTCCATCACCGGCGGGCACGGGAACAGCTCGTTCCCCAGCAACTTCTGAAACATAACCTCCACATATGAGGCAGCGTCTAGCCCCTCTGTCCCCTCCGGGAGGCCCATGATTCTCACGTTGTGCTGTCGAGATCTGTTGTCCAGGTCCTCCAGCCTTTCCAGAAGCACTTTTTGCTGGTTTCTCAGCCTCTGAATCTCCACATCCGTCGCCGTTTGAAAGTCCGCCTGCTGGAGCTTCTCAGCCTGATCATCCAGCCTTTTTCCCATCCGATCAATCGACTTCTGAAGCGGCTCCAAGTTGTCACGCTTCAGAGCCAAAAAGCCCTCCTGCATATTCTGCAGCAGCTGCTCCATTGTGGGCTGGGCTGTTGGCTCCTTGCTCTGAACACCAGCCATGCTGGTCTCTGTCACAGCCTCCACTGTGCCCTTACTCGACCACTTCTTCTGCTGTTTGCGGTCCCTCCGGCTTCTTAGGTCAATACAATTCTTTATGGGTCCTTGCCTGAGTACTATTGCTTTCCAGTTCTGCATTCAAAAGCGCAAAAAAGTCAGGGGAAAAGGTCGAAAAGTCCGACCAAAACAGGAGCCACCAAATGTGCGACCTACTCCCTCATAGCCGCCACCGGAAGTCCCGCGCTGTATGTTGTTTTCGTTGTTGCTGTTGCGCTCAATGAGTGTTCCGTTTGGATGATGTGCGTCATTGTCACAGTTATTGGTGTCAGCGTCCTTTGTGGCATCTGCTGTTTCCTTGAGCATGCCGTCACTGAGTTTGCGGCGCTCCCCGTCTGGAGTCATGTCCGGCTTACTTGAATCAGCTTTGGCTTGTCGATTCTCCCCATCTGGAGTCATTTCATTCAGGACTGCATTTGCTTGTGGAGAGGCTCGAGCGGATGAGGTGTGAATTAACGTGGTGTCACCAGTAGTCTCACTGTGATTGTCGTCTTTAACCTGTTTTAGGAGCCGCTCCCTCTCCTCCTGTGGCGATCCCATACTCTTAGCCTCTGCAACCACCTGACTGCGGTGAGTTTCCAGCTCATGCAGCTTTTCATACAGCACCACAGCTTCTTGCTTCACCTGGGAATGGGCTATCTCAGCCCCCAGGGTTTCCTTCTTCGTGTTTAATATATCCAGCTCTTGCTGTCGAGCATCCAACTCCTTAATTAATGTTCATTAATTGCTTTCATTGTCATATATCTGGCTTGTTTGTCTACTGCCATGTTTCTGATGATGGTATCTGTTACATTGAGCGTCTCTTCTTGAGAATTGTGAGAATGATCTGATGTTGGTGACATCAGCCATTTGTGGTGGATTTGATTCCTCTGCTTTGCTTCCTTGGTACTCCTCTTCTAGAGTCATTTCTGGTTCACTTGAATCATCTGTGATCTCTTTGTGCTCCTCTTCTCTGGGGGCTGTTTAGACCAGGGCTAAATCGCTGGCTTTGAAAGCAGACCAAGGCAGGCCAGCAGCACGGTTCGATTCCCGTAACAGCCTCCCCGAACAGGCGCCGGAATGTGGCGACTAGGGGCTTTTCACAGTAACTTCATTTGAAGCCTACTTGTGACAATAAGCGATTTTCATTTTCATTTCTGGAGTTACTTCTGGTTCATGTGAATCACCTTTTGTTTCTTGGTGCTCCTCTTCTGGAGTCAAAATCTTCAGGATTTCTATTAACGTGGTCTCTCTGGATTCTTGGTGCTCCTCTTCTGGAGTCAAAATCTTCACAATTTCATTTGACGTGGACTCTCTGGACTCTTGGGTAGCCGTCCTCTGATTATTGAGTGCTTCCGTGCAGACGAGTTGAGATGTCAGTCTCGCTGTGATCCTGCACATCCTGTATGGGAATTATGATTTCTTCGTCACTTGTCTCACATACAGTGGGTAGACATTCAGTGTCTTCTTGTTGGTTAAATGAGCTGGGTAGACTTTCATAATCTTCTTCTGGTGGCTCAAACAATCTGGGTGGACTGTCATAGTCGCTTTGTTGTTCACGTGAGCGTGGTAGACTGTCATAGTCTTTTTGTTGTTGACTTGAGCATGGCAGACTTGCATCGTCTGCTGCTGGTTGCTCAGAGCAGGTTGCTAGACCCTCATGGTCTTTTTCATGCAAGGACTGCGCTGTGGAGTCTTGCGCGCCTTCCATCGTGGAGTCCGTCCACGAGCTCGCTGTGGAGGCTTGTGTCACTCCCTCTGTGGAGTCTTGCAGCGTTCCTTGTGTGGAATCGTGCATTAGTCTCGCCGTGGAGACTGTCATCACTTCTTGTTAATGCAAGGACTGAGCTTTGGAGTCTTGCGTTGCTTCTATAGTGGAGGCTGTCCACGAGCTCGCTGTGGAGTCTTTCATCGCTTTCTGTGTAGAGGCTGGGACCCTTTGTGGTGCGTTGACCACTCTCTGTTTGGAGTCGTGGACCCTTCGCGGTGCGTGGATCACTCTCTGTGTGGCAGCAGGCTGCTCTCTGTGGGCTTTTACCGCTGTCTCTTGGTGTCAGGCCGCAGCATAATCCTGCACTCACGAGTCGTGATGTCGTATATGTTTGGCTGAAGATTCTCCAATCCGAAGATCTCGTCGTCGGGCTCTTCAATGTGCAACGCCTCTAGTTGCGGTTCGGATTTGGTACTGGGGTAGCCATCTCCCAAGATGAAATCTTCGTCTGAGTCGTTGTCTTCCAAGGCCATATCATCACGTTTTGTGTCGGAGCTGGCATTGGGCTCGCGATGTTGAAAGAAGAATTCAAGGTCTGAGTCATAGTCTTCAAGGACTGTATCATCTCTTTGGGCGGTGCTAACTGCTTGTTGCAGGGTTCTGCGGAGGTTACTTTCAACTACTGGTCGAATTTCAGGCATTGTGCTGTCGTTCCAGGTGAAAGAATCGGGTTTTACGGCTTTAAATTGTTTTTTTGTGTTTTGGGACATTTCCCTTTTAAGTGGGTGTGGTCCGGGGCCTCTGACGTCACGAAGCGTGTGACCTAGTGCGTAGGAAGCGATTGTGCATGCGCAGATCGCTGTTCCTTTACTTGGGGCCTTTTTCGCAATTACGCATGCGCGGCTTCTCGCGCATGCACAAATGGACCTTCCCGTTCTGTGCGCTCTTCGCGCAACTTCGCATGTGCAGCACCTTTTCCAAGATGGCTGCAATTCAAAACTGCCGTTCGTTGCTGCAAGCCTACCTCGCGGTGAGTTTTGGCACCTCTTTTACCTTTTCTTCTTGTATGTTCCTTGCAGAATTCTTGGAATTTGTCGGGGACTGCCTGGAAGTCACTCTTGTTTTGCCCCTTGAGTATTTGAAGGTCTGGAAGATTTCAGCTACTTCTGGACCCGCGATGGTAAGTAGAAGCTTTATTTTTTTTCTGCATCCGCCACGCCATCTAGGTCGGACGCTACCAGGTAGATCTCAAATCTCTACCTGAACCAACGCCAGTTTTCACTGAGATTGCCTTGCTACCTGAGCTGCTCGAACATCATCTTGCCTGGCTGCTGTTGCTGGTTGTCACTGTTTGCTGAGTTTTAACTATATGGATTTAACAGTCACTCCTGGGTACCATGTTTTGTTATGCTCTTGATGTAGCATAAGCTACTTCCTTGATGTGCACTCTGACAAAGAAAGGTTCAGACTTGGAGATAGCTTTGACACGTTTATTAAACTATCAACAAACTGTTCGGCAGTACCTGTTGTTCACCTTGATGCAATCCAATCATTGTGTAAGGGAACTTAGATGCAACCACTGTGAGTGTTGCGTGCTTTCCCTAGACATTTGCATATAATTTCTGGTACAAATCTTCAGTTTGCAAAATAAATTGATGCATTAGGGAATTATTGCTCAAATGGTATTATTGCTCAATATCAATCAGTGCACCAAACTACTGGTTAGTTTATCATGAAGATGCACTTTCTAGAATGTTCACAATAGTCTAATTGCTGCAAAGATTTGTGGATAAGGTGGAATGAGGTAGAAATCTTGTTATAGAAATGTGCCCAAGTGTCTGGATGAAATATGCTGTGCACAGTGTTTCCTTGGCAACAGAGCTGGCATTCAATCATCAGATGGTACTTACAAAGGCTCCTCAAAGATTTTTTAAAAATAAGAATTTCATGGTCTCACGAAAATGAAATTATGCTCAACATTTGATTGAATTATTCCTTTCCACACAAATATATTCAGATTAATTTATTTAATTAGTATTTTAAAATAATTATTAAGGAATTCAGAAAGCTGGGTATCTAATGTGCGCAATAATGTTTCAATGCATTTTTATTGACCATAAAATACAAGGAATGAATCTTGGAGTACATGATGTATTGTTTTAATTAACTACAGTGGTAAGGAGCAGCAAATGTGCATTTTATAGGATTTTGGTATTCTGCAAGGCTCACTTCATTCTTACAAAAGTTTTTTTTTCTATAGCCACTCTCCTTTCCAGAAAGTTGAAATACCTGCTACTCTTGCTGACTATTTGCATTTTGAATAAAATGCAGTCTTTTTGCACCAGCTCTCTCATTTGTAGCTCTAGCAGCACAAAGCGCAGTGACCTGCTCTACTGCGTATGTGCACAAAATAGGTCAGTTTTCTTTTACTTGTTCATTGGATGTGGATGTCACAGGCAAGTACAGCATTTATTGCCCATCTCAAATTGCCCTGAGAAGCATGTGGTGAGTTGCCATTTTAAACGTGGCAGTTCATGTGGTGAAGGTACTGCCACAGTGCTGTTGGGTAAGGAGTTCCAGGATTTTAACCCAGCAACAATGAAGGAATAATATATTTCCAAGTCATGAGGAAGCAATGGTGGATCACCACTCAACTCTTCTGGCTGAAGGTGGTTGCAAGCACTTCGCCCTATTGACTTGCTGGGCTCTGTCATTATTGAGGATGGGTTTATTTGTCTCCACAGGGATTATTTGGTGATCACTTCTATCAATGCTATCACAGCTGGATTCATCTGTTACAGGTAGATTGTTGCGGATGAGGTCAATTAGGTTTTTCCGTCCTGTTGATTCATGTGCTGCTGGCCCATTCTGCAGTTATGTCCTGCAGGAAGTACTCGGCCAGCTTGGCCGGTAATAGTGTTACCAAGCCATTCTTAATTATGACATTGTAGTTCTCCACCCAAAATACATTCTGTACCCTTGTTAGCCGTGGTGCTTTGTGTAGGATACTGATTCATCAGTTGACAGAAGATGGTATGTGGTAATCAACCTTCTTGCCCGTATTTGACCTGATGCCATGTGATTCTATGGAGTCCAGAGTAAATGTAGAGGACTTCCAGAGCTCCCTCCTGACTGTTTGGTCCTACCATTGGGACAGGACATATCCAGGGATGGTTTTGGAGGATTGTGGAATATCAGCCAAAAGGCATGATTCTATGTTGAGATGTTGGGCTGATTCGCCTGAAGGTCAGTTCTCCCAATTTTAGGTCAAGTCCTCAGAGCAAGGAGAACATTTGCAGGGTTGACTGAGCTGACTGTGCCTTTGCTGTATTTGAATCCATTGCCTAGGGCAATGATGTCCATCCAGTTTTATTCCTTTTCTAATGGTTTGGTACATCGAGTGACTTGCTAGGTGAAGTATGAGTTAATCACATTGCTATGGGTCTGGGGTAAGGATGGCAGATTTCCTTCCTTAAAGAAGAAGAACAAAGCAAGTTGGTTTTCATCATCATTCTTCCCAGCCGTTAAATTCAAGATTGATTTAATTACAGAATTTAAATTTCCCAGATTCGTGGTGAGATTTGGTATGTCTCTTTAGTTCAGCCTTCTAGATTACTACTCCAGTAACACCACCATTTGCTCCTATGCCCCCTTTTAGATATTTTGCAGTAATAAGCAATGAGAGTCAAGAGTGCTGTTTTTGGAGTATATGAGGTGGGGCAGTAATTGGCAGGTGATGAGGTGGATAAATGCAAGTGTCTAAATTTGACTAAAGAGGAGAAATACTTGGGAAGGATTCCCAGAACATAATCATAATTTTAAAATGCAATGGTGTTAGAGTGCTTTCATGATGTTATGTATATGGGAATACATTCTTGCTGGTTATGCATCCCGTGATGTGTAGTGACGTCAGTAGAGTGGTTGTGCGAGCTTTGGGCAGATCACCATCTTGATTGTGTAAGCAACACCCTCAATAAGCCTCTCATTGTGTTTTACAACAATCCAGAATGTGGGCACCGCCATACCTTTTCTCTTTGCGGCACAAAGAAATACAACATGAGTGGAAACCTTGATGGTTAGTTGTAGTGATCTTTATATATACAATGTAGATGCAATACAACTGAGCAAGCACTAGAGGGAGCATGGGAGACGTATAAATAGAGACAGACAGGAAGTTAGAGGGCACTTCACAGGAATGGCAGCTGGGAGCAGGACACAGGCAGGCAGCACAGATGTAACATAGTTTAAGCACTGGAGAGAGAACAAACTCAAAACAAAGTATCTACTTCAACTGTAAGACTACGAGCTTTATTCATACACAACGAACAGCACATGGTACCAGGAGACTTCAGAACGCTTACTATAACATTACACAAGCTGCAGACACAGAAAGACCAAAATGGTAAGGAAAACTCCTACCAAACATTCGACGTGGGAAGACTTCGCTAATTCGATGATATTTATGGAACCCCACCGCAGCTGAATACAACCGGTAATTTAAGTAAAGACTGGAAAAGATTTAAACAAATGTTCGATATGTTTTTCATAGTTTGATTTAGAAGCAGCCTCAGAAGAAATGAAAATAGCACTGCTCATCGCAGGACATGAAGCTAGAGAAATATGTAATTGCTGTAAATACTTGAAACGGGAAGACAGCACCAAATTAGAAGTAATACTGAAAATATTTGGAGAGTACTGTATGGAATTTGAAGAGTACTGTATGCTCAGAGACCAAATTGCACAGGGAATGAGTGATGCAAAACTCAAACAATCACTACCAGAACAGAAAGGGTTCAGTCTAGAAATCGCGAGTGAAAAGTCCAGATCGAAAGGAAAAAGTAACTTTAACATTTTACAAAGAAAAACGCTGAAATCCACTGTAAAATGGTGTCTGAGCACATTTTACAGTCTCCAGGGAACAAATGACGAAAATCTGCGTCTGCGCATGCGCATGCACAGGAATCCGAAGCCGCGTATGCGCAGTTAAAATCAGCCCAGTTGAAAGAAAAGATCGCACCATTCGAAGATGGTTCTGCGCATGCACAAGCCGTGCATGCGCAGTGTACAAAAACCGCACAGTAAAGGAAGATCGATTTGCGCATGCGCAATCGATTCCTACACATTACGTCACAAGCGTCATGACATCAGAGGACCCAGATCACGCCCACTTGAAAGGGAAATGCCCGAAAATTGAAAACAAGACACTTAAAGCTATAAAACCCAATTTTCTTACCTCAAAAGACAGAACAATGCCTGAACTTATACCAGCAGTTGAAAATAACTTTCACAACACCCTTGAACAAGCAGTCTGCACCACCCAAAGTGAAGAGAACGATAACAACTCCGAAACAAAAAGAAATGATTTGTCTATCGAACAATACTACTCCGGCATGGCTGAGTTGGCTGAGTTATTCGGATATGCTAATCACAACATCAGCAACACGGTTGCAAAGTACATTGGATGTCAGCAAACCCAAGAAGAAGACAACGCCACACAGAGAGCACAGATTGACTCTACAGCGAGAACACTGCACGACTCCAGAGAGAGAGTGATGGCAGACTCCACAGAGAGCGCGATGACGGACTCCACAGAGAGAGCGATGACGGACTCCACAGAGAGAGCGATGACGGACTCCACAGAGAGAGCGATGAAGGACTCCACAGAGAGAGCGACACAAGCCTCCACAGACAGCTCGTTGACAGACTCCAAAATGGAAGCAAGCAAACACTCCATAGTGAACGCCATGCATGAACAAGACCATGAAGGTCTACCCACCGCATCTGAGCGACCAGAAGCAAACTATGAAAGTCTACCAAGCTCACATAATCAACAAGAAGACAATGTAAGGCTACCCACTGTATGTGAAAACAGTGACAATGTGATCACAATTCCCATACAGGATGTGCAGGATCACAGCGAGACTGACAGATCTCGGCTCGTCTGCACAGGCGTACTCAACAATCAGAGGAGGGCTACTCATGAATCCAGAGAGACCACGTCAATTGAAATCTTGAAGATTTTGACTCCAGAAGAGGAGCACCAAGACCAACAAGAAAATGAAATCGTGAAGGTTTTGACTCCAGAAGAGAAGCACCAAGAAAGCAAAGAAGAGGAATCAAATCCACCACATATGATTGATGTCACCAACATCAATGCAACATCAGATCATTCTCACCATTCTCTAGAAGAAACGCTCAATGTAACAGATACCATAAAGGACACACACCAATAACACTGACAATTACTCAATTTATCCACACGGAACACTCATTGAGCACACCAAGAACAACAAAAACCACAAGAAGCACCGCAGAAACAAGAACAACAACAAAAATAACAAGCACAACAACAAAAACTACAAGACAACAACGAAAACAACAAGAAGCATAACAAAGACAACAACAAGTATGACAAAAACAACAACAAGAACAACAACGAAAACATCAAAGACAGAAACGACAGAAACACCAACAATGAAACTACGACCTGCACAACATGGTACAACTTTGCACATGAAGGACAATGCCACTGCACACTCAAAACAATGACAAGACTACAAACATGCCATGGCATGACAAAGAATTTCACGGATTCACATATGCTGCAGAACAAGCAAGCACACCAACTTTCAAGGCAGATGACACACTAAATCGATACCACACGCACAAAAAAAAAAGTCCACGTCAGTCAACATCAGTGGTTCGACTATTCAAACACCTCAGGATGACTTGTTGGTTACTTAACACACAAGAACACTGACAACATTCACAAAGCAATTGCAATATCAATATCACCACGTCACCGAACAAATTCATAAAGTTTAGACTCAAATGTTTTTATTCAGGTTGGATTCATAAATATCAATTGACTTTGTATAATAACCAATTTCATCACCACTTGTCCAGATATACATATCATAAGTAATCTAACTGTTTTGTACAATTTTCTTTACCACTGTACAGAAAATATGTAAAAGAAAAAAAGGGGTATGTAGTGATCTGTATATATACAAGGGGTCAGTGTAGATGCAATACAACTGAGCAAGCACTAGAAGGAGCATGGGAGAGGTATAAATAGAGACAGAGAGGAAGTTAGAGGGCACTTCACAGGAACGGCAGCTGGGAGCAGGACACAGACAGGCAGCACAGATGTAACATAGTTTAAGCGCTGGAGAGAGAACAAACTCAAAATAAAGCATCTACTTCAACTGTAAGACTATGAGCTTTATTCAGACACAAGGAACAACACAAATATCATAACGGATTGCTAATCCAACAACGGTAACTGCTTATGCTTCATGCATGAATATTTTTTCATAAGTTTAATTTTTCAGCTCGACTTGGACTTCCATTTTATAACAAATGATATGCAAATAATATAATCTATTTCCCAGTCTCTGATTATTCCCAGGAACACTCTGATTTCATGTGAAAAACACAACTCCTGGAATAAAAACAGAAAATGCCCAGCTTCCGCCCACCAGGCTGTCTGCTTGGCTGTTGTGTTCCTGTCCTTGGCAAATGCTCATCATTTTATTATAATACCACTTTGTATTGTGCAATTTAAACACATAGGACGAATTCAGGTGAAGTGGCATTTTTTCGGATTAACTCCCCTTTTACCTGGCAGCTTTAGTCTCTGTGTTAAGATTATTATTTTGTCTCCATTCTTGTTATTATAGTAAAAACCTAAGGGAAAGGTTGCTAGGGTAGCAAGTTGGAGGCCAAATCAGTACTTATCAAGGTTTATCATAATGTTTTTGCTTTTATATTGTTTCTAATTATAAATGAAGTCCAGGATCCTTCCTACCTTGTTAGCCACTTTCTCAACCTCTACTACCACCTTCAATGATTTGTGCACAAATATTCCCAACGTCCTTTGTTCCTACATCACCTTCAGAATTGTATCCTTCATTTTAGATTGCCTCTCCTCATTCTTCTTTCCAAAATGTATCACTTCACTTTCTCTACATTAAATATCATCTGTTACATCCCACGCGCCTACCAATGCTCTCTTGAAGTCTACTGCCATCCTCCTCACAGTTCACAGTACTTTCAAGCTTTGGGTAATCTGCAGATCTCAAAATTGTGCCCCACAAGCCAAGGTTTATGTTATAAATATGGCTCAAAATCCTAGTACTGATCCCTAGAGTATCCTCATTGAGTACCTTCCTCAAATCAAAAAACAACTATTCACTGCTCTGCTGCTTTCTGGTGTTTAATGAACTTCGTATCCTTGCTGCCTCTGTCCCTTATATTCCATGAGCTTTAACTTTACTGATACTAATCCAAATACCTCTTAGAAGCCCATGTACACCACATAAACCATAGGAACGTAAGAGATGGGATCAGATGTAGACCATTGGGTTCCTTGAACCTTCTTCATTTAACACGATCATAGCTGATCTAATGTGGCATGAATTCCACTTTCCTGTCTGCACCCCATGTTCTTTGACTCCCTTGCAGATCAAAAATCTAACTCAGTCTTGAATATATTCATGGCTGAGCCTCTCAACTGCTTCCAGTGTGATTAAATCCCTCATTGAATAAGGACCAGTCCTTCATGTGTCATTTCATCAACACCATTTATAGTTTTAGCAAGATTCCTTACTTTTATGCTCCATCCCCAGTGCAATAAAGGCAAATATTCCTTTTGCCTTCATAATTACTTGCATTATGTGCATGCTAACTTTCTGTGATTCATGTACAAGGAGATCCAGATCCCTCTGTACTACAATATTTTGTAGTCTCTCTCCATACAAGTGGTATTCTGTTTTTCTATTCTTCCTACCAAAGTGGACAATACCATGTTTTCCCACTTTACCAGCTGTCTGATAAATTTTAAGCGCATTCACACAGCCGACCTATTTCCACTTTGTGTCCAGTGCTCAAGTTGCTCTCCTACGTGTCTTTGTAGCCATATAATACACTCATCAACCTTCCAAGTTATCTCATCAAAAACTTCATTCAGGTTAGTTGAGCACAATGGGAAGGATTTTCTGCACCTGTTCACCACAGGCGTCAATTGCGTTAAGTCCTCTAACTCTTGTGAGAGGACCATAATGGAATCTTCCACACCCCCTGCTAGTGACATAATACCGTTCATGCCCAGTGAAGACGTGAACCTGATTACCATCAATTTGAATTAATTTAAATATGCTGAAAAGGGCTTAATGCCGTATCTTCCAGAAGCCCATCATATGGGCCACCCCCTCGCACCTCCCAGGCGTGAATCATTACTGATCCAGCAGTCGATATGACTGGACCATGCGTATGGAGGCCATTATAGCCCCTGGGTGGTCAGAGATATGGCACTGCCCTCAGTACTGCCAACCTGACACTGCTGGGGGCAGGGCAATCGGGGAACCCCTTTGGAGGGGGTGTTAAAATATGTATATTCCTGTCTCCCTGGTGTCGGCTTTGGGGGTACCCCAATGGTGTGCTGGGGAATCCCTCTCTCAACTTTCCAGGCAAGCATTTGCATGGCAATTGTCCAGAAGTGCTAATTTCTAGTGGACAATTGCCCTGCACTGTGAACCATCAGACAAAGCGATTCAAATTGCTAACTTCCGAAGGTTCCACCCAGGTTATGCTAATGGTTATGCAGAAAAAGGTAGAATAACTAAAACCCCTTCTAACTTCTGTATAACTATTTTAAATACGCAGGCTGATCCTCGCATGGACTCCTCTCAAGCCCCTGACCCCGTAGGGGACTCCCATGCCCCATCCCACAAGTAACCTCCCCCCCCCCCCCCGACACACAATGGGATACCTCCCGCCCAACCACCAGGCCCGACTCTCATCCCAGCCGACCACCCCCAACCCACCCGGCTGGACTCCCTACCCAACTGACCTGACCCCTCCGACCCAGCTGGATCTCTTCCCGCCATCCCCCTCAACCTGTGTCCTCCAACCTTGTTGGACCCCCACCCTGAGCTGATTGGACGCCCTCCCAAGTTTAGCTAACAGTCTTTTGTGAGAAATTATATCAAGCATCTTCTGGAAGTCGATATGAATAAAATACATAAAATTTCCCATCCGCTGCTTTAGTCATGCCTTCAAATAGCTGATCAGGTTTGTCAGGCATGATGTACTACAAACTATGGTAGCTCCCTCTCAGCAGCTACCATTTAAGCCAGCCTTGCACTTGATTATAGACTTGAATAATTTCCTGTTAACAGATGTTAGGCTAATTGATCTATAATTTCCTGGTTCGCCTCCAACACCTTTTTTAAGTTGAAAAGTGACATGTGCAATTTCTCAAATGAAGTAAACCATTCCCGCATCGAGAACTCAGGAAAATTATAGTTGAGGGCATCTGCAAAGTTCTCACTTCCTCCCTTTTAAATCTGGTCCTTGGAGTTTGTCATGCCATTATTTTCTTAATTATCATTATTTTGTGCATGTTAATTTTTGACTGCCCATGTGCTTGATTCAATATTAGCTTCCTTTAGATTTCTGGCAGGGTGACGGTTTTATCTACTGTAAATCCTGATGTAACGTTATTATTCAACATGTCCACCATTTCCTTATTTTCATTGACAGTTTTGCTTTGACTGATTTACAGGGACAACATTTCTCTTGACCGCCCTCTTTTCCTAATAGATATGTAAAAAACATTGTTCAATTTGATATGCATGGCAAGTTTCTATTCATGCCCTCCTTTTTGGTAGGTCTTATTATCTGTTTTGTCAGCCTTTTTCCTGCTCTTTGTATCTTTCCCATGGACCAGAATCTGTGCTTTTATTTGCATTTTAATATTTTTTCTTCTTTTAGTTTCATGTTGTTACTTACCACTTTAGTCATCCAGTGGTGTTCTTCTGGGCAAACAGAGCTCTTGTCCCTTATGAATAAAATCCAGCTTTGTATCACAACTTATGATATTTTTTAAACAACTCTCACTGGTCTGCAGTCTCTATCTCATCACTTTGTCTTAGCTACTAAGATTCTATATTTAGGTATTTCATGTTTCTCCCTTTCAGACTGCATCATATTGCAGATAGATGGTCATGTGTTGTGAGGCTTACTACTAAAACTAATAAGATATGCTCCTTTGTTGATTCTAGGACATATTGTTGCAGAAAACTAACCTCAGTATACTTGAAAACCTGGACCTCTGCCATATGCTTCTCTGCTTGTCCCATTCTATACAAAAGTTAAAATGCCTCATTGGAAAATTTTCGCCTTTGCTATATGCTGGTCTAATTTCTGTATTTATGAAATCTACCACTTCACATCTGCTACACAATGCCAACTGCATTCTTAAATAATTTGCTGTTTCGTAATTCCACTTTTGTCCGCTTACCTCCAAATAGATCGTCTATTACCATTCATCACTAAAACTACTGAAAAAAAAATCACGAAGGCCATTTCTCCTCCCTACCTTTTCTGTAGGCCGTACAACGTAGTATATTTAGTTCCTAGACCTGACAACCGTTCAGGCACTTCCCAGTAATGGCTACCATGACATACCCTCTTCAGTTGAATTTGTGTCTGAAATTCATTCTGTTTGTTCTTGATACTCTATACGCTTTCTATAAAGAGCACACATTTGAGCCAAACATTGCTCTTGCAAAGCTGCTGGTGGTGAGCTACCCTCTCGAACATTTGCTAGCCTAGCAGTATAGGTACACCCACAGTGTTGCTAGGGAGAGAGTTCCAGGAATTTGACCCAGCAACAGCAAAGGGATGACGATGTGGTTTCAAGTTGGGATGGTGTTTGGCTTGGAGGGGAACTTGTCGGTCCTGGTGCTCTTGGCATTTTCGGCCGTTGATCCTTCTACGTGGTAGAGGTCAGGGTTTGGAAGGTGCTGTTGAAGGAACCTTGGTGAGTGCTGCAGTATAACGTGTAGCTGGTACACACTGCTACCACTATATGTCAGTGGTGGAGGGAGGGAATGTTTACAGTGATGGATGGGGTGCAAATCAAGTAGGCTGATTTGTCCTGCATGGTGTTGAGCTTCTTGAGTGTTATTGGACCTGTTATCTAGGCAAGGGAGAGAATTCCATCACACTCCTGACTTGTGCCTTGTAGATGGTGGACAGATTTTGGGGAGTCAGGAGGTGAGTTACTCGCTACAGAATTCTCCGTCTCTGAGTTGCTCTTTATAAGGCTGGTCCAATTAAATTTCTGGTCAGTGATCACCCCCAGGATGTTAATAGTGTGGGATTCAGCAAGGTATTGCCATCAAATGTCAGGGTGCGTTGGTTAGATTCTCTTCTTGGGGATGGCCATTGCTTCGCACTTGTGTGGCGCAAATGTCATTTTCCACTTGTCGTCTCAAGTCTGAATAGTGTCCAGGTCTTGCTGCTGGTCAAGGACTGCTTCCATATCCGAGGAGTCATGAATGGTACTGAACATTGTGCAATCATCAGCGAACATCCCACTTCTGACCTTATGATAGATGTAACGTGATGAAGCAGATGAAGATTGTTGGACCTAGAACATTACCTTGAGGAACTCCTCTGGTGATGTCCTAGGACTGAGATGTTTGAACTCCAACAACCACAGCCATCTTCCTTTGTGCCAGGTATGACTCCAACCAAAAGTTTCCCCCCTGATTCCCATTGACTCCAGTTATGCTAGGGCTCCTTGATGCTACACTCAACCAAATGCTGCCTTGATATCAAGGTAATCACTCTCACCTCACCTCAGTTCTTTTGTCCATGTTTGCACCAAGACAGTAATGAAGTCAGGGGCTGAGTGGCCTGACAGAACCCTAACTAAGCATCAGTGAGCAGGTTATTGCTGTCTATATAGTCTGCTTGATGGCATGTTGCATCAATTTATTAATGATTGAGAGTACACTCTTGGGGCAGAAATTGGCCAGTATTGATTTGTCCTGCTTTTTGTCGATATGGTATAACTGGGAAAATTTCCACATTTCCAGGTAAATGCCAGTGCTGCAGCTGAACTGGAAAAGCTTGGTAAGTACATGGCTAGTTCTGGAGCACAAGTCTTTAGTACTATTACCGGAATGTTGTCAGGGCTGATTGCCTTTGCAGTATCTTGTGCCTTTATCCATTTCTTGAAGATATGTGGAATTAATCAAATTGGCTGAAGACTGGGCACCTGTGATGAGGAGGAGGATGCAATGGAATATACACTTGACACTTTTGTTTTAAATTATTATTAATGTTATTTTTTTCATCTGAGACCACAACTCCCCACCGCTGAACAGTTCAACGTTGTTGTGACTTTCCTTCTTTCCTATTTATGCTTTTAGTCTGCCAGCTTTGTCTACCTACCAGCTCTATCTGTCCTTTCTTCCTTCTGTTAAATTTTAGTCCCAACCAGTTGAGGTGGATCTCATTCCAACAATACAGTTCCTCAATACTGGTCCCATTTGTTCCTCCTCCAGCATCATGTTCACATGCCGTGGGCGGCATGGCAGCACAGTGGTTAGCACTGTTGCTTCACAGCGCCAGGGACCCGGGTTCAATTCTCGGCTTGGGTCACTGTCTGTGTGGAGTCCGCACATTCTCCCCGTGTCTGCATGGGGTTCCTCTGGGCACTCCAGTTTCCTCCCACAAAGTCCCAAAAGTCGTGCTTGTTAGGTGAATTGGACATTCTGAATTCTCCCCATGTACCCGAACAGGCGCCGGAGTGTGGCGACTAGGGGATTTTCACAGTAACTTCATTGCAGTGTTAATGTCAGCCTACTTGTGACAATAATAAAGATTATTAGTACTAATATGGGGTTGGGTTTTCCTTTTGGGAGACTAAGTCAAAATTAGTCTCCCCCCACCACCCACTTCATCCGGCTCGAGCGCCCCGGACTGCCCCCCCAGCCCCAAATAAAGACCCCCTGCCCGCGGATCGTCCCTCCCCCGACTGCGGCGGTGCTGGACTGAGTCCGCAGCCGCCACACTGAGTTCCCGACGGCTGAGACCACATGTGTCCCACGCTGTCGGGAACTTGGCCGATCGGGGACGGAGCATCGCGGGGCGAGCCGTGGATATGGCTTGCGCTGTACTCCTAGAATAAGCCGCTTTTCAAGGGCGGAGCATCGCGAAAGCGGTGATGCCCCGATTCTGTTGTCATCGGGGATTCTCTGCCCGAGCCAAATGCGATTTCGGCATCGGGGATCGGAGAATCCAGCCCATGGTGCATGCCCCCAATTTATGTGGTAATAATCCCAATATTGAAACCCTTTTGTTTAATTCAATTCTTAGTTCATGCTACTTTCCAAACTGGACATACTGGGCAGGATTTACCGGCTGTTATCGCCGGCAGGAAATTCCAGTCCCACGCCGATGCATGGGGTTCCCCGGCGACGAGGGTGGTGGGAAATCCCATTGACAACGGCGGGACCGATAGATCCTGCTGGCGGGCCGCCTCCGCCGCTGAAAACCATGTGGCGGGGTGGTGGTAAACCCCGCTCCATATATATTCTTTCCTGTGTTATTAGTATCAACATGGACCACATTGACGAAATTCAACTCCTTTCACTCAAATGTACTTTCACATCTGTTCGAGAGGCCTTCACGCACATACCAGGCAGGCGACATGCCACTTGTGTCTGCTTTAGAGGATATTATCTGTCCCTCTAACTATCGAATCCCCTGTAGTTACTGTCATAATATACACCAGTATCTCATGGTGCAGACACACACACTGATGGACACACAGCGGGACCAATCAACACACACAAGACCACAGCCAATCACCAGTTAGAGCACACTCACTATAAAGACAGAGGGCATCACTTTTCCCGCTCTTTTGGGATGCAGCCTCTCAGAAGGACAGAGCTTACAACTTATAACACAGATCTTCAGCATGTGCTGAGTGCATAGACTGGTTAGGTCAGGCATAGGTCTTTAGTTTAATCTAACGTCGTGTTAACCCACAGTGAAAGTATGTTCAACAGTTTCTAGCTTAATAAAATAGTGTTGTACGATTTTAAGTGTTGGTAGCCTGTATGTGTTCCACAGATCCAGAGCACCCAACACATCAGTTACCACATTGTTTCTACTCCCCCCTCCGAGTTGCCAGTATACCAATATTCTGGCTGTCCTGACGGTCTTTATCCATATTCTCACAGGTAACAATCGTAATGTACCGTTGAGTCAGTTCCATTTTCATCTCACCTGGATTCTCTTCCTCTGCTTATTATCAGCCAGCCCAATCCTGTTCTGAATTCACACATTGGTTACAGAGTGCAACCAAATTCTAGTGCAAAATGTCTGCGTACTGCTTCTCTTTTCCTACTACGACTTTGTTTGTGTTTCCAACTTTCATTGCACCTCAGTGACACTGAGCCAGGGTGATTTCAGATAGGAGGCATTGACTGTAGATGAATCACTTGGGACTGCCTGTCCACAATAAACTCCTATGCACTGCAGTTAAGACACAACCTGCTCTGCCAGATCTACATTTTTGTCGGAAAGCTTTTTGCTCTTATTCTACATGGTAACTTGCACTAAGCAATGAAACACTGAACAAACTTTAAATACGTACTGCTTTCTGCTTACATGGGTCACAAGAAACATTGGCGGTAAAAAGCAGCACCTGTTTCCCCCTCTGCACCAAATTGCATTCTGTTGAGGGTGCACTCTGTTACGCGACCACCTTATGCAATAGCAGATACTGTGTATTTTTGGTGCTTTATTTGAGTCACACCCAGGCTACAGCTGCTGACTTGGCTTCCTGCTCACAATAATTAGCACCTATTCAGGCAATCACAGTGACTGGTTCATGTGACATCAATAACCTGCTTGAGCTTCACTGAAAAATTCCGCCAGGTCGGACAGCCAGTCTGCAATGAATGTCCGGGAATCTGCGGTACATTGTTGTATTTTTGCTGAGGAGGTTTTTGATCTGAATATATCTCGGATAGTTTCCCCTCGGGAGCTGGAACTGCTCCATGAGTTTCCCCAGCATTGGGGACAGAGAACTGATGTGTTGGGTGTTCTAGATCACATACAGGTCACCAACACTTGAAGTAGTGCAACACTATTTTATTAAAAGGTTAACTATTTAAACATACTTGAACTGTGAGTAAATACGATACCAGCTTTAACTAAAGACCTTTGCCTTGTCCTAACCAGTTGATGCACTCAGCACATGGTGAATGCCTGTGTTGCAGGCTGTGAGCCCTGTGCTCCTAGCTAGCTGCTACTCGATTGAGCGGGAACTCTGATTCTATAGTACGTGTGCTCTCACTGGTGATTGGCTGCGGTGTTGTGTGTTTGATTGCTCCCACTGTGTGTCCATCAGTGTGTGTCTGCACCATGATATACTGGTGTATATTATGACAGGAACCCCTTACGAGTGAGTCTGCGAACATGTCACACAGCTGCAGGACCAGTACTGGCGTGAATCTTTGATTTGATTTATTGTCACATGTACCGAAGTACAGTGAAAAGTATTTTTATGCGGCCAAGGGAACGTACACAGTACGTACATAGTAGGCAAAAGAATAATCAACAGAGAATATTGACAAATGGTACATCAACAAATAGTGATTGGTTACAGTGCAGAACAAGGGGCCAAACAAAGCAAATAAATGAGCAAGAGCAGCATAGGACGTTGTGAACAGGGAACAGATCACTCCGAGGGAGAGTCGTTGAAGAGTCTTGTAGTTGTGGGGAAGAAGCTGTTCCTATGTATGGATGTGCGGGTCTTCAGTCATCTGTATCTTCTGTGTGACGGAAGGATCTGGAAGAAGACAATGCCTGGGTGGGAGGGGTCTCTGATAATGCTGTCTGCCTTCCTGAGGCAGAGGCAGGTGTAGACAGAATCAATGTGGGGGTGGCAAGTTTGTGTGATGCGTTGGGCTGAGTTCACCACACTCTGCAGTTTCTTGCGATCTTGGACCGAGCAGTTGCCATACCAAGCTGTGATGCAGCCGGATAGGATGCTCTCTATGGCACATCTGTAGATGTTTGTGAGAGTCGATGCTGACATGCCAGATTTCTTTAGCATCCGTAGGAAGTCGAGACGTTGTTGGGCTTTCTTGACTGTTGCACCAACGTGAGTGGACCAGGATAGACTGTTGGTGATGGTGACTCCCAGGAACTTAAAGCTATCGACCATCTCCACTTCAGAGCCATTGATGCAGACGGGAGTGTGTGTCGTGCTACGCTTCCTGAAGTCGATGATCAGTTCCTTGGTCTTTCCGGCATTTAGAGAGAGGTTATTTTCGGTACACCATGCGACCAGTGATCTATCTCCCTTCTGTAGTCTGATTCGTTGTTGTTTGACATACGATCCACCACAGTTGTATCATCCTCAAACGTATAGATTGAATTGGAGTTAAATCTTGCCACACAGTTGTATGCGTATAGGGAATACAGTAGAGGACTGAGCACACATCCTTGCAGGGCCCCGGTGTTGAGGACTATTGTGGAGGAGGTGCTGTTGCCTATCCTGACAGATTGCAGTCTGTTGTAGAAATCCGTCAGAAATTCACCTAGCTCCGGTGTGAGTTAACACTCTACATGACCTCTCCCAGTTCTAGTGGAGCTTCCAGGCCCTGACTCCTATCTTCCCCCACAATTGGCCTGTCCAGTCCGTCAAGGAACTGTTTCATCTACGAGGCTCGGAGGTGTAGCGCCCTCGGTAGAAGGTTGCAAAAGCTTTGTTGATCTGTTCCGGCTCTGCGACTTGCTTGCCGAACCTATCTTTGATCTGAGCTATTTCCCTCATGGTTGCTGGCTTCCTCAATTGGTGAACCAGTAGGCGGCTGGCTTTCTCTCCATGCTCATAAACGTCCCCATGTCTGACGGAGTTGGTGCACTGCTTTCCGAGTGGAGAACAGGTCAAAGTCCATTTGTAATTTTTTCCTCTCCACAATAGTTCCATGGTTGGGCTGTAGTGTACTGTCAGTCCCGTCTCCCCCACCATCCCCCCCGGTCTGTAGCCTCCTTGTCGCTGTGAAGGCTATCCTCTTGTTTAGTAGTATGGCTACCCCCCTCGCCCTCGTCCCGTAACACGATCGGTATGTCTGACCCACCCAGCTCTTTCTTACCCACAGTTCATCCTTCTCCCTCAGGTGTGTGTCCTGGAGGTAGATAACATCGGTTCTCAGACTTTTCAGATGAAGAACCCTGGATCTGGAACTCCGGCCATTAAGTATGGTGACGTTCCAGGTTACTATCCTGATGGTGGGCTTCTGTCCCCCTCCTGCTTGGCCGTCCATACTTACCTTGTGAATGCGCCCCTCCTCTTTGGGGTTTCCCTTTGTTTTGGGGCCATCCAAGATGGTCGTGGTCACCCTATTCACCATGTGGCTGTGCCCCTGCGCTCCGGGATTTCTCTTTGTCCACGGGCATCTAAAATGGCCACCGTTGCCATTTGTTCCATGTGGATATGTCCCAACACTCTGGGATTTCCCTGAGTTTGGGTGTCTGCCAAGATGGTCATTCTTGGCATTGTTGTTTTCACTGCCGCCACGTGCGACCTGTCGTAGGCAACCTTCTACCCACCCCCCTCCCTCCTACCCCCCGATTCCTCCTCTTGCACCTGTCTACCCCTTTTGTCTCTCCCCCCCCCCCCCCCCCCCCCCCCCCACCTCCTATCAGGCATTCCCTCCCTGTTGGGAGCTGTGCCTCACTGCGCCGGCTTGCTCGGGAGTGTGCGAGTATGGTGCAACCCACCCCCCGCCCCGGGAGCAATCCTAATCCTCCCCACCCATTGTGTTCTTCCCTTGCACCCCCCCACCCCCACCCCACCCCCCACCTCTTCCCTCGCGTGTCTCTGCAACTTGTCGCTCTCATCCCCTCCTTCCTGGGACTCAAAGTTAGGTCGATAGCGAGGCAGCTGTGTCCCACGCAATTGTCCTTTTCTGTACAAAGAGTTTGTTCCTACTGTTGCTGCTGCCTTCCCAGCTCATTTCTGCACATGAACCCATCCGCCTAGGCTGGTGGGGTGAAGTAGCAGGACCATGTCTGCCTTGCCCAGTTCAGGATCTTCTCCCAATTCTTGGACCGGTGAAGTTTCACTATGATGGTCTTTGGTTGTTCTCTCGCTTTAGGCTTTGGCCTGAGTAACCTGTGTGCTCTGTCTATTTCTGGGGGTTTGGGAAACCTTTCTCACCTGACCAGCTTACCCAGCATCTGGGCCACATATTCCATGGGGTACCTTCCCTCGAGTCCTTCCGGCAGACCTAC
This sequence comes from Scyliorhinus torazame, assembly GCF_047496885.1. Classification (NCBI taxonomy): domain Eukaryota; kingdom Metazoa; phylum Chordata; class Chondrichthyes; order Carcharhiniformes; family Scyliorhinidae; genus Scyliorhinus; species Scyliorhinus torazame. The sequence continues at coordinate 149,776,501 of NC_092712.1, forward strand.
AGCAGGCCTACGATGTGGAGGTTTTGGCGGCATGACCAGTTCTCCTGGTCCCCCTTCAGTGTCCCTTGCGTCACTGTCAAACTTGCCATTTCTGTCTCCAAGGAGGTGTTTAGGTTGGTCGTCGCTTTCTCCAGGTCTCGGATTGTCGCCTCCTCTGCCTCCAATCATTTCTAGCGCCACCTTGAAGGGGGCCAGGTTTCAACAGGTTTAGTAGTCTATATTCATGCTAAAAGTGTTGATTTTCTGAGTTCCCAGAGGAGAGCCACCTTTCTTGCATCCGCTCAGCGCATCCCCGTCAGTGGAAGCCCCAAAGCACACTTTGAAACAAAGCTTCTTTCCACAATGAATCCAGTCCAGGATTTTACACCACTCTCTTTCGAATTGCTCCGTCTTGTCTGCTGTACAAACTGTTCCTAATTGCTTTACTTTTCAATTCTCAGCCTATTAAAATGGCGTCAAACTTTTGATTTACCTTTAAAGTCTGTTTTCCCACTTTAAATCTGGTTACTGCAATTGTCTTTTTAACTCAGAACTGTTTGTTTAATCTTGAATGATACTTTGGTCTCTGTTTTCTTGACTTCAGCCGTCTAAAGGCATTCTCTCTGTTCCAGTTCCCTGGTTATTTGGATTGTATCTTGTTCCTTAGAAAGGCTCTCTCTTTGTCATTCCCTTTTCCTGTCCAGCTTCTCCGAGCAGAGTTGAGAACTGTTTGCTCTCCGGTGTCCTGGTTCCAACAGCAATATATCCAGATAAAACTAAAAATTAAAAGATTTTCTACCTTACAAGGCTCCCAGTGGCTAAGCAACCACTGCTAGTTTATTTATCCTTCACGCCGTAACCCCCTTGAAACACAATAGAAACCCAGTTGGAATTAAAGCCAGCCCCCACATATACACCTTTGTCCAGCAAGGATTTAACGATAGGTTTTACCCTTCCTTCCACAAAAGCATTAAATTAAACACTCTTCAAACGATAGCTTATTTCTACTGTTTAGCAATCCAAATATAAATCATTTAAAACTAACTTTGTTTTCCTTACACTTTGCATAGGTATCAATTATTAAATTCCTTGTTTTGAAACATAACTTGTATCAATGCAGAAGTACTGAGTGGTGGGGGGGAGGTGGTGGGGGGGGGAGGTGGTGGGGGGGGGGGGGGGGGGTAGCTGCACTGAATGTAGTACAAGGGATTACCAGAATGGACATGCTAATCTTTGGGGTGTATGATAAGAACATAAGAACTAGGAGCAGGAGTAGGCCATCTGGCCCCTCGAGCCTGCTCCACCATTCAATGAGATCATGGCTGATCTTTTGTGGACTCAGCTCCACTTTCCTGCCCGAACACCATAACCCTTAATCCCTTTATTCTTCAAAAAGCTATCTATCTTTATCTTAAAAACATTTAATGAAGGAGCCTCTACTGCTTCACTGGGCAAGGAATTCCATAGATTCACAACCCTTTGGGTGAAGAAGTTCCTCCTAAACTCAGTCCTAAATCTACTTCCGCTTATTTTGAGGCTATGCCCCCTAGTTCTGCTTTCACCCGCCAGTGGAAACAACCTGCCCGCATCTATCCTATCTATTCCCTTCATAATTTTATATGTTTCTATAAGATCCCCCTCATCCTTCTAAATTCCAACGAGTACAGTCCCAGTCTACTCAACCTCTCCTCGTAATCCACCCCCTTCAGCTCTGGGATTAACCTAGTGAATCTCCTCTGCACACCCTCCAGTGCCAGTACGTCCTTTCTCAAGTAAGGAGACCAAAACTGAACACAATACTCCAGGTGTGGCTTCACTAACACCTTATACAATGATGTGGAGATGCCGGCGTTGGACTGAGGTGAGCACAGTAAGAAATTTTACAACACCAGTTTAAAGTCCAACAGGTTTGTTTCGATGTCACTAGCTTTCGGAGCGCTGCTCCTTCCTCAGGTGAATGAAGAGGTATGTTCCAGAAACATACATATAGACAGATTCAAAGATGCCAGACAATGCTTGGAATGCGAGAATTAGCAGGTGATTAAATCTTTACAGATCCAGAGATGGGGTAACCCCAGGTTAAAGAGGTGTGAATTGTGTCAAGCCAGGACAGTTGGTAGGATTTCGCAGGCCAGATGGTGGGGGATGAATGTAATGCGACATGAATCCCAGGTCCCGGTTGAGGCCGCACTCATGTGTGCGGAACTTGGCTATAAGCTTCTGCTCGGCGATTCTGTGTTGTCGCGCGTCCTGAAGGCCGCCTTGGAGAACACTTACCCGGAGATCAGAGGCTGAATGCCCTTGACTGCTGAAGTGTTCCCCGACTGGAAGGGAACATTCCTGCCTGGTGATTGTCGCACGATGCATTGTCTGGCATCTTTGAATCTGTCTATATATATGTTTCTGGAACATACCTCTTCATTCACCTGAGGAAGGAGCAGCGCTCCGAAAGCTAGTGACATCCAAACAAACCTGTTGGACTTTAACCTGGTGTTGTAAAATTTCTTACCTTATACAATTGCAGCATAACCTCCCTAGTCTTAAACTCCGTCCCTCTAGCAATGAAGGACAAAATTCCATTCGCCTTCTTAATCACCTGTTGCACCTGTAAACCAACTTTTTGCGACTCATGCACTAGCACACCCAGGTCTCTCTGCACAGCAGCATGTTTTAATATTTTATCATTTAAATAATAATCCCTTTTGCTGTTATTCCTACCAAAATGGATAACCTCACATTTGTCAACATTGTATTCCATCTGTCAGACCCTAGCCCATTCACTTAGCCTCCCAATCCAAATCCCTCTGCAGACTTCCAGTATCCTCTGCACGTTTTGCTTTACCACTTATCTTAGTGTCGTCTGCAAACTTGGACACATTGCCCTTGGTCCCCAACTCCAAATCATCTATGTAAATTGTGAACAGTTGTGGGCCCAACATTGATCCCTGAGGGACACCACCAGTTACTGATTGCCAACCAGAGAAACACCCATTAATCCCCACTCTTTGTTTTCTATTAAGTAACCAATCCTCTATCCATGCTACCTTTCCCTTAATGCCATGCATCTTTATCTTATGCAGTGACCTTTTGTGTGGCACCTTGTCAAAGGCTTTCTGGAAATCCAGATCCATTGGCTCCCCGTTATCTACCGCACTGGTAATGTCCTCAAAAAATTCCACTAAATTAGTTAGGCACGACCTGCCCTTTATGAACCCATGCTGTGTCGGCCCAATGGGACAATTTCCATCCAGATGCCTCGCTATTTCTTCCTTGATGATAGATTCCAGCATCTTCCCTACTACCGAAGTTAAGCTCACTGGCCTATAATTACCTGCTTTCTGCCTACCTCCTTTTTTAAACAGTGGTGTCACGTTTGCTAATTTCCAATCCGCCGGGAACACCCCAGAGTCTAGTGAATTTTGGTAAATTATCACTAGTGCATTTGCAATTTTCCTAGCCATCAGGTCCAGGAGACTTTTCTACCTTTAGCCCCATTAGCTTGCCCATCACTACCTCCTTGGTGATAACAATCCTGTCAAGGTCCTCACCTGTCATAGCCTCATTTCCATCAGTCACTGGCATGTTATTTGTGTCTTCCACTGTGAAGACCGACCCAAAAAACCTGTTCAGTTCCTCAGCCATTTCCTCATCTCCCATTATTAAATCTCCCTTCTCACCCTCTAAAGGACCAATATTTAGCCTTAGCCATCCTTAGCCACTCTTTTTTGTTTTATATATTTGTAGAAACTTTTACTATCTGTTTTTATATTCTGAGCAAGTTTACTCTCATAATCTATCTTACTCTTCTTTATAGCATTTTTAGTAGCTTTGTGTTGCCCCCTAAAGATTTCCCAGTTCTCTAGTCTCCCACTGATCTTTGCTACTTTGTATGTTTTTTCCTTCAATTTGATACTCTCCCTTATTTCCTTAGATATCCACGGTCGATTTTCCCTCTTTCTACCGTCCTTCCTTTTTGTTGGTATAAACCTTTGCTGAGCACTGTGAAAAATCACTTGGAAGGTTCTCCACTGGTCCTCAACTGTTTCACCATAAAGTCTTTGCTCCCAGTCTACCTTAGCTAGTTCTTCTCTCATCCCATTGTAATCTCCTTTGTTTAAGCACAAAACACTAGTGCTTGATTTTACCTTCTCACCCTCCATCTGTATTTTAAGTTCCACCATATTGTGGTCGCTCCTTCCGAGAGGATCCCTAACTATGAGATCCTGAATCAATCCTGTCTCATTACACAGGACCAGATCTAGGTCCGCTTGTTCCCTCGTAGGTTCCATTACATACTGTTCTAGGAAACTATCGCGGATACATTCTATAAACTCCTCCTCAAGGTTGCCTTGACCCACCTGGTTAAACCAATTGACATGTAGATTAAAATCCCCCATGATAACTGCTGTACCATTTCTACATGCATCAGTTATTTCTTTGTTTATTGCCTGCCCCACCATAATGTTACTATTTGGTGGCCTATAGACTACTCCTATCAGTGACTTTTTCGCCTTACTATTTCTGATTTCCACCCAAATGGATTCAACCTTATCCTCCATAGCACCGATGTCATCCCTTACTGTTGCACGGATGTCATCCTTAAATAACAGAGCTACACCACCTCCCTTCCCATCCACTCTGTCCTTCCGAATAGTTTGATAGCCTCGGATATTTAACTCCCAGTCGTGACCATCCTTTAACCATGTTTCAGTAATGGCCACTAAATCATAGTCATTCACGATTTGTGCCATCAACTCATTTACCTTATTCCGAATGCTACGAGCATTCAGGTAAAGTACACTTATGTTGGCTTTTTTACCTCTGTTCTGAATCTTAACACCTCGATCAGTAACCTCTCCTAAGTTATATTTCCTCTTAACCTTTCTCCTAATTTTCCTTGTCGTTGAATCCATATAAGAACATAAGAACTCGGAGCAGGAGTAGGCCATCTGGCCCCTCGAGCCTGCTCCGCCATTCAATGAGATCATGGCTGATCTTTGTGGACTCAACTCCACTCTCCGGCCCGTACACCATATCCCCAAATCCCTTTATTCTTCAGAAAGGTATCTATCTTTTTCTTAAAAACGTTTAAAGAAGGAGCCTCAACTGCTTCACTGGGCAAGGAATTCCAGAGATTCACAACCCTTTGGGTGAAGAAGTTCCTCCTAAACTCGGTCCTAAATCTACTTCCCCTTATTTTGAGGCTATGCCCCCTAGTTCTGCTTTCCCCGACCAGTGGAAACAACCTGCCCGCATCTATCCTATCTATGCCCTTCATAATTTTATATGTTTCAATAAGATCCCCCCGCATCCTTCTAAACTCCAATGAGTACAGTCCCAGTCTACTCAACCTCTCGTCATAATCTAATCCCCTCAACTCTGGGATCAACCTAGTGAATCTCCTCTGCACTCCCTCCAGTGCCAATATGTCCTTTCTCAGGTAAGGACACCAAAACTGAACACAATACTCCAGATGTGGCCTCACCAACACCTTATACAATTGCAGCATAACCTCTTAGCATATCTTCATGTAACAACCAATGATCGGGCAGCATGGTAGCATAGTGGTTAACACTGTTGCTTCACAGCACCAGGGACCCGCGTTCGATTCCCACCTTGGGTCACTGTCTCTGCGGAGTCTGCATGTTCTCCCTGTGACTGCGTGGGTTTCCTCCGGGTGCTCCGGTTTCCTCCCACAAGTCCCGAAAGACGTGCTTGTTAGGTAATTTGGACATTCTAAATTCTCCCTCTGTGTATCCGAACAGGGGCCAGAGTGTGGCGACTCGGGGCTTTTCACAGTAACTTAATTGTGGTATTAATGTAAGCCTACTTGTGGCAATAATAAAGATTATTATAAATTATCATTATTACGTGACACCGACATCAGACAGTCCGGTACTGTAGGGAGCAGACAGGCAGTCCTGGGTGTCGTGTTAAGCACACTGAGATAACACGGGCTGGAACTGGATGCAGCTATAACTGAAAGATACTCCAGACCGTGAAGTTAGTTCAATTTGATTTATTGAACCTGTCACACAGTTAGCTCAGTTCGCTGTGAGTTCGACTCTCTGCTAACCTAAGTGTGATTACTCTGTCTGACTGAACCAGACTAGCTCTTAGCCACGTGCTGTAGGTGTTATGTGATATATGCACCTGACTCACTCTGTAGATGTCTCCAGTGGAAAGAGGCAGAGTGTGAGTGCCTCGTGCCTTTTATAGTGGGAAACCACCCCCAAGTGTTCTGCCTGAAGATTGGTTATATCCTGTTCTCTGTGTTCATTAGATGCCTGTCTGTATCTCATTATGTGCATGTCTGCATATCATGACACTGGGAGATGCACTTCCCTTCTAACATGCTGAGCCATAACTTCCTGGCTTCCCAGCGTCAGATTTTGGATATACCCCAAAGATGTGCTAGAAATCCCCCTCTTGAGGTTCCTGTGTAATGGTTAACCCAGCAATTGTCCAGAAGGGCTAACTCCCCTGGACAATTGTGCTGGGGGAAACCATCCGACAGATGCAATTTAAACTGCTAACTTTGGATGGTTCTGCCAGTTTTTAACCATGATAGTTACTCTGAAACAGTTAGAAGGAATAAAATCACTTCCAACTTAAGAATAACTATTTTAAACATCCAGACTGAACCACTCATGGTGCAACCCCCACCCGCGCAGGATTCCCCAACCCCCTCCAACTGGCCTCCCCTCCCCGATCTGAGTGATTTCACCCCCCCCCCCCCCCCCCCTCCCCCGACCCAGTTCCACAGCCACATCTCCCCGATGTCTGACTACTTCCCCTGATTTCCAAACCATCCCCCATGCCTGGATCTCCCCACCCACAAATCTCGTTTCCGTAGAATCTTATCGTCTCCCTTACAAATGGGACATTTCATCTCATTTGCTTTATGCAGCTAGTGCTGTAAAAAAGGTGTGTGTCCTCCTTTGCATTGCTCCTTTTGCACTTTGCTGCTGGAGCTGTGGATGCTCTTCGCTTCTTCAATCTCACCTGACCCGGGTCAGGAAAGTCGGGAGAGAAGGGCGCTTTCCATTTTAACCGCAATTAAGTCGCTATGGAGTGGCAATCCACCGCTGATGTACATGAAATGAAATGAAAATCGCTTATTGTCGCAAGTAGGCTTCAAATGAAGTTACTGTGAAAAGCCCCTAGTCGCCACATTCCAGCGCCTGTTCGGGGAGGCTGTTACAGGTTACATCCTGTAAATAGTGTAAACCAACTAGTTTTTAAGGAGGTACCCTGATATGCCTGCAGCTCGTCCTTGGTAGAATCCTGGCTAGCACATTATACAACAGAATTGATCTTGAACAATCCTTCAAATAATTGATAATGTAGACTGTTTGCTGAAGTATGGCCAAGTGTCACGTGTTGCAGTCTGGTTAACTATAATGTAATACCTTGCAAAACGTAGTGACTAATTTTACTGGGGGTTAAACCAGGTCCCTTACTCCCATGGACTAGTACATACCTTTTTTTAACCAGTTCTGATGTAAAGTTGCTGAGTATTGCAAACTGCTGCTTTCCTAATTTCAGTTGTGTAGCTATAAACGATCCCCTCTGAACCCTGAGAGAGTGCATAGAACAGAAATCACCACATTACTGCAAGAGCTTAGTGGCTGCATAAAAGCTCTTTTGTTAAGTGCAGTCATGACAGAATTTGTAATGTTTCATGTCAATTCCAAGTTCCTGCAGATGTGTTGTCCCTGAGCCTGGGTGATAAACCTAAACTCCAAGGACATGAAGATGCACAATGTAGACTCTAACACAAAGCCAAATGAAACCGATGTTAGTGGGGGAAGACATAGGGGAATATCAACACCTGCAAGTTCCCTACCATTCACACCCCCTGCTGACTTAGTACTAAATCACTCTTCCTTCACTTTGGCCAGATCAAAATCTAGGAACTCCCTTCCTAATAGCACTGAGTCTACCTGCAGGGTATGGGGCTGCAATAGTTCAGAAAAATGGCTCATCACCACCTTCTAGAGGATAATTGGATGAGCAAAAAGATCCTGGCCTTGTCAACGTGCTGTCAGCACATGAAAGAATCAGTAAAGTAAATGTGATATTGTGTTTTCCCACCCCCATCAACCTGGCATTGTCTGCCTCCAGTTCATCTGCAGATCCAGTGTATAGTAGTTTGAGCCGTCGTTTTTGAGTAGGCCTTGCGTCTGCAGTAACTTTTCCCTCACTGCCATCGGCATCATTTTATTACGGTGCAATACTTTGGAAACATGGGAGATACATTTGGATGAAATAATTTTTGTCTTCACTTTTGTACTGTTTTGTCACCGTTCCATGTCTCTGATATATATTTATATCCGCTTAGCACAACTATGGTTAGGCATTCTGTTGTTATTCAATCATCTAAGATATTCAGAAATCCAGAAAAGCTTTGATCCCAAACTTCCAGGCTGGAGAGGTTACCCTGTATCTTACGAAGGAAAAATCTGGGAAAAGCTGATAGTTGCAGCAAAAAAAAATTGCAAAGCTCCCTAACAGCTGACAACTTGGAGAACAATGGAGTAACGCAGTAGTCAGAAATAGTTCCAAAGATAGCCTGTAACCAAATACTGAAATATTTTGATTCACCTCTTGCATCATGCAGACATGGGTGGCGTTAAGGCAGCATTTAACCATTCTGCAAACCGTTCAACATTCTACAAGTGCTTCACGTAAAAAAAAAAAGGGACACTAGATAACATCAGGCTGCTTAGTTTTCAAAATTGCCACTGATTTTTACTAAAATAATTTGAGCCTTTTTGTCAGCTGTACTCATAGGCAGAAGATTACCTGAGCCAGAAGATTCAAATTCAGTTCCTTCTCTAGGATGGGCTGGTTATAGGGGGGGTGTCAGTGGAGGGGGGCAGGGGTGGCGTGTGGGAGGCCGGTGATATGGGGTGCAGGTGTTGGAGGACAGCACTGGCCAGGGACCCCAGGTCAGTTGGGCATACCCCCGGGGTTGTCCTCCGAGAAAGCGGGGGACTGGGCCAGAGATGTCAGGGCGCCAATGGAATGGCCTGCCCAGTGAGTGACCCATCACCACTCACCGCCCACCTCAGACCCCATTCCCATCCCTGCCTCCCCTGATGGTCTGTGGGCCTGTGTGATGGACTGGCCAGCACGCAATGCAGGGATCACCCGGGCGAACACGCGCAGGAGCCTGACTCTGCCAAACGATGCGGAGCACAAGAGCTCCTCACACAGTGGGCTGTTATCATCCTCCGTCCCATGGACGAGACCCACTGATATTGCCAAGCCAGGGCCAACACCCGGTGGTGAAGTTTGTGGGGGGTATGGAGTGCAGATAGGGGGTCGATGGGATGGGTGGCCACTTGTGGGCTGAGAGGGGTCAGTGTGTGTGGAGCTGGGGCAGGACGGCTGGTCTGTTGATGGCCAGGCTTAACAAGCGGGATTCGATTACGGTGTCCCATGTGCAGCGGCCCAGACGCACACGTCGTGCGGCCACCTTGCCTGCCCAGGTCCCATGCCCTGTCCATTCTAGCCCTCCTCCATATCCTCCTCGTCAGACGAGTTCATCCTCCTACTGCTCCAGCATGTTGCCTCTCTACTGCGTGATGTTATGGAGGATGCAGCAGGCCACCACGATGTAGGAGACCCTCCTACGGCTATACTGGAGCGCCCCGCCAGAGTGGTCCAGGAACTGCACCTTCAGGACGCCGATGCGCCGTTGTTATAGTGATTCTCCGCATCAGTCTGGGGCTTCTGGACAGGCATCATTAGCCATGACCATAGCAGATAACCCCTGTCACCCAAGAGCCAACCCCTCTCCCGAGGGTGCACCACGAATGTGCCAGGCCAAATATGTTGTGCACGCTGCCCGGGTATCGGGCGCAGGCGTGCACCATGTTCAGCCGGTGGTCACACATCAACTGCACATTCATAGAGTGGAAGCCCTTCCGGTTTATGAAGAGCACCCCTCATGCACTGCTGTTCGTAGGGGGACATGTGTCCCATCGATCACACCCAGACCTGCAGCATGCCTGCATGGCAGTGAATCCCGCTGCCCGGGCAACCTGCCTGGCTCTACCCATGCCAGTGTTACGCTCTGCTGCCCCTGTCTTGCGCCCTTCTGTAGGGTATATTGTGGGTATTCTACTTGAATGGGCCGTATGGCACCCCACCAGCAGGGTGGCACCTGGTTGTGAGGTGGAGGGGCCACTGTGTGCTACCGACCGGTGCCATGCTTTATAGCATGCGAGCGGGCAGTGCCCACGGTTGGGGTTGGGTGAGGAGGGTGGGCACCTGTTGGGACCATGGCTATAGTGTGCCGTGGGTCTCCCCTGTGAAGCATGGGGTGTGGCCCACCTGTCTAGCAGCAGGATGGGTGGGAGGAGGGGCGCAGCAGTCAGGCAGGGCTCGGTGATGGCTAGTGGGCCTGCAGAGTGGGCTAGCTGATAGTGCCACAGGTGGGGCATCTGCCCTGTGAGGGGCCATGTGCCAGGGTGGGTGCCACAGGCCATGGTGCATGCATCCGCTGTTCGGGGTGCACTCTGCACTTCCCCTGCTCCCCCTGCAGTGGACAGTTCGCAGAGTGCGCAGCTAGAGGCTGCCTTGCAAGCCGGGGCAATGGCTGTCCATGCCATGATACCCCAATCCCGGTGGGGACATCCTGCACCCATGACCCATCTCCTGGTTGCACCCCACTACTCCCCCGGCCCTGGCGAATGCCCCCACCCCAAGCCAACAACACAACTGTATGCCCACCGTCACGCCTTTGGAAACTTCTCTTATCTCCTGTCTTTTCTTCAGCAACCATGGCTCCCTGTCCCCGTTTTAAAATACCCCAAGTGAACCATGCTGGCATCACTACCACCTGGCGAAGGTGGAGCATAGATGGATGCTGGAGACTATCTGGTTGGGTCTGTTAATGATCTGTTAATGAGTGCTCCTGTACGTTTTGCATGGCCTTGCCAGAATGGGGAGTAGAGCGCCGTCATATCGGCAAAGTACTCCGTAGGCCTCTGGCCCTCCAGCCCTTCAGGCACACCCACGATCCTCAGGTTACGTTCTCCAGGTCTTCCACCTTGACTCTCAGCCCTCTGTTGATCTTTGCCACCCTTGACAGCTCCTTATCCACCGAGGTGAAGTGGTCACTGTGTCATAACAAGGCCTCCTCCATCCCTTACATTTTCTCCCATCTGTTCCCAGCTTCTTTTGTGCTGAGAAGTTGTGCACGTTTTGGATTGGAGGCAGCCTCCCCCTGTTAAACAAGGAGATGTTTTTTATTAATAAATATTTTATTGAGGTGTATTTGGTATTGTAACAACATCAAAATAAACAATGTACATGAAACTACAAACATAGTGCAAAAGCCGTCTCCCTTCCTTACACGGCCCATCTTTATTAACCCCCGACTCTAAGCTAAACAAACCTCCCCCCCCCCCTTCTGCTGGCGATTAACTTTCCGCTAAGAAGTCGACGAACGGTTGCCACCTCCGGACTAACCCGAACAGTGACCCTCTCAAGGCGAACTTGATTTTCTCCAAACAGAGAAAGCAAGCCATGTCCGATAGTCAGGTCTCCGACTTCGGGGGCTTTGGGTCCCTCCAAGCTAATAGTATCCGTCTCCGGGCTACCAGGGAAGCAAAGGCCAGAGCGTCTGCCTCTATCTCCTCCTGGATTCCCGGGTCTTCCGACACCCTGAAGATCGTCACCTCTGGACTCAGTGCCACCCTTGCTTTAATACCGTGGACATGACATCTGCAAACCCCTGCCAAAATTCCCGAAGCTTCGGACACATCCAGAACATGTGGACATGGTTCGCTGGTCCTCCCGCACATCTTGCACACCTGTCTTCCACACCAAAGAATCTGCTCATCCGGGCCACTGTCATGTGAGCCCGATGAACGGCGTTGAATTGTATCAGGCTGAGCCTGGCACATGTTGCGGACACGTTGACTCTACTCAACGCACCTGCCGATAGACCAACCTCTATCTCTCCTCCCAGCTCCTCCTCCCACTTGCGCTTCAGCTCCTCGGTCTGCGTCTCCTCTGACCTTAGAGGGCAGCACGGTAGCATTGTGGATAGCACAATTGCTTCACAGCTCCAGGGTCTCAGGTTCGATTCCGGCTTGTGTCACTGTCTGTGCGGAGTCTGCACATCCTCCCCGTGTGTGCGTGAGTTTTCTCCGGGTGCTCCGGTTTCCTCCCACAGTCCAAAGATATGCAGGTTAGGTGGATTAGCCATGATAAATTGCCCTTAGTGTCCAAAATTGCCCTTAGTGTTGGGTAGGGTTACTGGGTTATGGGGATAGGGTGGCGGTGTTGACCTTGGGTAGGGTGCTCTTTCCAAGAACAGACTCGATGGGCCAAATGGCCGCCTCCTGCACTGTAAATTCTATGACCCCATAAGTTCCTTGTAAATATCAGAGACGTTCCCTTCTCCTACCCACCCTCTGGAAACTACCCTGTTCTGTGTCCCCCTTAGCGGTAGGAGTGGAAAGGTTGACTCCTGTTTACGTAGGAAGTCGCGCACCTGCAGATACCTGAATTAGTTTCCCCTCGCCAACCCAAACTTCTCCTCCAGCGCCCTCATACTCGGAAAGCCCCCCTCTATAAAGATATCTCCCATCCTCTCAATCCCTGCTCTCCGCCATATCCGGAACCCCCTATCCATACTTCCCGGGGCAAACCGGTGATTATTACAGATTGGGGACCAAGCCGATGCTCCCACATGTCTCCTCCATTGCCCCCAGACTCTCAGGGCCGCCACCACCATGGAGCTGGTGGAGTACCGTGCCGAAGAGTCTTTGTTTTAAGAGCCTGGTTGTTTCTGAACTTCCTCTTTAATTCCACATCATAATGGAAGTGCCTGAGATGGCGTGAGCTGTACCTTCATTTATTGACAACAATTCCTTGATTTGGGTAATATTTACTGGATTTTCCACTCGCCTCAAACTCGCAACGTGTTTGGTAGAGGCAGCCTGCCATTGGCCGGTGGCGGGATCTTCCGGTCCTGCTGCTGTCAACAGGGTTTTCCACTGTTCACACCCTCCGCAGCTGGGGAACCTGCGGTGGGGGCTTGCCGCCAGCGTGACTGGATGATCCCACCAATGGGAATGACAGGAAAATCCTGCCCATAGTTTAATTGTGCACTTTTGACCAAGCATGTTTTTTGGGGGCTGTTCTATAAGGCTATTTTAACTGTATAATGAGCAAAACCTTTTATCTTGTATGCTTTGGGGGTTTTTTTTCTTTTTAAAATAAATTTTCTAATTTTGCATATTCTAAACGCATTCTAAAGGAGCTCTATGCTTTTGCAGTCAGTTCTTCCCGTTTCACCATTTTAAAAAAAGTTGATGCTCCGGGAGACAGACTTTGCTCAGGTGTCTGGCTTGCTCAACAATAACATCAGCTGTCGCCGTAATAATTTGGAACTTCTTCGTTTGGTGGAATTGAATTACAGTTCGGTCAAGTTGAAATAAAACATTGAATTGCATTAATGCAATAGATTCCTGTTTCCTGAACTTCACATTTAATATTTTAGTTTATTGGAAATGCTAATATTTTATTTTTTCATTTCCGTCAAACGAGCAAATCCTTTTACACGGACCAGGTATATCCTTGCCATTTTGTGGTCAAATCTAAAAAACTGAATTTTTATTATAAACTGTCTTTGTGGTAAACGACCCTGAATATGGCACATTTTAACACACATCTGCAATTTTAATATGAATAAAGTGGCTGCTGCTGTTCAGCATCAAAATAAAAAGTTACAGCTTTGTCATTTGAGTGCTTTTATTCATGTATTCTAAATTGAGCCACTTTTTTTTTCCTGTGCATTTTCCTCATTTTCGATTTGTACAATCAACACTGAAAATGAAAAGAGCATTTTTCCCCCTGATGTCTTGAAAAGAAGAGACTTCAAGATGTACACTACTCGAAACACAGGGGTGAAGAAATGTATTGTGCAATTTTTTTTCATCAGTTGTGGCTCTTTGGCAATTGGTTGGGTGATTTTGGGAGAATAGACTGCTGCAGGTTCAGAGAGATATAGTGAATGAGAGACGTTGAAGAATCTCATTGTCAGTATGGTATTAGTGTGCTTCATGGAGAGTTATTTATAGGAGGAGATTTGAGGAAGAGGAGTGACGTACCTCTGAAATCATCTAAATATTGAGTGATTTTTTTTTTAGTTGGATGTAAACATCACTGGCAAGGCCAGCTGTTCAACCCTAATTGGTTTCAAGAAAGTGGTGGTAACCTGTCTCTGTAACTGCCAGAGTCGGTGTTGTGTTCATGATGTTAGGGAGGGAGTTCCAGGATTTTGATACAGTGACAGTGAAGGAATGATGATACAGTTCTTTTTTTATATAAAGTTAGAGTACCCAATTCTTTTTTTCCAATTAAGGGGCTATTTAGTGTGGCCAATCCACCTAACCTGCACATCTTTGGGTTGTGGGGGTGAAACCCACGCAGACATGGGCGGGGGGGGGGGGGGGTGGGGGAGGAATGTGCTAAATTAATTTAGTTGTATTTATTTGCTTCTGCTAACTGAGGTCATGTATATAAACTACATTTAGTTCACTGACAAAGAAATATGTCCGCAGACATGACTTTCGCCTACTCATCTCAGGATCATAGAATCTCACACCTTAAAAGGAGACTATTTGGCTTATCATGCTTGTGCTGGCTATTTGAAATAGTTTTGCATTTCATCTCACCATGGCCCTGAAAATTATTGTTTTTCAAGTATGTATTCAGCTGCCTTTGGAAAGTTACTAAAGTGCAGTATTTTGCAATCAGTGGCGAAGCAATCTAAATATTATATACAGAAGTTACAAATGTAATCAGAGACATCAAGGGAAAGAGAGTCCATCAAAAAATCAAAAGGTTTGGTCCGAGACCTCAAGGTCCTCCCAGAACTCCATTGCTCTGCCACAGACTCAGCACCTTTATGGCAAATCGAATTGTCAACAATTGTCGAATTGTTTGCATCTTGGGAGACACCACCTCAATGATGACAAACTGGCCTCGATGGGTGCAGGTGGTTGAGTAGATTCAGGACCCCCCTGGCTCCCTTTGGCCAGACGGAGTTAAAGGAGTGTTCACGATACTGATGGGACTTGTTGACTCCAAGCTGGCAGTTGCCATGCCCTGACCCCTCAGGTGGTCGACATGCTTTCTGATAGAACATAGAACATTACAGCGCAGTACAGGCCCTTCGGCCCTCGATGTTGCACCGACCTGTGAAACCACTCTAAAGCCCATCTACACTATTCCCTTATCGTCCATATGTCTATCCAATGACCATTTGAATGCCCTTAGTGTTGGCGAGTCCACTACTGTTGCAGGCAGGGCATTCCACGCCCTTACTACTCTCTGAGTAAAGAACCTACCTCTGACATCTGTCTTATATCTATCTCCCCTCAATTTAAAGCTATGTCCCCTCGTGCTAGACATCATCATCCGAGGAAATAGGCTCTCACTGTCCACCCTATCCAATCCTCTGATCATCTAGTATGCCACAATTAAGTCACCTCTTAACCTTCTCTCTAATGAAAACAGTCTCAAGTCCCTCAGCCTTTCCTCATAAGATCTTCCCTCCATACCAGGCAACATTCTGGTAAATCTCCTCTGCACCCTTTCCAATGCTTCCACATCCTTCCTATAATGCGGCGGCCAGAATTGCATGCAATACTCCAAATGCGGCCGCATCAGAGTTTTGTACAGCTGCAACATGACCTCATGGATCCGAAACTCAATCCCTCTACCAATAAAGGCTAACACACTGTACGCCTTCTTAACAGCCCTCTCAACCTGGGTGGCAACTTTCAGGGATCTATGTACATGGACACCGAGATCTCTCTGCTCATCCACACTGCCAAGAATCTGACCATTAGCCCAGTACTCTGTCTTCCTGTTATTCCTTCCAAAATGAATCACCTCACACTTTTCTGCATTAAACTCCATTTGCCACCTCCCAGCCCAGCGCTGCAGCTCATCTAGGTCCCTCTGTAACTTGTAACATCCTTCCGCACTGTCCACAACTCCACCGACTTTAGTGTCATCTGCAAATTTACTCACCCATCCTTCTACGCCCTCCTCCAGGTCATTTATAAAAATGACAAACAGCAGTGGCCCCAAAACAGATCCTTGTGGTACAAAACTCAATAGGGCAGCACGGTAGCCTTGTGGATAGCACAATTGCTTCACAGCTCCATGGTCCCAGGTTCGATTCCGGCTTGGGTCACTGTCTGTGCGGAGTCTGCACATCCTCCCCGTGTCTGCGTGGGTTTCCTCCGGGTGCTCCGGTTTCCTCCCACAGTCCAAAGATGTGCAGGTTAGGTGGATTGGCCATGATAAATTACCCTTAGTGTCCAAAATTGCCCTTAGTGTTGGGTGGGGTTACTGGGTTATGGGGATAGGGTGGCGGTGTTGACCTTGGGTAGGGTGCTCTTTCCAAGAGCCGGTGCAGACTCGATGGGCCGAATGGCCTCCTTCTGCACTGTAAATTCTATGAAAACCACTAGTAACTGGACACCAGTCCGAACATTTTGATCAACCACCACCCTTTGTCTTCTTCCAGCTAACCAATTTCTGATCCAAATTGCTAAATCACCCTGAATCCCATGCCTCCGTATTTTCTGCAGTAGCCTACTGTGGGGAACCTTCTCAAATGCTTTACTGAAATCCATATACACCACATCAAATGCTTTACCCTCATCCACCTGTTTGGTCACCTTCTCAAAGAACTCAATAAGGTTTGTGAGGCACGACCTACCCACCAAAAAACCGTGTTGACTATTTATAATCAAATTATTCCTTTCCAGATGATTATACATCCTATCTCTTATAAACCTTTCCAAGACTTTGCCCACAACAGAAGTAAGGCTCACTGGTCTATAGTTACCGGGGTTGTCTCTACTCCCCTTATTGAACAAGGGGACAACATTAGCTATCCTCCAGTCTTCTGGCACTATTCCTGTAGACAAAGATGACTTAAAGATCAAAGCCAAAGGCTCAGCAATCTCCTCCCTAGCTTCCCCCTAAACTAATGTGGCAGGGGGATGGGAACCGATGTAGGAAGTCAGTGGGGACAGAAACAAAAGGCAGGAAGGGAGAGTGTGTAAAGCATGACCTGAGAAAGCAGGGCAGAGAGCAAGGAAAGTCTACATTAAACTGCATTTATTTCAATGCAAGGGACCTGACGGGCAAAGCGGATGAACTCAGGGCATGGACGGGCACATGGGACTGGGATATTATAGCTATGACTGAAACATGGCTAAGGGAGGGGCAGGACTGGCAGCTCAATGTTCCAGGGTACAGATGCTATAGAAAGGATAGAACAGGAGGTAAGAGAGGAGGGGGAGTGGCGTTTTTGATTGGGGAGAACATCACGGCAGTACTTAGAGGGGATATATCCGAGGGTTCGCCCACTGAGTCTATATGGGTGGAACTGAAAAATAAGAAGGGAGAGATCACCTTGGTAGGACTGTACTACAGGCCCCCAAATAGTCAGCGGGAAATTGAGGAGCAAATATGTAAGGAGATTAAAGATAGCTGCAAGAATAATAGGGTGGTAGTAGTAGGGGACTTTAACTTTCCCAACATTGACTGGGACAGCCATAGCATTAGGGGCTTGGATGGAGGGAAATTTGTTGAGTGTATTCAGGAGGAATTTCTCATTCAGTATGTGGATGGACCGACTAGAGAGGGGGCAAAACTTGACCTCGTCTTGGGAAATAAGGAAGGGCAAGTGACAGAAGTGTTAGTGAGGGATCACTTTGGGGCAAGTGACCATAACTCCATTAGTTTAAGATAGCTATGGAGAATTATAGGTCTGGCCCAAGAGTTAAAATTCTTAATTGGGGCAAGGCCAATTTTGATGGTATCAGACAGGAACATTCAGAGGTAGATTGGGGGAGACTGTTGTCAGGCAAAGGGACGGCTGGTAAATGGGAGGCTTTTAAAAATGTGTTAACCAGGGTGCAGGCTAAGCACATTCCCTTTAGAGTGGAGGGCAAGGCTGGTAGAAGTAGGGAACCCTGGATGACTCGAGATATTGAGACTCTGGTCAAAAAGAAGAAGGAGGCATATGACGTACATAAACAAGGGGGATCAAGTGGATCCCTTGAAGAGTATAGGGATTGTCGAGGGAAATCAGGAGGCAAAAAGGGGACATGAAATTGCTTTGGCAAATAATGCAAAGGAGAATCCAAAGAGATTCTACAGATACATAAAGGGGAAAAGAGTATAACTAGGGACAGAGTCGGGCCTCTTAAGGATCAACAAGGACATCTATGTGCAGAGCCACAAGAGTTGGGTGAGATCCTGAATGAATATTTCTCATCGGTATTCACGGTGGAGAAAGGCATGGATGTTAGGAAACTAAGGGAAATAAATAATGATGTCTTGAGAAGTGTGCATATTACAGAGGAGGAGGTGCTGGAAGTCTTAAAGCGCATCAAGGTAGATAAATCCCCGGGACCTGATGAAATGTATCCCAGGATGTTGTGGGAGGCTAGGGAGGAAATTGCGGGTCCCCTAACACAGATATTTGAATCATCGGCAGCCACAGGTGAGGTGCCTGAAGATTGGAGAGTGGCGAATGTTGTGCCCTTGTTTAAGAAGGGCAGCAGGGAAAAGCCTGGGAACTACAGACCGGTGAGTCTAACGTCTGTAGTAGGTAAGTTGCTAGAAGGTATTCTGAGAGACAGGATCTACAAGCATTTAGAGAGGCAAGGACTGATTCGGGGCAGTCAGCATGGCTTTGTGCGTGGAAAATCATGTCTCACAAATTTGATTGAGTTTTTTGAGGGTGTGACCAAGAAGGTAGATGAGGGCAGTGCAGTAGACGTTGTCTACATGGACTTTAGCAAAGCCTTTGACAAGGTACCCCATGGTAGGTTGTTGCAGAAGGTTAAAGCTCACGGGATCCAGGGTGAGGTTGCCAATTGGATTCAAAATTGGCTGGATGACAGAAGACAGAAGGTGGTTGTAGAGGGTTGTTTTTCAAACTGGAGGCCTGTGACCAGTGGTGTGCCTCAGGGATCGGTGCTGGGTCCACTGTTATTTGTGATTTATATTAATGATTTGGATGAGAATTTAGGAGGCATGGTTAGTAAGTTTGCAGATGACACCAAGATTGGTGGCACAGTGGATAGTGAAGAAGGTTATCTAGGATTGCAACGGGATCTTGATCAATTAGGCCAGTGGGCCGACGAATGGCAGATGGAGTTTAATTTAGATAAATGTGAGGTAATGCATTTTGGCAGATCGAATCAGGCCAGGACCTACTCAGTTAATGGTATGGCGTTGGGGAGAGTTATAGAACAAAGAGATCTAGGAGTACAGGTTCATAGCTCCTTGAAGGTGGAGTCGCAGGTGGACAGGGTGATGAAGAAGGCATTCGGCATGCTTGGTTTCATTGGTCAGAACATTGAATACAGGAGTTGGGACGTCTTGTTGAAGTTGTACAAGACATTGGTACGGCCACAGTTGGAATAATGTGTGCAGTTCTGGTCACCCTATTATAGAAAGGATATTATTAAACTAGAAAGAGTGCAGAAAAGATTTACTAGGATGTTGCCGGGACTTGATGGTTTGAGTTATAAGGAGAGGCTGGATAGACTGGGACTTTTTTCCCTGGAGTGTAGGAGGCTTAGGGGTGATCTTATAGAGGTCTATAAAATAATGAGGGGCATAGATTAGATAGATAGTCAACATCTTTTCCCAAAGGTAGGGGAGTCTAAAACTAGAGGGCATCGGTTTAAGGTGAGAGGGGAGAGATTCAGAAGGGCCCAGAGGGGCAATTTCTTCACTCAGAGGGTAGTGAGTGTCTGGAATGGGCTGCCAGAGGTAGTAGTAGAGGCGGGTACAATTGTGTCTTTTAAAAAGCATTTAGATAGTTACATGGGTAAGATGGGTATAGAGGGTTATGGGCCAAGTGCGGGCAACTGGGACTAGCTTAATGGTAAAAACTGGGCGGCATGGACTGGTTGGGCCGAAGGGCCTGTTTCCATGCTGTAAACTTCTATGATTCTATGATTCCCAGAAAATCGTAGGATAAATTCCATCCGGCCCAAGGGACTTATCTATTGTCACACTTTCCAGAATTGCCAACACCTCCTCCTTATGAACCTCAAGCCCTTCTAGTCTAGTAGCCTGAATCTCAGTATTCTCCTCGACAACATTGTCTTGTTCCTGTGTGAATACTGACGAAAAATATTCATTTAACACCTCTCCTATCTCCTCGGACTCCAAGCACAACTTCCCACTACTGTCCTTGACTGGCCCTACTCTTACCCTAGTCATTCTTTTATCCCTGACATATCTATAGAAAGCTTTAGGGTTATCCTTGATCCTACCTACCAAAGACTTCTCATGTCCCCTCCTGGCTCTTCTGAGCTCTCTCTTTAGGTCCTTCCTAGCGAACTTGTAACTCTCGAGCGCCCTAACTGAACCTTCATGTCTCATCTTTACATAACCTCCTTCTTCCTCTTGACAAGTGTTTCGACTGCTTTAGTAAACCACGGTTCCCTTGCTCGACCACTTCCTTCCTGTCTGGCAGGTACATACTTATCAAGGACACGCAGTAGCTGTTCCTTGAACAAGCTTCACATTTCCATTGTGCCCATCCCCTGCAGTTTTCCTCTCCATCCAATGCATCCTAAGTCTTGCCTCATCGCATCATAAATGCCTTTCCCCCAGATATAACTCTTGCCCTGCGGTATATACCTATCCCTTTCCATCACTAAAGTAAACGTAATCGATTTGTGGTCACTGTCACCAAAGTGCTCACCTACCTCCAAATCTAACACCTGTCCTGGTTCATTACCCAGTACCAAATCCAATATGGCCTCGCCTCTCGTTGGCCTATCTAAATACTGTGTCAGGAAACCCTCCTGCATTGGACAAAAACGGACACATCTAAAGTACTCGAACTATAGCGTTTCCAGTCAATATTTGGAAAGTTGAAGTCCCCCATAACAACTACCCTGTTGCTTTCGCTCCTATCCAGAATCATCTTTGCAATCCTTTCCTCTACATCTCTCAAACTATTCGGAGGCCTATAGAAAACCCCTAACAGGGTGACCTCTCCTTTCCTGTTTCTAACCTCAGCCCATACTACCTCAGTAGATGAGTCCTCATCAAACGTCCTTTCTGCCACCGTAATACTATCCTTGACTAACAATGCCACCCTCCCTCTTTTACCTCCTTCCCTGAGCTTACTGAAATATCTAAACCCTGGCATCTGCAACAACCATTCCTGTCCCTGCTCTATCCATGTCTCCGAAATGGCCACAACATCGAAGTCCCAGGTACCAACCCATGCCGCAAGTTCACCCACCTTATTCCGGATGCTCCTGGCATTGAAGAAGACACACTTTAAACCACCTTCCTGCCTGCCGGTACACTCCTGCAACTTTGAAACCTTACTCATGACCTCACTACTCTCAACCTCCTGTATACTGGAGCTGCAATTCAGGTTTCCAAGCCCCTGCTGAACTAGTTTAAACCCTCCCGAAGAGCATTAGCAAATTTCCCCCCCAGGATATTGGCACCCCTCTGGTCCAGGTGTAGACCATCCCGTTTGTAGAGGTCTCACCAACCCCAGAATAAGCCCCAATTATCCAGAAATCTGAAACCCTCCCTCCTGCACCATCCCTGTAGCCACGTGTTCAACTCCTCTCTCTCCCTATTCCTTGTCTCGGTAGCATGTGGCATGGGTAATAACCCAGAGATAATAACTCTGTTTGTCCTAGATCTAAGTATCCACCCTAGCTCCCTGAATTCCTGCCTTATATCCCTATCCCTTTTCCTACCTATGTCGTTGGTACCTATGTGGATCACGACTTGGGCCTGCTCCCCTTCCCCCTTAAGGATGCCGAAAACACGATCCGAGACATCACGCACCCTGTCACCTGGGAGGCAACACACCAACCGCGAGTCTCTCTCGTTCCCACAGAATCTCCTATCTATCCGCCTAACTATGGAGTCTCCAATGACTAATGCTCTACTCCTCTACCCCGTTCCCTTCTGAGCAACAGGGACAGACTCTGTGCCAGAGACCTGTACCCCATGGCTTACCCCTGGTAAGTTTTCCCCTCCCCCCCCCCCCCCAAACAGTATCCAAAGCGGTATACTTGTTATTAAGGGGAACGACCACAGGAGATCCCTGTACTGACTGCTTCCTCCCAGCCCCACACCGTCACCCATCTATCTTTATTCTTCAGAGTAACTACATCCCTGAAGCTTCTATCTATGACCACCTCTGCCTCCCGAATGATCCGAAGTTGCTGCAGTTCCCTAAAGCGGCTTCTGAGGAGCTGGAGATGGGTGCACTTCCCACAGATGAAATCAGCAGGGACACTGACGACGTCCCTCATCTCAAACATTCTGCAGGAGGAACATTGCACTACCTTCCCTGCCATCCCCTCTAGATAAAAAAAGAAAGAAAGAGCTTACCTGTTATTCACTCCCCTTCTCAGCAAGCACTCACTCAGCAACCTCTGCCCCCCGCACGATAACACCCGAGGGAAAATAAAAGAAAATCTACTTACCAGTCACCAACCAATTCCTTACCTGCTGGTTGTGACGTCACGGTTCAACTTCTTTCGACTTCTACCTGCCCTCGAGCCTTCCTCTTGATCTTTACAGCGGTTGTTGACCACATACGACACTGACCCTGACTGGACCATATTCTGTCCCGCTAACCAAGGCAGACCTGAAGTGAAATTACGGATCAATACCGGGTCTCCCACTCGGAACGACCTGTCACCCCTCTGCTCTGATTCTTCTGGGAGGCCTGACATGACTCCTCATTCTTTGCCAAATTTGGAAACACAAGATCCAACCAGGTTCACAACCGACAGCTGATCAGCAGCTCAATGGGTGTGACCACTTGGTGGAGTGTGGGGTTGAGTTGTACAACAGCAGAAAATTAGTCAACTGCTGGTGAAGTGGTTTTTCAGATTGCTTTCTCATCGTATTCTTGAAGGTCTGAAAGGCCCTCTCAGCCAATCCGTTAGACGCTGGGTGGTACGGGACTGTCTTTGTGTGTCTTATGCTATTTTCTCGTACGAAGACCTGGATATCATCGCCAATAAAAGGGGTTGCATTATTCTTTTCCTGGATTTGGATGGATTTGGGAAGTCTATGAATAGTAAACAATTGGTACAAGGCATCCAGCATGGATGCAGACGTAGTGGTTCCCATCTCTTAAATCGATAGCCACTTAGAGTGGCCATCCACCAGGACACAAACATCTTGCCCATAAAAGGGCCTGTTTAGTAAACATTGAGCTGGGTCCACGGTCGACCTGGTCATTCCCAAGGGTAAAGAGTGGCGGGTGGTGCCAAAGGCTGCTGCACTTGACAAGGGTGACATTGTTGCACCAATTCTTCAATGGCTTTATCTATGCCTGGCCACCTGACGTAGCTGTGTGCCAGCATTTTCTTCTTTGTCTGCCCTGGGTGGGTAATATATACCTCTTGTAGGAGGGGCCCTGGTTGGAGGTGAAACAAATCCCCACAGAATGACTGCATCCTCACAGATCAACTCATCCTGATGAAGTAGGGCCTTAGTTGCTCAGGTTTCTCATAACGGCACCCTACCAAAAGTATAGGATCTCTTGGGTACAGATTCGGATGTATCAAGCAGATGCGGCAGAGTGTCTCAGAAGTTCAAAGCCAATACGATCTCCTGGGGTGCTGGTGATGGTGGAATGTTCTTTGGCAGGGGCATGCGACTTGATGCATCCGCATTGGCAATTTAAGTGCCGGGCTGGTGCTCGAAAGCATAATTGTAAGTTTACAACAGCAAGGCCCAATGTTCCCCCCTCGCCAAGCCTATGGGTGGTATGGGCTTGTCTTCCCTTAAAAGGCCCAGTAATGGCTCATGGTCGGTCATTCTGTCAAACTGCCATCCATACACATATTGATGGAAATTTCTTCACATCGTATATAACTGCAAAGCCCTCCTTCTCGATCTGGGCATAGTTCTGTCTGTTTCTGGAAGGGCCCTCAAGCTAAATGCAATAGGACATTCCGAGCCATCTCCCATTTTGTGGGATAAAACTGCCCCATACCGTAAGGGGACGCAACACGTATCAGCATGATCAGTTTTCCCGGGTCAAAATGCACCAAGAGGTTTGATGACTCTAATGCTTGCTTCTCAACTCTTGCTCTTGGGGTTCCCTCTATTACCACCACTGACTCTTTTTTTAAAATAAAGTACTTTCATTCAAATTTTCAACATTTTAATAACCCCCCCCCCCCCCCCCAACCCCTTGACAGCAACGAGGTCCCCAACGTGTAAGATAATCAAGCCCCATTTCTGGTGGAACCTCTCATCTGCCCCTCAGAGCAAATTTCACCTTCTCCAAATACAAGAATTCCATTAGATCACCCAGCTACACCGAGGGGGGAGAAGGTGACCTCCACCCCAACAGAACTCGCCTGTGAGCAATCAATGAGCTGAGGGCTAAAACATCTGTCCCGCACACATCTGCAGCTCTGGCAGGTCTGATGCCCGAATATAGCCTCCAGGGGACCTGGCTCCAGGTCCACATGCAGAACCTCAGACATTTTGCTGAAATACAATCCCCAAAATTTCTCCAACTTCAGCCAGGACCAGAACATATGGACAAGGTTAGCTGGGCCCCTTCCAAACCACTCACACCTATCCTCCACCCACTCAAACAGCCTGCTCGTCCTCGCCTTTGTTAAGTGCGCCCTGTACACCACTTTTAATTGAATCAATTCCAACCTTGTGCATGAGGTAGAGGTGTTAACCCTTTACAGCACTTTGCAAATTCATGTCATCATGTCATCACCATAGGAATTCTCCCCTGGAGATTTTCCAGTGTCCATTGGAAAATAGCACAGGCTGAAGCGAGACTGAATAGTAGGCTTGTATCCTGAAAGAGGCCTTTGTGGGTATTTATTCTGGCAAATGTCTGAGACTCTTCGTCTCATTCTAGTTTCATGTAGGTGTGATTAAGGTCCAATTTTGAATAGGTGAGGTTAGCGTAGAGGTCTTCGATCCAGGGAATTGGGCATCTATCGACCAGGGCAGCCTGATTTATGGTTAGTTTATAGTCAATACAAATTCTTATTGAACAATCTGATTTGAGAACAGGGACTATTGTCGCCACCCACTCAGAAAACTGAACCGGCTTGATTATGCCCAGCTCTTCCAATCTCTTTAGGTCTGCTTCAACCTTCTTTTTTCCCCAAAATTATTTTTATTGTCACGTGAGAGTACCCTTTAAGAAATGAGTGTTTAAGAAATGTACCTTTAAGAAATGGAGCTGCTCATGTTACTGGAGTGATGTCAGAGTGGGGGTGGAGCTGAGCTCTGGTTCTGCTTTTTTTAAGTTTCAGTTTGAGAAAGCTTGGGAGTATCTGTGAGCTGCACTGCTGTTGATCTCTGCCATGAAGGACTATCTCTTAATCATTGGGTGAATTCAGAAGAATTATAAATGTTTTCAGTCTTGAATGTAAACCCTAATGTGCTCCTGTTTAGAGATTTGTTAAGTTTTTGGGTGTCAAAAGAACAGCATACAGGTTACTTAGTATTGTATTCTTTGGGGGTGATCTTTGAATTAATGGTTGCTAAGATATTCACTGTTTGTTTTAAAAAGGTTAACTTGAGTTCATAGAATAAACATTGTTTTGTTTTAAAAACCACTGGTCCATGTCGGCTGTACCACACCTGTAGAGTGGGCCGTATACTCCCCATACCACAATCTGTTTAAAAGTTGAGGATCAGGTGAACTCCATGATACACTTTGGGATTCTCTCAACCCTACAACAATACAACGTAACAATCCGTCTTTCTCTCTCTCTCCTCTCTCTCTTTCCCCCCCCCCCCCCCCCCCCCCCCCCCCCCCCCCCCCCCCCCCCCCCCCCCGGGGGATGCTGCCGAACATTACTACTCTCCTAGAAAGTCGAGGAAAGGCTGCTATCTCCGAGAGAACCCCGTCATGGACCCTCTCAAGGCACACTTTATTTTCTCCAGCTTGAGAAACCCAGCCATGTCACTAACCCAGGTCTCTACACTCGGGGGTTTCGAGTCCCTCCACATTAAAAGGATCCATCTCTGGGCTACCAGGGAGGCAAAGGCCAATACGTCGGCCTCTTTCGCTTCCTGAACTCCCGGATCGTCTGACACACCAAAGATCGCTATCTCTGGACTCGGCACCACCCGCGTGTCTAAGATCTTGGACATTGCCTTCGCAAAACCCTGCCAGAATCCCGTAAGAGCCAGGCATGCCCAGAACATATGGATATGGTCTGCAGGGCTTCCCGCACACGTCGCACATTTATCCTCAATCCCAAAGAACTTGCTCATTCTCGTTGCTGTCATGTGTGCCCGGTGGACCACCTTAAACTGGATTAAGCTAAGCCTGGCACATGATGAGGAGGAATTGACCCTGTTTAGGGCATCCGCCCACAGGCCCGCATCTAGCTCCCCGCCTAGCTCCTCCTCCCATTTGCCCTTATATTCCTCCACTGGGGCTTCCTCCGCCTCCTGAAGTTTCTGGTTGTTGTCCGACACCTTCCCCTCCCCTACCCGGGTGCTGGAGACCATCCTATCCTGTATCCTGCGTGGGGGTAGCAGCGGAAATGACACCACCTGTTTTTTCAGAAAGGCGCGTACCTGAAGGTATCTGAAAGCATTTCCAGGGGGCAAACTGAATTTCTCCTCCAGCGCTTTCAGGCTGGGAAAGGTCCCATCTATGAACAGGTCCCCATCCTTTTAATGCCTGCCCTATGCCAGCTTTGAAACCCTCCGTCTATCTTGCCCGGGACAAATCTGTGATTGTTGCATATCGGGGTCCAGACTGAGGCTCCCTCCACCGACCCACTGCCTTCTCCACTGACCCCAGATTTTTTATGCCGCCACCACCACCGGACTGGAGGAGTAGCGGGCCGGCGAGAACGGCAGAGGTGCCGTTACAAGTGCTCCTAGGCTGGTACCTTTGCATGAGGCCGCCTCTAACTGCTCCCACGTCGACCCCTCCCCCAATACCCATTTCCTAATCATGGCTTTGTTAGCCGCCCAATAGTAGCTGCAAAAGTTCGGCAGCGCCAGCCCCCCCCCCCGACTGCGCTCTAGATACAGTCTCTTTACTCGCGGGGTCTTATTTGCCCATACGAATCCCGAGATGATCTTGTTCACCCGCTTAAAGAAGGACTTATGGATGAAGATGGGAAGGCACTGGAAGACTAACAGGAATCTGGGGAGAACCGTCATCTTAACGGTCTGCACCCTCCCCGCTAAAGATAGCGGGAGCATTTCCCACCTTTTGAAGTCCCCCTCCATCTGCTCTACCAGCCGAGATAGATTAAGCTTGTGGAGGGCATCCTACTTTCGAGCCACCTGTATCCCTAGGTATCGGAAGCTCTTCTCGACCATCTTCAGCGGAAGCTCTCCCAGTCTCTTTTCCTGCCCCTTAGCTTGGATAACAAACATCTCGCTTTTCTTCTCGTTTAGCTTGTACCCCGAGAAATTGCCAAAGTCCCTCAGAATCTGCACAACCTCCCCCATCCCCTCTAGTGGATCCGAGATGTACAGGAGCAGATCATCCGCTTAAAGCGAGACCCAGTGCTTCCCCCCCAAACCAACCCCTGCCAGTTCCTTGAAGTCCGCAGCCCTCTAGCCAGCGGCTCTATCACAAGGGCGAAAAGTAACGGGGAGAGGGTGCACTCCTGCCTCGTCCCCCGGTGGAGCCGAAAGTATTCCGACCTCACCCTGTTCATGCACACACTTGCCACGGGGGCCTGGTAGAGTAGCTGGACCCAACCTATGAACCCCTCACCAAACCCGAACCTTCATAGCGCCTCCCACAAGTACTCCCATTCCACACGGTCAAAGGCTTTCTCTGTGTCCATCACCGTCACTACTTCTGCCTCCCCTCCCTCTGAGGGCATCATGATGATGTTTAGGAGCCTCCGTACATTAGAGTTCAATTGCCTGCCCTTGACGAAGCCTGTCTGATCTTCCCCTTTCACCCCAGAGACACCGTCCTCAATTCTAGCAGTCAAGATCTTGGCCAGCAGTTTGGTGTCTACGTTCAGGAGCGATATCGGTCTATAAGATCCACACTGTAGCGGGTCATTCTCTCGTTTGAGGATGAGTGAGATCGAAGCCTGTGACATTGTTGGGGGGAGGGTCCCCTCTCTTTGGCCTCATTAAGGGTCCTTAGTCGGAGTGGGCACAGCAGTTCCGAAAATTTCTTGTAGAATTCTACAAGGTAGCCATCCGGCCCAGGGGCCTTGCCCGACTGCATGTTCCCTAGCCCCTTTACCATCTCCTTCAGCTCTATCAGGGCCCCCAGTCCCTCCACCAGATCCTCTTCCACCTTTGGAAACCTCAGTTGGTCCATGAATTGCTTCATCCCCTCCCCTTCCGGCGGGGGCTCTGACTCATACAATTTACCATAGAACTCCCTAAAAACTTTGTTCACCCCCTCTGGATCTATGACCGTGTTGCCATCCTTATCCCCTATTTCACCAATTTCCTTGGCCGCCTCCCTCTTGCGAAGTTGGTGCGCCAGCATTCTACTCGCTTTCTCCCCGTACTCGTAGACAGACCCTTTGGCCTTCCTCAGCTGTGCTACCGCCTTCCCTGTGGTCAGCAGGTCGAATTACGCCTGTAGCCTCCAGCGCTGTTTCAGTAGCCCCGTCACGGGGGTCTCCGCGTAACTCCTGTCTACTCTAAGTATCTCCTCAACTAGCCTTTCTCTCTCCGCTCTTTCTTTCTTCTCTCTATGGGATCTGATAGAGATCAACACCCCTCTGATAACTGCCTTCAGGGCCTCCCACACCGTGGACGCCACTACCTCCCCCGTATCATTAGTTTCCAGGTAGTTTTTAATGTTACTCCTTATCCGCTCGCAAACCTCGTCGTCTGCCAGCAGCCCCACATCTAGCCTCCATAGTGGGGGCTGACCTCTCTCCTCCCCAATACGCAAATCCACCTAGTGTGGAGCATGATCAGAGACTGCAATGGCCGAATATACTGTCCCTTCCGCCCTAGGGATTAGCGCCCTGCTCATCACAAAGAAATCTATATGGAGAAATCTATATGGGAGTAAACCTTCTGGACATGGGAAAAGAAAGAGAACTCCTTCACCCTCAGTCGGGTGAATCTCCACCGGTCTACGCCTCCCACCTGTTCCATGAATCCCCTCCGTTCTTTAGCCGCCACTGGTCGCTTCCCCGACCTGGGGTTTGACCGGTCCAATACAGGGTCTATGACTGTGTTGAAATCACCCCCCATAATCAGATTGTGAGAGTCTAAGTCCGGAATTTTACCCAGCGTGCGTCTCATAAATTCCACGTCGTCCCAGTTTGGGGCGTAAACATTCGCTAGCACCACCTGAGTCCCCTGCAGCTTCCCGCTAACCATTATATATCTGCCCCCCTTGTCAGCCACAATCTTCCCTTCCTCAAAAGCTACCCGTTTGCTGACCAGGATTGCTGCTCCTCTGGTTTTTGAATCTAGCCCCGATTGGAACATCTGGCCCACCCACCCTTTTCTCAATCTTGTTTGGTCTGCAAGTTTTAGGTGCGTCTCCTGTAGCATGGCTACGTCTGCCTTTAACTTTAGATGCGAGAACTGCGAGCCCTCCTGACCGGCACATTTAGGCCACGCACATTCCACGTGATCAGCCTGGATGGGGGGCTAAACACCCCCCCCCCCCAGCCCACGTCCCCCGCTTACTCGAGCCCTCCCATTGGGCCCCCCACCCGACTCTCCCTCTGTTCCCCCATGTTGGCTCCTTTTCTGCCAGTAAAGCAGCATCCCATCCCCCCCCCTTAGCAGCCCCGGGATCCCAAACCCCCAAGTCACCCGCTTGACACTGGCTCTCCCCCCATTACGCTTCCATGAGTCAGCTGACCCCGGCCGCTCCCGCCTCTGTCTCCGATTATTCAGATGCCTTGCTTTTTCAGGCCCCTCCCTCCCTGTGGAAAGCCCAGCTTATCTGCTTCAACGGCCCCCAAAGAACATTTCCCGCCCCCCTCTCCTCACGAAACAAACAAGCCCCGGGCACAAACCCGACCCCACAAAAGAAACGGCTCCGGCTGCCAGAAGAGCAGCCCTATGTGTAGGGCCCCTCTCCTACCTCCGCAGTCGAGCTCTACAAAAGCCGTAAACATGGCTGAAAACACAGGGACCAAACAAAAATAAGAGGGAACAACATAATGTCGCTCCGTCCAGCTACTCGGCAATTACCATCCCCACCAGAGTAACGTCCCAGTGTGGCTGTCCTTTAGGTTGAGTCCAACTTTTCTTGCTTGATAAAGTTCCACGCCTCGTCCGGCGTATCAAATTAATGGTGGCGATCTTGATATGTGACCCACAGCCTCGCCGGATGCAATAGCCCGAACTTCACCCCTTTGCTGTGGAGGGCGGCCGTAGCCCGGTTGAATCCAGCGCACTGGCCAGTTCTGCTCCCAGGTCCTGGTAAATGATGTTTGCCTGTTCAAACATCTGATGCAGTGCATATGGCACTGGTCTAGCTCTGAAGAACCTGGATGTTGCATCGGTTTGACAGAGATTTTGGCTTTGTGCCTTTAATCTGGCCTAGTTCTTCGTTAAAATTGTCTTCTTACCTCCTTGAGACACCTTGGAGAATGGCATTAGATATTTTGAAAATTTCCAGCCAATTGAGCCTAATCTTCTGCAATGAGTCTCTTCCCATCAGACTGTGTCTATGCCCTTCCACGACAACCGAAGGCAGATTGGTCTCCTGCCCTTTAGATGCCACTGGTGTCTTGGTAGTTCTAAGAATATTCAAATTTTTCCTGGTGTATGTGGAAAGATTGGCTGTCGTACTCTTCAAGATTAAATACTGAGTTCCCATACTAAGATATTGGAAAGTCTGCTCCCCCACTAAAGTCACTGAAGCCCCAGTGTTGCCTTCCGTTTTAAGGGGTATGCCATTTACCCTTAAGACAATTTCAATCGCTGGCATCTTATTCAATTGGATTGCATTCAACCAATACGCTGTATGTTCTTCTTCAGAGCTCTTCTCCACAATGTTCAATGGCGCTGTGGACTGCTGCTGCTGCTACTGTTGTTTCTTCTATTGGTGCGCTTTGTCTAGCACGACAACGTGATTGAATGTGCCTCCTTCGGTTGCATCGGAAACACACTGTAATAATCCACAGGAGGCAGGGGTTCCATCACCACACCAGTATTTTTTTGCAATAACTTTCTTCAAGAGCAGCTCCCAACAGTGCTGCGAGCATTCCAGTCAACTTAGCACTGCCTCACAGGTGCTTATATGGGGCCCCTCAATGAGCTATCATTGAGGGAGCTCATACTCCAATTGGCCAACCAATAATGCCAATTGGAGGGCATTACACACACACAGTCCCGAATGTGACAGGCCTCCTGAGGATGGTCTCCCCTGTAACGATAGCAGTCCCTCTCAGACTTGGGTTGATGCTCTGACTTTTTTCCGGTCCTTTGACTCCGTTCCAGTCCCGAGGACTGTCTAGTTTTCTGCTGTGTCTGTTGATCCTGCCACGCACCTCATGGCTATACCGTGCCACTCTTGGTTAACCTCCCCTTCACTCTTTGGAGCTCAGTGGCACACTCCGTCAACTGAACTATCCTGATCACTTTCTCCAACGTTATAGTGGTTTCAGCCAGGAACTTTCTCTGGGTAGTAAAGTATGGATCCCATAGACAGGCCGGCCGTGCAACATGTCACTGAATGAGATCCCAAACTCTCAATTCTCAGTGAGTTGGAGAAGCCTGGCTATGAAAACTGAGAGAGGCTCTTCGTGGTCCCTTACTGTAGAGTTAAACTTATTACTTTGGAGGATAATCGAGGTCCTTGGATTGAAATGTTCTTTGACTAATTTCACTATCTGGTCAAAGATCTTTGAGTTGAGTGCCTCCTGGGATGTGAGATTCCTAATCAAATTATGTGCTTGAGCCCCTCTAACCGAAGTATAACTTTATGCTTGTCCTCACCTGTGATCTCGCTTGTGGTGAAGAAAATAGCGGACCATTTGATGTACTGATCTAATCCTCAGCCTCTTGGTCAATAAGGTCTAGTTAACCAATGATGGGCATTTACCCTCACTGTTGAATGATTCCCGCCTCTTGCTTGAACTTCTCTACTTTCTGAACTGTTCGGTACAACCCCCCCCCCAAATTCGGCTGGAACCTAAACATTTACCTCGCCGCCAATGTGGTGGCTTGAGATACAGTGGAGGCTTCCAGTAGTTAACAAAAGGGATTTATTGATGAAAGGCAAAGGCAGTTAAATAACAGGCACAGAATAAAATCTGACGGACTTTGGCTCTGGGATCCACACTATCCAATATCCTGTTCCCAGGGCCTTGCGCAAACTCCCTATTGCGTGCTCCTGTGCGATTAGTCCTGAACCGGCCACGTGGTCTGTGGAGCCCGCCCCCTTAAAGGGCTATGCATTTTCTATTCAGCACTGCAATTGAATGTGCCGCATCAGTGTTTTTACATAGTGGAATAGGCTATCAAATGCTTCTTCTCTAGGTTTACAAACATAGAATGGTAGATTGTATCAGTCCTGTGCAATCGTACTTCAGTGTGTCACTATCTCTAGGAAAGAAAATTGAGAGGGGACGTCTGCCTCACCTAGAGACAGAAAATGATTATGGAATTCATCGCTCATGTTCAGGGCTTCCCAATGTCCTGATATCCCCTGCACTTAAATGCTTTGACCCATGTCGAATAACTTTTCATTAAACAGCAGCATGGTCTTGTCTAATGGTATATTAGCTTTGGATGTCATTGAATGGCATCGGCTAACATGTGGTGTTTTGATGTTATTGCCATTTTATCATGACTGTTTTAAGTGAAATTACTCTGCTACATTCAAATTGTGCTGCTTTGTAGACTTGCAGCTGTTTAACTTCTGAGCACATCGGTTGCATAAATTTTCACAGCTCCTGATGACAGTGCTACTTACAAGTCACATTGAACAGGATCACTCAAGCAACCTATTTGTCTTTTGCTGCATAGATCATGTGTAGGATGGCATTGAGACCAGAAATGGAATACAGAATATCCAGCTGCTGTGAAATATAACCAAGAAAATTGAATGGCCTGTGCATATTAACCCTTGAATTGCGTTTTCATGTTTGACAATTCTGTAAACACTTGTTATGAGGTGGAAGTAAAAAGTCAAGAATGCTGCCTCCTGTTAAATAGGGGAGTTACAAACAAACTTTGGGCGGAATTCTCCTGTGTCCCGCCGGCAGGAATTCGGCAGGAGACCATTTTATGTTGGCGTGAATTTCCTGCGGGACCTTCTGCTGGTGCCTACCATTGTGCATCAGGAAACCTGCCAGTGGCCAGAGTGATGCTGATATATATCCTGCTAATAGGATGCAAATGAAGGCCTGCACGGGCCGCAATCAAATCCGGCCCACCACTGAATATGGCACTGAACCCCTGGATGCATAATTAATGAGGTTGGGGCCTGTAGATTCGGCGTGGCTTTCCGTTGGCCTCCACAGTGGGAAACGTTCCCCGTCCCTGCCCTTGCCCTGGAACTTAGTCCCAGATGAGCTAATTCCACCCAAAACATTTTTGGATAGGTGGTAGAATTCACAGCTTAATGGAAAATTCATAGCCTTCCAAATTTTTTGGGCAAGCAGTATGAACAATGATGGAACGCTTTAAGCAATCAAAAGAAAATTCAATTGATGGGCCAAATATGAGAAAAACAAAATACTGTGATCTTGTCCATTTGAAGTCATTGAGAACATTTTTGGGGCTATCGGTGTTCAAAATAATCATTCTTTTTAAAATTTCTTCATGGGATTAGGACATTCAATCATGTCCAGGAAGTGCATTGTCTGCCTGTGTTGAGGTGTGCACCTTCAGCTAGCTGCCATTCCAAATTTATCCCCTCTGTCCACTGGAATCACAACTGTTTGAGGGGAAGGCCGCTGCGGGAGTTGGGAATCAGAACAGTAAGGCAGCAAGTATGGAGACTGGGGATGAGCATGGTACCAGGGTCAGGCTGGGGGAGGTCAAACTCAGTAGGCCTGGAGGTCTGGGGTGTATCTGCTTCAATGCATGGAGTACAACAGGTAAGACAGATGAACTTAAAGCCTTGATTCACGCGTGGAACTTGGATGTGGTTGCTGTAATGGAGATTTGGTTAAAAAAGGGACAGGACTGGCAGCTAATAGGTGTTATAGGATATAGGTGTTTTATGCGAGACAGGGAGGAAGGTAAAAGAGGTGGGGGAGTTGCAATACTGGTTAGAGAACATATTACTGTCTGTACAGAGGGAGGACACCATGGAAGAATCAAGTAACGAGACACTGTGGGTAGATCTCAGAAACAGGAAAGGGGCAGTCACTATGATGGGGGTGTACTACAGGCCTCCCAACAGCCCACAGGAAGTTGAAGAACAGATATATAAGCAGATTCTGGATAGATGTAGAAATAATAGGGTTGTTGTAGTGGGAGACTTTAATTTTTCTCATTTGACTGGAAATCCCTTGGGGCTAGGGGTCTGGATGGTGAGGAATTTGTTAAGTGTGTCCAAGAAGGTTTTTTGGAACAATATGTGGATAGTCCAACTAGAGAGGGGGCTAAATTGGACCTAGGACTAGGGAACGCCTCAGGTAGGTTATCAAAGTTGCAGTGGGAGAACATGTGACGAACAGTGAACACAATTTGTAAGCTTTTGGATACTTATGGAAAAGGACGAGTGTTGTCCGAGGGTTAAGGTGCTAAATTGGGGAAAGGCTAACTGCAACCAGATTAGGCAAGATTTGGAGGCTGTTGTTTTGGAGAGGCTGTTTGAGGGTAAATCCACATTTGGCATGTGGGAGTCTTTGAAGGAGCAGTTGATGTGAGTGCAGGACAGGCATGTGCTGGTAAAAAGGAAGGACAGGAAAGGCAGGATTCGGGAACCATGGATGACCAGGGAAATTGAGAATCTTGTCAAAAAGAAAAAAGATGCATACGCGAGGTACAGACAACTAAAAACAGATAAAGCACTTGAGGCGTACAAGGAAAGTAGAAAAGAGCTCAAGCAGGGGGTTAGGAGGGCAAAAAGGGTCACAAAATGTTCTTGGCAGACAGGATTAAGGAGAATCCCAAGGCATTTTATACGTATATTAGGATCAAGAGGGTAGCTAGAGAAAGAGTTGGTCCACTCAAGGACAAAGGAGAGAAATTATGTGCAGAACCAGAGGAGGTAGGTGAGGTCCTTAAAGAGTATTTTGCATCGGTATTCACAAAGGAGGGGCATGTTGATTGTAGGTGTCTCAGAGGAATGTGTAAACACTTCAGAACAGGTCGTTATTACGAGGGAGGAAATGTTCGGTGTGTTAAAATGCATTACGGTAGACAAATCCCCAGGGCCAGATGGCATCTATCCCAGATTACTGAGGGAGACGAGAGATGAAATTGCTAGGCCTTCACAGAAATCTTTGTGTCCTCGTCGGCCAGAGGTGAGATCCCGGAGGATTGGAAGATAGCCAATGTTATACCATTATTGAAGAAGGGTTGCAAGGATAATCAGTGAGCTTGACGTCAGTGACAGTGAAATTGTTGGAAAAGATTCTCAAAGATATTATGCACATTTGGAAGTGTGAGACAGACAGCATGGTTTTGTGCGAGGCAGGTCATGTCTCACTAATTTAATTGAATTTTTTAGGAGGTACCAAAAATGATTGATGAGGGAAGGGCTATGGATGTTGTCTACATGGACTTTAGTAAAGCATTTGATAAGGTCCCTCATGGCAGACTGGTACAAAATATTAAATCACATGGGGCCAGGGGAGAACTAGCTGCATGGATTCAGAATTGGCTTGACCATAGAAGAATGGAGGTCTGTAACTAGTGGTGTTCTGCAGGGATCAGTTCTGGGACCTCTGCTCTTTGTAATATATATAAATGACTTGGAAGAAAACATAGTGGGTCTGATTAGCAAGTTTGCGGATGATACTAAGATTGCAGGAGTTGCGGATAGCGTTGAAGATTGTCAGAGAATATAGATAGGCTGCAAAATTGGGGCAGAAAAATGGCAGATGGAATTTAACCCGGACAAATGCGAGGTGATGCATTTTGGTAGATTCAATTCAGGTGGGAGCTATAAAATAAATGGCAGAACCATCAGGAGCATAGAGACACAGAGCGATCTGGGCGTGCAGGTCCACAGATCCTTAAAAGTGGCAACATAGGTGGAAATGGTGGTAAAGAAAGCATATGGCATGCTTGCCTTCATAGGATGGGGTGTCAAGTATAAAAGCTCAAAAATTAAGTTACAATTATATAGAACGTTGGTTGGGCCACATTTGGAATACTGTGTCCAATTCTGGGGCGCCATTCTCCGACCCCCCGCCGGGTCGGAGAATGGCCGTTGGCCGCCGTGAATCCCGCCCCCGCCGAAATCTCCGGTACCGGAGATTGGGCGGGGGCGGGAATCGGGCCGCGCCGGTTGGCGGGACCCCCCCGTTCAATTCTCCGGCCCAGATGGGCCGAAGTCCTGCCCAGAAATTGCCTGTCCCGCCGGCGTAAATCAAACCTGGTATTTACCGGCGGGATCAGGCGGCGTGGGCGGGCTCCGGGGTCCTGGGGGGGGGCGCGGGGCGATCTGACCCCGGGGGGTGCCCCCACGGTGGCCTGGCCCGCGATCGGGGCCCACCTATCCGCGGGCGGGCCTGTGCCGTGGGGGCACTCTTTCCCTTTCGCCTCCGCTACGGCCTCCACCATGGCGGAGGCGGAAGAGACTCTCCCCACTGCGCATGCGCGGGAAACTTTCAGTCGCCGCTGACGCTCCCGCGCATGCGCCGGGAAACTGTCAGCGGCCGCTGACGCTCCCGCGCATGCGCCCCATTTCCGTGCCAGCTGGCGGGGAAACAAACGCCATTTCCGCCAGCTGGCGGGGCGGAAAGCCCTCCGGCGCCGGCCTAGCCCCTCAATGTTGGGGCTAGGCCGCCAAAGATGCGGAGCATTCCGCACCTTTGGGCCGGCGCGATGCC
The DNA here is from genome assembly GCF_047496885.1 of Scyliorhinus torazame. Lineage (NCBI taxonomy): Eukaryota > Metazoa > Chordata > Chondrichthyes > Carcharhiniformes > Scyliorhinidae > Scyliorhinus > Scyliorhinus torazame. The sequence continues at coordinate 149,813,478 of NC_092712.1, forward strand.
CATCTGATTGGCGCCGTCTTTGGCGCCAGTCGGCAGACATCGCGCCGTTGGGGGAGAATTTTGCGCCAGGTCACCACACTACCAGAAGGACATGGAGGTTTTGGAGAGAGTACAGAAAAGGTTTATCAGGATGTTGCCAGGTATGGAGGGTATTAGCTATGAGGAGAGATTGAAGAAACTGGGATTGTTCTCTAGAGAGACAGAGGCTGAGGGGCGACCAGATAGAAGTTTAGAATATTATTAGGGGTATAGATAGGGGGAACAGTTGGGGGATTTTCCAAGGGCAGAAATGACAATTACAAGGGGGCACAAGTTCAAGGTGAAAGGGATAGGTTCAGTGGAGATTTGCGGGGAAAGTTTTTTTACACAGAGGGTGGTGGTGGCCTGGAATGCACTGCCAAGTGAGATGGTTGAAGCAGATACGTTAGCGACCTTTAAGACTTATCTGGATAGGCACATGAACAGAAGGGGTATAGAAGGATACAGGCGGTTGGTCCAGATGGGACTCTTGATCAGTGCAGGCTTGGAGGACTGAAGGGCCTGTTCAGGTGCAGTATTGTTATTTGTTTTTTATTCCTTGTAATCAGGCTCCTATCGCTGGTGATTTTGTTGACATTGCTCCTCTTGTTTATCATTCAGGGTACAGCTGCATCAATAGCTTCCGTGTTCCTTTAAAGGCTGACAGGTGGGAAGCACAGATCGAAGGCAAAAGCTCCAGCAGAAATAATCTCCATATTGAATATCAGCTTCAAAGCGGTGAAAGCCAGTTAGCATAAGCCCTGCGAACAAACGCTTTTTATTTAGGCAAGGAAGGCCACATCATGGCCTTTTATTTAGGCAAGGAAGCAGGTGTCAGACTTCTGTATTTGAAATCTTTCTTGCCTGTCAATTGCTCAGGTCCATCAATTCCCTCTGTCCTCTCACCTTGTTTTACTTAGGAAGTTGAAGGAAGCCCGGGAAATTTGTGATTTTAGATAGGCTGAATTTTGGTTTAAAACTGCAGTTAATAATCTGACTTACTTAAATAGCAGGTTCCCCTGTTCTGTGATGGCTCACATGCTTAAACCTGCCGCATGCATAGGAACCCACCCAGCTTAATGAGTTCGGATTTACCCTGTGAATTCTAGCAGTCCTGAGCTGGGATGTGGGGCAGGTGGAGTGGGGTCACAGTGTGAGGAGATAGTAATTAGCACACTGAGGGATAGCGTCAGACTTTAATAGTCCTGAGGAATGATAATATTGGGTTTCGGCAACACTGAGAAAGGGATTTCGAGTTAGGCAGCAGATGAGTGTGGTTGCTGTGGTTTGTCAGATATGAGAGGTGGGATTTGGGTTTGGCTCACGAGTGGATTCTTAGGTTCCAGCAGCAGTGGGGGAGGGCGATAGGGAATGGACCTGGCTACACTGGTTTGCAAGTTTCAAATGGATCTCAGCAAATATTGAATCGATTGTTTTTGATTCTTCGCTGTAAAATTATGTTTTTTGATAAATTCCACAGCTGCATTAATTTTACTATTTCTACCTTAAAGGAATTGTAAATACAAGACTGTTTTAATAAAATAAAATTTTGGTCATTGAAAAATGTCAGGTATGGGTGCAAGGCGGGTGTGAAGGGTGAGGCTTCCTATTATGCAACATTCTTTAAACAGAGACTTTCTGCCAAAACTTCACAAAAGAGAATCACATCCAGGTTAACCTTTTGGAAAAGCTGACCACTTTAAGGCATTAGAAGATACAAAAGACAACTCAATAGACAAACGTACTCAAGGTATTTGAAATGGGTTTTTGAATTTGAAGTCTTATTTTGGATACTAGAAATTATAGTTAGATAAAAGAAATTAGATTTTTTTTGAAGTACTTTTTATTGATAGATTTATCTGATTAGACTGGATTGGATCATTTTTGTAAATCATTCAAAGTTTCTCATTGATTTTGTTGCTGTTGGAGGGAAGAAATGCTCAGAGCCCGTTTGCGACCGCATGGTGTTGGTAAAACTTTTGTTTATTCGAAAAATGGCTGTGTGCACAACAGGAGAACCAGAATCTGCTGCTGCCTTCAGCTCGCACGAGTCTGTTCTGATTTTAAAAAAAATATTTTTTTTATTCTCCTCCTTTTTCACATTTTCTCCCAAATTTACACCCAACAATAAACAATAATCAGTACCAAATATGGCAATCCCCATATCAATAACAACGATCCCATCCTCCCACCAAACCCCACACATTAGTCCGCATGTTCACATAAACAAATGACAAAAAGGAATCAGGAATCACCCATAGTCACCATCAACACACACAGCCCCCCCCCCCCCCCCAAACTAATGTTCGATGTTATTCAGTTCTTCAAAGTGCATAATGAATAATGGCCATGAATTGTAGAACCCCTCCATCCTTCCCCTCAGTTCAAACTTAACCTTCTCAAGAGTCAAGAATTCCAACAGGTCCCCCCACCACACAAGGGCACAGGGTGGAGAGGTTGCTCTCCATCCAATCAGGATCCGCCTTTGGGCGATCAATGAGGTGAAGGCTACAACATCTGCTTTCGCACCCGTTTCCAACCCTGGCTGGTCCGACACCCCAAATATGGTCTCCTGGGGGCTCGGGTCCAGTTTCACATGCCCCACTTTAGAAATTACCCTAAAATCCTCCTTCCAGTAATCCTCTAGCTTTGGACAGGACCAAAACATATGAATGTGATTAGTGCCCCCCCCCCCCCCCCCCCCCCCCCGCAGCCTTCACACACACTTCTACTCCTTCAAAGAATCGGCTCATCCTTGCCCTCGTGAGGTGTGCTCTGTATACCACCTTCAGTTTTATCAGCCCCAACCGCGCGCACGAGGTGGAGGCGTTCACTCTCCAGAGCACCTTGTTGCTAACTTTTAGTTGGCTCTTAAATCGTAATTTGCTCTGTTTGTTTAACCTTTGCTCTAGAGTCGCCAGGTATCTTTATGATACCGCCACGAGGTTCAAGTTCAAGTAATGATCAATAACTCAACACACCAATTAGTAAGATTCAAATCAAAACACATTTATTATACACAATAAATCGCTACTCATGCATAAACTCTACTTTCTAGGCTATTCCTATCACTAAAAGGCCTATACTAAGCTTCGGACTGGACCACCAGGTCAGGGGAACAAATGGCCTTTCGTTCAGGTCCTGAGTCTGCAGGATTCAAAAGCTGGTATGGACTGGTAGCTAGGAGCGCCTATCCCATAGCGAGCGTTGACTTGAGACTTACTTGCTTGGTGGCAACAAGACAGGTCACTGTCACGGGTTGGTTCAAGTTGCTGAGTGACCCTGCCAAAGAAGGACGATTTGAACTTGGGGGCTTTACTTTATAGTCCCCAGGGGCTTCCCGCCCTTCGGGGCGGATCCCGTACCTGGTTCCAAGTGATTGGACTACTTTCCGATCACTTGGATCGATTTCTCCAATGCTGGAGCGGTTCCCTGATCGCTGGGCGGTCCCTAAGTGTCCGTTGGCCTTCCTTCGTCTTGACTCCTGCTGGCGCCGAGGAGTCTGGCTTGGCTTTATTTACCTTAACTGTTGCCATTGTGCCTGGGAATCGCACATTACTATGTAGATGGCTGCTGGTTTTGGTGCTGTCTCGTTGTCTTGCAGGTTCCAATATACATGATTTCTGTATTTGCTAGTCTTTGCCTGTTGGCCAACTCAGGTGGCTACAACCTCACACCAGAACCCCTCCTCCATATCCTCTCGCAACTCTTCCTCACACTTTGCTTTGATCCCTTCCAGTGGTGCCTTCTCCTCTTCCAAAATAGCCCTGTAAACCGCTGACACTACCCCCTTCTGCAGTCCCCCTGTCGTCAGTGCCTCCTCCAGCAATGTGGAGGCTAGCTCCACCGGGAAGCTCTGTATCTCCTTTCTGGCACAATCTCGAACCTGCATGTATCTAAACATTTCCCCCTGCTCCAGCCCATACTTCGCTTCCAGCTCCTTCAGTCCTGCAGGAAAATCGGCAGACAATGTAAAATAAACAGAAATCGCGGCAACACGTTAATTTTAGCCGCCTGTACCCGACCCGCCAGTGACAGGGAGACCAACCCACCTTGCCAGATCAGCTTTCACTCTCCCCACCAAATTTGAAGTGTTGTACCGACGGAGCCCTCCCCCCACTACCGGGCAACCTGCACCCCCAAGTACCTAAAGTGAGTCCCTGCCCTACGGAATGGCAGCCCCCCACCCCCGGCCGAGACACCACAAAATACTCACTCTTGTCAAGATTTAGTTTGTGCCCCGAGAAAGACCCAAACACTCAAAGCAGCTCCAATATTCCCCCTATCGACACACTCAGTTCCGACACGTATAACAGCAGGTCATCGGCACATAAGGACACCCTATGCTTTATTACCCCCCGCACTATTCTTTTCCATACCCCCGAACTTCTTAATGCGATGGCCAACGGCTCAATCGCGAGTGCAAACAGCAGGGGGGACATAGGACATCCCTTCCTCGTCCCACGGTGGAGAGAAAAGTATCTCGAGCTGATGTTATTTGCGCGGACACTTGCCCTCGGCTCCTTATGTAGTAGCTTTACCCAGTTCACAAATCTTGGTCCAATCCCAAACCGCTCCAGAACTGCCATCAAGTACCCCCATTCTACCTAGTCAAACGCCTTCTCGGCGTCCAATGCCACAACCACCTCTGTTTCCTTCCCCCCCCCCTGCCGGTGCCATAACGACGTTCAATACCCTTCTAACGTTTGAAAAGAGCTGCCTCCCACTCACGAACCCCATCCGATCTTCACCTATCACCTTCGGGAGGCACTCCTCCAGCCTACCCGCCAGTATCTTCGCCAATACTTTTGCGTCCACGTTAGAAGCGATATGGGCCTATACGACCCACACTCCGTCGGATCCTTATCTTTTTTTAGCAACAGGGAAATCGATGCCTGTCCCAAAGTTTGTGGAAACACCCCCTTCCCTATCGCCTCCTCAAACATCCCCACCATCAGGGGTGCCAGCTTATCCTTGAATTTTTTATAATATTCCACCGGAAACCCATCCGGCCATGCCACCCTCCCCGACTGCATCCTCTCAATCGCATCCTTTATCTCCTGCTCCACGATCGCTCCTTCTAATGTAGCCCTGTCCCCCTCCCCTAACCTCAGGTACTCCAACCCATTTAGAAATTCCTGCATCTCCCGGTCTCCCCCAGGTGGCTCTGACCTGTACAACCTCTCATCAAATTCCTCAAAAACCTTGTTAATCAGATCCGGAGCCACCACCAACTTCCCTGCCCTTATCCCTCACCTGCACAATTTCCCTTGCTGCTGCTTCCCTCCGGAGCTGACTTGCCTTATCTCCATGTTCGTAAACTGCACCCCTTGCTTGTCTCAGTTGGTGCACCGCCAACTGACGGGCAGCACGGTAGCATAGTGGTTAGCACAATTGCTTCACAGCTCCAGGGTCCCAGGTTCGATACCTGGCTTGGGTCACTTTGTGCGGAGTCTGCACGTTCTCCCCGTGTGTGCGTGAGTTTCCTCCGGGTGCTCCAGTTTCCTCCCACAGTCCAAAGATGTGCAGGTTAGGTGGATTGGCCATGCAAAATTGTCCTTGGTGTCCAAAATTGCCCTTAGTTTTGGGTGGGATAACTGGGTTATGGGGATCGGGTGGAGGTGTGGGCTTGGGTAGGGTGCTCTTTCCAAGAGCCGGTGCAGACTCGATGGGCCGAATGGCCTCCTTCTGCACTGTAAATTCTATGACAATAAAAAACATCTCCTTGTTTAACGGGGGAGGCTGCCTCCAATCCAAAACGTGCACAACTTCTCAGCACAAAAGAAGCTGGGAACAAATGGGAGAAAATGTAAGGGATGGAGGAGGCCTAGTTATGACACAGTGACCACTTCACCTCGGTGGATAAGGAGCTGTCAAGGGTGGCAAAGATCAACAGAGGGCTGAGAGTCAAGGTGGAAGACCTGGAAAACGTAACCTAAGGATCGTGGGTGTGCCTGAAGGGCTGGAGGGCCAGAGGCCTACGGAGTACTTTGCCGATATGACGGCGCTCTACTCCCCATTCTGGCATGGGCATGCAAATCGTACAGGAGCACTCATTAACAGATCATTAACAGACCCAACCAGATAGTCTCCAGCATCCATCTATGCTCCACCTTCGCCAGGCGGTAGTGATGCCAGCATGGTTCACTTGGGCTACCTTCCTGGTAGATAGTCGGTCAAAGCTTGCCTGTAGTTCCTTCCTCTTTTCCAGCTTTGCTGGGTCCCCACCTTCTGCATAACTCCTATCTACCTCCAACATCTCATCTATTACCCCCTGCCACTCCAACCTCTCCTCTTTGTCCACCCTGGCCTTAAACAAAATCACCTCCCCCCTCACCACCGCCTTTAGAGCCTCCCAGACAACTGCCTCTGATACCTCATCCGTACGTTGAAACCTACATATTCCTCAATTACCGTTTCAATTTTGTCACCGAACACTTGGTCCCCCAAAAGTTCCACGTCTAATTTCCACCCCAGCTAGCCTCTGCGCTACCCCCTTCTCCAGCACCATATCCACCCAATGCGGAGCAGGATCTGACACTGCAATTGCCGAGTATTCCAACCCCTTAACCCCAGCCAGCAAAGTCTTCCCCACCACGAAAAAGTCGATCCGCGAGTATACCTTATGGACTGCTGAGAAAAACGAGTACTCCCGTTCCCTCGGATGCAGAGTACTCCCATTCCCTCGAGTGCAGGTCTGTTCTGATGTTTACAGGGATTTCATGCATGTATATTTTAAGTTCATTCACAGTTACAGATAAGCATTGACGTCATTGATCAATTTCATACAATACAATCTGATCAGTAGGTATTGGTAGAGATATTTCCTGAGCCCCTTAATGGGAAACCGATTTACACATACAATGGGTTTTACAAGTTACCAGATCATGTTCAGCATGTTCCCCTTAACCTGAAATAATGCCGTTAGTCCTTGATGAGGCAATAATGGGTTTGTATTCAATGCTCTGGGTAGAACAATGAATCTCCTGCAGACAAGCTGGGGCCATAGTCTTGTGATGTGGATTCCCCATTATTATTACAATGTCCTGTAAGATGATTAAATTATCCTGAGTGCAGGTTTCCTTAAGGTTTCTGGCTGATCCATCAATTTAACCCTTTGCCTGCCAGTTTTCCACTTCCCATGTGCGGCTTTTAACCTAGAACATCTTTTTATTAATATATATATTATTTTCTCGCTAACAGTTGCTGTTCACTTTGCTTTTTATATGTGTGCTCACTTCCTTTTCATTTCTGATTGGTGAAGTCAAACAGCAGCAAATCAAAACATTGAAACAAAATAAATTCAGAGTACACAATTATTTTTTTCCAATTAAGGGGGCAATTTCATGACGCCAATCCATCTACCTTGCACATCTTTTTGTGTTGTGGGGTGAGACCCATGCAGACACGGGGAGAATGTGCAAATTCCATATGGACAGTGACCCGGGGCCGGGATCGAACCTGGGTCCTCGGTGCCTTGAGGCAGCAGTGCTAACCACTGTGCCACCATGCCTCCCAAATCAAACGTTTTGAACAACAAAATGTTATGAAATGATTTTCCCATAATACGTATTGATGTCAGACTACTAGATTTAAATATAGACATTCAAAGCATTGCTCAAAAATTGTGGCACAGGGAACATGGGTATACACCATGCATATGACTTTTAATACATTACTGGTTGATCTCCTGTCAAGTTATACATAAAAGTCAAGAACAAGTGTATTATTCAGATCCAGCAAGACTAGAACTCTCCCTTCCCATTGCTGGCTCTGTGGATGTGTCCCCAGATCAACTATATCCACCCTTCTCTGCATTTGGTTCCACAATATCCACTCACTTGTGAACAAAGCCTTTGCCATTCATGAGCAAACTTAGGATGATTGCTTTGAACGATGACCTGATGGTAATCTGCTGAGCGGTGATGACACCTTCCTTTGAAATGAAAACTAACTGCCTGGCAATATCCTCCACCACTTAATTGCCCAGCTACAAAAAACGTATTATTCGGTCTCCCTAAGCCTCTGGCACTTTCCCCAGCTTTGAGCATTTGCCCTGCTCCATCTATCTCACCTTCCATTTAAAATCTTTATTCTCTTCTGCTCATTAAATATCTTTGCTGCTTTTTTCCCTGAATCTCTGCACTAGGTGGCACCTCTTTGGTGATTTCAACCTTCATCTCAATTCATCGTGCTCTCTTTCCTCTGACTTCACTGCTCTCTAATCCTCTATTAAACTCTCCCTCCATGTAAGCTCCCAATGCCATATTCATGGGCATCCTCTTGATCCAGCCGGGGGCACAAAGATCGGGAGATTCTGAAACACAGACAAAAACCTCAGTAACACCGTCAACTTTGCTGTTTGGACCCGACCAGCCAACTTAAAAGTACCTCTTAAAATGCAACTTCATTCCCTCCACCAACTGAGCCAAATTCAACTTATGCAACTGGGCCCAACTGCTCGCCACTTGTATCCCAAGGTAACGAAAACCCGCCTCTACCAACCGAAGTGGCAGCCACCCCAAACCCCTCCCCCGTCCCAGGGCATTAATTGGGAATATCTCACCTTTTCCCATGGTCGAGTCCAACTTTTCAGTTTGGATAAAGATCCACGCCTCCTCCGGCGTCTCGAAGTAGTGGTGCCAATCCTGAAATGTGACCCACAATTGCGCTGGCTGCAGCACCCCGAACTTCACCCCCTTCCGATGTAGAACTGCCTTAGCCTGGTTGAAGCCGGCCCTCTTCTTGGCCACCTCCGCGCTCCAGTCCTGGTAGATCCGGATCTCTGTGTTCTCCCACCTGCTGCACCATTCTTTTTTGGCCCATCTCAGGACACACTCCCTGTCCACAAAGCGGTGGAACCGCACCATTACCGCCCTTGGCGGCTCGTTGGCCTTGGGACTCCTCGCCAGGACTCGATGAGCCCCGTCCAGCTCCAGGGGCCTCGGGAAAGCTCCCGCGCCCATCAGCGCGTCGAGAATCGTGATCACATACGCCCTGGCATCAGACCCCTCCACTCCCTCTCGACCGATTCTCGATGTCCTCAAATTTCTCTTGCCACTTCTTGTGCAGCGTCTCGTACGCCTCCACCTTCACCGCCAGGCCCAAGATCTCATCCTCGTTCTCCGAGGCTTTTTGCCGCACCTCCCGGATCGCCGCCCCTTGGGCCTTCTGGGTCTCCACCAGCTTGTCGATCGACGCCTTCATCGGCTCCAGCAGTTCTGCCTTCAGCTCCGCAAAGCAGCGTTTGAGGAACTCCTGCTGCTCCTGCGACCATAGCGCCCAAGCTGCTTGGTCTCCACCCGCCGCCATCTTGCTTCTCCTCCCTCGCACTTTTCGCTGCACTAAAATCACTTTCTTGACCTCTCCACTCCTGGTCCAATCCATACAGTGGCGGGGAGCCGCACTGTCACCTTCCCAAAATGGGAACCATCGAACAATTGCTGTTGGGGCCCCTCAAAAGAGCCCAAACAAAGAACAAAGAACAAAGAAATGTACAGCACAGGAACAGGCCCTTCGGCCCTCCAAGCCCGTGCCGACCATACTGCCCGACTAAACTACAATCTTCTACACTTCCTGGGTCCGTATCCTTCTATTCCCATCCTATTCATATATTTGTCAAGATGCCCCTTAAATGTCCCTATCGTCCCTGCCTCCACTACCTCCTCCGGTAGTGAGTTCCAGGCACCCACTACCCTCTGCGTAAAAAACTTGCCTCGTACATCTACTCTAAACTTTGCCCCTCTCACCTTAAACCTATGCCCCCTAGTAATTGACCCCTCTACCCTGGGGAAAAGCCTCTGACTATCCACTCTGTCTATGCCCCTCATAATTTTGTATACCTCTATCAGGTCGCCCCTCAACCTCCTTCGTTCCAGTGAGAACAAACCGAGTTTATTCAATCGCTCCTCATAGCTTATGCCCTCCATACCAGGCAACATTCTGGTAAATCTCTTCTGCACCCTCTCTAAAGCCTCCACATCCTTCTGGTAGTGTGGCGACCAGAATTGAACACTATACTCCAAGTGTGGCCTAACTAAGGTTCTATACAGCTGCAACATGACTTGCCAATTCTTATACTCAATGCCCCGGCCAATGAAGGCAAGCATGCCGTATGCCTTCTTGACTACCTTCTCCACCTGTGTAGCCCCTTTCAGTGATCTGTGGACCTGTACTCCTAGATCTCTTTGACTTTCAATACTCTTGAGGGTTCTACCATTCACTGTATATTCCCTACCTGCATTAGCCCTTCCAAAATGCATTACCTCACATTTGTCCAGGTTAAACTCCATCTGCCATCTCTCCGCCCAAGTCTCCAGACAATCTAAATCCTGCTGTATCCTCAGACAGTCCTCATCGCTATCCGCAATTCCACCAACCTTTGTGTCGTCTGCAAACTTACTAATCAGACCAGTTACATTTTCCTCCAAATCATTTATATATACTACAAAGAGCAAAGGTCCCAGCACTGATCCCTGTGGAACACCACTGGTCACAGCCCTCCAATTAGAAAAGCATCCCTCCATTGCTACCCTCTGCCTTCTATGGCCTAGCCAGTTCTGTATCCACCTTGCCAGTTCACCCCTGATCCCGTGTGACTTCACCTTTTGTACTAGTCTACCATGAGGGACCTTGTCAAAGGCCTTACTGAAGTCCATATAGACAACATCTACTGCCCTACCTGCATCAATCATCTTAGTGACCTCCTCGAAAAACTCGATCAAGTTAGTGAGACACGACCTCCCCTTCACAAAACCGTGCTGCCTCTCACTAATACGTCCATTTGCTTCCAAATGGGAGTAGATCCTGTCTCGAAGAATCCTCTCCAGTAATTTCCCTACCACTGAAGTAAGGCTCACCGGCCTGTAGTTCCCGGGATTATCCCTGCCACCCTTCTTAAACAGAGGAACAACATTGGCTATTCTCCAGTCCTCCGGGACATCCCCTGAAGACAGCGAGGATCCAAAGATTTCTGTCAAGGCCTCAGCAATTTCCTCTCCAGCCTCCTTCAGTATTCTGGGGTAGATCCCATCCGGCCCTGGGGACTTATCTACCTTAATATTTTTTAAGACACCCAACACCTCGTCTTTTTGGATCACAATGTGACCCAGGCTATCTACACCCCCTTCTCCAGACTCAACATCTACCAATTCCTTCTCTTTGGTGAATACTGATGCAAAGTATTCATTTAGTACCTCGCCCATTTCCTCTGGCTCCACACATAGATTCCCTTGCCTATCCTTCAGTGGGCCAACCCTTTCCCTGGCTACCCTCTTGCTTTTTATGTAAGTGTAAAAAGCCTTGGGATTTTCCTTAACCCTATTTGCCAATGACTTTTCATGACCCCTTCTAGCCCTCCTGACTCCCTGCTTAAGTTCCTTCCTACTTTCCTTATATGCCACACAGGCTTCGTCTGTTCCCAGCCTTTTAGCCCTGACAAATGCCTCCTTTTTCTTTTTGACGAGGCCTACAATATCATTCGTCATCCAAGGTTCCCGAAAATTGCCGTATTTGTCTTTCTTCCTCACAGGAACATGCCTGTCCTGTATTCCTATCAACTGACACTTGAAAGCCTCCCACATGTCAGATGTTGATTTGCCCTCAAACATCCGCCCCCAATCTATGCTCTTCAGTTCCCGCCTAATATTGTTATAATTAGCCTTCCCCCAATTTAGCACATTCATCCTCGGACCACTCTTATCCTTGTCCACCAGTACTTTAAAACTTACTGAATTGTGGTCACTGTTACCGAAATGCTCCCCTACTGAAACATCTACCACCTGGCCGGGCTCATTCCCCAATACCAGGTCCAGTACCGCCTCTTCCCTAGTTGGACTGTTTACATATTGTTTTAAGAAGCCCTCCTGGATGCTCCTTACAAACTCTGCCCCGTCTAAGCCCCTGGCACTAAGTGAGTCCCAGTCAATATTGGGGAAGTTGAAGTCTCCCATCACCACAACCCTGTTGTTTTTACTCTTTTCCAAAATCTGTCTACCTATCTGCTCCTCTATCTCCCGCTGGCTGTTGGGAGGCCTGTAGTATACCCCCAACATTGTGACTGCACCCTTCTTATTCCTGATCTCTACCCATATAGCCTCACTGCCCTCTGAGGTGTCCTCTCGCTGTATAGCTGTGATACTCTCCTGAACAAGTAGCGCAACTCCGCCTCCCCTTTTACATCCCCCTCTATCCCGCCTGAAACATCTAAATCCTGGAACGTTTAGCTGCCAATCCTGCCCTTCCCTCAACCAGGTCTCTGTAATGGCAACAACATCATAGTTCCAAGTACTAATCCAAGCTCTAAGTTCATCTGCCTTACCCGTAATGCTCCTTGCATTAAAACATATGCACTTCAGGCCACCAGACCCGCTGTGTTCAGCAACTTCTCCCCGTCTGCTCTGCCTCAGAGCCACACTGTCCATATTCCCTAGTTCTCCCTCAACGCTCTCACCTTCTGACCTATTGCTCCCGTGCCCACCCCCCTGCCATACTAGTTTAAACCCTCCCGTGTGACACTAGCAAATCTCGCGGCCAGGATATTTATGCCTCTCCAGTTTAGATGCAACCCGTCCATCTTATACAGGTCACACCTGCCCCGGAAGAGCTCCCAGTGGTCCAGATAACCGAAACCCTCCCTCCTACACCAGCTGTTTAGCCACGTGTTTGTCTGCTCTATCTTCCTATTTCTAGCCTCACTGGCACGTGGCACAGGGAGTAATCCCGAGATTACAACCCTCGAGGTCCTGTCTTTTAACTTTCTGCCTAGCTCCCTGAACTCCTGCTGCAGGACCTCATGCCTCTTCCTGCCTATGTCGTTAGTACCAATATGTACAACGACCTCTACCTGTTTGCCCTCCCCCTTCAGGATTCCCTCTACCCGTTCGGAGACATCCTGGACCCTGGCACCAGGGAGGCAACATACCATCCTGGAGTCTCTTTCACGTCCACAGAAGCGCCTATCTGTTCCCCTGACTATAGAGTCCCCTATAACTATTACTCTTCTGCGCTTTGACCCTCCCTTCTGAACATCAGAGCCAGCCGTGGTGCCACTGCTCTGGCTGCTGCTGCTTTCCCCTGATAGGCTATCCCCCCCGACAGTATCCAAAGGGGTATACCTGTTCGAGAGGGGGACAACCACAGGGGATTCCTGCACTGACTGCCTTCCCTTTCTGGTGGTCACCCATTTCTCTGCCTGCACCTTGGGTGTGACCACATTTATATAACTGCGATCTATGACGCTTTCCGCCACCTGCATGCTCCTAAGTGCATCCAATTGCTGCTCCAACCGAACCATGCGGTCTGTGAGGAGCTGCAGTTGGGTGCACTTTCTGCAGATGAAGCCATCCAGGACGCTGGAAGCCTCCCGGACCTGCCACATCTCACAGTCAGAGCACAGCACCCCTCTAACTGACATTGCGTCAATTAATTAAAATTAAAATTTGTCTTTTTTTTTTATAAATACTTTTTTTTTTTTTAAATTACAAAGTTACTGTCAACTATCTGTTTCCTAGCACTAGATTTCTAATAGAAATGCGATAGCTAACTATAATATCCTCCGATCTCTGGCTTAGATATCCTCTAAATTATAATTAAGTTATTATGTTTAATTAGTTCCCAAATAGTCAAAAAAAAATTTAGGTTAGAATCCCAACCAGCCACTCAGGTCACAGCTTTTCTGTCCCCCCCGACACACACAATTTGAAAAAAGGTATAAAAGTAAAAATCACTTGCTTACCTTCTGAGATGTTCTCAGGTTCTCTCGCTGACAGAGACTGCTCCTCCACCTCCAATCCTTGGCCTGCACAATGCTAATAATATATAATATAATATGGCACTTACCTTACACCAATGGGTCTTATTATTAGGTTAGAGGAGGAGGGTGGGTGGGAGACACTACACGTGTAGTGTCTCGGGTTTCCTCTCCACCAGAATTTATTGGGGGGGGGGGGGACTTGCCAGAGGTCGAACTTCCGGTTCCCGCCGAAATCCAAAGGGCTGCTCCTGTAAAGGTAAGTGCTTTTAAACTCACTACTCACCTCCAAGAAGGCCCCTGCGCACCGCTGCCGCCGAAATCCAATGGGCTGCTCCTGTAAAGGTAAGAGCTTTTAAACTAACTACTCACCTCCCAGAAGGCCCCTGCGCACCGCTGCCGCCGAAATCCAAAGGGCTGCTCCTGTAAAGGTAAGTGCTTTTAAACTCACTACTCACCTCCAAAGGTCCGTTTCTTGCGGGAGCTGCCGAACGTGTGACTTAGCTCAGCATAGCCGCACCCGGAAGTCCACCTTTTCCCATGTTAAGCTTATACCCCGAAAAGAGACCAAACTCCCCCCAAATCCTCATGATCCTGTTGAAGCTCATGACCGGGTCCAAAATATACAGCAGGAGTTCATCCACATACCAGGAAACTCGGTGCTCCACTACCCCCCGCTCAATACCCCTCCACCCCCTTGTGACCCTGAGCGCCATTTCCATGGGTTTAATCGCCAGGGCAAAGAGCAACAGGGAGAGCGGACACCCCTGTCTCGTCCCCTTGTGCAACCCAAAGTATTCCCAGCACCTTGAATAATTACGCCCACTCTACCCAATCGAACACTTTCTCCGGGTCCATGGCCACAACCACCTCCACGTCTCGGCCCTCTTGAGGGCATCATAATAATATTCAGTAACCTTTAGACTTTTGTCGACAGTTGCTGCTCCTTCCAAACCCTGTCTGGTCCACACCTATCACCCCCGGCACACAATCCTCTATCCGCATCGCAAGTATCTTCGGCAACAACTTTGCATCTACATTCAACAGCGAAATGTGCCGTGCCAACCACACTGCACCGGGTCCTTGTCTTTCTTTAAAATGAGCGATATGGGAACCTGAGTCAACATGGCGGAGAGCTCTCTCCTCACCATAGACTCATTATACATCTCGACTTGCAGGGATCTGAGCTCTGATCCAAACTTCTTGTCGAACTCAGCAGAGAGTCCATCCAGACCTGGGGCCTTCCCTGTCCTCGTCTATCCCACGCAGTCCATTATCTCCCTCAGTCCGATCAGGGCCTGCAATCCCTGCACTTTCGCCTCCACCACCCATCCAAAAACCACCTCATACCCTCATTTCTCACCGGAGGCTCCGAGCTACACAATTTCTGGTAAAAGACCCTATTCATCTCCTCCGGCTCCGTTACACTGTATGTCAGCCATTTCTCATCCTCCCATTTTCTTCGCTGCCACCTGTCTCTTCAACTGATGCGCAAGCATCCTGCTGGCTTTCTCCCCATATTCATAAACTGAATAGCCATGCGCAGTTATCCCACCGCCTTTCCCATGGACACAAGCCCAAAGTCCGTCTGGAACTTCTGTCTCTCCCTCAAAAGCACCTCCTCCGGTGCCGTTGACTACCTCCAGTCAATCTGCAGAATGGCCTCATCAACCTCAGTCTCTCAGCCCGCTCCACCCTCTCCTTGTGCACCTGGGTCGAGGCAAAATCTCGCCTTACCACCGCCTTCAGCGCCTCTCACAACAAGGAGGCACAAACCTCCTCCATCTTATTTTGCTCCATATAGTTTCAGAAAGCCACCCCTATCTTTTCGCAAACTTCCTTATCCACCAATAACCCCACATCCAACCTCCACTGCAGCCGTTGTGGACTCACCCTTGCCACGTGCAAATCCACGCAGTGTGATGCGTGGTCAGACACCACGATCTCCGAATGCCATGAGCACCATCTCTGCCTCCACTGAGGCCAGCCGGTCCTCATGATCCACGACCGACTCATCCATCTTCTGGAGCGCCAGGCTCTGCGCCTCCAGCCTTTGCTCCACTCTCTCAATAGCCGCCCTGATCGGCACTGGCACCTTCGCCAGGTCCTCCAAGGCCTCTTGCCTTTGCTGCTGGCCTTGGCGTTCAAAAGATCCACCAATTGCTCGATAAACCACTGGACAGTCAACATCGCCCCAGAGCCCTCCACCATCTTTCCCTCTGTTGCACGTTGAAAGTCCTCCCAGCTAGACCGCTGTACCTTGCTCGCTACACTTCTCATTCGATAAGCCATAAAGCATTCCCACTGGAGAAAAACTCCTGTCTCCCACTGTTCATGCACCTTGCACCAGCAAACACCCCCTATATAGCGTGAAAAGGACCAAACAATTCCACCTCGTGTGGGAGCGCCCAAATGTGTGACCACTCACTTCATGGCTGCCACTGGAAGCCCCTGAGGCCATCTCTAACCTAATCAAGCAAGCTTAGGAAAACAGATTTATTTAAAATTTGTTTACAGAGTATTGGTTAGTTCTAAATTGGTTAGGATTATATTCATTGGAGTTCAGAAGAGTGAGAAGGGACTTCATGGAAACTAACACAATTCTAACAGGATTAGACAGGGTAGATTCAGAAAGAATGTTCCCGATGATGGGGGTGTCCAGAACTAGGGGGTCATGGTTTGAGGATAAGGGGTAAATCTTTTGGGACTGAGCAGACGAGAAAATTCTTCACCCAGAGAGTGGTGAATCTGTGGAATCCACAAATACAGAAAGCAGTTGAGGCCAAAACATTGTGTGATTTCAAGAAGGAATTAAATATAGCTTTTGGGGCTAAAAGGGTTAAGGGATATAGGGGAAGGCGGGATCAGGGTATTGAACTTGATGGTTAGCCATGTTCATAATGAATGGCGGAGCAGGCTCGAAGGGCCGAATGGCCTCCTCCTGCTTCTATTTTCTATATTTCTATGATCGGATACCGGATGAGAAACCCCGAACAATTTGCAATTTGTAAAACTGTGAGGAAAGAATGCTTCATCCCAGGAGTGATGACTCTGAGCAATAGGTATCTTTTATGTTAA
The DNA here is from genome assembly GCF_047496885.1 of Scyliorhinus torazame. NCBI lineage: Eukaryota > Metazoa > Chordata > Chondrichthyes > Carcharhiniformes > Scyliorhinidae > Scyliorhinus > Scyliorhinus torazame. Next base: position 149,830,324 of record NC_092712.1, read on the forward strand.
AACAAACTTCACTTTAAACACAGAATAAACCACATTAGCATTAAAGAAATTGATTCACAATTAACAGTTAAACAGTTCTTTATTAAAGGAAAAACTTTATCTCACTATCTACACCTTCCACGATATATATTCCAACAAAGCAACCCAATACAGTTCAGAATCCACTCATAAATAAAAATAGCAATCAGGGTTACTTGCATGTTCTCTGTGCTGACCTTTGGAGAAAGACTCTATCAGGGACAACCTGAAAGTCCTTCTGTCTTGTCAGATTTAAATCCTGTAGCCAAACTCCCAAAATCATGGACAGACATGGGTCCTCCCATTAATTATATAATCTGTTTCCCATTAAGATGTCCCATACCTGCTTAGTTAGGATTTATAAACATCATCCCTCATAAAATATCTACATCCTGGGGAATCTCCAAAATCATAAACAGGTATTCCATTAGCCATCTCTCTGTAAACAAGTAAATGGTTAAAATTAATGATTACTTCACCTTTACGAATCCTTAATCATAGCTTTAGCAGACATACTGCCTGTATATATTTGAACCCAGGGGTTTCCATAACATTAATGCAATAAAAGTACTGTACACACCCCTGTAAGCATCAATGGGGCCGAGGTGGAGATGGTTAGCAGTTTCAAATTCCTGGGGGTACACACCTCCAAAAATCTGTCTTGGTCCACCCACGTTGACGCTACCACCAAGAAAGCACAACAGCACCTTTACTTCCTCAGGAAACTAAGGAAATTTGGCATGTCCACATTAACTCTTACCAACTTTTACAGATGCACCATAGAAAGCATCCTATCTGGCTGCATCACAGCCTGGTATGGCAACTGCATGGCCCAAGACCGCAAGAAACTTCAGAGAGTCGTGAACACAGCCCAGTCCATCACACAAACCTGTCTCCCATCCATTGACTCTGTCTACACATCCCGCTGCCTTGGGAAAGCGGGCAGTATAATCAAAGACCACTCCCACCCGGCTTACTGACTCTTCCAACTTCTTCCATCGGGCATGAGATACAAAAGTCTGAGAACACGCACGAACAGACACAGAAACAGCTTCTTCCCCGCTGTCACCAGACTCCTAAACGACCCTCTTATGGACTGACCTCATTAACACTACACCCTGTATGCTTTGCCCGATGCTGGTGTTATGTAGTTACATTGTATACCTTGTGTTGCCCTATTATGTATTTTTTATTTCCTTTTCTTTTCATGTACTTATGGATCTATTGAGCTACTCGCAGAAAAATACTTTTCACTGTACCTTGGTACATGTGACAATAAACAAAATCCATCCAAATATAATGTACACCAATTTCCTACATTCGTCACACCTTGTCATTTAACCCTGCCAACCAATCAGACTGGCATTAGACTACACCATAGTGCAAAAACATGGTGTGTTGGGCAAGCCATTAATTGACATGGAGATCTCCCTGTGAAAGGGCATGCAAAGCCTGAGTGTAATAAACCTGTGAGAAAGTTTAAAATGTTGTTGATTGGAGAAATGGTGAATTCGATACCATGGTGCAAAGTCATAGAATCATAGAATTTACAGTGCAGAAGGAGGCTATTTGGCCCATAGAGTCTGCACCAGCCCTTGGAAAGAGCACCGCACTTAAGTCCACACCTTCACCCTATCCCCGTAAACCAGTATTCCCACCTAACCCAAGGGCAATTTAGCATGGCCAATCCACCTAACCTGCACACCTTTGGACTGTGGGAGGAAACCGGAGCACCCGGAGGAAACCCACGCAGACACTGGGAGAACATGCAGACCCCGCACAGACAGTCACCCAAGCTGGGAATCTAACATGAGATCCTGGAGCTGTGAAGCAACTGTGCTACTGTGCTGCCTGTACGAAGAAGGACTCCATATTCTACCATTGAGTTTGTCCACCATTATGAAACATAAGGCGAACATCTTGGGATTGTTCACCGAGCAGATTTTCTCTCAGGTTGAGGCCATCAATAAGGAGTACAATCCAAATATTTTAGTGGTCATGTTCATGGTGAAGAAGGTGTGGGAGTTGGTGCTGACCAACTGCCTCCACAATGCTGTGTGCAAGCAGGTTATGACTGCATGAGATGACGGGCGGCACTGTGGTGCAGCGGTTAGCACTGTTGCCTCACGGCGCTAAGGACCCGGGTTCAATTCTGGCCCCGGGTCACAAACTGTATGGAATTTTCACATTCTTCCGTGTCTGCGTGGGTCTCACCCCCGCAACCCAAAAAGATGTGCAGAGTAGGTGGATTGGCCACGCTAAATTGCCCCTTAATTGGGAAAGAAAAGAATTGGGCACATTAAATTTTTTAAAAATGAGATGTTGAGGACAAGGAGGGTGAGACCAACCAACATGACAACGAGGCATTTTTCACTTGTCATTGAGGGCCAGCGTGGAAATCCCAGCAAAGCTAACCATGGCACAATGCTGTATTCTGCACAATTGGATTGACAAATGATGCAATCAAAGATGCATTACATTCTTTAACCAAGGAGATTGATGATCCTAAAGAGTCTGATGAATGCTCATCCTCCTGTTTCCCTAGTCAATGTCACGAAGGCTGTAGAACTGCTCCAGGATTTTGCAATGCAGCATGAAAACACTGAAAACGTGTTTGACTACACTGACGGCGTGGTGGACTGTATCGGACAACTTCAAAGACAACACACTGAAATTTTATGGGCTAACTCCCGACATTTTTCAATGCAAAGCTCTGGCATTTTAACAAGATTAGGCCATTGTAAAATGTGAACAAATTAAATAAAGACTTTTTCCCACTTATTGTTTTAATGTGTTCTTATTTGGCATTTAAATCTGTTGTTTTTGGCATGGATCGCATTTAGAGGCATGTTGGGTTACTTAGCTATGCATTCATGTGGGAATGGCTACCACAAAGCTCTGTTTAACACAGGTTTGTGGGATTTGACTCATCGGGATTTAACCATGCAGTTTGACGAACCTTAATCTTGAGTTTGTGAGGATTACCAAAGTTGTGTGTCTGAACAGAAGGGACTCCGCAAGGTGACCGGCTATCATTCCCAGCATGTATTTGTGCCAATATTGAGGGTTTTTCATTGATCGACAGCAAGACCAGTCAGCATGCTAATTATATGCCTGCTCCCTCGGGGATGTCGCTGGGAAATCAGAATGGATGACAATCCACAAGGATCCATCTTTGCGTTCAATGGAAGTAAATAAAATTTGATATCTTTTTGTATGAATTTCAACAAGTTTAAATTTGAATTCTTCAGTTTTTTTCATGAGATACTTATTAAATATAGGGAATAGTTCTGATAGAGCTCGACTAAAAACTCATAGGCCATTAAACTGTACTTTGCTTGACTACTCTCGATGCAACCATTGTGTTATCTGTTTTGAGAAATAATGCCTTCCCATTTTTTCTTGAAATTAATGTCAGTGGATGTGGTAACGTCATAGGTTAGATGTATTCATACGTTTTGAGAGCAAAGGGGCTCTTGAAAATTTTAGTGTCTTAAGGATATATATTAATATTCATTGTGGTTTATAACTAACCTTGAACGTTTCTCAGTGTTTTTTCGTTTAGAAATGTATTAAAATGCCAGTCCAAGATGACTAAATGTTTCAGCCCTAGGAGAGAGAAAGAATATTTGCTGAGGTGTGTAATGAATGGCAATTGTGCAGCTTAAGCCCAGAGCCCTTGCAATATGCTTTGGTTTACTGTTCAGCAAATTGTCACCATTTTCTTTGGTATTTCTGTAGATAATTTAATGGCAATCGTTAAAGCTGCATTTGCTCCCATAGCTGTAATGAACAAGTAAATTCTGTGCTATAGATTGAATTTCTGAGTGACAGGATTACACTGGCAAAAACAAATTGATTTGGAATCGTCTGAAAAATCAATATTTTATACCTGATATTGAATTGTCCTTTGTGATTTGGACATTAGAATTCAGGTCCAGCATCGTTTTTCTTCTTTCTTTCAACCCGAAGATGTAAGCATTTATTGATTGCTATCAGATGTAGTGGACAGCATACTATGATTGCTCAACTTGTTTGTAGCTGCAAAACTGCCTTGAAGTGGGGAAAGGAAAACCATAATCTATACTTACTGAACAGTGCGGTTTAGAAATTAAGTACATTTCAGTATGACGAAATGATGCTTGCTTTGGCCCTTTACATGAGCGGAAACCAATTATACCACTGTCAAAAAGTGAAATGCACTGTGCTGAACCTAGGTAAATATTGTTAAATGAGGAAATTGACAACCAGGCTTGAGGTCATAGGTTTCTCTTTTTGATCAGGATCTGACAGTAACTTGTGGAAGATGACGGGAATCTTTGCTAAAATCTGGTGCAGTGGGCAAAATGCATGTGGGCACTGGCTGCATACATCATGACAGTGTTTCAAGTATGCGATGAAGTTACGACAAGCTGCAAGCCCTCTCCCAAAAGAAATTTAAATTTTTGATACCCAGAAATCAAAAAGCATGTTTTTGCATGTACTCAGCATATAAATTGACTCCCCCCGCCCCACCCCAATAGTTCCCAGCCATGCCATGCTTTGCTCGCATTCGTATTCAACCTTAACTTTTCATCTCAAAAGGGTAGCACGGTGGCGTACTGGTTAGCACTGCTACCTCATGGCGGCGAGGAACAGGGTTTGATTCAGGCCCCGGGTCACTGTCCCATGTGGAGTTTGCACACTCTTCCCGTGTCTGCATGGGTCTCATCCCCACAACCCAAAAAGATGTGCAGGGTAGGTGGATTCGGAACGCTATATTTCCCCTTAATTGGAAATAAAATGAGCCCACCAGCAACTCTCTTGCTAGGCAAAGTCTCGCTTCCACCCTTCTCCGTTTAGTCCAAGTCTTTCATAAATGCCTCCGCCATCTTGAAAAAGTGATCCCTGGAGTTGTGTGTGACCCCCAACTTCGCTTGCTGAACTGCTTCTCAAACTCAGCCACCATCACCTCCGCCAGCGCATCCATCGTTACTGCAGCAGCCCCAGCCAGAGAGCTCATCTCCGTCATCTTTCCTCCCGCAGCACCCCTCACTGAACACGACCCTGCCGGCAGACGAGCGCTCGCACCTTTCTTCAAAGTATTCCTTCTTTGGTTCTTAGACATTCTCTCGTAACCAACTTCCAATTGGAGCTAGTTTCCATGTGTATTCTCCCCCAAAATCAGGTGGAAAAGGCCAAAAACCGAGGACTCTGGCAGGAGCTACCCAGTGTGCAATCTCCTCCTACATGTCGCCACCAGAAGTCCCTGGGGTGCACAATCTTAAATATTAGATTAAACTCCAATTGTTTCCAAACTTTTTAGTTTCTTCCACAAAGCGAATTTTAAAAATCTTTGATGTTTACAAACAACACCCTGATTTAACAATAAAGGATGAGGATTGCGAATGATGTTGGAGGAGAAGTCTGATTCAAAGGATATTAATCCTAGACGGTACGGATCTGCTAATCTTTGGGGTATATGATGGGGTGGCACGGTAGCATAGTGGTAAACACTGTTAGTTCAAAGCACCAGGGACCCGGGTTCGATTCCCGGCTTTGGTCATTGTCTGTGTGGAGTCTGCATGTTCTCCCCATGTCTGCGTGGGTTTCCTCTGGGTGCTCCGGTTTCCTCCCACAAGTCCCAAAAGACGTACTGTTGGGTAATTTGGACATTCTGAATTCTCCCTCTATGTACCCGAACAGGCGCCGGAATGTGGCGACTAGGGGCTTTTCACAGTAACTTCATTGCAGTGTTAATGTAAGACTACTTGTGACAATAAAGATTATTATTATTAATTGTTGACAGCCTCCAGTAACAAAAATGCAGCTTCCCCTCTTCCACAACCATCATATCAAGCGGAAAGCACTTCCCAGTGGGAAGCCTGCTGGAGTCACTGGTGCTCGAGAGATATAGGCCCATGTACCTTATGCACCTCAGCAACTGGCCAGACTTTGTTATTTGCATGGCCTCCATCGCTGCCTCTATTCTCCCTAACTGCTGCTCAGCAAGGTTGGGACTCATCTTTATAGGAGGAGGGGAAAGGAGGGCTCAATATTATCATCAGCCATCACAATACACCTGTTATGGCACTGATAGTGGCCCAAGCGACTTAAAACGGGGCAGCAATTTTGGCAACGAGTTCGTGGATGGGGCTTATGAAGCATGGGAGGATATTTTAACGATAGTAAAAATGCTATATAAATGCAAGTTGTTGCTGATGTATTATGTTTGAATCCACTAGTTAACAACAACTAGACTACATGATCTTAAAACAACAAACCTTTTTTTATTGATTCATGAGATGTGGACATCACTGGCAAGGCCTGAATTTATTGCTCATCCGCTATTGCCCTTGTGAACTCAGTGGTGAGCCATCTTCTTGAAATGTCCTGGGGTTCTGCCCTAACCCAACCGGGTCTATCACCTATTCATATTACTGCGATGACTAATATTCCATAACCAGGTTTCTGCCAGGTAGAAGGAGGTTAAATCTAGGCCAAGAAATCTTTTGGCATAGTTGTATATGGTGACATGTTAACATTTCTTTTTTTTAAGCAGTATTTCGCTCAAAATTATTCCTCTATGGCATGTGATAACCTATAAATCACCAAATTTCTCCTTAATGGTGTAAGTTTCATTTTAAAACTGCAGCTCGGCTGCAGTTCTTAATGTCACACATGGCTCATTCTTTTGGTGAAACAATTGGCAATGGTTTCATTGTCATCTTTAGACTTTTAATTCTTCAGTCCTTTTATTCCAGATTTTTATTGAATTCAAATTTCACCATCTGCAGTGGTGGGATTCGAACCCGGATCCCCTGAGCATTACCCTGGGTCTCTGAATTATTAGTCCAGTGATAATACCACTACTCCATTGCCTCCCTGTGCAAGGTTTTATGTACATATGAAGGCTATATTATTCTCTTTCTACTGTCGGGTCCAATGTTGCAATGAAAATTCACTTAGCAATAAGAAGCATAAGATGTTGATAGATGTAAAAAAAAAAAAAATGGGGACAAAGGGCGCAATCGAACAGCCGTGTTGCGCCTGAAAGGCAGCGTGCCACAGCACAAAGTGGCTGATAGAAGAGACCTGTTGTGGACAGGATCACGTTTTGCCAAATCTGCAACTAGTTTCACTTTAGTATGCAGTTTCCCAAGGCCATTCAATACTGGAATCCACAAATGGGGACCAGACAGAACGGCACTCGTGGGGGTCTCACAGGGTATGAAGGCCCCCAGGTTTCTTGCCCTCTAGGGAAGGTGGCGTTCTGGCACTGCTGATGCCACCCTGGCACCCTTGTACTGCTAGCTTGGCACCCTGGCAATGCCACCTGGGTGCAGGCTGTCACTCCAAAGGTGACCAGGTGGCACTGTCAGCTGTCAGGGGCAGTGCCAGGGTATCGGGTTGGTACTACCAAGTTGCCAAACCGGCATTTCCCATGCTGCGGCAATTGGGCTGGGGGTGTCCTGTGGGTGTTTGGGAGGTGCGTGGGGCCCCTCATAGTGAGTTGGAGCTTGGGGAGTAGGGGTGGGGTTCCAGAGATTGGCACACCATTTAATTAAATCGTTATCTATTCCATTCATGAGCTATTTGGAAGAAGGTTGTACTTGCACTTCAAAACTTCTTGGCTCAAACCAAGCGAAACTTGAGGTGATGAGCAAAAAGGAGAATACAGCATTGAGCGGGTCCTGAACTAAGTGAGTAATACGCTAAGGATTGGTGGATGAATTTTTGTATGGATGTCAGAATTGTGTACATGATGCAGGGTGCCTATTAGCAAAAATGGAAAGGATTTAAATATGGCCTTTGACCATTCACTGAAAGTATCCAGCAGGATATTTTCACCACATACAGATTACTGTGGAACCCATTTTAGGAATGCAATTGCTGATTCCCCTGTTGTATTCTGTAATGAAGAGCAGAAAGAGTCTGAGGACTGGCAGTTTCCCAACCAGCACTCCCAAGTGCCACTTCCTCTAGAGACATCAAACTGGTGAATCAACCCATAGCTTTAAGGAACGCTGACCTTTTGGAGATGTTTCAAAGATTGAAAGTGATGAGACTGTAAATTATGAAAGCTTGCATGACCAAACTTGTTTCTATTTGAGAAAAGATGACCAAGAGATCCCTATCTGTTAAAATGGGTGTATATAGAAGGTGAAAATGTTAGTGCTCAAAGGCAGCAGTTTGGAATAGGGCAGTGTTTAGAAAGATGAGGAATGATCCATCTGAGGTGAACTGGCAAATGAAATCGGAATATGGGACTGTTCATCAACAATAGGACTTTTAAAAAAGGAAATTCCAAAGAAGTCAAATAAATGTAAATTATTCTCGAATATTATACTTTATGTAATGCCGTGGATACATGGACGTTGAAAATTAACAAAAATTTAAATTAAAGATTTCACCCTCCCCCTCCACCCAGCACTACCTGTTGTAAACTGGGTGAGGAAGGTAGCTAAAATGAGGCTGACCACGACACCCTCTGGTCCCGTTGCCTTCCAGGCATGCAACAGTCTCGACTTGCTTTTCTGGTAATATAATAATTGGATCCAATCTGTAATTTTAGTTGGCCCAAAAAAGACCGCAACTCCTTGGTGTTTTCAGGTGTAAGAGCCCGCTGAATAGCCCGTACCTTCTTTGCGACCAGGTGTAACCCCTCACAGTCCACTCGGTAGCCCAGGTCCTCCACTTCCCACGCGTGGAAAACGCATTTTTCTCTCCGCAGGTGAACGCTGGTCTACGAGAAATGGCAGAGCACCTCGCCCAAATTACTTCAACGTTCCTATTCAGTTGCCCCCATGACCAACACGTCATCCAGATATACCGCTACTTGTGGCAAGTCTCTCAGTCTGTTTTCCATTACCTTCTGGAATATGGAATACACTCCAAAGGGTAGTCTCGTGTACTCATACAGGCCTCTATGGGTGTTTATAGTGACGTATTTCTAGGAGGTAAGGTCCAATTCTAACTGCAAATACCCATGGCTCACATCAAGCTTGGTAAATGAGTGTCCACTGGCCAGGTTTGCTACAGGTCCTCGATGCAGGGCATTGGGTAGCGATCCAACAGGCGATCCCTGTGAACCATTAAATTATAGTCCCCACACAACCTGACTGTTTTATCAGGTTTGAGCACCACGACCATGGGAGCTGCCCAATCGTCAAAACGTACCGTCCTAATCATCCCAAGGCCTTCGAGCTGGCTGCGTTTGGTCTCAACTTTTACTAACAGAGCTTAAGGAACCGGGCTAGCTCTGAAAGACCTCCAAGTCAACCTGAATTTTTGCCATGGCCACTTTTATTTTCCTCAATCCGGTTTGGAAAACCTCAGGGTATTTTCCTAACCCTTCGTACAGGCCCCCGGATTCCATTTGGAAAGTTTGCTGCCAATTCAGGTGCAAGTGCTTTAGCCAATCATGGCCTAGAAGGCTGGGGCCGTGTCCCTTGACAATGATCAACAGTAGATGCATCGACTGTTCGTAATTGTGGTTCCTGCAATGGGCAATAGTTCGCCGGTATATGTCGCTAATCTTGCCTCGATGTCCCGCAGATCCAACTGCTGTAATCCCGATTTTATCCTGTCGAACGTCTGCTTTACAATAACGGAAAACGCAGGTCCCATGTCTAGCTCCATGTCTGATGGATGCCCATTAACTTGCACAGTTATCTTGATGGGGGTCACTCGGGGTGCCATCACACAATTCAGCTACATACATGCCTCCTCTGGTTGGTCCAGGTGGAAAGTGCAAGCCCTTGGTTGGCGCCTGCCTCGATTGGGGCGCCTGGATCTCTGGCTGACTTGTATCTTCCGTTTCCTTCAGCTGCTACATCCACATGCCCCACAACGTCCGGGCTCTCCCTTCAGAGACTCTGGGATGACTTGGTCCTTGACCAACGGGCCTGGCCCCTATGGCACTCAATCCAGAGTGGGATATCAGTCCGAGAGGGGCTGCTCACTGGGAGGGGGAGCATCCTTGGGTATTTACCTTCAGCCCAGATCTTTTGCAATCCTCTCTCAGCACTTTCAGGGGAAAGTAACATTGGTGCTGCTGCTGAAGATCTAGGGAGGGTTCAGCTAGCAACTTCCCTTGAGTAGGCATGTTTCTTATGCCATAGACCAAACAGTCGCACAGCATTTCGGAAAGGGAGAAGTTCCTTCTTCACAATATTCGGTTAGTTTTTGTAGACTTGTCAAGAATTCAGTTACGGACTCTCTAGTGGTCCCCTCTGCTGTATTAAAATGGTATCACTGTGCTATAACGGGCGGTTTAGGGTTGAAATGTTGCACCACTAGGGTTACCAATTGCTCAAAGGTTTTAGTGTCCGGACCTGCAGGATATGTAAGGCTTTTTATCATGGAAAAGAGAGAAGGTGCATGGAAACATGACTACCCCCTCACCAAAGCACCCATCACTTTGGCTTCAACATTTGTCGCCATTTCTTCATTGTTGCGGTGTCAAAATCCCAGAACCTTTTGGGCCGGATTCTCCGCTGTCGGGATTCTCCGTTGTGCCGGCAACGCACCCACGCCAGCGATTTCCAGATGGCGTGGGGCTACCGCCAATGGGAAATTCCATTGGCCGGCTGGCAGGACGGAGAACCAGCGGGGGCGCGCCACACCAGAAAACTGGTGTGGCGGGACAGAGAATCTCACCCCTTGTGTTTCAATGCCTCGGGAGCACCTTCAACATATGGAGTCCAGTAGTTCAAGAATATGGTTCACCACCTTTCAAGGGCAACCAGGGATGGGCGATACATAGAGACACCTGTCGTGTTGGGTGTTCCGCTATACAAACGAACCAACATGGTTACCAATGGTACAACTCTGTTTTATTATTCTTGATAACATCTACTGTATACTTCTGGCTGTGGTTCGTACTTTACCAGTTAACCTGTGGACCCAGCCCTTGCACTATCTTAGAGAGGCACTCAGCACATGGTGTATGTCTGAGTGGCATGCTGTGAGCTCTGTGCTCTGAGCTATCTCCTGCTGGAATGAGCGGGAACTGTGGTGTTCCCTGTTTTATCGTGCGTGTGCTCTCACTGGTGATTGGCTGTGATGTTGCGTGTGTGTTGATTGGTCCGTTGATCTGTCCATCAGTGTGTGTATGTGTTTGCACCATGATATGTTTATATGAATATCATGACATCCCCCCTTTTCACAAGGATATGTGCCTATATGGTAATAAATATTGGTGTGTACTGAGTGCGGCTGAGTATGTGTGTGCAATATCTACAACATGTACATGAGGCCAAACTATATACATAGGAAGGTGTCAGGTGCAACATTGCAACGAGGTTGTACCATAAATAAAACAAGTGCAATCATCAAATATCGAGAGAGAACTCCTGTAACGACAAAAAGAGAAACACATTAACATTGTTGCATAACAATTCAGTGAGTCCAATGTGCAAACCGGCTCATAAGTCCAGCCTAGTAGGTGGGCGACGAATTTGGGTTAACCATTAGGGTGGCACACCATTCATCACCCGGATTGAAGCTGTGTACTGGCATCGGCTGATAGGTCCCACTTGGGGACATCCGATTTCTGTCAATTACCGCAAGACGGAAGTCTTCCCGGTCGTCAGGGTATGACTCGGTGTATGGAGGCTGAATGGCCTGCACGTCCCTGCGAGGCTGGCGGAATTGGGGAGCGTTGGCAGGTTGAGCTGCTCGACAGCAGGCAGCGTAGTGGCCCATCTTGCCACAGCGGAGGCATTGTCGATTTCTGGCTGGACATTGCCACTTTAAATGTGCGGACCACAGTTGCCGCACGTCGTGACGTCATGGCGTTCGTTGCGCCACCGCGCATGTGCAGTTTAGTCCTGCGTAGAGCGTGCCTGCGTGTCATGCCTCTCTGCGTCGAAGTCTCTTGGCGCGTACAAGCGCGGGGAGGCCGTGGAAAGCCTCGAAATGGCCGCCCTCGTCCGGGCCGGGGGCCGGGAGGAACTCGTTGGAGTGGACCCGCTCGGCCTCGTGGGATCCCTGCTGTGCCCATTCGGCCGCCTGGAATTGGGAGTATCGGCTGGTCGCGTTTTCGTGGATGACGCAGGTTTCGATGGTGGTGGCTAGGGTGAGGCTCTTTATTTTGAGGAGCTGCTGGCATAGGGTGCCCGAGGTGACCCCAAACACTATCTGGTCCCGAATCATGGAATAGGAGGTGGCCTCATAGCCGCAGGACTGCGCGAGGATACGGAGGTGTGTCAAAAAAGATTGAAAAGGCTCATCCTTACCCTGCAGGCGCTGCTGGAAGAGGTACCTCTCGAAGCTCTCATTCACTTTGATGCTGAAGTGTTGCTCAAGTTTTAGAAGGACCGTCTTGTACTTCGTCTTGTCCACGCCTTCCGCGAATGCCGGGGAGTTGTAGATGTGGATGGCGTGTTGCCCTGCCGTGGAGAGGAGGAGGGCGATCTTCCTGGTGTCCGATGCATTCTCCCTGTCTGTGGCTTCTAGGAAGAACTGGAAGCACTGTTTAAACAGCTTCCAGTTGACGCTGAAGTTTCCAGCGATTTGGAGCGGCAGCGGCGGGCTGATGGTGTCCATGGCGCAGGATGGCGGATCGCTGAAGATGTGCAGGTAGGTCTCACAGTTGCTGGGTTCCAATCCTGGTACTATGTTCTGTTGGGTGTTCCGCTATACAAACGAACCAACACGGTTGTCGATGGTACAACTCTGTTTTATTATTCTTGATAACATCTGCTGTATACTTCTGGCTGTTGTTCGTACTTTACCAGTTAACCTGTGGACCCAGCCCGTGCACTATCTTAGAAAGGCACTCAGCACATGGTGTATGTCTGAGTGGCACGCTGTGAGCTCTGTGCTCTGAGTTATCGCCTGCTGGAATGAGCAGGAACGGTGGTGTTCCCTGTTTTATAGTGCGTGCTCTCATTGGTGATTGGCTGTGATGTTGCGTGTGTGTTGATTGGTCCGTTGATCTGTCCATCTGTGTGTGTGTGTTTGCACTATGATATGTTTATATGAATATCATGACAACACCCATAATCTTGAAAATGAATGAGAAGAAAGCTAATCCAATTTCACTTCTAAGTGATCCTGCACCAATGTTTGCCTTTCCTAATGCAATAGTTGTGTGACATTGGTTTTCACTGACTATTGCTGAATTAGAGATCTTTCCGCTTCTTTCCGCATACATTTCTGAGCCAAATAAGGGGCAGCACGGTGGCGCAGTGGTTAGCATTGCTGCCTCACGGCGCTGAGGTCCCAGGTTCGATCCCGGCTCTGGGTCATTGTCCGTGTGGAGTTTGCACATTCTCCCCGTGTCTGCTTGGGTTTCACCCCCGCAACCCAGAGATGTGCAGGGTAGGTCGATTGGCCATGCCAAATTGCCCCTTAATTGGAAAAAATGAATTGGGAACTCTAAATTTATTTTTACTTAAATTCTGAGCCAAATACGACTAGAATATAAGAAATATGAAGAATTTGCTTTAAAATATCAAAATATATCTGTAATTTCTCTGGTGCACAGCATTGTTTGCACCTGAGCAATTATCTTGAGTATTAAGTGGGCTAGATTTTCCAGTCAGCAGTGCGTGAATGCTACCAGCCATTCATTTAACATGCTCTGTCTGTGGTCTAAAGCATCTGAAACCTGCATGAACAGTGAAAGCAACTGTGTATCTTATTAACCAGCAAGACTGAAGAATTGGTAATGAGGTGCATTGAATCTGAACCTGAAGTATAAGTTAGAATACTTAATTCAATGCTACATCATGTACAGAAAAGAAAGGTGAGATTGAATGAGAGAAATGGAAGTAACAGAAAATGTTTTTTGCAAACTATTTCCATTTTTGAAATTTCCAATGATCATTAAAATCTGAAAAATTGTAACTCCACACTTACAAAGGTTATTTGACAGTTTGCTTGACTTGCCATGCTGCTAAAAGACTTGCCATGCTGCTAAAAGACTTGCCATGCTGCTAAAAGACTTGCCATGCTGCTAAAAGACTTGCCATGCTGCTAAAAGACTTGTCATGCTGTTAAAAGAAGACTTGCCCTTAAATTAACAAACCCTAACATTTTTTGACAAGTAGAGTGTGTATCAACTCTCGAGTACAGCAACTTCATGCCGTTTGATGTATTTCAATGTAGGGCAAGTACTTCAGTAACTTCCTGAAATCAGTGGTTAACTGAATATGTGCGGTCGCTGAAAGTTGCTGACTGATCTATGCTTTAATAATGGGGAGTGCTGTTAGCCTCAAGAGTTTCTACCACAAAATTCTGGTCATTGCAGACAGTCTCATTTCCACTCAACATATTTAAGGAAAACCTCTTCTGGTGCTCTGCATCACTTCTTGCATAACGTTGGGTATGTTTCTGGTACAAACATTGCAGAAACCCTGAAAAATGTTGGAAACAGCAATTCACTTCCATTATACATATGGTTGTACCAGTTCCATTGCACTTGTCTTACAATCACACTGTTCCTTCCAATCTAACAACAGTTGTTGAAGTGGAGACGGTTTTGGGACTATACAGCTTTGCTCATTGCTTAATACTGTACTTATTAGCATTGCTCAGTTGGAACTCTTTTGAACACATTAGAACTTTGATGATTTGATTGTTTTTAAATATTCAATTGTATTGAACTCATAAAATGACATTATTTCTTGATTAGCAAAATTCCTTATCAATACATTGACAATTCACTGAATGAGCTCCAGGTTATTTGCTTACATTTTTAGCAAGCTGAGTTTTGTTTCTAGAATACCCGCCCTACTCTTCGAGAATGCATAGAATCCCTACAGTGCAGAATGAGGCCAATCGGCCCTTTGACTCTGCACCTGCCCTTGGAAAGAGCACCCGAGTTAAGTCCACTCCTCCACCCTGTCCCCATAATCCAGTAACCCCACCTAACCTTTTGGACAGTAAGGGGCAATTTAGCATGGCCAATCCACCTAACCTGCACATCTTTGGACCGTGGGAGGAAACCGGAGCATCCAGAGGAAATCCATGCAGACACTGGGGGTAACTGGGGGTTAATTGTTTCCAATTAAACATACAAAGCTATGAGGAGGAATCAGGAGAAGAATGGTAGAAAACATTAAAAGCTTTAAAAGCAAAAGACTGCAGATGCTGAAGATCTGAAATAAAAACAAAGTGCCAGAAAAACTGGGCAGATCTGTCAGCTTCTGTGAAGAAGAGTCAGAAGGACTCAAAAGGTTAACTCTGTTTCTCTCCCCACAGATGCTTCCAGACCTCCTAGGTTTTTGTAGCACTTTCTGTCAACAGTAATAATACAGGCATATGAGTAGTAAGACGATAGTTAAGGAATGGGGAATTAGCAGATGCAGGAGGCAAAGGTATAATGAAGAGTGAGACACTGCCCAAGATATCAAATAAGTGCTTGATTTCTATTTTCAGAGAGGAAGTTATTATTGGGATAAAGAATCAGCAGAAGTACCAATAGATTTTTAAGTGGAGGTTATTATTTAAAGAAATGGGGAAGAAACAAATTTGATGACCCTAAGGGGAGTTAAGGAAAGCATAATTTGGAGACTGAAGACCCGAATTTTCATCTGCCAGGTTGGAATTACAAGTCAGGTCATTTTCCGATATTGCTATTCCTCGCACTGCTGATAGTGCCTGTCCACGCTATTTCATTGCAGGTTGGAGGGGATGGGCTGGAGTCAGGGTTGCAGCCACATTACCCTGGGTCACCAGCTCAGTGATGTACATTAATGTTAGGCACCCTAATCCTCAGCTCCCTTGACCCCACCAACCCCCACCGATCTCCGTGCCCCTCCTTCATATTCCCCCCCATGCTCACTGACTCAATATCCACTATTGACAGAACAACATTTGAATGTCTTTGAGATGCTCATGAAACTATCAAAATAAACAACCATTCATTCAAACTCCACATGGAAAAAGGACAACCCTTTTAAGTGGTCATAAACCAATCAAAATAAGCAAACACAATTCAAAAATCTCTTCAAATAATTGTCCTCTTAGCAGCTCATAAAACGGTCACAAAAAACAAAGCTCAAAGTCCCCTTGACAATAATCCCTGCTGAACCGAATACATTAGTGGATCTTTTACCGAAGCCAAGCATTCATAATGAGATTCCATTCAATGACTGTGTCAACAAAGTCTCCAGAGCTGAATATATTAAAACCTTTTGACATAATGGAACAGTTGGCCATATGTTGCCTACCTTCAAAGGTGGGTGGCTGATCTGCAAATCAATGAAAAGGTCAAAGCACGGTGTGATTGACACAGTAAAATCTGAACATTGTTCAATGCAGAAGAACACTTTATCCAATGGAAAATGTATTTTAATGCATCAGAAGACTTTTCTTTCCATTTTTATGGGGCTGATCAATTTAATAGCCATGTACCTTTTCAGAACAAAGCTATACCAAAAATCAGTGCAATACAAATATACGTAATTTGCCATGCACCATCATGTGATGACATATGAAGTTGGCAGCACCATTTGAATCTAACTGTTAACAGATTCTTGACTTCAGACCTTGGTGCAGCTCTTAACACTTCTGAGATACTGTGGACCATGTTATCTGCCAAATGAGCCTTACACTATTAAATCAGTAGGGGATCTAAAATACCAATGCCCGCAATGGGGCCAGAAAGTTTGGGAGTACTCCGTGTGGGCTTGCTACCTACACCCTTATCCCATGCAGCTAGAAAATAACTGCCAATGGAATTGGAGGTGGGAATCCTGAATCGGACCCTTAAAAAAAAAAACATACCCTGTGTCCAGCACAGACACAGGGATGAAAATTCAGTCCTCATTGGTCAAAATTTGTTGAAAAAGAAGATTGTGCAAGAGGACTGCAGGGTGCCAAAGGTGACAAATGTTAGACCCTCTCTTCAATTAAAAAAAAGTCACAGGGATGGGTCAACTAATTTTTCTTCAGTTATTGGGTGAAGTAATGAACCTGGATTTTCCAGTATCAGCAGCTTATTGTTGCAGAGTAAATCAGAATAAATTGGAAGTGGGTGAAAATCATGAATACCAGTCACTCTGCACGCCAGTACATGTTCTATTGAGCTGGACTACTGGTGGTAGAAGCATCTGCTTCAAGCAAGTACGTATCTGTTCAAATATTTGGAAAATTGTTTATTCTGCATGTCATTTCCTGCTGCACTCGGTGCAAGTTATCCAACATAAATCACACCTGCTTAAAGTAGATGCCTAGATTTCCTGGATAGCAATAAATATACCAGATGTTATGGAAAGGCCATATTAAATTTTGTGAACTTTTAAAAAAATTTTTTCCTTCTTAGCACTTAAAAATCTTGCTGCCAGTTCTCTTTCAGTTTTATGCCCACAGCACCATTTGTGTGCTAATAGAATTCTTTGCCAATGGAAATCATTTTACCCTTTGTGTTTGGTGGAGAAAACGGATCAATAAAGGGATTCCAGTCTGTATGAAAGATGTTCTGTGTCACCTGCTGGTACCTGTAGCCTGCATTTTGCACGGGTTTTCCATCAACAGCTGATGCAGACCTGTGGCTTCCATTGCAAGGTGTTGCTCGTTTTAGCCTTAGTTTATTAGCTCTAATTCTGTCACCTTTGCTCATGAGTCGCCAGGTATCTTTCTGATACCGCCACGTGGTTCAAGTCCAAGTAATGATTAATAATGCAACACACTGCTTAGTAAGAGTTAAATCAACGCTCATTTATTATATACAGCAATAATACTTATACAATAATCCTACTTCTAGACTACTATCTACCACTAAAGGCCAATACTTAATTTTGGAAATGGCCCACCAGGTCAGGGAAACGAATGGTCTTTCGAATTGGTTCTGAGCCTGCGGGATTCAAAAGCTGGTACAAGTCGATAGTCAGGAGTGCCTATCTGGTCGCGATCGCTGGAGTAAAACTTACAGTTCTCTTGTAGAAGGGTCTCGAAGGTTGCGAGCAGGAAGAGAAGGGTCGAGTTGAACTTGGCCCCTATTCTTATAGCCCCCAGGGGCTTCCCGCCTCTCGGGGCGGACCTTGTACCTGGTTCCAAGTGATTGGACTTGGTCCCAATCACTTGGTTCGATATGCTCCAATACTGGAGCGATTCCTTGATCGGGGGGTGGTCGTTTACCTTTCTTTGTGTCAGCCCCTGCTGGTGCCGAAAGGTTTGGGTCGACTTTATGTTGCTAATTTGTAGCAATTGTTCCCGGGGATGGCTGATTAAAATGCAGATGGCTGGGTTGTTGTGATGTTGATGGCTGCAGGTATCGGTCTGGACTGACTTCCCCAGAGGTGAATACACTGTTTTACCTGCAGCTGTCCTTTTGAGTCCTGTTGGCTGATTTTCCCATCAGCCTCTTCCGTTCGCCATTTTAAATCGGGGTTTGACCATTCTAATCGGGAATCAGCCATTTTACGTGGCTACAAAGGACACCTGCACCTGTCATGCAGCATAGTGCTGATACGCCCATGTAAAGGAACCAGCAGCTGTCGTCTCAAACCCGCATCCACCGTCACCTTGCGCACATTTTGCGATAGAATCATATCTCACATAGGAGACTACTCAGCCTTTCATGTCGCTGCTGCCTGCTGGGAAAAGTTGTCCAATTTAGTTCTACGCCCCTAATATTTCCCCCATTACCCTACAAATCGGTCCTCTTCAAGTACACGTACAACAGCTCTTTGAAAATTTCCATACATTCATTGATTGAGATAGTGTTTTCCAGATCTTAGCAATCTCCTTTGTGGAAACAAAATTCTCCTTATTGTCCTCTCCAGTTCTTTCAAATGTATGTACTTTGTTACCAACCTATTTGCCAGAGGAAACAGTTTCTCCACCTTTGCTCTCAAACGTCTCAGAATTTTGAATAACCCAATTAACCTGACCTTAACCTTCTCTGCTATAAGAACACCAACACTGGACTTCCTGTTGTGCGATGTAGGGGACGCGCATGTGGGATTTTTCCGGTGATTCTTTTTACAAGTTCTTTCTCAGTACGCCAGTATGTTGTTATTTGTCGCCGCAAAAATTTTTCATGAGAGAGTACCTTTAAGAACTGGGTGTTTATCAAATAGCTGTAGTAGATGTACCTTTAAGAAATGGGTGTTCATCAAATAGCTGTAGTGGATGTACCTTTAAGAAATGGGTGTTTATCAAATAACTGCAGTGATGTCAGAGTGTGGGTGAAGCTGAGCTGGCTGTCTAAGCGACAGCTAAGATGGCAGCCAGCTTCCTCGTGCTTCTAACGACCAAAACTCTGAGTGAAATTCAGGTCGCTGAGTTCGACATGTCCTGACGAAGTTTGGCTCTGGAGCTGAAAAATATATTGGAAGAATATATTTCATGCCAGCACCTTTACCGACATTGATACAGTCCTTACAGACCACAGCGACCGGATCCGTACACTGCCATTTGAGGCCGACTGTGGCGATTAAGGAGATCATGTTGTTGTGTGCCAAAGTCGATGACCTGGAAAACTGGTCAATACGATAAAACCTACGCATTGTTGGTATACCAGATGGGATTGAAGGCTGAGCCCCAACACAGTTTTTATCAGAATTATTCAAAAAGGTGATGAGTGAAGATAACCTTCGGCCAAAACCTCGCCCTGGAGACCCCCCACCCCCATGACCCATTGTAGTCCAGTTCCATTGCTGCAAAGATGAGGAGCTAATGAGGAGGACTGAGTGCTGTCTTGTTGTACCAGAGAGAGTACAGTTGAAGTTTGGTGAAAAGGGGAGTTTGGTGAAAGAGGGAGGAGCAGAGACAGCCGGACTTGTGGGAGACACACCTCTACTCGGGCAGTGGGCTAAGTTGAACAAAACCTCCAGAAATGACGTCATAAGAAAACGATAAATTCATTGGCTGGTAAGAAGCTGCTAATTTATATTACCTGTTCTATGTTTCAGATTAAAGGTCAAAAAAAGAAAAATCTTTTACAAATTACAAAATTGAAAAACCAGTTGGAAATTTAAAAGTAAAAACGAACAAAATAAAATAGTGATGCAGAGCCAGGCGATGTGTTGTACCTGCATGATGTGAGAGCCAGTAGGCCCCATTATGGTTCCCAGTGAGCATGTCTGCAACAGGTCTTGGTTACTTGAGGAACTTCGGCTCAGAGTTGATGAGCTGGAGTCTGAACTTCAGACACTGCAACACATCAGGGAGGGGGGGGAGTTACTGGATGCTGTGTTTCAGGAGGCACTCATCCCCTTTGGTTAGCAATCTTGGATTTGGCCAGTGGTCAGAGACAGGTGGATGTGACTATGGGTGAGGCAGGTAGAGGGATCCAAAAGATAGGAGGGTTTCAGTAGCCTCAGCCCTTGCCCTTGTCCAACAGGTTTGTTCTTGCTCCCTGTGTGGGCGATAATGGGGACTGTAGGAAGGATGAACAAACTAACCACAGTACCGTGGTACAGGGAGCCGTTCAAGTGGGGGAGCGAGAAGAGAAATGTAGGGCGCAATTCAACCAAACAATTTCTAAGCGTAATTTTGGGTGAGTTTGGTGGAGTGTTTTTTGCCGGCTCTTTGGTTGAGATCCACACCCCTATTCAACTACATTTGCGGTGTGGATCTAACCAAATTCGTTAGAACTGTGGTAGCGATTGGAAAATGCCAGGAGTTTCTCAACAGCTGACCCAAATGCACATCAGGTGGAGGCAGGAACGTCCAGGTGAGACAGCAGACAGAGGTCTGCTGGATCCCAGGAGCCAGCTGAGTCCATTCTGATGCTGAACCTCTGGACCAGGCTATCCCAGAGATGATACAATCGATAGGGTGCGGCCGTGAGATTCAGAGGGAGATATCAGTGACACTCCAACAGGTCCTTAGCCAATTGGAGGAGTCCCAAAGGTTACGGGCGCAGGAAATAGCGGCAGCAATGCGTGGCACAATGTGTGTGCTAGTGGGGCAACTGCAGTGGAGAGCCTGGAGCACTACGTCAACAGCATGAATGGTGGTGCCCAAGGTGTGACTCCATGAGTGACAGCCATGGCTGAGCGCCTCGTCAGCATATCCCAGTCGCTGGGGGACGTGTCCCAGTCTCAGGTGAGCATTGCTGAGGCATTCCTGAGCGTGTCCTGATCACTGAGGACTGTGCCCCAGATGTAGATGGACATTGGCAAGGCACTGCAGAGAGTGGCCTGCTCACAGAGGAGCATCGCTGAGGGCATCAACACCATGGTGCAGACATTGGGGAGCTGCCAAGTCTGGCAGAGTCGGATGACGCAGGGGCTACCAGAGCCCAATCCAGCTGCCCCTCCCTCCAGGGCCCTACGGACACCATTCAGGAGGCGGGATTGCTGGAGGCCGATCCGGAGCCCCCCCCCTACACAGCGACGATGGCGGTCAACAGCCCTCCCGAGTCCAACAGCCCTCCCGAGTCCAACCCTCTGACCACGACGTGCCTTGGGGTCAGCGTGCAGAACAAGGTGGCACAACAAGGCCTGTGCCACCGGCAAGTTGGCAGGGGCTCTCCGGAGGATCCCGCCAAAGGCATCAAAGGCCACAGGATGTGATAGGAAGCAGGCTCCCCCACCTCTGATGTGCATCCTTGGAAAACACTGAGGCGTAGCGGTAGAGCTCGAAGGGCTAGGAAGAATGTGGATCATTGAGAGTGCATTGGGGGCACAATCGGTACCTACGGACAGTTGGGGTCACTATTGTACTTGTATACCATTAAACATAGGTTGCACCGGAAGCATGTGAAGCCTCTCGCGTTACTCTGCACTGTGGGCCGGTCTACGCCCCCTCCTCATTTGCCCTCCCCAGGCCCCAGCCCACAGGCTCCCTGCTACCGGACCTGCACCCCCCGCCTATCCCCAGCATACCACATGCAGGTGATGGGTTTGAGCATGCACTCAGCAGATAGACCTGAGTCACACTATGGCTTAGATTGAGAAGTCCCAGAGTTCAGCACACAGCGGTTATCATCACTCTCCTGCCTCGTATATTAACTCACTGACATGCCGACACAGGCCCATCATCCTGGAGTAATGTAATACAAACCCTGGGGGATTGGGGGGTGGGTTGGTACTGGGTGGCAGTATTGCTGGGGGGGGGAGGGGGGGAGCTGAGATGGGGGGGCAAGGTGAGGTGATGGGTTTGGGACAAGGTGGGAGAACGGTGGGTGGGAGAGGGGGAGAGATGATGGACGAAACCACACCCTATGTGAAGCGGCGAGGATGAGGACCTCCTTGGTCTTCTGGGCCTCCTGGACCCTCACCGCTTCCGCTTGTCCTCCATCCTCTGGCTGGTCGCGCGGCTCTTCCCGAGCTTGTCCTCCAGCCCTTCCTGGTCCCATGGCTCCTCATCGTCCTCCTCCGAGGTGGAAGCATGTTCCTCCTCTTCCATCTCATGTCACCCTGCTGCTGTGCCATGTAGTGGACCACGACTAAGCGAGCGACCCTCGGGGGGTGTACTCCAGTGCACCACCAGAGCAGTCGAGGCATCGGAACCGCATTTTCAGCAGTCCGATGCACCATTCAATGACAGATCGGGTAGCCACATGGGCCTCGTTATTATCGGGTCTCTGCATCGGCCACCAGCATCCGTACTGGTGTCATTAGCCAGGACCTAAACTCCTTATCTCCCAAGAACCAACTGGTCACCCTGGGGTATCACTCAAAGATGCCGGGGATCTTCAATTGCCCCAGGCATACTCCCTGGGAAGCATGTACACACGTGAATGATCTGCATGTGATGGTCGTCCACACGCTAGACCTTCAGGGAGCGGAACCCCTTCCTGTTAAAGAAGGGCGCACCTGGACCACCCAGAGTGCACAGCATCATCTATTACTTCCTGTGGCATTCTGGAGATAGCAGAGAATCCTGCTGCCCGGGCATCTTCTTGTGCTTGGTCCAGGTCAAAGTTTATGTAGTTGGGTGCCCGGGCAAACAGGCATCTGTGACTTCACGGATGCACTTGTGGGCTGTAGGCTGGAAGATGCCACACAAGTCGCCACTTGAGCCCTGGAATGATCCCGAGGGCTGTGGTGACCTTGGTGGCCACCAGGAGCGGGTATCTTCCTCCTCCGCATCATCCAGGGAGGTGGCATGTGGGGCCTGCGGGCACAGGACGACCCATTAACCCCCCCCCCCACACCAGCGCAGCGGTTCCAGCTCCAGTGTCCCCAAGCTAAGTGCCCAATATCCAAAATCGCTACTCACCTCCTCGGATTGCCATAGCAGCTACTCCACCAGATTCACGTTTCTAAATAGGTGTACTAAACAACGCCCACATGATGCTCGCTAGGGAGGCGGTTAGATCACGGGGGGCTATTCAATAGGGGGTCCTTCCTGTTAATGGGATGGAGATTGCTCTTAATTGGTGATTGTTGGTTTCTTGTCACACCATGGTGGGATCCTGATGTCCCGAACGGTAGTGGGCCAATTAGATTGGAAAACGATTGGCACCCTCCGTGGTTCCTGATTTTGGCGCCTCCCACTATCTAACCAGCCCACTTGTTCTCTTGTCCAGTGTGATGAGGCTGGTAGATCGCGCCCGTAGTCATTGTTTTGGGCATTGGGGAGTTTCTCCCACGTTAAGCCCATACTTAGAAATGTTTTCAACACCGCGGAGCTAGATTTGCTGATGAGACCCGCTCCTCGGAGATTGAGCCCCCAATTTTAAGGGGTGTCCTAATCTCTAAGTAAGCTTGAGGGACCCCCCCCCCCCCCCCCCCAATCCATCTATGGACAATGTCAACCTCCACACACACGGGCATAACCCCCCAAGTGAAGACACTCTGATATGGGGTCGCTGAGGGCCCCCCTTTCAAACTTCCCCACCTCCTTTCGCCCCACCCCCCTTCATACACCCATCCTTAACCCCACCAACCTTTAAGAGGCCCCTTCATATCTGACCTTCACATCCCCACCCTTCATACTTTCCCTTCTTCATACTCCCCTTCACCCCCCGCTTTCATTGTCATGGCCCCCCTCAGGCCAAGACCTGTGGCTGTGCCACCCTGCCAAATGGGCACCCTGGCACTGCCATCCGAGCACCCTGGCAGCACCAGTGCGGCCGTGCCATGGTGCCCGGGTGTCAGAAGGAGGGCAAGGTGGCAATGCACTGTCCCCAACCACCCAGGGGTTTGTATTGGCCTATGATTCCCCCCAGATGCCATTACACATGGTCCACATTTGTGTGGACCAGTACTAAAGGCACCCGGCCCAGGCTTCCCTGGGACGGCTGTTCATTCCCGGGTGGTGGGGGAATCTAGACCTAATGGCTCATTTAAATTTACATGTCTGGATCTCACCCAGCGAGGGTGAGATACAGATCTTGGGGTCTCGCGAGGTTCGGATGAATCTCACAAGACGTCTCGAGCGTTGCGAATGTCACAAGATTCAATGGTCTCATTCATCACCAAGTCGGGTAAATTGGGGCCGTTGTCGTAAACCGGGTTAGTGTAATTAGGGGCATAGACACTGTTCTCTGTGACCAGGATGGAGCGTCACAAAGGTAGTGTTGCCTACCTGGTGCCAAGATTCAGGATATCTCATCTGGGCTCCAAAGGAATTTGGAATAGGAGGGGAACGATTCGGCTGTCTTGGTCCACTTTGCTACCAATGACATAGGTAGAGTTTCGGCTGAGGGAATATGAGCTACTTGGGGCTAAATTAAAAAGCAGAACCAAAAAGGTAATCATCTCCGGATTACTACCTGAACCGCAGGCTAATTGACACAGGTCAAGATTGAAGAGGTAAATAAGATTGAAGAGGTAAATGCTCAAACGTAAGTGTGGGAGAAATAGGTTCAAATTCATGGGACATTCATGGGACATTGGTACCAGTACTGCGGAAAGAGGGAGCTGTTCCGGTGGGACAGTCTTCACCTGAATCATGCTGGGACCAGAGTCCGTGGGCTGTAGATAGGGTTTTAAACTGAATGGCTGGGGTGTGGGTGTTCGGGTGCATGGAAAATGAGAAAACCAAAGTTAAAGGAGAAGGCACAGGGTGGTGGTGAGGTGGATTGCTACTAGAAAATCAAAGGAAGGAACAGAACATGCGAACGTCATATTGCACCAAGGAATCAGACAAGGGTAGGGAAATTTGATAATAGAACAGACTGTCTGAATGCACAAAGCATTCAGAATAAAATGAATGAGTTAACAGTGCAAATAGAGACCAAGGGATGTGATTTGGTGGTGATTAGTGAGACATGGCTACATGGAGACTGGGAGTTAAATATCCAATGGGTACTCAGTATTTCTAAAGGATAGACAGAAAGGAAAAGGAGGTGCTATAGCTTTGCTAGTAAATGAAGGGATCAGTGCTGTGGTGCAAAATGCTATAGGCACTGGAGATCAAGATGTGGAATTAGTCTGGATAGAAATACGAAGTAGCAAAGCAAGAAGTCCCTGGTGCAAGTAATATATAGGACCAAACAGTAGTTCCACAGTGGGGCACAGTACAGCAGGAAATATTGGAGGCTTGTACGAAAGGTACGACAATGATCAAGGGTGATTTTAATATGCATATAGACTGGATTAATCAAATTGGCAAGGGTAGCCTCGAGGGAGAATTCATTGAATTATTAGAGATTGTTTCTTGGAACATTATGTTATGGAACCAACAAGGGAACAGACTATTTTGGATTTGGTATTGTGCAGTGAGGAGGGATTAATTAATGATCTCATAGTTAAGGATCCTTTCGGGACGAATGATTGTAGCATGATAGAATTTCAAATTCAGTTTGGGGGCAAGAACCTGGAGTCCCACACTAGCATCCTGGAGCTAAGCAAAGGTAATGATGTCGGCATTAGGACAGATTTGGCCCTAGTGGATTGTGCAGGAAGACTAAAAGGTAGGACGGTTGATGAACAGTGGTAGATGTTTAACGAGATATTCAATTCCTCCCAATTAAAATATATTCCAGAGAGGAAGAAAGATTATAAGGGGGGAAGAAACTTCCATGGCTAAGCAAGGAAGTTAAAGCTAACAAAGACAAAAACTGAGATGCATCATATTGCAAAGGCCACTGGCAGGTTGGAAGATTGGGAAACTTTTAAAGATCAACAAAGGGTAACTAAAAAAGTAATAAAAAGAACAAAGGTAAATTATGAAAGCACAAAATATTTTAAAAAGAGCAAAAACATCTATAAGTTTATAAAAGGGAAGAGACTAGCTAAAGTGAATGTTGGTCCCTTGGAGGATAAGACCAGGGAGTTAATAGTGGGGAACAAAGAAATGGCGGAGACACTAAATCAATATTTTGCCTCAGTTTTCACAGTGGAGGATACTAGTACCATCCCAATAGTAATGCAGAGGTAATAGAAAGGGAGGAACTTAGAACGATCATCATCAATATGGAAAATGCACTAAACACCCTATTGGGATTGAAGGCAGGCAAGACCCCAGGGCCTGATGGCCTACATCCTAGGGTCTTAAAGGAAGTGGCAGTGGAGATAGTGGATGCATTGGTTCTTGTATTCCAATATTCCCTAGATGCGGGAAAGGTTCCAGTGGATTGGAAAAATGCTAATATAATGCTCTTATTCAAAAAGGGAGGGAGGCAGAAATTGGGAAACTGTAGACCAGTTAGTTTAACAACTGTCAATGGAAAATAGTTAGAAACCATTATTAAGGAAGTAATAACAAGACATTTAGAAAGTCAAAACTCAATCTATCAGAGTTAGCATGGTTTTATGAAGCATATATCGTATTTGAGTAATTTACTAGAATTGATAATGGGGATCCTGTAGATGTTGTATATCTGCTTCCAAAAGGTATTTGAGAAAGTGCTGCACAAAAGGCTTATACACAAGGTTAGATCACATAGGGTTAGGGGTAATTATTAACTTGGATACAAGACTGGCTAACTGACAGAAGGCAGAGAGTCAGGATAAATGGGTCCTTTACTGGTTGGCAAGATGTAGCTAGTGGGGTGCCACAGGATTCGGTCCCCTGAGCCCTGACTACTTACAATCTATATTAATGACTTGGATATAAGGATAGAAGGTGCAATAGCCAAATTTGCAGATGACACTAAAACAGATGGGATAGTAAGTTACAATGAGGAAATATGAAATTTACAAATCGATATTGATGATTTATGTGAGTGGGTCAAAATTTGGCAGATGGAGTTTAACATGGGTAAGTATGAGGTTATCCATTTTAGTCCCCACCCCTGAGTTATATGCAGACAGGCTACAGCTCCAGACACAATTTGACTTACTTTCCACAAATAAAGCTGTGCACATGTCCTGGGGACAGAGCTGACCACCTACAAGCTCACCAGCTCAGGTGCCAATATGCTTCTTGATTTATCTCCAAGATCTATCATTCCTTCCATAATCTTAGCCCTGACCCCTCTTACATTAATTTAACCTTTGCTCCCTTTTATCATAACCTTTATGTCGTAGTCTGTATTAGGGGTATTACGGTGCCTAGGTTAGAGGTACCTGACACTGAAAGATCATTGGTGTTGGAGGTACCTGATACTGTAAGATCATTAGTGGAGCCTGCCTGCTGATTCCGCCCAGACAGGCGGAGTATAAGAGTCTGTGTTTCCCTAGCTGCTGCATTCTGTACCTGCGCTGCTGGGGGAAACATCTAGTTCAATAAAGCCTTCAATTGTCCTACTATCTCTCTTCGGGGGTTATTGATCGTGCATCAATTTATTGAACTAGATTTGAAGAATGGAGCTCCGCATCAAGCCGGAGTGTCTACAACTTAGCTCCCATGCGGCAAACTCAGCGGCAACCTTTAAACACTGGCTGGCGTGTTTCAGCGGATACATCAGGATGGCCACGACTACACCCACGGAGGACCGAGAAATCTACACGCTCATCGAGGACGCAGACGGTTTCGAGGCCGTGATGACCCTGTTAAAAAGACACTGCATTCGGCTAGTAAATCAGATTTACGTCCGACATCTTCTAGCTACCAGACGACAAATTCCGGGGGAATCGCTAGACGAATTCTACCGCGCACTGCTAGTACTAGGTAGGAACTGTGACTGTCCGCAAGTTTCAGCCAACGACCACACCAAACGTTTAATCCGGGACGTCTTCGTTGTAGGTATGCTGTCCTCGCAGATCCGCCAGCGGCTGCTGGAAAAGGAGATGCTGGGTCTCAAGGAGGCACGGGCACTCGCAAGCTCTTTAGACGTAGCCTCCCGCGACGCCCGAGCGTACGTCCCCGACCGTGCGAAGCATGGACCCCACCCGCAGCCGATTCCGACACATCCCCCAACCCCCCACAAGCTTGTGCCGGGCAGCTGCCAGGCAACCCTGGGGGGCCCCGATGTTATTTTTGCGGACAAGCCAAGCACCCCCGGCAATGCTGCCCGGCCTGATCCGCAACTTGCAAGGGCCGTGGGAAGAAGGGGCACTTCATGGCGGTATGCCAGGCCAGGGCGGTCAGCACTGTCTCCGCAGGCTAACCGGGGCCGCCGTCATTCCCCTCTTCGCAGGCCATGTGCGGCCCATGGATGCCGCCATCTTAGATCTCGCGAGCCACCTGCGGATCCCGGGCGCCGCCATCTTGTCCCCCAGAGACCACGTGAAATTCATGGGCGCCGCCATGTTGCCCACCCCCGGCCATTTGCGACCCGTGGGCGTCGTCATCTTGGCTGGAGGTTCAAGACCCCGATTCGGATGAACGCACACCGCCCGAGGAGACCCATCAGCTTCTGCCACGACTCGCCTCGGTGACACTGGACCAGTCTCGGCCCTGAACTCTTTCGACCGCTACGACTCATCAACGGACACAAGACATCCTGCCTGATTGACTCCGGGAGCACGGAGAGCTTTATACTCCCCAATACAGTAAGGCGTTGCTCCCTCACTAGACACCCAGTTAACCAGAAAATCTCCCTGGCCTCCGGGTCTCACTCTGTGGAGATCAAGGGGTTCTGCATAGCTAACCTCACAGTCCAGGGAAGAGAGTGTAACAATTTCTGACTCTACGTCCTCCCTCACCTCTGCGCTGCCACACTCCTGGGATTGGACTTCCAATGTAACCCCAGAGCTTAACTTTTAAATTCGGCGGCCCTATTCCCCCTCTCACTGTCTGCAGCCTCGCGACCCTCAAGGTCGACCCACCTTCACTGTTTGCAAACTTCACCCCCGATTGCAAACCCGTCGCCACCAGGAGCAGGCGGTACAGTGCCCAGGACCGGACCTTCATCAGGTCGGAAGTCCAGCGGTTACTGAAGGAAGGTATTATCGAGGCGAGCAACAGCCCCTGGAGAGCTCAAGTGGTGGTTGTAAAAACCGGGGAGAAG
This sequence comes from Scyliorhinus torazame, assembly GCF_047496885.1. Taxonomy (NCBI): domain Eukaryota; kingdom Metazoa; phylum Chordata; class Chondrichthyes; order Carcharhiniformes; family Scyliorhinidae; genus Scyliorhinus; species Scyliorhinus torazame. Next base: position 149,859,515 of record NC_092712.1, read on the forward strand.
CACAGGATGGTCATCGATTACAGTCAGATGATCAACAGATATACGCAGCTCGACGCGTACCCTCTCCCCCGCATATCTGATTTGGTCAGTCAGATTGCACAATACAAGGTCTTTTCCACGGTGGACCTCAAATCCGCCTACCACCAGCTCCCCATTCGCCTGGACGACCGCAAGTACACTGCATTCGAAGCAGATGGGCGGCTCTACCACTTCCTAAGGGTTCCCTTCGGTGTCACAAATGGGGTCTCGGTCTTCCAACGGGAGATGGACCGAATGGCTGACCGGTACGGTTTGCGGGCCACGTTTCCGTACCTCGACAACATCACTATCTGCGGCCACGACCAGCGGGACCACAACACCAACCTCCGCAAATTCCTCCATACCGCCAGTCTCCTTAACCTGACCTATAACAAGGAGAAATGCGTATTCAGCACCGATTGTCTAGCCATCCATGGCTACGTAGTGCACGATGGAGTCATAGGCCCCGATCCCAAACGCATGCGCCCCCTCATGGAGTTCCCCCTCCCCCACTGCTCCAAGGCCCTGAAACGTTGCCTGGGGTTTTTCTCATATCACGCCCAGTGGGTCCCCAATTATGCGGACAAGGCCCGCCCACTAATCCAATCCACGGTTTTCCCCCTGTCGGCAGAGGCCCGCCAGACTTTCAGTTGCATAAAGGCAGACATCGCAAAGGCCACGATGCATGCAATCGATGAGTCCCTTCCCTTCCAGGTCGAAAGCGACGCATCCGACGTAGCTCTGGCGGACACCCTCAACCAAGCGGGCAGGCCCGTGGCCTTCTTCTCACGCACCCTCCATGCCTCCAAAATTCATCATTCCTCCATTGAAAAGGAGGCCCAAACCATAGTGGAAGCTGTGTGGCATTGGAGGCACTACCTGGCCGGCAGGAGATTCACGCTCCTCACTGACCAACGGTCGGTAGCTTTCATGTTCGATAATGCACAGCGGGGCAAGATAAAGAACGATAAGATCTTATGGTGGAGGATCAAGCTCTCCACTTACAACTACGAGATCTTGTATCGTCCCGGGAAGCTCAATGACCCTCTTGATGCCCTATCCCGCGGCAATTGTGCCAACGCACAAATGGACCGACTCCGGACCCTTCACGACGTCTGCCACCCGGGGGTCACTCGTTTCTTCCATTTTAGTAAAACCCACAACCCGCCCTCCTCCATCGAGGAGGTCAGGACCGTCACCAGGAAATATCAAATCTGCGCAGAGTGCAAGCCGCACTTCTACTGGCCAGAGAAAGCGCACCTGGTGAAGGCTTCCCGCCCTTTTGAGCGCCTCAGCATGGACTTCAAAGGACCCCTCCCCTCCACCGACCACAACATGTACTTCTTGAACGTGATTGACGAGTACTCACGGTTCCCGTTCGCCATCCCCTGTCCTGACATGACCGCTGCCACCGTCATTAAAGCCCTCCACAGCATCTTTACTCTGTTCGGTTTCCCCGCCTACGTCCACAGCGATAGGGGGTCCTCCTTCATGAGCGACGAGCTGCGTCAATTCCTGCTCAGCAAGGGCATTGCTTCAAGCAGGACGACCAGTTATAACCCCCAGGGAAACGGGCAGGTGGAGAGAAAGAACGGAACGGTCCGGAAGACTGTCCTACTGGCCCTTTGGTCCAGGAATCTCCCAGTCTCCCGCTGGCAGGAGGTCCTCCCCGATGCACTCCACTCCATTCGATCACTACTGTGTACCATGACCAACGAAACACCTCATGAACGTCTCCTTATATTCCCTTGGAAGTCCTCCTCCGGGACCTCGCTCCCAACCTGGCTGGCAGCTCCTGGACCCATTCTGGGGAAACACGTGCGGGTGCACAAGTCAGACCCGTTGGTCGAGAGGGTCCACATCCTTCATGCTAACCCCCAGTACTCCTATGTGGCGTACCCCGACGGCCGACAGGATACGGTCTCCCTCTGGGACCTGGCGCCCGCGGGATCCCCACCCACACCCCCCTCACCAACCCCACTCACCCTCCCACCGGGATACCCCACAGCTGCCCCCTTCCCAGGGGGATCGGTCCTCCCACTGGTCCCACCCAGGGGCGATGAAGCTGAAGACGCCATGCTCCCGGAGTCACGGATGATGGAGCCGGTGCCTGCATCACCGCCGAGACTGCGACAATCACAGAGGACGACCAGGGCCCCCGATTGACTAATAGCTTCATTATGAAATGTATCTGTAAATAAATACCTGTAAATAATTTACATGACATGTAAAAAGGCAAAACACTGTACCACTGACAGGTACCGCCATAACCTCCACCACTGTACAACGCAAGACCACCACCCCCGCCGGACTCTTTTTTTAACGGGGGGTGAATGTGGTAGTCTGTATTAGGGGTATTACAGTACTTAGGTTGGAGGTACATGATACTGTAAGATCATTGGTGTTGGAGGTACATGATACTGTAAGATCATTAGTGGAGCCTGCCTGCTGGTTCCGCCCAGACAGGCGGAGTATAAGAGTCTGTGTTTCCCTAGCTGCTGGATTCTGTACCTGCGCTGCTGGGGGAAACATCTAGTTCAATAAAGCCTTCAATTGTCCTACTATTTCGCTTCGGGAGTTATTGATCGTGCATCACTTTATAAATCTGATCTTCCGTCAGATCGCATGACAATGGCTTCCCATCTGCAGATGTGGACAGAAACCGAGACTTAGATGATCCTTTGCATCAACTTAATGCAGTTTGTTATCTCATCCAACTGCAAAGTGATAAGGCCCCAGACCCTTATGACTTCCTTATTGACTTTTATAAAAGATTCTCCACTCAACTTGCACCTTTATTGCTAGATATGTTTAATGATTCATTATCTCATAGTTCTTTGCTCCCTACATTGATTCAAGCTTCCGTTTTGCTTATACTCAAAAAAGACATGGACCCTGAAGATTGTGGCTATCTCTCTTAAATGCAAACATAAAGCTGTTTGCTAAAGTACAGACGTGTCACTTGGAGCCATGTCTCCCTGATAAAAGATCTGATGACCAAACTGGTTTAGTACAGGGACGCCAGTTTCCCTCAAATGTCGCCTTCTTGACATTATACTTTCCCTAACTGCCTTGACCATTCCTGAAGTTATTGTCACTTTTTTGATTGGGTGGCGTGGGATTATCTATTTGCAATTTTGGGTAAATTTGGGTTTGGTCCAAAATTTACTTCATGGATTCGCCTTCTTTATACTTCCCCTACCGCAAGTGTGACACTAACTCGCTACAGTCAAAGTAGTTGCCCTTATCCAGGGGAACACATCAAAGGTGTCCTTTGTCCCCACTGCTCTTTGCCCTGGTGATAGAACCCCTGTCAATAACCTTAAAATTCGCCCACACTGCTAAAGGGTATTCTTCGATAATGAATTCTGCGAAAAGTGCGGGGGGGGGGGCGGGGGACACGGGGAACGGGGGACCATGGTGACACACGTGTTTGACAGAGACAAATCTCATCATAAAGACGTAGCATACACAGACGTAGATATGAAATGTGTTCATTATATTTACATTGGTGAACATTATAAGCTTGTGGTTAACACCTGTGCCACCATTCTAATATTTCTTAGATTTCCTAACCCTACTGCTATATCTTGGTGCTTTCCCGACATCTACAGTGGAGGTGGAGGCAGCCTGCTATTTGTGATGACTTTGGCAGATGCCCTCTGCAGGGCCAAGAGCTGGAGGGCCCCGTCCTGCCTTGGGTGTCCTACCATGGAGCTGGAACTGATGTGGGCACTGGAAGTGGTGATTGGGATTGGATGAAACTGCCAGAGTCACCTGGGTGGATGGCCCCAGGATGTGCACCTCCTCTCTAACAGTTCCTGAGGGCCCCTGGCTGACTCCTTGAGGAGAAGGGAGCAGCGAAGTGAGATCGAGTTGCCTCCCCCACCCCCCTCTCAGATAGCCGTTGATGGATGCCACCAAGGGCTACAATGAGGGAGTGCGGCCTCTGCAGAAGTGGAGGACTGATGTCCTGGACCAAGGTCTCCATGGCGGCCACCAACTTGCCAGAGTTGACCCCTGTGCATTGACATGCAAGCGCAATCACCACAGATAGGTACCACATGGGGCGGCACAGTGGTTAGCTCTCTACCGCCCCCCCCCCCCCCCCCCCCCCCTCAGTCTGGGACACAAGCATATCATGCATAAAGACAGTTAGCAAGAGTGTGAGAAAGGTGCATTCTTGGGCAGATGATAAGGATGCCTGGAATGTGTGTGTAATGAGTGGAGTGATGGACAGGATTAGGATGCAAACTCGAGAGGATATGAGCCTGATGTGATGTGTGTTTGAGAGTGAGAAGTGATGTCCTTTGAGCTGCGCGAGTGCATGATGGGCTGATGAGTCTGAGAGTTAAGAATAATGAAATGACCCTGGAAACATGATTGAGATCATGCATCCTCTTCCTGCACTGGGTGCTGGACTTCTTTTGAATGAGGTTGACACTAGCCACCGTTGCTACTGCGTCCCAAGCAGGAGTGGTGAGGTTGGTGGATCTGGCCATCACAGGGGTACAGGACATTGTGGTGAGGACACAGTGTCCAGCAGGTGACCCACCAAGGCATCACTACGTTTGGGGCCTGCTTTCTTCTTTGTTTTCTGGGCCATCTCTAACCTGAGGCAGTCCTGATTTGCAGACATGAAGGAGGCTATGCTCTGGTGCATTTTAAATATTTTGCCCGGAATGAGGAAGTAGTGAGGTCATGTCAGGATGGGCGAATCAGGGGCTGCCCACCAGCAATCCGGCAAGTTTCACATGGACGAATATTTAATTAGCTCTGAAGCGTATGATACAGTGCAAAAACGTGCCATTGCAGCCAACAGGAAACACACTGCTTTCCACGCAAGCCGCTGCACTTAATGTGCAGAATGGAAAATTCCGTTATTCATGTTATGTATATCTCAAACCCCATAGCCATAAATACCTCCAGTGATGAAAAATATAGACCAGAGCTCATGACCTCAATATTGCAGTAAAGCTAGAGGAGTGTAGAAAGTGCAAGGGTGAAATTACAAAAAAGGAAACTAACAAGTGGGCATGAAAATATATTGGTGAGCAAAATCAATGAAAAAATGATTTCTAAATACATGACGAGCAATTGGCGAACGAAGGAAACCTATTACTGACCAAAATAGGAACGTGTGTGGAGGTGGAAGATGAAGGCATGATGCTCAATGAACACGTTACATCTGTTTTCACAGAAGAGTCAACTGATGCAGCCGTTCTAGTTTAGAGGAGGAGATGTTTGAAATGCTGGGCGGGATTCTCTAATCCTGAGGCTAAGTGTTGACGCCGTCGTAAATGCATTGCGTATCTCGATGGCATCAACATGCCCTCCGGAGCAGCGATTCTGACCCCTACATACACGCCGAGGTCCCGCCGGGTAAGACCACACTTGGACGCCGCCGGCGGGACTCGGATTTTTTGCGCGGCCGCTCGGCCCATCCCGGGCGAAGAATCGGCAGGGGGGCGGGGTGGGGGGGAGGTCCACGTAGAGCCAATGGTGCCGATTCTCTGCTCTCCGGAGAATCGGCGGGGCGGCATCGCGCGATCCGCGCCCGTCCCGCCGATTCTCCGGCCCGGCCTAGTGTGAGAGAATCCCGCCCACTGGATAAGATGAACAGTGAGAGGGGAAATATTAAGGGCATAAGAGAAGCAAGGTTATGCTGGAACTATATAAAACATTAATATGATACAATTGTATAATTCTGGTAACATTACAGGAAAAATGTGATTAGAAAATAAAGGAAGAGCCTCTGACCATCATATTCCAATCCTCTCATGCTACAGGAATTGGTTTGGAGGATTGTTCAAGTTTTTTCGTTGTTTAAAAAGGAATAAAGAAATAGACCAATTAACTGCTAACCTTGGTGGTGGGAGAAGTATTGAAAAAAGTTCTGAGCAGCTGTATAAATTGTCACTTGGCTACAGATTAATCTGATTAATTTGAGGAGGGTTGATGAGAGCAATGTATTTTACGGCGTCTGTACGGATTTTAGCAAGGATTTTGATGAGAAACCACCTGGCTGACTGGTGAAAGTACTGTGATACTCTGTCCCTCGGTGAGTTCCTTTCTTGTGTCTCAATTCCTCCCATCATAATTTCTGTGACCCCCAAAAGAGAAATTGAGTGTTTTGTAGCTTCCTTGAAAACGCCTTTGCAAATGCAATGGTGCTGCCCAATATCTGCTCCTTTCAGTTTCAACAGCCTTAATTTTTGCAGCAACATCTGATTTCCTGCCCTCCAACAGGCAAACCTCCAGCGATAATTTGCACCAGAAGTTTACCTTCATTGTGCTAGGAATGCTGACTGCAGAATTATGTGTTAGGTTGGTGCACCAGGGTTAGTGGTGCAGGTATTCGCTCTTCTATTAATATTCTTTATTGTCACAAGTAGGCTTACATTAACACGACAATGAAGTTACTGTGAAAAGCCCCTAGTCGCCACATTCCAGTGTCTGTTTGGGTACATGGAGGGAGAATTCAGAATGTCCAAAACAGCACTTCTTTCGGGAATTGTGGGAGGAAACCCATGCAGACACAAGGAGAACCCATGCAGACACAAGGAGAACCCATGCAGACACAGACAGTGACCCAAGCGGGGAATCAAACTGGGACACTGGCGCTGTGAAGCAACAAGACTAAATACTGTGCTACGTGCCGCCTATATAGTTGTATTATCTTTAATGGTTATGCTTGTTTGGAAAATATAAGCTTCAGTCTTTGTGTGATTCTGGCTTAGTTAGTACCACAGTTGTTTCTGAAACGCTGTGTTGTGGGCACTATTCCTGTGTACCTGAACAGATTATTTAGGTTGACGTTTGAGTGCAGTGTATTATTAAAGGAGTCCTGTATTGTCAGAGCTGTTGAAGGGTAAGACAAACTAAGATCTCTATCTGCCTGTTCAGGTGGGCATTAAAGATCACATAGCTCTGTTTAAGGAGAACAGGGAATATTTGTGTCCTGGCTAATGTTTTCCCTCAACCAGCAGAAACTGATCATTCATTTCACTTGTTTGTGGAACCTTAATATGAACAAAATGTGTCAAAAGTTTGACATTAGTACATCGCTAACTGATGGAAAAGTAATCTAGTGCTTGTAAAGTGTTTTGGGATAGCCTAAAGATGTTATAAAGCATTCGATAAATGCAAGCAAAGTGCGCAAGCCTTTTAAATCTTTGTGCCTGACAACACATGTAATATGTTTGCAGCCTGTGGGGTCATTTTTGGATTGTCATGAGGCTGCGCCGTTTAGAGGGAACTTTTAATCAAAGTCTGTTGTTCTTTCATTCTTGTAATGCACATTGCAGAAAAGTTTGAGGAGAAAATATTAGTCAGCCAAATTGCATATTTCTAATCAATTTCTTTCTATATGGATGCTTATAAAAAAGTAAGCTAATTCAGGTTTAATCTGTGTTGATGCAGATATATATGATGCATTGAGATGATTTAAAAATGTTGGGCGGGATTCTCCCAGCCTCACGCCGGGCCGGAGAATCCCCGCAACCGCGCCATGCCGCTCCATTGCTGGCACGCGATACACCGCGCAGCGGAGAATCGGCGCCATTGGCATCGGCGAGTTTGGCGCGGCGCCGGTTGCGGGCCGCTCTACGCGGCCGGGCTGCCGATTCCATGGGCCGAGTGGCCGCTCTAAAAAGGCAGAGTCTCGCCGGCGCCGTCCTCACCTGGTCGCAGCCGGCGGGAACTCTGCGCGCAGGGTCGGGGTACCGCCTGAGGGTGGTGGTGGGGGGGGGGGGGCTCCGACCCCGGGAGAACCTCCGATAGGGCCTGGCCCGCGATCGGCGGGCCGGCCTCTCGCTCCCCGGGCCTATTTTCTTACGCACAGGCCCCTGAACTCCCGTGCCATTTTGCGTCGTGGCCGGCACGTTGAGGGAGGCCACCGCGCATGTTGGCGCCAGCGCCACTGCGCACGTCCTCCTTGACGCCGGTGCCACTGCGCATGCACGGGTTGGCGCGTCGCACAGTTCACACCGGGGTCGTGAACCGCTCCAGCGCCCCCTGTAGGGGCCAGTATCAGTACTCACAGCGTCCGTCGTGGAACACGGTGTTTCCGATGGCGTGGACACTCTGCCGCCGAATGGGAGAATCCCGCCCCATATCACTGAAATTTTGCTCTGTTGAACTGCAATGTGCAACCCAAAATATTGCATCTAAACTGGGCTTGAAGTGGAATTGTGCAAACTGTAACAAGATGATATATATCAGGGATAATAAAGAAAAGTGGGGGGGGGGGCTAATTAACATTTTACTTGCACCTGGACTTTACTCCATATATGACTGTTCTACACCAGGTCTGCAGGAATATACATTGACCTGTATATTAATAATGAATGTCTCGGTTTTGCCATGGAAAGATCCCCCCCCCTTTCTTTCTTTTGTGTTGTACTTATATATTGAATACTCCAAGAGTTAAATTTGTAACACAGCACACGACTAATTTTGGAATTGTGGATCGCATTTTAGTTGTATGGTAAATGTTCAGGAATAATATTATTTTCTGTACCTTTCTCATATATGTATTTTCAGTGCCTTAATTAGTTCAAGTTGGTGATTTTTAAAGTTCTGCTGTTTTTGAAGCAATTTAAACTCCAAAACAACATTGACTTCACATAAATGTTTTTTATCTTTTGTAGAAAAGTGCAAAAGGTCAAGACCTATTCGACCAGATTGCATACCATTTGGACCTTGTGGAGATAGAATACTTCAGCTTGCAATTCATGGATGTATTTCAGGTTTCGGTAAGTGACTGCTGTTTATGCTGGTGGAAAAAGTGCAGATTAAATTTGTTTTAGAAGTGAGTTACTCCAATGGTATAACTGTAATGCTCTTTTGAATGAATGTGAATTGACAAGAGTAAGGCCAGTTGGTGGAAACTAAATTCTACTAATTTTGAAAAATAAGAACAAATAGAACAAAGAACAATACAGCACAGGAACAGGCCTTCAGCCCTCCAAGTCTGCGCCGACCATGGTACCTGCCTAAACTAAAACTGTCTGCACTTATGGAGTCCGTATCCTTCCATTCCCACCCTATTCATATATTTGTCTAGATGCCTCTTAAATGCTGCTATCGTATCTGCTCCCACCGCCTCCCCAGGCAGCGCGTTCCATATATTTACCTCCCTCTGTGTAAAAAAAAACTTGCCTCGGACATCTGTTCTAAACTTTTCCCCAAGCACTTTAAACCTATGTCCCCTAGTACTTGACTCTCCTACCATAGAAAAGAGCATCTGATTATCCACCCTGTCCATGCCACTCATAATCTTGTAGACCTCTATCAGGTCGCCTCTCAACCTTCCAAAGAGAACAGACCGAGTTTATCTAACCTCTCCTCATAGCTAATGCCCTCCATACTAGGCAAAATCCTACTAAACCGCTTCTGTGCCCTCTCCAAAGCATCCACATCCTTCTGGTAGTGTTGCGACCAGAATTGTACACAATATTCCAAATGAGGCCTAACTAAGGTCCTGTACAGCTGCAACATGACTTGCCAACTTTTATATTCAACGCCCCGACCGATGAAGGCCAGCATGCCGTATGCCTTCTTGACCACCTTATCCACATGCGTTGCCACTTTTAGTGATCAGTGGACATGCACGCCCAGATCTCTCTGCCTGTCAGTACTCACAAGAGTACTACCATTTATTGTGTAATTCTTACATGCATTGGACCTTCCAAAGTGCATTACCTCACACTTGTCTGGATTAAACTCCATCTGACATTTCTCCGCCCAAGACTCCAACCAGTTTATATTCTGCTGTATCCTCTGACAATCCTCTTCACTATACACAGCTCTACCAATTGTGTCGTCTGCAAACTTACTAATCAGACAAGTTACACTTTCTTGCAAACAATTTATATACACCACGAACAATGAAGGCCCCAGAACTGATCCCTGTGGAACACCGCTAGTCACAGCCTTCCATTCAGAAAAGCATAATTCTACTGATACCCTCTGTCTTCTGTGCCCAAGCCAGTTCTGTATCCAACTTGCCAGCTCTTCTCTGATCCCATGTGACTTCATATTTTGTACCAGTCTACCATGAGGTACCTTGTCAAAGGCTTTACTGAAGTCCATGTATACAACATCTACTGCCTGTAGTGATCTCTGTAGGTGCACACAAAGAGTTAATGGGTAAATAGCAGCACCACATGATCACTAGAGGGCTGGACCAACAAGGGGTATAAAAAAGCAGCCACACGGGGTCTCTTGCTCTCTCTCTCGTGGGTGCACTGTGAACAGGGTAACATCAGAATGACATAGATAGTTAGTGGAGTTACGTTTAGTTGTTGTGGTTAAATCTTGTTAACCAATTCCTAGTTTCCATGTTAAGATAAAGAACTCATGCATTAATAGTTATAGTTACTCAATAAATCTTTGTTGTTACTGGATGAGTTTGAGTCTTCTTCAACAAGATTCAGAGGACCTCACCATCAATCAAGGATTGAGTAACACGTGTTAGCGACCGACCACGCAGGTAACACAACATGGTACTAAGGAGTGTTGGCCTTAACAACATAAACAGAAACTAGCTAGATTAGGTTCGACAGACAGACAAGAAAAATAAAAAATTCGGATAGATATTCGACCACTGAAGGCATCGCAGCAGTCGGACCTCTCTGGCAAGAAAAAAACGGTAAGGTGGACTCACTTCCAGCTCCAGAGCCCCTCAGAACCTCGGGTAATCTCCAGTATAATTGGAAAATTTTCCTTCAACACTTTAATCTATTTCTGGAAATTAAGGACATAACCGCTGCGCCAGACTCTAAAAAACAATAGCCTACCTCTTATTGGCGGCGGGGAAACAGGCCATGGAGATATATAATTCATTCAGTTTCTTGGAAGGCGAAGACAAAACTAAATTTAAAGTAATTATCGCAAAATTTGAAGAACACTGTAAATATCAGTCTGGTGAGACGCTGGAAAGACTTAAATTTCGTAATAGGTGCCAGAGATTTGGGGAGTCAAACACTGATTTCATTGCAGACCTCCAGGTGCTAGCACAAGGCTGTAATTATGCTGATTTCAGATGCTATGATAATAGATCAATTCATTTATGGACGATCTGATAAAAATTTAACAAAAAAACTTTCACAACAACAGTATCTAACTCTAGAAATCGCGATTAAACAGTACATAGTGCATGAACAGAAAAAAAATCAGTACCTTCAATTTATCCAAAGAAAAAACGGTGCCAAAACTTACCACGAGGCAGAGGCAGGATCTCACTCGATGCAACAGCTCTTTTTGATTGGAAGACATCTTGAGAAAGGAGCCGCACATGCGCACTTCCCTAAAAGACGCAAACCGGCAAAACTGTGTTCTGCGCATGCGCAGTTGTGAAAAGAGCGCACAATCCAGGAAACTCGGAGTGCGCATGCGCAATCGAGTCCTACGCATGACGTCACGAGCATCATGATGTCAGAGGACCAGGACCACGCCCACTTAAAAAGGAAATGCATGAAAATGAACAAAAAGAAATTTAAAGCTGCAAAACCCAATTTGTTTACCTCACAAGACAGAACAATGCCCGAACTTACACCAGCAGTTGAAAATAACTTTCACAACACCCAAAGAGAAGAGCACAATGACAAATCCATAGCAAAAGATTTATTCATTGACGATGATTACTCAGGAGATGAGTTCCTCATTGGACAAATAGAACACCATGACGCATCCTTGACAAGAAGCGATGATTTGCTCGCTGATGAATGCCACTCAGCCATGGATCAGTTCTCTTGATCTGATGGTCATTGCAGCAGCAACATGGGTGTCAAGTTCCATACAAGTCTCATGGTGGGAGAATCCAGTACCATGACGACATGGCAGCTCGTCGACAAAATGGATGACAACCACATATCACACATCCTAGCCGAAGGCGACGCCATGCAGAGAGCACAGATTGACTCCACTGAGGGAGTGATACCGGCATCCATAGCGAGCTCGTTGACAGGCTCGTTGAATGGCCGCAAACAACGATTCTGGAGCGACAGCCATGAATCGGCAAGAAGACACTGAATGTCTACCCACTGTATGTGAAAACAGTGTCAAAGCGATCACACTCGATATACAGAGTGTGCAGGATCACAGCGAGACTGGCAGATCTCAGCTCGTCTGTACAGAAGCACAGAGAAGGACTACTCTTGGATCCAGTGAGACCACGTCAATTGAAATCTTGAAGATTTTAACTCCTGAAGAGGAGCATAAAGAGATCACAGATGATTCAAATGTACCGGAAATGTCTCCATCAGAGGAGCACCAAGGCAGCAAAGAAGAGCAATCAAATCCACCACAAATGACTGATATCACCAACATCAATACGACATCAGATCATTCTCACAGTTCTCAAAAAGAAACGCTCAATGTAACTGACACCAATGACTGTGACAATTACTCAAATTATCCACACGGAACACACATTGAGCGCAACAAGAGTACAAACATGCCATGGCATGGCAACAAATCTCACAAATTCGCATTTGCTCCACAACAAACAAGCAAACCAGCTTTCAAGAAAGACGCAACACAGAATCGCTACCACAAGCATAAAAAATAAAGTATAAATCAAATAACAAAGTGATTCGACCATTCCGATGTCTCGTGATGTCCTCACATACACACATAAACACTGACGGTGGTCACGACGACATAACAACATCAACTGCCACCTCAACAACAGGCAACGAGATCAACCCACCTGATCAAACTCATACAGTCTAGACTCACAAAGTTTTTCATTAGGATTGGACTTTTTAAATGTTGATTGACTTTGTACAGTCATTATTACCATCACATTCTGTACACAGCATTACTTGTTTTATATCTTCCCAGTTGACTTAATTCATTATGCTTGTTCAATTGTCGTTACACCATACAGAAAATCTGTAACACATTAAAAAGGGGGAGATGTAGTGATCTCTGTAGGTGCATGCACGCAAGGGGTTAAAGGGTAAATAGCAGCACCACATGATCACTAGAGGGCTGGGCCAACAAGGGAGATAAAAAAGCAGCCACACGGGGGGGTCTCGCTCTCTCTCTCGTGGGTACACTTTGAACAGGGTAACATCAGAATTACATAGATAGTTAGTGGAGTTACGTTTAGTTATTATTGTTAAATCTTGTTAACCAATTCCTAGTTTCCATGTTAAGGTAAAGAACTCATGCATTAATAGTTATAGTTACTCAATAAATCTTTGTTGTTACTGGACGAGTTTGAGTCTTCAACAAGATTCAGAGGACCTCACCATCAATCAAGGATTGAGTAACACGTGTTATCGACCACGCAGGTAACACAACACTGCCTTTCCCTCAGCTATCATCTTTGTCACTTCCTCGAAACACTCAATCAAATTAGTGAGGCTCGACCTCCCCTTCACGAAACCATGCTGTTCATCACTAATATGTCCATTTATTTCCAAATCCTATCTCTAAGAATCTTTTCCAATAGTTCCCCTACCACTGACATAAGGCTCACTGGCCTATAATTTCCTGGATTATCCCTGCTGTCCTTCTTAAACAATGGAACAACATTGGCTACTCTCCAGTCCTCTGAAACTTCACCTGTAGCCAATGAGGATACAAAGATTACTGTCAAGGCCCCAGCAATTTCCTCCCTTGCCTCCCGCAGTATTCTGGGGTAGATCCCATCCGGCCCTGGGGACGTATCTACTTTAATGCTTTTTCAGATGCCAACACTTCCTCTTTATTAATATCAACACGACTCGGAATATCTACACACACTACCCTATACTCCTCATCCACCAAGTCCTTCTCTTTGGTGAATACTGAGACAAAGTATTCATTTAGTATCTCTCCCATTTCTTCTGGTTCCATTCATAGATTCCCTCCAATATCCTTGAATGGACCAACCCTTTCTCTGGCTACCCTCTTGCTCTTTACATATGTATAAAATGTGTTAGGATTTTCCTTAATCCTGCTTGGCAATGACATTTCATGACCCTTTTAGCCTTCCTAACTGCTACCTTTAAGTTCCTTCCTACTTGTTTCATACTCTTCCAAGGGCTTCATCTGTCCTAAGCCTTTTAGATCTTACAAATGCTTCCTTTTTCTTTTTGACAAGATTTATAATATCCCTCGTTATCATAAGTTGTGGTTTATTTTGATGCTCCTTTGTGAATTCTGAAATAATACCCTCAAAAAAGGCCCATTTACAGAATTCAAATGCTGGTGAACAACTTAAAAAAAAAACCCTCATGACTTAAACAAATGCTGTACAATTGAAAAACAGCCGCAAATAAACAACAGTGACAAAGTCAATTTTTACAAGAAACAAAATACTGCGGTTGTGGAAATCTGAAGTAAAAATAGAAAATACTTGAAGCGCTCAGCAAGTCGGGCAGCATCTGTGGAGGAAGAAACTGAGTTAACGGCCTGGATTTTCACTGACTTGGGTTGACATGGGAGCCCTTTAAAGATGGCAGGTGGATTCTGCAATTCCCAACTCCATTCCCGGGATTTTTGATTTTTGGGAGTGCTTTTAAAAGGTGTGGGCTGCTTCCTGTCAGAAGCCGCATCTGGTACTCCCGACCTGGCCAGCTCCAATGTCGAGACAGATACGTTCTATCATTCCAGAAGTTTCATATCGCCAGGCCCCTTGGCGGGGTTGACAGCCAATTAGACGAGTCGTGAACTAGTCTTCCTCATGCCCCTATGGCACTTCCATGCCTATTGACCCAGGGTATGCTTTCTAGGAGCAATGAATACTACAGTGCAAATTGGGATGCTTTTTCAAGGAAAGCTTTGACAAAATGTAATCCTTTGATCACTTACCCCTATGCTTGAAAAAAATCTGATCACGCTAATAAAAGGGTCAATCATCTCAGCCATTTGAGATTTCAAATACACTTGAAACCATTTATTTATGTCAATAAAGGTTGTGAAATTGACTGCAGAGATCAGAGAGCCAGAACTGTCAATCAAGCAATGTTTCCTTTGGGGAGCAGGTGCTCTGTTATTCAAATAGATGTCTGGGCTCTCAGCAAAGCCTCATTGTGTATGCCGAAGGAAATAAATACAATGAAAATGCATTAAGTTTTCTTCCATTGCATTTCAGGATTTGCATTCAAAATCACATTTTGCAATTCAGTTTAACTTTCTTTGGGAGATGAAACCCAATGTCCAACCATGTGATGTAAGAAAAACAGCAGTTACAATGGAAGTGTAGTGGAATGTTAACTGGGCCTAAATTAAGTTGTAAATATTCCTACAGTTGTATTATAGGGAACAAATCTAAGATATGTAGAAAAAGTGCACTCTGATTCAGCAATTGAAGCTAAAGTAATTTATTCTGGAACACTCGTGTTTTGATGCATTGGACAGCCTTCACACCTCCCTTTAATTAGTAGCATGACCCAGACTATCAATTCTTTCTGCTGGTGAGGATTTCATAGAATTTACAATGCAGAAGGAGGCCATTCGGCCCATCGAGTCTGCACCGGCTCTTTGAAAGAGCACCCTACCCAAGCCCACACCGCCACCCTATCCCCATAACCCAGTAACCCCACCCATCACTAAGGGCAATTTTGGACACTAAGGGCAATTTATCAAGACCAATCCACCGAACCTGCACATCTTTGGACTGTGGGAGGAGACCGGAGCACCCGGAGGAAACCCACGCGCACACGGGGAGAATGTGCAGACTCCCCACAGACAGTGACCCAAGCCGGGAATCGAACCTGGGACGCTGGAGCTGTGAAGCAATTGTGCTACCACTATGCTACCGTGCTGCCCCAGGATCTGGCAGGGCTGCTTCACAAAGAATGCTTTTTGAGAACCCATGTCAAACTCTGCAGATTGTCATAGAAATAACTAAGTGACGGTGCTCACTGCATATCAGCAAGGAAGCAAGAACAGGGCTTCCGGTGGTGGCCACGGAGTGAGTGGTCACACACAGGGCAGCTCCTGCTCGAAGGCATTGGTTTGGGCACTTTATACCCATTGGTGGGGTAGCTCCAGCAGGAAAGTGGTGCAGAAGGTGTAGAGGGAGAGGTTCTCCCCAAAATTGGCTTGTCTATTGGCTACCAGACCTGACAAAAAACCGTTCCGAAGACCTGGCTGAGGAATTGGAGAGGACCAGTGGCGCAGCAACAATTGCGAGAATGGCAGAGGGGGGAAGGGTCAGAGCCAGTGGGAAAGCCCCAGATGGAGCAGTTGATGCCCTTCATCAAAGACTAATTTCGATAGAAAAAGAAAGAGATGCATGCGGACAGGTCAAAGGCTATTGAGGGAGCAGTAGTATCTCTGTGAGGGTCGATGGACCGTGTAGAAAAGTGCCTTGGGGCACAAGGGACAACACTACATGAGGTGGAGAAGGTGGTGTCTCGAACAGAGCGATCGGATCGTGTCCGTGGGGCAGGGGTCCTGGGGGACCTATGCAAGTCGCTGAGAGTGAAGGTGGAGGAGCAGGAGAACAGGTCCAGGCGGCAGAACCTGCGAATTGTGAGTCTGCCAGAGGGTGTGGAAGGAATGAGATCCACAAAGTATGTGAGAGATGCTGGCCGGGTTGGTGGAGGGGAAGGTGCTGGGCAAGACCCCAGAGGTGGACAGGGCCCACAGGTCTTTAAGGCAGAGGCCGAGAGTGGAGTAGCTGCCATGGGCAGTGATTGTGTGGTTGCATAAATTCGTGGAAAAGGAGAAGATCCTACGATAGGGCAGGGAGCAGCAAGACTGTGAATGGGAGGGGCATCACGTCCGAATATATTAGGATATTGGTGCGGAGCTGGCAAAGAGGCTTGCTGGATTCAACAGGGCCAGGGTGGTGTTGTACCGAAGGAAGATTGGGTTTGGGGTGTTGGGGTGGCAAAACTGTGGGTCACATTTGAAGGCCGGGAGTATTATTTTCAAACACCAGAAGAGGCCAATGAATTTCTAAGGGACCATAAACTATAATAATAATCGCTTATTGTCACAAGTAGGATTCAATAGAGTTACTGTGAAAAGCCTCTAGTCGCCACATTCTGGCACCTGTTCAGGAGGCCGGTACGGGAATTGAACCCGTGCTGCTGGCCTTGTTCTGCATTACAAGCCAGCTGTTTAGCCCACTGTGGGAGAGACCTGAGAAAACTGGGGGAGAACTGAGAGTTGGTGTGAGATGGAGGAGCTAAATCTGCAAAGGTTGGATGTTGTGGCTATTGTATGCCGCCGGAGGGTGGGTTTTTATTCCTTTGGGGAGTTATAACTTTGTAAGGGGGGGAATCCCACCCCTTCCCCCCCCCCCCCTCCCCCTTTGCTATTTGTGATGTTTTGCTTTTTGGAAGGGGCGATTTGCGAATTTGGGCGTTTTTTCTTTACGAGAAAGCAGTGTGCATGGTGGGGCCTGTTGGGTGGGGCTGCCGACTGAGGGGCATTCAGGTGGTATGGGGGGGCCATTCGCACATGCTAAATGGGGCTGGTGGGGGGAGGCGTTTGTAAGGAGGTCTTTGATTGGAGTTGTCATGCTGGCAGCAAATGCTGGTGAATGGAGGTGAGGGAGCAGGCCGCGAGAGGTGACCAGACGGAGAGGGGAGGAGGTGGAGCGGGAGAAGTGAGGGGTTGGGAGGGGGTGTATCGAACTTGGCACAATTGGAGACTGAGAGAGGTCATGGGTGGAGAGGGGGCCATCTTGGATGGGCCCAGTTTACGGTGGTATTAGTGGAGGTAAAGCTGGAGGGGGATGATGGTGGACAGTAGAGGAGAGTGGAGGGGTAAGCGTCCGATAAGAATTGCAACGTGGAACGTCCGTGGGCCGACTAAGAAGTCTTGGATTTTTGCACACTGATGTGTTGGGTGTTCTGGATCACAAACAGGTCACCAACACTGGAAGTGGTGCAACTCTATTTTATTATAAGGTTAACTATATTAACATACTTGAACTGTGGTTAAATGCAGTACCAGCTTTAACTGTCGACCCTTGCCTAGTCCTAACCAGGTGATGCACTCAGCACATGGTGAATGTCTGTGTTGCAGGCTGTGAGCCCTGTGCTCCGAGCTGGCTGCTACTAGAATGGGCGAGAACTCTCCTGTCCCCTGTCTTTAGAGTGCGTGTGCTCTCACTGGTGATTGGCTGTGGTGATGTGTATGCTGATTGGTCCCACTGCATGTCCATCAGTGTGTGTGTGTGTCTGCACCATAATATACTGGTGTATATTATGACACACACCTGAGGAGTTTGAAGGCGGAGGTGATCTTTTTACAGGAGACACACCTCTGGGTGAAGGATCAGGTTCGGTTGAGGAAGGGATGGATGGGACAAGTATTTAACTTGGGGTTTGACTCAAAGTGGTGGGGGTATGGCCATTTGTTGAACAAAATCCTCGATGGCAAAGGAGTTGGGAGGGTTTATGGAATATATGGGAAAGGTTGATCCGTGGAGGTTAAGAACTGGGAGGGGTAGTACTCCTTCTTCTCACACGTGTATAAGATGTATTCGAGAATTGATTTCTGTGTGGTGAGTCGAGTGGTGTTAATGAGGGTGTGGGGGGTCGGAGTATGCGGATAACATGATTTCCGCATTGGCTGGAGGTGAGGCTTAGCTCGGGACAAGTGTAGAGGCCGGGATGGAAGCTACTTCTTTTTACATATGTTTGAAATAAAATACATTTTTTTAAAAAGCAAGGAAGCAAGAACAATTTAGTGAGG
Source organism: Scyliorhinus torazame (assembly GCF_047496885.1). Lineage (NCBI taxonomy): Eukaryota > Metazoa > Chordata > Chondrichthyes > Carcharhiniformes > Scyliorhinidae > Scyliorhinus > Scyliorhinus torazame. The sequence continues at coordinate 149,878,187 of NC_092712.1, forward strand.
GTAATGGGGGTGGGCTGGTGTGCAGGTAGTTTGTGGTGAGAGCGAAGATTATTTGGCTATGTTAAAAGCAAAATACTGCAGATGCTGAAATCTCCACACACCCTCCCCCCATTACAGTATAAATCTGACCCCATTTCCAGTTCTCTCTAGATTTGACAAAGAATCATCCAGACTCGAAACGCTAGTTCCCTTTTCTCTTCACAGATGCTGTCAGAGCTGCTGAGATTGTCCAGTGATTTCTGTTTTTGTTATTTGGCTATGTCCATGGAAGGAATTGACTGGACTTCTCTGTGCAAAGTAATAATGGAGGAATGTTTGATGTTACTAGTCCTGAGAGAATTACACCCGAGAAACCAAAGTCAGAGGATGGGGTTCTCCGCTGGCCGACGACAAAATCAGGGCGTGCGATCGGGTGGATAATAGCTGCCGCTGACGAAATCGTGGCAGGTGCCAGTTTGACGCCAAATCGCAAAGCTCCGCCTCCTCGAATACGCGTCAATGCGATGCACGCCGCATGTAGTTGCAATACCGTTCGCATATCATTAGTTGGCCCACCCACGATTCTCCGCCCCCGATGGGCCGACTTCCCAACGGCGCTGTCCACGTGTGCTCTCGGAAATCGTGAACCTGACGTGGTGGCTGCTGAGAGAGAGAGGGCGTACGGACAGTGTCCAGCACCGCCATACTTCGCCGACAGCCGTGCCACTGGCGGGGGCTTCTGCCATCGCTGGTTAAGTAGTGGGGGGTGGCCAGGAGGAGGGCTGTGGGGTCGGGGTGGATGGGTACGCAACACCATTGCTGCAGCCGGCAAGGCAGCCATGCAGCTGCGCGTGCCGCTGACAGCCCGCTGTAAACCTGGTGCCCTGGTCATGTAGGTGACCCCCTGGCCATCAGCTGTATGGGTGTTCCAGCACAACCTGTCCCATCTTTTCGTACGTGATCAGGGTGTGTGTGTGTGTGTGGGGTGTATAGTTCAGGTGCGGCTGCAGTTGTCAGCCCTGCGGGTGTCCATCTCGGACCCAGCATTCCCGCACCATTTTTTTGTATGTTTCGGTGGTGTTCCACGCGGCGCCGGTGCTAGCCCCTCACCGGTAGCTGAATCGGTGCAGGTGTGGCGCCGATTTTTCTGACGTGGAGTTCCACAGATTTTCCATTCATGTCAGCACTTAGACTTAGAAACGGAGACTCTGGCCCAGAATGTTACAAATGCAATGTGGCCGCTATACCTTCTTTGATGCAGCTCCAGAAGAAGGGATCTCCCCAAAGGACTTCAAGCAGGCATATGAAACACTGTCTGAATGGTAATGCAAGCAGACCTGAAGAAGATACTCAGAAGTAGTTTATGTAATAGTGACAACAGATTTCAGCTAATATTGGCAACAGTCAGCAATTGATTTTCTTGGGGTAAACAGCAGCTGAAAGGTATCCTGGTAGATAAACAAAATCATATGTGATAATAATCTTTATTGTCACAAGTGGGCTTACATTACATGAAGTTACGGTGAAAAGCCCCTAGTCGCCACATTCCGGCACCTGTTCGGGTACACCGAGGGAGAATTCAGAATGTCCAAATTACCTAACAGCACGTCTTTTGGGACTTGTGGGAGGAAACTGGAGCACCCGGAGGAAACGCACACAGACATGGGGCGAACGTGCAGCCTCCACACAGGCAGTGACCCAAGCCGGGAATTGAACCTGGGACCCGACACGGTGAAGCAACAGTTCTAACCACTGTGCTACCTAGGTCTTAAGCTACAGACTCTTGAATGTAGAACACCTATCTGGTCATATTTCTAGGGCAGAGATGCCAATCTTTAGGCTAGCCTGCAAGAGTCAGTAGGGAGTCACATTAATGGTACTGGGTCCCAATCCAGGAACTAAAATAATGTTATTTCAAACTTTGTTTTATTCTGTCTTTCTCAGCCCCCCTCCTTCGGCTTCTGAGTAACTTACCTGTAGCTGCTCCTCCCAGCCAGGGAAGTCCCCCATTTGAGAATTGGGAGGTGTAACATCACTGAAAACCACACAGTTGAATGTAAGGCCTCATTTGCCTTGCTATAATGATTGAGTTAACTTTGCCTCCAGCAATAGCAATAGCGACATTAAAGGTCAGATCAGAGAGGGCATGAAAGGAACCCTTGCAGTGAACCCAGAGTCTGAATCTGCACCTCTTGGTCACAGAGAACTGAGCTAAATATTCAGGAGCCGAATTGAAAGTTTGAAACCAGGATAAGGAGATGAAGAGAGAAGGGAATTGTGATCGAATTGGAAAAAGAGTAAGGAAAAATAAAGATGGGTTTGAGTGATCTGTGGATAGTCATAGATTCCTGCAGCTAGTTTGCTGTCTGGGAGGATGATTAATAGTTCTACAAGAAACATTTCCCGCACTGTTTAACTATGATATTTTGTGGTTTTCTTGGGTCTTTAAACTGTATACATTTAAAAATGAGCTTTTCATTATTAGCTTCTAGATTGTGACTTCAGTTTGTAAGATACTATCTCGAGAGCCTTTTATGCTAACCTTCACCCAGGCAGGATTTAGAAATTCGCACTGAATGTCCTATCCAATGAATTATCTGTCTGGTGTGCTGAAGGTGTTTCTAATGTATTATTAGAACAAAAGCAAAATATCACAGATGATGCAATCTGAAATAAAAATAAAATTCTGGAAATATTCAGCAGGTCAGGCAGCATTTTTAAAATTCACTTACGGGATGTGGGCGTCGCTGGCTATGCCATCATTTACTGCCCAATCCTAGTTGCCCTTGAGAAAGTGGTGGTGAGCTGCCTTCTTGAGGCTCTGCAGCCCCTGAGGTGTAGGTACACCCTCAGTGCTGTTAGGGAGGGAATACCAGGATTATGACCCAGCGACAGTGAAGGGACGGCGATATATTTCCAAGTCCGGAATGTGAATGGCTTGGAGAGAAACCTCCAGCTGGTTGTGTTCCCAGGTATCGGCTGGCCTTGTCCTTCTAGATAGTAGCAGTTGCTGGTTTGGAAGGTGTTGCTTAATGAGCCTTGGTGAGTTGCTGCAGTGCATCTTGTAGATGATACACCCTGCTGCCCTAGTGTGTCGGTGGTGGTGGAGGGTGTGAATGATTGTGAAAGTGGTATCAATCAAGCGGGCAGAGAAACTGAGTTAACGTTTCAGGGTGATGACTGGTTCCGATGAAACGTCATCGTCCTGAAATGTTGGGCTGGATTGTCCGATTCTGGGGTCTGTCTCCACTCCGGCGTGGGACGCTCGCGGACCCAGCCCGCAAAATAGTCCCCCGCTTCAGATGGCTCGCCCGCCCCGGACCACCCCCCCCCCCCCCCCCCCCCCCCACAGTGCACCTAGCCCCGAATAATGCCCCTCCCCCCACCCCGGACTGGTTAATCCAACCCATTAACCTTTTCCACAGAAGCTGCCTGACCGCTGAGTATTTCCAGCATTTTTTGTTCTAATTGCATTATGGGTAACCACAGTAGTATTCTTAGTTCTTCAAAGATGACTAAAAACGCATCTTCATTTTTCTCTACTGTTTTCTTCAATTCGATCATAATTCCCATCTTTCATTGTCTCCACCTATTTATCCTTATTTCAAACTTCAATTTGACTGCTGAATATTCAGCTCAGTCCTCTAACTACGAAGAAGTTTAGACTCCATTTACAGTGTGTAATATCTTGCTGACTGCTTGTATTATTTATTGTTAAAATACCCAATTCAACAATTCTTCCTTTCTACAATGTATTATCTATAACAAATACCATTAACAAACCTAAGGTGCAGGACAATTATTTGGAACTGAACGTGGAATGAATGATTACGTGCAGAAGGGATGTAGATGTTAGCACAGTGATCTCTGAAACAATGGGCGGGATTCTCTGAAATGGAGCTATGTCCCCAAGCCGGCGGGAAAACCGACGGCAATGACTCCGGCAGCAATGGCCCCCCAAGGTGAGGAATTCTTACCTTTCTAGGGGGCTAGGTTGTCGCTGGAGTCGTCCCACTGTTCCAGCCAGCGCTGAAGGGCAGGCGCGAGTTCGCGCATGCGCGGAACGGCCAGCGTATTTCCGTGCATGCGCGGGGGTTCTCTTCTCCATCACGGCCCCTGGGCAATATGGTGGAGCCCTACAGGGGCCCGGCGCGAAGGAAAGAAAGCCCCCACGGAAACAGCCCGGCCACAGGATCGGTAGGCTCCGATCGTGGGCCGTGCCACCTTGGGGACCGCCCCTGCGCACTTACCTGCCAGGTCCCGGCGTGCGTGATGTGAGTAATTTACACTGGCGGGACTGGCCAAAACTGACGGCCACTCGGCCCATCGGGGCCCAGAGAATCGCCGGAGGGGGGGGGGCGCTGTCAACGGCCCCCTACCGGAGTGGCGGGAATCCCGCCGGCCCCCCAAAAACGCGCTGGAGAATAGGGCCGCCGGCGGCGGGGTGGGATTAGCACCTCCCCCCGGGGATTCTCCGACCCAGCGCCGGGAAGGACAATCCCAGCCAATGTTATGTTTGAAAACCAATGGGATATTGAGACTCAATATTGAAAACCTAATATGCACACCAAACATATAATTCATTGCATAGGGCATCCAGTGAGCTTCTACTTACCACCACCCTCTCTTCCACCACCACCCTCTCTTCCACCCCACCCTCACACCCAATCTAGCATTGGAACAAGTATATAATAAATTGGTGTAAAATTTCCCAAATGTATTTTATACATGGAGACGCTAATAAGTCTGCGTAAGAAACGTTCCTGACTATAGTGTGTTGACTAGAGGTAGAGCTGGCTGTTGTAGAGACCATTCACAATCAGCATCAAGTTGGAGGGATTGCCTGCTGTCCCAATGATTGTGGTTTTCAAAAGATAACCTCGTGGAAATTTTAAATAACTTTACTTAAGGAGTAAATTTAGATTTATAGGTTTACGGTGCGAGGGGCAAGGTTTAGAGGAGATGTATGAGGCAAGTTTTTACACAGAGGGTACCTGGAACTCACTGCCGGAGAAGGTGGTGGAAGCAGGAACGATAATGACATTTAAGGGGCATCTTGGATGGGAATAGAGGGATATGGACCCTGGAAATGTGGAAGATTTTAGTTTAGACGGGCAGCATGGTCGGCGCAGGCTTGGAGGGCCGAAGGGCATGCTCCTGTGCTGTAATTTTCTTTGTTCTTTGTAGTAAATCCCTGTTTTCCAAATTGCTGTTTCGTACACTTGGTTGAAGCTTTATTTCAGAAAAAAAACCTGCCCATTGATCTCCCTGATCTCATTGCATAGCTCAGTTCCCGTTTTGAAACCCCATCAGTGTGTCTGAGTCTCCAGTCTCAATCTGTCAGTACATCAAGATATACAGGTACCTTTGATAGAGTTCATTATTTATCCTAATTTTAGCAAAGCAAGTTTTGTTTCTGATCCTAATTTAGGAGAAATCACAAGTATTTTAAAAGAATTGCGCATATACTGGCTTGTTAATGGTATTCATAATAACTTGTCTTTTTATTTAAACAGCACTGGTTAGACGCCACAAAACCCATCAAGAAACAAGTGAAAAGTAAGTACACACGATTAACTTGTAACAAATGCGTTTCAGAATACCTTTTAATACTGGGATTGATCTCAATGTTTTATTAAAATATAAACATGCTGTATTATCTTTACATGATAAATTGTTTTGCGATGCACATTTGAAAAATTTGACAATCATTTCTGATATGGAAATATTTAATATATAAATCTATTTTTCTCAGTTGGACCTCCTTACTGTTTCCACTTCAGAATAAAATTCTATTCCTCGGAACCAAACAATCTTCGGGAAGAGTTTACAAGGTAGGACTGTATGGTGGAGGAATGCTAACTGCAAATTTGACCCATTTCAAAATTTGCTGGTTCTGGGGGCGTGAGCAATGCTGGGAAGGCTGCATTTAATGTGCATTCATAGTGGCTGTGAGGGCATTCAGGGTCAACTCCATGCAGTGAGACTGGAGTCACAGGACAGCAGGCTAGGCAAACGGGCAGGTACTTTGTCTTGAACATAATTGGGGAATTTGTCAGGGTTCTGACCACATTCCAACAAATTTCACTTTCTCTGCTGCCTGCTCATGAATTACTAAATTTAATGAATTCAATTACCCAATTTGTCATGGTGGAATTTGACCTGACCACCTCTAGATTGTTCATTCAGGTCCATAACCACGAGGCTGCCATACCCATTTTATATTCAGATAGACCGAGATTTCAATTTCTGCCTGTTAATGGATCCAGAAGCAACATTCAGTATCAGTTAACTTTCAATACCAAAATGAAACACATAAAAAAAATGAAACTCCCCCTCACTCATTATCAGTCTGTCTCCATTCTTTTTCTTGCTCCATGTTGCAAATGCTATGTCCAGTCTCCCTTGGGCTTGCTCCGTGGCTCCTGGCAACAGTTCCTTCCAATCTCTCCCATACTCTCAGTGACAATTGGCAGGTTTTGCATTAATTTGTTCTCTGTTTCCACATCCTCCCCTCACGCATCCCTCCCTTACGCATCCTCTCCTCACATGTCCGCCCTCACATGTCCGCCCTCACATGTTCCCCCTCACATGCTCCCCTTCACAGGCCCCTCTCACGCATTCTTCCGTCCTGCGACCTCCCGGCCTGTGAACACCCACCCCGCGACACCCCACCCTGGTCACATCCCCTCATGCTCCTGGCCCCTCGGTTCATGTCCCCTCACGCATTTCATCACACCCCTCCCTTTCACAACATGCCTCCCCTTGAACACCTTCCTCTCGAACACCTTTCCCCTCCTCGCTCTTCCCCCTCCTCGCTCTTCCCCCCCCTCGCTCTTCCCCTCCTCGCTCTCACCCCTCCTCGCTCTCACCCCTCCTCGCTCTCACCCCTCCTCGCTCTCACCCCTCCTCGCTCTCACCCCTCCTCGCTCTCACCCCTCCTCGCTCTCACCCCTCCTCGCTCTCACCCCTCCTCGCTCTCACCCCGTCCTCGCTTTCACCCCTCCTCACGCCGCTCGCTTCTCACCTTTTCCCCCGCGCACCGCTCGCCCCCCTCGCCGCTCGCCCTCCTCGCCACTCATCCCCCTCGCCGCCCGCCCCCTCACCGCCCGCCGCCCGCCCCCCTCGCCGCCCGCCCCCCTCGCCGCCCGCCCCCCTCGCCGCCCGCCCCGCCCGCCGCCCGCTCGCCGCCCGCCCCCCCGCCGCCCGCCTCGCCGCTCGCGTCCCCCTCGCCGCTCGCGTCCCCCTCGCCGCTCGCGTCCCCCTCGCCGCTCGCATCCCCCTCGCCGCCCGCGTCCCTCTCGCTGCTCACCCTCGACCCCTCGTGGCTCGGCTCGCCCCCCTCGCCGCCCGCCCCCCTCGCGGCTCGTCCCCCTCGCGGCTCGTCCCCCTCGCGGCTCGTCCCCCTCGCGGCTGGCCCCCCCTCGCGGCTGGCCCCCCCTCGCTGCTGGCCCCCCCTCGCTGCTGGCCCCCCCTCGCTGCTGGGCCCCCCTCGCTGCTGGCCTCCCCTCGCTGCTGGCCTCCCCTCGCTGCTGGCCCCCCCTCGCTGCTGGCCCCCCCTCGCGGTGCGCCCCCCTCGCTGCTGGTCCCCCCTCGCTGCTGAGCCCCCTCACTGCTGGACCCCCTTGCTGCTGGCCCCCCCCTTGCGGCTCGCCCCCCCCTCGCTGCTGGTCCCCCTCGCACGGCTCGCCCCCCCCTCGCTGCTGGTCCCCCTCGCACGGCTCGCCCCCCCCTCACGTCTCGCCCTCGACCCCTCGTGCCTCGGCTCGCCCCCCCCTCACGGCTCGCCTCCCCCTCACGGCTCGCCCCCCCCTCACGGCTCGCCCCCCCTCACGGCTCGCCCCCCCCTCACGGCTCGCCCCCCCCTCACGGCTCGCCCCCCCCCTTCGCGGCTCCCCCCCCCCCCCCCCCGCGGCTCGCCCCCCCCTCGCGGCCCGCCCCCCCTCGCGGCTCGCCCCCCCTCGCGGCTCGCCCCCCCTCGCGGCTCGCCCCCCCCTCGCGGCTCGCCCCCCCTCGCGGCTCGCCCCCCCTCGCGGCTCGCCCCCCTCGCGGCTCGCCCCCCTCGCGGCTCGCCCTCCCTCGCGGCTCGCCCCCCCCCTCGCGGCTCACCCCCCCTCACGGCTGGCCCCCCCTCGCTGCTGGCCCCCCTCGCTGCTGGCCCCCCTCGCTGCTGGCCCCCCTCGCTGCTGGCCCCCCTCGCTGCTGGCCCCCCTCGCTGCTGGCCCCCCTCGCTGCTGGCCCCCCTCGCTGCTGGCCCCCCTCGCTGCTGGCCCCCCTCGCTGCTGGCCCCCCTCGCTGCTGGCCCCCCTCGCTGCTGGCCCCCCTCGCTGCTGGCCCCCCTCGCTGCTGGCCCCTCTCGCTGCTGGCCCCCCTCGCTGCTGGCCCCCCTCGCTGCTGGCCCCCCTCGCTGCTGGCCCCCCTCGCTGCTGGCCCCCCTCGCTGCTGGCACCCCTCGCTGCTGGCCCCAATGCTTCTCCCCCAAACGCTTCTCCCCATATGCTTCTCCCACCTCCCGCATCCCTCCCGCCCCGTGCTTCTTCCCCACCCTGCGCTGTCCACGCCATGTTTTATGATTTCCCCTTCACACTTTCCCCCCAACGCTTCCCACCTCCCCCCATTGCTCTCATCCCATCCCCTCCCTCACACTTGCCCCTTCCTCCCTCATGCTCCTGCTTTCACTGCTAAATATTCTAGCTATTGTTTTAATATTATGTGCCCTATTCTGGATTTCTGAACCAAATGAAATAATTTTATCATCTGCCCAATTGAATCTTAGATCTCAAGTTAGATTAACCTTTATTCTGGTTAAAAAAAAATATTTTTTATAAATGCATTTTATTCAAACTTGTATCAAAGTAGTTACAGCAAATAAACACCCCGGGGAACATTCTTCCCAACAATCAACTATACAGTTTGTACAGATTTTCCTCACCTTTTCTGTAACTCCCCTGCTGAGCCCCTTAACTCATACTTCATCTTCTCTAACCGCAGGAAGTCTTACAGGTCACCCAACCATGCTGCTACCCCCGGTGGCGATGCCGACCGCCACTCCAGCAAAATACGTCACCGTGCAATCAGAGAGGCGAAGGCCAAGACATCAGCCTTCCTCCTCTCCATGAGCTGCGGTTTCTCTGAAATCCCAAATATCGCCACCAAAGGGTCCGGGTCCACTCCCACCTCCACTATCCTGGCTAAGACCGCGAACATGCCCGCCCAGAATCTTCCCAATTTTTCACAACCCCAAAACATGTGGCATCATTCATTGGCCCCCGGCCACAATTCTCACACTCATCTGCTGCCCCCTGAAAGAACCCACTCATTCTCGCCTGAGTCATATGCACCCTGTGCACCACCTTAAACTATATCAGGCTCATCCTTGCACAAGAGGAGATCCCGTTTACCCTTCGCAATGCCTCACTCCATATTCCCCAATTGATCTTCATGCCCAACTCCGCTTCCCATTTCTCCTTGATCTTCACCACTCGCTCGCCTCCCTGCTCCCACAGCCACTTATATATATCCCCAATTCTTCCCTCCGCTTCCACATCCGGAAGCAGCAGTCGCTCCAGCAGGGTGCATCCCGACAATCTAAGGAATCCCTTCCAGGCCTTTTGTGCAAAGTCCCTAACCTGTAGATAGCTGAACTCACGACCCGTCGGCAGCTCTACCCTCTCCCTTCGCTCCTCCAGACTGGCAAACCGTTCCTCCAAATACAAATCTCTCACCTTGACCGCCCCACATCCCTCCACCTCCAGTATACACCATTCATCCCCTCCCTGGCTCAAACCCATGATTCTCGCACAGCGGCGTTAGCACCGACATCCTAGCCACCCTAAAATGCCTCCTCAGCTGATTCCATATCTTCACCATGGACTGCACCACTGGGCTCCCTGAATACCTACGCAGAGCCATTGGCAATGCTGCCATCACCATAGCCCTCAAACTAGACCCCTTACAAGATTCCTCCTCAATCCTAACTCACTCCACCCTTTCTCCTTCCCACCACTGCCACACCTTGTCCACATTCGCTGCCCAATAATAATGAAACAGGCTTGGCAATGCCAACCACCCCTGCTGCCTCTGCTCTGTAGCAGGGTACTCCCCACCCTCGGCACCTTCCCTGCCCATACAAAGCCAGAGATGATTGTGTCTGCTTTCCGAAAAAAAGCCTTTGGTATAAAGATCGGGAGAGCCTGAAAGATAAACAAGAACCTCGGCAGAATATTCAATATCACCACTTGGACCCTCCCCGCCAGCGTTAAGTGCAGTGTAACCCACCCACCTCTTAAGATCCTCCCTGGCCTGCTCCACCAGCTTTGTTAAGTTCCACTTATGGAGCCCCATCCATTCCCTCGCTACCTGAATCCCCAAGTACTTAAACCTATCCCTCGCTACCGTAAATGGCATCCCCCCCTAAATTAGCCCGCTGTACCTGCTCATTCACCGCGAATACCTCGCTTTTCCCTTAATTCAGCTTGTATCCCAATAACCCTCCAAACCCCCTCCAACAGGCCCATAATCCTTCCCATATTCTCCAACGGATCCGAAACATACAGCAAGAGGTCATCGGCAAAGAGCGACACCAGATGCTCCCTCTGTCCCCTCATTATCCCCTGCCACTCTGCCGAACCCCTGAGAGCCATCGCCAATGGCTCTATGGCCAGTGCAATCCGGTAAATGCATGGTAGGTTTAAGCCACCTGTGCTCAGTTGAAGCCCTGGTTTAATTCTGGTGAATTTGTACTGTACATCTTTCAAGCCTAACACAAGGAGCTGTGCCCAAAATTGAACATTGGACTCTAGATGGGGATGACTTAGACACTGTGCAACTGAAGCATCTATTACTTAATCCCTGCTAATTTTGTGCTCCCAGCCTTGACCCTGATTGCTGATAAGTCTTTAACTACTGAAAAGCTAGTTACCTTCATAACAGGTAGTCCAGTCATGTGGTAATTTCTTGACTTTCTTCCAGGCTCCAAATTGCAAAGCCCCAAATGCAGAGTCTCCGAGATTCCATTACTCATGAGACTCGAGAGTTATCTCATATATTACCTCATATGTGCCATCCGCAGCTTTCTTGACTTTTATCCTCCTTCCCTTGTACACTTCTTCTACCACTTTTGACCTGCACTTTTTTCCAGCAACTTTCTGTTTATATAATTGCCTTTCCTCGCCCCTCCCACTCTACCTTCCCCAAGCCTCCAACCTGGACACTCATTCTGATACTCATGTCGGTTACCTTCTTTCTATGCACACTGGGCTTTAACCAAGTAAAAGATTTAAATTTAATACATCAATAAAAACTTAAAGATGAGGGAAATGGCACTGAGCAAGACAAATAGACATGAAAGCCTCTATTAAAATTGATTAAGAACCATACCAAAGGGAGGAAGCAATCATGCAACAAAAAGCAAGGAAAACACTACGAGATTAAGAGAGCACAAAAAATAGCAAGCCTGTTAGTTTCAATAAGAGAAGAATTTCCTTGTGCTTTTCAGCAAGAACAATGATGCATTTATTACACTTGTTATAGTGTAACTATTTATTATTCCCTTAAGATTTCATGTCTAATTGCCTCCAGTCCATCCTCTGATCAATTGAAAAAATATCAATTGCTTTTATTGAGGGAAATTTGTGAATTGGCAGGAATTTGGTAATTCACACTTCCGTAGGAACCCGATCGCATAAAAGATGTTTCTATGAGCTAGAAAATGGTGAGTGGGTGTGTGTGGACAAGCTTTAATCTGAAACAAGCTAAACATTAGTTTATCATAGAAACTACTGTTGAAAGTTATTCTTAGGTAAAAGTGATAAAGTTGTTAACTAGAATCTAGATACTAAGATTGAAAGCAGGTGAAGATAAAAAGATGAGATTTCTCTGAGATTTTGTTTCGGGTCTGTTGCTTGAGTTACTTGCTTCCAAAGTGAAGGGGTTGAAACTTGAGGTTTTGTTTCGTATCTGAGATTGCTTTTGCAATTGACAACACAGAGGTTTGCCATTTCAGATGGATTGAGCAGGTCAGTGTTTTTCTTTGAGAGCGAGAGAGGCTTCCTATTCCTCGCTAGTTCTGCGGTAATGGTACCACAGATTGCAGGACTTTTTTTGGCAGAGTAGCAGTTGACAGCTGAATATCTTTTTTCCTCCCTTAGCCGAGAACTACTCTGAAGTTGTTTCTCCGAGTTCTTCCCAGTGTTCTGCACACCAAAGGGGCTGTTTCAGCCTGTCTTTCTCACAGGCAAAAACAAAATGACTGCTCTGTTAATTTCGCTATTGTTCCACCAGACATAGAAGTCTAACCCTTCCTGCTGCCTATTACTCCAAAGGAAGAGGGTTTTTCACATTTTTGAATTCAGTGGACAGCCCTGGATGGGTCTTTGCGGTTTTAATAACTGTTTGTAGGCAGCTGTCGAAGTGAGTCTGACAAGTTTTGAGTGACACCGGAAGGTGTCAGGTTGTCTGTCCATACTTCCATTTTGAAATAGACTTTTAAACTCGATATAAAGGTTTGAAGCAAAAATGTGCCTTTAAGATCTGTAATATCATAATTACACATTCATGATGTATGGTAGCATTGTGGATAGCACAATTGCTTCACAGCTCCAGGGTCCCAGGTTTGATTCCGGCTTGGGTCACTGTCCAACGATGTGCAGGTTAGGTGGATTGGCCATGATAAATTGCCCTTAGTGTCCAAAATTGCCCTTAGTGCTAGGTGGAGTTACTGGGTTATGGGGATAGGGTGGAGGTGTTGACCTTGGGTAAGGTGCTCTTTCCAAGAGCCGGTGCAGACTCGATGGGCCGAATGGCCTCCTTCTGCACTGTAAATTCTATGATCTAAAAAATGTTTATTGTGATGGATGCAAAACTAAGATCACAAGAGTCAGCGCCTAATGTGCAGCCACCGTCTCGCAAACTCCCACTGCCAATTAATAATCACTGAGCGTTGATTGGCAGTGGACGGGACTTCCATCTGCCCTGAGAAGGAGATCCCACCTGTGCAAGATCTGTTGGCCTATCAGATTGGCCAACAGCTGTCCAATCGTGCCTGACACAGTTCTGTAGTAGCCCTATTGCAGCACTCTGCCTGGAATTACGTCTGAGATGTGGGAGGGGGAGGAGGAGGAAGAGGGGGGTTGTCATGTCCCAGGGAAAGGGTGCGTCGACTCTGAGGGGGCCTTCAGAGTGAGGTGCCCCCCCCCCCCCCCCCCCCCGCCCGAGAATATAGACGGCTATCTCATAAAATAAAGTGCTTTCTATGTTTGGTACTCAGTCCCAGACACATTCAGCTCATCTATAATACGAGTCGGGCCACAATGCACCTCTCTTTGCTCTGTAACTACAATATACATTTACCCAAGATAAGAAGAACCGCCTATTAGCTTTTTCTTCACCATCTGTGTTTATAACCTGTGAATCACACCATCAATGGGTGAGAACTGCTATTATTGGCCTTTCACTAGATTAAGACATTTCCAAACACTATTAGGATAATTTGCAGTTCAGGGATTTGTTAGTCAGGGCCAGATATCACATTGAGTACTAAATTTTGGGTAAATCGATTTGATCTCCCTGCAATAAAAGCAAATTACTGCGGATGCTGGAATCTATAACCAAAGAGTAAATGCTGGAAAATCTCAGCAGGTTTGGCAGCGTCTGAAGGGAGAAAAAAAGAGCTCATGTTTCGAGTCCAGATGACCCTTTTGTCAAAACCCTTTGGGCAGTATTCTCCCGCCTCCCCCTGCCAGGTGGGAGAATCGCCGGGGTGCCGCGCGAATTGCGCCATGCCGCCCCGACCCCCGCGCGCGATTCTCCCACCCCCCCGAAACCAGCGCCGCGAGCATCGCGCCGGGACGCTCGGAGAATCGCCACAAACGGCGAGCGGCGATTCTCTGGCCCGGATGGGCTGAGCGGCTGCACGTAAACGGTCTAGTCCCTCCGGCGCCATCCACACCTGGTCGCTACCGGCAGGTACTCGTCGCGAAGGCTTGGGGGGCAGCCTGTGGGGGGGGAGGGGGGCTCCGTTCCCGGGGGGGGGGGGGTGGGGAGAGGAGGGGGGCTCCGTTCCGGCGGGGGGGGGGTGGGGAGAGAAGAGTGGGCCCCGTTCCCGGGGGGGGCTTCCGGAGTGGCCTGGTACGCGATCAGGACCAACCGATCGGCGGGCTGGCCTCTCTGTCGGCGGGCCTCCTTTCTTCCGCCGACGAGCCTGGATCCATCCGCCATGCTTGTGCGGGGCGACCTTGGGGAGAACAGCCACCGCGCATGCGCTATTTGGTGCAGGCCCAACTGCGCATGCGCGGGACCCAAGGCGCCGCGTCTTTTACGCGGTGCCGGGTCTCTGACGCCGCGCTGAGGCCCCGCCCCCATAAATCGCACGACGCCCCTGCTAGCCCCACGGAGGGGGGAGAATAGGGGTCTGGGAACCGACGCCGGAGTAAAACACTCCGGTTATTACTCTGGCGTTGGCACTTAGACTCTCGTTGGGAGAATCCCGCCCTTTGCTTTTGATAAATGGTCATCTGGACTCAAAACATTAGCTCTTTTCTCTCCCTACAGATGCTGCCAGACCTGCTGAGAATTTTCTCTTTGATGTTCTTGCCAGGTGACTTTGCCCAGTCTGACCTCTAAACTTATAAAACTGTGTAAGATTTTAAACATGTCCTATTTCCCTCCATAGCTTTAATAGAATTTTAGTTCATTGGAATGCAACTCTCACCATATTTAAACTGTCTCATTTAAAATTCTTAAAAGCCTGCTGCCAACCCAACGCAATTTAAAAAAAATTCTCACCATGATATCTATTGCATTTCTCCATAAGCCTCTTGCATGAAACAGCTTTTTGGTGTCCGCAAATTCAATTTCCATCACAACTCATCATATTCTCTCACCTCAGTTCACTGCACTCTTGTTCTAATGAGTGCAATGATAGCCCCTATATAGGTAAATTGGGCACTTTTCAGATCCAAAATTATAAATAGAGTGCCAGCCATTTGCTCACCTTGCAAGCTCGACGCAGAAATAGAGCGAATCAAAGCTATATTATAGTCAATGGCTATCCTGATCGGATCATTGTTCACTGTATTTCGCCTAACCTTGCAAATGGGCCAAAGGCCATCACTTTCGGACCTGACAAGTTTCCCATCTGCCTCAAATTACCTGGAAAAGCAAAGTATCTCAAAAATCTGAACATGAGGTTAAGCAGGTGCTTCACGTTGCTATTAAATAGTATTTTTCACTAATAGGATGCTGCTGTCAGTCCAACAACATTTTGCCTAGCATACAACTAAGCAACACCATGCATGAATTTCCATGCCAACATGATGCCAAGTATGGAGAGCATATGTCCCAACGACTGGCTGATCAAATCAAACAGCATGTTCCTTTGGATGGTCATAATAGACAGAGTGTAGTCGTACTTGCAAAACCCAAAGCAAAACGTCTACTGTTGAAATTGATTCCATAACTGGGCAGCCTTTGCTGAACAATCCTAACTCGAAGAGCTGCCTTAACAAGCAATCTAAGACAATCAATTGCTAGTAATGTGGCTCATTTACGCTTGCCATAAACGACATACATTCACGCGCAGGGACCTGTCTCTGCAAACTAAAAGGTAAGTGTTTAAGCCTTGCACCTCTTTTGAATTTCCAGGAACATGGGGAACCTAGAGATTCCCATTGTTTTCTCCATGGCAACGCATCAGTAAATCAGAGCCTACTTACTAACGAATCAGCATTCCTTTGCTCCTGCAAATTGCTGCAGTTGTTTGAAATATTTTGTGTTTATCCTGATGAGTAGTTAAAACTTCAGCAACAGGTTTCTCTTTTCAGCAATGTTCCAAGTTCTATACCACCAAACGACTAAATAAAGTTACCTCTTAAAGATCAGAGTTTGCTTTTTAAATCAAAATGAGCCTTATGGTGGTTTGAAGTCTCCAGCTTCACCATTGCATTCAGACAGGCTATAAATTGCTTGAGCTTTGTTGTTGCAAACCCCTTGGTTTGATTCTGCCTTGTAATTACACCCACGTATCTCTTATGTTTGAACATGCTGCTTGGTATAATCTACAGTAATGATATAAATTACTGGGAATGCACCGCAAGTCAGTCAGTATAGTTAGACCGTGGTTTCCAGAATTTTCTGTTTATATTTCATATTTCAACCATTTGTTTTATATCTAACTTAATATTGTCTCGGGTTAAACCTCTACACATTTGATGTGATGTATGTAATTTTCTCTCATAACCTTTAGTTATTGTTTTCAAATTTGTCTCATTTACATGTAACATGCATACGCAAAAGTATTTTCTTAGAGTGGTAGTAGCGTAAAGATTAATTGCCTCTAACTGGCCACTATTTTTTTTTTTCAGGTATCTTTTTGTGTTGCAGCTCAGACAAGATATTCTTTGTGGCAAGTAAGTTGATGTTAGTTACTGTCCGTGTGGAGTCTGCACATTCTCCCCGTGTCTGCGTGGGTCTCAGCCCCACAACCCAAAAAGATGTGCACGTTAGATGAATTGGCCATGCTAAATTGCCCCTTAATTGAGAAAAAAAAGAATTGGGTACTTTAAATTTATAATTTTATAAAGTTGATGTTGGGCAACTATGTATTTTGCATCAAACTTTCTGCAAAAGATGTTGGTCTTTCAAAAAAACGTAATAACCTTTTTGTCTGATTCCTCTGATTCCTGTACAGTTTGGATTTAGCTAGCCATTTTGTAATGGTCGTTGCAAGTAAAAGTGTATCAAAATATCTGAACATATTTAATTCCACTGAACTAAATTGGTGAATATCTTAATTTGCCCGCACACATGTTTTACTGGGGAAATGTATTGATTGGAGAAAATCTTCAATATAGTTTGATCTTGGAACAACTGAAGAATCTGTGATGCAGTTCACCTACATAATGAATTCCAATTGTGCTCTAACTCACTGTAAATTAATGTTTTTGCAGATTAAAATGTCCTTATGATACTGATGTAGAGCTAGCTGCTTATTGCCTTCAAGGTAAATGAAGAATCTCTTCTCGATAGTTTTTCAGTGAAGCTCTTTGAGGTGTTAATTGTCTGATGTTTTTTGTCAGGTTTGTTTTTTGCCAAAATACTCTTTTGGTCTCGTTCATTCAAAATACATTCTTTCGCAGCCTTACTATAATTGCTTTGGAACATTGAAACTGCCGCCTGATTCAAAGTCTAAAAGCATAACAAATATTAGGAAAATTCATGGCTAAAGTCACCTAATTATTTGGGATTTGCATTTTAGAATGTCTAACTCATGCCTGAGGTCTCTAATCCAATTTAATCCCATTATATAATGCACATAAAATGAAAAGGTCAGCTGTTTAGAACAAGGCACAGAACTGTATTAACATTCATTCAACATATGGTGAAGTTTCTTACCCACTAAACACCGCAATTGGTAGTCATCCAACAACAATCTCTCTACAGCTAATTTGGCTTTTGCCACATGACAAGTGCTCCAAACCTAGAGAACATAAGGTATGTTTTATTTCCACAGTAATTAATTGATTCAGTTGCTGAGGAGTTATAATTCAGAATGTTCTCCTTTAGGCTTAATTTCAATACCAATCACTGGAAATGACAAAGGCAATCCCAGCTCTGTCCACCTTGCAAAGTCCTTATTATCCGGGAGCTTGTGCCAAAATTGGGAGTGCTGCCTCACAGTCTAGTCAAGCAACTGATACAGTCATCTCATGGAAACAGACCATGAAGCCATAAGACGTAGGAGATAATGAGTCAAATGACCTAACTCTGCTCCTATATCTTATGGTCTTAAGTAGGCCGCTCCACCCATCGAGGCTGCTCTGCCATTCAATGAGATCATGATTGATCTAATATAAACTCAACTCCACTTTCCCACCGTATCACATAACTCTTGATTCCCTTACTGATTATAAATCTGTCCATCTCAACCTTGAACGAACTTAACAATCCAGCCTCTCCAGCTCTCTGTGGTAAAGAATTCCACAGATTCATTACCCTCAGAGAAGCAATCCCTCATCTCTGTCTGAAATGGCCGACCCTAACTCTTTGATTATGCTCCCTAGTCCTAGGCTCTCCCACAAGAGGAAACATCCGCTCAGCATCTACCCTATAACGCCCCCTGAGAATCCTATAAGTCTCAATAAGGTCACCACTCATTCTTCTAAACTCCAGTGAGTACACGCCGAATCTACTCAACCTCTCCTCAAAAGAAAATCTTGCCATAAACAAGATCAACATTACAGCTAATGTCCCAGACAACACTATCAGTGCCCCTGGATATGTTATCTTCCACTAGCAGGACAGATCCAGCAAAGGCGAAGGCACAGTGATATACAGTCATGAGGGAGTTACCCTCTGAGCCCAAAACATCGACTCTGGACACCATGAACTCTCATGGCATCAGGTCAAATGGGCAAGGAAACTGCCTGCCTCAGATATATCTGTCCATGACAGCACCAACAGGAGTGGCCACCGCACAGTCCTTGTGGAGACAAAGATCCCTCTTCACATTGAGGATACCTTCCATCGTGTTGTGTGGCACTACCACCGTGCTAAATGGGACAGACTATGAACAAATCTAGTAACTCAAGATTGGGGAAACCATGAGGCACTGTGGGCTGTCAGCAGCAGCTATTCAAGCACAATCTGTAACCTTATGGCTCGACAGATCCTGCACTCTACCATTCCCACCAAGCCAGAGAATCAACGCTGGTTCAAGAAGAGTGCAGGCGGGTATGCCAGGAGCAACAGCAGGCATACCTAAAAATGAGGTGTCAATGTGATGAAGCTGCAACAGGATTACTTGCATGCCAGACAGGATAAAGCAGCAAGTGATAGACAGAGCTAAGAAAATCCACAACCAATTGATCAGATCTAAGCTCTGTAGTCCTGCCACCTGTTTTTGAAAAATCACCACTATCCTTAAGAAGTCCCCCTATACCAAAAAGGGCCGGCATTCTAAATGGTGATCAGGGATTCTCACTCCCCGACTCCGATGCAAGGTTCAGTGGGTGCTATTCAGGTCAAACTATATTTTCAAGTTATCCCCCGGTATAACCCATACCTTCACCGAAGATTTCATCTACTTACCACTTAGTAGCATTGATCCTGGGTCCCGCATTGCTAAGTAAGTAAAGTAGACTTTGGAATAACCACTGTTTCAGGTTAAAACTTTAAAGTTATTTTATTATTATATATATATTTTTTCATTTTTTAAAAGATGCAATCACTGTCTTTACAGAAAAGTAAAAAGATCTTGCTTCTGGATCCTTCTGGTTGGTTGAAGGGACCTTCAGGCCCAACTTGACAATCAATCTTCTTTAAAGTCTGGTCTTCTTAAGATGTATCAGCTATTTTAGCTCGGCTGCTCTGCCCTGTCCATTTCCCATGGCCGAGCTGATTGTAATCTGAGTCTAGCTGCTTGTTCCTTCTCTGCTTCTCTCTCTCTCCCTCTGAGCTCTGGTTCCGGATCTGGATCTGAATCTGATAGTTCCTGCCCTGGTCTCGAGGTTTATATTTGCTTTCTAACAATTACGTTTTTTGATGTTATTGTAAAGTAACTCTTATTTTCGTTGATTGTAAAAAGGAGCTTTTGATCTAAACCTTTTAATCCAACTAAGTATACATTTTGACATGACTTCATCTCATAGATCTGATTACATTGTTTCCTTTGTGATGTTCAAAATGCTTTGGTTTCAATAGGTGTTACTTTTAATTCCTGTAATTTCTATAGTTTTATTTTCCAATTGTGTCCTCAACTCAATTTTGACTTTGATTTTGGCTTTGAATTATGTTTCTCGTAGACTGAGAGCCTCCAGTTTTCTTTAATTTACCTGGTATTAGCAAATTTTCACACTTCGAATTATCACAAAATTCAACTGAACTCATCCATGCTTTTCCAGATCCTTACTAAGTTAGTTACTTTCAATGAAGGTGTGAGCCATTGTTTTTGGCTTCATTCAAAATGCTGTTTGTCTTGTTTGCTCAGCCTGCTTGACCAAGGATATCTGCATTTTACAATCCTTCCCTGGAGTCATACCTGGCACAAAGGAAGATGGTTGTGGTTATTGGAGGTCAGTCATCTCAGTTCCAGCACAACACTGCAGGTGTTCCTCAGGGTAGTGTCCTGGGCCCAACCATCTTCAGCTGTTCCATCAATGACCTTCCTTCCATCATGTGGTCAGAAGTGGGGGCTGCACAATGTTCAGCACCATTTGCAACTCCACGGATACTAAAGCAGTCCATGTCCAAATGCAGCAAGACCTGGACAATATCCAGGCTTGTGCTAACAAGTGGCAAATAATATTAATGCAACATTATTGCCAGGCAATGATCATTTCCAACATGCGAGAATCTTAACCATTGTCCCTTGACATTCAATGGCATTACCATCGCTGAATCCCCCACTATCAACATCCTGCGGGGTTACAAATTACCAGATGCTGAACTGGACTAGCCATGTTAATACCGTGGCTGCAAAAGCAGGTCAGAGGCTAGGAATCGTGTGGCGAGCAACTCACCTCCTGACTTCCCAAAGCCTGTCCACCATCTCCAAGGCACAAGTCAGGAGTGCGACAGAATACTCTCCAATTGCCTGAAGGAGCTCAGCTCCACCAACAGTCAAGAAACTTGACACCATCCAGAACAAAGCAGCCTGCTTGATCGGCATCCCTTCAATAAACACTCCCTCCACCACCGACGCACAGTGGCAACACTCTACACCATCTACAGGATACACTGCAGGAACTCACCAAAGCTTCTTAGGCAGCGCCTATCAAACCCACGACCACTCTATCTAGAAAGACGGGGCAGCTGACACATTGGCATACCACCACCTGGAAGTTCCTCTCCAAGTCGCTCACCATCCTGACTTGGAAATATATCGCCGTTCCTTCACTGTCGCTGGGTTAAAATCCTGGAACTCCCTCCCAAACAGCACAGTAGGTGTTTCTACACCATGGGAACTGCAGCAGTTCAAAAATGCAGCTCACCGCCACATTTTCGAGAGCAATTGGAGATGGGCAGCGAATGCTGGTCTAGCCAGAGAACACTCATCCTGTAAATGGTAAGAAAAAACATGAGAATTGTGCTGGAAATGATTTAGTGACATTGCCATGACTGACATAGTAACAATAGTGCCACACCTTTCAAATGTACCGAACTAAGGTTGTCTTCTTCTTAAAGTAATTTCCCTTTCACTATTCAAAGTGATAAAAAGGAGACCGACAGTCATAGCTTTGGGACATCACTCTGATTTCTGATGATTCCACGGCATGCAACTCAATTCACATTCACTCAGTGGTGCTCAACAATATCCAGGCTTGGCAGGGACCATTCACACCACGTAAATTCCAAGCAGTTGCTATTTTCAGCAGGAAAAAGGCCAACCACCTGCTTCAATCTTCAACAGCATCACTATCACTGAGTTGTCCACAATCAATATGTTGGGGCTCACATCGACCAAAGACTGAACTGTGACAGCCCTGTGAACACTGACCATGAGCAGAGAAAGACAGATACTGGGTATTCGATGATGAGTGTCTCACTTCTTCATTGCTGAAGACATAGGTCAAGGGTGAGATAGAATACTAACCATCTACCTGGATGGATGCAATCACAAAAAACCTTAAGCTTAACCAAGACCGAGAGGTTTGTTTGATTGGCTCACCTATCATTGGACTCAATAGCCACACACTACACTACTAGTGCTCTGTGATAACAACTAGGCGATACCATGATTTAGAATTGATGAGTCCAAGTCATAGAGAGGTATTGAGAGGAAGTATAATGGTAAGAATCATGAGGGATTTCACTGAAAGTATGGATTCCTTGAAGTTGTGAAGTTTGGAAGTGACTCCCATCAAAAGGAATGAATGGAACAGTGTAAGATGATGCACACAGAGAGCGTTCTGCTGATGTATATTGATAGTAAGAAAAGGAATAAACAAGACTGTTCTGCAGTAACTGGGTGTGGATAGTGAGAAGAATGTCTCCTATTTCAACAAGGTGTGAATGTATTTTTCCTCTACATTTTTTTCAAGTGGTGTCTGGTACTATTCCTCCGGCAAATAAAACAAAGACACTTCTCCCTGTCGGCAATTGTGGGTTAGGAGTTTGTTCCCAGTGGATAAATGCCTGTGCCTCTGATGCAGCTTCACCTCCGTAAACGTCCTCCAGCTTTGCTTTTCCTGCACAAAACAAAAGTGGAGTGTAATGGAACGTGTACTTTGTGCTCAGCCCATGTTAGAGTGTGTACTTTGCTATCTGCCAGAAAATAACTACAGAAAATTTGAGTGGTAGATCCAGCATAAATATCCCCTTACCCAGTTCACCCATTGACCCAACAGAATACCACTGGTAAAGAATGCAGGTGTCCAAAGGAAATCTAGAATGTGTTTTCTTTTATAAACAGGTGGTTTCTTAATTATTATTAAAAAGACACCTGATCAGAAATGAATGTAGCACATAATCTGTATCTTGCACTGCTGGATAGCGATACTTTCCCTGCTGGTGACGCTGTTAAAAGCACGAAGATTGCTTAATTTGTTCTCTTCCCTGCCTGTCTTGCAACTAGGTTTCAATATCAGTGTCTGACGTGAACATTATGCCAACCACTTTTCTCATCTGTCAGCTGTGTGGACACAAGTAATCAGCATGGGCAGGTGTTTTCAATTTAAATCCCTTCGCGGACCGCATTTCAAATAAACTTCCGTTGAAGGCAACTCTTTAGTCATGTTTACCGAATGAGACACCCTAATTTAAAAAAAACTTATCAGAATTGGCCACCAGCTAATTTAAATCACCTTCCACAGAAAACCTTCTGTAGAAGTTCAGTCTGATGTTACAATTCTGCCAGCTGTTAAACCAATTCAGTCTCCATGGGAGGGAGTGAAAGACATTGAAAATGTGTTAGTTTTGCTGTTACCTGAGGGGACAGTTCAAGAATATAATGGCTTTAACTCTGCTTGTTAGCACAGGAATATAGAGCAAAGTCATTTTCAGTATTTCCTGCAACATGTCAGCCCAAATTTGGATATTGTCCAAGTTCTATTGTCGGCTGGTATGGATTACTTTATTATCAGAGGAGCTGTGGATGGGATTGAACACTCTGGAATCATCCGTGACGATAGCGAAGTTAATTGTTGAAGCAACTGAAGATGGTAGGGCCGCTGGGTGTGTTTCCACCAAGTGATTGGATTGAACAAGCGCAGAGAGCTTCCTGTGCAGCATGTGTAACTTTGATCATTGGAGGATTTTCCACTTAACTCTCACAGACCTCCGTTTTGGCGGTCTTTGTAAATGCCACACAATCAAATTACACTTTTTAAAAAATTATTTTTATTGTCCTCCTTTTTCACATTTTCTCCCAAATTTGCACCCACCAACAATAAACAATTAGCAGTAACGAATATAATGTCAATCAACAACAATCCCATCCTCCCACCAACCCCCAAACAACTGCCCGTATGTCAGCATGAACAAATAATAAAAAGGAATCTGGAATTACCCATAGCCATCATTAATACATACAGTCCTCCTCCCCCCGATCCTCCAACCCCCCCCCCACTAATGTTCGATCCAATTCTTGAAAGTGCTTAATGAATAATGCCCATGAATTGTAGAACCCCTCCATCCTTCCCCTCAGTTCAAACTTAACCTTCTCAAGAGCCAAGAATTCCAACAGGTCCCCCCACCACGTCAGGGCACAGGGTGGAGAGGTTGCTCTCCATCCAATCAGGATCCGCCTTTGGGCGATCAACAAGGTGAAGGCTACAACATCTACCTCCACGCCTGTTTCCAACCCCGGCTGGTCCGACACCCTGAATATGGCCTCTCGAGGGCTCAGGTCCAGTTTCACGTGCACCACTTTAGAGATTACCCTAAAAACCTCCTTCCAGTAATCCTCCAGCTTTGGACAGGACCAAAACATATGAACGTGATTTGCAGGGCACCCCCCGCAACGTTCACACACATCCTTTACCTCCTCAGAGAGTCGGCTTTACCTTGTGAGGTGTGCTCTATATGCCACCTTCAGCTGTATCAACTGCAACCTCATGCACGAGTTGGAGCGTTCACCCTCCGGAGCACCTTACACCAGAACTCCTCTTCCATACCCTCTAATCAAATTCCACTTTGTAGGAAAGGGCAGTTACTTCAACATTGCAGCTTGGACGTTGTCAGTGCTTCTCGTCTTTGTTGTGTCCCATGAGATGAATCAAATTGGCCAGGCACTGCTATCTACGCTGGTAGGAACCTCAGGAGGAGGCACGGTAAATGCCCACTGGCATTTTTGGCTGAAGATGCATGCCTCACCTCTTGGATTAACATATTGGAATTCATAGTGTCATAGTTATAGAATTTACAGTGTAGAAGGAGGCCATTCGGCCCATCGAGTCTACACCAGCCGCTGAAAGAGCACCCAACCTGAGCCCACAACTGCACCCTATGCCCGTAACCCAGCAGCCTCACCTCACGTTTGGACACAAAGGGCAATTTAGTGTGACCAATCCACCTAACCCACACATCTTTGGACTGTGGGAGGAAACAGGAACACCCGGAGGAAAACCACTCCGACAAAGGAAGAATGTGCAGATTCCGCACAGATAGTGACCCAGCCGGGAATCAAACCCGGGTTCCTGGCGCTGTGAATCAACTGTGCCAACCACTGTGCTACCGCCCACGAGACAGCCCCCATACTCCAGACACCACCCCCCCACAAACCCCCTGACAACCCTTGGGCCCAATTCTAAGTTTCCAAGTCCCCTCCGACTCAACCCACCCTGCCCCTCCCCGCCAATCCTCCACCCCATGGAGCAGACCCAGTTCCTGACACCCATGCGAGGTGACCCAATCACCAAACCCAGACCTCCTCCCCGACACGTCACTCCCCAGGATTCTGACCCAGCAACAGTGAAGGAACGGCAATATGTTTCTAAGTCAAAGTGGTGTGTGCGGCTTGGAGGGGAACTTGCAGATGGTGTTGTTCCCATGCATTGACTATGCTCGCTCTTCACGGGTGCTAGAGCCACAGGTTTGGAAGGTCCTGTTAAAGGAGCCTTGACAACTTGCTGCAGTGCATCTTGAATGTGGTACACACTGATGGTGATGCCATTGAGTGTCATAGAGAGATGGTTATATTCTCTTTTGTTGGAGATGGTAATTTCCTGGCACTTGTTCAGATGAATGATATTTGCCTCTTGCCAACCCAGACAATGTTGTCAGGTCTTGCTGCATATCTATACCTGAGGCGTCACGAATGGTATTGAACAGTGTGCAATCATAATTGAACATCTCTATTTTTGACCTTATGATTTGAGTGAAGGTATTGATGAAGCAGCTGAAGATGGTTGGGCCTATAGCACTACCCTGAAGAGCTTCTGCAGCAATTGACAGCCAACATCCTATTTATTGACTACAGCTCCGCCTTCAACACCATAATCCCAGCCGAGCTCATATCAAAGCTCCAAAACCTAGGACTTGGCTCCCCACTCTGCAACTGGATCCTCGACCATCTGACCCATAGACCACAATCAGTAAGGATGAACAACAACACATCCTCCACAATAGTCCTCAATGCCGAAGCCCCGCAAGCCTGCGTACTTAGCCCCTTACTATACTCCCTATGCACACATGACTGCGTGGCAAAATTTGGCTCTAACGCCATCTACAAGTTTGCTGACGACACAACCCTGGTGGGTCGGATCTCGAACAACGATGAGTCAGAGTACAGGAGGGAGATTGAGAACCTAGTAGAGTATTGTAATGACAACAATCTCTCCCTCAATGTCAGCAAAACTAAGGAGCTGGTTATTGACTTCAGGAAGCAAAGTATCGTACACAGCCCTGTCCGCATCAACGGGGCCGAGGTGGAGATGGTTGACAGCTTCAAATTCCTAGGTGCGCACATCACCAACAATCTGTCATGGTCCACCCACGTCGACGCTACTGCCAAGAAAACACAACAGTGCCTACACCTTCTCAGGAAACGAAGGAAATTCGGCATGTCCACATTGACTATTAACAATCTTTACAGATGCACCATAGAAAACATCCTACCTGGCTGCATCACAGTCTGATATGGCAACTGCTCGGCCCAAGACTGTAAGAAACTACAGGGAGTCGTGAACACAGCCCAGCCCATCACACAAACCCACCTCCCATCCATTGACTCCATCTACACCTCCTGCTGCACTGGGAAAGTAGGCAGCATAATCAAAGACCCCTCCCACCTGGCTTATTCACTCTTCCAACCTCTTCCATCGGGCAGGAGATACAAAAGCCTGAGAACACGCACTAACCGATTCAAAAACAGCTTCTTCCCCGCTGTTACCAGACTCCTAAATGGCCTTCTTATGGACTGATCTGATCTCTTCCCACGTCTTCTCTACTAAGTGATACTACAATCCTGTATGCTTCACCCGATGCCTGTGTCTATGTATTTACGTTGTGTATTTTATGTTTGCCCTATGCATTTTCTTTTCATGTACGGAATGATCTGTCTGAACTGCACAGAGAACAATACTTTTCGCTGTACCTTGGTACACATGACAATAAACAAATCCAATCCAATCGAACAACCACAACCTTGTGGTACCACTCCAATCAGTGGAGAGGTTTCCCCCTGATTCCCATTGACTTCAGTTTTGCTTCGGCTTGAGTAACAGCACACTCAGTCACATGCTGCCTTGACGTCAAGGCCAGCTATGCTCACATTACCTCTTGAGTTCAGCTGCCTTGTCCATTTTTGTGTTGGAAAAGGTAGTTTTAAGGGATTTATATTTGCATTGATCAACATTAGAAATAAGGTATGGTTTTAAGTGGGTTTGTTTTAATGTCTCTGTGCCTGGAAGGGTAAAACCTATAGATAGATTCATGCTGGACAAAGGAGTGTGTATCTGTGAGGGTTGGTTAAGTTCCAACTATGTTTCTATTGTGCTTAGAGAGGGTTACAATGTAAATAAATAAAACTAGTAGGGGTTGCTTAGCAACTGGAAATAGGATAAAAAACAGCTTTTAAGTTTTAGCTGGATATATTACAGTTGGAGACAAGACGCTGGGGAGTGAACATCTCTCATCTCTGCCCAGAGAAGCTGGACATGTCTCTGGGGTCAGGCCACCCTCCGACCGTCCGCCCCCTCGGGGGTTCCTCCCTCCACCTGATGCACTGCAGTACCTGTGTGGTGCGCACCAAATAGTGGCCCAGGCGCCTCTTCACTAAAGTGCTCAACCGAGATGAGTGCCTCTGGGATGATGGAGGGTGGTGGTGCCAGCTGTGACGGGAAGTCAGTGTCATCCCCGGACTGGCACTCCGGGGGTGTCTCGGGCTAGTGTTTGGGGGCAGGAGGTTTAGAGGGGATGTGAGGAAAGCATTTTCACCCAGAGTGGTAGGAGTCTGGAACGCACTGCCAGAAAGGGTGGGGAAGGCAGAGATCCTTCCAACATTTAAGAAGTATTTAGATGTGCACTTGCAATGCCAAGGCATACAAGGCTATGGGCCAAGTGCTGGAAAATGAGGTCAGAATACTTAGGTGGTTGTTTTTGACCAGCACAGATGCGATGGGTCGAAGAGTCTTTTCTGTACTGTTGACCTCTATGACTCTATAACTAGAGGACACATTCAAAATAATTGGTAAAGGGGGTAAAAGTGATGGAGGAAAGTGTTTTCAGTCAGAGGGTGGTTGGAGTCTTGATCAGATTTCCTGAGAGGGCAGTGGAGGCAGGTTCACTCAAAGTATTCAAAAGGGAATTGGAATGCTGTCTGAAAAGAAAGAATGTGCAAGGTTACGGGGATAAGGCAGGGGAGTGGGATTAGGTAGAATGCTCTTTCAGAGAACCAGTGCAGATTCAATGGGCCAAATGTCCTTCTGCACAGTAACTATTCTGTGACTGAGGATGTTGTGGTTAATCTGTACTAAAGATGGAGAAGCAGTGTGGGAGACAAGGGGTATGACATCTATAAACAATGAAAACCGGTATTTTGAGGGGAAGATGAGGTGAAATTAAGCTTTGAGTATTGCCCCCACCTGTTCTCGGGATCTGGTACAGAAATAGTCAACCTCCAAACAGAATGATTCCCTTTCCCCACTATGCCGTGTGGGAAACCATTAATCCATGAGCCATCTATTTGAAAAGAAACAAAAATAGAAGCTGAACAGCAAATGATCAGAATGACAAACACACAAAATACAAATAAGGAGTAAACCTACACTCCAGCTTAATGTGAGTATTGCCACTCGTCAAGCAAAATTATTTTGCTGTAAGCCCCAAATTCTTTTACCATTGCATTGTAAAAACAGAAGGCAATCCGATGATGAAAGTTCTAGTTTGGCTGGTTAAAAATATAGAAAATAAAAACTTTTATCTGGGCTCATTCCCTACTGGGTAACATTTCCTAAATCCATTGACAGAAGAATATAGTAACCCTTTTGACTTGATTCTTATCATTCTAGAACTATCTTGAATTTTAACAATAATAATTAGCAGTTAAATTAGCCTTGTCTATTTGCCCATCACCATTTGAATTATGAGTTAAAATAGGAAAAGAATCCTTTCAAGAGTATTTTTCTTACTGTATTCAGATGTCAATGTTGTATTTAATTTGGAACCGCAGGACTACAGCGATCATTTTAGTAATGTGCACCATCTATATTTTTCCATTTAGAAACCTGATGAGTAATAAATACGATCTTGCTTTGTGATCAGTGAAGTCCGTTCTGTATTATCATATCTTTAGATCCATCAGCATTAGACTTATTTTCTGTAATTAAAATTGTCTAACTTTAATTGGTTTCCGGTAATTTTAAATGTTTATTTTTCTTTAGCGGAGCTTGGGGACTGTGAACCTCTTGAACATTCTCCAGAGCTGGTGTCAGAATTCAGGTTTAATCCCAATCAAACTGAAGATATGGAGGTAGATATTTTCACGCAGTGGAAGGATTGCAGGTAAATATCTGAAAAAACTAAATTGAGCTTTTAGGAGACTTTCTTTCATGTCTTAAAATGCCTATTTTTCTATGGTTTTGTCATAGCTTGTTGACAATAAATGTTCATACTTGTAGTATCTATATATGTGGGAGGACAACAATTGCATTGCTTTTAACACCAAGTCCTTGAGTTTGTTGCATCCCTTATGTGGCACTTTAGCAAGCCTTTTAAAAATCCAGATATACAAGATCCATCACATTCCCCATACCTGTACACAAATCTCCTCAAAATAAAAATGAATTAAGTCAACAAAACATGATTTACGCTTTACAAATCCATGCTAAGGAACTGATTCAACAGAAGATTTACATTTATCTCGCACCTTTCCTGACCAAATTGGCCTAAATTGCATTTCAGCCAATTAAGTACTTTTGAACTTGCAATGTAAAAAACACAGCAGTCAATTTGTGCAAAGCATGGTCCCACATGTAATAACAACAAGATGATATGTTTTTGTGATGCTGGTTGGGAGATAAAAATAAATCAACACACTGAAGAATTTCCTTTTTCTACAAAATAATGCCCTTGGATCTTTTACGTTGACTTGAAAGGGAAGATGGATATTTGGTTAATGTTTCATTTGAAAAGTGGCATTTTTGACAAAGCAACACTGCATTGAAGTGCTTGCCAATATAATTATGCAATAATTTATCTTGAATAGTACCTAGATGCTTGTAACTATCCAATGTCTATTATTGCTTGGCATATCTTTTTCCTCTTTCTTGAACTGCCACACCCAGTCTCCTTGCCAGAATTCCCATTTCAAGACTTAAATATTTTACCTTATGGTTATTGATAATATGGGGCGGGATTCTCCGACCCCCTGCCGGGTCAGAGAATCGCCGGGGCGAGGCGTGAATCCCACCCCCGCCGGCCGCCGAATTCTCCGGCACCGAAAATTCGGCGGGGGCGGGAATCACGCCGTGCCGGTCGGCAGGCCCCCCTTGCGATTCTCCGGCAACCAATAGGCCGAAGTCCCGCTGCTGTCATGCCAGTCCCGCCGGCGTGAATCAAACGACCTACATTACTGGCGGGACTGGTGGCGTGGGTGGGCTCCGGGGTCCTTGGGGGGGGGGGGGGGGGCGCGGGCGATCTGGTCCCTGGAGGTGCACCCACGGTGGCCTGGCCCGCGATTGGGGCCCACCGATCCACGGGCGGGCCTGTGCCGTGGCGGCATTCTTTTCCTTCCGCCTCAGCCATAGACTCCGCGATGGCCGATGCGGAAGTGAAACCCTCCGCGCATGCGCGGGGATGCCATCAGCAGCCAATGACGCTCCCGCACATGCGCGGACTTCCGCCGGCCGGCGGAACCCCTTCGGCCCTGGCTGCTGTGGCGCCAAAGGCGTTTCTCGCCAGCCGGTGGCGCGCCAACCACTCCGGCGCGGGCCTAGCCCCTCAAGGTGAGGACTTGGCCCCTAAAGGTTCAGAGAAATCCGCACCTTTGGGTGGCCAGACGTTGGAGTGGTTCCCACCACTCCATCCCGCCGGGACCCCCCCGCCCCGCTGGGTAGGAGAGAATCCCGGCCATGATTTCTCACTCCCTCCTTCAATAAGATCCAGATGACCATTTTTTTCCAATTAAGGGGCAATTTAGCATGTATCCTGCCTCCCTTGCCCGTCAATGGTACAGAGGGGACGGTACCTTGTTTCTCCAAGGCAAAATTAGTGTTTGTACTGTTTGGCCTTGTACAAATGTGATGGTTACTGTTTTAATAAAATGATATGGCCAATTCACCTACCCTGCAGATCTTTGGGTTGTGGGAGTGGGACCAACGTAGACATGGGGAGAATGTGCAAACTCCACACAAACAGTGACCTGGGGATGGAATCGATCCCGGGGCCTCGGTGCCATGAGGCAGAAGTGCTAAACACTGCACCACCGTGCCGTCCGATCCGTATGATCATTGACGGGGAGATAAATGAAGATTGTGTGCTTTCATGCAGTGCTTTGAGAAATGATGAATGTAGGGCGAATTCATGAATAAAAGTGTAGAAATAGTTTGAGGATATGAGAAGAGGTTTATTTATAAGAGCACAAAACAAATTCAGTGAGTGAACAGAGCCCAGGGGAAACCCTGAGTTAATATAGAGAATCAGACGATGCAATGGGAACTACAGAGCGATTGTGAGAAAATTAGCTTGACTGTGAGCATATGGGGAGAGGCCATAAAATAGTAATTTGTTTGGAAATACATGAAGCTAAACTTAGTGTAAGTTTCCAACGGGCAGGAGATACAGAAGTCTGAGAACACGTATGAACAGACTCAAAAACAGCTTCTTCCCCGCTGTTACCAGACTCCTAAATTATCCTCTTATGGACTAACCTCATTAACACTACACCCTGTATGCTTCATCCGATGCCGGTGCTTATGTAGTTACATTGTATACCTTTTGTTGCCCTATTATATATTTTCTTTTCTTCCCTTTTCTTCCTGTGTACTTAATGATCTGTTGAGTTGCTCGCAGAAAAATACTTTTCACTGTACCTCAGTACACGTGACAATAAACAAATCCAATCCAATTCAACTTTAGAAAGTCAGAACAATAAGACCATATTTGAAGGGTAAGAGAAAAGGTTTTTTTTTTTTAGACAGGATGAACATGAGTAAATTTCAAAGATAGGAATGGTGGGTTGGGAAGAAATAGGACAAAGATATGTAGATATCCATTTGGAATATTGTGCTCAGCTAAAGAAAGATGTGCTGGCCTTGGAGGGGGTCCAGAGGAGGCTCACAAGAATGATCCTGGGAATGAAGGCGTTGTCATATGAAGAGCGGTTGAGTACTCTGGGCCTGTACTCGATGGAGTTCAGAAGATTGAGGGCGATTTCATTGAGACTTACAAAATACTGAGGCCTGGATTGAGTGGATGTGGAGAAGATATTTCCACTGGTAGGAGAGACTGGAAGTGAAGGGCACAGCCTCAGGCTGAAGGGTTGATCCGACTCAGATGAGGAGGAATTTCTTCAACCAGAGGGTGGTGAATCTGTGAAACTAATTGCCGCAGAAGGCTGTGGAGGTCAAGTCGCTGAGTGTCTTTAAGACAGAGATAGATATGTTCTTGAATAATAGGGGGATCAGGGGTTATGGGGAGAAGGCAGGAGAATGGGGATGAGAAACATATTAGCCATGATCGAATGGTGGAGCAAACTCGATGAGTCGAATAGCCTAATTCTGCTCCTATGTCTCATGGTCTTAGGACAGGAGTAATTCAGACTCTTGCATTTTGGAAACAATTGGAGGAATGCCATCAGTATCAGGAACCTTGGGCTGGATTCTCCGATTCTGGGGCTATGTCCCCACGCTGGTGAAAAACGGCCATCGATTCCCCATTTTGCTGGGGGATAGCAGGAAAGTAGCATAGAGCACCCGGCTCTAGCTGCTGATACGCCCCGGAGAATTGCCCGGTCCGTGGCCGTGCAAGCGCACAGCGGTGGCCTGCAGCGGCTGCGCCGTGCAACATGGTGGCAACCATTCGCAGACCCGGCCTGCAAAATAGTGGGGTCCCTCAATGATCAGTGTTGGGCCCGCAGTTGTTCACAATTTACATAGATGATTTGGAGTTGGGGACCAAGTGCAATGTGGCAAAGTTTGCAGACGACACTAAGATGAGTGGTAAAGCAAAAAGAGCAGGGGATACCGGAAGTCTGCAGAAGGATTTGGATAGGTTAGGTGAATGGGCTAGGGTCTGGCAGATGGAATTCAATGTTGCCAAGTGTGAGGCTATCCATTTTGGGAGGAATAACAGCAGAATGGATTATTATTTAAACGGTAAGATGTTAAAACATGCTGCTGTGCAGAGGGACCTGGGTGTGCTGGTGCACGAGTCGCAAAAAGTTGGTGTGCAGGTACAACAGGTGATTAAGAAGGCTAATCGAGTTTTGTCTTTCATTGCTAGAGGGATGGAGTTCAAGACTAGGGAGGTTATGCTGCAATTGTATAAGGTGCTGGTGAGGCCACATCTGGAGTATTGTGTTCGGCCGGTCAGGGGCGGAGCATCGGGGGGCAATATCCTGAGGCCGTCAATACGTGGCGCAGCGTACTATGTGAGTACATCGCTTTGGAGGTGACAGAGAAACGCGAATGCGGCGCCACCCCTGATTTCGGCGGAAATTTTGATTCTTCGGCTGGTCGCCGAACGCAATTTCGGCGTCGGCTACCGGAGAATCCAGCCCCTTAAGTTTAATTAAGTAGGGCAGCATGGTGGCGCAGTGGGTTAGCCCTGCTGCCTCATGGCGCCGAGGTCCCAGGTTCGATCCCGGCTCTGGGTCACTGTCCGTGTGGACTTTGCACATTCTCTCCATGTTTGCGTGGGTTTCGCCCCCACAACCCAAAGATGTGCCGGATAGGTGGATTGAACACGCTAAATTGCCCCTTAATTGGAAACAAATGAATTGGGTACACTAAATTTATTTTAAAAAACAGTTTAATGAATTAAAACTCCAATTCAGATAGTCTTTCCTTACAACCTAAAATATTGCAGTGTTAGAATATTGAATACAGTGGTTTTGGTAACTGAATAAACATTTTGCCGCTGGTTTGACCAAGCCTATACCTTATTTACCAAATTTAAATTATATAATTACAATCACCATGTTGTAGTCCAACAATTTAATGTGATGAGTCTCTTGTATGTCCCATACATCCCTTCCAAACAAGTCTGTTTAACTTGAGTTTATTCATTAATATTTTACACGCCAGTGTGCTTTTTATGATATCAAAGTGCACAAAATTGTACAGAAACAGAAAATGCAGGAGATACTCAGCCGGTCAGGCAGCATCTATGGAGAGAAAAAGATGTTTAAGAACAGGCAGAAATTATAATCTCGCTGTATTTAATGGAATTCCTTTTTACCTCTGACTGCAGAAAGTTGACTTCTAAATTTTTGATATTTAAGTTGTAACTTTCAATAGCACTTGAGCACATGAGTTTGCGGAATGACTGCATTGCTAATTAGACGTACGTAGCTTCCAAATTGATATCCCAAACCTAATTTCATCAAATATTTATGGTTACAAAGTTACAGACATGCATTATATTCAAATTCATCTACAAAATGTGGTACCTTTACACTCGCCTTTATATTTGGATATTTAAACCAAACTTTTCTTTCTAATAGTCTTATCTCACATGAAGTCCCATTCATCCATCACCTGTGTGCTCGCTGATCTACACTGGCTCCCAGTAAAGCAATGCCTCAATTCTAAAATTTTCATCCTTATTTAAAATTACTCCATGACCTTTCCCCTCCTGATCATTGTACAATCCTCCTGTCCTGTAACCCTCTGGCATACTAGTGTTCCTCCAATCCTGACCTCTTCCAATTTTACTTGCGCATCATTGGTGGCTGTGCCTTTAGCCTCCCTTTAACCTCTGGAGGCATTCCTTCCCTAAGCCTTTCTGTCTCTCTTATTTCTTTCCTCCTTTAGTCACTCCTTGAAATATCCTTGATCAAGTTTTTGGTCACCTGCCTTAGTATCTCCTTTTGTGGCTTGGTGTCAGGTGTTGTTAGATGACACTGCTATTGAATTGCCTTGGGATGTTTTGACACTTGAAAGGTATTCCATAAATACAAGCTGTTGTCATTGTTGTAATGAAACATAACCTCTTCCTGCTGATGAATATAATGACTTTCTCATGTGATTAACTATATTTTCAAATTGTTACCATTTTCCTATTCCTCTTTCAGGTACCATGCCCTAAGAGGATTGTCTCAAAATCCAATTATATGTCTCCTTGTGGCCCTTGTTACCATCTTCCTCAAAGGATGGTCAGTTTGGGCTGAAAATTGACACCTATTATCAATAACAACTGAGGAAAGTGTGAGGTGATAAATTTTGGTCGGAAGAACATGGACAGACAATATAAAATTAGGGGTACAACCTTTAAGGGTGAGCAGGCGCAGAGGGACCAAGGTGTATATGCACATAAGTAATTGAAGGTGGCAGGACAGGTGAAGAGAGCAGTTAATAAAGCATACAGCATCCCAGGCTTTATTAACAGGGGCATAGAGTACAAGAGCAAGGAGGTTCCACTGAACTTGTATAGGACACAAGTTTGGCTGGGGTTTGCGTGCTCCTGCGCAATTGGCCCTGAGCCGGTCATGTGGTGCATAGAGCCCACGCCCTTAAAGGGGACACAATACCACATCCCTCCCTCCAGAAGTCCCTTAACACACTACAGCAAAATTATGTACAAAGGTTAAAAGGTTAACAGGGACAAAAAAAGAAAGCGAGTTCATCAAAAAGTCAATCGGTCTGGAGACCTCCGGATCCTCACGGACCTCCATAGCCCAGCCACAGGCTCATCAGTCTTTTGAGCGATTGAGTGGTCCACAGTTGGTGGCACCTCAGGAGGGTTCACTTCGATGACAAGCGAATGAGCCTCACCGTCTCGACTGATGCAGCAAGCTGAACAGAAGCGGGAGTTTCTGGCTCCCCCTTCTGGACCGAGTTACAGGAGTATTCACAACGCTCTCTGGACTTGTCAATTCCACTTCGGGAGATTCAGGTGGTCGACATGCATTCTGACGGCCTTCACATTAACATTGACCGCATAAGACTCCGGCCCTGACTGGGCCACAACCCATCCTTCTAACCAAGGCGGACCGGCAGCGGAATTTCAGACCAAAACCGGTTCTCCCATCGAAACGACCTTTCACCTCTGCTCTCACCGCTGAATCTTCTGGGAGGCCTGACATGCCTCCACCCTCCCTGCCAAATTTGGAAAGACAAAATCTAATCGGATTCTCAACTGATGGCCCATGAGCAGCTCAACTGGTGCGACTCCTGTGGTTGAATGAAGGGTTGAGTTGTACAACAACAAAAAATTAGCCAACCTCTGGTGAAGTGGTATATCACATTGCTTTTTCATGGCAGCTCTCAGCCAGACCATTTGACGCTGAGTGGTATGGGGCTGGCTTCCTGTGTTGTATGCCATTTGTTCTCTCAAAATGCTGGATGTCATTGCCGGTGAAGGGGGTGCCATTGTACGCGACAATTAAAACGGGAAGCTCATGAATGGCAAACACTCGGTGCAAGATATCTACTGTGAACACCGAGGTAGTGGTGTCCGGGCACTTCAAGTGGGCAACTACCAGCACCAAAAAATCTTACCCAGGAATGGGCCCGCATAATCAACATAGACCATGGGCCACCTGGCCATTCTCATGGGTGAAGCGTCATGGAAGGTTGCAAAGATTGGTGCGTTTGGCAAGGGCGGCACTGTTGTACTAGTTCTTCAATGACTTAGTGTTATCCTGGCCACCAGATATAACTGTATGCCAACATCTTCATCTTTGTTTGCCCTGGGTGGGTGCTGTCTAACTCTTGAAGGAGAGACCCCTAGCCTGAGGCGGGATGAGCATCCTTGATCCCAACAGAATCATGCCGTCTTCACAGGTTAACTCATCTTGATAAGCGAAGTAGGGTCTCGGCTGTTTGGATTTCT
Organism: Scyliorhinus torazame; assembly: GCF_047496885.1. Lineage (NCBI taxonomy): Eukaryota > Metazoa > Chordata > Chondrichthyes > Carcharhiniformes > Scyliorhinidae > Scyliorhinus > Scyliorhinus torazame. The sequence goes on from NC_092712.1 coordinate 149,914,595, forward strand.
CATAATGCCAGCCAGACTGTATCAGTCGTTTGACCTTTGAAAGAATAGGGACTCTTTGGGCCCAGCTGCGGATGTGTCCTGCGGACACTGGCAGGATGTCTGGCAGGTTTAAGGCTAGAATGATCTCCTCTGGTACTGGTGGTGACCGAATGCTCTTGGGTAGGAGCAGGCGGTTCACTGCATCCGCATTAGCAATTTGCGTCCCAGGCCAGTCTGAAAAGCATAGTTGAAAACCGCCAACAGCAGTGCCCAGTGCTGCACTGCCACCCAGATATGGCATTAAGATCTTATCTTACCTTAACAGGCCCAGTAATAGGTTGTGATCAGTCACTATGCCAAACCACCAAGAGTATACATACCGGTGGAATTTTTTCACACTGAATATAACTGATAAGCCCTCCTTCTCAATATGGGCGTAGTTTCATTCTGCTTCAGAAAGGGTCCTTGAGGCAAAGCCAATAGGGCGTTCCAAACCATCTACCATTTTGTAAGAGAAAATGGCCCCAATACCATAAGGTATCTCAGATTGGTTCCCTGGATCAAAATGCACCAAGAGGTTTGACAACTATAATGCTTGCTTCACTCGGAAGACTACCTCTTGAAGCTTCCTCCATTGTGACCGCTGATTCTTCCTTAATAGCTGGTGTGATGGTGCCAAGGTTGTGGCTTCATTCAAAATGAACCTTCCATAGTAATCGACCACACCGAGGAATGATTTAAGCTCGCCAACATTTTTGGGTACATGGATGTCTCGTATGGCCTTCACGTTTTCTTCCAATGGGTGTAACCCTGTCTCATCAACACGTAATCCTATGTACATCATGTCTGAAGCCTTAAAAGTACATTATGCAAGTTTTAGGCAGACTCCTGTATCATAAAACCTCTTTAATACTCCCTCTAGGCTGCCCATGTGTTGTTCTGCTGTCGTACTGGTGACTTCACGTCATAACTGTAAACCATCACCATGGGAATTCCATGGAGGAGATATTCCATTGTGCGGTTGAAGATAGTGCGGGCCAAACAGCAGTCTAGTCTATTGGTATAAGGTATTATACCAATACCTTAATGGGTATTGATTGAAGCAAATTTTGGGGACTCCTCAGCCAACTCTAGTTGCAGGTTGATGTGAAAGAAGTTAAATTTTTGAATAGGTGAGGTTCCCCCCCACCCTGCTTGTCGTGGACGTCTTCAATTATAGGAATCGGATACGATTGACCTGGGCAGTTTGATTTATTGACAGCTTATACTCCCCAAACATCCTTATCGACCTTTCAGGTTAAAGGACAGGGACTATCAGGACCGCCCATTCTGAAAACTGAACCGGTTTGATTGTACCCAGCCCTTCAATCACTTTAGCTCTGCTTCAACCTTGGGATGCAATGCGTATGGCACTGGTCTGGCTCTGACGAACTTGGGTGTGAAATCCGGATTGACACATTTCTTGGCTTTTATGCCCTTCAGCAAGCCTAATGTTTTGTGGAAGATGTCTTCATGCATCTTGGAGGACACCAACAGATATTTTGAAGATTTCCAACCAGCTGAGCCTAATCTTCTGTAACCAGTCACTTCACAACAGACTGGGTCTATGTCCTGCCACGACAACTAAAGGCAGATTGGCTTTGTATGTCAAAAACTTGGCTGTTGTACTCTCCAAGCTTAAAGACTGTGTTCCTGCACACAGATATTGGATGGTCTGCTGCGGTCACCGAAGCTTCGGTGTCGACTTCCATTTTAAGGGGTCCATGATTTACACTTAAGACAATTTCAATCTGAGCCGTCTTATTCAATTGGACTGCATTTTACTGATGCATTTTGCATGCTCTTCTTCAGAGCTCCTCGCCACTATGTTCAGTGGCAGTGTGTACTGCCGCTGCTGTAATCTTTTGCATAGAAGTGCTTTGCCTCACATGGCAATGTGCCTAAAGGTGCCCCCTTATATTATATGTTTGGGGCCCGCAAACTGTCAGAGGTATCACCTGCTTGTCCTTGTCTGTGATTTCGTTCGCGGTAAAGAAGAACTGGAGCTGTTCGATGTGCAATCCCCTGGCTCAACCCTTTGGTTAAATGGGTTTAGTTTCCCAATGATAGATATTTCCACTCACTGTTTAAACGATTCCAATTCTTGCTGGAACTTCTCTACTTTCTCAACTGTTCCTTCGTTCCCCCCCTCATTTGACGACGACTGTCGACTATGATCAAAACTTTTACCTTGTCACCAATGTGGTGGCTCGAGACATACACTGGAGGCTTTAAGTAGAAACAACAGGGTTTATTAAAGAAAGGCAGTTAGTTGATAGGCACAGAACAATATACAACAGGTCTTTACACTTCAGCTCCCTGATTCACACTGCCATGGGTCCTGCTCCCAGGGTCCCGCGCAAACTCCCCATTGGTTGGTCTTGTGGTCCATGGAGCTTTCCCCTTAAAGGGGCCATGCTACCACAAAACGATTTGCAAAAGAAGCAAATGTGATGTGAGGAAAAGCTTTTTCACACAGTGAGTAGTTCAAGTCTGGAATGCAATGCCTGGAAGTGTGGTGGAAGCAGGTTCAATCGAGACATTCAAGAGAGCGTTAAGTGACTATATGAATAGAAACAATGTGCAGGGGTACAGAGTAAAGGCAGGAGAATGGCACTGAATCATAATGCTCAGTCGGAGAGCTAGTGCAGACTTGATGGGCCAAATGGCCTCCTGCACATAACAAGTCTGTGATTCTATGTATATTTCTAGGACTGAGCCAATAGCAGCATTAAATAGCAGTGTACGATAACTGGCCCCAAATCGGGGTCAATACATGATGCTTGTGATCAGACGATGGGATGTTAATTGAGATGTTCTCAGCCTAAAATACTCCTAGTCTTTCCTCCCACTTGAGTTTCCATAGAGCAAGTGGGACTGTTTGCACTTCAATATGGAACTGAGGACTGTTGAAAAGTGATGAAAGACAACAAACTTTGGTTAGCATTTTGTGCAATGGCTCATGAGGTATTTGCATGTTTCAGGGGAAGGAAACAGTGAGTAAACTTACCCAACATTAATTATAACGTGGGCGATAAATGGCAAGGTAGCACAGTGGTCGGCACTGCTACCTCACAGCGCCAGACACACGGGTTCAATTCCGGCTTAGGGTGACTGTCCGTGTGGAGTTTGCACTCTCTCCCTGTGTCTGCATGGGTTTCCTCCGGGTGCTCCAGTTTCTTCCCACAGTCAAAAAATGTGCAGGTTAGGTGGGTTGGCCATGATCAGTGCATGGGATTATGGAGATAGGGTGGGGGACTGTGCCTAGGTAGAATGTTCTTTCAGAGGATTGGTGCAGAGTCGATGGGCCGAATGGCTTCCTTTTGCACTGTAGGGGTTCTATGGAATTGGTTGTGGCATTGTAATTGAAGCTTTGGTCAAACATGGCATCGTTACTGATTTAATTCTGTTATTTGTACAGGGGGAAAAGCCCAGCACAGGCAGAACTATGTTATTTGAACAAAGCTAAATGGTTGGAAATGTATGGTGTGGACATGCACATTGTCAAGGTAATCTTTGAAAGAGTCTTTTAAATATACATAAATATATCTTTATTTATGGATTATCTAATACAAAACTCTCTTCTGTAATGTTCCCTCTTTCCTAGGGAAGAGATGGCTATGAATATTCACTTGGCTTGACACCAACAGGCATATTGATCTTTGAAGGATCAAACAAAATAGGCCTGTTCTTTTGGTAAATGTTTTTTTTCTATTACATTTTCCTATTTGAAAACATGCAAAGAAATTGTTCAAGTTCTCTGAACACCTTTTTTTAATATCATGCAGGCCCAAAATTACTCAGTTGGATTTCAAAAAGAACAAACTAACGCTTGTTGTTGTAGAGGATGATGAGCAGGTGAGCAGCAGGTCCAACGGAATTCAAGGCAGGTGCCGAGAATCTGGTTGAGGCCACAACATTAGAAGATCGCTGTGCTACATCCTGAATCTGACTTTGTTGAATCCAGTCCAGATTAACTTTTTTTGTTCTGAAAATGTACGACAGTCCTAATGAGAACAGTTTTTGTTGGTTTAAGTTAATTTCCCAGAATCCATAGGCTACCACACAAAGTTGCTCTTTCAGTTGAAGTAAATTTCATTTAGTTTTTTTGTTAAATTCAATATCTCCCATCTTTGAAACTTGTTTTTAGTTTATTACACATTCAGGTTCACACCTTCTTGCATTAAGTGCTGCCAGTCTCAGGGTCTACCTTTATCTAAATTGATTCACTGCCTGCTGCCTACCTGCACGATAGCATAATCCAGACATGTAATAAAAACATCCCCTTGCGATCTGGACTGGATACTCATCTTTTCTGCACATGTATTTTGTTTTCTTATCTGCAGGTGGACCGAATGAAACAAGTTTTGGGTATAAGCTGCTTTATGTGAACATACAGGCATCATGATGGCGCAGCGGTTAGCACTGCTGCTTCACGGCGGCAAGGTCCCAGGTTGGATCCTGGTTCTGGGTCACTCTCCGTGTGGAGTTTGTACATTCTCCCCGTGTTTTCATGAGTTTCGCCCCCACAACCCAAAGATGTGCAGGGTAGGTGGATTGGCCACGCTAAATTGCTCCCATATTGGAAAAAATGAATTGGGTACTCTATTTTTTTAAAGTGAACATACAGAATAACAGTCATGACCAGATCACTTACTTTAATTAATATTGTTTATGTAATAATCTTGATTAATGAACAAGCTATCCTACTCCTCTTCATTTTGCTTGACGTAAAGCTAATTTTCTCATTCCATTTTCCTGCAATCACTCTCCTTACAGTCCTCCTACTACTGCCTGACCACATTTAGAACATAGAACATTACAGCACAGTACAGGCCCTTCGGCCCTCGATGTTGCGCCGACCTGTGAAACTACTCTAAAGCCCATCTACATTATTCCCTTATCGTCAATATGTCTATCCAATGACCATTTGAATGCCCTTAGTGTTGGCGAGACCACTTCTGTTGCAGGCAGGACATTCCATGTCCTTACTGCTCTTTGAGTAAAGAACCTACCTCTGACATCTGTCCTATATCTATCTCCCCTCAATTTAAAGCTATGTCCTCTCGTGCTAGACATCACCATCCGAGGAAAAAGGCTCTCACTGTCCACCCTATGCAATCCTCTGATCATCTTGTATGCCTCAATTAAGTCACCTCTTAACCTTCTTCTCTCTAACAAAAGCCTCAAGTCCCTCAGCCTTTCCTCATAAGATCTTCCCTTCATACCAGGCAACATTCTGGTAAATCTCCTCTGCACCCTTTCCAATGCTTCCACATCCTTCCTATAATGCGGCGACCAGAATTGCATGCAATATTCCAAATGCGACCGCACCATGGTTTTGTACAGCTGCAACATGACCTCATGGCTCCGAAACTCAAACCCTCGACCAATAACAGCTAACACACCGTACGCCTTCTTAACAACCCTCTCAACCTGGGTGGCAACTTTCAGGGATCTATGTACATGGACACCGAGATCTCCCTGCTCATCCACACTGCCAAGAACCTTGCCATTAGCCCAGTACTCTGTCTTCCTGTTATTCCTTCCAAAATGAATCACATCACACTTTTCTGCATTAAACTCCATTTGCCACCTCTCAGCCCAGCGCTGCAACTTATCTATGTCCCTCTGTAACTTGTAACGTCCTTCCGCACTGTCCACAACTCCACCGACTTTAGTGTCATCTGCAAATTTACTCACCCATCCTTCTACGCCCTCCTCCAGGTCATTTATAAAAATAGGAAACAGCAGTGGCCCCAAAACAGATCCTTGTGGTACACCACTACTAACTAAACTCCAGTCTGAACATTTCCCAACAACCACCACCCTTTGTCTTCTTCCAGCTAGCCAATTTCTGATCCAAACTGCTAAATCACCCTGAATCCCATGCCTCCGTATTTTCTGCAGTAGCCTACCGTGGGGAACTTTATCACACGCTTTACTGAAATCCATATACACCACATCAACTGCTTTACCCTCATCCACCTGTTTGGTCACCTTCTCAAAGAACTCAATAAGGTTTGTGAGGCACGACCTACTCTTCACAAAACCGTGTTGACTATCTCTAATCAAATTATTCCTTTCCAGGTGATTATACATCCTACCTCTTATAAACCTTTCCAAGACTTTGCCCACAACAGAAGTAAGGCTCACTGGTCTATAGTTACCGGGGTTGTCTCTACTCCCCTTCTTGAACAAGGGGACAACATTTGCTATCCTCCAGTCTTCTGGCACTATTCCTGTAGACAAAGATGACTTAAAGATCAAAGGCTCAGCGATCTCCTCCCTAGCTTCCCAGAGAATCCTAGGATAAATCACATCTGGCCCAGGGGACTTATATATTTTCACACTTTCCAGAATTGCTAACACCTCCTCCTTATGAACCTCAAGCCCTTCTAGTCTAGTAGCCTGAATCTCAGTATTCTCCTCAACAACATTGTCTTTTTCCTGTGTGAATACTGACAAAAAATATTCATTTAGCACCTCTCCTATCTCCTCGGACTCCACACACAACTTCCCACGACTGTCCTTGACTGGCCCTACTCTTACCCTAGTCATTCTTTTATTCCTGACATATCTATAGAAAGCTTTAGGGTTATCCTTGATCCTACCTACCAAAGACTTCTCATGTCCCCTCCTGGCTCTTCTTAGCTCTCTCTTTAAGTCCTTCCTAGCTAACTTGTAACTCTCGAGCGCCCTAACTGAACCTTCATGTCTCATCTTTACATAAGCCTCCTTCTTCCTCTTGACAAGTGTTTCGACTGCTTTAGTAAACCACAGTTCCCTCGCTCAACCACTTCCTCCCTGCCTGACAGGTACATACTTATCAAGGACATGCAGTAGCTGTTCCTTGAACAAGCTCCGCGTCACCATGGTGCCCATTACCTGCAGTTTTCCTCTCCATCCGATGCATCCTAAGTCTTGCCTCATCGCATCATAATTGCCTTTCCCCCAGATATAACTCTTGCCCTGCGGTATATACCTATCCCTTTCCTAAAGGGAAATATTACTAGAGTAAATGTAATCGAATTGTGGTCACTATCACCAAAGTGCTCACCTACCTCCAAATCTAACACCTGTCCTGGTTCATTACCCAGTACCAAATCCAATATGGCCTCGCCTCTCGTTGGCCTATCTACATAATGTGTCAGGAAACCCTCCTGCGCACATTGGACAAAAACGGACCCATCTAAAGTACTCGAACTATAGCGTTTCCAGTCAATATTTGTAAAGTTAAAGTCCCCCATAACAACTACCCTGTTGCTTTTGTTCCTATCCAGAATCATCTTTGCAATCCTTTCCTCTACATCTCTGGAACTTTTCAGAGGCCTATTGAAAACCCCTAACAGGGTGAGCTCTCCTTTCCTGTTTCTAACCTCAGCCCATTCTACTTCAGTAGACAAGTCGTCATCAAACGTCCTTTCTGCCACCGTAACACTGTCCTTGACTAACAATGCCACCCCTCCCCCTCTTTTACCACCTTCCCTAAGCTTACTGAAATATCTAAACCCCGGCACCGGCAACAACCATTCCTGTCCCTGCTCTATCCATGTCTCCGAAATGGCCACAACATCGAAGTCCCAGGTACCAAACCATGCTGCAAGTTCACCCACCTTATTCCGGATGCTCCTGGCATTGAAGAAGACAGACTTTAAATCACCTTCCTGCCTGCCGGTACACTCCTGCAACTTTGAAACCTTACTCATGACCTCACTACTCTCAACCTCCTGTATACTGGACCTGCAATTCAGGTTCCCAATCCCCTGCTGAACTAGTTTAAACCCTCTCGAAGAGCATTAGCAAATTTCCCCCCAGGATATTGGTACCCCTCTGGTCCAGGTGTAGATCATCCCGTTTGTAGAGGTCCCACTGACCCCAGAATGAGCCCCAATTATCCAGAAATCTGAAACCCTCCCTCCTGCACCATCCCTGTAGCCACATGTTCAACTCCTCTCTCTCCCTATTCCTCGTCTCGGTAGCATGTGGCATGGGTAACAACCCAAAGATAATAACTCTGTCCTAGATTTTAGTTTCCACCCTAGCTCCCTGAATTCCTGCCTTACATCCCTATCCATTTTCCTACCTATGTCGTTGGTACCTATGTGGACCACGAGTTGGGGCTGCTCCCCCTCCCCCTTAAGGATCCCGAAAGCACGATCCGAGACATTTGTAGCCTTTCACTTTTAAACAAAGGACATCTTTCTATCGGTGTGTGTCCCAACCCCAATCTAGTAGCTTTTCACGAACTGACACTTATTAAAGGGTTTTTGAATATAATGGGTATGAGATAATTCTCAAATGGCCAAACAAGCTATTGTTTAATTTTACAGTGAAACCAATCAACCTTTCAAAAACTAAAATCCATTGTGTGGAGAAATAATCCAAAATCATAAAACTTGACGCCCTGCAAGATCATATGATGCTATTCCATAACTAATTAATCAAGATTACATGTTGAAGTGAATAAGATGGTGCTTCATCTATCGCCAGAAAATAATCTCATACTTTAGTAACTGTGAGTGTAGTTGTTGGCTTGCGGGTTTAAAAAATCAAGTAACATTCGGAAGGATCTGTTGGCTTTAATGGTCCAGATTTTGTGTTCAGTGACAAACGGGTAGTGCTGGCTGTCCACATAGTTGTTCGTTCATACTCTTTCGCAGACCTTCTATGAGCTTTTGCACTAGAAGCCACTGTAATTAGAAAACAGTACAAGAAACTTTAAATGTCCTCAACCAATTAGATTGAAGAATTCTTACCGAAATGTGCAGCTTCTGAAGCAAGGCGTAATGTTAGAATTGTTAATTCAGTTCCAGATCATGTGCAGAAAGCAAAATAAAGAGAAGATGGAATTGAGAGAGGGAGATTAAAAAAGACAAAACAAAGCTTTTCATTTTAATTATAGTTTTTTAAATTTCCAACAATAATAGCAAACTGAAGGGTGAGACCCCGCAATTGTACAGAGAATGCTGTTCAGTATGAATTCAGACTTACAATACCATGAAAGAAGAAAACCACGTGTGCTTGAATAGATCAGCCCTAACATTTTCTAACATGTTTGGTGGATAGCCAGTGGGTAGGTAGAGCAACTTGATGCATTGCATACATTTCATACAGTGATTTTCTTGGTAAGATATTGTTGGAGTGAAGTTTCTGAAGGAGCAGGCTAACTTGGACAACAAATTTCTGATTTCTGTGTTTAATTGTGCATGTTGTAGAACGTGTAATCCAATTTATTCATTAATAACAGTGAATGCCGGTTGTATCTTATTAGCAGTGTCGTGTTCCATAAGAATTACCTTTCTTAAAATGTGTCTCTTAATTTTTCTACCTCAATCAAAGGGGAGAGAACAGGAGCACACATTTGTTTTCCGGTTAGATAATTCCAAAGCATGCAAACACTTGTGGAGATGCGCCGTGGAGAATCATGCGTTTTTCAGACTACGAGCTCTTACTCAAAATAAAGAGGGACAATCAGACTTCATGCGCCTGGGATCTCGTTTTAGATTCAGGTATCACTTTTACAATTTAATTTTGTGTTTTGCTTAATTTTACCTGTTTAAATACTATTTATGTAACAACCAACTAATATTTATTCCAGTGGTCGAACTGAATATGAAGCAACACACAAAAGTAGACTGCGTCGGAGGAGTACATTTGAAAGGCGCCCAAGCAAACGCTATCCCTCACGACGACATTCTACAATTAAAGGTATTATTTGTGTGTTATGGATTATTTTTGAACACCGTTACGTTTTCAAACAAGGTGATGTACGTTAACAGTACGCCACTGTCAGATATGGACATTGTAGATTAGGTGGCACCTGGACTTGCTATTCCTTATCCAATGTTCCAGCTTGGAGTGTCTGGAATACTCTCCCTGTACGTGTGGTGGAGGCGGGTTCAATTGAGGCATTCAAGAGTGCATTAGATTATTACTTCAAGCTAAACAATATGCAAGGGTACAGGGAACAGGCAGGGGGGTGGCACTAAGCTATAATGCTTGTTTGGAGAACCAATACAGAAATGATGGGCCAAATGGCCTCCCCTATGCCGTAATAATTCTGTGACTCCTGTGAGAATCCAACGCTGTACCATTGCTTTGACTTTCAATTTCCATTTCTAGGATTAGGGATTTAAGTTCGCAAATGTCAGATTGGAGAGAGGTGTATGCCCACTTAAAATTGAATTGTGTTACGACCCCAGTTGGTGTTATAACTGGAAGGTCCCAGGATAGAACCCTGGTTCTTCACTTTTTTTATTAAAAACATGGAGGAACTGAGTCACAGGATCACTAATTAGTTTTAACAGCAAGAAAAAAACATTTATTAAACATGGAAAAAATGGACTAAGCTACAATATTTTTTATTCACTTATTTTAATAATTACACACAAATTTTAAGATTAACATGGATTGCGAAGTGCATTTTAATAGCAACAGTCTCATTAACACAAAGTCCCTTTTAAGCACACACGATGACTGTGATAAGACACACTCCTCTCTGAACCCAAGTGAATATCTGTGAATTTCTCCTCTAAATCCCCCCAGATGATTCTTGTGCCTTGAGCCACCTAATCTCGCTGAACTCCAGCATCCACACAAATGATTTCAAATTCTACTTTCAAAAGTCATACTTTCAAATCATTAAAAAAAAATTTAGAGGACCCAACTTATTTTTTTTCCAATTAAGGAGCAATTTAGCGTGGCCAATTCACCTACCCTGCACATCTTTTGGGTTGTGGGGGTTCGACCCATGCAGATACAGGGAAAATGTACAAACTCCACACGGTCAGTGACCCAGGACCCGAACCCGGGTCCTCGACGCCGTGAGGCAGCAGTGCTACCCATTGTGTCGCCCTCCAATCATTTTTAAAATTATGCTTTCCCTCCACTGCTTCCATCAAGGTTCGCCTTCCAAGTTTTATAGCTGTCCCTTTAGGTTTCCTTTGTCTTACAGACTTTTACACACATTCCGAGGTCCAGCCACCGATTTCCACTGTTATTTCAAATAATGTCTCTCTCACTACTTCTCTTCAACTGCAATTAAACTAGCAAAATTAAAGCTCAAAGGTTCCTCTACCTTCCAAGACTCCAGTTGCTAAGAAACCACTGCTAGTTTATTTACTCTCCAAACCTTAGCATAAGCGAATCACAGTTGGAATTGAAACCAACCCCCACACATAGAAACACTTTCAACATGGATCTAACTATAGGATTTACCCTTCCAGGCACAGAAACATTAAATTAAACCCACTTAAAACTATACCTTATTCTAATATTAACCAATATAAATTCCTTAACACTTCCTTTGTTTTCTTAACACCTCCCCCTTAAAAAGAACAAAAATCTTCATAATTATGGAGATTTCTTTACATCCATTTTATACAAACTTAACATTACAAATATCTAACAACTTAACTTATTACATCATACAAGTACAGTTTTCATTGTTTACAATTACAATCATGTCATAATAAATGATATAGTTACAATGATTTAACCAAAACAAAGACCATAGGAGGGATTCCTGAGACTAATTATCATTAAATGTTGACTCCGGGGTAGAATTGGTGGACTTCAACGACAGCAAAACTGGCGCCGAACCTGGACCAATTCAGCAACTGTGGAGGGGCCAGCACCGGCGCCACGTGGCACACAATCTATTCTAATGAACAATGGTGCGGGATTCGCCGTGTCTGTGATTAACAGTCGGGAGGCTGACAAGCTGCAGCCGCATATACACATTACAATCCTCATACACACTCATCCCAGCCAACAAGATGGCACTGGTTGAGCTAGAGTGCACCCATGCAGCTGATGGGTTGGCTAGGGCCTGCGGGCACCGAGGAGGGTGGCCTGAAGGGACATCTATATGGCCATTGGCCCTAAGTTCACAGTGGGCTGTGCAGCAACAGCTGCATGGCTACCTTGCCGGCTGCAGCAGTGGTGTTATGTGCCTGTCCGCCCCGACCCCACAGCCCACCTCCTGGCCATCCACTGCTACTCCCCCCGGCCCTGGCAGAAGCCCCCCACGGCCAGTGGCGCAACTATCAGCAAACTATGGCGAAGTTGGATGCTTTCAGTCCTGCCTCTCTCTCCCTCAGCAGCAACGACACCAGTTTCATGATTTTTAAAAGCACCCAGTGAACTACGCCGTCGGGAACTCGGCCCATCGGAGGCAGAGCGTTGTGGAGGCACCATTAAATACCGGGTCGGGCCCCCTAATGACATGCAAACAGTGTTTACTGTACATGTGTTCCAGATCGCATTGATGCCGCTATCGAGGCGATGGAGCATTATGATTTAGCGTAGCACAGTAGCATAGTGGTTAGCACAGTTGCTTCACAGCTCCAGGGTCCCAGGTTCGATTCTCAGCTTGGGTCACTGTCTGTGCGGAGTCTGCACGCTCTCCCCATGTCTGCGTGGGTTTCCTCCGGGTACTCCAGTTTCCTGCCACAGACCATAGGTGTGCAGGTTAGGTGGATTGGCCACACTAAATTGCCCTTAGCTCAGGTGGAGTTACTGGTTTATGGGGATAGGGTGGAGGTGTGAACTTAAGTGGGGTGCTCTTTCCAAGAGCCGGTGCAGACACGATGGGCCGAATGGCCTTCTTCTGCACTGTAAATTCTATGAAATTAGCGTCTGCCGCACTTTTGGCGTCAGTACCTATTCTCAGCCCAATCGCGTTTCACGATTTTGGCGTCATCCAACGGAGAATCCCGTCCAATAACTTTAACACCATCAGAATCTATACATGGTAACATTATCATAACTCAAGTCTTGTGTTTCTTTTTCTTCTGGTTTCCAGTTTTCAACTCAGAAAATGATATTTTGTTTAAGTCTGCAGTGCAATTGTCCTTTTCATCACTTGTACGCAGTTCTCAGCCCACTTTCAAATTCACATGTGGTAAATCCTCATTTTGATTTAACACAATTAAAATGTAATTTTTGTGCATCGCCATCTCCTTTATTCTCTTGTCAAGATCTCTTTTGGCTGTTTCAAGAATGTTGTTAAGATGCTCCTTCTATTCTCTCAAAATAGTGCCGTACCCTTGCTTTGTTTCTTCTTTGAACTTTTTGTGAGCTTGTTGTTTCTCTCATTCCCATTTCAAACTACCTCTTCATCAAATTTGTCATCATTTCCCCTCTCTGAAGTTTCATAGTTCTAACCTTTCAACTGTTTTGCACAATTTCTGAACTAGCTCAGCCCAGTTCTGAGTAGATTTTGAATGGTCTTTGGCAAACTGTTCACTTGCCTTTCCTCCAACGACTGCATCTTGTGTAGTATCACCAACAAGCATTTTTAAATCAGAGTCTCTGGTCATTGACTCGGAAAGACCACTTTGCAATTTCAACCCTTCTGGTTAACGATTCATAATTTCCAATTTTGCAAGTACTTAAGTTGTTTTCTTTTTGTCCATTACTAACACAATAGAATCACAGTTGGAATTTAAACTAACCCCCACACATACAAACACATTTTCCCAGCATGAATCTGACGAGAAGTTTTACACTTCCAGGCACAGAAGCATTAAATTAAACCCACTTAAAACTATACCTTGAGCAGAATTCTTCAGCCATTCACTGGTGGCAGGATTCTCTGATCCCAGCGGCAGCACCCCCCACCCGCAGGTGGCGTGAGGTGGCATTGATGGGATTTCTCGGGTGGGTTTCTTCAATTAAATTTTAAGAAGTCTTACAACACCAGGTTAAAGTCCTACAGGTTTGTTTCGAATCACTAGCTTTCACAGCGCAGCTCCTTCCTCAGGTGAATGAAGAGGTGGGTTCCAGAAACACATATATAGGCAAAGTCAATGATGCAAGACGATACTTTGAATGCAAGTCTTTGCAGATAATTAAGTCTTTACAGGTCCAGACGGAGCGACTGGAGAGAGTCATTGACTTTGTCTATATATGTGTTTCTGGAACCCACCTCTTTATTCACCTGGGTACGAAGCTGCTTCCAAAATCTAGTGATTCAAAACAAACCTGTTGGACTTTACCTGGTGTTGTAAAACTTATTACTGTGCCCACCCGAGCCGGCATCGTCACTTCAATTACATTAATAGAGGTGCCATGCAGGTAGTGGCCTGTGTAAGTCTGCACAGTGCCATTTGAAGTAGTGCTTGTGAACAAATATTTTTGCTGTTGTCTCTTTGCTTCATTTGTCAATTGTAAGTATCCTACTCAAAAGACATTGTGGGTTAAGTTTGGATTATAAAATGTAGCCACTCGATGGATAAACACACTGAATCATAAAGGAAATTTGGATGGAGAGACTTTCATCCCTTCAGCTTGATTGGTATCAAATTTAGGAGGTAGGCAGAAAAAGCAGAGTCACAATCTTTCACATTCAGCAGATTTTCAACGTTCTAATATTTTCCAAATTTGGAAATCATGCATTATCATCATCATTTTCACAAGATTTTGATGATGGTGCTGAGAATGTAATGCTGTATGTTGATTTTTGTTTGAAGAAAGTATTATTTTGGGGTGAAGCGAAAGCATCCAAGAGATTCTTTATGTCCTTAAGAAAAATGTCAGTAAGGCAAGTTTTCACTGCGGGAACATTGCTTGTTTCCACTACATATTTTATTTTAAATTAAACTTCTGTATGAAATATGTTTTGAGTCTCTAAAATAAATCAACTTAATGTAAAAGCACCCCAGAGAAATAGGAAATGAACTGAGTTTGACTTATTCAGTCATCAATATTTCAGGAATAGAATTAACATGTATGTGTGTTGGGGGAAGGAGAAGAGAAGCTGGCTAATATGTAATCATTTGTTCATTCCTTAACAGGTTCAAACGTAGTGAAATATGGACACGCCAGGTTTGAATTACCTTTTTTTCTTTCAATATTGGGTAGTACGGAAATGTGCCAGAAGCTGTTAGCTCTTAACAGATCATTTTTGCAACAATCATTTACAATTTCCAAAGAGGTTAGATGAATTATACAGTTGGGCAGACATAAACAACATTTAACATTCATGATTGTCAATTATTGCACAGAAGTGAAAGCGTTTGAGGACATAAATCTATAATTAATTAAATAGAATTAAGGCACAAGAACTTGGAAAGTGACCCTAGTGTAATTACTGGCTGGCAATACAAAGTTAGGTGGGACAATAAGTTGTGAAGAGTATACAAGAGGCTGCAAAGAGATATAAACAGTTTAAATAATTGGGCAGAAAGGTGACATAGGAATATAATGTACTGAATGTGTGAGGCTATTCACTTTGCTAATAAAAATAAATAAGCATTTTTTTTTTTCAAAAACTTGAACCTTTTAAATGTTGACAGTGAGAGAGACTCACATGTTCTTGCACAAGAAAGCCAGAAAGTTAGCATGTAGTTACAATCAACAATTAGGAAGGAAAATGGAATGCTGACCTTCAGCGCAAGAATAAAGAGATCTTGTAATAGTTTCATGGGATTACACTGGATATGTGGCACAGAAACAGGCCATTCATCCCAACCAGTCAATGTTGGTGTTTAATGCTCTACTCACTCCTTCCACCATCACTTTTCATCTAAATCTACCATTGCAACCATCCATTTCTTCCACCTCAAATGGTTGTCTAGCTTCCACTTAAATGGATCAATATGATTTGTTTCAACCATTAACTGTGGTAGTGAGATCCACATTCTCAGGACACTTGGAGCAAAAAAAAGTCCCTCTGGATTTCATGGTTACTTTCTCATATTGATTGCCTCCAGTTGGATGGAATTCTCCCAACCCACCCACGGCAGGTTTGGTGGTGGACGGGCATGGAGATTCTGTCGAGAGGCAAAATGTTGAAAACCCGCTGGTGTAAAATCACGTTGCAATTCTCGCAATGGCGGGTCACTCGTCCTGCTGGCAGGTGACACAAATGTCATTTTCATTCATTTGCATCTCATGAATGCTCATTAAAACAGCTGCTTGCTGGCATCCTGTCAGGCCTTCCAATCTTACGTCATGCCAGCGGGAAATCACGTCGGCATCACACACAATTGATAAAGGCTGGCGTTCACAAGATGGTCCTCAATTCACCAGAGATGAGGTGAGTACAACTTGCAACACCTAGTGCTGCACTGCTCCTGGTGTGCTGTACATCACTCTGCCAGGGCAGACCAGTTCCTGCCCCCCATCTCATGCTGAGCTGGTCTTCATGGACAGCATCGTGCTGCTGGATTTTTGGGCCCTCCTGTGTCACCAACTCAATACTGCACCTGGTGTGTGGAGTACAGGAGTCTGTTTCCTCCCGGTTCCACAAAACAGTCTATCTGAACAGCACTGTGCTGCGGGGACTCATGCAACCTCCGCAGCAAAGGCCAAAGTGTGACCAGAGGTGGGTTGTGGGGTGAGGGCGGAATGTGGAGGTGGGCAGATGAAGACAAAGGGGGCAATGTGAAAGGAAGACTGTGCATTCTGGGGTGTGGGGGAAAGGCAAGAACTCATAATGGCATGCAGAGGGGCAAGGGGGTACAGAAAGAGGTGGGATAATGGATGGAAAAACCAAGGGAGGTGAAGTTGGACTCCAACAAAGCTGCATGATATCCAGACAAACAAATGGTCTCCGGGATAGCACATGATTGAATTCCATGTAGTTTGAAAGTGAAAAGTACGTTTCAGATACTAGAATTTTAGACTTGAGTAAAACTGACTTTAACAGGATGAGGCAGAGACTGTTGATGGTAAACTGGGAAGATATGTTAATATGTCAAAATACTGAAGACCAATGGAGAATATTTAAAGAAACATTGAATGAGATACAGAGCAAGCATATACCCATTTCACAAAAAAAAAACAGCCATGGCAACTAAAAACGCCAGGGACATCATGAAACTAAAAGAAAGAGTTACAAAAATGCAAAACAGATCCTGATGAATGGGATAGATACAAGGACCATCAAAGGGTCACAAAGTTGCTTACAAGAGCTATTAAAAGGGAATATGAAAGAAAACTTGCAAAATCAATAAGAAGAAATTTATAGTTATATAAAGGGAAAGCGGATGGTGAAGAGCGATGTAGGCGCACGAAAAGCTGAAAATGGAGATATTGTCAGTGATAGTGGCGAAATGGAAGATCAGTTGAACAATTAGTTTGCCTCAGTATTTACAGTTGAAAAGGAGGATAACTTGCCGGAAGTTCCAGAAAAAAACAATAGTTGATAGAGGACAGAGGCTTAATACAATTAACGTAAGTACAGCATCAGTAACTAGGAAATTAATGAAACTACAGAGGGACAAATTCCCAGGACCTGACGGTTTCCATCTGAGGGTGTTAAAGGAAGTAGGGGAGCACATTGTAGATGCCCTAACTCTAATCTTTCATCAGAGTTCTCTGGATTCAGTGGTCCCTCTGGATTGGAAAATTGCACTTGCCACTCCACTTTTTAAGAAGGGTGAAAGGGGGACAGTAGGGTATTATAGACCAGTTAGCCTGACACCTGCGGTGGGGATAATTGCTGGAGTATAATCAGGGATGGAGTGACTGAACACCTTGAAATATTTTGGTCGATCAGGGAAAGCCAGCGTGGATTTGTGAAGGGAAGGTCATGCCTGACTAATCTTATTGAATATTTTGAAGAGGTGATTAAGGTAGTGGACAGGGGAATGTCTATGGATGTTATTCATGTCCACTACCAGAAGACATTTTATAAAGTCCCACTCAAGAGACTGTTAACTAAGGTGGAAGCCCACAGAGGTGAGGGCAAATTATTGACATGGTTAGGAAATTGGTTTGAGTGGCAGGTGACAAGAAGTGGGGATAATGAGTAACTACTCAAATTGGCAGGAGGTGACTAGTGGTGTACCACAGAGATCTGTGTTGGGTCTCAAGTATTCACACTATTCATTAATGACTTGGATGATGGCATAGAATGTCATATATCCAAATTTGCAGATGATACAAGGTTAGGTGGCATTGTAGACAGCTAGATGATAGCATAAAATTGCAAGGAGATACTGGCAGACTAGGTGAATGGGCAACCACCCCCACCACCATCTCACCCCCCCCCCCCCCCACCACCCACACACACACACACACACACACACACACAGGGGTTAAGCTGCAGCTATACAAAACCTTGGACCCCACTTGGAGTACTGTGAGCAGTTCTGGGCACCACACTTTAGGAAGGATATTTTGGCCTTGGATGGAGGGCAACACAGGTTTACATAAATGATTCCTGGATAACAGAGGTTGTGTTACAAGGAGAGATTACTCAAATTAGACCTGTTTTCGCTAGAATTTAGAAGGTTAATTCAAGATAGTAACAGACAAAGAGAGGATAAACAAAGACAAACTATTTTCACTAGTTGGCGATTCTAAAGCTAGGAGGAATAGTCTAAAAATTAGGGCTAGACAGTTCAGGAGAGATGTTAGGAAGAACTTCTTCACGCAAAGGGTGGTAGAGGTTTGGAACTCTCTCCCACAAACAGCAGTTATTTAAAATTTGTTCATGGGACGTGGATGACGCAGGCTGAGCCAACATTTATTGCCCATCCCTAATTGCCTTTGAGGGGCAATTAAGAGTTAACCACATTGCTGTGGGTCTGGAATCACATGTAGGCCAGACCGGGTAAGGACGGCCAATTTCCTTCCCTAAAGGACATTGGTGAATCAAATGGGTTTTTACGTTTCCTGGTCAACATTAGACTTTTAATCCCAGATTTTTATTGAATTCAAATTTCACCATCTGCAGTGGTGGGATTTGCACCTGGGTCCCCAGAGCATTACTCTGGGTCTCTGGTTTACTAGTCCAGTAACAATACCACTATGCCACTGCGCTGCAGAGCTTGTTCCAGTTGCAGGTGGACATTGCCGAGGCGCAGCAAAGCATGACCCAATCGTTGAAAGTATCTCCAGGGCTGGCAGAGACAGATGATGCAGGGGCAGCCAGGGCTTGAACTAGCTGCCCCTGTGTCCTGAGGTGACCCGAGGGCCCTGTGGGCACCGAGCAGGAGGAGAGGGTGCTGGGTGCCAACCTGGATCCTTCCCATGGAGTGGGGATGGTGGCCACCTGCTCCCCCGAGTTCCGCCTTCTGATGAGACCATGTCTTGCAGCCAGCACACTGGATAGGGAAGCACAGCTGTGCATGTGCCACCAACAAGTGCGTCGGGGCACTCCGGCCCCGAAGCCCCCAGATGATGCCCGCCAGGGGCATCGAAGACCACAGGACATGGTAAGCAGCTGGCTGCCTCCACCTCAGATGTGCAACCTGGGGACACACCTAGGTGTAGCGGTGGAGCGAGGAAGGTAAATGATAGAATTTATAGTGCAGAAGGAGGCCATTCATCCCATCAAGTCTGCACTGGCCCTTGGAAAGAGCACACAACCTAAGCCCACGCCTCCGTCCCATCCCTGTAACACAGGAACTCCACCTAACATTTGAACACGAAGGGGCCAATCCACCTAACCTGTACATCTTTGGACTGTGGGAGGAAACCGGAGCAGCCGGACGAAACCCACGCAGACACGGGGAGAAAGTGCAAACTCCACACAGACAGTCACTTGAGGACGCCCTCGCCCCCCTTCGTATGACTGCCCACTCCTACAGAGTGTCTCCCCCCCCCCCCCCCCCCCCCCCCCCCCCCCCCCCCCCCCCCCCCCCCCCCCCCCATGTGGACGGTCCCCCACCCCCTGCCGAGCCTGGGCCAGCAAGCCCAGTGCCCCTGGGCTCTTTGCCTGTGAGCAAAGATAGCTACTCAGCTCCCCGCAGAAGCCCTTTCGTCAGGTTCAAGTTTTTAAAAGGAGTAGTAACTGGTGCCAATGTGACCACTTGCTGAGGAGGCCGAAGACTCATGGGAGGCCTTTGGATATGAGATCGCTCATGAGCATTCTATGGAAATAGGGCTTAAGTGGTGATAATTTGTTTCTTGCCACGCTATGGCGGGATCCCAATTTCACCTATGGTTGCGGGCCAACTGCATCACAAACTGGCGCAGCTCTCATTTTCAGCCTCTCCCACTTTTCACCAGCCTTGTTTCGCTCGAGGGGGTGTGCAGCGAGGCCTGAAAATCCGGGCCCTATATCTCTATTAATTTGTTTGTCACCTGTCATAACCCCCACAAGACCCACGGGGAAACCATTATTGATCTCCCCGTGGGGCTCGTGGAATATGAGCTGCCCCAGATGTGGGCAGAAGCCCACTCAGCTGGGCCTCACAAAACCGCGTATAAAAGCTGGCCCGCGCAGGGACTGGGATGTTGGTTGTCCCAATGGGGATTGTGATTGTATATAGTTACTGCCGTGAGCAGACTTTATGTGCAAGTAAAATAAATCTTTATCCTTCCTACTGCTGGCTTGCTTGGTCATTAAACCACCAATGTCGACCCTTCCTTTATTCTTTCCTATATTGTCCTGCAATGTTTTGTTTCCATGTAACTGCTTAGATATCTTGTGGATGTTATAGATTATAGGGCTTTGATGAGACTACATCCAGAGTGCTGTGTACAGTTTTTGTCTCCATATCTAGGGAAGGGTATACTTGCCTTGGAACTGGTACAGCAAAGGTTCACAAGATTGATTACTAAGTTGAGATGGTGGTCCTATGATGAGGGTGGAGTTAATTTAGCTATGTTCTCTGGAGTTTAGAAGAACGAGAGCTGATATCATTGAAACAGACATCATTTTGAAGAGGCTTGTCAGGATAGATACCAAGAGGTTCTTTTCTTAGCTGGGTAATCTGGAATACGGGGGCACAGTCTCAGGATAAAGAGTCGGTTATTTACGATTGAGTTGAGAAATGTCTTCATTTGGGTTTGTCACTCTTTGGAATTCTGTTGAGTGTGGTGGATGTTCCTTCATTATTCAAGGTGGGATAGATTCTTGATCTCTGCAATCATGAGATATGGAGAGTGGTTGGGAAGTGGATTTGAGGCACAGAATCAGCAATGATCATATGAACAGTCTTGAGGGGTGATAAAATCTACTCTGCTCCTATTCTGCTCTTATTTATCACGTCTGAAGGAAATGGTAAAGTAATTTAAAAGCTAATATACAGCTAGAATGTATGCTCTGCATCAGAATAGAAGGTTTTGCAATGCACCGGTGATCTATGTCTGAAATTGCTTTAGTTGGATCAACATGCTGCAAAAGCCACATACTTCTATCAGAATGGTTACAGAAAAGACTGATTCTGAGGGGTTAGAGTTGTGTAGCGACCAGAGCAACTTAAACCTTATAATCTAAGAATAAGGCTTTTTGGGGTGAATTCTTTGAAAAGTATGTGAAATCTTTCACTGTTTCTCTCACAAAGCCAGATTATTACCTCAGCATAGCTGCTATAGAAAAGAAAAAAACAAAAGTATTGTACGGCACACAAGTATTTAAATCTTCTACATTGAGTCACATGTTTGATAGAAAAGGATATTGACAGTCTGTTTGCATTTTTTCCATTAAGGTTTACTGATTTTAAATTAAGTAATAGAAGATGTTTTAACAAAGTAGGCCAATCAGCAACAGGAATGGTTCAAACCTGAAACAATAAACTCTTTCTTTTCATGACGTGCTGTAGATTTCCAGCAGTTTCTATTTTTTATTTCAAATTATTATAATTCATTTAATTTTCATGCTTTTAATATTTTAACCTGTTTTCTATTTCCTTCTGCCTCTTTTCGACAGTTCACAAAACAATGCTGGAATTTGTGGATACCAGGTAAATAGTATTATTGAATGATGAGTAAATATTATACTCGAATGGCTATTGTGCAACTACAAGTATTATTGATTGTCAGGAAATGATAGTAATTGTCCTCTTGGGTATCTGTTTTTAGACTCCGTATATGTGCAACATTCCCTCTGTACAACAACATTGGCATTCCAGTAATGTAAGGTAAGCAGGTTCTACATCCTAAGGATTATGTAGTAAAATTGTTGGATTTTAATTTTATCAATAGCTTACTGTACTCCTGACCATCAGTTGGGATCAGCTGCTTGGGTGTGCAATGTATCAAAGTTATTTGAAATGAACTTAACTGATGGTAAAGATGATGGCTTAGTTAAAGATTATCAAATTTAGAACAGCATGATATATATTTTCTAAATGTGGTAGGCGAGTACCAGAGTAAAATTCAACTTGGATTTAATATCTTATTGGATTGGATTAAATAGTAATGGTTACTGAATTATCAGTCCTTCCAAGCCACCAGTATTAAATATGTTACACACCAAAGAACAGCGGTAACAAATCAATTAAGTGCCATTTAAAAATAATTTGACCGAGCCTTTCCTTTTTGTTATGAGTCAAACTGTTAAATGTGATTTGCTGATAGAGAGCTTTCTTTTTATATAATAAAATTATTTTATTTAAGGGTGTTCCTTTTTTGAAAACCCCCCACAAAATCTGGCATTTCTGTTGCTGGGAATCATCTCTGCTGCACTGTTACTCGCAATCATATGGTGGAGGGCGATTTCAATTTCTGTGGTCTGTTTCTGGAAGCTGTCTGGTGGAGGGAAATACTTGTTGGTAGAGTACCTACATTCAATTTTACAACCATCCTTCCTAATGGCTCAATTACAGCGTGTGTGTGTGTGAGTGTGTGTGTTCATGTTTCTGGCATACCTTGCTGAACATGAGAAGCTTGATATTTAAACCAAATATCTTTTTATTGTTTAACAGTTTTCAACTCTTGATCTTGGTGCTAACCAAGATCTACAGAACTATACTAAATAGAGGGGATGTGATTCAACAGTTGTCTCAGAGCCTTTTAAATCATTTATTAGGTTTTGAAGAATAAAAGTTGTGTGTATTCAAAGGAAGTAGTGTGTGTGGAATTTTGGGAGTTTCAAGCCCTTGGGAAGGAATGTTCTATGTAAGCTAAATTGTGCATGTCCCTGCATGTCCTGGGAAGTTCCTTTGTAGTGCTCTATAATAACAACCTCATTCTACAAATTCCTCAATGCATGATATTGTAATCTTGTGCCTTACGACTTTCCTTTGGACTGATTTGGTAGCAATGGTGAAAGCTAGTGACTACACAATTAGTATTGTTGAAACAGTAGAAGTTACATTTTAACTATCATTTCTGTCTTTATGTATTTCTGTCTTCAAACGTTCTCTCTCTCTACTCCTTCCATCCCCACCGTGCATGCCATGTACAGTTTTTGTTTTCAGTAACCATGACTTGATATCCATTTATGTTGTGTAAAGTCTCATCTCACTAACTGCTCACTGTGCACATGGTACAGGCCATCGCCCCATGATGACAGGCACAAATATTACAACCGGACACCATCGCAGGAAGGAAATGGCAGAAACGCAAGATATGTTCAAGAGCAGAATATGAAGAACATGGGAGGCAGGAAGCATAGTGTTGACCAAGATAAACTCATGACTACACTTTGAAAAAATGACAAAATGTTCATCTGATCCTATGATTTTGAACTCCATTCCATTCAAGTTGCAATCCAGAATTGTCTTGGGAAGAAAAAATATTAAAGGGGGAAAAAACCTGGGAAACTGCATTTTTTAAGCTTTTTGTACAATTTACTCTAGCCATCTCTGCATGCTTTAAAAGATGCAAATCACTTTGGTGTGTTGCGTTGCAATTTTTCAGTATTTCTATGAAACATTTACAAGACAAAATTAGGTGTCCTGGATTTTTTTTTTGGTACATCATACAGGACTAACAGATTGTCTTTTTGCTAAGTAGTAACGGCAGATCTGCTGAAAAATAAATTTTTAAGCAGGAAAAGTGATTGCCAAAGTTGAGACATTCTTGAAGTGGTGAGAGCTTGCACTTTGTGTAAAATCTTATCATGGTACAGGGGTGTTAGTGGGTTCAAGACTTTATACAAATAGTGATTAGAGTATCCAGGTGTACTTTTGTCACGTTTTCTGTCTTGCTTCTAGAAGATTGTACCTGAAGGTGCACATTGAGAACTCTGTATCTTTTGCTCTATCACTGCTCTTAGAAAGCATGGGTTGTGGTAAAACGGTTTAAGCTGTGTCTTTCTGCAAACCTTTTACTACAAATCATTCAGTTTAATTTGATTAATGTTGAATTTGGCCTGTATTCATTAATCAAGATGTCTTTAGAAAGTTTCTTTTTGTACGTTTTGTACATCCTATTTTCCACTCTATTCTTCTGAAGCCTTGCGGTGTCAGCAGCCAATACTCCTGTCAGAAAGTCACAAGTGAGGAAGTTGCAGTCCGTCCCTCCATTCGTACCACTTTGCCACCAGCTGGCAGTAAATGCACAAGAGAAGATCCAGAATGATTTATAATATGGAAAAAAAATTAGGCTCCTCAATGGTTCCAAGAACAAATGTATCTGAGTGGTGGTAATAAGCCATACAGACCAGGAAGGTTCCAAATTCAATCTGTGTTGAGTAAGCTGATTTCAGCTTAAGATGTTGCGAGGGCACATATTAAGCTTCAACATTCCCCCCCCCCCCCTCCCTCCTAGCAATTCCCATTAACCCTCATTATGCATTGACCTTTGCTAAAAGCATGGGTGAGGACAGAATTAAGCTCAATTGTCACTGTAGTGACTGAGATGAAGGATAGCCACTTGGACAATTGCTCAGATGTTGGCTTTTGTGAAACTCTGTGCTGACATCACTTTCAGGAAGAGCGAACGGAAGAGGGAAGAAGACTGGGAGAAGGGGAATTATCTGTACAAGAAAACAAACTTTGTTGAGTTTCTTATTGGAACAATGGAGATTGGGAGCTGACTACATACAGAATTAAGAGTGGGTACCTATATGGTAGTGCTCAATCGCACACTACTTTGGAAATCAGCTGCTTTTGTTAAAACATATTTTAACAAACAGAACTTGAAAGCTAAAAGTCATGACCACCAGGCCAGCTGATGTGAGTGTAATCTATTACTAATCATGGGCCTGATACAAATAATCTTTCAGTTCTGTGCTAGAAGAAACAAACACTGAGTTATATTTTTAATCTATTCGAGCTCATTCATTTTGATCTGAACCTATTACTGAATGCACATTTGATGAAGTTGTGGTGGCTTAAAATAACCTGTTCCTTTGGTTGCAATCATCAAGTGGAATATTCAACTACAGGGACCTGTTGGCACTTGCATCCCCCGTAAGACTTAGTTCAATTATGTTATCAGCTGCCTTCATGCTTGCTGAAGCTAATAGGAGTTGCTCTGAGAACAAAATTAGGTGACCTGATTTGCTAACAACACGATAACTAATAATATCAAATGATTTTAGTGCAACAAAGAAGTCCTTTTCTTTTTAAAAGGAAGCATTTTGCAATCCTTTTCATTTATATATGGGGTTGCTTGTACCGCCGTAAAGGAAATCTTCAGAAAACTGCTAAAATTTCTCTGTACATGTCATCTTGAATATAACGTAATTTCTCAAAAGCTTTAAATAAAATTTGCTTCCCTTCCATCCCTACAAGCAGTCCTGTGCTACATGATGACTATTTGGTGAGCAAATTAAATGAGCATCATACCGTACCTGTCAATTAGTACTTGTCAAACCTTTATAATCTGTGATGTTTTGAATTGGGACAGTGTGACAAAACAATCTTGTGTTCTGTCAGTCAATCTGCAATATGTAAAAAGCTGTAAAAAAAGTAATATATATGTATGGTAAAAAGTAATCAATTTGTAATTTTGCTGCAAAATATTAGCATGTTTTATAGTGACCAACATCCCCAATTTGCTATTTCTTGAAGGTGAAGTACATTTCTCACCATCCCCCCCATCACAGAAGGTTAAGTAAATGAGATCCAATAGCAGTGCCTATTGTGTGAATGGAGCACAAGTTGTGGATCAGTATAATGAGTGATTTTTTTTGTCCTCTCCCTTGCATTCTTTTGTATTCGGAATAATATTTCATAATTTAATATTCACCTGAGCTGATGGTCATTTAGCCAGCTGAGATTACCTTGACTCTTGTTTAATTGCCTGTTAATCCTCCCCTTCCAAATAAAGTCCCCTTAATCTGTCCGAGATTTATACAAACTGAAGAGGAGGTGAACCTAGCCATTTTTAAAATTGTGCAGTTTAACTCCTGTATGGAACATTTTTTTTATATTCAAATCATCAACTCGTGGGAAAGTGTATCAAAGCTGTACTGAATGCTCATATCATAAATTCTACCTTATTCTACATTTAACTGAAGTTTATTTTATGTACTGGGCAGAAGTATCTTATGAATTGCTCTGAACATATCTTCTGGGCTTTTATGATTTGTTTCTGTTGGGTGTGAATGATAATGAGTCATTGCTAATTATGTAACTGCTGCATAGGCCCTTGAATTGATTACTATATAAGATGTTGGAAGAGTTTTTAAAATATAGGTATTTTGTATAATTGTGAACTTAGACAACAGAGAGCAAGAAAGTGTATGTGTATGCCTGGCAATTAAAGTACATGACGAATTATGTTTGGTAAAGTGGCAGTGTTGAGGTTTGCAGTGAGGATCTCAATGTGATCAAAACCATCTGAAGATTTCAGCAGGCATTCATCCAAAACTACCAACAAATCGTTTAACATTTACATCACTAAAATACACCAGCAATATGTCATTTTAAGTATATGAAGTCCTCCAGAGTACTGTTCTTTTGTTCTTCATTTTCATTTCCACCTCCATTTTTCAGTCTATGCTGTTTACTGGCCATTTTGTAAGCGATTAACTTTCAATTTCTTTTCTAATGGCATCACTGCTGAAGATCAAAACATTTGCCCCTTTAGTTCTGATCTTTCCTTGCCCCTTAAATACACCCCCAAAAATGTCACAGAATAAATTATTTGCGTTTTCCCTTCTTACTAAAGATAAACACACCAAATGTAGCCATTTGGCTCATTTGCATCAAGGTGATAAAATATGGTGAGAATTGCAAGTTGTATAACTGTCCGGTTTTCTTTTAATTGAGTGTGGGGAGTGGGGGAAGCTGGCGGATGGAGATTAAATGGGTGATGGTGGTTTTGCCATGATACCCTTTTACATTTGCTCTCTCGTCTTCTAATGCATGTACATATTTCCACCTCTGACTTTTCCAAACAGTAAGGCAAGAAAACTGCTAGCCATCTCCATACAATCTCATCCCTATAATGAGACTGGCTTTCAAGTACAACAATGACAGCATGGTGGTACAGTGGTTAGCACTGCTGCTTCACAGCGCCAGGGACCCTGGTTCAATTCTGGCCTTGGGTGATAGTGGAGTTTGCTCGTTCTCCCCGTTTCTGCATGGGTTTCCTCCGGGTGTTCCGGTTTCCTCCCACAGTCGATAGAAGTGCAGGTTAGATAAATTAGCTAAATTTTCCCTTTGTGTCCGGGGATGTGCAGGTTAAGTGGGGTTATGGGGATAGGGCGGGGAGTGGGCCTAGGTAGGGTGATCTTTCAGAGGATCGGTACTGACTTGATGGACCGAATGGTCTCCTTCTGCACTAGGAATGCTATGGTTCTGATCCCCTAAGAATTCTAACATTGTGTCATCTGTAAGCGTTTTGACAACCTGTCATTATCAGAACAGAAGAGAACAAAAACCGTGAGAACATTTCATGTAGAAGTGAGGAAATGTTGATCAGATATTCAGATTAAGCAACACAGGAAATTTTCAACAGCATTCTCAATTTCAATACCATAGTCATTCTGAAATACTTAAAAAGTTCAAGCACTATCTCCTGAGCAGTGCCACTCTGGCATAGAATAGCACAGCACCGAAGTGACACTAAGCAAAGCTTACAGTTATTTAAAACTTGAAATTTAAGTGAATAGTAAAAGTCAAGGATAATGGGCGGGATTTTTTGTCCAGCAACGCTGGAATCACAAATCACAATTGGGCGTCAGCCGGGAATAGAGGTCAGCGCCAGGCGCCCAACGGAACAGCGTGCTCCGGTGCCTCGTTAACAGCGTAGATGCATTTCCTGCCCGCACTGGCGTGGGCATGCAAATTGTACAGTAATGGCCGTTAGCTTATCATTAACGAGCCCGGCCCGGTAGTCTCCGACCTCCCGCGATGCTCTGCCTCCGGCAAAGTTCACTTGTGGTATTTAAAAATGGGAACCGGGCACTGTGGCTGCTGAGAGGCGCTGCCCCCCGGCAGGGATGGGGTGCAGAGTGCACCCCGAATACTGTTCCTGGCACACTAACACCCCAAGGGCAGATGCCCCACCAATGGTACTATCAGCCAACCCACCCCACAGGACACTGGCCAGCACCAAGCCTCGCCTACTCATTGCACCCCTGCTCCTATCCATCCTGCCCCCAGGCAGGTGGGCACAACCCTTGCGTTGCACAGAGGATCTATGGCACACTGCAGCTATGGTCCCAACAGATGCCCACGGATCTCGATGTACAGCTGGGTGTGTTTGGCATCTGCCTGGCTGCCATAGCCCTCGCGGATGCACTGAGGCTACATGAGCCGGAGCTGCTCGGGGTTGACCGTGCAGAACTGGAGCCTACCCTAGAGGAGCAGGGCCACCGGTGACAATGGAGAGCCAGCAGCCCAACAGGCCGAGGAGGTGGTGGGAAAGAGGCATCTCATCGGGCCTCGTGTATACCAGCACCGCCTGTCGTACCAGGACCTGCCAGACCGGGCGTGCCGCTGCTGAATGCGGCTGAGCAAGCAGACCGTGCGACATGTGTGCCTGAGCATGGTGCATCTGGAACCGTGGGGTATTGGGGATGACACCCGCTCCCAGTGGGCCATCACCGTGATGGTTGCCCTGAATGGTTTTTGCCATGGAATCCTTCCTCTGGGACACTACCAGGTCCCTCTGGTTCAGGTCAGCCAGCGCCAGGCCAATGCTCTCAATGCCCGCAGCCATGACCCGTTGCGACGGGGCCATGCTCTGGAGCACAGCGGCAATGTCCATGTGGTCCTGATAAGTGGCTGCCTGTGACATGGCCGCCCTGTCCTGTGCCTCAGCCACCGTCCGCACAGTTTGCCCCAGGCCTTGGACATCCTGACCCATGACTGAAACCTTTGCACCCAAGGCTTCCACCGTGGACACCACCCGTGCCTGGGAGCCTCATTCTTCTGGGGTACAGGTAATTCACAGTTTGAGACACTCGGACACGAATAGTGCAGGGGATTCGCAGCTGGTGGCCTAAGTGTGCAGAGCACTCGACCATGGCAGGCAGTATGGGTGCTGGCATATGGTGCATGGTGGGGGTGCTGCCAGAGGTGGGGTGTGGTTCCCCTCTGGGGCCGGGGGTATGGGGTGGGGGGGTGCGACGAGGGTGCTGCCAGGGGCACGGAGATGGTTACTCACTTTGTCTGGCCAAGGGGGTCGCTCATCCCAATCCAACACTACTTATCAGTCCACCTGGTGGGAGCTGCCTTGGAGGGAGGGAGGGGGGGGGGGGGAGTGGATGTGGTACCAGAGGCAAGGAGGTGGTGATGACTCACCCGGGCCACCCTGAGGAGGTTCTTTCGGTCCTGCTGCCTGGTCTTCGCGGTGGGACCTGCGACGCTCACGGTATCTGCCACCTGCACCCAGGCGCGGTTGACAGAGGCGGGTGGCAGCCTCCTTCCCACCACGGGCTGAAGGGTGTCTCCTCTTCTCCACGACTTCCAGCAGTATCTCCAGCTCAGCATCCGCAAATCTCAGGGCCGCTCTCTGTGGTGGCATCTTCTTGGCTGGAATGAGAGTGAGGGGGCGTGGGGGGTGGGGTGGGGGGTGGGGGTAGTAGTAGAGTGCTTATATGCAGCTCCAGTTGTCAGATTCTCCAGTGACAATCCTGACCCTAGCAAATCCCAAGGCCAGCATGAGTTGGCGTTGCACTAGTTCCACGTGGTGCACGGGCTCACCATTTGCATGTCCTGAATGGCTCTGGGACTGGCGCCACCATGGATCACCACCATTTAGTCCCGGTGGTGACACTTAGTCTCAAATGGAGAAACCTGTCCAATATGCCTAGTCATTCATGCAGGTAATAATAATTAGGCATCTATAACTTGACCACTGAATTCATGTTCCACATTCATATTGATCCGTACATTAATGCAAGACGCGCAATGATAGTTTGGAATTTTGAGGTGGTGAGGATTTTCGTTTAAATTGTCCAATTTTTTAGAATAACTTCAACCTCACCGTACATCAAAATAGTTTGAAAATTCTTATTTCTGAAAATAATTATGCAATGTAGTACCACAATTATAACACACCAGCTGCTGCTTCAACTGGCAACATTACAATATTATTTTGCACAGATCTTGAAGATGTTTAAACTTTAAATTTGGCACTGAATTTGGGCCAACATCCTGATCTGCAGATACATTTGTTGACGATCTCATTGCCGAAACATATGGACCATCTTTCCTGCAGGTAGGGAAGACCAGAAATTCCAGCTGGAATTCTCTGGCCATTCGCTGTCGGCAGGAACCTTGGTCCTACTGGCAGCGCACCCTGCTTGCGGGTCTCCTAGCGGGACAGTTGGGTCAGAAGGGGTAGACAGGTCAGGGGATAGTCAGGTTGAGTTGGAGTGTAATTGTGTGCTGAAGCATAGTTGGGTATGAAGGGGGTGGTCAGAGGTTAATATAGTCTGGAGGGGTAGTTAAGTCTGGTCGGAGGGGTGGATGGGAGGATTGGGCAGGGAGCGATAGTTGCATCGGGAGGAGAGAGTGAACGGAGGGGTTGGGTGCCAGCTTTAGGGATTGAGCTTTCAGCTCTGTAGTCACACAGGTGCTCGACTAGGTCTGGAATTTGTAGGTTTGCAGGGGCTCACCAATCTAATGAGCATTGATTGGCATAAAGCAGAACTTCCACCCTCTTTCGGGAGGAGATCCCACCTTGGAGAGCTGCCAGCTAATCAGAATGGTTGGCAGCTGTCCAGTCCCTCCAAGGACAGTGCTGCAGTGTCTACCTGGATCTAAAGCAGCAATTTTCCGCTTCCGTTCACCTCAGGCGGGTTCAGTGACTGGCGCAGAAAATATCGCGAGAAGGCCTAATCGCATTTCATAATTACATCAAACAGGAATTGATTTCCCATCCCCGTCAGTGATGAGCCACTTTTCCTGATGAACCTCAGGCCCACATGCCGGAATCATCCCCCCAAAATCCATCCACGGCAGCTTGATGTCAGAACGGCATGAAGCACAACTGGTCACAGAAGGCTGTCGAGCAGTACTCCCAAAGGAGTTTGGAGGTGAGTGCAGCACTCAGTGGGGAGAGGGTAGTGCCAGCTTGATGCCAGGGTGGTGCACCTGGGTGAAAGTTGTTGCCTGTGCTGGCTGTGCGCTGGGGCAGCCTTAAAAAGGGCATCCAGATCATCAAGTGTCTGATTGAATGGTGGAGTGAGCGAATCAGAGGCCGGCTGCTCGAGCTATATTGTGGGACCTCATGACTGCAAGTTTGTTTTCTAAGTGGCAGAGAAAGCTGCTATTGCTGACGGTGGCCTCAGCGTCACTTTTCCCACCCAACATCGGCCTTTGGTGATATTGGAGAAATCTCAGTCTAATTCTTGGGACAGGTTTAAGTGGCAGGTGTCCCTGGGCAGAGAGGGTAGGGGGTCAGGAGGGGCGCAATCAGTGACTTGGACTGGCGGAGGGAGGTCCGTAGGCAACCTGGCCTTAAGGGGAGTGTGCCCACTGTCCGAACAGGCCCGATGGGGACACACCTTCTGATGGAGACACGACCTGCTTCCTGCCAAGATTGAGCTTTGGGTTTTTTTCCGCCTTCCCACTTAAACTGTCATCTGCCCACCAGCCCAAAAAGATGGAAATGGCCCTTAGCGCTTGTGCAAGGGTGGGATTCCTGTCTGATGCCCTGGCACCCCAGCATAAAATCACAAACAGATTGGGACATGCAAGAACCTGGAGGAAATCCAGGTGAATTTCACTTTGCAATCCACAGTGGGAGCATTAAATTCTGGTCTAGGATTTTCTGTCTTGACATTTCCTGGGTAACTGTGCAGGAAGTACTGAGCAGGGTAATCGCCTGTTGGATGTTCAAGCTTCCTGTGTGATATGAGTCTGCATGAAAAGACCTCCATGGGGTCCTGACGTGCATCGTGAGTTGTACGCCTTGGAGAGCGATCTACCGGCCGCATCATGCCCGAACAGGAGTGAGACACAGCCAGTAGATGCCGGGAGAAGCCTCCCGCGTGCTTCCCAGCAACCAGTATGCCTTGCGAGATCTACCCAACCCTCGCGAGGCAGCGTGATCAGAATCCCAATTGGGCAGCATGGTGGTTAGCACTGCTGCCTCGTGGCACCGAGGTCCCAGGTTCGATTTCTGGCCTGGGTTACTGTCTGTGTGGAGTTTGCACATTCTCACCTGTTTGCGTGAGTTTTGCCCCCACAACCCAAAGATGTGCAGGGTAGGTGGATTGGCCACGCTAAATTGCCCCTTAATTGGAAAAAATGAATTGGGTACTCTAAAAAGATCAGGATCCCAACCACAATGGATGTTACCACACAAATGTGGACCAGGCAGAGCAGCACCCGGGGGGTCACCCCGTGCCATCGGAGGCCCCTGGGTGGTCAGGGACAGGGCAGGGTGACCTTGACCCTCCCCCTTCAATGTGGACACCTTGGCACTGCCAGGCTGGCACCTTGGCATTGCTGCCATGGCATTGCCAAGGTGCCTGGGTAGAACTGCAAAGCTGGCAGTGAACTGACAAGGGTCAGGGCCTGAGAGGGGCCATGCCCATGAAGAGCGGGTGGACGGGGGTATGAAGGATGAGGAGGTGCAAGGCGGGTATGAAGAGGCCTCTGGAAGGTTGTGGGAGGTGAAAGGGCCTCTGAAAGGGTGGGCGAAAGACGTGTGGGAAGGACTGGAAAAGGGGTTCCTCAGTGACCCTATAGCGAGATGTCATCATTTGGGGGTGGGGGGTGGGATACTGCCCATATCTGTAGGGGGTGACATTGCCAATGGGTGAGAGGCACAAGTTCATTGAGAGATCAGGGCACCCTTTCAAAATGGCGGCACAATCTCTGAGGAGCTGGTAGGCCAGTGAGTGCAGCTCCCAAGCGAAGAATTATTTTCAAAGTGTGGCCTTGACCAGTGAGAAACTCTACAAAGCTTGAAAAAGAGACTATGTGGTTAGCCAGCGGGTGGGGAACTCGCCGACAGAGCCGGGGTGGGGGGGGGGGGGGGACTGCCAGCAAAACCCGCAACAATTGACACTTAGAAACTTTTGCGTTGGAATGTGCCCCTGGTCTCCAATGATGTGAAGACTTGAAGATCTGGGCCAATGACTTTGTGAATGGTCTTTTTCTTTTTGCAGGAAGGGTGGCAGCACAAAGGAAGTGCATGTTGGCAGCTGCCCATTCCTCCATTCCATTGTATGTTAGCTGAAATGTTACCACCTCCAGTTATCCAGGAATATAGGAACAGGAGTGGGACATTCAGTCCCTCAAACTTGTTCCTCCACTTGTCTTGGTTCCACATTCTTTAATACTCTTGGCTATTGAGGATCTATGATCTCAGACTTAAAATTAATTACTTCTATTCAAAAATGTTGCACAACAGTAGTCATCACTGAGTCATATTCTTCAACACAATCTACAATTGACCAACACAACTGCTAGTCTGTCAATGGTTGTAAAGGTCATAATTGCCATGAACAGTTGGAACAAGCTAAACTGCAACTGGGGTCACCAGTAACAGTCTCCAATCAATTAGGTATATGTGCATAAAACAAACCAAAGATTCATTGTTTGATAGGCGTGTGAGCCCATAGCTCAGTTGGTAGCACTCTTGCTTCTGAGACAAAGGTTCCAGTCCCACTCCAGGTCCCGAGCACAAAAATCAAGCCTGATGCTCGAATGCAGCACAAAGGAGTTGCAATATCAGAGTTTCCATCTTTTGGATGTCATGTTAAAACAAGGCCCTGGCTGCCTTCGCAGGTGAACATAGAGGATCCCATAGCACTATTTCAAGGAAGGGCAGAAGAGTTATCTCTGGCGTCCCGGCGAATATTTATCCCTCAATCAACATCACAAAATGCATTATTATAATCATAATTTTTATTGTCACAAGTAGGCTAACACTAACACTGCAATGAAGTTACTGTGAAAAGCTCCTAGTCACCACATTCCGGCGCCTGTTCGGCTACACCGAGGGAGAATTCGGAATGTCCAAATTACCTAATCACAGGGTGTTATCACATACTACTTATAGGAGCTTGCTGTCCAGAAATTGGCTAATGCATTTATCACATTATAGAGGTGATTACCCTTCAAAAAAGTACTTTATTTGCTGAAAGTATTATGTGAGTAAAAGTCTTTGTTTCCAAACAAACCAGTTTATTCTATGCAAATGTATGGCAATATAACAGGGAATTGCAATTTTACAATGGCAAGGTTCTTCAAAGTTTCAGTTTGCATCCAAGTGTACATCTGCGCTCCTTTGATCAATCCCATTTAAATATGTCAACCTGAAGGAATGGCAATGACCGAATGTTCAACTTGTTCGTGACCAGTATTTCATCATGCACATAAGTCATGGAAATCTACAGCACAGAATAAGCCCATTGGTCTGCGCCAGTGATCACTTGCAGGCAGCTCATATGATGCCTTAGTTTTAAGGCAATCTACTGTGCCAGTAATCTTTGGTTAAGGACGCCTTTACTCTCTGGCTCATGGGAGACCAATGTTACCTTCTCACCCATGACTGGTAGCTGTATGATTTTAAACACCCACTAAATACTGCTACCAGTAGAATAATCATTCCGTACGCCGTTTGAATATTGAAATAGTTCTTCAGGTGCCATGATTAGTCTCGAATTATTAGTGTCATAGGACAGCCAAAAGTGTAGTGGCTTGTATTGCCTGCAGCACAACTTTACCTTGCAACAGAAGGGACTCAAGGTAGTAGGACAGTCTAAAAATGACTGCCACATACTGGATGCTTGCTGACCAGTGCGTTACTAATCCTGTCAACATCTTCTCCTTCTCATCTCAAAAGTGCTGTTATCTACAGTTGCTTACTGTTATGGGCCAGGGTTTAGAGAACCCCAAAGTGTATCATGGAGATTGCGGTATGGGGAGCACACGGCCCACTCGACAGGTGTGGTACAGCAGAAATCGAAAAGTATTTTTTAGAGCAAAACAATGTTTATTCTATGACCTCAAGTTAACTTTTTTAAAACATACAGTGAACATCTTAGCAATCATCAATTCAAATACAACCCCCTAAGTAATCCTGAATAACTTCCCATACAACAGCCAGAAGACAAAAGAAACACCTTTTAACAGAAGCACACCAGGTTTACATTCACTACTGAAAACATTTATAATTCCGAATTCACCAAATAATCAAGAGATAGTCTTTTCATGGCAGAGAGATCAACAGTACATCTGCTTTGTCTGGCTTCAGCTCCAACACTGAAAACTAAACTAAAACACACCCTGTAGCAAACAGCCTAAAACAAAAGTAAAACGATGACAGCCCAGCTCCACTCACACCCTGACATCACTGCAGTAACATGAGCAGACAGACATTTCTTAAAGTGACATTCTCATGACATTACATAGATAGAAACATACATAAAAATAGAAGCAGGGGGAGGCAATTCAGCCCTTTGAGCCTGCTCCACCATTCATTATGATCATGGCTGATCATCAAGTTCCCTGATTCTGCCTTCCCTCCCACATCTCTTGATCTTTTTAGGCACAAGAGCTATATCTAATTCCTTCTTGAAATTACACCTCAACTATTTTTGTGGTAGTGAATTCCACAGATTCCACCCTCTGGCTGAAGAAATTTTTCCTTACCTCAGTCCTAAAAGGTTTACCCCTTTTGCTCAAACGATGACCCCTAGTTCTGGACTCCCCCACCATCGGGAACATTCTTGCTGAATCTACCCTGTCTAATCCTGTTAGAATATAACTTTCTATGTGATCTCCCCTCCGTCTTCTAAACTCCAATTAATATAATCCTAACCAATTTAGTCTCTCCTCATATGACAGTCCCGTTATTCCAGGAATTAACCTGGTAACCTCCGCACACTCCCTCCATAGCAAGAACATCCTTCCTCAGGTAATGACACCAAAACGGCACACAATATTCCAGGTGTGGCCTCACCAATGCACTACACAGTTGCAGTAAAACATCCCTATTCCTATACTCAAATCCTGTCGCTCTGAAGGCCGACATACCATTTGCCTTCTTTGTTGCCTGCTATACCTGCGTGCTTACTTTCAGCGACTGATGCACGAGAACACTAAGGTCTCGCTGAGTATCCCCCTCTCTCAATTTACACCCATTCAAATAATAATCTACCTTTCTATTTGTGCTACCGAAATGGATAACCTCACATTTATCCACATTATACTGCATCTGCCATGCATGTGCCCACTCGCACAGCCTGTCCAAATCCCGCTGAAGCACCTTTGTCTTTCTCACAGTAATTATAGGCCAGTTAGTCTTACTTCGGTGGTCGGGAAGATAATGGAAAAGGTCCTGAAGGATAGGATTTATGACCATTTAGAAAGATGCAGCTTAATCCGGGATAGTCAACACGGATTTGTGAAGGGTAGGTCTTGCCTCTCAAATTTGATTGAATTCTTTGGGGAGGTAACTCAGTGTGTAGATGAAGGTAGAGCAGTTGATGTCGTATACATGGATTTTAGTAAGGCATTTGATAAGGTTCCCCATGGTCGGCTCATAAAGAAGGTAAGGAGGTGGGGGATAGAGGGAAATTTGGCCAATTGGATAAGTAACTGGCTATTACATCAAAGACAGAGGGTGGTGGTGGATGAAAAATTTTCAGACTGGAGACCAGTTACCAGCGGTGTACCACAGGGATCAGTGCTGGGTCCTCTGCTATTTGTGATTTTTATCAATGACTTGGAGGAGGGGGCTGAAGGGTGGGTCAGTAAATTTGCTGATGACACCAAGATTGGTGGAGTAGTGGATGAGGTGAAGGGCTGTTGTCGGCTGCAAAGAGACATTGATAGGATGCAGAGCTGGGCCGATAAATGGCAGATGGAGTTTAACCCTGATAAGTGCGAGGTGATACATTTTGGTAGAAAAAATTTGAATGCGGATTACAGAGTCAACGGCAGGGTTCTGAGGAATGTGGAGGAACAGAGAGATCTTGGGGTTCATGTCCACAGATCTCTGAAGGTTGCCACTCAAGTGGATAAGCCGTGAAGAAGGCCTATAGTGTGTTAGCGTTTATTAACAGGGGGCTTGAGTTTAAGAGCTGCGGGGTTATGCTGCAACTATACATGACCCTGGTGAGACCACATTTGGAGTATTGTGTGCAGTTCTGGTCACCTCATTATAGGAAGGATGTGGAAGCATTGGAAAGGGTGCAAAGGAGATTTATCAGGATGCTGCCTGGTTTGCAGGATAGGTCTTATGAGGAAAGGTTGAGGGAGCTAGGGCTTTTCTCTTTAGAGCGGAGGAGGATGAGAGGCGACTTAATCGTGGTTTATAAGATAATGAGGGGGATAGATAGAGTGGACGTTCAGAGACTATTTCCTCGGGTGGATGTAGCTGTTACAAGGGGGCATAACTATAAGATTCAGGGTGGGAGATATAGGAGGGATATCCGAGGTAGGTTCTTTACTCAGAGAGTGGTTAGGGTGTGGAATGAACTGCCTGCTACGATAGTGGAGTCGGACACTTTACGAACTTTCAAGCGGTTATTGGATAGGCACATGGAGCACACCAGAATGACAGGGAGTGGGATAGCTTGATCTTGGTTTCGGACAATGCTCGGCACAACATCGAGGGCCGAAGGGCCTGTTCTGTGCTGTAATGTTCTATAAGTCCACCCACCCACCAAATTTGTATCATTTGCAAATTTGGAGATACTACATTTAGTTCCCTCTTCCAAATCATTAATATATAATGTGAATAGTTGGGGTCCTAGCACAGATCCCTGCAGTACCCCACTAGTCACTGTCTACCAATCGGAAAAAGACCCATTTATTCCCAACTTTTTGCTTCCTGTCTGTTGACCAGCTTTCTTTCCATCTCAAGACACTACCCGCAATCCCATGCCCTTTAACTGTACATTGTAATTCGCTATGTGTGACCTTGTCGAAAGCCTTAATTAAACACATCCACCAGGTCTCCTGGTCAACTCTACTAGTTACATCTTCAAAGAATTCCAGTACATTTGTCGAGCATGATCTCCCTTTCATAAATCCATGCTGACTTTATCTGATTATACCACTGGTTTTCAAATGCCGTGCTATGAAATCCTTGATAATGTGCTGCCTCATGGCACTGAGGTCCCAGGTTCGATCCTGGCTCTGGGTCACTGTCCATGTGGAGTTTGCACATTCTCCCTGTGTTTGCGTGGGTTTCGCCCCCACAACCCTAAGATGTGCAGGGTAGGTGGATTGGCCACTCTAAATTGCCCCTTAATTGGAAGAAATGAATTGGGTGCTCTAAATTTATATTAAAAAAGAAAAATGTAATCCTTGATAATGGACTGTATGTAGTAACTTCCCTACTACCGATGTTAGGTTCACTGGTCTATAGTTTCCGCTTTTCTATTTGCCTCCCTTTTTGAATAGCAGGGTTATATTAACTACCCTCCAATCTGTAGGAACCATTCCAGAGTCCAAAGAATTTTGGACAATGACTGCCAATTTCTAAGGCTACTTCCTTAAATACTCCGCAATGAAGATAATCAGGCCCAGGAGATTTGTCCACCTTCAATCCCATTAATTTCCACAAAACCAATTCTCTACTGATACTAATTTCCTTCAGCTCCTTACTAAAACTTGTGTTTCTTAGAACTTCCGGTACATTATTCATGTCTTCCTTTGTGAAGGCAGAAGAAAAGTATGAATTTAGTTCCTCAGCCATTTCTTATTTCCTGTTATGAATTCCCCCGTTTCTGACTGTAAAGGGCCTACATTCATTTTTATCAATCTTTCTATCTTTGCATACCTACAGAAACTTTTACGGTCAGTTTTTATGTTCCCTTCTAGCTTATTTTCATATAGTATTTTCCCCTTCTTAATCAATCCCTTGGACTTTGCTGAATTTTAAACTGTTCCCAATCCTCAAGTCGTTTTTCTTGCTAATTTGTATGCCTATTTGTACCTGATACTATCTCTTCTCTGTCTACATCACCAACCAGCGCTGTCATTCATTCTGCCTGATCAAAGATCACTTCTAAAATGTAATAAACACAATGGCTGTGTGGATCAACTTGAAGAGTAACTCCTACATTATTTACAATTATTTATTTCTCCTTCCATTGTTTGTAAATGCACCTTTATCATGATAATTTCCCGGTCTGTGGTATTTGAACTCTGAACTCTGATCTAATGCTGCTCGGAGGTGCCTGCTGAGTGACTGGTGTGTGTGAAGTACCCACCTGCTGTATTTCCAGAACAGCCTCATCTCATGGCAGCAAAGCCCTGCAAGTTGCAACTATGTGTAAATAAAAGCAAAATACTGCAGGTGCTGGAAATCTGAAATAAAAACAGAAAATGTTGGGAAAATCCAGCAGGCCTGGCAGCATCAGTGGAGAGAGAAACATTTTGAGTCCGTATGACTGTTGTACAGTACTGAAGAGGGACTGATAGAAATATTGGGTGGGATTCTCCAATAATGGGGCTATTGGAGTGGATTGGCCACTCTAAATTGCCCCTTAATTGGAAAAAATGAATTGGGTACTCTAAATTTATATAAAAAAAGAAAAATGCAATCCTTGATAATGGACTGTATGTAGTAACTTCCCTACTACCGATGTTAGGTTTACTGGTCTATAGTTTCCGCTTTTCTATTTGCCTCCCTTTTTGAATAGTAGGGTTATATTAACTACCCTCCAACAGGTACCCACGCCAGCGTCAAAACGTGGGTGTTTCACTCTGGACTTTCTTAAGGAAATAAGGTGATTTTCCTACCTGCAGGGGGCTAGCAGGGCCCCGGAGAGCTTCTCGCAGCTCTGGCTGTGGATACGGGGCCCTGCACTTCCGGTCGGGAGTCCACGCATGCGCATGGTGGCGGCTGCCCCGTGCGACATGGTGGACTCACACCGCGGACGATGAACGAAGCAGGTCTCCCCTCCTGAGATTGTGCACACCCGCGGATCGGTGCCGCCCGATCGCTTGCCTGGCTGTCTGTGAGCACCCCCCCCAGTGAAGGATCCCCTCGCTTCCAACAAGGGCTGCCGTGGACTGAGTCTGCAGCTGGCACCGGCCAATCCCGACAGGCAAAACGTGGTTAGAACCACACCGTCGGGAACATGACCAGGCAAGTTTTCCTGGGAGTATCGCCGCGGGGGCCTTTGTCAGTGGCCCCCTACCCGCGCCACGTAGACCGGCGATTCTCCGGGGACTGGAGAATCATGGGAATGGCGTTGGATCGGATTGCGGCGTAAATGCCATTTCTCCGTCCCCGCGCCGATCGCGATTTCGGCGCGGAGGCTCAGAGAATCCTGCCCCTTGACTGAAAGATAGATTAATTTTCAGCTTTACTTCCACTGAGCACTGACCTTATGACATATTCTGCTATCTATGTCACTATTCGCACTTCTTCAGCCCTTAATGCCACCACTGACGTGTCTTACGTCCATGACGTCTTTGTCAATCTCTCCTTGGCTCCAACTTATCCTTGACCTTCTATTCTGCCCAGCCCTCTCCAACTATATTGTTCATCACATTTCTATCCCTCTTCACTTATAGAATAATCATATGGAGTCAAAACATTAACTCTCTATCTCTCTCTACAAATGCTGCCAGACCTTCTGAGTTTATCCTGTTTCTATTGCAACTGTGGGTGGAATCTTGAACTCTTAACTCTGATCTAATGGTGCTCCGAGGTGCATGCTGAATGGCAGTCTGGCTCAGACAGAACACAGGAGTGCAGTTCTCCACTTGCACAGGCCAGTTTTCTTGTGGAAACTTGAGCCTCTTGGACAAAAAAAAAAGAGTAAACACTGTTCACGGCGTCACTGTGGTGGGACACGGCCTCATAGAGCCATGAACTGGCTCCAACGAGATCAGGGCTCATCCTTTAAAGGACTCCCCAATCAGCGCTGCAGCCTAGCGCCCCCCAGCCCTCATTACGGAGGTATTATCCTGCCCCAGATGATATTTGACGGCAATCCTCTCCCCCGCCCCCTCATCCACCGCCGGCATTGTACCCTCCCATCAACACCGTGGAAGTACAACCAGCACCTCCCCCCCCCCCCCCACACACACACACACACACACACACACCACACCACACTTCAATGCCTCCCCCCCAGTCCCCACTAATGACTGTCCCGGCACTACCCCTTGCACAGGTTGACACTGTGCCAACCTGGCAATGCCAACCTGTGCCAGGACACTGCCAGGGGATGTCCCTCTACCCCCCCCCCCCCACCACTGAGAACTATACTCACCTCTGCACCTCCGGGGGATCACCGCGACTCCCTCATTCCTGGCCAAACTTGTTGTAAGCCTCACCAACATGCCATCACATTGGCTAGGTATCAATATTTAGTGATGGGGGATCATGTGGCCATGGGGGGTCGCTAATACTATTTAAAACCATTCAAATTCATTAAAATGAGGCTCATGTCCTTGTGGCTGTGAATCTCGTGAGGTCACTGGCAAAGAGTGGGGGAAATTGGGACCACTATCCCTCCGGCTCTCGCATGATCTTCCGCCCATGCCGTCGAACTGGCAGGTGCTAAGTGTGGTCTCAAGATCATGCCTTATATGTTGCTGCGAGGGTGGCAAAGTCCTGCCTCCTTTTGACCATGTGCATAGGCATTCTTGAGGGCAAACACTTGTGCTGCTCTCCCGAGAGACAACACCAACTAAGCGCATGCCTGCCATGCAACTGCTACCAGGCACCGGTCTTGCATGGCCAACAGTTTGCAGACAAGCAGGCTAAATGGGACATGTGGAATCAGTGAAGCCCTGAGACCTACCTTGTCTGATAGAAGCAAATCACTTCGGGGGCTGAAAGTCGCAGCCACCTCAAGCCTATATGGCAGTGATCTGTGCATTCATAGTGAAACAGACTTCTTTCAAACTGGTACAAAATGTGAAGTCACACGGGGTCAGAGATGAGGTCGTAAGATGGATACAGAACTGGCTCAGTCACAAGGCAGAGGGTAGCAGTAGAAGGGTGTTTTTCTGAATGGAAGGTTGTGACTAGTGGTGTCCACAGGGATCTGTGCTGGGGCCTCTGTTGTTTGTAGTATACAAAAACGATTTGGAGGAAAATGTAGTTGATCTGATTAGTAAGTTTCCGGATGACACCAAGATTGGTGGAGTGGCAGATAGTGTTGAGGATTGTCAGAGGATACTGCAGGACATAGATAGGTTGGAGACTTAGGCAGAGAAATGGCAAATGGAGTTTAATGCGGACAAATGTGAGGGAATGCATTTTGGTCAGTCTAACGTGGAGGGAAAATATACCGTAAATGGCAAAACTCTTAGGAATGTAGAAAGTCAGAGAAATTTGGGCGTGCAGGTCCACAGATCTTTGAAAGTGGCAACACAAGTGGACAAAGTAGTCAAGAAAGCATACAGAATGTTTGCCTTCATTGGACGGGGCATTGAGTATAAAAACTGGCAAGTCATGCTGCAGTTGTGTAGAAACATGGTAAGGCCGCACTTGG
Source organism: Scyliorhinus torazame (assembly GCF_047496885.1). Classification (NCBI taxonomy): domain Eukaryota; kingdom Metazoa; phylum Chordata; class Chondrichthyes; order Carcharhiniformes; family Scyliorhinidae; genus Scyliorhinus; species Scyliorhinus torazame. The sequence goes on from NC_092712.1 coordinate 149,957,073, forward strand.
AATATTGTGCACAATTCTGGTTACCACACTACCAGAAGGATGTGGAGGCTTTGGGGAGGGTGCAGAGGAGGTTTACCAGGATGTTGCCTGGTCTGGAGGGTGTTAGCTATGTGGAGAGGCTGAATAGACTCGGACTGTTTTCATTAGAAAGACGGAAATTGAGGGGCGACCTGGTGCTGGTGTGCTTTCAGTCCGAGAAAGGGTTTCTCGTTCAACGGAGGTTGAGGGGGTGACCTGACAGAGGTCTACAAGATTATGAGAGGCATGGATAGAGTGGATGGGCAGGCACTCTTTCCCAGGGTGGAGGGATCAGTCACTAGGGGGCATAGGTTTAAGGTCTATGGGGAAAAGCTTAGAGGAGATGTGCGAGGCAGGTTTTTTACATCGAGGATGGTGAGTGCCTGGAATGTGTTGCCAGCAGCGGTTGTGGAAGCAGATACATTAACGGCGTTTAAAAGGCATCTTGACAAATACATGGATATGATGGATATAGAGGGATACGGCACCAGGAAGTGCTGAGGGTTTTGGCCAAGGATGGTATCATGACCGGTACAGGCTTGGAGAGCCGAAGGGCCTGTTTCTGTGCTGAATTCTTCTTTGTTCTTAGGGCCTACATTATAGGCAACTCTGCTGCAGATTTGTGTGGAGATGCCACTTGCTCCAGTATGAACTGCAGTACTGGGCACTCAGCTGAGTGTTGAGTGTCTCTTAAGTCTATACAAGAGTCCTCCAATTGATTCTGTTGCATATTATCAGTCTTCCTGATGCCTACATACACATTTTGTAGGCTATTTCACCTGCCCACTGCACTGTGGAAAATAAGGGGCGGGATTCTCCAATCTTCCGGCAGAGTGTCCACGGCATCGTAAACGCCGTTGCGTTTTCCGACGGCGTGAACGGGCCACTCCCAGGACTAATTCTGGCCCCTACAGAATCTGGCCCCTACCGATCCCGGCGCGAACTGTGCGACGCGGTATGCGCACTGCCACCTTCAACGCACACATGCGCAGTGGCCTCCTTCAACGCGCCGGCCCCGACACAACATGGTGCAAGACTACAGGGGCCGGCGCGTAGGGAAGGAGGCCCCCAGCCACAGAGGCCTGCCCGCCGATCGATGGACCCCGATCGCTGAGGTCCCGCCGGCCCAAAGCAGGTTAGAACCGCGCTGGCGGGACTCTATTCTTTTCTTACGGCCGCTTGTTCCACCTGGGCTGGAGAATCGGCGGGCCAGCTGCGTAGAGCGCCCCCTCGACCGCGCCACGTCAACCATGCCAGCGCCAATGGCGCCGATTCTCCGCTCGGTGGAGAATTGCGTGCCAGCATCGGGGCAGCGTGGCTCATTCGTGGGGATTCTCCGGCCTGGCCCCGGGCTGGGAGAATCCCGCCCAAGATGATTGGCAGATTTCTTATATAAGTACTGGAATCTTGCTGCTAGAGATCTTACAGATGATTTTGCTAAGCAGGCCTAGAAATGTGCAGCCAGTGTTCGTGCTTGCAATGGGTGCAATCTTAAACAAAATATTTAACAATACTTTTTTTCCCAAAAATGTACTTTAGTCACAAAATTTGTGAGCACATTCCAAAACATTTTAAATTGGATATTACAGAAAGTGTGATAAAATTTTACTTTTCTCCATATCGCATGTTGCACTCTGTGGTGCCTCAATACAATTATAATACACATGATGTTTACAATACGTCAAGCATACAACCTGAGGTGTTCTACAGTTTCCAGTCCCTCTGTATACCATGGCAGGCAGGTCTTAAGATTGTAGCCTTCCCCTTTTAAAATTTTGGGGTGGCTGCCCCAAGCTTTACGAAGTCCCCTGCTCATGCTCCTGTAGCTTGGGATTAGCCAGTCTGTAACACTCGGTGGTGGAAAGCTGTGGAGCACATGTGCCGGGAAGCCCAAAGAGTGTCTTTCACTGAGTCGATGCTCCTCCAGAAACAGTTGATGGTTGTCTTGTGGGCATCGATGGAAACAGTCTATAGAACAGAGTCTTTTATCACGATACAGCTAGGAACGAATCCTAACAAAAACAGCTTTGAGAAAATATTTAACAATGCAATTTTAGTGTTCCACTCAGTGGGGCAAATATTTTAACAAATTGCCACTGGCTTCTTGAGAAATACTTCAAGTAATTCCATGGCACGCCTTTATGTGAGACCTGGTGGAGGATGAATTCATCACCTGACCCAACAACGTTCTTCTCAGGCTCTCCATATCCCAATGTCACCCCAATTGTTAACTTGTTCTGTGGCTCCATTTAGGAGCTGGTGGGTTTCCTGTATTGTGATCAGCGAGCTGCCTGTTATCACTTGAACTCTGCAGCTCAACGCAGTTTTGTAAATAAGGTAAATAAAATACTTTTGGCCTGCACCTGATGCCAAGAAGCAATTGGAACTGCTCCACCATCTCTGCATCTCTGCTTGATTTGTCCCATGGTTGAAAATCACCCTTTTCGTATTCAAGAAGGATTGTTTTTTGGATGTCTCTGCTCTCACTTAGCAGGAAGGAACTTGGGAGAATTACGACCAGTCTTTGGCACATGCTCTGAAGTGTTGCTGAGGCTGACTGTAGAGATGCTTGATTTTTTTCCCTCTGATTTTTCCTTAGAAAAATATAGAGGAGCTCCAGAGACATTAGAATTGCTTCCTGAACAGCTGAGTTTCCATCATACACTCAGTAAGCCTGACATGAGGGTTTGGTTTGCTGACATAATATATGATCCATTATGAGAATAATGACAATGGCAGTTGCCGCCTCAACTTCCATTTATATGCAGCAACTCTCTCTACAACTGCCTTCCCCAAAAGATTCCCCTTTTGTTGAGTATGAGAGAGCAAATGATTGAGTTCCACCATTTGTCATCAATCTCTTCCTGTTGTCATGATTTGTCATTACCTTTTAAAGAGAATGAATAAAGTGATAATGACCTCCAACTGCTATGGTATGCAGCCAAACCTAGTGGTCAGCATAATGAATCAAGCAATTGCATACCATGTCGGACTGCATGTATTTTAGGCTCTGAATGAAGGCATGCTTCTGTGTTAAAGATGGAAATGTAAATGAACTATACTGCTTCCTGGCCATTGATTGTTAATAGTGTGAGGGCGAGATATTCAGGGCTTGCTGCACTTGATGTGTTTGCTGTGCTGCCCTCTTGAAAGGAGTGGTTCATCCCATTTCCAGAATCTGGTATAATAAAATCAATAAACATTTTGGGACACCAAATTTGCATGAGTGGCGCTATGCAGTTGGCATTTACTGCCCTGGCCCACTTGGTATTTTCAACATTAATTAAGCAATGACTCAAAGCATCAGACCTACTACAGTTTTTTAAAAATTAATTTTATTCCTAATTTATACAAACTATTACAAAACATAAATAATCCGGGGGAAATACTCCCCAGCTCACAGTTTTACAGTTTGTACAGGTTTTTTCCCATTTTCACCCCCCCCCCCACACCTGCGATGAACAGCTCCTCAAACATAGCCACAAACAGCCCCCACCTTGTCTCAAAACCCTCCGCTGAACCCCTCAGTTCATACTTGATCTTTCCCAAATGGAGAAAGTCTTATAATCCCCCAGCCAGACTGCTACCCCCGGCGGCGCTGCCGACCGACATTCCAATAAAATTCTTCGCCGGGCAACCAGAGAGGCGAAGGCCACGACATCGGCCTTCCTCCCCTTCATCAGCTCCGGCTTCTCCGATATCCCGAAGATTGCCACCATAGGGCCCGGCCCGACCTCCTCCCCCACAATCTTTGTTAGTGTCGCGAACACTCCCGCCCAGAATCTCTCCAACTTCTCACAGCCCCAGAACATATGTACGTGGTTTGCTGATCCCCGCCCACACTTCTCGCACTCGTCTACCACTCCCTGGAAGAACCCACTAATCCTCACCCGAGTCACATGCACCCTGTGCACCACCTTAAATTGTATCAGGCTCATCCTCGCACACGAGGTTGAGTTTACCCTGCGTAGCGCCTCGCTCCACACTCCCCAATTCATCTCCCTTCCCAGCTTCCCCTCCCACTTCTCCTTAATCTTCACCACCTGCTCGCCCGCTGCTCTCCCAACCATCCATATATGTCTCCGATCCTGCCCTCCCCTTCCATGTCTGGGAGCAGCAACTGCTCCAATAGGGCATACTTCAACTTGGGGAACTCCTCCCAAACCTTCTGTGCAAAGTGACTTACCTGTAAATATCTAACCTCGCTTCCTTTCGGGAGCTTTACCCTTTCCTTCAATTCCTCTATACTGGCGAACCTGTCTTCCAGGTACAAATCCCTCACCTTAACCAGCCCCACTTCCTATACATGCCGTCCATCCCCTCGGCTCAAATCTGTGGTTCTCAAATAGCGGCATTAACACCGGCATCCCCTTTATCCTAAAATGCCTCCTCAGCTGGTTTCACACCTTCATAATGACTGTACAACTGGATTATCCGTATATCTCTTTGGCGCCAGCAGTAATGCCACCGTTACCAGAACCCTCAGACTGGATCCCCTACAAGAACTGTCCCCCACCCTACCCATTCCGCACCCTCTCTCTCCCACCATCGCTTCACCTTCTCCACATTCACCGCCCAGTAGTACTGTAACAGGTTTGGCAACGCCAACCCCCCCCCTTCTGCCTCTGTGACAGGACCTTCTATAACCTTGGCACCTTCCCCACCCACACAAGCTCTGAAATAAGTGTATCCAACTTCTGGGAAAAAAGGCCTTTGGTACAAAAATCGGGAGAGTCTGGAATACGAATAAGAACGTTGGCAGGACATTCATTTTCACCACTTGGACCCTCCCTTCCAGAGTCAGGTGCAGCATATCCCACCTCTTAAAATCCTCCGTAGGGTCTGGGGAGGGGGGAAGAGAAGCCGATGTTTTGGCCTTCTCCTCCCTGGTGTCCCGGAGACAGATTTTGCTGGGATGGAGGGACTCGGAGCCTCCAAAGGCAGGAGTGTGGGTTAGTGACATGGCAGGGTTTCTCAGGCTGGAAAAGATTAAGTTCGCCTTGAGAGGTTCAATTCAGGGGTTTGCTCGGAGGTGGCAGCCGTTCATCAACTTTTTTAAGGAAAACTGAACATCAGCAGAGAGAGTGGGGGGTGGTGGGTTGGGGGGGGGGGGGGGGGGGGAAGAAAAATGAGAGGCATGGCAGTGTAAAATAAGAGTCAGGGAATTTAATATACGGGTAGTTAGGAGCTATGGCGGGGGGTAGTTGGTTATGTTATTGTAATATTGTTGCGTGTGTCGGGCCGCTAGGCTGTTTCGAATGTTAATTTGTTAAACTGAAAATTACAAATGCTTCAATAAAAAATTTTCTGAAGAAAATTCCTCCCTATTCTTCTCCACCAGCTTTGTTAAGTTCTATTCATGCAAAGTCACCCACTCTCCCATTACCTGGATCCCCAAATATCTGAACCTGCCCCTGGCTACCTTGACTGGTAGGCCCCCTAATCTGGCTCTCCGACCCAACTTGTTCAGAGCTACTACGGTTGAGTCAGGTTTCACCAGGCTTGTGATGGAAATCTTATCACATCAGAAATCTAGGTTTTAGGGTTCTCTACTCAAAAGGAGCATCCCCTATGGACAAGCGCTCCGTATACACAGGATCTGCTCAGACGAGGAGGAGCGTAACAGACATCTACAGACGTTGAAAGATGCCCTCGTACGAACGGGATATGGCACTCGACTCATCGATCGACAGTTCCAACACGCCACAGCGAAAAACCGGACCGACCTCCTCAGAAGACAAACATGGGACACAACCGACAGAATACCCTTCGTCGTCCAGTACTTCCCCGGAGCGGAGAAACTACGTCATCTTCTTCACAGCCTTCAACACGTCATTGATGACGATGAACATCTTGCCAAGGTCATCCCCACACCCCCACTACTTGCCTTCAAACAACCACGCAACCTCAAATGAACCATTGTTTGCAGCAAACTACCCAGTCTTCAGAACAGTGACCACAACACCACACAACCCTGTCATGGCAATCTCTGCAAGACGTGCCAGATCATCGACATGGATACCACTATTACACGTGAGAACACCACCCACCAGGTACGCGGTACATACTCGTGCGACTCGGCCAACGTTGTCTACCTCATACGCTGCAGGAAAGGATGTCCCGAAGCGTGGTACATTGGCGAGACCATGCAGACGCTGCGACAACGAATGAACGGACATCGCGCAACAATCACCAGACAGGAATGTTCCCTTCCAGTCGGGGAACACTTCAGCAGTCAAGGGCATTCAGCCTCTGATCTCCGGGTAAGCGTTCTCCAAGGCGGCCTTCAGGACCCGCGACAACACAGAATCGCCGAGCAGAAACTTATAGCCAAGTTCCGCACACATGAGTGCGGCCTCAACCGGGACCTGGGATTCATGTCGCATTACATTCATCCCCCACCATCTGGCCTGCAAAATCCTACCAACTGTCCTGGCTTGATACAATTCACACCTCTTTAACTTGGGGTTACCCCATCTCTGGATCTGTAAGGATTTAATCACCTGCTAATGGTCGCATTCCTAGCATTGTTTGGCATCTTTGAATTTGTCTATATATGTGTTTCTGGAACAGACCTCTTCATTCACCTGAGGAAGGAGCAGCGCTCCGAAAGCTAGTGACATCGAAACAAACCTGTTGGACTTTAACCTGATGTTGTAAGACTTCGTACTGTGCTCACCCCAGTCCAACGCCGGCATCTCCACATCAAAAGGAGCTGGTCATGGTTGTGAGCTTTCAATATTAAGATCCTTGGACTTGTACAAAATTTAGCTGAGAATCGTATTACTGCATTGTCATGCAAGATGCCTTTCCTTCCTTATTCTGCAATCTGCATTATTCATGAGCGAAATCCACAAACACATGCTTGGAATTGTGATCACAGTTTGCATTTACAATGGTTGAAATTTATATGTAATCAGAGGTAGTGATGCTGGAGACTTGCTCCAGTGAAATACCTTTCTTCATAATCCAGCTCGATTTTGCTTAAAAAAATTGTGTTGTACTTTTGAGGTTGTTTTGCTTGTAAATGCACACTTAAAATATACCAATTGTAGAGTAGTGTATTTATCAACCTGTGAAGGCAAATTTCATGTTTCAAGGATAAATGAGAAAATTAGCAACATGATCATATTCGGAAAGGATGGGCATCATTAATATATTCAGAGCAGATATACGGACAGTTTTGTGTGACTGTGGGTGTGTGTAATTGTTAAGTACTGAGGTGGGCTAACCAATATCCATCGATTGAATCCTGCTAAAGGCATAATTTCGTTACTCAGAAATTGTTGAACCAGGATTGTGTTGCTGCTGATCACTACTGCAGGTCTTTTGATAACTCAGGTGAAACTCTTCGTTCAGATCAATTTGATTTTATCTCTGTTTACATACCAATTTTGGAGCAATAAATCATGCCATGTACTAGACCACTTAGACTGTTATTTTTAAGTCTTAAGCAGATGAAGTGTGAAAATCAGGTGTAAAAGCAAGAAAATTATGATCATCATTGATTTTAATAGGGTAGGTTATGATTTCGTTTTCTAAATGTTTTTGGCCAGGTTAACGGCAGAGCGTTGTAAAGGTCTCAGGGAAACCATGAAGTAGGATTACTAATGGTATAAGTCACTTATTCCATAAATGTCCTCTTTTGCAACATTTACGAATCCCCAAGACACAGATGTGCCATTTCAGTGATACAAGTCCCCAGAAAAATCTTGGCTAATGTCTACAGTAAATCAGTTTTGCTTTTCCTCACTTATCCAGTGTAACTGATATTCTTAAATGTCCCCAATCAATGGTGGAAGACTGTGACTTGATGATAACCAGCCAGCTTCTCCATTAGTGATAAGTACTGTTAAAAGAAGCAAATGAGCTTGCAGTGGGATTGAGCACGCAACAAGAACTAGCTGAAACATACAGTAAACAACAGTTAACATGGATTCAGAAAGGAAGCCCTGTCCAACTGACTTAGTTCAACTACATTTCTAAAAGATACTTTTCAAAAATTCCACATCAACCTTAAATTTAGGAATGCATAAGAAATTGAATATTGCTGAAAAAAGAGACATGCTGTTGAAGCTTTTCGTCTTGTACTTATCAGGACAAATGCAAGAATGCCAAATTTCAAAGAGAACAACAATTTATACTACATGAGAAAAAGGATGCTGATAGGTTGGCAAGTCGGTTCTGATTGGGTGAGATGTTGCCATGCTTTTGTTTATTCCAAAAGGTGCAATGTCCAGACATATTCCTTTTTCTTTCCGAGATCAGGTCCCAGCATTTGAATATATGTAGCTTCTAGCAAACATAAGTGAGCTACATTGCAAAACCAATTGATCATCTTAAGTTGGTTGTTAGTGTAATTCTTTGCGCACTCAGGATTGTTCAGCAAATGCTGCCCAATCTCAAAATCACAACTAATGTTAGACATTATATTCTGAGTTTTGCCAGCACAGGTTGGTTAAGAACTCTGCCGATTGCTGAAGGGACAGGCTGTTTCTTTGATCTGTGAGTTGTTGGGACATATACCCCATGAACCTGGCATCACACCAATGCTGAAATTCATATACCTTTGATAATGTGTCTCTTTTTTCAGCAATACCCAAATTCTGTGCTACCAAGCGACTATTTGAATAGGAAGTTGTCAATAACAAAGGCACAAGAAGAACTCCATAGAGGAGTTAAGTTGATGTTGGAAGAAGTACTTATCTGATGTATCTTAAGGTTTAAGTGTGGAACCACTGCTGTTTCATGTTTAGATAAACCTCAATACAAATTGGTAAAATGTGCAGATGATATCAAATGAAGATGGGCAGTGGAATCAAAGGAAGAAACTTAGAAATTACAGAACACATTCGACAAAATGTGTCAGCAGACAGAACAGCAGCAGATGGAATTTAATTCAGGTAATTTAAAAAACTGCACATGTAAGAAAAAGGTGATACATTCACGTTGTGAATGATGATACAACTAAGCATAAAGTTAAAAGAGATCTGGAATCCAATAGGGTCAACATATCCAACCAATGCAGAATGGCAGTAAACAAAGCTAATATAATGTTGAACAGTGTAACCAGGGCAATGGAATATAAGTGAGATGAAAGCATGATGAAACCATAGAGTGTTGTGGTAAGACCGCAGCTTGAATATTGCATTCAGTTATAGTTACCATGGCACAAGGTAGAAATTAAGGCACTGGAGCTAGTCAGAGAAGAGTCATAGGCTGATCCCTCAGTCTCAATGCTTTGAAATTTGAGGAAAGACTGGAAAAACGTCAGACTGGGAAGGAGAGCACAAGGACGTGACCTTATAAAGGTACATAAGATTGTCAAGAAAATGGAAAATATAAACAGAACATTCTGTCATGTCCAGTATGAAGATGTTACAAAGTCTAAAGCTATATTTTTAGACGTGGACAGCAAAAATTGTTTAGGATATCTGTAGCTCATCATGTGCATTGGCAGTATCCAGCTCCAGACAGTCCTGAAACTCAAACATTAACAAATTAAAATATGTACAATCACAGCCACTTGCAAAATTCCTGCACCCTTTTTTTTAAAGGATGGAGTGCCAACAGAAAGGACCATGAACAATAGGGACATTGAAGCTCATTGGGTGCGAGATGGATATGAAATAGATTTCATCGGCCTTTCATAGTATTGTGATTTCTTCTTTCCCCAAACACACAGACCTTGGCTGTCTGTACTTTAAAAACATTTTTTTTTTAAGAGTATCCAGTTCTTTAAATTTCCCCAATTAAGAGGCAATTTAGCATGGCCAATTCACCTACCCTGCATATCTTTGGGTTGTGGGGGTGAGAATGTGCAAACTCCACACGGACAGTGACCCAGGGTCAAACCTGGGTCCTCGGCGTCACGAAACAGCAGTGCTAACCACTGCGCCACCATGCTGCCCGGCTGTCTGTAACTCTGAAGCGTATGAAAAATCCCAACATAGGATGTTTACCAGTCCAACTCACACCTTATTTGGAAAAGGACTTTGGACTTGTAACAGGTCACATAGGTAAGATGGCCATGCTTTTGATAATATATTGGCAGAAACTTTTCTGAAACAAAACCATCAGAAACACTATCTAAGCCATCATACTAGCTGTACGACAATGACGAGGTCAAGGTATTATACAGGTATGCTGAGAGTGACAGTGACAGAAGGACTTACCTGCCCCCAAACTTGTTCCCTCTTCAAGTTCAGCCAGATGCTGACTTCCTGTAATTCAACCACAAGAAGCGTCAAAGCTTACTGAGAATGCTCTGCTAAAGCTCCACTCCAGCTAAAGCATCAGTTCATCCAAGAAACTACAGGCCTGCAGTGAAAGAGACTGAAATAATCTGACCTTCATGTATTATATTTGGTTTTATTAATTCATGGAATGTGGTCCAGCATTTCCCACCTATCCTTAACTTGCCCTAGAACTGAGGCTATTTAAGAGTCAACCGTATGCTCCGTATTTGGAGTCACATGTAGGCTAGATCAGGTATGGATGGCAGATTCTCTTCGCTAAAAGACATCTGTGAATCTCTGAGTCAGATGGATTTTTACAACAATTGTTTAATGGTCATCGATAGACATTTTACTTCCCGATTTTTATAGAATTGAAATTTCACCACCTGCCATGGTGGGGTGTGAACCTGGATCTTTGGGTTACTAGTTTTGCGCAGGTGAAGGAGACACATCCTGAGTGAGTGAGACACATGCAGAGTGGGAATTGGAACTTGGTAATTTGGTGCAGTGAGGTAATTCAGTGCAGAGTGGGAGAAGATGCTTTTTCCCTACCGTTTTGTTTTCTTTCTTCTGGCTTGTAACTGTTAATCTGCAGGGAGAGAACCAGAAAGCATCCTGGGAAGGTAAGCGATTTTTATTTTATTTTTATTACCTTTTCAAATTGCATGTGTGTTGGGGGGGCGGAGGGGGGGGGGGGCGACTGTAAGTGACATCACAGTAAAGCTATGACCTGATTGGCTGGTTGGGAATCTGTTAAATTTGGAAAAAAATAATATTGCAAAAAGAAATCTAATTGATTAACTAGATAATGGTGTAACTAAACCTGAGGGCAGAGATCGGTATTTAACATTTAATTTTGCAGTAAAAATCATCTAGCGTCAGGGCCATATAGTTAATTGTAACTCAATCTGACAATAATTCAAGTGTTTATTTTACATCAATTAACTAGTGCTTAAATGTCACTGAGCAGGGTGCAGTGCTCCCACTGTAAGATGTGGCAGATCTGTGACGCTTCCAGTGTTCCGGTCGACGACATCTGCAGTAAGTGTAACCAATGGCAGCTCCTCACAGACAGCGTGGTTCGGTTGGAGCAGTAATTGGATGCACTTAGGAGCATGCAGGTGGCAGAAAGCGTCAGAGATAGGAGTTATAGAGATGTGGTCACACCCAAGGTGCAGGCAGAGAGATGGGTGACCACCAGAAAGGGCAAGCAGTCAGTGCAGGAATACCCTGTGGTTGTCCCCTTCTCGAACAGGTATACCGCTTTTGATACTGTTGGGGGGAATAGCCTATCAGGGAAAACAGCAGCAGCCAGAGCAGTGGTACCACAGCTGGCTCTGATGTTCAGCAGGGAGGGTCAAAGCGCAGAAGAGCAAAAGTCATAGGGAACTCTATAGTCAGGGGCACAGATAGGCGCTTCTGTGGACGTGAAAGAGACTCCAGAATGGTATATTGCCTCCCTGGTGCCAGGGTCCAGGATGTTTCTGAACGGGTAGCGGGCATCCTGAAGGGGGAGGGCAAACAGGCAGAGGTCATTGTACATATTGGCCCCAACGACATAGGCAAGAAGGGGCATGAGGTCCTGCAGCAGGAGTTCAGGGAGCTAGGCAGAAAGTTAAAAGGCAGGACCACTGGGTTGTAATCTTGGGATTACTCCCTGTGCCACGTGCCAGTGAGGCTAGAAATAGGAAGATAGAGCAGCCAAAAAAGTGGCTAAACAGCTGGTGTAGGAGGGAGGGTTTCCGTTATCTGGACCACTGGGAGCTCTTCCGGGGCAGGTGTGACCTGTATAACAAGGACGGGTTGCATCTAAACTGGAGAGGCATAAATATCCTGGCCGCGAGGTTTGCTAGAGTCACACAGGAGGGTTTAAACTTGTATGGCAGGGGGGTGCGTACCGGAGCAGTGGGTCAGAAGGTGAAAAAATTGAGGGAGAACTAGGGAATAGGGCCAGTATGGCTCTAAGGAAGAGCAGACAGGGAGATGTTGCTGAAAGCAGCGGGACTGGTGGCCTGAAGTGCATATGTTTTAATGCAAGAAGTATAACAGGTAAGGCAGATGAACTTGGAGCTTGGATTAGTACTTGGAACTATGATGTTGTTGCCATTACAGAGACCTGGTTGAGGGAACGACAGGATTGGCAGCTAAACGTTCCAGGATTTAGATGTTTCAGGCGGGATAGAGGGGGATGTAAAAGGGTGGAGGAGTTGCTCTACTGGTTAGGGAGAATATCACAGTAGTACTGCGGGAGGACACCTCAGAGGGCAGCGAGGCTACATGGGTAGAGATCAGGAATAAGAAGGGTGCAGTCACAATGTTGGGTGTTTACTGCAGGCCACCCAACAGCCAGCGGGAGATAGAGGTGCAGATAGATAGACAGATTTTGGAAAGGAGTAAAAGCAACAGGGTTGTCCTGATGGGAGACTTTAACTTCCCCAATATTGACTGGGACTCACTTAGTGTAGGGGCTTGAACGAGGCAGAGTTTGTAAGGAGCATCCAGGGGGGCTTCTTAAAACAATATGTAGATAGTCCAACTAGGGAAGGGGCTATACTGGGCCTGGTATTGGGGAGTGAGCCCGGCCAGGTGGTAGAAGTTTCAGTAGGGGAGCATTTCGGGAACAGTGACCACAATTCAGTAAGTTTTAAAGTGCTGGTGGACAAGGATAAGAGTGGTCCTAGGGTGAATGTGCTAAATTGGCAGAAGGCTAATTATAACAATATTAGGCAGGAACTGAAGAACCTAGATTGGGGGCGGATGTTTGAGGGTAAATCAACATCTGACATGTGGGAGGCTTTCAAATGTCAGTTGAAAGGAATTCAGGACCGGCATGTTCCTGTGCGGAAGAAGGATAAATACGACAAATTTCGGGAACCTTGGATAACGAGAGATATTGTGGCCTCGTCAAAAAGAAAAAGGAGGCATTTGTCAGAGCTAGAAGGCTGAGAACAGACAAAGCCTGTGTGGAATATAAGGAAAGTGGGAAGGAACTTGAGCAAGGAGTCAGGAGGGCTAAAAGGGGTCACGAAAAGTCATTGGCAAAAAGGATTAAGGAAAATCACAAGGCTTTTTACACGTATATAAAAAGCAAGAGGGTAGCCAGGGAAAGGGTGGGCCCACTGAAGACAGGCGAGGGAATCTATGTGTGGAGCCAGAGGAAATGGGCGAGATACTAAATGAATACTTTGCATCAGTATTTACCAAAGAGAAGGAATTGGTGGATGTTGAGTCTGGAGAAGGGTGTGTAGATAGTCTGGGTCACATTGCGATCCAAAAAGACAAGGTGTTGGGCGTCTTGAAAAATATTAAGGTAGATAAGTCCCCAGGGCCTGATGGGATCTACCCCAGAATACTGAAGGAGGCTAGAGAGGAAATTGCCGAGGCCATGACAGAAATCTTTGGATCCTGACTGTCTTCAGGTGATGTCCCGGAGGACTGGAGCATAGCTACTGTTGTTCCTTTGTTTAAGAAGGGTAGCAAGGATAATCCAGGGAACTATAGGCCGGTGAGCCTTACGTCAGTGGTGGGGAAATTACTGGAGAGAATTCTTCGAGACAGGATCTACTCCCATTTGGAAGCAAATGGACATATTAGCGAGAGGCAGCATGGTTTTGTAAAGGGGAGGTCATGTCTCACTAACTTGATCGAGTTTTTCGAGGAGATCACAAAGATGATTGGTGCAGGTAGGGCAGTGGATGTTGTCTATATGAACTTCAGTCAGGCGTTTGACAAGGTCCCTCATGGCAGACTGGTACAAAAGGTGAAGTCACACAGGATCAGGGGTGAGCTGGCAAGATGGATACAGAACTGGCTAGGCCATAGGAGGCAAAGAGTAGCAATGGAAGGGTGCTTTTCTGATTGGAGGGCTGTGACGAGTGGTGTTCCGCAGGGATCAGTGCTGGGACCTTTGCTGTTCATAGTGTATATACATGATTTGGAGGAAAATGTAACTGGTCTAATTAGTAAGTTTGCGGACGACACAAAGGTTGGTGGAATTGCGGATAGCAATGAGTACTGTCAGAGGATACAGCAGGATTTAAATTGTTTGGAGACTTGGGCGGAGAGATGGCAGATGGAGTTTAATCCAGACAAATGTGAGGTAATGCATTTTGGAAGGTCTAATACAGGTCGGGAATATACAGCGAATGGTAGAACCCTCAAGAGTATTGACAGTCACAGAGATCTAGGTGTACAGGTCCACAGGTCACTGAAAGGGGCAACACAGGTGGAGAAGGTAGTCAAGAAGGCATACGGCATGCTTGCCTTCATTGGCCGGGGCATTGAGTATAAAAATTGGCAAGTCATGTTGCAGCTGCATAGAACCTGAGTTAGGCCACATTTGGAGTATAGTGTTCAATTCTGGTCGCCACACTGCCAGAAGGATGTGGAGGCTTTAGAGAGGGTGCAGGAGAGATTTACCAGGATGTTGCCTGGTATGGAGGGCATTAGTTATGGGGAGTGGTTGAATAAACTCGGTTTGTTCTCACCGGAACTATGGAGGTTGAGGGGCGACCTGATAGATGTCTACAAAATTATGAGGGGCATGGACAGAGTGGATAGTCAGAGGCTTTTTCCCAGGGTAGAGGGGTCAATTACTAGGGGGTATAGCTTTACGGTGCGAGGGGCAAGGTTTAGAGGAGATGTACGAAGCAAATTTTTTACACAGAGGGTAGTGGGTGCCTGGAACTCGCTGCCGGAGGAGGTGGTGGAAGCAGGGACGATAGTGACGTTTAAGGGCCCTCTTGACAAATACATGAATAGGATGGGAGTAGAAGGATACGGACCCCGGAAGTGCAGAAGATTTTAGTTTAGACGGGCAACATGGTCGGCACAGGAGGGCCGAAGGGCCTGTTCCTGTGCTGTACTTAGCTTTGTTCTAGTCTAGTGGCAATGGACAGAATTCTCTGTTTGGGAGACTATGGGCGGGATTCTCCGATTGCCGACCCTGAAATCGCGTTCGCCGATTGGCCGGAGAATCCGTTTTTACGCCGAAATTGCGGGCGCTTTTCAGATGCTCCGCCCCCTCAAAAACAGTGTACTCGAGGAGTATGGCGCACGCCATGAGGACGGCCTCAGGATGCCACCCGAGGCCCTCCCGATGCTCCGCCGTCAATGGGCTGACTTCCCGGCGGCGTGGGACACATGTCCTCTCATTTTCTGTGAACCTGGTGTGGCGGAAGCGGACTGGGTCCAGCGCAGTCACAGTCGAAGTGGGGGATGGGGGGGGGGGGCTCTGCTGGCAGGGGGTCTCTGCCTGAGCCAGCAGGTCTATTGCCCAGGTGAGTGTTACAACAGTAATGTTTTTCACTGCCTCTCTGGACTGTTCTCTAGCTTCCAGTCAGAAGTCTCTTTTCTGGGGGGTTCTTGACAGGGGTCTCTTTTCTGGGGATATCTGTGCGGAGTCTCTGGTGGGGTCTCCTTATTTAGGATATCTGGGAGATCTCTTCATTTAGGTCATCTGTGGGGGCTCTCTATGTTTAGGGGGTCTCTGGAGGGTCTCCTTATTTAGGAAACCTTTGGAGGGTCTCTTTAGTTAGGGCGTCTCTGGGGGGTCCTCTTTATTTAGCAGGTCTATGTGGGGTCTCTTTATTTAGGGAGTCTCAGTGGAGTCACGGAGGGGGGTCTTGGGGCGGGGGGCAGTGGTGGGGTCAGGTGGGGTGGGGTGGGCATATCTTGCATTGTGAGGGGGAGGGTGGCCCTCGAATGGCCTTAACTATCGAACCCCTTGGCACACCGCGAGGGCCACCACGCCCCCCAGTACATATTTTTCAGGACCTGGAGTGATTTTCGCTCATGTGATTCCCTGTCCAGAGGACCAGTGAATCATGCGGGTCTGGAGAAAATGGTGCCCAACCCCACCCGGCGGGGTGGGGGGGGCGCGAACCTTGATCCCGACGCTAGTGAGAAGCCGGAGCATCGAAACTTGATCAGCAACCGCAAGGATCCCCTTTTCTTCCACTTACGCAGGATTCTCGACCTCATGGGAACTCGGCTACTAGCGGCGAGGTGGAGAATTTCACCCAATATCACAGTGCACCGTCTCCCCCCATTTTAAACCTCCTGGGGAAGTGTATGCTCATAAATAATCTTTATTTTTGAATTCATAATGACTTGTTGCTGAAAATCATTTAAATAAGGACAAATCACTGTTCTGGAGAGCACCCAACTGACATATTAAAACACAGGGACAGCTCTCACTCTCAAACCCTGTCTGTGGCAATTACTTTAAATTGAATTGAGGCAGTAATACTCTGGAATGCAACTTTAAACTAGTGAAAAAAGTGAGAAATAAATTTGAAGATTAATATCAGGACATTCTTAGGAGATTTTCAGAACGAAGATTCGGGTAAAGTAGGAGAGGCAAGAAGCCTGGAACCATTGAAGAACAATTCAGTTCTGCAGTGGTTTGTCCCGAAAGACGTGCTGTTAGGTGAATTGGACATTCTGACTTCTCCCTCCGTGTACCCGAACAGGCGCCGGAGTGTGGCGATTAGGGGCTTTTCACAGTAACTTCATTGCAGTGTTAATGAAGCCTACTTGTGACAGTAAAAAGATTATTATTATTAATTATCCTGTGATTGTGTATGATCTAAATTGTATTTTGTTAATCCTGTGTCCATTCAATACAAATAAATAACTGTTAAAGCATTTCCTGGAAACACTCTCAAGACCAAGGTCTGATGGGGGCATGTTTTTAGTGGGGAGCATGTAAAATAAGGTGGCTGCCCTCCCTCATAATGTGAGGGATGGGCGGGCACCAAAATCAGCAGACAACCTACCATATTTAAATAAGTAACCAAGGGTCAATTGGGGTTGTTAACAAACCAATTGATCCTGACGATACGCTGGCCATGATGTAAAGACGATGGGCAGGTGCGGGCAACCTGCTTTTCTATCTAAAAACCTTTTCCAAAGGGGAGAAAGGAAGGGTGACTTGAGGGGCAACCCTTCTTAGATACTGTGGTGATATGCATCACCGTATATACACAAGGGGTTAATGTAAATACACTACAACTAAGTAAACACTAGAGGGAGCACCGGAGATGTCATGATATGCAAACATGCAGCTACTGAACACTTAGAATAGGACACAACCAATGAGCAGTCAAGACACCCAGAGGTGGCATTACCACAAGGGGGCATTACACAACCCATATAAAAGGACAGGGCACACATGCTCTGTCTCTTTCCACAGACTCATATCTAGAGAGTACATTAGGGTTGGTCAGAAGCATCACACCCAGCACGTGGCTTAGAGAAGACTGGTTTAGTTAGACAGAGTTACTACAGTTAGATTAGCAGGAGTAGGAGTAGGAGCGAACTCGAGTAGGAGAATTGTTAACTGTTCAATAAATGTGTTAAACCTATCTCCGAGTCGGGAGCTTCCTTTGTCAAAGCATACATCATGGAAGCAGCTTATGCTACACGAAGAAGCATAACACAACATGGTACCAGTAGTGCCTGTTCAATCTATTTAGTTCAACTCAGCAAGATCCGTGACAACCAGCAACAGCACCCAGGCAAGATGATCAAGATTCCGGTTCCTCAGCAACTCCGGTACCACGGCAATCTTAGTGCCAACTGGCATGCATTCAAGCAGAGATTTCAGCTTTACCTGGAAGCAGCCGACCTAAATGGCGAGGCCGATGCTAAAAAGATAGCTCTTCTACTCACCATTGCGGGTGAGCATGCCACCGAGAACTGCAACTCCTTCAAATACTCCAAAGGGCAGGACAAAAAAGACTTCCAGGCAGTCGTGGACAAGTTTGAAAACTACTGCGAGGTAAACACAAAAGAAATCGGTAAAACTGGCGCCTATACTCACCACGAGGCAGAGGTAGGGATGCAACAGAAGCAAACAGCAGCCATCTTGCACGTATCCAACCGGCCCAGTCCGCACATGCGCAGTTCCACAGAAGACGCGAACCGGCAAAACAGTGTTTTGCGCATGCGCAGTTGCGAAAAGAGTGCACAGTAAAGGAAAGGCGATTTGCGCATGAGCAATCCATTCCTACGCTTTACGTCACGAGCGTCATGACGTCAGAAGCTGCGGACCACGCCCACTTAAAGGGGAAATGTCCGAAAATAGTGAAGTAGAGTTTTAAAGCCAGAAAACACAATTCTTTCAGCACGTAAGGCAGCACAATGCCTGAACTTCGACCAGTAGATGAAAATAACCTCCGCAGAACCCTGCAACAAACAGTTAGCACCGCCCAAAGATATGATTTGGTCCTTGAAGACTACGACTCAGAAGATGATTTCATCATTGGACGTAGCGAGCACCGTAAAGAATCCGAACTGCAACGAGATGATTTGTACATTGATGCACCCTAGACAAACATGGATGAGTTTTTCGGATTTGAGGATCCTCAGCCCAGCATAGACGACATCCCGACCCATGAGTACAGGATTCTGCTGCGGCCTGACGCCAAGAGACAGAGAGCGGTACAAGCCCACAGAGAGCGGCCTGACGCCACACCAGTGGTCCACACACCGCGAAGAATGGTCCACGCACCACGAAGAGTCCCCGACTCCACACAGAGAGGGGTCCACGCACCACAAAAGATCCCCGACTCCACACAGAGAGCGATGAAAGACTCCATTCCGAGACCACTACACAACTCCGTTGAGAGTGCACAGATCGACTCCACAGTGAGACCACTGCACGACTCCACACAAGGAAAAATGCCAGACTCCACTGAGAGAACGATACAAGCCTCCACAGCGAGCTCGTTGGCAGACTCCACAATGGGAGCAACTCAAGACTCCAAAGCGTAGTCAATGCATAAACAAGACCATGAAGGTCTATCCACCTTATCTGAGCAACCAGCAGCAGACGATGCAAGTCTGCCACGCTCACATGAACAACAGAAAGACTATGACAGTCTATCCAGATTACTTGAGCCACCAGAAGAAGACTGACAGTCTACCCAGCTCATCTAACCAACAAAAAGACACTGAAGGTCTACCCACTGTATGTGAGACAAGTGACAAAGCCATCACAATTTCCATACAAGATGTGCAACATCACAGCGAGACTAACAGATCTCAGCTTGTATGTACAGAGGCACTCGACAATCAAAGTGAGACTACTAGTGCGTCCAGTACGACCACGTCAATTGAAACCTCCACCACTCGAGCCTCTCCACAAGAAAATGAAATCTTGAAGATTTTGACTCCAGACGAGGAGCATCAAGAAACCAAAGATGATTCAAGTGAACCTGAAATGACTCTGACAGAGGACCATCAAGAAACCAAAGATGATTCAGGTGAATCAGAAAGAACTCCAGATGGGGAGCATCAACAAGCCAAAGATGATTCAAGTGATCCGGACATGACTCCAGATGGGGAACACCGAGGAATCAAAGACGAAACGCTCAATGCAACACCAGATGCCACAAAGGACACTGACACAAGTAACTTTGTGAAGGACTCGAATTCTCCACTCGGAATGGTCATTGAGCGCATCAAACACACCAACAAAACCTACAAAATCAACAATACAGACAACAACAAGAAGCATACCAAAGGCACCAAAGTCAACAACAAGCATGACAAAAACAACAACAATGGAACAACGACTGGTACGACATGGTACAACTCTGCCAATGCAGGACACTGTGACAGCACAGCTCAAAACAATGGCAAGTGTGCAGACATACCATGGCATGATAACGCATCTTATAAATTCACGTTTGCTCCACTACAAACAAGCAGACCAGCTTTCAAGGCAGCTGACATACGGCATCAATACCGCAAACACAGACACCAGTCCAGGTCAGACAGGAAAGATGACATCGAGAATCGCTACCACAAGCATCGGAAAAAAAAAAAGAGTCCAAATCAGACAACAAAGTGATTTGACCATTTGACCACCTCATGATGACTTCTTGGTTACTCAAGCGCAGGAACACTGATGGCGTTCACAAAGCAATGACAACATCAACATCGCCATTTCATCAACAAAAGAAAAAAGCCACTCGACCGTACCAATTCATAAATTGTGGACTCCTAAATATTACTTAGTATTGTATAATCATCAATGTTATCATAACCTGTACATGTCATCACTTATCTACTTGTTTTGTTCAATTTTCTTTAACAAAGTACAGAAAATATGTAACACGAAAAAAGGGGGGATGTGGTGGTATGCATCACCGTATATGCACGGGGGGTTCATGTAAATACACTACAACTAAGTAAACACTAGAGGGAGCACCGGAGATATCATGATATGCAAACATGCAGCTAATGAACACTTAGAATAGGACACAACCAATGAGCAGTCAAGACACCCAGAGGTGGCATTACCACAAGGGGGCATTACACAACCCATATAAAAGGACAGGGCACACATGCTCTGTCTCTTTCCACAGACACACATCTAGACAGTACATTAGGGTTGATCAGAAGCATCACACCCAGCACGTGGCTTAGAGCAGACTGGTTTAGTTAGACTGAGTTACTACAGTTAGATTAGCAGGAGAGTCGAACTCAAGTAGGAGAATGGTTAACTGTTCGATAAATGTGTTAAACCTATCTCCGAGTCGGGAGCTTCCTTTGTCAAAGCATACATCAAGGAAGCAGCTTATGCTACACGAAGAAGCATAACACAACAGATGCTATACCCCCAATTTCTTCCTACTTGCTTGCTCCATAAAACATACCACCCCATCCCGTTGCCCCCTCCTAAATTCACAAACCCTCCCTGCCCAAGACCCTAACCTACCTGGCTCCCTGATCCATGGGCCATCACCTTGTTCCTGATTGTTGTCCCAGCAGTGCCCAATATTGCACTCTTGATGTTGCTAGGACTGATGGAGCTGCTGGCCAATCCAATTATTGGGCAGCTCACAAGGCCGGGACTTCCTCCCCAGTGAGGTGTGCTTTGTAGGTAGGTTGTTTATGCACAACAAGACAAGAGGTTCCTCCCCTCCCCGCCCCAGTTTAGCCCACTTGCAACCTGATTTGGTTGTGGGGCAGGCTGGCAGAGAGTGGGCCAGCTCCACACTGACTTTGTTTTCGGGAGTGGGGAGAGAATCCCCATCTCATCCCTGTAATATTCTACCCCACGCATTGATACAGCTAAAATCTTATTTAACTGTACTGTAGCTAGAAGGATTTAAATACATGGGCAGGAGAAAGTTAAAAACATGTAGTTTTCATGTCAAGAAATAGACTTAAGTTCATCCTCCACATGTGTTAAAATAAGACTTGTTCAACTGAGCGTGTCAATTATTTACTTCACCGAATTGCATTATCTGAAAATATGATCTTCCTCTTGTCTTGTTGTGCATAAACAACATAGCTACAAAGCACACCTCAGGCATTTTTTCCACTCTCCCATCATCAATAGCAAGGCATTAATGCTTCTTTCCTGGCAGGAAAGGTTTGTGTTTTCTGCTTCACAGACTGCCAGTGTTAAAGATTTGTCTTCAGCAAACCAAAAACTATCGGAATTGATGTGAATCTCATCTGTGCAATATTTTATCTGTTTGGCACTACATTGTGATTTATGAATTCAAAATGCCTTGGTGGCATGTCAACACTGAACTTTGAATCTCTCGTTCCCCCCGGGGTCTTTGCAGCAACAGGCAGTCAATCAGACAAAAGTGAAATAACAACAAAAATGCGGGTACTACTCGGTAGGTTAGACAGTATCTGTGGAGAGAAATAGAGTTAGCATTTCAGGTCCACAACAAGGGGTCATCAATCTGAAACATTAACTCTGTTTCTTTCCACAGATTCTGCCTGGCCCAAGTATTCCCAGTATTTTGGATTTTTATTGTAGGCAGTCATGCAGAATATTTTCATAGTAAGGCACAAAGTTCCTGCTGGAGACTGAAGAAAGGATGTTTTTTTAAAAATCACTTGAAGTTTATTCAGAATGGAATTGGTGGCCTAAAAATGCAAGATACTGCAGAGGTATCTGTGATATCAAACATTATTGTGCCTTAGTCGTAGCCAAAGCCCTTTTATCACACTGTTGCTTTTCACCTAGTTAAGGGAACTACGCAGCTCCATTGGACTACCCTTGTAAATTTCTACTCCTACATGCACGGTGTTTCTCCATCCATGGCTCCTCTGCACATCCCCTTAATCTCCAAAGGATCTATCCTTGCTCATCACCCCCGACCCCCCCCCCCCCCCCCCCCCACAATCAATATGCTGTTTTTGTGATGGCATCGTCCATAAGCAGGTAATTAGTGTTAGCCCCTAATGGGGGGTATTCTAAAAGAGGGTCAGTTCGTTTCCTGATGATGTCATCATTAAATTCCGATGATGCCATCATTATGTTCCAATGTGTGCATGTGATCTGAGGTTGGCATGGGAATTAACATGAACTTGGCAAGCAAGCTAAGAAGCAAAGGGTAAATAGAATGCTCATTGCAATGGGCTTGGGAAAGCCTGTGCTTTTGTTTGATGGATCAGAACACATTGAAAATTTGTGTGAGAGAAAACAAGCAAGGTCCTCTCTGACGAACAGTTGTGTTTGGACACCTTTGAACAGATCCTAGTTTTGAAGGAGATCTGAGAATGGAGCAGAGATTGTGTTACAGTGCATATTAAACTGTTGTAAAGAGCAGAGAGCTGACGATAGGAAGGGCAAGGAATTATGGATCGGACAAGACCCATTGCTATTGTTTGTGTTGTGGGAGCCCACCAAATAGTTTAAAGAGGTCAGTGAAGGAAGTCTCTGGGATTCTATGCCATCGGGACTATTGTGCCCCAAGTGAGAGAGGATTCATCGACGTGTGCCTTTTCAGTGGTAACTGTGTTCTGAAACTTTGGATGGCACAACGCAGCTAGTGAAATGCAACTCAGGAGCTGAAACGTTTGAGCAAGAAGTTTGAGATCCTACATTGCGGCTGCCTAGACTGTGGGATTGCCTGTGGTGTCCCGTTTCTTGGTGATGAAATGTGAATGCTTGTAGCTACATAAGGCTCTTTGTTGTATTAACTATTTCCAGTAAAAGTTTTTTTTAAATTTTGTCCATTGTTTCTTTTCCATTGGCATCTTGGGAATTCCTGTAAAAAAAAAAAAAAAAAAAAAAACTGAAATTGAAATAATTCAAACATTAATTAACAGGTGAAGGATATTTCAAACAAAATGAGGAAATTTCCTTTTAAATGTCCTGTTATTACTTCCTTAATAATGGATTCCAACAATTTCCCAACAACAAGATGTTAAACTAACTGGTCTATAGTTCTCCACCTTCTGCCTCCCTCCCTTTTTGAGCAAGAGCGTTATATTCACATTTTTCCAATCCACTGGAATCTTTCCCGCATACAGGGAATTTTGGAATATTATAACCAATGGATCCACTATTTCCACTGCCACTTCCTTTAAGACCCTAGAATGTAGGCCACCAGACCTATCTGCCTTCACTCCCCAAAGTTGCTATTGTTTTTCCCTATTGATATGATTGTTCTAAGTTCCTCCCTTTCTATTATCTCTGCAATACCTGTTACTATTGGGACGGCACTAGTGTTCTCTACTGTGAAAACTGAGGCAAAATACTGATTTAGTGTCTCTGCCATTTCTGTGAACCCCATTATTCACTCCCCAGTCCCAACCTCCAAGTTACAAACATTCACTTGAGCTACTCTCTCCCTTTTATGTACTGATGGGAGTTTTTGCTTTTTAAAAAATATTTTGAGCTAGTTTTCTTTCATAATTTATCTTGCTCTGTTTCTTACTTTTTTTTAGCAACCCTTTGTTGATCTTTACAAAGTTTCCCAATCTTCCCCTCTGCCACTGGCCTCTGCAATATGGTATGCCATGGTTTTTGTCTTTATGTTATCTTCAACTTCGCCATGGATGTTTCTTCCTTCTCTGACAATCTTATCATGTCACACTTGGCCAGCAGCCCATCTTCTGATTTACATTGGCTGCTAGTTGAGGATTAAAATTTCAATATGGCATGTTGTGAAACTAAATTCAGTAAATTTGGCAATTTGCAGGCTAGCACCAGAAACAATGGGCGTGATTCTCCACTCGCGCGCCGAAGTGCCCACGCCGTCGTGAACGCCGTCGAGGTTCACGACGGCGCGAAACGGCCCCGATCCCGACCGATTCAGGGCCCGAAAATGGGCTAGGATTGGGGCCGCGAGAAACTCAGGGGCGTGTCGCGAAGGCCTCGTCGTCACCACGCGACGCCTGAATGACGCGGCGCTGCATCATAAATGCCGTGATCCGCGCACAGAGGACCCGGAGGAGAATTGAGGAGATGGCTGAGCCCAGAAGAGCCGCACCGAGGTTCCGGGACATGGACCTGGACACCCTGGTGGATGAGGTCGAGCAGAGAAGGGACACCCCTTGCCCAAGACATGGGCATCGCCAGCCATCCAGCGCGGTGAGGCGCGGTTGGTGTGAGGTTGGCACCGCCGTCAGTGCTGTGGGGCAGACCCCCCGGCACTGGGGGGGGGAAGTGGGGTGGGGGGGGGTCAGGGGGGGTTGGGAGTGTTGGGGGGGATTGGGGCATCAGGGGCGGTGTTGGGGGGGGGGGTCAGGGGGGGGTTGGGAGTGTTGGGGGGGATTGGGGCATCAGGAGCGGTGGTGGGTGTTGGGGGGGATTGGGGCATCAGAGGCGGTGTTGGGGGGATTGGGGCATCAGGGGCGGTGGTGGGGGGGGCATCAGGGGCGGTGGGGGGGTCAGGGGGGGTTGTTAGTGTTGAGGGGATTGGGGCATCAGGGGCGGTGGTGGTGGGGGGGGTTTGGGGGGGTCACGGTGCCCAACTATCTACTCGACCCACATGGGCCCCGGGACCCCCCTGGAGCAAACCCATGGCGTGCTGTCTCCTGAACCAGCAACAGTGTTGTCTATATCTGCATGCCCTGATGATACCCGCCTAATGGTAATGCTTTATCCAACCCCCCCACCCCAGGGCAAGACAGCTCACAACCAGCGTGAGCGCATGAGAACCGGAGGGGGTTCTCCTGTCCTGCAACCCCGAACCGTTCACGAGCAGAGGGCCCTGGACCTCGCTGGGGGATCCGCCACCCGGGAGATCGCGCCATGCCAGGTCGGAGGCGCACAAGCAAGTGAGAGAACCCTGCATGTCCTCTCCACCCCCAACCCGTCATCGCCCCCCTCACACTCTGGCCACTGCACCCTCGATCCCATCCCCCCCCCCCCCTCCACACTCTGGCCACTGCACCGCGATCCCATTCCCCCCCCCACACTCTGGCCACTGCACCCCCGATCCCACCCCCCCCCCCCAACTCTGGCCACTGCACCCCCGATCCCATCCCCCCTCACACTCTGGCCACTGCACCCCCAATCTCATCCCCCCCCCCCCCCACACTCTGGCCACTGCACCCCCGATCCCATCCCCCCTCACACTCTGGCCACTGCACCCTCGATCCCATCCCCCCCCCACACTCTGGCCACTGCACCCCCGATCCCATCCCCCCCCCACACTCTGGCCACTGCACCCCCGATCCCATCCCCCCTCACACTCCGGCCACTGCACCCTCGATCCCATCCCCCCCACACTCTGGCCACTGCACCCCCGATCCCCCCCCCCCCCACACTCTGGCCACTGCACCCCCGATCCCATCCCCCCCCCCACACTCTGGCCACTGCACCCCCGATCCCATCCCCCCTCACACTCTGGCCACTGCACCCCCGATCTCACCCCCCCCCCACACACTCTGGCCACTGCACCCTGTTTCCCATCCCCCCCCACACTCTGGCCATTGCACCCCCGATCCCCTCCCCCTTCACACTGTGCACCCACCACCACCATACACCCGGGCCACCGTGTCTAACGAACCCCGAATCTTTATGTTCCCCAGGGCCACCTGCCGAACCTTCAGGGATGTCTCGCCCAGGAAACAGCGGAACATCGCCAACCGCAACTGCACCCAGGGACGCACGTCAGAGGTTGGCAGTCGGTCGGACAGGAGGGCAGATCTCTCAGTCAAGGACGCAGGACCGGGACGGTCAGACCACCGAGACAGACATTAGTGAGGGGCACAGGGTGGACATTCATGTCGAAGCCCACATCACGGCCACACACCCGCTGGATCGAACTGGAGGTCAAGACGACATGGCCCGCATGGAGCTTGCGCCGGGCCATGAGGGGACCAGTCCACACCTGACTTCCTGACGGATGATGACCTCGAGCTTGCGACACTGCTGTCTCCCACACCGTTCACCATCACAGAGGCACTCACCTCGGTTGGGCATATAAGTGATGAGGCTCCCGGGTCACTGTCTGGTGCGCACCCCCACATCCGAGCCGGTACAGCAGGTGGAGTTTGGAGCAGCCGAGGGGCTGGACGGTCGGGAGGGCAGCCCAGGCCCAGCAAACAGCTGCCACCCAGACGGTTCCCGGGTTCCTGGATGTAATTGACCCACCCGGACAACTGATGCATGTGGACACCCAGGGACTGAATAACGGGATGAGGGCCACCTTCCAGGACCTGCACACGCAGTTGGAGGAGTCTATCCGTGTCCAGGAGCAGGGAGTGGTGCCGCTCATCGCAGCCACCCAGGCCGACACCGCACGGGTGGCGTCCACGGTGGAGGCAATGGGTGAAAGGGTTTCGGCCATGGGTTAGGTTCTGCAAGGCGTTGGACTTCATGTGCACGCGTCATCCATGGCCCAGGAGAGGGCTTCCCTCTCACAGGCAGCCATCTCACAGAGCCAACACAACATTGCCGCTGCTCTCCGGGCCCTGGCCGAGTCTCACCATGCCATGGCCCGGTCCCAGCAAGCGATGGCACAGTCCCAGCAGTCAGTCGCGGAGAGCATAGACTGCCTGGCGCACGTGATGGATGGCATTGCGCACTCACAGGTTGAGATCGCACAGACCTTGGCAGGAATGTGGCACTCCCTGGGCTCCATCTCTGCGAACATTCGGACCGTGGTTGATCCCGCTGCAGGCCTCCAGGACTTGCAGCGCCAGGTGTCGGGGGTGCGACGGGGCATGTCTCCGAGCGCATCTCCGTCCCACAGTGAGGTCCGGGGGCCACCGGGCTCCCCGAGGGAGGAGGAGGTTCTGGGGCCCCTCCCGGTAGCTCCATCAAGGGACGTCCCGGTATACTCGGCCTCCCCCCGTTCCGTCCCTGGTGCATCTGGTGGGGAGCGGGCAGGTCAGGGTGGCACCACGCCATCCAGCACGCCCGCCGAGCAGCCTGGCCCATCGAAGCCGGGCCGCCCCAGGAAACGTGTGCCGACGGGGAGCCATGTCGAAGGGCATGATTCACAGCAGTCCGCGTCCACTCCTGCTGTACCATCTGGGAACACACCTAGACGTAGTGGTAGGGCCCGTAAGGCAAAGACGTTAGGCATGTAAGAAGTTGGCACGGGTGCAGGGCACAGTCTAGTTCTAGTGGGTAGGGCACCTATGTTAACCACACAAATAAACTCACTGTTGAATTTGACTTGTAAGACTGTGTGCTATGTACGGTGCCAGGGGGCTCGTGAGGGTGCCCGATTGGCGTTGTGGTATACGAGCCGTTCAAGGTCTGTTCCGGATGTGCTGTCCCTTTCCCCCCCACCACCCCCCATAATCGGACACCGTTGTCCTCGGCACACCGACGCCAGCCACCCCACACGGGAATGTGGTGAAATATCCGTCACGAAGGCTGTGACCACCGGAGTGCAGGGTTCAGCTATAGCCATGAGTCAGACCTTGGCTGGCGAATCTGAGCTCACAGCTCATCGCAGAGCGGGCTGTCATCATTCAACATGGCACTGATCACACCCGCTTACCCAATCATCAATGTTGTGCAATCCCGTAGTGCCGCAGTGGTAAGGTGATGTGGAATTGGTGCCGTGAACGCGGGGTGGGGGGGGGGGGGTAGTGGTGGGTGCTGTGTGGTGCCCGTGTACAGGAGTGACGGTACAAGTGGCAGTGTTCAGCGAATCCCACCCCCACAGTGCGTGAACCGTGCGGCCACCAACGCGTCGCGTGCCTGCTGGACGTAACGAGCTGCCGGGCAGTGTCTGTGTCCTGCGCCCCTCCCCCCACCATCATCCTCATCCTCTGCATCCTCCTCTTCCCCATCCACCTCGTTTGCGTTGGCTCCGGTGCCGTCAGGTCCTCCCTCCGGCTCCTCCACCAGGTCATCTCCCCTCTGCATGGCTATGTTGTGCAGCGCACAGCAGACCACAACTATGCGACCGACCCTGTCGGGCCGGTACTGCAGGGCCCTCCTGATCGGTCCAGGCATCTGAAGCGCATCTTCAGCAGCCCGAAGCACCGCTCCACCACACCCCTGGTTGCTGCATGTGCCTCATTGTATAGGCTCTCCGCGTTGGTGTGAGGCCTCCGTATTGGCGTCAGCAGCCATGACCTCAATGGATAGCCCTTGCCGCCCAGCAACCAGCCCCTCAGCCGGGGGGGCGGTATCCATCGAACATTAAAAAAAAATAGTGAGCTTGGAGTTTGCCATTTTGAAATAATTGTCCAAATTGCTGACATTGAATCTTAACATCTAGTCTTGGATGAACACAAGAAGTAGGATTGGGATTAGATTGTACTGCCCATCGAACCTACTCGACCATTCAATACAGTCATGGCTCATCTTGGCTTCAATTCCTCATCCCTTGAGAGACTAGGACGGCACGGTAGCACTCTGGTTAGCACTGTTGCTTTACGGTAGCACAGGGTTAGCACTGTCACTTCACAGCTCCACGGTCCCAGGTGCAATTTCCGGTTTGGGTCACTGTCTGTGCGGAGTCTCCGCGTTCTCCCTGTGTTTACGTGCATTTCCTCCGGGTGCTCCGGTTTCCTCTCACAGTCCAAAGATGTGCAGGCTAGGAGGATTGCCCATGCTAAATTACTCTTAGTGTCCAAAAAAAGGGTAGGTGGGGTTTCAGGGATAGGTTGGATGTATTGGCTCAAGTAGGGTGCTCTTTCCAAGGGCCGGTGTAGACTCGATGGGCCGAATGGCCTCCTTTTGCACTGTAAATTCTATAATTGTGGGGATGAACGACTGTGCCAGAATGTAGGCGTCATGCACACTGCCGGGGTACTTTGCACACATGTGCATGATCTTCATGTGGGGGTCGCACACCACCTGAATGTTCATGGAGTACACGTCCTTCCTGTTCATGAACACGTCCCTGTTGTCTGCAGGTGAGCACATGGGGACGTGCACACCATCGATGACACCCTGGACCATCGGTATCCAGGCCACCTTGGCGAATCCACGTGCCCGTGCTTCCTGCTGTGCTCGGTCCTCGGGGAATTGAATGTACCTGTCCGCGATGGCGTACAAGGCGTCGGTGTCGGCCCTGATGCACCTGTGGACCGATGCCTGTGATATCCCGGAGAGGTCCCCGCTCGGCGCCTGGAAGGAACCGGTCGCATAAATGTTTAGGGCCACCGTCACCTTGACGGAGACTGTTATAGCGTGTCCACCTCCCATTCCACGTGGTGCGAGGTGCGCCACGAGGTGGCATATATGTGCGACCGTCTACCTGCTGAACCGTAGTCTCCTCCTGCATGTGATGTCCGGTAGGGCCTCGAACGACATTCTGTCACGGTACACCCTCGGCCTTGCTGGACGCCTGTGGCGCCCTGGCACACCATCAGTGGATCCTCCTGCTCCTCCTCCTCCTCCTCCTCCTCCTCCTCCTGCTCCCCCCAAAGAACTTCCTCTGCATTCCTCGCTGTCTGGCGGTCAATGTTCCCCTCGGCATCCCCCTGTACATTCGGGTCCTGAGCGCCTGCGGCCTGCGCGTCGACGACGGGCCACTCCGCGGCCATCCCCTCTGCTGCACCGGCGACCGCTGCATCTGCAGCCACTGTGGGCCGTCCGACTCTACGCTGCCGGTTGGCAAACTCCAGAACTGCAGCTCCAACCATGGCAGTGAACATCGCTGTCTGGTTGGCATACATGGTGACCTGCAGGAGGGTGGTGGAGGGGCAGAGAAACAACATGTTACACGGAGGTTCTTCCACACCTCGCCAGCCGGGCTGCATGGGATCCCTGTGTGTCCCGGTGGCCTGGTCGCGCTGCAGATACACAGCCGGCCTAACACCTGGTCTCTGTCTGCGCCCAACGGTCACTTCACACCGTACTGCTCACCAGTGTGCCACTCGCCTGTGCCCATCAGCCACACTCAACCTGCGGCCGTGTCCTCGTCACCGTCCTGCCATATCAGGGCGGCTGACATGTGGCATCCACGGATGGACGATACCATCCACACTCTCCCTCATCCCCCCCCCCTCCCACCTTCACACTCTCCCTCATTCCCCCCTCCCACCTGCACACTCTCCCGCACCCCCTCCCACCTGCACACTCTCCCTCACCACCCCCACCTGCACCCTCTCCCGCCCCCCCCTCCCAGCTGCACACTTTCCCTCATCCCCCCTCCCACCTGCACACTTTCCCACACTCCCCCCTCCCACCTGCACACTCTCCCTCATCCCCCTCTCACCTGCACACTCTCCCTCACCCCCCCTCCCACCTGCACACTCTCCCTCACCCCACTCCCACCTGCACACTCTCCATCATCTCCCTCTCACCTGCACACTCTCCCTCACCCCCCTCCCACCTGCACACACTCCCTCATCCCCCTCCCACCTGCACACTCTCCCGCCCCCCCTCCCACCTGCGCGCTCTCCCTCATTCCCCCCCCTCCCACCTGCACACTCTCCCTCATCCCCCTCCCACCTGCACACTCTCCCTCACCCCCCCCCCCCCCCCCCCCCCCCCACCTGCACACTCTCCCACCCCTCCCCTTTGGCCGCAGCCTTCTCAGGGAAGACGACCCGGTCTCCGGGCGCTGCGCTACAGTCCGCTCACCTCCTCCCTGCTCAGCGTCAGCCAGCACGACTGGCTGACGACTTTAAATAGCAGGTGTGAATGGCGACGGCATGGACTGGGGTCACGCCGCCGGGACTTCGGCCCATCCGGGCCTGAGAATAGCAGGGGTGCCGGAGAATCGCCATTTTGGGTGTCTCGGGCGATTCTCCGGCCTGCGCAGCGCGGGACTCGACGGGGCCGTTCTCGCCGCTTGGGAGAATCGCGGGAGGGCGTCGGACCGGCGTCGCGGGAAATTCTGGCGACCCAGACGATTCTCCCAACCGGCGCGGGAGTGGAAAATCTCGCCCAATGGGCCAGATTTTAACTATTGAGTGGAAAGAGTCCGGTGAGGGGGCAGGGTGGATGGAGGGTTATATTCTCAAAGTTGTGTCAGACATGATCCCTCCCATTTGTGGATTTAATTTGGGGGGCAGGGGGAGAATTTGCAGGCAAGTAGGGTACCCCTATGGAGCTGTCAAGCCCATAATTAAAATATTCAAAGAAGCAATTAACTGAGGATTTAACGTAGCACTCTGGCTTTAACAGTCAGTGTGCAGGTTTGACAAGCTGTGGAACTTGCCAGGGTCAGCCAGGCAAAGTTGCATTGGAGGCGTGCCTCTTTATTGAAACTGATGAGCTAAGAAGCCTTCCAACAATGAAATTGAATATCTGCAGCCATGCCTTGGTGACAGGCTGGTGCTCACAGCAACTGAGAGTGTGCTTTCACTGCATGACAGGTGACTTCGAACTTTATGGAAGTCTGCCCACCTTGCACTTCACCCATCTTGATCTGTCCTTTCCTACTGTCTGCCTCCATCACAGCATGGGAGCAGCGAATGAAACTCTATCTTGCACCTCTGATGAGGAACAAGAAGAGCAGCAGCCGTCTTCTCAGCCACATGTTCCCCCACAGCATAGAGGGGTTAGTTACAGAGATCCAGCTTGATGGGGAAGAATCCCCAACGTGAGGTCCATAGGCAGAGGATCAGCTCTCTCAACATGTATGAGCAGCACTCCAGGTTGGGCTGACATCTGCAGCCTCCTGGAACAAGACCTTCTTCCCAGAGGAACACCTAGGCATGGAATGCTAGTACCCATCAAGGTGGCTGTTAACCGGAGGTTTCCCCATCATTGCTTTCATTGCATTGCATGCAAGCTGCACCAATGCATGGACTGGAATTATCATCCTGCAGTCAACAGGTAGCCTTTATCATCCAGTAGCCACCCTCGTGGCTACAATGCCGCTAGCGCTTTGGACTGCTGAAGAATGAATACCTCACATCTGCTGATAAATCGGGACTACCGGTGGCGGCTATGAGGGAGTAGGTCGCACATTTGGTGGCTCCCATTTCGGTCGGAGTTTTGGAAGCTGGAGGGACCATAAACAGAAGCTTTTTAGCTCTAAAGCACGATAACTTGGAGCTGCTACAGAAGTCGATGGACCGATTGGGAAAAAAGGCTGGATGATCAGGCTGAGAAGCTCCAGAAGTTGGAGATGACGGTGGAAGAGCAGGCCGACTTTCAAACGGTGGCGGACGTGGAGATTCGGAGGTTGAGGGATCAGCAAAAAATGCTCCTGGAAAGGCTGGAGGACCTGGACAACAGATCTCGCCGGCAGAATGTGAAATGAAAATGAAATGAAATGAATGTAAGAATCGTTGGCCTCCTGGAGGGGGCTGAGGGGCTGGATGCTGCCGCGTATGTGGAGGATATGTTTCAGAAGCTGCTGGGGAACGAGGTGTTCCCTCGCCCGCTGGTGGTGCACAGGGCACACAGAGTGCAGGTGAGGCAGCCGCGATGAGGGGGTCCCGCACAAGCGATGGTGGTCTGGTTCCACAGGTACCTGGACAAGGAGCGGGTTCTGCAATGGGCCAAGAGCACACAAAGCTGTACTTGGGACAATAGCACCCTGCCTGTTTACCAAGACCTGAGAACTGAGGTGGCCAGGAGGAGGGGAGGCGACAGGCAGGTGAAGGAGATTTTGTATAAGAACAAGGTGAAATTCGGGCTGCTTTTTCCGGCGTGACTGTGGGTTACGTATGAGAGTCAGCACCACTATTTCGAGGAACCCAAGGAGGCGATGAACTTTGTTAAGAAGCAAGGGCTGGCTCTGAGCTGAGGACTCTTGGACTCTTGGTAGAACTTTTAAGTCTATTTTGTTTCTCTCTTGCTGTGAGAGATGCCTGCATGCTTGGGTCCGTTTTTATCATTTTTTCGACCCTTTTAGGTGGATGTATTTTGATTGCAATGTGTTTTTCTTGTTCTTTTTCGTGGTTTCCTTGAATGTTTCCTTTTTGGGTTACTTGTTTGGTTGGAATTTTGTCGGGGGAAAATATAAAAAAGAAAATAGTTAAAAAGGTGCAGTCATGATGGGGGTTTCGGGGGAATTTTTTGCAATCTTTTTCTGTGTGTGGAGGGGAAGGGCTGAGAGAGCCTGGTACTTCCTATCTCTATTTGTTTGATTTAAATTGCACTATTGTTGGGGATGTTTCTGACTTGTACAGAGTTTTTGTTTAATCAGAGCTGGTTTGGGGAAGTGGTATGGATGGGCCGGGGGGAGGGGGGCCAGGGAACAATGGGTGAGAGACGCGCTGGCGCCGAAGCTGGGAGCCACCAGGCTAGCTGGGTGGGCTAGTCAACGGAAGCCAGGTGGGGGGTGTTCATATAGTTAGATTAGCGCAAGGGTTAAGTGATAGGATGGTGTTGCTAGGGTGGGGAGGGTGGGGGGGGGTGGGGGGGGGGGGGGGGGGGAGTTGATCTGCTGACGAGGATGGAAATTGGACATGGCAACAGTGGGGAGGTCATGGGTGGAGCCGGTCAGGAGGCGGGCCAGAGGATGCGTGACACATGGCTGGGGGGCTGGCCAAGGAAAGGGATGGCTGATCGTCAAAGGGGCGGGGGGGGGAGCGATTTGCCCCCCCAACCAAGCTGATCACCTGGAATGTTAGAGGGTTAAACGGGCCAGTGAAGAGGGCGCGTGTGTTCGCGTATTTGCGGGTTCTGAAGGCGGACGTAGTCTTGTTGCAGGAGACGCACCTGAAAGTGGCAGACCAGGTTAGGCTAAGGAAGGGCTGGGTTAGTCGGGTCTTTCATTCGGGGCTCGACACTAAGACTAGGGGGGTTGTGATCCTGATTAATAAAAGGGTTCAATTTGAGGCGGAGGGTACAGTTGCGGATGGGGGCGGAAGATTTGTTATGGTTAGGGGTAAGCTCGAAGGGGCGAGAATTGTCTTGGTCAGTGTGTATACCCCTAATTGGGACGATGTGGATTTTATCAGGAGGTTGCTAGGGAAGATCCCCGACTTGGACTCGCGCAAACTGATCATGGGTGGGGATTTTAACACAGTCCTGGACCCGAGTCTGGATCGGTCGTGTTCAAAAACGGGCAGGTTGCCAGCGATGGCAAAGGAACTGAGAGGGTTCATGGAGCAAATGGGGGGAGCTGATCCGTGGAGATTTAGCCGGCCGTCGGCGAGGGGGTTTTCGTACTACTCCCACGTACACAAGGTGTATTCCCGAATTGATTTCTTTGTCATGAGTAGGGACTTGCTGGCCGGGATGGTGGGGGCAGAATACTCGGCAATTGCCATATCGAATCATGCTCCGCACTGGGTAGATCTACAGATTTGTAAGGATAGCTTTCAGCGCCCACAATGGAGGCTGGAAGTTGGATTGCTAGCGGACGAGGCGGTGTGTCAGAGACTCAGGAGATGCATGTAGAATTACCTGCAGGTAAATGATAACAGAGAAGTCTCAGCAGCAGTGCTCTGGGCGGTGCTGAAGGCAGTGGTGAGAAAGGAGCTGATCTCAATCCGGGCTCATAGGGATAGGACAGGCAAGGCAGAGACGGACCGGCTGGTTAAGGAAATTTTACAGACGGACAGGAGTTACGCGGAGTCCCCGAGGCCAGAGTTACTCAGGAAACGACAGAGGCTGCAGGCCGACTTTGGGGTGCTGACTACAGGCAAGGCCGTAGAGCAGCTTAGAAAGGTAAAAGGCGCGATATATGAGCATGGAGAGAAGGCCAGCAGAATGCTCGGCAACAACTAAGGAAGAGAGAAGCGGCTAGGGAGATAGGAAGGATAGCGGATGGGGAGGGAAATCTGGTGGGGGACCGGGCAGGGCTGAACAAGGTGTTTAGGGACTTTTATAGTAAGCTGTACACTTCGGAACCCCCCAGGGGACCGGAGGGGATGAGGCGATTCCTGGACAGACTGACCTTCCCAAGAGTGGGTAGGGGGTAGTAGACGGACTGGGGGCCCTGGTCAGGATCGAAGAGGAATTGGGGGGCCTGAAGGTCATGCAGTCGGGTAAAGCCCCGGGGCCGGATGGGTATCCGGTGGAGTTTTATAAAATGTTTGCCGAGATAGTGGGACTGGTACTGGTCAGGGTTTTTAACGAGGCAAGAGACAGGGGGGTTCTAACCCCAACGATGTCACAGGCCACTATTTCGCTTATTCTGAAACGGGATAAAGACCCGGAGGCTTGTGGGTCTTACAGGCCGATCTCTTTAATCAACGTAGACGCTAAATTACTGGCCAAAATCTTGGCGACTAGAATTGAGGACTGTGTACTGGACGTAATTGCGGAGGACCAAACCGGGTTCGGAAAGGGTAGGCAAGTGGTGGCCAATCTAAGAAGGCTGCTTAATGTCATTATGCTGCCCCCGGAAAGCAGGGAGGCAGAGATAGTGGTAGCTATGGATGGGGAAAAGGCTTTTGACCAGGCCGAGTGGGACCATCTGTAGGAGGTGCTGGGACGGTTTGGGTTCGGGGAGGGGTTCATTGACTGGGTTAGGCTGTTATATCAGGTCCCAGAGGCTAGTGTAAGGACTAACAGGACGACATCAGAATATTTCAGACTGCACTGCGGGACAAGACAGGGTTGCCCTCTCTCCCCACTGCTGTTCGCGCTGGCCATAGAGCCCCTGGCAATTGCTCTCCGAGCTTCAAGGGACTAGAAAGGGCTGGTCTGGGAGGGAGTGGAACATAAAGTCTCATTATACGTGGATGACCTGCTGTTATGCGTATCGGACCCAATGGCAGGGATGGACGATATCATGGAAACCCTGAGGGAATTTGGCCGGTTTTCAGGATATAAACTGAACGTGGCTAAGAGCGAGTTGTTTGTAATTCAGGCGAGGGGGCAGGAGAGTAGGCTGAAGGGGTTGCCGTTCAGGCTGGTAGGAGAAAGCTTCAGATACTTGGGGATACAGGTGGCATGGGACTGGGGTAAGTTGCATAAGCTCAACCTGTCCCGACTGTGGAACGAGTGAAGGAGGAGGTCCGGAGGTGGGATGTGCTCCCGCTGTCGCTAGCGGGGAGGGTGCAGACTGTTAAGATGACGATTCTCCCGAGATTCTTGTTCATGTTTCAGTGTCTCCCCGTTTTCATCCCGAGGTCCTTCTTTAAGAGGCTGAATAAAATTATCCTGGGATTTGTCTGAGCGGGGAAGTCCCCGCAGGTGAGGAAGGTGATGCTCGAAAGGAACAGAGGGGAAGGGGGGCTGGCGTTGCCGAACTTCAGCAACTACTACTGGGCGGCCAACATAGCGAAGATAAGGAAATGGATGGTGGGTACTGGGTCGGTTTGGGAGCGGATGGAGGCTGCTTCGTGCAGGGGCACCAGTTTGGCAGCCCTGGTTACGGCATGTCTCGGGTTTTGAAAACTGGGGTGGTAATGAGTCCTGAGGTGGAAATCTTTGGGGTGTCGGCGGACCCGGGAGTCCAGGAGGAGAAGGACGCCGGCATCTTGGCCTTTGCTTCCCTGGTAGCCTGGCGACGAATACTGTTGGCATGGAGGGACTCAAGGCCCCCGCAGACCAAAGTATGGCTATCGGACATGGCGAGCTTTCTCTGTCTAGAGAAAGTTAAGTTCGCCTTGAGAGGTTCACTATCAGGGTTCGCCCGTAGGTGGCGGCCATTCATTGACTTCTTTGTGGAGAATTAACCGTCAGCAGGGGGGGGGGGGGGGGGGGGCTAGAGTAGAGTTTAGGCAGGTTGTTGCGAGAATGGAGTTGTGGTTTGTACTATGTGTTATTTGCTTTTCTTTTTTGTACAGTACTATATAATGTCATTGTTTTATATGCCAAAAATACCTCAATAAAATTGTTTATTAAAAACAATACATCTGCTGATAAATCAAATAAGATGGATCCTGGGTGTCGTGTTGGGTGTTCCGATATACAAACGAACCAACACGGTTGTAGATGGTACAACTCTGTTTTATTATTCTGTACAATAACAACTGTTAACTTCTGGCTGTGGTTCGTACTTCACCAGTTAACCTGTGGACCCAGCCCTAGCACTATCTTAGAGAGGCACTCAGCACAGGGTGTATGCCTGAGTGGCACGCTGTGAGCTCTGTGCTCTGAGCTATCTCCTGGTAGAATGAGCGGGAACTGTGGTGATCCCTGTTTTATAGTCCGTGCGCTCTCATTGGTGATTGGCTGTGATGTTGTGTGTGTGTTGATTGGTCCGTCTACCTATCCATCAGTGTGTGTGTGTGTGATTGCACCATGATATGTTAATATGGATATCATGACACTGGGCAGTCACGTTTTGAGGGAGTGCCTCACTATGCACATCTCCACCTGGGGCCATCAGCTGTCATCCATTGCTCTTTCTGCTACCCCTCCCCACCTGAATTTCCTCTTAAACTTGGCTTTTAATTCCTGGACGTCTTTAATCATCAAGAATACACTTCTGATCTGGGCTAAACTGGCTGTAATTTCTAACTCTGATCTCCTCTTTTACAATATTGTTTTTCTGGCCTTCGAACTCGGGCAACAATTTGTTGATTTTCCATGCTAACTCTATCCAATTATAGCATTGTTAACCCATCATAGATGTTCTGACCGTAACTCTGGACTTCTTCTTCTCCTCTCTCCTATTTGCCATCAGATTTTAGCATTTCCCAATTTTCTTGTAATCTTGGACGGGATTCTCCGAAACGGCGGCTAAGTGTTGACGCTGGCGTAAACACCGGAGCGTTTCACGCCGGCGTCAGCGGGCCCCTTGGTCCAGCGATTCACTTACCTGAAGGGGCCAGCACGCCGCTGGAATGCTCCGCGCAGCTCCAGCAGCTGATACGGGGCCCTGCACTTCCGCCACGGGTCCGCGCATATGTGTGGCGGCTGCCTGCGGCGGCGGCCCCGCGCAACATGGCAGACCCAGACAGAAAGCCAGCCCCAACAATATAGGCCCTCCCACCAGATCGCGCGCGCCCGCCGATTGGTGGCTCCCGATCGGACCCTAGTCGCCCTGGAGGACCCCCTGGTGGCGGATCCCCCCACCAGGGCAGCCGCGGCAGCCGCCACTCTGAGTGCCCGCCCAGTGGAACCATGGAAGAACCACACCGGCAGGGAATCATCGCGGGGGTCTCTTTCAATGGCCCCCGCCAGCGCCGCGTCGACCGCGCTTGCGCGACTGGCGGCGATTCTCCGGTCCGCGGGAAGGTGTCGGACCCGATCGCGGGTCTGACGCCCCATTCTCCACCCCTGCCAGAGCGCGATTTCGACGCGGAGGCTCAGAGAACCCCAGCCCTTATGTGCGTACGTGCCCCCCCCCCCACACTTTTAGAGTCTTCTATTGTCATGCCTCCTTTCACTTATCCCCTCTCAGATACTCTGCCCTCCCAATTCCATAGCCCAGACATTTTGTGCTTCTCAACTTTCCTGCTATATTGCCACTGTCCCAGGTTTGATTACTTCTTCAGTAAGCCTATAACGTCCCTCTGTCTGTTTATCTCTTAGCATCCCTTGTAGGGGTTAACTAGGTCATTACAAGCAACATTCCCAATTGCCCCAACCTACACTCTTGTTGACCTTCATGCCCAGTGGACAACCTCACCAATAGGGCATCCAATATGATTCATCCCAAATGTGGGCGTGCCCACCTTGGACACTATTTTGGAACTCTAAGGGTACTTAGCACAAACCCTTTTCATGCTGTTTGTTTTGAATTCTGCAACTGTTCCAACATACACCACTTTGTAAGAGAAAAATGTTCCAGATTTTCGTTAATCTTTCTGCTAAAAAGTGTTTCCTGATTTTGCTCCTGAATGACCTTGCTCTAATAAGATTGTTTCCCCAACCGGAGAAAATAGTGGGTGGGATTCTTTGGCCGCACCCGCCGGCCGACCAGAAATTCCAGACCGAGGTCAACAGACCTTTACATGGTCCCCGTCCCATCCGTGGTGATCTGGCAGTGGGCGAGGCTGAAGAATCCAGCCCAGTAACTCTGTATGTACCCTTTTAAATCCTTTTAAGATTTTAAACACCTTGACCAGATCAATCCATAAACTTCACTGCATCTGTTTCATGATTCAAATCTTTAAGACTCACTGTCTAGTAAATCTGTGCTGGGCACCTCCAAATCTAATGTATCCTTGTTGAGGCTTAGTGCCCAGAACTGAATGCTGTATACCAACTGGGGTCTGACCAAAACTCCATACAACTTGATCATCGCTTTCTCCCCTTTGAGATAGAGACCAATGTTTCCTCATCATTTTGATTGCTTTGTGTGCCTGTCAACTAGTAGTTAATGATTTGTGTACTTGGACTCCCATATCACTTTGATCCACTGTAATTCCTGTTTTGCACCATTTGGGAAATAGATATATCTCTCTCGGGTCCAGAGTGGATGCTCTCTTGTAATTGCCCACATTGAACTCTATTTCCCACAGTTTTGGACATTCCCATAACCCATGTGTCCTTTTCACCTTCCTTCTTCCATCTGCAGAACATGCTGTCCCTCTTAACTTAGTGACATCTGCAAACTTGCACGTTAGTGCTCTGAGGTTACAATTTTATGATCCTGATAGGGACTATTAACTCTTTGCAATCTGAACAACCTGCAATTAATTGACAGAACTACACCACAAGATTTCACGTTTTGAAACAAAAGCAAACTTTATTGTATATCAAAAGAATTAAACAGCGTAAGCTCGATTAAAAGAATTAAACAACGTAAGCTCTATTAATTTAACCATGTAGCCGATAAAGATTTATGCTGCAAACTCAGTCCTATGCTTTGAAATAATTTTTCTTCAGCAGAGTCGAGCGTTATAAATGAATTCGTTTTTCAAAGCTTTCATTAATGCAGACAGTCACTATAGGGGTCGTGGTTCTGTACCGAGTTTAGTGGGTCAATGGGCATGAAAGTGCCATAGCCTGAGATGACATAATGGGCTGCGTGGAGGGCATGGATGGAGCATGGAAAGTGTTTGGAGAGAGAGGAGATATAATGAGTAAGGACTGGAGGGCCATTTGTTTTTATTTTAACTGGGATTGCACCGAGTTAGGCTCTTCAAACAGCCTGCCTCTGTATATGGTAGTCCCTAGAACTGCCTCCAATCATTTTCCTGGGCTGGTTGGCCAGCACCCACACTGCCCCCGCCCCCCCCTTCGTATGCTTTCCAGCAGAATTTTGGATGATGGTACTGCAACGATCTAATGCAGCTAGCCTTGGATGTGTATAAAGTCAGGGTTATTAAAAAATTATTTCAGAGGTTCCGGTGGCGGTATTTAGGTGGAAGGCGTACACGAGGCGGCTCCCTCTAAGGTACTGTAATTTTAGCCTTTCTCGATGGGTTTGTGGGGGTATTTGTGCTTAAAATGCCACTTGATTGATGGTATAAGGTGCCCACATAAGGGAAATGCACAGAAAGACTAGGGCAAAGAAACATGAAGGCAGGAGTTCGTCAATGGAAGCACAAGTTTCTCAGGGCTCTTCGGTCGAGAAAATGTCAGAGGCTACTCCAACCAACCCACTAACGACCGAGATGCTTATCGGCATCTTGGTGGCAGAATTCGAGAAAAAATGGCGGGTTGTGTCCAGGGAACTCCGTAAGTCAATGGAAGATGCCCTGGGCGTTGCCGAAGACCACTGAGAAGGTAAAAGTGGATGGCGCTAGGATGAAGGATGTGGAGGCGGGGCTCTCTCTCGAGGTATAGTGATCAGATTGCCTCTCTGGAAGCTGAGATGTCTCTCTGATGGCCGGTGTGAATGGAACACGAAGGCCAAAGTGGATGATTTGGGGAATTGTTCCAGAAGGCAAAATGTTCGAATTGTGGGGTTGCCAGAGGGAACGGAAGGCCCAACTCCCACAGAATACGTTTTGAAGATGTTTGGGAAGATCTCGAGCTGGATCAAGCCCACCGGACACTCCGACAGAAGCTCCGTCCCAACGAGCCACCACGAGCAGTTATTGTGAAGGTCCACAGCTGCCTGGAAAAGGAACGGGTCTTGAGATGGGTAAGGAACATCACAACTCTAAATGGGAAGGCCACGTCATCAGGCTTTATCAAGAAGGTTCGGAGCCAGCAAGGAAGCAGGCGGCATTTAACAAGTCTAAAGCCACCCAGTAGAAGAGTGGAGTTTGATTTTGGGAGGTGTACCCGGCACGGTTCCGAGTGACTTTTGATGTGCCGGAGAAGATGGATAGTTTGCTGATAGTGACTACAGATTTTTCTTTGTTTTGTCTTGCTGGGTGGGCTTGGTGCCTATACTTTTTAAGTAGTTGTGATGATGAAGGGGCTACGGTCCAAAAGCTAGTGATTCTAAATAAACCTGTTAGACCTTAACCTGGTGTTCTTATTGTGCCTACCCCAGTCCAACGATGACATCTCCACATCATACTCACGTATTGACATTTTTGTGGTGGGTAGGTCTCTCCTCCCATGGGTGAAGGGAATGGGGTATTCAGCAAATCAACTTCAGATCATGTCCCATATTTTGTGGATTTGATCCTGGAGTCAGATCCCTCTCAACACCCACCATGGAGATTGGATATGGCATTGTTTGCAGACAAACGATTTTGCGAACACATGTCCTGTGCCATTGGGGAATAAATCAAATTAAATAAAGGTGAGTGCGTCTCATCTTTTACGTTTGGAAAGCCCAGAAGGTGGTTATCAGAGAGGGAGATAATTTCCTAGAAAACATAAATGGATAGCACTGCAAGTGTGGAGCGGCAGAGGCAGGTGGACTCCATCCTTGAAGTAGACCATCAGCACTCGCTTTCCCCTACTCCAGAGTTGCTAGCAGGAAAAATCTGCAAACGCAATTTGAATTACTATCAACAGGTAAGGCGGTGAACCAACTGTGATGTTCAAGGGGGGCATTTTACGAACACAGGATGAAGGCCTATCACCTTTTAGTTCATCAGTTGAGGTGGCAGGCTGCTTCCCGGGAGATTGTACAGATAAGGGACTCTGGTGGCAGTTTTGTTTCTGCCCTGCCTAAGGTCAGCATGGCTTGTGAAACATTCTATCGGGATCTCTATGGGTCGGAGGCCCCAGAGGAGAGTTCAGCCATGATGGAGTTTTTGGATGGGTTATCCTTTCCAATGGTGGAGAGGGAGAGGTGGGAGAAGTTGAAATCCCCGTTGGGGCCTGAGCAATGTATTGGGTTAATGCAGATGGGTAAAGCTCCCGGCCCTGATGGATTCCCCACTGAGTTCTATGAGACATTTGCAGAACAGTTAATCCCTTTAATATATTCTTTTTGAAAATATTTTTATATTGTTTTGAACATTTTATACATAAAACAACCTCCAATGAAAAGAATAACAAAAGAATCCCCCCTACAAACCAACCCTCATATAACTCGAAGAATAAACTCTTCCCCCATCCCAACCACCCTACCCCCAACCCCCTTAGCAGTTGATGGTAACCAACTCTTTAAAGTGAAGATAAAGTAGACCCGGGGCTGGATTCTCCGCTGTCGGGATTCTCCGTTACACCGGCAGAGCACACACGCCCGGGAATTTCCTGACTGCATGTTGCTGCTCACAATG
Organism: Scyliorhinus torazame; assembly: GCF_047496885.1. Classification (NCBI taxonomy): domain Eukaryota; kingdom Metazoa; phylum Chordata; class Chondrichthyes; order Carcharhiniformes; family Scyliorhinidae; genus Scyliorhinus; species Scyliorhinus torazame. Next base: position 149,999,897 of record NC_092712.1, read on the forward strand.
GGAAACCCATTGGCCAGCTGACGGGACGGAGAGTTTCGCCCCCCATCTCTTATGGAACCCCTCAATTGCCCCCCTCAAAGTGAACTTCACCGTCTCAAAATACATGAACTCGATCAGGTCCCCCAGCCACACTGAGGCACAGGGCGGAGAAGCAGGACCAGAACCATATGTACACGATTGACCGGACCTCTCCCACACCGCTCGCAAGTATCTTCCACCCTCTCAAAGAACCAGCTCATCCTTGACCTTGTCAGGTGTACCCCACCTTTAACTGTATTAACCCCAGCCTCGCACACAAAGACGTTCACCATCCGCAACATCTCACTCCACAACCCCTCTTCCAGCTCCACCCCCAACTTCTCTTCTCATTTGGCCGTAATACCCTCCAATGATGCCGTATCCTGCTCCAGAATCCTTCCATAAATCGCCGAGAATGACCCCACCCCCTCCAACCCCATCACCGACCGCACCCCCTCCAACAATGAGGAAGGGGGTGTCACCGGAAACATCAGGAAAAACTTCCTTACAAAATCCCACAACTGCATATATCTAAAAGCCCCCCCCCCCCCCCCACCCCCATGGAAACCAAAACATCTCCATCAACTCCTCTCATCCCCAGAAACCTAGCAACCAGTCCCGCCAGCTCAACACATGATTCTCTCGGGTTGGCATCAGCCTCGACCCCACCCCACCCTTAACTTAAAATGTTGCCAAAATTGCCTCCATATCTTCAGCGTGCCCATCACCACCGGACTACCCAAATATTTCCCTGGGGCCAAACGGCACCGTTGCCAGTGCCCGACCCCCCACAAGAGCCTTGCCTCCATCCTCACCCATATTGCCTCCGGCTCCCTACCCCAGCCCAGCAATGTCTCGGCATTTGCCACTCAATAATAATACAGCAGATTTAGCAGAGCCAAACCCCCTGACTGTCGCCCTCTCTGAAGCATCGTCTTCCGTACCATCGCAACCATACCTGCCCAGACAAACGACAAAATCAACCATTCCACACCCATAAAAGATGCTTTCGAAAGGCCAGTAAACGCTGGAATAAAAACAAAAACAGCGGTAAAACATTAATCTTTACCGCCTGCACCTAGCCTGCCAATGTTAGAGGGAGGCTGCCTCACCTCAACAAATCCATATTGACCCTGCCCACCAGGCTCGTAAAATTCAAATTACAGAGCCGGGCCCAATCCCGAGCCTCCTGCACCCCAGATACCTGAAGTGAGTAGCCTCCACACAAAATGGCAGTCTTCCCAAGCAGTTCCTTCCCCCGGCAGAGAGACAAAAAAGCACTTGCTCTTCGCCAAATTCAATTTACATGCTGAAACAAACCCAAATCGCTTAAGCAGTCCCATTATATCCCCTTGCATGGAAACCGGGTTGGATACATACAGCAAAAGTCATCAGCATACAGGGACACCCTGTGCTGCACTCCCCCCTCACTATCCCCCTCCAATTATTCGAGCTCCTCAATGCAATGCCCAAGGGCTCTAGAGTCAACACAAATAAAAGCGGTGACCTAGGACACCTCTGCCTGTTCCCCTATGCAGCTGAAAATATCCCAAGTTCACCTTATTCATATGTACACTGGCCTTCAGTTCCTTATACAACAATTTAACCACACCACAAATTTAGGACCTAATCCCAAACCATTCCGACACTGCAAACATATAACTCCCGAGGGTGGAAGTGGATAAATTGGGGATGGAGGGAGCATAGGGTGCCCTTGTACACAGATGATCTGCTTGTTTATATTACAGACCCAGTTTGCACTATGAATGAGATAATGAAGCTACTTAGGACAGCACCATAGCACAAGTGATTAGCACTGTGGCTTCACAGCGCCAGGGTCCCAGGTTCGATTCCCTGCTGGGTCACTGCCTGTGCGGAGTTTGCACGTTCTCCCTGTGTCTGCGTGGGTTTCCTCCAGGTGCTCCGGTTTCCTCCCACAGTCCAAAGATGTGCAGGTTAGGTTGATTGGCCATGCTAAATTGCCCTTAGTGACCAAAACATGTTAGGAGGGGTTATTGGGTTACGGGGATAGGGTGGAAGTGAGGGCTTAAGTGAGTCGGTGCAGACTCGATGGGCCGAATGGCCTCCTTCTGCACTGTGTGTTCTTAAAAAGAAAAGGAGTTTTGGCTCCTCTTCTGGGTGTAAGTTGAATTTGGACAAGAGCGAATACTTTCCGGTTAACCCCTCAGGGAGCGTAACCTATCTGGGAATGTTGCCTTTGCAGGGGCAACTTCACATCCTCTTGTGCTCGGCCTGGTTTGATCAAGTTCAAGGTGGTGCACAGGGCTCACCTGACAAAGGCAAGGATGAGTGATTTTTTCTCAGAAGTGGAAGACAGGTGTGAGTAGCGTTCTTGGGGACCAGCAACGATACTCGTATATTCTGGTCCTATCCCAAGTTATTAAGCTTTTGGACTTTTTCAGCACCATGTCAGAGATTGTTAATGTTGAACTGGAGCCTTCTCCGCTGGTGTCTATTTTCAGGGTATTGGACTCACCGGTGCTACAGATGGGGGTGAAGGTGGATGTCCTTGCCTTCGCCTCGTTAAAAGCCCAGTGGCGCGTTCTGCTGGGTGGAGGTATCCGCCCCGTGCGTGACCTCATGGAGTTCCTACATTTGGTCACCATCAGTTGTTAAGGGGGTTTTAGTTTAATGCTGGGGGGGGGGGGTTAAGATTGGCAGTGTTCTTGACAGTTGCTTGTGCACTTTTTACATTGTAACTTGAAGCATCTTTTATATGATATTATGATGTTATTTTGTTAATGAAAAAGTTTTCAATTAAAAGATTTAAACATTTTTGTAAAGGTTTCATTAGCCAATATCAATCTTAGGATAGGAAGAATGGGAAAAATGTTGAATATGGTACACGTCCTGGATCCTACCTGGATTCCTGTTGATTTTGTTCTTCCAGCACTGTGAAAACATTTGTTGAAAGAAGACAGTGAGTGATAGAATTTTGGCAAGACTTAACCATAGAACCAGTTTATACCTGTGCTGCAAATATGCATCTATAAAAATAAGCATTGCAGTCACTAGAGAGTATAAATAGTAGAGTGTTATTTACTCTACTGGATCTCAAAATTAAGAACCACCCACCTGCCTCTCAGAAGTGAATCAAGTTCATATGAACAGCTAATGCAGATTTCCTTGAATTTCAGCTAGAAGTTGAAAGTCAAAGCATTGGTAGTATTTAATATTTCTTGCGATATGAGCTGGCCTCAATATATTCCAAGGGCTGCATTGAGTTTAACTTGCTCCCAGAGATAGTAAATATATATTGGCTGGGATTTTCCGCTGTAAGAACTCCATGAGGTCACCCAACCAAGCCGAGGCACTGGACAGAGACCTCCACTCAAGCAGAACCCATTAGCGTCGGGTGGGTTTGGCAACTAGGAGAGAAAATATCACGAGAAGGCCAAGTCACGTTTTACATCAGCCTGGAAACTTGCTGTGATTGTCCCCTCCTCCTGTCAGTGACAGGCCACGAGTAAGGTGGCTTGGAGAGGCAGCTTCAGAAAATAAATGGGCAAAGAGTATTCCTTAGGAGACAGAAGCTAAGTGTCAGTCTCTCTGATACTGCAGTGAGGAGAACAAGTAAAACGTCGAGCCTGGTAATCGCGCTGGTGATCATTCTTCTCACTCGGAGGCAGGAGAGGAGAAGAAGATGCTGGAAGAGGCACCTGGGTCACCAAATGCAGGAGCAGAAACAAGAAGGGGAAGGGTAGGCTGAGCCTGCTCCGCGCACACAGCATGAATCGCAGAGAGTGGCAACTTGGATGCGCCTCGCTAAACTCTCCCTGTGTCTGCGTGGGTTTACTCTGGGTGCTCCGGTTTCCTCCCACAAGTCCCAAAAGATGTGCTGTTGGGTAATTTGGACATTCTGAATTCTCCCTCCATGTACCCGAACAGACACCGGAATGTGATGACTGGGAGCTTTGCACAATAACTTCATTGCAGTGTTAATGTAAGCCTACTTGTGACAATAAAGATTATTATTATTAAACCCAAGATCTACAACTGGTGCCTGACATGCCTGCAGGTGTCCAAGAACCAGAGTCACTGAAGATTATGCATGTCCAGGGAGCTGGTTGGTCACATCTTCGACCTTCTGCATTATTTAGCTCCATAGGGACTTGGAGGGCCAGTGTCGCTGAAAGTTACAGGAGCGCTCAATTTTTATGTGAGTGGCTCCTTTCAGGTTTGCACAGGTGACCTCGGGAATTTTGCAAGTGTCCACACACAAGTGCATCCTGGAGGTTGTCATGATATGCAGACACACACATAATGATAGACAGACAAGCAGCTAATGGACACAGAGAACAGGATATGACCAATAAACAGGCAGGACACTCAGGGGTGGGATCTGACTATAAAAGACACGAGGCACTCACACTCCGCCTCTTTCCACTGATGAACATCGAGAGAGTCAGTCAAGGGTGTTGTTACAATCTCACACCTCCACCACGTGGCTAAGAGCTAGTCTGGTTCAGTCAGACAGAGTAACCACAATTAAGTTGGAAGAGAGTCGAACTCACTGAGAACTATACTAACTGTGCTATTAGTTCAATAAACCTGATTGAACTAACTTCAAGGTCTGGAGTAGCTTTCTGATCTAAGCTGCATCCAGTTGCAGCCAGTGTTAGACCAGTGTACCTAACATGACAGAGATGACAGACACAATCTTCACAAGAGCACACAATTTCGTCCATTTTGACAGGGCTCAGGCAAGCCAGGATGCAAGAGCGACTGGCTATGTGCAAATTTCTGCTTTTCCACAGGTGCAGGGTGCCATCGACTGCACTCATGTGGCACTCAGATCTCCTGAACATTAAGCAGTTAACTGTGATGAACTGCAAGGGCTCACTGAATGTTTAGCTGGGCTGTGACCACACCAAAAACATCTCCTAGCGAGTACTCAATTCCCAAGGAGTGTGAAGAATTCCTACATTCTGAGCTGTTCTCAGATCCCTGGCATGTTTGAGTCCAAAGCAGCTGCAAGGTTAGATCCTCACAGATGAGGGGTTTTCCACTGAGGAGGTGTTTGATGACGGCTGTGCGGGGCCACAGAGTGCAGCAGACAAATGGCTGGTAATGAGACCATCTCATTATCTCCACATGGCTCTGTGCACATTGTTCTCCTGTCCAACTGATGGTAGCATGCACTCTCTATGATAAGGCTCCTGCCATGGGGAGGGAGCGGTTGCCCATAGTCCCTACATTCCAGGATGATGACAACTTGCAGAAGGTGTCAGTGTTTTAATCCTCACGGAGCTCCTGTGAATGCCTGACTCCTGTATGGTGATAGCAGCTCACTTGCTCTCAATGACTAGGGTCATATCATGGCAACACAACGAGGAATGTTTCACCTCTCCTGATCTTGGGCATCCTTGGTGAGCTTGGTGAGGTTCAGTGTCACCGGAGGATTGGGGGCGCCAGCTGCACCACAAAGGTGCAGAGATCAAACAAGGACAATGACTGGAATGAGTGACGCGAGCATTGTACATTGTGGGAGACGTCCTCATCGCTTATGGCATACAGGCCTGACTGATGTGTTCAATCACTGTGAAGAGATGCCACCAATGTTCTGGTAATGTGTACAAATCACATGATGCAAGCCCTGGAATGAACGTCCTGCCTTTTCCTGGTACAAGAATCCAGTTGTAAGGTTGGAAGAGCAAAAACCCAGCTCGTCAAAACAAGGAGCCATAGAAAGAGTGCAATTAGTGAGCGTTTATTTACCGAGTTGAAGGTTATTGACAAGTGCTTAACACCCGTGCCCACGCTGTGCAATTAGAGCTTCTTAATCTCTTTAACCCTGCCGCTACTTCTTGGGTGCATCCCCAACATCCACAGCGGAGGCAAATTAAGCCTGCTGTCAGTCACGCCCTGTTGTTTGTGATCTTGGAGGGCGTCCTCTGGATGGCCGAATTCTGGAGGGCCCAGGCCTGCTTACGGGATCTTGCTGTGTGCCATTGCCACCATCCTCTGCCTGTTAAGCTGGAGCTGTAGTGGGGATTCAGATAGGCGGGATACTCCCCGAGTCACCTGGGTGATGGCCCCAAGGTATGCACCAGCTGCACTTCCTCCCTATGCGTGCCCATGATGGCTTCCTTCTTGGGAGTAAGTATAGCAGGAGTGAGCTTGAGAAGCCTTGCTGTCCTCTGGTTTTAGCACTTGTAAATCCCAGCAAGTGCCTGCACCATGGAGTGCATGGTCTATAGCAGTGCAGGACAAATGTCTTGCACCACCATCTCCACGCTGGCTCTTGCTGTGTTTACCTTGTGTTTTTACAGTGTCAGTACAATCACCTCATACACAATGCAAACGGACTCCTCCATGCAGTCCAGACATCCCTTCCTCATTTTCCCGAGTTTACCTTTGGAGCTCCAGCAACTGAGGCATGACCACATCCAAAGGCTTGTCAGCAGATTCCTGGCCTCCAGCAATCCTCTGAGCCCGTTACACTGGGGTGTCCTTGCCTCCACTTGCTGTGGATCTGAGAGTGTGATGTGTTCACCAGAATGTGACTCCGAGGCTGTTCTAGAACTAGGTCCCACTGAGGAGTGTGTTTCTCGGCTGATGGAAGGTGTGAGTGAATGCAGTGACAGATCCAAGAAATCATGGTCTGAGCTGCTGTCAGAGCTGGTGTCGGGGATATGGTTCATGCCCTCCTGGGCTGCTTCCCAGGTGTGCCTGTGAAAGAAAAGAGGTTAGTAATGCATGCCATGGGCCTGAAAAACGGGGACATGACTCACAACATTATTGTCTGATGGATGATGGAGCACTGGAACCTGACTTGGTTTATCACCGCCAACCACAACATCAGCAGAGAGGCTTCCTCCCCGGCCAGCTGGCTGGCTCTGTCCTCAAGGATCTTCAGCTCTGACATCCCTCCACCCGTCTGCGATCTCTCACTCTTGTTGCTCGTCCACTTGTCCTGCATGAAAACAGATGGAGAGAGTGTTAGCAGGATGCATGGCAGGGCAGGTGATAAGGATGCCGGCATGTGTGGATGGTGAGTGGAAGCAGCGAACTGATGAGGACATGACCCTCGGGGGAGATGTAGATACATCTGGCGAGTGGGTGGTGCTATCTCTTGGGATGGCAGTGAATGAGATCCCTGTTGGTGTGTGATGGGTGTGTGAGTTGAGTGAGATGAGAAGAGTGACTTACCCTGGCAGAATGGAGGAGATCATTCAATCTCTTTCTGCACTGGATAGCTGTCCTCTTCTGCAGGATGTTAGTGCTGACCACTGCTGCCATCGCCTCCCATGTGGGATCGGTGGTCCTGCTGGTAGGTCTTTGCCTAGACCCCAGGTATAACACATTGCTCGGGCCTCTACGGCATTGAGCAGGTGCTCCAGGGGGGCTTGCTTCTTAGCATTCACAACCATAGCATCCCAACGGCAAGTGTGCTAGCTGTGTGCAGGGGCCACCTTTAAATGCAGCATCCTGATCTTTGAAGCGCTGAGGTGATGGTGGGATGGACGATCAGAGGCCGCATGCCAGCCATATAGCATGGAATCTGTGCATGAAAATCTTTGGGACTAAGGGCCGTATTAAACAGTGGGAAAAGCTGCCATGGCTGTTGGTTGGCTAAAAGCTGCTTTTCCCTCCAGCCATCAGCCTTTGCCAATTTCCAGGAAAAGCTCACCCATAGTCTTTTTTGGGGAACAAAAGTCCAAATGAATTCAGCAGAAAAACACAATCCTTCATTCATATCAGGCTGCAGATCCCATGAAAAGTAGATGATCTACAATGTCAACAATATCTGCAAGATGTAGTAGTAATTTGACAAGGACACAAATACCATAGAAACAACGGCTTTTATTCACTTCTGTGATGCAGCTTCGCTTTCTATCCTGTACAATAACACATGGATTTGATTGTCACAAATGAGAATGGTCAGGGTAAAATGCTAAAATAAAAGCAAAGTGCTGAAAATATGGAGATCTGTCAACATTTGTGAAAAGACAGGTTTTGACTTTTCCAGAAGGTTTTGCGCACCTGAAGCATCCGTGGCATGTCTTTGCTTTTTACAGATCCTGACTCACTTGCACTGCTTACTTGGCTCCTTGCCTGAGAACAATTCATTTTAAGGGGGTGGCACGGTGACACAGTAGTTAGCACTGCTGCCTCACAGTGCCAGGAACCAGGATTCAATTCCATATCAGGTGAGTGAGGAGTTTGTAGTTTCTCCACGTGTCTGCGTGGGTTTCCTGCGGATGCTCCGGTCTTCTCCCACAGTCCAAAGATGTGCAAATTAGATAGATTGGACATGAACAATTGCCCCTTAGTGTCCAGGAATGTGTAGGTTAGGTTACGGGGTTGTTGGAATAGGCTAGAGTGCTCTTTCAGAGGGTCGGTGCAGACTCGATGGGCTGAATGGCCTTCTGTCCTGTAGTGATTCTATGATTATAACTCAATTTAGACATTTGCATCCTCCAGTTTAAGTTCCTCCAAGACCTAGCCCCTCCTGACATCTGTGATCTTCTCCAGCCATCCAGGCCTCTGAGATTTCTGCACGCATGCGGTCTCATGGCATCAGGTCAAACGTGAGTAAGGGAACCTCCTGCTTTTTACCACGTTGGCCTCTGCCCCCCCGCCCCCCCCCCCCACCCCCCCCCACCCCCCCACCCACCCTGCAGCTGATGAATTAGTACTCCCCATGTTGAATATGGAGGAGCACTGATTCATTCCTTGGAGGGAATACTGAGGGTGAGGGTGACAAAGGCGCAGAATGTACTTTGGGTGGGGGACTTCAATATCCATTTCCGAGAGTGACACGGTAGCATCACCACAGGCCAAGCAGGCGGGTCCTAAAGGACATAGCTGCTAGTTTGGGTCGGTGGCAGGTAGTGAAGGGCCCAGCAAGAGGAAAAAATACACTTGACCTCATCCTTACTAACCTGCCTGCTGCAGATGCATCTGTCCATGACAGTATCAGTACGTATGACCACTGAATGCATAGAACTTGCGGAGATAAAATCCCATCTTCACATTGAGGATACTTCTCCATCCTGCTGTGTGAAAGTACCATCATGTTAAATGGAATAAACTTTGAACAGCTCCAGCAACTCAAGACTGGGCATCCATGAGGTGCTGTGGGCCATCCGCAGCAGTAGAATTGTATTCAGCTACAATCTGTACCCTCATGACCCGGTCTATTCCTCACTCTACCATTACCACCAAGCCAGCGGAACAACCCTCGTTCAATGGAGAATGCAGGAGGACATGCAGCACCAGGCACAACTACAAATGAGGTGCCAACCTGGTATCACTACAACACAGGGCTAATTGCATACCTAACAACATAGGCAGCATGTAATGGATGGAGCGAAACGATTCCATAGCCGACAGATCAGATCTAGGTTTTGCAGTCCTACCATATCCAGACTTGAATGTTGGTGGACAATTAAACAACTCATTGGAGGAGCAGGAGGAGGCTCCACAAATATCTCTATCTGCAATGATATAGGAGCACAGAACACAGTGCAAAAGATAAGGTTGAAGCATTCGCAATATAGCCAGAAGTGCCGAGTGGATGGACTAACTCAGCCTTCTTTGGAGTCCCCAGTATCACAGATGCCAGTCTTCAATTAATTTGATTCACTCCACACGTCATCAAGAAATGGCTGAAGGCACTGGATACAGCAAAGGCTATGGGCCCTGACAATATTCCGGTAATAGTACTGAAGACTTGTGCTCCTGGACTTGCTGTGCCCCTAGTCAAGTTTTTCCAGTACAGCTACAACACTGGCATATACCCAGCAATGTGGAAAATTGTCCGGGTATATCCGCTATACCAGGAACAGGATAAATCCAATCCGGTCAATTACTGCCCCATCAGTGTTCTCTCGGTCACCAGTAAAATGATGGAAGAAGTCATCAATATCTCTATCAAGTCTTACTTCTTAGAAATAGCCTGCTCATTGGCGCCCAGTTTGGGCTCTGCCCGGATCATTCAGCTCCTGACTTCATCACAGCCTTGGTTCAACATGGACTCCAGAGGTGAGGTGAGAGTGACTGCCCTTGACATCAAGGCAGTGTTTACCAAGTATGGCATCAAGGAGCCCTGTCAAAACCTACACCCCAGGGACTGCAGCTGTTCAAGACGTCAACTCACCACCACCTTCTCAAGGGCAATTAGGAATGGGCAATAAATGCTGGCCTAGCCAGCGCCACACACATCCTGCAAATATTTTTTACACACTCCCCAAAATCTGGCTTCTTGTTCATGATTTTTATTGCTCGACCTTTGGCACCATGCCTTCAGCTGCCTGAGCCCTATAAATTTGGAATCCCCTCCCTAAGCTACTTTTCCCCTATCTCTCTCCTCTCTTTTGAGTCACTCTTTAATACCTACATCCTTGACCAAACTGTTGGTTACCTCCTCTAATATCTCCTCATAGTGATTGGTGTCAACTTTGTCTGAAAACGTTTCTGTGAATGTCTTTGGACATTTTTTCAATGCTAATGGTGCCTTGTTCAAGTTCAAGTTGTACTTATGGTATTTTCTGATGTTTCTTTGGAGCCAAGAGATTATTGATGGTTCAAATCTATCACCTAAGACTAGAGTTCCCTGGATACTAAAGATAAAAATTTAAATGAAATAGAAATGTCAAGTTCATAATTCTGTAGAGAACCAAGTTATATGCAATAGTACAGGGGAGAAATTAAAAAGGAAATGAGAGGCAAAAAGATCACATGAGAATAGATTAGCAGGTAGCATAAGCGAAGTGAAAAGTCTTTTGTAAATATGTAAATAATAAAAGGGTAGTTAATAAAAGGGTAGGGATGATGAGGAAACCAAAGAAAGATGATCTTGTAGATGCAGAGGTCCAAAGATGTGTAGATTAGGTGTTTTGGCCATTTTAAATTGCCTTAGTGTCCAAAATGGTTAGGTGGGGTTACTGTGTTATGCGGATAGGGTGGAGGCATGGACTTACCTAGAGTGCTCTTTCCAAGAGTCGGTGCAGACTCGATGGGCCAAATGGCCTCCTTCTGCACTGTAAATTCTATGATTCTATGCCGGACGTAGTAAACAAGTGCCTTGCATCTGTCGCAACTGAAGAAGAAGATGCTGCCAATGTCACAGTGGTGGAGGAGAAATAGGCTAAAATGAAAATAGGTAACCAGGATGTACTTATAGGTTGGCAATGCTCAAAATAGAAACATTAACTGGTATAGATGGGATGCATCCTGGGTTGCTCTGGCCACAATCTTCCAATCATTTTTGGATGTGGTAAAATGGGGCCTGAGGACAGGAGGATTACAGGGGTTACACCACTGTCTAAAAAAGTGAAAATGGGTAAGCCTGGCAATTAACAACCAGTTCTAATGCTGATGTTGGAGGAACTTTTAGACATATTGATCTGGGACCAAATTAATTAGCACTTGGAAAAATATGGGTTAATGAATGAAAGCCAATAATTGTTAAATTGTGGAATAAAAGTTGAAAATGCTGATTAAACGCAGCAGCCTGGCAGCATATGTGGAGAGAGAAACCGAGTTAATGTTTTGAGCCCATATGACCCCTCTACAGAACTGTTAATTGTATCTGATTGAGTTATTTGACAAAGTAATGGAAAGATTGATGAGAGTAATGCAGTTGATGGGTGTACATATGGACTGTCTAAAAAAAGTGCTGAATAAAGTGTCATGTATTAGACTTGTTCTCAAAATTGAAGCCCATGGGATTAAAAGAGGGACGTTTCACAGATATGACATCCGCAAAGGAACAGAAAGCAGAGTAGAAGTGAGTGGGTGTTTTACAAATTGGAATAAAGCATGCAGTGGTGTCCCGAGGGTATTTTTGATATATATTAATAGCTTGCACTTGGGTATGTAGGACATTATTTCAGAGTTTGGAGAATATATGAACTAGGAAATGGAGTAAACAGTGGAGAGAGTAACCGACCCCAGGACACAGACTGGTGAAATGAACAGACACATGGGACAGGATTATATGGCCCCTCCCATCCAACATGATATTAAGGCCCTGCCAAAGCAAATGGAAATTTAAATGGTGCGCCAAATTCATCGGGGTGGGGGGGGGAAGAACACCATGTTGGAACTGTAAAATCCTGGCCCTGGGCGTGAATTTTCAGGATGACGACGCTCGGTGCCCATCATCCGGAGAGACTCCAACAGGCTCACTGATATTTTATGCTTAAGTGATCATTGATTGGCAGCAGATAGGACTTCCGTCCTCACTTGGACAGAAATCACCTATTTAGATTGGCCAGATCAGCTCTCCACCCCATCCAAGCACACGCTGCAGTGGCCGAATGAGGTACTCCAGGGCCAGGCCCGAGGCTAAGTCCTGGGAACCGCAGTGCTGGTAAGTACCAGCCATCCCAGGGAGGGAGGGGAAGGAAGGGTAAGGAATGCCCTGCATAATCATGAGTGGAGTGATCTTGCTGTAAGCTGGGGCATAGGGCAAGGTAGGTCCGGAGGCCTCCAGTCTGCGAGGGGAGGGCACGCCAGACCAAAGAGGCCTTCTGATGTACGCACCCCAAACTCTTCCCATCTGCAATCGAGGGTGAGAATCTTTTCTGTTTGGTACTCTGTCTTTGGGCGCCCGCCAACCCAAAGATTGAGACAGGGCAGGAAAAGGCCCTTAAGAGGCCAAAAAGTAGCCTTGAACATACTTAACCTTCTGCGGCAAAGAACTCCACTGATAAGCTCTCCATTGAGAGAAGAAATTTCTCCTCATCTCTGTCTTGAGTTTCGCATGTTTGACAATTGGAAAAATACTTAAGAAGCATAACAATTACACAATGCTAGTCAATGTAGGGGTCAACATACTTTTGCAGGTCAGATCCCTAAGATGAATCACTACGTTTAAAACACATTGACATGACTAACAGTATCTAATAGTGATATTTGAAGATGTCAATACATTTTACACTTAACTTTCAGAATGTTCTTGACCCCTCAACAAGCTTCCCCAGTGGTCACAAACTCTCCATGGAAGGGCATTTTTTAGGGCTTACAATATCCACACAAGCATATGATAATGGTGTGCGGAAGGAAATACAATTTTCCTGCTGTCCTCAAAATGGGGGACCCCAACATTGGGAGAGATGCATAGGTATTTTGCACCCATCACCTTTCTGACCTGTCAAAAGGCCAAGTGAAAATGGTGTGGTTTTGGGAAGGCACAGGAAAATTTGTTTTCCCATGTAAAACCTCAGTTCATAGAATAGAATCATAGAATTTACATTGCAGAAGGAGGCCATTCAGCCCATCGAGTCTGCACCAGCACTTGAAAAGAGCACCCCACTAAAGCCCACACCTCCACCCTATCCCCGTAACCCAGTAACCCTACCTAACCTTTTTGGACACTGAGGGCAATTGATCATGGCCAAACCACCTAACCTGCACATCTTTGGACTGTGGGAGGAGACAGGAGCACCCGGAGGAAACCCACGCAGACACGAGGAGAACGTGCAGACTCCGCACAGACAATGACCCAAGCCTGGAATCGAAACTGGGACCCTGAAGCTGTGAAGCAACTGTGCTACCCACAATGCTACCGTGCTGCCCCTAGCATTGCATGAACCAATTCACACTTCGTTAGGAGATGAAAATCCAAACCATGGAGTATAAAGACAAGAAAACTATGCTAAACTTGGTTAGGTACAGGCTGAAATATTGTGGTTTATTCTGGGGATCTCACTTTAGATAAACCTTCATTGCCTTGGAAAGGGTGAGGAGGAAGTTTAGTTGAATGGTGCCAGGGATGAAAGAAAAAGGTTATGTGGAGAGAGCGAGCAAATTTGGGGTTATTCTTCACAGAGTAGCGAAAGGACAAGTTGGAAATTGATTTTTTTTTTTCAATTTAGTGTACCCAATTATTTTCTTTCCAATTTAGGGGCAATTTGGTGTGGCCAATCCACCTAGCCTGCACATCTGTGGGTTGTGGGGGTGAAACCCAAGGGGAGAATGTGCAAACTCCGCACGGACAATGACCCGGGGCCGGGCTCGAACCTGGGTCCTCAGCACCGTGAGGCAGCAGTGCTGACCACTTGGCCAATGTGCCGCCCAGGTTGGTAATTGATAAAGATGTTCAAAAGCTCAGAGTACGTAAGGAGGAACTATTTGCAGGGACAGAGGATCAGTAAACAAAGAACACCGATTTAAAGTAAATGGCAAAAGAATGAGAGGAGAAAAGCCAATTAATTATTTTAATGCAGAGAGTTGTATTCTGGAATTCACTGCCTGAAATGGTGTTGGAAGCAAATTCAGTAAGAATTTTCAAAAATAAATTGAATGAATACTGGAAAATTAATGGCTTGCTTGAATTTGGGGAAAGAGCAGCGGAGTTGGAACTAATGTTATAGCTCTTTCAAAGAACCAGCAGAGCCACAGTCGACCAGATGGCTGCCTCCTGTGCTATATCATTTTGTTTCTAAATAAGCCAGTCTTCAGGAGAGGTTTTGTTTATAAAACTGGTGATGATTTAGTTGATTTCATCATTCCTTATCGATCTAAAATCAAATCTGTATTCCAGCAACCCCACAATATTTTGCTTTGATATTCGTCGGCAAGTTGTTCTGGTTAAAATGTTCACAGTGGAAGGCACCTTGGCTGAATGTATTTACTAGAGGAAAGTGTGATGTGTAATGCCTACAGGAAAGCTAAGGTCACTTCTTGTTTCACCAAAATTGTGCAGATAATGGCTGATGTGTTGAGTACTCTGGATCTATGGAGACTGTGTTTACCTTAGCAGTAACATAGACAGGCTGCCAACACTTGTAATAGTACAACTCTATTTTATTTAACAAAGAGCTGTTAAACATACTTGCACTGTGGGTGACACTATGTTAGATTGACTGAAGACCTATGCCTAACCTGACCAGCCTATACAGCCCATGGTGTATGTTTGTGCTACTGACTGCGGGCTCTGTCTGTCTCAGAGGCTGCATCCCGAATGAATGGGAAAACTAGTGCCCTCTGTCTTTATAGTCATCGTGCCCTAACTGGTGATTGGCTGCTATGTTGTGCGTGTTGATTGGTCTTGCAGTGTGTCAGTCAGTGTGTGTCTCTGCACCATCATATACTGATGTGTATATTATGACATCCCCACCTTTTCTAAAAAAAATATGTTCATGGCAATAAATAATGCAGTATGTGAATGTTCCTAACTATGTGTGGCACATGCGAGCATATTTACAGGACTATGTACAGAAACTCTAAAATATTTACATTGGAAGGCATCTAGTGCAGATGGACAGTATGTAACACAAAATATAACTAGAACAACAGTACGCACAAACCAGTGAGTTAATCAAACAGGGTAACAAAACAATCAGTTCATGAGTTCAAAGAGTCCATGAATTCAGGCAGTTCATAAATTCAGTCTCTGAGGTGGGCGACAAATTCTGGTTGACCGCCTCAAGTGTGGGTCAGGGGCCGCCTGTTCTGGAATGGGCGGACTGTGTCAGACTCCGAGGGTGGCAGAGCGAAAGGGAGATCTGCAAAGTCTGTGACGGGTTCGTTGTGACGGCGGGGCAAGACATGATGATCTGGTGGCGAGCGAGGAAGGAGTCGTAGTGCCCGCGTATTTTGGCGAAGAAGAGAGCCGTCTTGTAGACGAACCAAAAATGACCTGGGGGCCACTTGTCTGAGCACCACAGCGGTGGCGGACCAACCACCATCGGGAAGTTGGACACGGACCTCGTCATCAGGAGCCAGAGCAGGGAGATCCGTGGCGCGGGCGTCATACGCCGATTTGTGTTGGGCCCGAGACAACGGCATTCGATGAAGGACCGGAAGGTTGTCCAAGTCCGGGATATGAATGGCCGGCACCATCATCCGCAGCGTGCGGTTCATCAACAATTGAGCCAGTGACAGGCCGGTGGACAATGGAGCTGATCTGTAAGCAAGCAGGGCGAGGTAAAAATCGGATCCTGCATCGGCCGCCTTGCACAGGAGTCGTTTGACAATGTGCACCCCCTTTTCAGCTTTGCCATTGGATTGGGGGTAATGGGGACTGGACGTGACATGTGTGAAGTTGGATCGTTTGACAAAATTGGACCACTCCTGACTGACAAAACACGGGCCATTGTCGGACATGACAGTGAGCGGGATGCCATGGCGAGCGAAGGTTTCCCTGCACGCACGGATGACCGCAGTTGAGGTGAGGTCGTGTAGCCTAACTACCTCCGGGTAGTTTGAGAAATAGTCCACTCTGAGGACGGAGTCCCGGCCAAGTGCATGGAACAGGTTGATGTCCACTTTGGTCCAGGGGGATGTGACCAACTCATGGGGTTGCAAGATCTCCCTTGGCTGAGCAGGCTGGAAATGCTGGCATGTTGGGAAGTTAAGAACAGCGTTGTCAAAGTCCTCGTTGATGCCAGGCCAGTACACTGCCTCACGGGCCTGTCGGCGGCATTTCTCCACTCCCAGGTGGCCCTCATGGAGCTGCTCAAGGACGAGGTTCCACATGCTGTGCGGAATGACGATCCTGTCCAGCTTTAGTAGAATTCCATCTTTAATGTTATAGAATTGAGGGCATTGGCCCTTGAGCCACCCGTCTGTCAGGTTGCGCATGACACGTTGGAGCAGGGGATCGTTGGCCGTCTCACGACAAATCTGGATGAGTTGTTCGTCCGTGGCGGGCAGATTGGATGCGGCGAATGCCACCTGAGCATCAATTTGGCACATGAAGCCCGCTGGGTCGCAGGGTGTGGTGACAGATCGGGAGAGTGCATCGACAACGATGAACTCCTTACCCGGGGTGTAGACGAGTTCGAAGTCGTACCGCCTGAGTTTAAGGAGAATGCGCTGCAGGCGCGGCGTCATGTCGTTAAGGTCTTTTTGAATGATATTGACCAGTGGCCTGTGGTCTGGCTCGACTGTGAACTTTGGGAGTCCATAGTCACAGTCATGGAATTTGACGACTCCGGTAAGAAGGCCCAGGCACTCTTTTTCAATTTGCGCATAGCGCTGTTCGGTGGGCGTCATTGCATGTGACGCGTAACAGGAGCCCATGAGGAGGTGTCGTCACATTGAAGGAGCACTGCTCCAATGCCGAACTGACTGGCATCTGTGGAGATCTTTGTTTCTTTGGCAGGATCGAAAAATGCCAACACCGGGGCCTTGGTCAGCTTCGCCCTGAGTTCCCGCCATTCTTGTTCATGGGCGGGGAGCCATTGGAACTCGGTCGTCTTCTTAACCAGGTTCCTGAGAGCCGTGGTGTGGGAGGCGAGGTTAGGGATGAATTTCCCCAGGAAATTGACCGTGCCCAGGAAGCGGAGGACCGCCTTCTTGTCCTCCGGTGTCTTCTTGACCTCCGGTGTCTTCTTGTCCTCCGGTGTCTTCATGGCCTTAATGGCAGATACCTTGTCAGCATCCAGCTGCACGCCAAACTGTGAAGTGTGGTCTCCGAGGAATTTAAGTTTTGTTTGACCAAAGGAGCATTTGGCCCTGTTGAGGCGGAGGCCATGCTCATGGATTCGTCGGAAGATGCGTCGGAGGCGATCAATGTGCTCCTGCGGGGTGGTAGATCAGACGATGATGTCGTCCACATATACGCGAACCCCTTCAATACCTTCCATCATCTGCTCCATTATTCTGTGGAACACTTCCGATGCAGCGATGATGCCAAACGGCATCCGGTTGTAGCAATACCGGCCAAAATGGGGTGTTAAAGGTGCAGAGCTTCCGACTGGATGTGTCGAATTGGATCTGCCAGAACCCCTTGGATGCGTCTAAAAATCTGGCGTGAACCATCTCGCAGGTGAGTTCTTCGCGCTTTGGAATGGGATAGTGTTCTCTCATAATAATGCAGTTGACGTCCTTGGGATCAATACATATGCGTAATTCGCTGGATGGTTTTTTCACGCACACCATAGAGTTGACCCAGTCAGTCGGTTCTGTAACTTTCGAAATCACGCCCTGGTCCTGGAGATCCTGCAGCTGCTGCTTGAGGCAGTCCTTGAGGGGTGCTGGTACCCTGCGAGGTGCGTGCACCACAGGCATGGCATTTGGTTTGAACAAGATTTTATAAGTGTATGGGAGTGTGCCCATGCCCTCGAATACACCGTGGTATCGGGTGATGATGACGTTCAGCTGTGTCCGAAAGTCAGCATCCTGAGATGCGGAAGCGTCAGCGGGTGACAGGGAGTGAACCCTTTGGACAAGGTTTAGCAGTTTGCACGCCTGAGCACCAAGCAGGGAGGTTTTAGTGGATCCCACTATTTCGAATGGCAGGTTAGCCTTTAATGACCGGTGCGACACTTCAAGCTGGCATGAGCCACTGGCAGCAATGGCATTACCATTATAGACCAGAAGCTGGCAGGCGGATGGCAGGATGGTAGGCTTGACATGGAGGCTTTCGAGGTCAGACCGTGCAATGAGGTTGGCTGAAGCGCCGGTGTCCAGGCGGAATCAGATGCGGGATCGGTTGACTGTGAGGGTGGCACACCACTCGTCGTCTGGATCAGTGCGGAATATTGGGAGAGACTTGGCTTTTGTCTTCTGGAGCATCTTGTGTTTGGTGATGATGCCCACCCGAAATGGTGCTTTAGGGTCCTTGGTATCAAGGTCCGGAATCAAGTCGGAATCCGAGACCGGTGGCTGGATGGTTTGGACATTCCTGCGTGGCTGGTTGGAGCGACGAGAGGTAGTAGGTTGAGCAGACCTGCATAGTTGCCAAGCTTGCCACCTTGGAGACAGCTTCGGGACTTTGCAGGACATTGTCGTTTTAAGTGGACGGAGCCACAGTTGCCGCACGTCGTGATGTCAGAAAGTTTGGTACGCCACCGCGCATACGCGGTGCGGTCGTATGTAGTGCGCGCCTGCGTAGTGCATTCTTCGGCCTCGCCGTCACCTCGGTCAGTGCTCACATGCGCGGGAGCCCGCGAAAAGCGCACAAAATGGCCGCCCTCATCCAGGCTTAGGCCCTGGAGCTGTTCAATGGCTTGCACCCACTCTGGCTCGTGGGGTCCTTGCCGCGCCGTTTCAGCTGCTTGAATGTGCGAGTATTGGTTAGTGGCGTGTTCATGCAGAACGCAGGTCTCGATGGCTATCGCAAGGGTGAGCTGTTTAACCTTGAGGAGCTGCTGGCGTAGGGGGTCCGATTGCACACCGGAAACGATCTGGTCACGGATCATCGAGTCGGAGGTGGAGCAGTAATTGCAGGACTGCGCGAGGATGCGAAGGTGGGTGAGGAAAGATTGAAAAGGTTCATCCTTACCCTGCGGACGCTGTTGAAAGACATAGCGCTCAAAACTTTCATTTACCTCGATGTCACAGTGACTGTCGAATTTGAGCAGGACTGTCTTGAACTTGGACTTGTCTTCACCTTCAGCGAAAGTGAGAGAGTTGAAGATATGGATGGCGTGGTCCCCGGCCGTGGAAAGGAAGAGAGCAATCTTTCTGGCGTCTGAAGCAGCTTCCAGGTCTGTAGCTTCGAGGTATAGCTGGAATCGTTGTTTAAAGATTTTCCAGTTCGCACCAAGGTTGCCGGTAATGCGGAGCGGCGGGGGATGGCAGACGCTGTCCATACTACCGGATGGCTGATTGCTGGTCGAAGGCAGATCACTTAAAGGTAGGTCTACTAAACTCTAACATCACATACTGGTACCATGATGTGTTAGGTACTCTGGATCTGTGGAGACTGCGTTTACCTTAGCAGTAACATAGACAGGCTACCAACACTTGTAATAGTACAACTCTATTTTATTTAACTAAGAGCTGTTCAACATACTTGCACTGTGGGTCGACACTATGTTAGGTTGACTGAAGACTTATGCCTAACCTGACCAGCCTATACTGCTAGCCCATGGTGGATGTTTGTGCTACTGACTGCGGGCTCTGTCTGTCTCAGAGGCTGCATCCCGAATGAGCGGGAAAACTAGTGCCCTCTGTCTTTATAGTGACCATGCCCTAACTGGTGATTGGCTGCTGTGTTGTGTGTGTTGATTGGTCTTGCAATGTGTCAGTCAGTGTGTGTCTCTGCACCATCATATACTGATGTGTATATTATGACAATGGCTGGATTCTGTGATTAGTGAAAAAGGAACGGTTGTTGCCACTGACCTCAAAAAGCTACCCACAAAAATTTAGCAACTGCTAGGATGTCATGCTTTTGTTTGTTTGAGCCATTATGGTACGGAAGGAGGTTATTTGGTCTGTTCAGTCCATACCTACTCACTGTAGAGGAACTTTCATAAGTCCTGTCCCGACACATTACCCCCTTGGCCCTACAAGTTTATTTTCCTCAGGTGCCATCCAACTTCCTTTTGAAATCATTCATCATCTCTGCTTCCACCTTCGTGGGCAGTGAGCTCCAGGTACTTGCTCTATAAAAACATCCTTCCTCACATTCCCCTGTATCCCTTGCTCAAAACCTGAAATCTGCATCCCCTGTCACTTAAACCATCAGCTAATGGGAACATTCTTTGTTCCTTATCTGAACCTCTCCTAATCTTGTACGGCTCTTTTAAATTTTTGCTCCAAGGAGAACAACCCCAGCTTTCCAATCCAACCTTGTAGCTCAAATCTCCTACCCCTGGAACTATGTGATAATATGTCTTTAAGCGATCACAGCATGACACCACTAAAAATGAAGTGTACCTGCAATTCAACTTTAGCTTCACTTTTGCTTTTAAGCAGAGCCCACACAGGCAGCTCTGCTTCTGCTGTCTTCAACCTTTCTATCCATGTACATATGTTTTCACCTGCCCAGTTTGAATAAATGAACCCACAATATGTTTACACAATCCCTTATGAGTGATTGGTGTCTTTATTTCCTGAAGTGTGGTGACCCAAATTGAATGCGATAGTCTGGTTGTGGCCGAACCAGAGCTTTATAAAGGTTGAGCATAACTTCACTGCTCTTGTAAATTCTACCTTTATTTATGAAGCCTAAGATCCCAACTGCTTCACTAGCTACTCTCTCTATGTTCTGAAACCTTTAAACATCTATGGGACATGAACCCAGGTTGGGAGTCCCTTTCAGATTCTCAGTTAGGTTCAAAGCTGTATTTTGGACATAACAGGAATGAGTGACTATGACAAGTATTGTGTTAAAACAACAATTTTATTCAATAATCCAATAATAATATGACAATTATAATTGATAATATAAGGGTGGCACGGTGATGCAGTGGTTAGCACTGCTGCCTCACGGCGCCAAGGACCCGGGTTTGATCCCAGCTCCGGGTCACTGTCCGTGTAGAGTTTTCACATTCTCCTTGTGCCTGTGTGGGTCTCAGCCCCATAACCCAATGATGTGCCTGGTAGGTGAATTGGCCACGCTAAATTGCCCCTTAATTGGAAAAAAATAGAATTTGGTACTCAACATTTAGTTTTTAAAATTGATATATTTTTAAAAAATAATCAAGGAAGATAATATATTTTTATATATATATATATATATCTATATATGCATATAATTTTTTTTTTGTAAACATATGTATGGCCCCTTAGAGAATGAGATTGGGGAAATAATAATGGGGAACCGGGAAATGGCAGAGGAGTTAAACAAATACTTTGCATCAGTCTTCACGGTGGAAGACAGTAATAACATTCCAAAAATATTAATTAACCAAGGGGCAGAAGGGGTGAGGGAATAAATAAAATAACAATCACTAAAGAAAAAGTACGGGAGAGACTAATGGGGCTAAAGGCCGATCAATCTCCTGGACTTGATGGGTTGCATCTCAGGATATTAAAGGAAGAAGCTACAGAGATAGTGGATGCAATGGTCGTAATCTTCCAAGAACCCTTAAATTCTGGAAAACCCCAGAGGATCGGAAAACTGCCAATGTAACACCCTTATTCAAAAAAGGAGGGAGACGTCATGGTCAGTGGTGTCCTAGACGGGGCACCGGTGGGACTGTAAATGTGTACGTTCCCAACTGGGACGGCACAGACTTCATAAACAGGACCACGGTGAAAATCCTCGACATCGACTGATAATGGGGGGTGACTTTAACTGCGCACAGGACCCAAGGACTGACTGATCAAACCCCAGAGTGGGGAAAAAGACTGGCATGGCTCGGGAACTGGGAACATTCATGGAACAGATGGGGGCGGTGGACCCATGGAGGTTCCTGCAGCCCGGCAAGACGGAATTCCCGTTCTTCTCACCGTTCCATAAGGTATACGTGGGGAAATCAGTGCGTCCAGAAATAGTAGGAGCGGAATTCTCCACGATAGTCATCTCTGACCACGCTCTGCACTACGTGGATGTGAGGTTAGTGACGGGCCATGCTCAACGCCCCACATGGAGGCTGGACACGGGCCTCCTGGCTGTCAAAGTCTTCTGCCAGAAAACATCACAGATCATAGGCGACTACATGACTAACAACCGGAACGGGAAAGTCTCACCATCCATGTTCTGGGAGGCACTAACGGCTGTGATCAGAGGGAAAATGATAGCCTACAATGTGGCTCGTACAGACCCACTTCACTGCTGAATGTCGACGCAAAGATACTCACAAAGGTCTTGGCAAAGAGTCTGGAGAACTGCGTACCAGAGGTGGTCGCAGAGGACCAGACAGGCTTTGTCAAGGGTAGGCAACTTACTGCGAACATCAGGCGGCTGATGAATGTAATAATGGCCCCCCACCTCCTGAGGAGAGAACACCAGAGGCGATCATCTCCCTGGATGCAGAAAAGGTCTTCGACAGAGTCGAATAAAAGTACCTCCTCGAGGCACTGGAACGGTTTGGGCTAGGAGCAGGATTCACCTCCTGGGTAAAACTCCTGTACAACACCCCAAAGGCGAGCGTTCGAACCAACATCACCAGCTCTGAATACTTCCAGCTGCACAGAGACACCAGGCAGGGATGCCCACTGTCCCCGCTCCTGTTTGCCCTAGCAATCGAACCCCTGCTGATCGCTCTGCGAGACACGAACAGCTGGACGGGCATCCAAAGGGGAGGCAGAGAGCACAGAGTCTCACTCTATGCGGATGACCTGCTCCTCTGTATCTTGGAACCGCAGGAAGACTTGAGAGCAATCATGCAGATCCTGAAAGAGTTTGGAACTTTCTCGGATTACAAACTTAACCTGGCCAAGAGCGAGGCATTCCTGGTGCACCCAAATGGCGGGGAAGAGACAGAGCTGGAGGGACTCCCATTCATAACATACATAAGAACACAAGAACTAGGAGCAGGAGTAGACCATCTGGCCCTTCGAACCTGCTCCGCCATTCAATGAGATCATGGCTGATCTTTTGTGGACTCAGCTCCACTATCCCGCCCAAACACCATAATCCTTTATTCTTCAAAAAACTATCTATCAAACTAGCCTAAACAAATCCCACTACCTGGGGATCCAAATAGCCACGGACTGGACACAGATCCACAAGTGAAATCTGACCAGCCTGGCAGAGGAAGTCAAAAAGGACCTACAGAGATGGTGGGGAGGTGCAGATGATCAAAATGAATGTACTGCAGAGGTTCCTCTTCCTGTTCAGATCAATACCGATCTTCATCCCCAAGGCTTTCCCAAAACATAGACAGAATGATCATGACATTTGTGTGTGGGGGAGTAAGAACCTGAGATTTCCCAAATCAACACTGTAAAAGAGAAAAGATAGGGGTGGCCTGGCTTTACCAAACCTGCAGTATTACTACTGGGCAGCCACGGCAGAAAGAGTAAGGGGATGGGTACGCAAACCCAATACGTAATGGGTGCGGATGGAGGAGGCCACCTGCAAGGGGACAACCCTCTGGGCCCTCGCCATAGCAGCACTCCCGTCCCCCTTGATGAAGTACACATCCTGCCCAGTGGTGGCCACACTAAGGACGTGGAATCAAATGAAGCAGCATTTCGGTCTGACCGAGATGTCTCCCATGTGCGGAAACCACAAGTTCCCCCAGCCATGTTAGACAACACCTTCATAAAATGGAGACAGGATGGGGGGGATGCTGACAGGGACTTTTACGTGGGGAACAGACTAGCGACACAGAGAACTGACGGAGGAACTGATATTGCCGACAGGACAGAAACTTGGGCACCTACGAGTAAAGCACTTCCTCAGGAAGGAGACAGCAGGGTACCCCATGGCCCCGGAGACCACATTACTAGAGGACATGATAAACACTGACTGTAAGGAAGGGGGAAATTGAGGTAAAATGTACGGACAGCTACTGGACAGGGCTTGAATGCCATTGGGCGAGGCCAGACGGAAATGTGAAGACAAACTGGGGACAGAGGTGGGCTGGGGACTCTCGATTGAAGCACTGAGTAGGGCGAACTCCTCCTCCTGCGCAAGACTCAGCCTCATGCAGTTCAAAGTGGTGCACAGAACGCACCTATCCAGAACCCGAATGAGCAGGTTCTTCCCGGAGGTGGAGGATAAATGTGAACGGTGCCAGAGGGGCCCAGCCAACCACACCCACATGTTTTGGGCTTGCCCCAAACTTGCTGGTTTCTAGACAGCCTTTTCCGAGGCAATGTCCAGGGTTGTGGGGGTGAGGGTGAAGCCATGCCCAATAGTGGCAATCTTCGGGGTATCGGAGCAGCCAGAGCCACACATGGGGAAGGGGCCAACGCCCTTGCTTTCGCTTCCCTAATCGCACGCCGGAGAATCCTGCTCGGCTGGCGATCAGCAGCACCACCCACAGCTACAGACTTGCTCGCAGACCTGGCGGAATTTCTCCACTTGGAGAAGATCAAATACACCATCCGAGGGTCAGAAGAAGGCTTCCTCAAAGCATGGGGACAATTTGTCGGCCTGTTGCAAGACCTGTTCGAAACCAACAGTGACTGGAGGAAAATATGAGAGATGGGAGAAGACCGACAGGAATACACAACTCTAGGGGGAAGGGGGAAAGGAAGAGAGGAGGGAATTCGGGGGAACTGAGGGGAGCAGCATGGAGGGAGAGGGGGGGTGGTGGAAGTACCACAAGTAATTGTAAGCTAGTTAGCTTAACTTCTGCCATTGGGAAAATGTTAGATTCCATTATAAAGGATGTAATAGCAGAGCATTTATAAATGTATAACATAATCAAGCAGAGTCAGCAGGACTTCATGAGGGGCAAATCATGCCTGACAAATCTATTAGAAATCTTTGAGGTGGTAATGAGCAGGATAGATGAAGGAGTACCAGTAGATGTAATATACTTGGATTTCCAAAAGCCTTTGATAAGGTACCGCACAAAGGGCTACATAATAAGATAAGAGCCCATGTTGTTGGGGGTACTATATTAGCACAGATAGAGGATTGGCTAATTAATAGAAGACAGAGGGCGCGATCTACCCAAATGTGTGCGAGATTAGCCGAGTGTTTCCGGCGCTCAGAGTGCTGCGAACTGTTAGGAATGGGTTAACAGACCTTCCAATTAAATATTAATTGATGTCAATTATCCAATAGAAGTCACTGATATATAAAGGGGTTATAGGTGGCACTATTTGTTGGTGGCGATTTGTGTGTGAAGTTGGATTAAAGAAATAATGCTGTTTTGTGGAGGAGCAGAACTTTTGTCTCCTTTACTCTACAGCAACCCAGAAAATTCAACTCGAACCACCCTGCTATCAAATGCCCATTTGGGTAGATCGGTGGTCTCAGTGGGGAGCTCCCCAACAAAGCCACATTTATCCTCGTCTGCATTGAGGTGCTCCACTTGCTGGAACTTGTCGGTGCAGCGAGAGATATGGCATCCCGATCTGTCGAGCCCACACGCGATTCCCGAACCCCCCTCCAATTTCCCGGCATCTACCAGTCACGCTGCGCACTGCTTTTTGGGTGCAACGCGACCGGTAGATCCCGCCCAGAGAATTGTGATTAGACGGACATTTTCAGGATGGCAACCTATAACTAGTGGAGGACTGCAAGGATCCATGCTGGGACCACAACTATTTACTGTATATATTAATGACTTGAACAAGGGAAGAGAATGCACTATTGCCAAGTTTGCGGATGACACAAAAATAGGTGGGAAGGCTAGTGGTGAGGACGACAAAAAGAGTCTACAGAGGAATATAGATGGGTTAGGTGAGAGCAAAACATGGCAGTTGGAGTATAATGTAGGAAAATGTGAAGTTATGCACTTCACATTTAGGTAGGAAGAATAAAGGAGCTGAATATTATTTAAATGGAGAAAGATTGCAGAAATCTGCAGCAACGAGCACTGCGGGATCTGGGGTCCTCCTGCATAAATCACAAAACGCTAACATGCAAGTTCAACATGCAATTGAGAAGGCAAATGGAATATTGACCTTTATTTCAAAGGGAATGGAGTGTAAAAATATACAAGGCACTAGTTAGACCACACCTGAAATACTGTGAACAGTTTTGGTCCCCTTATCTAAGGAAAAATATGCTATCATTGGAGGCAGTCCAGAGAAAGTTCACTATGTTGATCCTCAACATGGAAAGATTTTCTGATGAGGAGAGGTTAAGTAGGTTGGGCCGGTACTCGTTGAAGTTTATAGGAATGAGAGGCGACCTTATTGAGGCATATAGGATTCTCAGGAGGCTTGACTGTGTAGATGCTGAGAGGATGTCCCCACTTGTGGAGAGTCTAGAACCAGAGGACATAATCTCAGAGTAAGTGATCGCCCATTTAAAGATGAGGAGGAATTACTTCTCTCAGAAGGCAGTGCATCTGTGGAATCCTTAACCACAGAAAGCTGTAGAGACTGGGTTGTTAAGTATGTTCAAGGCTGAAATAGACAGATTTTTAATCAGTCAAGGGTTATGGGGATATTTCACCAGTGAGAACAGGAGCGAGGCTGTCACTAGTGCGCTCAACCCAGATTCCCTCCATGATTTTGACTCGATCTGAACCCAGGGAGCCTCCAGATCCCCACACCACCGCAACACCCTCTCCGCATTTGCCACCCAGTATTAATATATCAAACTCAGCAACGCAAGCCCCACTGAACGGTGAAGCAGACTCAGTGGGCTGAATGACCTACTTCTGCTCCTTCATCTTATGATCTCATATGAAAAAGAAGAAAGAAAAATTTATTGAAAGGAAAAAATACTTTGTATATATGTAAAGAAATGAAGACAGATGTTTGTTTAAACAGAAACAATAACTCCCAACTTGGTGCGCACATTATCGCCTCCTCGTTACATAGATTACCAGTCACTGAGTAACCCCAACAGGTGGGCACTATGATCAGTCACTCCATTCCTGGCCCTTCCTCCCATCGTGGAAGACTATCCCACTCTAGCTGCAACACCAGAACCCTGAATCAACGTTCCTTTAAACTGAATTATTGGCTCCATTCCAATTTCTCGAAGTCGGCTACACGGGACGATTCTCCGGCCGCATCGCACCTGGCCCAAATCCCGCGATGTTGGGAGAATTGCAGGATAGCCCCAAGACGGGATTTGCGCCGGCACTGAACAGTGCGTGTTGTCCCTGGCTCACTGCAGTTGATATAATCTGGTTCACGCCCATATTTAAATCCTCATTTAAATATGCCAGGACTGTTTGAGGTCAGATTCTCCCGGCTCCCACTATTCACCCACCTGCCAGCACAATGTGAAGCCGGTGGGAATCGCTACTGGTCTTCACCACTGCAGACCAGCGCCGAGATTCGCCATTCTTTGCTGCGATCAGGAATCCCGATTGGGTGGAGAATAGAGGGTTGGCCAAAAAACAGGATCGGCCCTGGGCAGCAACCCTTCGCCAGTCTCCTCTCCTCTCTATCGCCGCCCATACCGGGCTACCCACCCCGCGCTGGTGGGAACATGCAAAGTGCGGATTTGCATGTATCAGCGTGCATTTAACAGGCCGGAATCCCGATTCTCTCCCCTCCCTCCCCCCACATGTTGCTCCAAACCCTACAGTGGGAAATCCACCAAGCGGGCTCTGGTGTAAGTGTGGCCAAGCACTGCCCTGGTGCGGTGGACCCCAAGAGGGATAAAAGGGGCCTTCCCATTGCTAATATGTCCCTCTGCCACTGCCAGGCTGCAAGGGCGGTGGTTCAGTGGGGCTCCTGAGGGTGGGGTGGGCTTGTGCTTTAGGCTCCGGCTTGGCTTCAGGACCTTCCCTCGGGATGGGGTTCCTATGTGAGGACTGCCCCTTCCAGCCCTGGGTAACCCTTGGCATGGTGATCGCAGGCAGTACTCTGTTCAACAGCATCATTCCTGGTCAGGCTCTTAAGCTCTGAAGTGGCTTCCGCACCCTGAACTGCTCTGCCTGACAGCTGATAGCAGTCCAGGCAGTTCAGTTCCCTTTCCTAACAGCTGCTCCCTCAGCCCTATGCCTTTGAAACTGCAACTTCTTGAAGTGTCGGAGCCTTCATAGACAGCCTGTCACTGTCAGGGTCACTGTCTGTGTGGTGTCTGCATGTTCTCCCCGTGCCTGCATGGGTTTTCTACGGGTGCTCCGGTTTCCTCCCACAGTCCGAAGATGTGCAGGTTAGGTGGGCTGGCCATGTTAAATTGCCCTTAGTGCCCAAAAAGGTTGGGTGGAGTTACTGGGTTACGGGGATAGGGTGGAGGTGTGGGCTTGGGTGGGGTACTCTTTCGAAGGGCCGGTGCAGACTCGATGGGCCAAATGATCTTCTGCACTGTAAATTCTATGAGAACTCTATGAGCCCTCAATACTTGAAAAGGCTTCAAATCTCCTGAGAGTCTTTGAAATGTTAAGCATCCATTCAATTTCACCTTTCACTGGCTTGTGATTGATAGCTTAATGGTTCAGGCACAGATGTTTGGGGGTTTGGTTATTTATTTTTCCCTTCAGGCTTGAATGCATCTCAAGTACTCTCCATTGATCCTAAACACTCTTATTATGATTGACACTCCTGACCACTTTAAAGCAGCTAAGTGCTTTCACTTACTTTTTTGTAACCACAGAAAACAGTATTGTTTATGTAGTGAGGAGCTGTCAATCATAACAAGAATGCCTGGAGGCCCTGGAGCATCCTAGGGTGGAGATGAAAATTGGGAAGAGTTGGAAGATCCTTTGAGTATGGAGGAGGTCCTGACAGCTATTGGGCGAATGCAGACTGGTAAGGCTCCGGGATCTGATGGGTTCCCGGTGGAATTTTATAAAACGTTTGCAGGACGGTTGGTACCGTTACTGGTGGAGATGTTCGAGGATTCGGTAGCACGGGGTTCTCTTCCCAAGAAGTTGGTGCAAGCGTCAATTTTGCTTCTCTTAAAAAAAGATAAGTACCCGGTGGAGTGTCCGTCATACCGCCCGATTTCCCTATTAAATGTGGATGCTAAGATATTGGCCAAGGTATTAGCACTAAGGCTGGAGCAGTGTCTCCCTCAAGTTATTGGGGAGGATTAGATGGTTTCGTTAAGGGTCGGCAGTTGTGGTTAATGTATAACGGTTGTTAAATGTGATGTTGTCCCCATCGGAGGGGACGGAGCAGGAGGTCATTGTTGCACTAGCTGCTGAGAAGGCTTTGATAGTGTAGAATGGGGGTATTTTCTTGCAGTACTGAAAAAGATTTGGATTGGGCCTAAATTTGTGTCATGTGTTCGATTGTTGTGTAAAGCACCGAAGGCCAGTGCCGCACAAACAATGTGAGCTCGGGGTATTTTCAGTTGAACAGGGGAACAAGATCGCATTGGTGATCGGACCTTTGACCATTGCCCTGAGGGCTTCATACAGGGGAGGGGGATAATGAGGGGGGTTGGATGGTAGGTTGTCCCTATACGCTGATGATCTCCTACTGTATGTGACAGACCCGATCCCCATCATGGGCGATATAATGGCGCTGCACTTTGACTTTTTTTCAGGGTACAAATTGAACCAGGAGAAAAGTTTCCCAATTGCTCAACGGGGAGGGTGTCAATCTGGGGCTGTTGCCGTTCCGCTTAGCGAGTTCTCATTTTAGATATCTGGGGTTCAGGTAGCTCGGAACTGGGCCCAGCTCCATAAGTTTAACAATACGAGATTGGTGGAAAAGGTCAAGACTGATATGCAGGGGTGGGAGAGTCTCCCTCTGTCCTTGGCGGCCAGGATTCAGTCGGTTAAGATTAATATTCTACCTAGATTTCTGTTCCTGTTCCAGTGTTGGTCGGTTTTACTTCCAAAATCCTTTTTTTGCGGGAGTCAAGGAATTGATCTTGTTCTTTATTTGGGCAGGATAGTGGCGAGGATTCAAAGGACAGTCATTCAGAGGGACCGACAGTCAGGGGGCTTGGCGTTGCTGAGTTTGATATATTATTACTGGGTGGCAAATGCAGAGAAGGTGTTGCGGTGGTGTGGGGATCTGGAGGCTCACTGGGTTCAGATCGAGTGGGAATCTGGGTTGAGCGCACTAGTGACAGCCTCGCTCCCATTCTCACTGGTGAAATATTCGGCAAGGTGTTTATGACTTTAATGGAGCAGATGGTGGGGTGGAGAGGGAGGGGCAGAACCGTGGCGGTTTTTACATCCGAACGATTAGGATTTTTCGTTTTTCTCCCATGTACATCAGGTCCATTCTCAAATAGACTTTCTTGTGCTGAGTCGGTCTCTCCTTTCTGCAGTGAAGAAGGCGGGCTACTCGTCAATTGTCATCTCAGACCATGCTCCACATTTTGTGGATTTAGTGTTTGAGCCGAGTCCCTTTCAATGCCCACCGTGGGGACTGGACACGAGGCTGTTGGCAGATAAAAGGTTCTGTGAGCACATACCCTCCGCGGAGTACCTTAGGTTCAACAAGAGCTACCCTGTATCCCTTTTACGTATGGGTAGCCCTTGAGGTGGTCTCTCAACGGGTAAGGTGAGAATATGAGCTACTCAGCGGGTAAGGTGAGAATTTGAATTACTCTCAACAGGTAAGCTGAGAATTTGAGCTACTCTGAACAGGTAAGGTGAGAAGTTGAGCTACTCAACGGGTAAGGTGAGAATTTGAGCTATTCCCAACGGGCTAGGTGAGAATTTGCGCTACACACAATGGGCCAGCTACGACACTTATGAACATGTGGAGAAGGCCAGTTGTCTTTCAGTGCGTCGGATGAGGCGGCCTCCCGGGAAATTGTGGGACTCGGATGGCTGGTTGATCTCCACCCCAGGGCAGGTTAATGCAATGTTTGAAGAGTTTTATCAAAGACTGTACAGATCGTAGCCCCTACAGGAGAGGTTTCCCAAGATGCAATATTTGGTAGGGTTGTCCTTCCGGAGGTGGAGAGGGGGAGCAGGGAGGAGTTGGAATCCCTGTTGGGTCTCGAGGAGGTGATTAAGTGTAATGCTTCAATGCAGCTGGGTAAAGCCCTGGGACCAGATGCTTTCCTATTGACTTTTATTAGAAAGTCGCAGGGCAGTTGGCCCCACTCATATTGGACATGCTTACCAATTCCTTGGCCCATGGGGCTTTGGCAGCTACATCGGTGCAGGCATCCATTTCCTTGATTATGAAGAATGCTAAGGACCCTACGTTGTGTGGGTCGTATTGGGTGATTTTGTTGCTAAGTGTGGATGCTAAGTTGTTGGCTGAAGTGTTGGCAGTGAGGTTGGAGCCCTGCCTTCCAGGGATGATATCGGAAGATCAGATGGATTTTGTTAAGGGTCGACAACTGTCGGCCAATGTATGTTGTCTATTAAATATCATCCTGTCCCCCTCTCCAGCGTCCGATCCAGAGATGATTTGTTTCATTGGACGCCGAGAAAGCATTTGATAGCGTCAAGTGGGAGTACCTATTTAAATTTTGGGGAGATTCGGTTTCCGATCAAAATTCACATCTTGGATTATTTTGTTGTATAGGGATTCCACTGCTAGTGTCTGTACAAATGGCCTGAGCTCGGGCTACTTTCAGCTTGGTAGGGGTACAAGGCAGGGTTGCCCACTGGCTCCACTTCTGTTTGCCTTGGCAATCGAACCACCGGGTATTGCGTTGGGGTCTTCCGGGGAGTGGGGGATAAAGAGGGAAGGGAGCGAGCACAGGGTTTCCCTGTATGCAGATGACCTTCTTTATATCATGGACCCACTGTCTGTGTGGAGTTTGCACATTCTCCCCGTGTCTGCGTGGGTCTCACCCCCACAACTCAAAGATGTGCAGGGTAGGTGGATTGGCCAGGCTAAATTGCCCCTTAATTGGAAAAAAATAATTGGGTACTCTAAATTCATAAAACAAATATATATCACGGACCCAGTCTCCACGATGGATGAGATAATGAAGCTACTTCTTCTCGGGGTACAAGTTGAATCTGGACAACAACAAATATTTTCCAATGAATCCTCCAGTAAGGGGAGCTGACCTGGGGTTATTGCTGTTTTGCCTTGCCAGATCTAGCTTTCGTTATCTGGGAATCCAGGTGGCTCAGGACTGGGCCTCACTTCATAACCTTAATTATTCTCGGCTGCTCACCTGATTGTGCCCCCGAAAGCTGTCCACTAACATGTCCCACCAAGGTGTGTGCTTCTGCACTGGTGGTGGGTGGGGTTGACAGCTGTGTCGTGACCACGGTTGCATCTTCAGAGCTCTCCTCCGAGGTGCTTTTCTCGGAGTCAGGAGCGAGTGCCACCCGGGATGGGCTGGCTCTGTTGGCTGGAGGACCAGCAGGAGAATGGACATGTGGTCAGTAGAAGGGAGGGTCAGTCAGTCAGTAAGGCAGTAACAACTCACGTTTGACAGGTTCTCCAGGTGGAGCCCAGTGGTTCCTCAACTCTGCGGCGTCCGCTAGCCTCCGCGTCTCTGACCGATCTATCCTCGGCCACACCAGTCACCACTAGGGTACGCTTTTCGAAGGAGGTGAGAATTCTTATGTCTGGCACCCCCTCCACCAGTCTGGGCCCTCTCCTGATAATTACGGGAGAGCTTGTCCTGAGAAGACACAGAGAGGGCATCGTTCGCCTCATGCGTGGTTCACAGTGGTGGGAGAGGGGCTGTGAAGGCGAGTTAGGGGTGTGGACAGGGGGAGGGAGGGCTGGAGTTGCATGGGGAGTTGGGGGGTGGGTGCTCCCTTGGGGGTGGGAGGGGTGGAGGGAGTTGGTGTCGACTCACCCGTGCTGCCCACTGTAGATCTTTGATCTTCTTCCTGCACTGCTGGCCAGTCCTCCTGGTCTCACTGCCAGAGCTGACTGCTGCCGCCACCTCGTCCCAGTTGCCTTGTGGCTCACCCTCCGGGACCCTCGGGGGAACAGGATATCCCTCCGCGTCCAGGAGCCTCCCCACGTCAGCGTCCCCGAATCTTGGGGCTGGTCTTCTCTGCGCCATTATTGTGAGCTGGCTGGGGTTGGCTGAGGAAGTGCAGCTTAAGTGCTGCTCAACATTGTTAGCGGGTGGCTGGTAAGCGCAGTCCCGGTGAATCAGCTGGTGAGCCGGCATTCGTGGCGAGAAGCCCGTGAGGCCTCGTTAAGTGGACCAATTAACATTGAATACCATTGCCGGCCTTGCTGGGCCGAGCGCCGGGAAGCTCAAGGCAATTCCCATTCGCTACAACACTTAGAAACTTTTCTAGAGAATTGCGCCCCAGAAGTTCATGTCAGTTTACATAGAAATGACTGAGTGCTGATAGTTTTAATATAATTACAACAGCAAACTCCAACTGAATGAATAGAATTATAGATTTACACCGCATGGAAGGAGGCCATTCAGCCCATTGTGCCTGTGCTGGCTCTTTGATGGAGCTATCCATTTAGTTCCACTACCCTGCTCTTTCCCCATGGCTCTGGGAGTTTTACTCCTTTTCCATTCCTTTGGAAAGTCATTATTGAATCTGCTTCTAATACCTTTTTGAATACTACGTCCATCAGGTAGTAACTCGCCACATTAAAAAGTTCTCCTCAGCTCACCCCTGTTGGTTTTGTAAATGATCTTAAATCTGTGTTCTTAGGTTATTGACACTCCTGCCAGTGGAAAGTTTTTCCTTATTTATCCTGCCAATACCCTTCATAACTTTGAAATCCCTCTACCAAATCTCCCCTTAATCTTTTCTGGTTTAAGGATCTAAAATCGAAGGGTCTCTGGTCTCTCCACAGGCTCTCATCCTTTGTACCATCCTGAAAGATGTCCTCAGGCACCAAATAATTGAAATGACTATGCTTTCGGCGAAATCGTTTCATTTAAGGGGAGTTTCTTAGAAATTGATTCAGGGACTTCCGGGTGCGGCAATGACCAGCTGAGTCGCACGTTTCGGTATCTCCCGTTGGAACGGACTTTTGGGCTCTTAATAGGAGCCCCAACGGCAATTTAAATGGCCAAAAACACTGTGCGGTAAACCAGAAGGGAATCCCCCCCGGACACGCATGGAAAAGGGAGAGGATAGCGGCCGGATTACGGAGGATCCTCTGGAGCAGCGGCAAGGAAGGGCAGCTCAAAGCAAGATGGCGTCGGAAGGTGGCCGTTTGATATGGGGCCCGGAGCAACAAGAGTTCCTGCGGCGCTGTGTGGAGGAGTTGAAGAAGGAAGTGTTGGCCCCGATATTACAGGCGATTGAAGGGCTAAAGGAGGAGCAGAGGACCCAAGAGCTGGAGCTTCGGGTCGTGAAGGCAAAGACTGCTGAAAACGAGGATGAAATACAGGGCCTGGTGGTGAAGGCAGAAACGCACGAGGCACAGCACAAAAGGTGTGTGGAGAGGTTGGAAGCCCTGGAGAATAACTCGAGGAGGAAGAATTTAAGAATCCTGGGTCTTCCCGAAGGCGCAGAAGTGGCGGACGTCGGGACCTATGTGAGCACGATGCTCCACTCGCTAATGGGATCAGAGGCCCCGATGGGCCCTTTGGAGTGGGAGGGAGCCTATCGAGTTCTGCCGCAAAGACCAAAGGCTGGAGAAATACCTCGACCTATAGTGGTGAGGTTTCTCCGCTACAATGACAGAGAGACCGTCCTCAGATGGGCGAAGAAAACTCGGAGCTGTAGGTGGGAGAACATGGTGATCCGCGTATACAAGGATTGGAGTGCGGAGGTGGCGAGAAGGAGGGCAAGATTCAATCGGGCCAAGGCGGTGCTTCACAAAAAGAAGGTTCAATTTGGAATGTTGCAACCGGCGAGACTGTGGGTCACACACCAAGGGAAGCACCACTACTTTGAGACGGCAGAAGAGGCGTGGACATTCATTGTGGACGAGAAGCTGGAATAGTCTGGCGAGAGAAAGAGCTTCTGAGACACAGTGGTGGGGTGATTATGTGGGGCGAGGAAGGGGAAAGGGGGGGGGGGGGGGATGATTTTTCAATTTGTTAATTCTGTGATCCTGTAACTTTTCTAACTTTTCTCTCTTCCCCATGTTGGGTGGGGGTGGGGGGGGGGGGGGAGGGAGTATGAGGAACTGTGGGCGCCGGTGGGACGGAAAGGGGAAGGAGAAGGGAAATGCGCCATTAGGGGCGGGGCCGAGTGGGAAACGCGGGCTTTGCTCCCGCGCTATGGTAATTGTGGCGGGAACAGGGACACAGGAAGGAGGGGACCTCGCACAGTGGGGGCCGAGGACAAGGGGGGAAGCCGAGGTCAGCCAGAGTTCGCTGACTTCTGGGAGCAACATGGGGGGTGCAACTACGCTAGAGGGGGATCTAGCGGAGAGTGGGGGGGGTTAACTGGGTTGCTGCTGCTAAGGAGAAGGGGGAGCTGTTATGGGATGGGGTGGTCGAGGCGGGAGGGCACCGTCGGTGAGATATAGGGGTACGTGGGAACCGGGTGAGGAGCTGGGTTAAAAAAGGGGATGGCTAGTCGACAAGGGGGGGGGGGTAAAGAGCCCCCCAACCCGGCTGATCACGTGGAACGTGAGAGGGCTGAACGGGCCGATTAAAAGGGCACGGGTACTCGCACACCTAAAGAAATTAAGGGCAGATGTGGTTATGCTGCAGGAGACGCACCTGAAACTGATAGACCAGGTCAGACTACGTAAAGAATGGGTGGGGCAGGTGTTCCATTCGGGTTTAGATGCGAAGAATAGGGGGGTGGCTATCTTAGTGGGGAAACGGGTACTGTTTGAGGCAAAGACCATAGTGGGGGTAGATATGTGATGGTGAGTGGCAGATTGCAAGGGGAGGCGGTGGTTCTGGTGAACGTATACGCCCCGAATTGGGATGATGCAAATTTTATGAGG
Source organism: Scyliorhinus torazame (assembly GCF_047496885.1). Lineage (NCBI taxonomy): Eukaryota > Metazoa > Chordata > Chondrichthyes > Carcharhiniformes > Scyliorhinidae > Scyliorhinus > Scyliorhinus torazame. The sequence continues at coordinate 150,035,828 of NC_092712.1, forward strand.
CGTATGTTGGGACGTATCCCGGACCTGGAGGCGGGAAAGTTGGTAATGGGGGGAGACTTCAATACGGTGCTTGATCCAGGGCTGGACCGGTCGAAGTCCAGGACCGGGAGGAGGCCGGCAGCGGCCAGGGTGCTCAAGGACTTCATGGAGCAGATGGGAGGAGTAGATCCCTGGAGATTTAGTAGGCCTAGGAGTGAGGAGTTCTCATTTTTCTCCCATGTTCACAAAGTATACTCACGGATAGACTTTTTTGTCTTGGGAAGGGCACTGATTCCGAAGGTGACAGGGACGGAGTATACGGCCATAGCCATTTCGGACCACGCTCCACATTGCGTAGACCTGGAGGTAGGAGAGGAAAAAGAACAACACCCACTCTGGAGAATGGATATGGGCTTATTGGCGGATGAGGGGTATGTCTAAGGGTGAGGGGGTGTATCGAAAGGTACTTGGAGCTTAATGACAATGAAGAGGTTCAGGTGGGAGTGGTCTGGGAGGCGTTGAAGGTGGTGGTCAGAGGGGAACTGATATCCATAAGGGCACATAAAGGGAAGCAAGAGGGTAAAGAAAGGGAGCGATTGCTGAAAGAACTTCTGAGGGTGGACAGGCAATATGCAGAGGCACCGGAGGAAGGACTGTACAGGGAAAGACAAAGGTTACATGTGGAATTTGACCTGCTGACCACGGGTAAGGCAGAGGCACAGTGGAGGAGGGCACAGGGTGTACAGTATGAGTATGGAGAGAAGGCGAGTCGGCTATTGGCCCACCAATTGAGGAAGAGGGGAGCAGCGAGGGAGATAGGTGGGGTGAGAGATGAGGAGGGAGAGATGGAACGGGGAGCGGAGAGAGTGAACAGGGTGTTCAAGGCATCCTATGAGAGGTTATATAAGGCTCAGCCCTCGGAAGGGAAGGAGGGAATGATGTGTTTCCTGGATCAGCTGGAATTCCCGAAGGTGGAGGAGCAGGAGAGAGCGGGACTGGGAGCACAGATTGAGATGGAGGAGGTGGTAAAAGGGATTGGGAGCATGCAGGCGGGGAAGGCCCCGGGACCGGACGGATTCCCGGTGGAATTTTATAGGAAATATATGGACCTACTGGCCCCGCTTTTGACGAGAACCTTTAATGAGGCCAGGGAAGGGGGGGGAAGTTGCCCCCGACTATGTCGGAGGCGACGATATCGCTCCTTCTGAAGAAGGAAAAAGACCCGCTGCAGTGTGGGTCCTACATGCCCATTTCCCTTTTAAACGTAGATGCTAAGCTCCTGGCCAAGGTGATGGCGACGAGGATAGAGGACTGTGTCCCGGGGGTGGTCCATGAGGATCAAACTGGGTTCGTTAAGGGGAGACAGCTGAACACGAACATACGGAGGTTGCTAGGGGTAATGATGAAGCCCCCACCAGAGGGGGAGGCGGAGATAGTGGTGGCGATGGACGCCGAGAAAGCATTCGACAGAGTGGAGTGGGACTACCTGTGGGAAGTGTTGAGGAGATTTGGTTTTGGAGAAGGGTTTATTGGATGGGTACAGCTGCTGTATAGGGCCCCGGTGGCGAGTGTGGTCACGAACAGACAGAGGTCTGACTACTTCCGTCTTTACAGAGGGACGAGGCAGGGGTGTCCCCTGTCTCCGCTACTGTTTGCATTGGCGATTGAGCCCCTGGCCATAGCACTGAGGGGCTCCAGGAAGTGGAGGGGAGTACTCAGGGGAGGAGAAGAACACTGGGTATCATTGTATGCAGATGATTTATTGCTGTATGTTGCGGACCCAGTGGAGGGGATGCCTGAGATAATGCAGACACTCAGGGAGTTTGGGGAATTCTCGGGGTACAAATTAAATATGGGGAAGAGTGAGTAGTTTGTGGTGCATCCGGGGGAGCAGAGCAGGGGAATAGATGATTTACCGCTGAGGAAGGTAACAAGAGATTTCCGGTACTTAGGGATTCAGATAGCCAGGAGTTGGGGAACCTTACATAGGCTTAATTTAACACGATTGGTGGAACAGATGGAGGAGGATTTTAAGAGATGGGACATGGTGCCCCTGTCACTGGTGGGTAGGGTGCAGGCGGTCAAAATGGTAGTCCTCCCGAGATTCCTTTTTGTGTTTCAGTGCCTTCCGGTGATGGTCATGAAGGCTTTTTTCAAGAAAATTGAGAAAAGTGTCATGAGTTTTGTGTGGGCTGGGAAGACCCCGAGAGTGAGGAGGGGGTTCTTGCAGCGAAGCAGGGATAGGGGGGGACTGGCACTACCGAGTCTCAGTGAATACTACTGGGCCGCCAATATTTCAATGGTGTGTAAGTGGATGGGAGAAGGGGAGGGAGCGGCGTGGAAGAGATTGGAGATGGCGTCCTGCAAAGGAACCAGCCTACAAGCACTGGCGATGGCGCCGTTGCTGTTCTCCCCGAAGAAATACACCACAAGTCCAGTGGTGGTGGCAACACTGAAAATTTGGAGGCAGTGGAGACGGCAGAGGGGAAGGATGGGAGCCTCGGTGCGGTCCCCGATAAGAAATAATCATAGGTTTGTCCCGGGGAGAATAGATGGGGGATTTGGAGCATGGCAGAGAGCTGGGATTGTGCAACTGAGAGATCTGTTCATAGACGGGATGTTTGCGAGTCTGGGAGCGCTGGCGGAAAAATATGGGTTGCCCCAAGGGAATGCATTTCGGTACATGCAACTGAGGGCTTTTGCGAGGCAACAGGTGAGGGAATTCCCGCAGCTCCCGACGCAGGAGATTCAAGATAGAGTGATCTCAGGGACATGGGTGGGGGATGGTAGGGTGTCGGATATATACAGGGAAATGAGGGATGAGGGGGAGATCATGGTGGATGAGCTGAAGGGAAAATGGGAAGAAGAGCTGGGGGAAGAGATTGAGGAGGGGCTGTGGGCAGATGCCCTACGTAGGGTAAACTCGTCGTCCTCGTGCGCCAGGCTAAGCCTGATACAATTCAAGGTTTTGCACAGGGCGCATATTACCGGAACAAGGCTCAGTAAATTTTTTGGGGTAGAGGATAGGTGTGGGAGATGCTCGAGACGCCCAGCAAACCACACCCACATGTTTTGGTCATGCCCGGCACTGCAGGGGTTCTGGGTGGAGGTGGCAAAGGTGCTTTCGAAGGTGGTGGGGGTCCGGGTCGAGCCAGGCTGGGGGTTGGCTATATTTGGGGTTGCAGAAGAGCCGGGAGTGCAGGAGGCGAGAGAGGCTGATGTTTTGGCCTTTGCGTCCCTAGTAGCCCGGCGAAGGATATTGCTTATGTGGAAGGAAGCCAAACCCCCGGGCATGGAGACCTGGATAAATGACATGGCAGGGTTTATAAAACTAGAACGGATAAAGTTCGCGCTAAGGGGTTCGGCTCAAGGGTTCACCAGGCGGTGGCAACCGTTCATTGACTACCTCGCAGAACGATAAAGGAAATGGGAAGGTGACAGCAGCAACCTGGGGGGGGGGGGGGGGGGGGGGGGGGGGGGCATGGGTGGGCCCTCAGGGGTGGTTTTTGTATAGATATTTGTACTTGGTTATGTATATTGGATTGTTTGATTTTATTATCTGGAGAGTTATTATTTTTGTTATGGCAGTTGCCATTTAGTTTATATATTATTTATTTACTTGTTATAACGGTCAGTGTTATTTATATTGTTTTATTGTTGTAAAAAGGGAAAACCTTTGTATTGTTTTGTTTGGCCGAAAAATTGAATAAAATATATTTTTTACAAAAAAGAAATTGATTCAGAGTACAAAATGAAATATTGCCTCATGAAGCTTTTAAAAAAGTTTTTTATAAATCAGATTTCTAAGTAGCTGTATTAAGTTGGAAGCCTAATCACCATAAGACCATAAGATATAGGAGCAGAATTAGGCCATTTGGCCCATCGTCTCTGGTCTGCCATTTGATCATCCACAGGGCCTTCTCGCCATAACCACTGATCCCTGATTATTAAGCAAGAAATCCCCTTATTAATCAAGAACACCAGATTTTTACTTGAGGTGTTGCCTAACAGGCTACAGCATGGTGCAATGACAGCAATCTCCCCCTCAATGTCAGCAAAATAAAGAAGCTGGTCAACGACTTTAGGAACCGAGGTGTGGTACACGCCCTTGTCTATATCAATGATGTTGAGGTGGAGATGGTTGACAGTTTCAAGTTCCTAAGTGTGAATATTACCAACAATTTGTCCTCGTTCACCCATGTCGACGTTACGATTAAGAAAGCACAACAACGCCTTTACTTCCTCAGGAAATTAAGGAAATTCTGAATGTCCACAATGACTCATACCAATTTCTATAGACACACCATAGAAAGCATTCTATCTGGTTGCATCACAATTTGGCATGGTAACTATTCTGCCCAAGATCGTAAGAAATTACAGAGAGTTGCGAACACACTTCAGTCCATCACACAAGCCCATCGTCCACCTCTTGACTCCGCCTACTTTTCCCGCTGCCTTCGGAAAGCAGACAATATAATCAAAGACTCCTCCTATTCTGTTTATTCTTTTTTCCAACTTCTTCCATCGGGCAAAAGATACAAAAGGTTGAGAACTCGTTGTAACATATTCAAAAACAGTTTTTTTCCTGCTGTTTCTAGACTGTTGAATGGCCTGTCTATATATTAAATTGATCTTTCTATGCATTCTTCCTTTTTAATAGTTGTAATTATTTCTTGCATGTTTTACTAATATATGTATGGACTGATCTGTCAGGTCTGTATGCAGAATAATACTTTTCACTGTACCTTGGTACATGTGACAGATTTTATCAATAAACAGTACAGTCCAAGAGCTGGAAGGTGGAATTAAACAGAATAGTTCTTTCTTGGAACATAAAAACTAGGAGCAGGAGTAGACATTTTAGTCTCTCGAGCCTGCTCCACCATTCATTACGATCAAGGCTGATCATTACAAATCACAGGCACATGCATGCTTTGGTAGGTTTACCTAGAAGTATAAGGAACAAGAGTGGGATAGACCCTGAGTCCCAAGAAGTGGAAACTGTGTGTTGTGTGAAAGAGAGAGCTTCAGTCAAAGAAAGTTGGGGGAAGGATTATAACAAATCTAATTGGGATTGCATGAAATATCTAAACCGTACCACATTATTTCACTAATGAGGGAGATGGATGTTTATGAGTGAGCACTAATACTAGTATGGAGTTCAAGATACTACTGGCACGTTCACCTATTCTACAACCATACTGCTGTGAACATTTTGTCATACTTTACTGTCACCTTGGCTCGATGCTAGCACTCCTACCTCTGAATCAGAATGTTGTGGGTTTAAGTTCAACTTCAGGAGAGTTGAGCCCATTAGTAAATCTCGGTTGACGCTTTAGTGCCATACTGAGGAAGTGCTGGAGGTGACACTTTTTGGGTGAGATGCTGAACCATCTGCCCCCTGACTGGTCATAAAACATACTGTGGTGCTATTAAGAAGAACAGGTGAGTGCCCTGCCAATATTTATCCCTCAACCAGCAATATTTAAAACAACAAGCACTTATTTGGTTATTGTCTCATTGCTATGCTTAAATAGACTGTTGGACTTTCTACACTCCAACGGTGACTACACTTCAAAAATACTTCATTGGCTCCAAAACACTTTGTGATGTCCAACGGTTGTGAAAGGCAATATCTGAATAAGGAGTCTTCCTTTCTATTGTCAACATCATGGTTCAAAATAATACAAGAAGAGGGATTTTAATACACATACTGAAGACAATCTCTTGAATGCTTTTGTAATACGATGAGTATTTATATAATGTTTTAGAATTTATATTGATCACATCTGCACATGACTTTGAAACCTACTGCCACCATTTCATCTCTTATTGCCAGCTTCATTTCCATATCATGCTTTTCTAGAACTGTTCCTTGGTGATGTTGGAGGTGACTCAGCACTAAGTGGTGTGCAATTTGGGCTTGTTCCCACCTATGAAAGCTTTTGCTCAAATAAGTACTGTTCACAGGGAATGAAATGAAAACAAATCGAGATAAACTGAAAGGCTTGGTTCATAACCTTGCAAAGGTTGCCTCATTTAACTTTTTATATGGTCAGCACCAGCTTGTATTTTTAAAGAATAGGTGAATAATTGACAAGTATTATTTATTTTTCATGAATTTTTCTTGTCTTTAATGTGTGTAAAATTGCAGCCATCCTTTGGTAGCACCATTATTAAACAGCGCCGATCTACAGCAGTTCAGCGTAGAAGAGAATGGTGGAACCCCTTTTGCTGCAGGAAGGCATCATCTCCCGAACCGTGGTCTGATCACTTTGGAGTTGGAAGACACAGGCACCTACCCTGGAATGCCAAGTCCAAGCAGTAAGTTTCAAATACCATATTAAAGTTAAGTTAAAAGATGAGCGGAGAAAATAGTACTAATCAAAAACAAACTAAAACTATCAACATCAGTATTGATACACAACCTGTGACGTATTGTTCACTAACACCTTGCCTATTGTTCACTAATACCTTGTCTACTGTTCACTAATACCTTGTCTACTGTTCACTAATACCTTGTCTACTGTTCACTAATACCTTGTCTGTACTACAAGTTTGCTGCTGATGGCACTGCTGAAGTGGTAACAGGTTATTGCAAAACCACTGCTGGTAGTTGAAGGCAGTGAGTAGCAATGCCTCTGGGCCAAACTAGTCTATTCTTCAAAATTAAAAGACACATCAATTCAGTTGCTGTATAGCAATGGAAGGCATAGAAGGGTGGGGCTGGGAAAGGGGGAAGATGTGTCATCACCACAGGAAATTTTCTGTCTTCTCATTGCGAAGCCACTTTCCTATATATCATCCATCGACTTTAAACTGGAAAATAAGCTAGCTAGCAAGCCTGGTGAGCAGTATTCATGAATTGGTTCTTACTCTCACACTGCTGGAGATGTGTAAATGGACATTAGGCTTGCAAAACACTTAGCAAGAAACCCAAGGCTAAAAAAGCTGGAGATGGAAGCTGCCTCTTCCTTTCACACCCTGCTAAAATTTTCATTTGGGCCTTAAGCAATTAGGAAATGCAGCCAAGTCCATCTATTTATTGTGGAAGTTGTTGTGCTTTGTACTCTGGGATAACACAGGCTGCAACTCAATACAGTTTTGACCAAAAGATACTCCAGACTTTGAAGTAAGTTCAATATAATTTATTGAACCATTAGCACAGTTCTCTATGAGTTCGACTCTCCTGCTAATCTTGCTATAGTAACTCAGTCTAACCAACCAGTCTGCTCTAAGCCACGTAGTGGGTGTGATGCTTCTGATCTGCCCCTGTCCTACTCTTTAAGTGTCGCCTGTGGAAAGAGACCGAGCATGTGTGCCCTGTCCTTATATATGGGTTGTGTAATGCCCCCTTGTGGTAATGCCACCTCTGGAGTCTTGACTGCTCATTGGCTGTGTCCTATTCTTAGTGTTCATTAGCTGCATGTTTGCATATCATGACATCTCCGGTGCTCGCTCTAGTGTTTACTTAGTTGTAGTGTATTTACATTAACCCCTTGTGTATATACGGTGATGCATATCACCACCGAAGTTTTGTCAAGGCTTGCCGCCCAAAAGCTGCTGTTCCCAGAACTTCAGGGTCACTTCCTTCAAATTTTGTGAAATGGGTGATTTAATTCATTCATCTTTTGGTTACATCAATTCTGATGGCATTTCCACAGTTGGTGTTGCAACAGTTCCTTCGATCATATTTTGGTTGAATGACTAATGTCCTATTTGTGAGAAAAACAGTGTACATAAACATTTGCTCTCCTCGGGAAAACCGGATGAATCCTAGTACCTTCAATAACATCAAACCAGTCAGTTTAATTCAAGCAATTCATGCAATCGTGGAAGTAAAACAGCATCATTCACAGATTCAAGATGGATATTTTTTGACTTTGAAAAGCAAGAACTGAAATAATTTAGCACTGTAATTCAACCTGCATTTTTGCTCTGGGTCAGGACCAGAGTTTCCAGCTCCGCAAATCTGACCTGGCAGAAAGTGCCCTGGAAGTGCCATGGGCGGAATAGGAGAATTCCACCTTAATTGTTGGGACATGGAACCAGGTAATTGGAGGATAGGTTTGGTGGGGGTGGTCTGTCACTGTCCGAACCTTAAGGGACGGGGCCCCAAGTTACAAGGGGACTTCTGATAGAGGTGCCCCCACCTTCCACCATCCCATCTGAGATTTAGGAATTAAAATTTTTCTATACCCCAATGTTTGTAAACATTGACCACACCAAAGAGAGGTACCTGCACTGAAATCAAATGCTTAAGTGATTGGAATGTTTAGCGCTTTTGGCCTTGTATCATAATTTCCTCAAAACACACCTTAAAGTTAGTGGAACATGGTGTAGTGGCAAGTACTCCACATAGCAGAGACTCCTGGGAGAGGAAGTTTAAAGGTAATTAATACAATGTGTTCTGACCCAAGTGGTTTGAACACCAGCACTTTGACAAAAAGACAAAGTTTAACAAGTTATTAACAACTCTGGTTGATCTAGAATGCATGTATAGTGCTTCATTTTAATGTAAGATGTAGCATACAATACGTAGTCATTTCAGTTTTTTTAGTGATAGTCATTCGGCTCTTGGTACCTCATCTTCCAGTAGATAGACTCTCCCATATTGCTAACTAATTGTCAACTGTTTTTGCTTCCTATTCACTTTCAGTCAACTATTCAAACTTTGTACAAATCCTTTGAGCAGAGTTTGAGTTTTAAATGTCTTTATCACTTATTTTTTAACATTTTCTAGCTTTACATTTTAATGCAATCCAGATTAACCACCGCCTTTCTGCAATGTGAAGTAAGAACTTGCATGAATATGGAGCAATTTCTATCCTCAGGACATCTTGAAGCACTTTACAGTCAAGAAATTGTCATAGGGCAAACATTGCAGCTGATTGTATGATCTTAATTCAGTCGTTCCTGGTTACATATTGGATAGGAGAACTTTGTAAATCCTTTAAATTTTACATCCACATAAACAAGCAAATGACGGCCAAGTTCAGCAGCATTTTAAGAAGCCAGCACCCCGAACAATGGAGCATTAGAAGTCTTAGCCAATATTATTATTTTTTTTAATTTAGAGAACCCAATTAATTTTTTCCAATTAAGGGACAATTTATTGCGGCCAATCCACCTACCCTGCACATCTTTGGGTTGTGGGGGTGAAGCCCACGCAAACACGGGGAGAATATGCAAATCCACATGGAGAGTGACCCAGAGCCAGGGTAGTCTTAGCCAATATTTACCGAGCCAACCAAACTCAGAGGGCACAATTTTCTGGTTCCATCAGCAACGGGTATCATGGTGGGATGGGGCACTTAAATTGGCGGGAGACCAGAGTTCTGTTTCTCAAGGGCATTTTGTTGGAATTTTGTTGTCCTGACTTTCAAGGCAAGTTAAAAGCAGATCAAGCTTCCTGACGAACAATGTCAGTAACCCATTTGCATGCATTAGCAGCTCATGCAAACTCATTAAAGGCCACCTCACCAAAATTAAGTTTACTCTTCAAGTACCCCACCGAGAACTTAGAACATTCAGTTTTATGGTTGGAAATAAGTGGTGTGCACCTGGCAAGCTTCCCTTCTTCCATGATTTTGAGGACAATAGATGTTGCTTTCTCCTTCTTGGGAATCTCACATAGCTTCACTTGAGTGCCAATAGCAAACGAGTGCCAAGCCAAGGGAGGCAGGTGGAGGCTGGAATTGGGGCGTAGGATGGAAGGGTGGAGTGAAGGCTAGACAGGGGGAAAAAGGATGAGGAAAGTGTTCAGTAGGCGTGTGGGGTGTGGCAGGGTGGCAGGTCCTTGGTGCGAGTCTAGTAGGTTGAGGCCTCATCGGGAGGGTCACAGAAGGGGTGGCGACAGAGGGCTCAGATAATGGGGATGGGGGAGCAGGGTCACGGTGAGCATGAAAATGGTAACAGATGTCAGCTCTAAAGGGAGGAAAGGCATGTGAAGGTGGATGGTGATAGAATCCAGGGTAACGGGAAGGTTTAGGATCACAGAGGTGCATGATGATACTGGGTGGGTCTAGGGTGATGGAGGGAACTTGGTAGGTGACAAAGGGAGGGTAGAAGGTGGTGGAGCAAATTTGAAAGGTGACGTCCACCATTTTACCAAACTGATCTGGACCATGCAGTTAGTAAGTCAGTGAGATCTCTCGAGGTGGGAAGAAGGTCTTTTTGGGTGGGTGAAGTACATGGTCAGCACAAGTGGCAGACTAAAGGAACACCCTAATAATTATTAGGAAACTTGATGTCAAAGTTGCTCAGTTGTGTTCTCCTTACTATGGTGAAGCCGCATTGCAGCAGGTTTGTTCCATCTCATGGATCTCAGACCATCGAGATCCAAGTAAGGTAATAGCCATAGAGCCATATAGTACAGAAGAGACCATTCGGCCCATCGAGTCTGCACCAACAAAACAAAACCAAATCTATACTAATCCCACTTTCCAGCACTTGGCCCATAACCTTGAGTGTTATGGGGTGGGATTCTCCGATTGGCAACGCCAAAATCTAGTTCGGCAATCAGCTAGGGAATCCCCGTTTACTCCGGAATCGGGGGCGATGTCGTTTTTGCGATGCTCCGCCCCCTCAAAAACGGCATACTCGGCGAGTACGCCACACACCGTATGGATGGCTTCAGGATGTCAACTGAGGCCCTCCCCCGATGCTCCGCCTCCGATGAACCGAGTCCCCGACGGTGTGAGACACTTGTGCTCATACCGTTCGGGGGCGTCGCATGGCGGCTGCAGACTGAATCCAGCGATGCCACAGGCTGGGTGGAGCCGATCCACTGGCAGGGGGCTGGGGGGACTGGTGGGAGGTGGTCCGGGGGTGGTGAGGCTTGTCACAGAGGGGCAGTGAGTGGGGGTGGCGCCAACCTTCTGGTTGTAAGGCCAGACCGATCCTGTAACATAGTTGCAGGATCGAAGAAACCAGCCCATGATGTTTCAAGTGCACATCCACAAACTTTTTAAAGGTTGTGAGGTTTCCAGCTTCCACTACCCTCCCAGGAAGTGCATTCCAGACTGCCATCACCCTGTGGGTGAAGAAGGTTTTCCTCAGATCCCCTACAAATCTCCTGCCCCTCACCTAAAAATTATACCCCCTCATGGTTGAATTATACCCCCCTTTGCCACCTATTCACCTTGTCCATACCTCTCATAATCTTATACACCTCAATCAGGTCCCCCCTCAGCCTTCTCTGCTCTAAAGAAAATGACCCGAGCCTATCCAGCCTCTCTTCATAGCTGAAATGCAGCAATCCAGCAACATCCTGCTGGATCTCCTCTGCACCCTCTCCAGTGCAATCACATCCTTCCTTTGGTGAGGCAAGCATAACTACACACAGGACTCCAACTGTGGTCTATCCAAAGTTTTGTCCAGCTCCATCAAAACCTCCCTGCTGTTATAATCTATGCCACGACTGATAAAAACATGTGTCCCGGATGCCTTCTTAACTACTCTAACAACCTGTCCTGTCACCTTCAGGGATATGTGGAACAGCACCCTTTGAGCCCTCTGTTCCTCTGAGCTTCCTAGTGTCCTGCCATTCATTGAGAATTCCCTTGTCTTGTTACTCAGAATGGTGTGTGTGACTTGGAGGGAAGCATCCAGGTGTTGGTGTTCCCTGGTGTCTGCTGTCATTGTCCTTCTAGATGGCAGCAGTCATGGATTTAGAAGGTACTCTCTAAGGAGCCTTGGTGAGTCCCTGTAGTATATTTAGTAGATGGTACGCACTGCTGCCACTGTGCATTGGCGGTGGAGGGAGTGAATGTCTGTGAAAGAGTTGCCAATGAAGGGGGCTGCTTTGTTCTGGATGGTGTTGAGCTTCTTGAGTGTTGTTGGAGCTGCACTCATCAAGGCAAATGAGGAGTATTTAATCAAACGCTAGACTTGTGCCTTGTTGGTGTTGGACAGGCTTTGGGGAGCCAGGAGGTGAGTTACCCATCACAGGAATACTAGCCTCTGACCTGCCCTTGTAGCCACAGTATCTATATGGCTGGTCCAGTTCAGTTTCTGGTCAATGGTAACCCCCAGGATGTTGTTAGTGGGGGATTGAACAGTGGTTATACTATTGAATGTCAAGGGACAATGGTTAGATTCTCTCTTGTTGGAGATGATCATTGTCTGGCACATGTGTGGTATAAATGTAACTTGCCACTTGGCTGGCCAAGCCTGGATATTGTCCAGGTCTTGCTGCATTTGGACATGGACTGCGCCATTATCTGAGGAGTTGCTGAACATGGTGCAATTGGTGTATAATATTTTGTGACGTCAAATGGATGAACCGTGGTATAATTGGTTTCCGGTGTAAGCACATTGGTGCTCATTATGCCAGCTGCACTTGAAAGTAAAAGTGAATTTCTGAAATGATGGGCATGCAAGGAATGGAATATATAAAATAATATTATCTGTGCGTGACCATGTCAAATTGGAGGCTTAGGGGTTAGTTGTTGGTGTGTCTTTACTTCATATTGTACATTTGAAACTAGGGCAAGATAATACTAAAAATGTGATGCTACAGAGCCTTTATTTTAAACAATTCACTTGTTAACACTTTTCCTGTCTCCTGTTGGGTAAGTGCTTATTGTGCTGCTTCATTTAAAGTCTGTTAGTGCTTCAGATTTCATCCTCCTCACTGACATTTCCTATTGAGTGCACCACTCTTCTAACAGCTGTTGTATAATGAGACTGTCAGGGATTTCTAGTTGGCCTTTTAAAATCAAATCTATATTATTTGAAAAAGGCTTTTTACTTCTCACTTATGGACAATGACTCATCAAAGAGTATCAGGTGCTTGCCATCTCTCATTTTGTTTTAATATTTTTTTGTATATTACGAGTGCTACATGCAAAATACTTATCCTAATTGTGATCGATATAAGTCGAAACTGGAGCCAAAACCAGGAACAGGGAATAAAACAGTTGAAGGGAGAAATGCATCCTAAAGACTGTAAGATGTAGTAGCAGAAGTAGTCCATTTGGCCGAACTAGTATGCTGCACCATTCAATGAGATCATGGATATAATCCTCAACTCCATTTTCTCGTCTTATCCCCATACCCCTTGATTCCCTTACTGATTAAAAATCTCTCCGTCTCAGCCTTGATTGGATTGGATTGGATTTGTTTATTGTCATGTGTACCGAGATACAGTGAAAAGTATTTTTCTGCGTGCAGTTCAACAGACCATTTAGTACATGAAAAGAAAATACACAATAGGGCAACACAAGGTACACAATGTAAATACATAGACACCAGCACCGGGTGAAGCATACAGGAGTGTAGTATTAATCAGATCAGTCCATAAGCGGGCCGTTTAGGAGTCTGGTAACAGCGGGGCAGACGCTGTTTTTGAATCTGCTTGTGCATGTTCTCAGACTTTTGTATTTCCTGCCCGATGGAAGAAGTTGGAAGAGTGAGTAGGCTGGGTGGGAGGAGTCTTTGTTTATGCTGCCCGCTTTCCCAAGGCAGTGGGAGGTGTAGATAGAGTGAATGGATGGGAGGCGGGTTCGTGTAATGGACTGGGTGGTGTTGCCGACTCTTTGATGTTTCTTGTGGTCTTGGGCCGAGCAGTTGCCATACCAGGCTGTGATGCAGCCAGATAGGATGCTTTCTATGGTGCACCTGAACATGCTTAACCACCGAGTCTCTATAGCTCTCTGCCATAAGAATTCCACAGATTCACTCCCTTCTGAGAGAAGAAATTCCTCCTCATCTCTGTCTTAAATGGGCAACCCTTTACTCTAAAATTATGCCCTCTGGTCCTAGATTCTCCCACAAGTGGAAACAACCTCTCAACATCTATCCTGCCAAGCACCCTGAGAATCCTATGTGTCTAAATAAGATCATCTCTCATTCTTCTAAAATTCCATGAGTACATGCCCAAATTACTCAACCATTCCTCATAAGAAAATCCTTCCATACCCAACAACCTAGTGAACCTTCTCTGGACAGCATCCAATTCTAGCATACCTTTCCTCAGATAAGGGGACCAAAACTGTTCGCAGTATTCCAGCGCCAAAAACGGCGCCAATCAGACGGGCATCGCGCCGGCCCAAAGGTGCGGAATGCTCCGCATCTTTGGGGGCCGAGCCCCAACATTGAGGGGCTAGGCCGACGCCGGAGGGATTTCCGCCCCGCCAGCTGGCGGAAATGGCGTTTGTTGCCCCGCCAGCTGGCATGGAAATGCGGCGCATGCGCGGGAGCGTCAGCGGCCACTGAAAGTTTCCCGCGCATGCGCAGTGGGGAGAGTCTCTTCCGCCTCCGCCATGGTGGAGGCCGTGGCGGAGGCGGAAGGGAAAGAGTGCCCCCACGGCACAAGCCCGCCCGCGAATCGGTGGGCCCCGATCGCGGGCCAGGCCACCGTGGGGGCACCCCCCGGGGTCAGATTGTCCCGCGCCCCCCCCCAGGACCCCGGAGCCCGCCCGCGCCGCCTGGTCCCGCCGGTAAATACCAGCTTTGATTTACGCCGGCGGGGCAGGCAATTTCTGGGCAGGACTTCGGCCCATCTGGGCCGGAGAATTGAGTGGGGGGTCCCGCCAACCGGCGCGGCCCGATTCCCGCCCCCGCCCAATCTCCGGTACTGGAGACTTCGGCGGGGGCGGGATTCACGGCGGCCAACGGCCATTTTCCAACCCGGCGGGGGGTCGGAGAATGACGCCCATGGTGTTTTCCCATTATCTGTTGACAAGGAGGGGTGTGTGTGTGTGTGTGTGTGTGTGTGTGTGTCATGTTTCTGGTTATGCATCATTATCTGAATGTGTCCTGTTTTGGTTTCCCTTTTGTTTCTAATGGTAGCTGGATTGGTAACAACAGGAGTTATTGGGTTTGGTGATAATATTTAGTGGTCGATGAGGGAAAATATGATTGTAATTCTTCCTTCTTATCTTTGCATTGTCTGATGTGCCATCAAGTGAAACCTGGCTTGCTGCTGGATGCTGTTGTATTATTTCCCTGTCTTTTACTTGTGTGCTTTTGTTTATGTCTTTGTTGATCTGGATTTGATGCCTTGGTACCAGTGTACGTCTGATATTGCCATTTTTCTAAGTGTGATAAGAGTAAAGTAACCCCTGGATTATTTCTCTACAGTCAATTATCTCCTTAAATGCCCCTTCCCTGTCTCTTCCACTCTCATCTCCAACAACATTTGAGGAGCTGATGGGCTTCTTTGTCACCAAGATTGAGCTGATCAACTTCTGCTTCCTCCCTCCCCTTTGCAACTCCAGAGAGCAACTTGGTGATGCACCAAGCCAATACCATCACCTCCCCACCTATCCCCCAACCATTGCATGTTCCCTTGCATTGTTGAGGAAATGTGTGCCACCTAATGTAGTCTCCTCCATGCCCTACCCAGAGAATATCCATTAAAAATTGAAAGACAGACTTGAATTGTTTTGAATTTATAAAGCTCCTTTAACTACCCAACACACGCTTTCAGCTAATGAAGTAGTTTTGAAGTGTAGTCACTGTTGTAATATAGGAAACATTACCACCACCTTCTGAAGGGCAACTAGGGATGGGCAATAAACGCTGGTCTAACCAGCGATGCCCACATCCCGTAAATGAATTAAAAAAACCACTGCAGCCAATTTGAGCACAGGAAAGTCCCATAAACATCAATGAGATAATGGCAAAATAATCTGTGTTAGTGGTGTTGGTTGAGACAGATATATCGAACAGGAAACCTGCGTTCTTTGAAATTAAGCTGTAGAATCTTTGGTGCCCACCCGAAAAGGCAGGTTGCGGCTCAGGTTAATGGCTGTCTCAGTATGCCACTGAAACAGTTTTTCACATTTCTGGAGCAGGGCTTGAATGCACATCCTTCTGACTCAGGTGAGGGTACGACCACAAAACCATAGTGGTCATCTTCAGTTCTCTTGACCCAATTCCCTGTTGTTCACTTTTCTTTTAGTTTTAAAATTAGAAGAAGCAGCAAAACCTCTGAAGATGCCATTATAGCAAGAGGTGGCCTTTCAGATCCTTGTCTGGTGCATTTTTTCTACAATGTGATTTCTCTGTTTCAATCATTTATTACTTTGTTTTTCTTTCTGTGCCCCCTCCAAGAATCTTGGCACAAGTGTTCATCCTCCTGGCTTGACTGAGAGTGAATGCTGAGGATCCATTTAAATGCAGTGCCTCCTTGATTGGGGTGCTGAGCTGGCCCCCCAGAGCGGGCGAACCAAAGGCCTGATGACTCGGGCATGGTATGTTTCATGTCGGGGCAGGAAGAATTTGACTAAGTGGCTCAAGATCACACCGACCTTCGCGTCATTGTGTTAGACGCAGTTCAGAGAAGGTTCGCTTGTCTCATTAATGGGGTGAAGGGCTTATGAAGAAAGGTTGAACAAGTTGAGCCTATACCCATTGGACTATGGGAGGTGATCTTATTGAAACATATAAGATATTGAGAGGTCTTGATTGGGTGGAAACCAAGGGGATGTTTCCTCTTGTGGGGTGACTAGAACTAGGAGACACATTTTAAGAATAATAGATCTTCCTTTTAACGTGGAGATGAGGAGAATTTTTTCTCTGAAGGTCGCAAATCTCTGGAATTCTCGTCCCAGAAAACAGAGGGTCAGTGAATTTATTCAAGACAGTATTAGATAGATTTTTTTTATTGACAAGAGAGTTAAGGGTTATAGGGGACAGATATGAAAGTGGAATTGAGACTACAACCAGATAGGCCATGATCTTCTTGAATGGTGGTGAAGGTTCGAAGGGCTGAATGGCCCACTCCTGCTCCTATGTCCTATGTTCCTATGTAATTGATTAGATTTATTGTCACGTGTACCGAGGTACAGTGAAAAGTATTGTTCTGCGTACAGTCCAGACAGATCTATCCATACATGAAAAAACATAGGACATAGATAAATACACAATGTAAATATATAGGCACAGGAAAATAAGCCATTGTCAGTAATTCTTTGCCAAAACTGGATGAGTGAAACCAGGTGAGGGCAGTCCCATCCAACTAGTCTATAGTGTTGGAGCATGGTAAGATCAACTATGGCAAAATGAGCAGACAAGTCAAGAAATTATAGCTTACCATGGTCACAGTCGCATAAGATGTCACTTTGGTTTAGGGGCTGGTTTATCTCAGTGGGCTAAATCGTTGGCTTTTAAAGCAGACCAAGGCAGGCCAGCAGCACGGTTCAATTCCCATACCAGCCTCCCCGAATAGGCGCCGGAATGTGGCGACTAGGGACTTTTCACAGTAACTTCATTGAAGCCTACTCGTGACAATAAGTGATTTTCATTTTTCATTTTCATTTGATCAGTGTCGATTCAATACTGTAGCTGGATTGAAGCATGGAGTTGTGGGGAAAATATTCATGGATTTGCGAGGCGACAACACGTTCACGGACCTTGAGAGGAAAACGAGGTTGAAATGAGGGTGGTAGTTTTCAAGTCTAAGCCAAGAGTTTTGTTTGGGGGGTGGGGGGAGGGGGGGTTGATGATGACACATTATATGGGCCTGAAACAAAATGCTTCATTCAACTGTCAGACTAGAAAAATAAAAATGAGTGATGGCCCGTCATTACAAACAAGATTGTCAAAGTCAGCTTTATTACAGAATGACATTTTTTATTCTGTGAGGCATTCGATTCAATAACTGAATTTTTATTTGACTTCATGTTTTACTCCACACGGCTCTCTTACCTGTGTCGGTGACAAGCAAACCATTCCACCTATGCCTTAACACCTGCTGACATCTCCATTACCTCTGACTTCAGGCTGCTTGCCTGACATTTAGTATTGTCTGAGCAGGCATGTCCTGCAATTAAATATTAGCAAGACTGATCCCATTGTCTTCAATTCCCACCACCAGCGCTGTCCCTAGCCACTGATTCCTTCCTTTTCCCTAGCCACTGTCTGAGGCTCAATCAGATTGCTCGCAACTTTGACCTCTTACTTTCATCTTGGTAACATTGCTCATCTGCCCCCCAGCGTCAGCTCATCTGCTGAAACACATGCCTCTATCTCTGGACTTTACTTTTCCAATGCCCTGCTGATTGGCCTCCCACCTTGCTCCATCGTAAACTTAGGTTCATCCAAACCCTGCCACCAGCATCCCAACTTGCACCAAGTCTCATTCATCCATCAGCAGAACTGAGGCGTTATACCTACCAGGAAATATTGAGCAGGGTGAGTTCATTTCATAGAATATTAGAAGTAGAAGAAAACCATTTAACCTATTGTGCTTGTGCTGTCTGAAAAATAACTAGTCAATATAATTTGATTTTTCTAGTACTTGGCCCAAAGCCTTGCAGGTTACAGTACTCCAAGTGCATGTCCAAGTGATTTTTAAATATGATGAGGGTTTCTGCCTCTATCACCTTTTTATGCAATGTCTTACAGACCCCACCATGTGTGGTGAAATTCATTTCACTTCCACGCCCATCCCTCCCCCAACAATGGGCTGGATTCTCCCAAAATGGGACTATGAGCCCACGCTGGGTAAGAGCACTGGCGTTCCATCCGGAGTTTCCATGAAACAAAATAAGCTAATTCAATGCCCTGCAGGGGCTAGAAGGGACCCGGAGTGATTCACGCAGCTTTAACTGCGGATACAGGGAACCTCCCTTCTGGCCATGGCGGACGCGGACCACAGAGGCAGCTTCGAAATGTAGGCCCTTCCCCCCCGATCGGACGCGCTCTCTTGCACCCAACCGGCCCGATCTGTCCCCCGGCCGCCCATAAGGCCCCCCCCCCCGGTGCCCGATCCCCCTGCCCCCACCAGGTCAGCCGCGGACTGAGTCCGCAGCCACCATGCGAGGTTCCCCAATGGCGATAGATGGTTAGAACCACGCCATCGGGAACTCGGCCGGTCAGGAGTGGAGGATCGCTGGGCGGGCCTCTGGCAATGGCCCCCCCCCAGCCGCACAGATGCGAACATGCCGGTTCTCGGGTCCTGGAGAATTGCCGGGTCGGTGCCGGGCACCATTTCGACGTGGAAGTTGATTCGCCATCCCTGCCCTAGTCTTCTTACCAATTGCCCAATATCCCCCAGTTCATTAGCCACTCAACTAAAGGAAATTGGTCTTTCATTCCAATTTATCTAGGCCCTTAGTGATTTTAAAGACCCCGGTAAATCTCCCCTCAGCCTCCTCTTTTCCAAAGTAAACAACTGCAACCTATCCAATCTTTCCTCATAACTTAAATGTTCAAGCCTTGGCACAATCTTTATAAATCTCTGATGTATCCTCTCTTTAATGACATCCTTCCTTTACTATGGTGACTTGTTCACAATATTCCAGCTGTGTTTCATAAATCAACTGGCGTTTTATGCAGTTATAGAATAATCTCCCTGCAGTTATGCCTTGGCGAATAAAGACAATTATCTCAGATACCTTCTAAAGCACATTATCTACGTGATCTGCTACCTTCAGGGATATGTGGACAAGTACACCAATGTCCCTCATGTGGAGCATAAACGGTCCCATAAACCTGTTATTCAAAATAGCATGTTTCTATGCTGTGAATGTATTATTCTGCCAAGTTTTTACTCCGTATTCTAATCCCAAATCGAGCTATGAATTTACCTTGCTACCTTTGTAATATAACACAGCTTTACAATGGTCCAAAATCCTTGCACTCCTCGAATTCTGGCCTGCTGTGCATCCATGCTTTATTTTACTCCAACATTGAAGGCTATGCCTTCAGCTGTCAGGTCTGGAGTTCCCTACCTAAAGCTCTTTGCCTCACAATCTCTGCCTTCTCCTTTAAGCACTTTTTAAAACCTACCTTTTTTATGAAGCCTTTGCTCAAGTGTCCTAATACCCCCTCATGACGCTTTGTCAAATTATGTTTGATAATTACTCCTATGAAGTGCTTTGGGACATTTTCCTGCAGTACGCCAGTGCCCCGTGGCGTACCACCGGGATCTGTGCTGGATCCCCTATTGTTTGTCATTTATATAAAAGACATAGATGACCGTGTGGGAGTAGCATCAGTAAGTTTGCGGATGACACAAAGATTGGCTGGGTGGTTAACAGTGAGGTTTAGCGTCCTGTGTTGCAGGAAGATACAGACGGGATGGTCAAATGGGCAAAAAAGTGGCAGATGGAATTTAACCCTGAAAAGTGTGATGTGATACATTTGGGAAGAGTAATTTGACAAGGAAGTATTCAATGAAAGGCCTGACACTTGGAAGTTCTGAGGAACAAAGGGACCTTGGAGTATTTGTTCATAGATCTCTGAAGACAGAAGGGCAGGTTAATAAAGTGGTGAAAAGGCATATGGGACGCTTGCCTTTATCAATCGAGGCATAGATTACAAAAAGGGAGGCCAGGTTGGAGCTGTATAGAACTTTTGTGAGGCCACAGCTGGAGTACTGTGTGCAATTCTGGTCACCATATTATAGAAAGGATGTGATTGTACTGGGGGGGGGGGGGGGGGGGGGGGGGTGCAGAGGCGATTCATCAGGTTGTTGCCCGGGATGGACAATTTAAGTTATGAAGAGAGGTTGGATAGACTTGGGTTGTTTTCACTGGAGCAGAGAAGACTGAGGGGTGACCTGATCGAGATGTACAAGATTCTGAGGGGCATGGACAGAGTGGATAGTTGAAGGGTCAGGGGACACAAGTTCAAGGTGAGGGGCAGGAGGGGATTTGAGGAAAATCCTTTTTACCCAGAGGGTGGTGAGGGTCTAGAACCCACTCCCTGGGAGAGTGGTGGAAGCGGGTTGCCTCACATCGTTTAAAAAGTACCTGGATGAGCACTTGGCATGTCATAACATTCAAGGCTATGGGCCAAGTGCTGGCAAATGGGATTAGGTGGGCAGGTCAGGTGTCTTTCATGCATCGGTGCAGACTCGATGGACCGAAGTGCCCCGCCTGTACTGCATTATTCTGTGATTCTGTGATTTTACAACGTTGAAGATTTTAAAAAATTTGTAAGTTGTTGTTACCCCCAATTTGTGGGAAATGCCTTGCTGCCCCTAAACATTAATACCTGTCAACCCAAAAGAGACCAAGATCATGTGAAGGCTCAAGGGACACCAAGCCACTGCTTCCTAAACATTAAGTTTAAATTTATAAGTGTGCTAGTGGTTTTCTTGTGACATTGATTACATTAAAGCTCACGGTACACACTATTACTTGCCTGACTTTTTATTGATCATTGGGATGTGGGCATTACTGGGCTAGGCCGGCATTTATTGTCCATCTTGGGTTTCTCTGATGGACAAAGGAGAGCCAGTGGACCTGATCTATTTGGATTTCCAGAAGGCCTTTAACAAGGTGCCGTACAGAAAGCTGCTAAATAAGTTAAGAGCAAAGTACTGGCGTGAATAGAGGATTGGCTGACTGGCAGGAGGCAGAGAGTGGGCATAAAGGGGTCTTTTTCAGGATGGCAGTCAGTGACTTATGATGTTCCACCGGGGTCAGTGTTGAGACCACAACTTTTCACAATATACATTAATGATCCGGAAGAAGGAACTGAGGGTGTGTTGCTAAGTTTGCAGATGATACAAAGATATGAAGAGGGACAGGTTGTGTTGAGGTACCGTTGACGTTGCAGAAGGAATTGGTCACTCCCTGGCCTCCCCCTTGGTGTTTCCTCTGGTCTCTCCCCCGCTGTTTCTGTCCCTCACATTTCTGTCTGCTTTCTGTCCCCCTTCCCCCCCCACCCAACCTCCTGTTGGTGGCTTCGAATAGATCTTGGAACAGGTTGACGAATGGCCCCCACACATTGTGGAAACCATCTTCAGACCCTAGGATGGTGTACTTAATTTTCTCCAGGTGGAGAAATTCCGATCGGCCTGCCACCCAGTCTGCACCTGTGGTGGTACTGATTATCGCCAGCCAAGCAGAATTTTCTGGCGGGCAATTGGGGAAGCAAAGGCAAGGACATCAGCCCTCTTCCCCAAATGTAGTTCTGGCTGGTCCGATATCCCGAAGACTGGCACTCTCAGGCACGGCCCCATCTTTGGATATCGCCTTGAAGAAGCCTGTCCAAAACCCGACAACTCTGGGGCAGGCCCAGAACATATGAGCATCCTGGCACCATTCATATTAATCATCCACCTCCGGGAAGAAACTACACGGTTGTCCTTGTCAGGTGTGCTCTGTGCACCACTTTCAGCTGCATGAGGCTTATCCTTGCGCAGCGGAGGGCAGCACATGGCGCAGTGGTTAGCACTGTGACTGCGGCGCTGAGGACCCGGGTTTGAATCCCGGCCCTGGGTCACTGTCCGTCTGGAGTTTGCACATTCTCCCCATGTCTGCGTGGGTTTTACCTCCACAACCCAATGGTGTGCAGGTTAGGTGGATTGGCCACGCTAAATTGCCACTTAATTGGGAAAAAAAATAATTGGGCACTCTAAATTTAAAGAAAAAAATCCTTACGCAGGGGGAGGTGGAGTTGGCCCTGCTCTGTGCTTTGCTCCAGAGTCCCCACCCTATTTCCGTCCCTAGCTCTCCCTCCCATTTTCCCCTTGATTCGTCCAGTGGGGAGCTTGTCCTTTCTGAAAGTCATCCGTATATGTCCCCACAGTTCCCCTTTCCCAGACTGTCCACGTCCAGTAACTCTTCCAACATTTTGTCTCTTGGGACCCTTGGGTGCCCGCTTGTCTGTCCCCCATGTAAAAGTTCCTCACCATCAGTGTCCCCCCGTCCTGCCTCCACCTCTTAAAGGTGGTGCAAAGCATGGCTGGTGCCTCAGGTTGGGACCATGATGGACACTTCGGTCGACTCAAGTATTGTCTCATCTGATTCCAGGTTCTCAGGGTTGCTACTACCACTGAGCTAGTTGAGTGTTTTGTTGGCGGGGATGAGAGTGCTGTTGGGGCGAGGGCCCAGAGAGTCATTCCTATACAGGAGGACTCCTCCATCTTCACCCATTCTGTGTTTGGTTCCGTCACCCGTCCCCTCACTCTCTCAGCTGTGGCTACACAGTAGTAATATTGCAAGTTCGGGAGGCCAAGCCACCCATGCTTCTTCTCCTTTGTAGTGCGGTTTGGGGGATTCTTGGATTTCTTTTCCCCCCACACAAACGCCATAATCATTTGCCTATCATTTGGAAAGAGGCCTTGGGGATGTAGATCGGTATGGATCTGAACAGGAAGAGGAACCTAGGCAGCACATTCAGCTTGATTATCTGCACCCTCCCTGCCAGGGAAAGTGGGAGTGCGTCCCATCTCTGAAGGTCCTTTTTTTTTTGATAAATGTTTTTATTGTGTTTTTGAACAAAGTATATTTACCGTTATGTACACAGAATAAGAAATATATATATATATATATATATATATATATACATGTATAGAAGAGAAGGGCACATCCAAACATACTAAAACAAAAAGTAATAATAAAAAATACAATAGGATAACTGGTAGGGCATTGTGCACCAGCTCAACAGCAGCAACTCTGTACAACTGGCAAAATTATTTACAACACATAAGTAGGCGACTTGATAGCAAACTTTGCATCTCCAGGAACAGAGAACAAGTAGAATACAGGCGAAAGACGGGAGGAACGGCTGAAGCAGAGGTGAGCGCAAGCCGACAACGGCAGCGAGATCCGTCCTGGAGAAGCAAGTGCGAACACCAACACCAGACCCATTTGAGTATTGCCCTGTGTAATTGTTTCTCCGGCACCCAAATGTATATTTACCTCCCTTCCCACCCCCCACACACACAAACAGTTGCCTACTTGGGTCCTTTTTAACTTTCTCTGCCAGACTTGTTAGGTTCCACTAGTGGATCTGTGTCCAGTCATAGGCAATTTGGATCCCCAGGTAGAGGGACTTGCTTTGGGCGATTTTAAATGGTAGACCCTCCAGCTCTGCCCCTCCCCCTCTCGGGCACATCAGGAAAACATTGCTTTTGCCCAGGTTGAGTTTAGCTCTGAACTCTCCCGGGAACTTTGTGATTTCATTCATGCCGTTTTGCGGGTCGGAGATGTAGAGGAGCAAGTCATACTCATAGAGTGAGACTGTGCTCTCTGCCTCCTCTTTGGATTCCCCTCCAGCCTCTCACGTCTCGTAGAGCGATCGCCAGCGCCTCAATTGCCATGGCGAACAAGAGCGGGGGCAGCCGGCATCCCTGCTTTGTACAGGTGGAAGTATTCAGACCTGGTGGCGTTGGTCCGTACGCTTGCCTTGGGGGCATTGTACAGGAGTTTCATGAAGAGGTGAACCCTGCCCTAGCCCAAACCGCTCCATTACCTCAATGAGGTACTTCCACTCGACTCTGTCGAAGGCCTTTTCTGCATCAAGGGAGACGATCATCTCTGGTGTTCTCTCCCGGATGGGGTCAAAGAACAAAGAACAAAGAAATGTACAGCACAGGAACAGGCCCTTCGGCCCTCCAAGCCCGCGCCGACCATACTGCCCGACTAAACTACAATCTTCTACACTTCCTGGGTCCGTATCCTTCTATTCCCATCCTATTCATATATTTGTCAAGATGCCCCTTAAATGTCCCTATCGTCCCTGCCTCCACTACCTCCTCCGGTAGTGAGTTCCAGGCACCCACTACCCTCTGCGTAAAAAACTTGCCTCGTACATCTACTCTAAACTTTGCCCCTCTCACCTTAAACCTATGCCCCCTAGTAATTGACCCCTCTACCCTGGGGAAAAGCCTCTGACTATCCACTCTGTCTATGCCCCTCATAATTTTGTATACCTCTATCAGGTCGCCCCTCAACCTCCTTCGTTCCAGTGAGAACAAACCGAGTTTATTCAATCGCTCCTCATAGCTTATGCCCTCCATACCAGGCAACATTCTGGTAAATCTCTTCTGCACCCTCTCTAAAGCCTCCACATCCTTCTGGTAGTGTGGCGACCAGAATTGAACACTATACTCCAAGTGTGGCCTAACTAAGGTTCTATACAGCTGCAACATGACTTGCCAATTCTTATACTCAATGCCCCGGCCAATGAAGGCAAGCATGCCGTATGCCTTCTTGACTACCTTCTCCACCTGTGTAGCCCCTTTCAGTGATCTGTGGACCTGTACTCCTAGATCTCTTTGACTTTCAATACTCTTGAGGGTTCTACCATTCACCGTATATTCCCTACCTGCATTAGCCCTTCCAAAATGCATTACCTCACATTTGTCCAGGTTAAACTCCATCTGCCATCTCTCCGCCCAAGTCTCCAGACAATCTAAATCCTGCTGTATCCTCAGACAGTCCTCATCGCTATCCGCAATTCCACCAACCTTTGTGTCGTCTGCAAACTTACTAATCAGACCAGTTACATTTTCCTCCAAATCATTTATATATACTACAAAGAGCAAAGGTCCCAGCACTGATCCCTGTGGAACACCACTGGTCACAGCCCTCCAATTAGAAAAGCATCCCTCCATTGCTACCCTCTGCCTTCTATGGCCTAGCCAGTTCTGTATCCACCTTGCCAGTTCACCCCTGATCCCGTGTGACTCCACCTTTTGTACTAGTCTACCATGAGGGACCTTGTCAAAGGCCTTACTGAAGTCCATATAGACAACATCTACTGCCCTACCTGCATCAATCATCTTAGTGACCTCCTCGAAAAACTCTATCAAGTTAGTGAGACACGACCTCCCCTTCACAAAACCGTGCTGCCTCTCACTAATACGTCCATTTGCTTCCAAATGGGAGTAGATCCTGTCTCGAAGAATTCTCTCCAGTAATTTCCCTACCACTGAAGTATCATATTCAGCAGCTGTCTGATTCACAGTTAACTGTCTACCCTTACAAAGCCTGTCTGATCCTCTGCGACCACCTCTGGTACGCAGTTCTCCAGTATCTTGGCCAGGACGTTTGCAAGTATTTTCATGTCCACATTAAGCAGCAAAATGGGTCTGTGTGATCCACATTCCATTGGATCATTGTCTTTTTTGGGTATCGGTGATATGCTGGCCTGTATTAGCATTGGAGGCAGGGTGGCCCTCGTTAGTGAGTCTGTGAACATCTCCCGCAGATGCGGGGTAAGTACCAGCGCAAATCCTTTGTATAAGTCTGCCAGGAACCCATCAGGCCCTGGCGCCTTCTCCTCCTGCATGGAGTTGATGCTCTCCATGACCTTTCCCCCGGTGGTACTTCCAGCTCCCTCTGTCTATCATCTCTCACGACTGGCATGTCCAGTGCATCGAGGAACCGTTTCATCCCTGAGTCCTCATCAGGGACTCGGAGGTGTATAGCCCCCGATAGAAGGCCTCAAAAGCTTGTTGACCATTTTTGGTTCGGCTACCAGTCTGCCTCTGCGATCCTTCACCTGCGCTAATTCCCTTGTGGCTGCCAGATTTCTCAGCTGGTGAGCCAGCAGGTGGCTAGCCTCCTCTCCATGCTCATAGAAGGTCCCCATGCCTGGCGGAGTGGTACATTGCTATCCTGGTGGATAGCAAGTTAAGGTCCATTTATAGTGTTTCCCTCTCCAGCAGAAGCTCTGTGATCAGGGCCTAGCCACTCTCTCTTCCCTATCTCTAGGAGCCTTGTAGGCTATAATTTCTCCCCTTATCACAGCCTTCAGTGCCTCCCAGAATGTGGAAGGTGAGACTTCCCCGTTCCGGTTGTTAGTAACATGCTCACCTATGGCCTGTGATGTTTTCTGGCAGAAGACCTTGTCTGCCAAGAGGATTGTGTCCCACCTCCATACGAGGTGTTGGGCATGGCCCGTCTCCAACCTCTCATCCATGTAGTGTGTCGTCGGAGATTACGATCATGGAGTACTCCGCTCTGACTATTTCTGGAAGCATCAATTTCCCTACTACAAAGACGTCGATGCGAGTGTAAACTGTGTGTACTGGTGAGAAGAACAAAAATTCCTTCCCACCTGGGTGCAGAAACCACGATGAGTCCACTACCCCCATCTGCTCCATGAGCATTCCCAGTTCCCTAGCCATGCCTGCCGTTTTCCCCATTCTGAGGTTTGATCAGTCCGTCAGTGGGTCCTGTACACTGTTAAAGTGTACCCCCCACCCGTCCCCACCATGATCAGTCGGTGTGTGTCAATGTCAAATTTCCTCCATGTTCTTCTTTATAAATTCCACATCATCCCAGTTGGGTGCGTACACATTGACCAGGACTACAGGTGCCCTGTCTAGGCCACCGCTGACCATGACGTACTGTCCCCCTTGGTCCGTAACTGTCTTTGTCGCTACAAACACAGCATTCATTTCAAAAGCTAGAATACAAGAGTAGGGATGTACTGCTGAGGCTGTAAAGACTCTGGTAAGACCCCATTTGGAATATTGTGAGCAGCTGTGGGCCCCGTATCGAAGGAAGGATGTGCTGGCCTTGGATGGAGAGGGTCTAGAAGAGATTCACAAGAATGATCCCCGGAATGAAGGGCTAGTCATATAAGGAAAGGTTGAGGACTCTGGGTCTGTACTCAATGGAATTTTGAAGATGGGGGGGGGGGGAAAGAGATCTAAATTAAACTTCCAGAATACTGAGAGGCCTAGATAGAGCGGACATGGACAAGATGTTTCCACTGGTAGGAGATACTAGAAACCGAGGGCACAACCTTAGACTAAAGGGGCGATCCTTTAAAACTGAGATGAGGAAGAATTTCTTCAGCCAGAGGGTGGTGAATCTGTAAACTCATTGCCACAGAAGGCTGTGGAGGCCAAGTCACCGAGTGTCTTTCAGACTGAGATAGATGCTTGATTAACAAGGGGATCAGGAGTTACGGGGAGAAAGCAGGAGAATGGGGATGAGAAACATATTAACCATAATCAAATGGTGGAGCAGACTTGATGGACCGAATGGCCTAATTCTGCTCTTGTGGATGTCCCTTGGAGCCATTGCATACTATGTGGTATGGTGCTTCCAAATACGTATAGTGAGTTCTGATATTGTAATCCAGTAATGTTGAAGAAACAGATTTATGTCAAAGTCAAGATGGTATTTCCATGCTGCTCATGTCTCTAGGTGGCAGAGATCATGGATTTGGAAAGCGCTGCTGAAGAAATCTTGGAGAGTTGCTGCAGATAGTATACATTGCAGTCACGGGATGCTGATAGTGGACATTTATATTCGCGGATGAGATTGCAGTCAAGTAGACTGTTGGTCTTGGATGATATCGAGTTTCTTGAGTGTTATTGCCATTGCCTCAATCCAATCAAGTAGATCCTATTCCATCAGGGTGATAAGTTAGTTAGTTTTGTAGCCAGTGAAAAGGCTTTGAGGGAATTAGGAGGTGATCCACTGAACACAGAATATCCAGTCTTTGATCTGCCCTAGTTGCCATGTTGTTTATGTGGCTGGTACAGTTGCATTTATGATTAATGTCCTGGTGTTGATATTGCCAGTAAATATCAGGGGGAACTGGTTAGGCTCTTTTATGGAAGTAGTCATTGCCTGGAACTTGTGTGACATGAATTACTTGTGACTTATCAGTTGAAGCACAGGTATTGTCCCGGCCTCGTCACATGTATGTATGGGCTGTTTTGTTTTTAATCTGGGGAGTGACAAATGGTACTGAATACTATGCAATCACCAGTGAACATCACCACTTCTGACCTTATGTTGGAGAGATTAGTGATGAAACAGCTGAAGATCGTTTTACCTGAAGAACCCCTGCAGTGATATCATAGGGCTAAGGTGATTGGCCTTCAACAACGACAGCTATATGTTTGAGGGGTGTAAAGGAGGGCTAGCACCTCTCACTGTACTCTTTGGAATACTTCATCCTGCATTGACCCTCACCATCACCCAGCACTCACTGTGGCTCCAAGTAGCTGTTGGCATGCGACGGAAGACATGTCCTAGTGTGGCCTTCAACACGTGGGCCAAACCATGTGAGGGTAGCTGTCAGCTCTCCTACCTTAAGCAACTTGGGGATTTGTCTACCCTAGCATGTGAAGACTAATTCCAGTGGCCTGGGTGGATGAGGTATGACAGAAGCAAAAGTGGAACTCGGCCGCCCCTTGATCAACTGAGCAGCCCTTTTCAAGGCCACACTGCTCACCTCTCTGGTATGAAGAAAGGGCAAGAAAAGGTGCTCTAAACATTGTCTGCTTCACTTCCCTGGCCAGCAGGGATCCCTGGCATTAGAGTGGTCAGGAGACTCAAAAACAGAACATAAAGGTGACACCAGTCACCATTGGTGCATGGAACATGCATACTCTCATGGACAATGCCATGGCCAACAGACCTGAGAGAAAACCACTCTTGTCAGTAGAGAGATGGCTAGGTTCAATGTCCAGATCACCATCCCCGGCGAGATTGATCTACCTGAAAAGGGTCAGTTCAATGAAATTGGTGTATGATACACATTCTTTATCAGTAGCCATAGAAAAGTAGAATGGCACAAAGCTGCATAGTCTTTGCTGCCAGGAATCATCTCATCAAGGTTTCCCAAACGTGTTTATAAGCATCTTGAGCTGGATCCTTCGTTCGGAAGACTATGTTCTCCCACCGGAGATGAATCACCTGATTTGCGATCGCGCTGGGAGTGGGAATCCAGAGGCAATTCACTATCACCTGCCGGACAAATTTATGCATGGCGGGTATTTCATCGGGCTGCCATTTTGAGCAGGCGTCCCAGTAGCGTAGTCCGGTGAACTGGCTCCCCTCACCCCAAACATAAATTCCGCCTCCCCTACCCCCCCCAACCACCACCACCACCACCACCGTGGGATTTGGTGGGTCACAACCCCCTTCCTACTCCCACAGTATGAAGTTAACCACATCAAAAGCAGTTAAGTGCTTTATGCGGAGAAAAAGTAATGAGAGCACTGAACTGCTTTTGATGTGATCCATGTGCTGTCTATGATAGCTAGATGTTTATAAACATTGCAGTTAGTTTCACAGCTGGGTACATGAGATCTATTCAAGCATGAAAGGAAATGCAACTAAACAATCCAGACACCTGACTGTGTGGAAGCTGTCAATCATAGCCTAGTAAAACCAATTTCCCATTGATCTGAATAAAAGCCTTGCAGATCAAAGATCTGACGGGGCTTAATCAAAGCTAATGTGGTTTTTGCATTCTAGGAATTTAACAGGTGCTTCTTTCTCTGCCTGAGCCAGGTGTAACGCACAGGTAAGTTTTAAAGCAATGTTTTTTTCAAGTCTCTGTCTGAATAACTCCCTAGTAATGGGGGGGGGGGGAGGTATCTGGTGGGGGTCTCTCTTATGGGAGGGGTCTCGGTGGGTGTGTCTGCAATGGGGGGTTCTGGAGGGGGTCTCTGTAATTGGGGGGGTTCTGGTGCGGGGCTGTGTATTGGGGGTCTGGGTATTGGGGGGGTCTGTGTATTGGGGGGTCTGTGTATTGGGTCTGTGTAAGGGGGGTCTGTATAATGGGGGTCTCTATCATGGGTGTCTTTGTAGTGGGGATCTCTGTAGTACAGAGTTTCTGGTGGGTGGGTCTCTGTAAGGGGGGTTTCTAGTGGGGATCTCTTATTGGGGGGCCCCTGGTGGGTAGATCTGGTGGGGCTGGACTGGGTAGGAGTTGCATTGTTGGGGGGGGGGGGGCTGCAATGGAATTTGGGGCAACTCCCTTAAAGAGTTATCCGATTAGCCAACACGAGGTCCACCGTGCCAGGGCAACACTGGGAAATACCTGCAACAATTCTTGCCCAAAGGACCAGAGAATCATGCAGGCTCGAGAACCCAGTGCCCTGCCCGTTAGTAGGTTGACCCATGTGCATCCTCACACTAGCATGGGGCACAAACCTTGATACTGCCGCCAGCAGGGGGATTGGAGCATCGGAACGGGCGCCAATACCATTTTTTATGATGATGCTGGATTCACCACCGCATCGGGAACTCCGGTACTGGTGGCGGGCAGTGGATAATCCAGCTCCTTATTGTGCTTAAATTCCCCCTGCATGGAAACGGACACTAATGTCTGCAACTATTCTATTTTTCCAGGCTGATGGCGTAGCTAGTAACTCAGAAGCCCAGGTTAATGTTCTAGGACATGGGTTCAAATCCAAACATGGCAGCTGTATTTTAATTAAATTAATACATTTTAATGAATTAATAAATCTGGTATTGAAAGCTCGTCTCAGTAGTAGTGACCATTAAGCTGCCATTGATTTAAGAACCTAACTGATTCACTAATGTCCTTTAGGGAAGGAAATCTGCTGTCCTTTACCTCATCTGGCTTGCATTTGGCTCCAGAGCCATAGAAAATGTGGGTGATTCTTAATTGTCCTCTGCAATGATCTAACAAGCCTCTCAGTTCACAGGATGGGCAACAAATGTTAGTCTTTCCAGCAATATCCACAGCCGATGAAATCATTTAAAAAAATCTGAGGCTGAAATCTTCATACCGTTCTCACTTCTAGATGTAATTGTTGCCACACTCTCCTCAGCTGGCTTCCTATCATGTACCCTTGTAAACTCCAACTCATACAGAACTCTGCTGTCCTTATCCTATCCTACATTGCCTCCTGCTTAGCTCTCATCATTGTCCATGCTGACCTACATTTGCTCGATCTTAAATATTGCATCCTTAATCAAGTTTTTGCTGATACTTCTTACTATTTTGTTTCTGGTTTGATGTCTGTCTATTTCTGGTTATGCCATTGTGAAGCACCTTTGAAATATTTTCTAATTGAACATAAACATATAAATGCAAGTTGTTATTCTTTAGCATCTGGTGAAGGAATTCATCCACTATTCCCATCATGTACCTTCTGTCGCTTAATGAGGCAAAACCATTCAAGCCCAGGCCATATTTTGCTCAGAGCCATTTCCAAGTCTTAAAAAAAAGGACAAAAGCAAATTACTGCTGAAGCTGGAATCTGAAACCAAAAGAGAAAACGTCGGAAAATCTCAGCAGGTCTGGCAGCATCTGGAAGGAGATAAAAGAGCCAACGTTTCGAGTCCAGATGACCCTTTGTCAAAGCTGTCTGAGAGAAGAGCAGTACTTCTTCAGGGTAGGCATTCCTGGAAGAGAAGTGGCAGTGAGTTAAACACTAAACTTTGACAAAGGGTTATCTGGACTCGAAATGTTAGCTCTTTTCTCTCCTTACAGATGCTGCCAGACCTGCTGAGATTTTCCAGTGTTTTCTCTTTTGGTTTCTAAATAAAAGGATGCTGCCTGCCTGGATACAAAGCTCTAGTGCTTTCAGCTTGCACTAGTGACATAGATCTCTTTATAGGAGATGAAATGGATGTACAGATTTCAGTGGATGTACTCAATGGTGTTCTAGATCATGTGAACTGGGTTTAAACTGGTTCTTGACCGAGTTCTTCCTTGTGAAGCTCCGGCTATTCATCCGAATCATTGCCCACACGTATGGGGAAGTCCTCCTGAGTCCCACAGAATAATTCTGGGCAGCAAACTGAGTGCGACTGAGGGAGAAAAACTCATCAGCTGGTCAAGCTTGCTCTGTTTAATTTCCTACTTGACAGGTTCTGACTCTATGCTTTCAAACTGACTGGCACTTGGTATCCCACATGGAGCTTTCCGTTAAATCCAATAAAAGTAAATTGACAAATTCTAAGCCTGCAGCAGGCATTGGGCCTCTAAAGGTTACTTAACCCAGAAGGAGAGCAAACAGTAAGTTATCTTTGATAGTTACTTTCTACCTCTAGATCTGGCAAAGATATTACCAATAAAGACTTTTTAATCGGTAACCTTTCTTTTCCTTACCAAATGAACTTTAATTTCCTTGGTGTTGCATCAAATTGAGACCTTAGAACTTATTTTTTTGTTTTGAAAGATAGTCACAGTTCCTAAACCTCTTTTCCCTGACTCAGGTTTTCTTCAGAGCCAGCTTTATTAATTTATGCCAGACTTTATTTTATTATTCCCGTGGTATTTACCAAGCTTGCCTAGTATAGTATGCTGTCATTTTATATTTGGTTTATTTATTTTTATTTTAGAGTTGAGCTCAGCTGTTCTTCCACACTATGAGGAGGTTGGCATATGTTTTAAGCAGTTGGAAGTTGAAACCAGTAAGGTGACTGGGCAGTGGCCGTCATTACATATCAACATGAATAACAAGGTAATTTATTACACTGTAACTTTAACAACTTTTATTGATTTCTTGCTGACTGTATATATCATTTGTTTCAATCATCTGTTCCCCTGTAGGTAGTACCTCAGTTGATCAACTTGTGCAATTTATTAAAAGCTTTCTACACCATTTTGGTGATAGGGATGCATCATGATTAATTTAGTCTTTATACATTTTTTATATTGTCATGAGTCGTGATTCACGCATAACAGAAATAAAACTGTGCAAGTCTAAATTTTCAGAGGAGTGATTTCATTTCTGAACAAATTTTGTTCCTGTTGTAGGTTTTGAGGTGAAAACTATTGGAGATTAATAACATTTAAAGCAATTTCGATAGGTTGAGTTGATGGACTGACAAATAACAAATGGATACTAATGAAGGCAAATTTAAGCTCGTAACATGTACACAAAATGTCCATAAACAAAGATAGAATAGAAAAAAAAATTGCCTGTAACCACAGAACAAGGTGGAATCGGTGTGGGAGGCATAACGTTTCTGGTGGACATTTAACATGGTGGCTTTAGTGTTGCTGGTGAAATGGAGTAAGTTTTGACTTAACCAGGAGTTGGACATCAATCAGTATGGCATATTTATGGAATGAAAGGTGGATATGGAGAGGCGGAGTCATTTGTCCGTTGTGTTTAATGGGAGCAGTTAATAATCTCACCAAGATTTATCCTAGGTTTCAAAATATACCAAGAAAGCAGCAAACGTGACACCTTCATTAAAATTGATGAAGAAAATCAGACCGTAAAAATACAGAGCAGTTTCCTCACTACCATACAATATAACCTGCATGCGCTTTATGAAGCTGTTACATTAACTTAGTCACCATTACCAATCACATTACCAATTTAATATCAGAATGTTGAAAACCGAATTTTCATTGTCCAGAAATATTTCCAGTGCCCATAAAAGTTAGAAGTAAAATTCACTCACCTCTACAATTAAAGCTGTAAATCCTTCCTTTATACATAGCTACCTGGCTTGGTAATTATATATGGCCAAAAGTCAAGACTTGAACATAATTGGGAAAGTTCATGGAAGTTTGGGAATTCTCAATGAACGTAGATGTGTTTCTTGCAATATAGTGTTTTGCTTTGATGTGGGTGTCACTGACTAGATCCACATTTATTGCCCATCCCTATTTTTCCTTGAAGTGAATGGCCAGATGGTCATTTCAGAGGACAGTTAAGAGTCAACCACATTTGTGTGGGTTTGCGGTCACATGTGGGCAGTTTTCTTTCCATAAATTAATGAATCAGCCCTAACCTTGAGGGGCTAGGCCTGAATTCCGCACCGCCAGCTGGCGGAAAAGGCCTTTGATGCCCCGCCAGCTGGCGCGGAAATGACATTGCCGGGCAGCGCATGCGCGGGAGCGTTAGCGGCCGCTCACGGCATCCCCGCGCATGCGCTGTAGAGGGAGTCGCTTCTGCCTCCGCCATGGTGGAGACCGTGGCGAAGGCGGAAGGAAAAGAGTGCCCCCATGGCACAGGCCGGTGGGCCCCGATCGCGGGCCAGGCCACCGTGGGGGCACCCCCCGGAGCCCGCCCGCGCAGCCTTGTCCCGCTAGTAAGAGAGGTGGTTTAATCCACGCCGGCGGGACAGGCATTCTAGCAGCGGGACTTCGGCCCATCTGGGCCGGAGAATCGCGGGGGGGGGGGGGGGGGGGCCGTCAACCGGCGGGGGCGGGAATCTCCGGTGCCGGAGAATTCGGCAACCGGCGGGGGCGGGATTCACGCCAGCCCCCAGCGATTCTCCGACCCGGCGGGGGGTCGGAGAAACTCGCCCCATGTTCTCAGGAAACACCAGATTTGAAATTGGGATACAACCCAACAACGTCAGTTCTCTGATATGAGCATTGTCCCCTCACCACTGGATTGGAACACAGAATTATTCAGTTTCACCCTATTTAGCCTTATTTTGCAGACTATCTCTGATTGCTCCTGAACTCAGCCCTTTAACGTCATGCAGGGCACTAGACATGATGAGCTGTATTCGAGCCTTAAAGAAATGATGCCATGCTGGCTATCTGCTACAGGATTAGAGCTAAAGTGGTGCCACAAAAGTTTTCTGATGCTGAATCAGATTTCCATGTAATTTCAAGAACACAAGATTTTCTACAGCTGCATCTTATTATACTGCATCAGGCTAAACAAAAGTTAACACATAATGCCAGCACATCATTTTCAGACAGGTCTTCTCTTGCCTGTAGAGGTCTCCTGATACTATCACTATCTGCAACTTTCTACTTGTGTGTGCAGAAATGTAACTCCAGAACATCATTAGGCTATGGAAATCTCTTAAATGCCACTTATAACCTTTGTCTTTCTGTGCTCCCAACGAGCACAAAAATCATGGGCGGGATTCTCCACTCCCACGCCGAAGTGGCCGCGCCGTTGTGAACGCCGTAGAGGTTCACGATGGCGCGGAGCGGCCCCGGTCCCGACCGATTCAGGCCCTGACAATGGGCCAGTATCGGGGCCACGTCATCTACCCGCGCCAGGCCTTGTCGCCCACGTAAAAGCGGCGCCGCATTGATGACGTGGCCGGCGCCGCATAACGGACGTCATCCGCGCATGCGCGGGTTGGCCGGCGCCAACCCACGCATGCGTGGTTGCCGTCCTGTCCAAATCCGCCCCGTAAGAAGATGGGGGACGGATCTTGCAGGGCCGCAGAATGAAGGAGGTCCTCCTTCAGAGAGGACGGCCCGACGATCGGTGGGCACCGATCGCGGGCCATGCCACATTGCAGTTGAAGCCCGGTGCAGGATCCCCCCTCGCCCCCCCACAGGCCGCCCCCCCCAGCGTTCACGCACCGCCCACGACTGCAGCGACCAGGTGTGGACCGCACCGGGGGGAACCCGCCGTTTTGGCCTGGCCGCTCGGCCCATCATGGCCTCAGAATAGCAGGGGTGCCGGAGAATCGCCATTTTGGGTGTCTCGGCGATTCTCTGGCCTGCGGCCCGCGAAACTCGACCGGGCCGTTCCCGCCGCTTGGGAGAATCGAGGGAGGGCATCGGACCGGCGTCCCCGGAAATTTTGGCGGCCCAGGCGATTCTCCCAACCGGCGTGGGAGTGGAGAATCGTGCCCCCCTTTGTTTGAAGCATCTCGAGTTCTTTGATTCCATGGAACCTACAATACAAAAAGAAGATTTGTACAACTCACATTTTCTCACTTGTGAACTCTTGGATTCTTTTCAATTGCCTGAGGTGATCGGAGAGGAATTTTTCAACCCCTCCGCCCCTGAAATTGCCCTGCATTTAAAATCTGTTTTTCATCACACCCCAGGAGAGTACATAGCTCTGAGTGGTTCGGAATTGAGTATATTATGATGCATAGAGCACAACAACAGGTTGGGTGAACCAGTAGGTGTTTACCCACCTGTCATATTTTATGTTTGTAATTGTCAAAAAGAAGATCAAGAAGTGACACATGCGAGCTAATTAGGTGCAATACTCTTCAACAGTAGACACCCGATTTGCGATTCAAGTCAGCCATTCAATTAGAGAAATGAAATTTCCATTCCACTGAAAGAGTTATTTGTCCCCAGTTGGTTTGGTTATTAAATTGTCTTGGTATTTGCATACTGTTCTTATTGGAAAGTATAGCCAAGAATCCAACTAAATGATGAGCATCAGTTGTTTTGAATTCTTATATATGTTAATAATGTTAAAATTAGCAAGTAGCTGCTTGGTCACCACTGATACTCTTCTTGCCAGCAATTCAGCTTGTTACAATGTATGGATTTTAATCCTTGAGGTGGGTAAAGGGAGTTAGGAAAATTCCCAGCTCGGCCCACCTACCTCCGGAGAAAGGGTCTGCCAAGGCGGGAGATGGGTATGGGCTGGAGTGAGGCCAGCTGACCTGGAAAGAAGTGCGGAGGCAGCCACAGGGCTTGTCGGGTCCCAAAGTGAGCTACTTAAAAGGCTTGCCTTGGTACCGTGGGACCGTGTCAAGTGAAAGAAAAACAGAGGCACTCCATCCCTCACCTCCTCACATACCCTCTCCCTCCAAACACGCCCTGTGCCATCTAATGCCCTCCACTCCCCATGTCCCCCTCTGTGAGGTTCTGCACATCCACCCACCCCATATGTCGCCTCTTGCCCCCTATGCAAGGCTCTGCCATCCATCCACTCTTTATGTTCCCTCATATTCTTTATGCCAGACTCTGGCAGTTGCATCAAGCTGACCCGCTGTACACTTTCTACAACTAATGAACACCACAGTGTAAAGTGGGATGTTTAAAAGAAAAGAGCTGAAAAATGTAATCCATTGATCACTTTCTCCAATGAGAAAATGGTCTGGACAGCAAGCTAACAAAATTGTGAATCATTCAGGCTGATTGAAATTTCAAAAAACACAGACCACAAATACTTTGAAACCATTTACTTATATCAATAAATATTATGAAACTGCAGAGATCAGAGAGCCTGAGCTGTAAATCAAACAATGTTTTCTTCGGATAGCAGGTGTTCTGTTATTCTAATAGATGTTGGGACTCTCAACCAAGCGTACATAGTAAGGGTGGATGGAAGGGTAGATCCTGGCAGAAGGGAGATAAGGAGATTTTTGAACTTACCCTTTAAAAGGCCCCTTTTGCACACCAGGTTTCACGATTCCTATGAGGGGCCATGAACCATAACTCCTTAAAAACCTGGCCTGACTCCATAAAAATTGTGGAGGAGTAGGAGCTATCTAACTCCTCAGTGGAGCCAGCCAGGTCGGTAGTACAGTATATGGGCTTCTAACAGGAAGCTGCCGCATTCTTCAAAGGCATTCGCAAAAATTGTACAACTCGGGAATGGTGCCAATTATTGCAGAATCAGGAACCGCCCACCATTTTTAAGTGGCACCCATGTCAACCTAAATGAGTTATGAGTTTGCTCAATGTTTTTTATTCTGTTATGTTAGTCATGAAAATAATTTATGTCTTTAAACTTCCCTGATTTACTTGAAGAGGATAAGCAGTGACATGTTTTAAGGCCTAATGAGAGCAGTGGGGGTTTAACATGCTCCTCAGCCTCCATTGATGGCCTTCTCTTCAGGAGACTGGTGAAGGGGGAAGTCTGTGTCAGGATTTCTAGGTGGGAACTTGTACCCAGTGACCTTTTAGCAGAAAACTGCTTTCAACTCTAATGGTAAATTTGGCCTTCATGCTATTTTCTGATTAAATTAGACATAATTTTAGCATTAATTTCCTCAGAAATTTTCATGGGCTCTCTATTTTCTGGC
Organism: Scyliorhinus torazame; assembly: GCF_047496885.1. Lineage (NCBI taxonomy): Eukaryota > Metazoa > Chordata > Chondrichthyes > Carcharhiniformes > Scyliorhinidae > Scyliorhinus > Scyliorhinus torazame. The sequence continues at coordinate 150,073,942 of NC_092712.1, forward strand.
ATAAAATAAAAGTATCGTAATACGAGAGTCCCTCCCGAGTTCGCAAAAATTGCTGAAATGCTGCAGTTTTCCTTCCAATTTCAATCAGAAACCAGTTGATTCCACTGATAGAAGGTAAGATCATGCAGACAATAAAGTCAATAAAATGCTAATAGGTTGAATGGTTAAATACAGTATTGGATGTTAAAAATTGTTAGTGGTTCACAACATTCTATTGGAAACTGCAGTGAAAAACTCCTGTGCCAACTTAGTTCTATATATAATCCCTTTTATAACCATGACCATGTTTACCTGAAATAACTTGTCATGCCTGTACAGGTTGTTGTAATAGACAGCATGATCTAACGGAAAGGTTTCTAAGTGTCATTTGTGGTGGGTTTTGCCGGGAGTACCCCCCCCCCCCCCCCCCCCCCCCCCCCGCCGGTTCTGTTGGCGAGTCCCCCACCGCTATCTAACCACACTTAGTCACTTTTTGGGCCCGAGGAAATTTCTCACTGGGCTCACCCATGATTAGAATTATTTTTATCACTGGGAGCTGAACCTGCTGGCCAGACCAGGCCGCCATTTTGAAAGGGTGCACCAATCTCTAATTGAGCTTGTAGGTCCCCAACACCCCCCCCCCCCCCCCCCAATAGACAATGTCACCCCTCACACATATGGGCAGTACCCCACCCTCCCAAGTGATGACACCCCGGTACAGGGTTCCTGCCCCCCCCTTCTTCAGGCCCCCGGTACTCTCTTCCAGGACCCCCACCCTTCAAGCCCCCTCAACCTCCCAGAGGTTCCTTCTTACCTGCCCTGCACTCCTTCACCCTTCATATCCACCCTCACCCTCCTTTCATGGGTATTGCCCCCCGGTAGGCCCTGATGCTTGGCAGTACTGTCCTGACATAGTGCTCCTGTCCTCTTTGCAGTGCCACTCGGGCACCTTGATAATGCCAATCTGGCAGTGCCAAGGTGCTGCATTCCAGGGGGAGAGCCAGGGGACCACCCTGCACAGTCTCTGACCACGCAGAGGACTCCGCTGGCCCAGGAGAGCCCCCCTCCCCCTCCCGGGTGTTGTTCCACTTGGTCCATGTTTGTGTGTAGCAGTACTGAACGATGCCTGGCTGAGGCCTCCCTTAGGAGGCCGGTAGATCCTGGGCGAATGTGCCTAAGTAGGTTTGGTCATTGGCTGTGGGGTATCCCACGGGAGGCTTTACACGGCATCTACCACCATGCTGCATGCCTGTTTGAGCACGAATCAATAGGTAGATTGCGCCCAGCGGGTTTTAATGTTAAGCTTCGCTAATTTTCACAACATTATGGGCGGGATTTAACTAACTGGGAACAAAGTCCCATGGCCAGCACATTTAGTCACGTGTTTCCCCGCACTCGCAGCGCAGAGAAACACACTATAAAACAGCACACAGGTTAGATAGGGGGCCTCAATGGGGAGTGCGCAGCTGAGGCTGCACATAGCCCCATTTTGTACACTGAACAGTTCTGCTCGACGGAACTCCTCAGTGTAGTGAGAGATCGGGGCGCCACCAATCTCTAGAGCCACTAACTTGACCCCAACCCCTCCCAAGCCCCAACACATATGGGAGGCACCCGTGACCCGATCGTACAAGGTGCAAAAAATGCCAGCTTGGCATCTTGGCAGTGTCAACCTGGTACCCTGACACTGCTCCTGCCAGCTGGCAGTGCCACCTGGGCACCTTAGCAGTGACAAGCTGGCACCCAGATGGCAGTGCCAGGGTGCCTGGTTGGCACCAGAAGTGCTCCAGGGGCATGCTCCTGGGGCCTCCAAACCCCTGGGAAACCCCCACGAGTGCTGTTGTGTCTGGTCCCTATTTGTGGAGACCAGTACTGAATGGCGCTCGCCCAACGTCTCCGAGGCGAAGGGGATAGATCCCACTGCCTCGGGTACTTCAGGAATTTGCACATTAAAGTGAGACTAGTTGTCTAGCTGTCTCGCTTTAATATGTAGATTGGCCTAAAAGTGATCCCACCCACAATGGGTGAGATTTGCATTGCAACGTTTTGCAAGATCGTGTTGGATCTCATGAGGCGTTGCGAGCCGCGTAGATCCCGGGAGCATGGTCTCCCGGCTTCTATTGGCAACGCTGGGCTGCGGCGAGCTGCTTTTCGGGTGCAGCGTGGCATGGCCATTCGATCGCGCCCTATGTCATATCTGAGGAACAGGCCTGGAGATGTTAGTTCCAAATTCAGAATAGTAGAAATCTTGCCATTATAGCTGAGCATTTCTCGCCTTACCAAAAGGAAATGAGGCCTGTATTGGAACAAATTCACTGAAAATATCAGGACCTTTTTATTTTTAAACAGTAAAGTACTGTTGATTGTATAAAATTGAGAGCTGTATAGTTTTTTTTTAAATTAGGATCGCTGCTGAAAAGGTTTTCTTGTAACTAAAGTAAATTCCATCCCTTCCCACTAAGGTGGGACTTATGCCCTGTTTAGGTAATTTTCCAATATCCAGTTGAGGTATTTGCCTCACCATGACTGAAATCATCTTTGTCAACCTGACTTCATTCTGCCAGCCTCCCTTCCTGCATCTTTCCTTCGCCCTGTGCCTGACTCTCCCCCTCTATTTTGTCTGCCTACCCGCCTACATTTTTAACTTTCTTCTCCTTCCTTTCATTTTGATCCAGTTGTTCCCTCACCTGAAGGCAGCACTTGATCACGTGCAGCGCTGAGAGAGTTTAACTAGTGATTAAAATTCTCACAGATAGCCAGAGGAAAAAGAGTCATGACTAAAATGTAATGCAGTCTGGAAAAAGGTTCATAAAATAGGAATAAATAATGAAACTCCGTGATAAGGGGCAGCATGGTAGCATTGTGGATAGCACAATTGCTTCACAGCTCCAGGGACCCAGGTTCGATTCCAGCTTGGGTCACTGTCTGTGTGGAGTCTGCACATCCTCTCCGTGGGTGCATGGGTTTCCTCCGGGTGCTCCGGTTTCCTCCCACAGTCCAAAGATGTGCAGGTTAGGTGGATTGGCCATGCTAAATTGCCCTTAGTGTCCAAAATTGCCCTTAATGTTGGGTGGGGTTACTGGGTTATAGGGATAGGGTGGGGGTGTGGGTGCTCTTTCCAAGAGCCAGTGCAGATTCGATGGGCCGAATGGCCTCCTTCTGCACTGTAAATTCTATGATTTCTATGATATAGTTGCAGGAAGGAAACACTGGTTGGGGTACAAGCTTGTATGTTACCAATGCCTGGATGTCAGTTCTTTTATTCCACACTCAAGATTTTTTTCTGGAATTTGACTGAGGTTTGAGGTGAACACATGTGCATGTAACTGAAATATCTGCCTCTGTTCAGAGAACACTGAACCGAAGGACAGCAAGCACTGTGCAAGAAGATGCAGAATAATTTTAAGACAGGATTTATTTTTTCATAATTTTAAATGTCAAACATCAGACTACAGCCAGATTATTTGTATAACATCTGAACAATTCTCATCATAGTTATGTTAGGATTTGAAAGCAAAAGGAGAACTGTTTGAAACTTAACTGGGAACTTAAATATTGTGGGTACAAGAGCAGGGTAGAGGCTAGCTGATCTGCTGCAAGTAACTCACTTCTCAACTACCCATTGCCTTTCCACCATCGACAAGGCACAAGTCAGAAGTGTGATGGAATGCTCTCCACTTGCCTGGATGAGTGCAGCTCCAACAACACTCGAGGAGTGCCAGGACAGAGCTACCCGTTTGATCGGCACAACATCCACCAGCTGAACAATCACTCCTTCCACCACCTGCGCAGTGGCAGCAGTGTTTACCATTTACAAAATGCTTTGCAGCAGCTTGCCAAGACTCCTTCAACAACACATTCCAAATCTGCAAGCTGTACCGCCTAGAATGAACAAATGCATCAGCCGCATATGTGGGAACACCACTTCCTGTATGTTGCCCTCAAAGTCACATGCCATCCTGACTTGGGAGTACGTTGCCATTCCTTCCCTTAGAGCACCTTGGATGAACCTACATCATATGGTCTGAAGTGGTTCAAGAAGGTGGCTCACCTCTACCACCTCAATGCCAATTAGGGATAGGTGATAAAAGCTGGCTTTGCCAGCAACATCCATGAACAATTTTTTAAAAGTTTGATTTCTAAAAATTTATGGAACAAGTGGTGAAAAGGATGATTCTGTTTATAAAGTTAGCTAACATTCAAATGCCAACTTATAAATTAATGGAACTTGTTTGCAACCCCAGGGTGAGGAAAAGAAGCTGTTAGAAAAGGGGTTACATTCTCCTGCATCACCGTCTTCTATCCCTGATCAGATGAAGAGCAACATCATTAAAGCTCAGATGGATGCTGCACTGAAGGTAGGAACCCAGGTGAAGTATCACATTTTATAATCTATTTTCTGTAATTGCATGCTGTAGCTTGGCAATGTCAGAGTCTTTTAGCATCAAGAATCTGAGATATTTACAACCAATTCAAACAGACAAACAAAATCCTGCATGTAGTACACATCCTTTCAAAGCCATTACACACTAAAGGGCATCACATATACGGAAAGGAAAATTAAAGATTTAGCTGTTAAATTAGATTTTTAGACTTAGATTTATTGTCACGTGTACCAAGGTACAGTGAAAAGTATTGCTCTGCGTACAGCCCAGATCGATCGTTCCATACATGAAAAAACATAATGGATGTAGGAAGAGGATCTGTGGGGAGAGCTTGCAGAGAATCGCCATGCTCCGGCGCCATCTTGATTCAACATCGAGACACCAATAGTGAAAAGAAGTCTTAAAAGCATTTCAAAGCTAAGAAATCAAATGCTTGATTTTTTTATTGTTTCAAAGGCACACGATCCAAACTGGCAAGTAGCTGAAGCAATTACACAAAGAATCAGAGTCTCCCCCCCCCCCCCCCCCCCCCCCCCCGAGCCTGGCAGCTTTCCCATTTACTGATTCCCCCCCCCAACCTTACTGATGCCAACCGGCCTGATGCTCTTTCTACAATGCTAGGTGCGGAACCTGTGGAACCCTGGCTTCAGCCTTCTGTGACTGGTATTCTCTTCCACTCACTGTCCATTTGGCTGGCTGCCAGTCGGAAGCAGCCTAGCAACATGTTAATAAAACACCGTTCTTAAGATTGGCAGGGCTCTATTATAACCCTGGTCTTGCAGGTTCTTTGGCCAGATTTTGACTTCCCATGCGCCCTCCTCAAGTTGGTTATCTGTCAGATGAGTAGGCCCCTGACTCCAGATTGCTGCTATTGAGAGAAGGAGGTTGTGGGGCAGAATCCCATCATTGGGGGGGCGGGGGGGGGGGGTGGGGGGATCAGTTGATTATGGGCCCAATTGTGAGTGGTATACTGGTATGCCTAAATAAAAACAAAACTGGTAGAAATACTGAGCACATCAGGCAGTATCTGTGGAGAGAGAAAAATAATTAGGCCACTTGGAGTATAGTGTTCAATTCTGGTCGCCACACTACCAGAAGGATGTGGAGGCTTTAGAGAGGGTGCTGAAGAGATTTACCAGAATGTTGCCTGGTATGGAGGGCATTAGCTATGAGGAGCGGTTGAATAAACTCGGTTTGTTCTCACTGGAACGACGGAGGTTGGGGGGCGACCTGATAGAGGTCTACAAAATTATGAGGGGCATAGACAGAGTGGATAGTCAGAGGCTTTTCCCCAGGTAGAGGGGTCAATTACTAGGGGGCATAGGTTTAGAGTAGATGTACGAGGTAAGTTTTTTTACACAGAGGGTAGTGGGTGCCTGGAACTCGCTACCGGAGGAGGTGGTGGAAGCAGGGACGATAGTGACATTTAAGGGGCATCTTGACAAATACATGAATAGGATGGGAATAGAGTGATACGGACCCAGGAAGTGCAGAAGATTGTAGTTTAGTCGAGCAGCAAGGTCGGCACGGGCTTGGAGGGCCGAAGGACCTGTTCCTGTGCTGTACTTTTCTTTGTTCTTTCTTCTTTGTTCTAATTAATATTAAAGGTCAAAAATCTTTCCTCAGAATGGGATAAAGTTATAGATTTAACAGATTTGAAACAGGTGCAGGGTCAGGGAAAGGAAGGGTGGGGAATAGGTTGGAAAGTTTGAGGGTAAATTACAATAGGGATGATGGTGCAAGATAAAAAGGTATACTAATAGGGCAAGGAGAGAAACAAAAATGTGGGTCTAGGGTAGATGAAATAACAAAAGCAAAATCATCACCAACAGCTGCCATCCAAACTACGTGTGGGCAGAAGGTATGATCTGAAATTGTTGACTGAGTTTGGAATGCTGTAAATACCTAATGGAGAACTGCTGTTCCTGGAATTGAATTGTATTGGAACAGTATAGGAGGCCAAGGGCAGAGGATTTAAAATGAAAATGAGCAGAGAATTAAAATGACAGGCAAAAATACAGCTCGAGTACCTCGTATCTGGCCACAAAAACCAGCCATGTCAAAAACGGACATTTTGTTCCCCTGTTCCACCACACATCTGGCAGCATCTGTGGGGAGAGAAACAGTTAATGTGTTGAGTCCAATATGACTTGGAGTCGTACTGGATTTGAACATTAACTCTTTTTCTCTCTCCACAGCTGCTTCCAGACCCACTGAGTTTTTCCAGTATTTTCTGTTTTTATTTTCCACAGTATTTCACTTTTATTTCAGGTGTAGCAGAGACCAGGAAGAACAAAAGACTCTTGCAGAATCCGATGGGTAGAATATTTAGCTATATGCTGTACTTGGGATCAGGACATTTGCCTATTCTTGCTACAAGTACCCGTGTTGCGTTTGTGTTTTGTAGTGGTGAGGGGTGCATTCAGCGGGAAATCCCGTTGACAACGGCAGGTCCAAAACATCCCGCTGCCAGACACTGGCGAGCTGCCCTCCGCCGCTGCAGAACAGAGGGGGAGGAAAATTCCTGCCCAAGGTGTTCAAATGTGAATTAAGGTGTTCGATTTTTTATCTGCACACTGGCAAATTCCAAAATCTGGCACGGACTTCGTCCTAAGATTGCTGGATTTGAGGTATCTTAACCTATTACAGTATTTAAATTCGGTAACCACCTTTGGAGAGCAATTTACCTGCTTGCATCACTTTTGGAGGTAGGTGGGGATTAGGTCTCCAATTCTCTTTCTATTTTAATCCCATCTCCCCCAGTCCTGGCCTGTCCTGGGGAGGCAGGTTAAAACTAGCTCTGTTGTCTCCATTTCCTACACTGCTAATGGATTATCCTGTCTTTTTGATAGATGAGTGTTCAGCAAAAATTAAAGACCGGTTTACAGTCTAGGTTGGTGTTGTCTCATGCATGATGTTAGGTCGTTCAAAGTTGGTGTTGAACCAGGCAGCACGGTGGCACAGTGGTTAGCATTACTGCCTCATGGCGCCGAGGTCCCAGGTTCAAACCCGGCTCTGGGTCACTGTCCATGTGGAGTTTGCACATTCTCCCTGTGTTTGTGTGGATTTCGCCCCCACAACCCAAAGATGTGCAGGGGAGGTGGATTGGCCTCGATAAATTGCTCCTTAATTGGAAAAAATGAATTTGGTACTCTTTTTAAAAAAATAAAAAATAAATTTTAAGTTGATGTTGGAGTGATGGATGAGGCATTGGCTTTGCTTTGCCATGCTTGCTTGTCCTGAAGGAAATTGACTCTGTTCTCCTCAAATGTTGAAATTTCTCAACAACAGAGACTTTTCCATTTGGATAAAAGCAAATTACTGCGGATGCTGGAATCTGAAACCAAAGAGAAAATGCTGGAAAATCTCAGCACGCATGGCAGCATCTGTAGGGAGAGAAAAGAGCTAACATTTCGAGTCGAGATGACCCTTTGTCAAAGCTTTTCCAGCATTTTCTCTTTGTTTTCCGTTTGGGTTTGTTCAAGGCTGTTTTTTCCGATGTATTGGGATACAGCTTGCAAGCTCTGAGGGCAGCTTTCAAATTGTATTTGTACCTAAGTTTTGGACATCCTGTGGTGCAGGTTCCCATGCTCAGCAGGCTGTAGGATACTGCCTTTGGTAAATCACAGGACCGACCCAGCGAAGCTGAGCTCTGATGAGCAAAATTCCCTACACTATTGGACAAAAGAATTCCAGAGACAGAGTTCTGTTACACCTGAGAAAAGGCTTAGAGGGACATACTTGGCTGAGGGTGGGAGTAGAATCCTGCTCAGTCAGGACAAGCTTTGAAAATCATACTCTGGCTGGCCTGAACCCTTTTAACCCCAGTCTTCCTCACGCTTTTCTACTTTGAGTACTTTGCAGCCCAACTACTCATCCACTGATACTCAAGTTCTTCATGACCAACCAACCTGCTGCCCTCGCATTCAAATGTTTCCCAATCTATCCAGAGTGCTTTGATTGATTCTGCTTATTTGCCCCAGTCCTTTCCTGTCCTTACTGTTTGCTTACCCACTAGTCCAATTGCTTCCCAACTGGCTGATTTTTTAAAAAGATGTTGTTCATTTCTCAGAGTTAAAGGCCAATGCACAGAGTGGACGGGGCAAGCCCATAATCCATTGCCTTGCTTGATCCAAAAAACAATTCAAATTCAATTCATGGTTACCACAAAAGAGACATACAAGATCCAAGCTGAAAAGAACAGGCATTGCACCCGATCTTGGACTTGATCCTACGCTTGATCTTAGCCAAAAAGCTGAGAAGTGATAATTGTTGACTTGGTTGTTTGTGCTAAGTTCTGCTTGACTAGCTGGCTGGTGAAAGAGGAGAATGAAATGTTAGAAAGTCATGAGGAGGAGTTAGAAATGACAGCGAATGAGAAAAATGAAGAAAAATAAATGAACATGAAAAAGGAATTGGGAGAGCTGTAAGAAATGAAGTAGAAGAGTGTGAATAAAAAGTGATAGAATAGAGAGAGAGACAAATGGCTCGAAAAAGGTGAGAGGGAGAAGACAACAAGGTGATCAGAACTAAGCCACATATTTCTATTCCACCCTGTCCCCAGTCTTCCTCACAGTACAATACAAGGAACGAATGATTATAGCACTAGGCACCAATCAGACCACCAGGGACCATGTGGGTAACAGGGATGCATACTGAGCATATAGACATGTAATCACCTTTCTCTTGGGCAATAAAATGATAAACTCCTACAGTATCACAACAATCAAACGTTACCAGGTGGAAATGTTGTAATTTAAATTCATAAAAAGTTAGAAAAATGGTGTTCATGCAGAGAAAAGGGGCGTCATTCTCCGCCGGCGGGAGTCTCCGTTCTGCCGGCACCGGGGGTTTCCCGACGGCGTGGGGCTGCCCCACAATGGGAAACCCCATTGACCGGCCGGTGTTACGGAGACTCCCGCCGGCCGGTCGGCGCAGAAATGTGGCGGGGCGGGTAGGAGAATTTCACCCAAGATTCTTCAGGTCATTTGAATTCAGAATTTAGTTTAGTGTTACTCACGATATAACATCAATTCAAAAGAACTCTTGAGAATCAAGCTTTCCATGACATCTATTGATCAAAATTAGGAAGATATAGATTCTACATATTTTTGTTGGGATTAATTGGTCTCTTGTTCAGGACTGATATTTCTGAGACTGAAATGATTAAAACAAAAATCTCACACTCAATCTCTTACTTTCTTCTGTTTTATTGTGTGTTTGGTGTCTAGAGGGTATTTTGGGGATTGTCTATTCTCCCAAAATATGATGCTCGAGTAGCATCTGTAGTTTCTTAAAACTATTACTCTTTGTTTATAGCAAGCATTTATACATTTTGCATGTTACAGCCTTCCGGACTTAACATTGCGTTGAACTCACACCTCCATCTTCACCCCATTTTTGTTTCTATCAATTTATTTTCATGGCAGCACGGTGGCACAGTGGTTAGCAATGCTGCCTCACAGTACCAGGGACCCGGGCTCAATTCTGGCCTAGGGTGAATGTCCGAGTCGAATTCTCCCCATGTCTGCATGGGTTTCCTCTGGTTGTTCCAGTTTTCTCCCACAGTCCAAAGATGTGTAGATGTAATGGACATGTTAAAGTGCCCATTAATGTCCAAAGATGTGCAGGTTAGGTTGGGTTACAGGGTCAGGATGGGGGGTGTGCCTAGGCAGAGTGCTCTTCCAGAGGGTCGGTGCAGACTCGATAGGCTGAATGGCCTCCTTTGGCACTGTAGGGATTCTATGATTCAACAACTTCAGACTGTGAACTCTCTCCTCCACCTTCACCCCATTTTTATTTCTATCAATTCATTTTCATTTCCATCGATCCATTTTTCCCTCACCATTTTCTCCCCTTCTCCTCCCCCACCCCACTAGGACCATCAGTTCCCTGTTCCAAGTTGTCCTTGACACACTGCTTACCTTTGTTCTGCCATCAACACATTCTAATCTCTTAATGTGCCATTACCAGCACCCTTCTTAGTCATTATCACCAACATTTACCATCCCTTTGCCAACAACATCTTTGTCAATTTCCAACTTTTGCTCGCCCTCTAGCCGGCCCCACTGCTCTACATCCCGCCACCACCACCGCCCCCCCCCCCTCCCCCCCCCCCCGGCCCCCTCACAAAACAGTATAAATCTCATCCTATTTCTATTTTACTCTAGCTTTGACAAAGAGTCACCCAGACTCAAAATGTTAGCTATGTTCTCTCTCCACAGATGCTGTCAGACCTGCTGAGTTTGTCCAGTGTTTTCTGTTTTTGTTTCAGATTACAGCATCCGCAGTTATTTGCTTTTACACATTTGAAGGTCGACACTATTTGGTGCAGTGAGTAGCATCGCTGCCTCTGAGCCAGAAGTTCCAGGCTCGAGTCCCCTCCAAGACTTGATAGCCAAGGAAGCTGAGTTAAAATCACGGCAAAATGGGTGGAGGATCAACCTTCCAACACACCAATGGCAGGCGGTAAGAGTGGGAGAGACTCCTGGTGAGCCATGCTTGATGTGGAGTGTGTCCCTCAAGCTATATGCCTCTGGCAGCAGGCTAGTGACCTGTTCCAGGTAAAAACTTGCTATGGGAATACGTTAAAGTTTGCCTTATTCTCTCAGTGTGGGAAGAGCAACAACAACCTCTACACAAGACTGGAGCTTCTTTTCCTTCCGTAACGCTTTTCAGTCATATGATCTGACATTATTATTACATCAGCATTATCTATGTTCCTGATCGTAACCCTTTACTCTACACCTTCCACTTCAGGATAACAAGAGGTGGTGCTGGAAACAAATGTGTCATTAAGTCACAATATTTCCTCTTTAAGTTGGTAAACTTATCCTGAAATTCTCTTTTAAATTGTACAAAAGTAAAGGTGCATCTTGCATGAGATAACTTTAGCTACCATATTGACTGCCACTTAAACCCTTTGAAAATGAATACATTCCTGCAGTTATTTTTGCTAAGAATGTATTTACTGCAAACTGAAAACCCTCACAATCTGCTTTTCACTGGTGAAAAAGCAGTTTAGGACGTTGTAATTACTAGAATGTGTTGGCAGGTGCACTGGTGTAAGCTAGCTTTGTTTTACTGTACCGCATACAGGTAGATAATTTGATACCACAGGACGTGGTGGAATGTTGCTTCATTCACAACTTGTCTGACCACATTTCACTCTTGAAATATGAACAGTCTTGTTGATGAGGTCACATTGCTAATCTGTTGTTACAAATGTAACTCAGAACAGCTGACCATTGCCTTTCCAAAGCAAGAGGCATTACTAACTTGCAAATGTGATAAAACAGTAGGGTCGAAAGTATTGAAGGTCTGTCAGATGTTACTTGTTGTGAGTTAGCAGACACTGTACCAAGTTTTCTAACTATGGATGTTGATCTATCAGCAATAGAGGTGTTTGGGGGATTATTGAGAAGAGGAATCAAGGTCTGACTACAAGCAGATTGGGTTTCAAAGTATGTTAGCACTGGGAAAGGAGTTCTGGATTTTGCAGAAACACTAAAAGGGATGTTCTGGAAACATTGATGAAGCTGTAACGGCGAAGGAGGACTGTGGGCCTGGAAACATTGGAGTGACCTTGTGCTTAGGTAGTAAATGAAATACTGGGGGAATTTTGGGAACATTGAAAGAGGGAAAAAGTTCTGAGTCTGCATCCAGAAGCAATGGTGCTTGGAAGAAGGTTTTGATACTTTGGCAGGTTAAACTCTGGTATTGTTGAGAGGTGGCTATCATTTTCTGTGCCCAGCAGTTTTGTGGGTAAAATGCCCAGAAGAATAATGAACAGCCTTTGACCTCTTTGAGACCAATAGGCTCCATGCTTCCCATTTAGAGCATTTGTTGTGCTATTACGGAGTTTGCCGTCTTTTAGATTCTTTCATAAACATAGGGCTGAATTTCATGGGCACCAGGTATGTGCTAGACGGAAACAGCAGCAGATGTGAAACCCACTTCGACCCAACAATCCATAAGAAACACAATATCACTCTGGTGGACCAATTAAGGCCCAACGTGGAATGTGCCCATTGGTCGGGTCGAGGATGTGGGGCGGGGGGGGGGGGGGGGGGGGGATTGGGGGTAAGGGGGGAGCGATGGGTGTGGAGGCAAGAGGATGTCGGATGCTGGGTCCAGTGGTATATCCCCGGAACTTAGTAACTTCAATTCAACTTCCAGTGGGAAATCAGATAGGTCTTACAACATTGAATCTAATTTTGTGTTACGACAAAACGAAAAACGGAAAATACTGGACAATCTCAGCAGGTCTGACAGCATCTGTGGAGAGAGAAGGGAGCTTGATGTTTTGAGTCTGGATGACTCTTTGTCAAAGCTAGAGAGAACTGGAAATAGGGTCAGATTATACTGTTGTGGGGGGGGGGGGCGCTGGGGCTGGCTAGAGGGCCACCGATAGGGCCCTCTAGGGCCTAAGAAGTGTTTATACAGTGGGGAAGATTTTCCGGCCATTCCCGTTGGCGGGATCTTCTGGTCCTGCCGACAGCACCCTCCTCCCCTCCCCCCTGTGGGTTCCCTGGCAGCGAAGAGTGCAAACAACCGAAAACCCCATTGACAGCAGCGGACTGGAAGATCCTACTGCTAGCCGATGGCAGGCTGGCTCCACCATACACGCACCCTGCAGCTTTTCATCTATGAACTGATCCTGACTAAAACCTTCACTAATTCAAATTGTATACAGCAGGTCTGAAATATGCCTCTAAAATCTACAAGTCCTGCCCAGCATCTGCCAATAATCCAACTAAACTATGTGGCAGCAGTGAGGAAACTGTAGGTGGGAGGAGGGGAAAGGAGTTGGGGAAGGGACTTCCTCCAGCTACTTACGTCAGTGAAGAAAGAAAGAACTAACGAATAAACAGTTCTCCAACACCAAGATATCCCAGAGTGCCTGACCGCTTTTTGAAGTGTGGCCTCCGATATAGTGTGGAAAGTGTGCCAGTCAGTCAATTTGCACACAGCAAGCTCCCGTAGACAGCAATATTGGATCTTTAGCAACCATCTGAGAGGGTAGACGTGGTCTCAGATTAACATCTCAGCTGAACACTGGCAGCACAGAGAGTTCTGCACCCTTTGCGCTGGGACTGTAACCCCTGTGCTCAACTCTCTGGAATGGGACTTGAATCCATAACCTAATGAACTCCAGAGGGCAGAATGCCATCAAGGGTGCATCTGGTCTACCTGCCACAGCTCTGGACTGACCAGCTGAGGTGACGCAGCTAGAACTAGTTGCCGTGGTACGGGAGCGAGGTGAGCGGATGGTGTGCTGGAGATTGCAAATGAAGTGTGATTGTTCCCTTTTGTGTGGGAATCTGTTTAAAAAAACCATTTTAATTATGCAGGAGTTTAGTCATATTCTACATCTACTGCTGGGTCAGTTGCACATCCCCAATGGCAAACCTGCGGTGTCTGTATGCTGGGTCATAATGAAGGCCTCGGTCATGGGACTCTGACGTTCAGAGAGTCCCTGCCCTCAGCAGCAGCTTCTCCCAATTCAATTACAGTGGCAAAATGCCAAATGGCCATGAATTGCAAGGCCAATATTCAGTCAGTGTCCCCCATGGTTTGTACAGACTGATCGATTTTGTTAGAACTTTGGCACAGATTTGTAATGAACCAGTTTAGAAAGCTAGCGCCATCAAAAGGAAATCTGCCAAAACTTAGAAATATGCCAGCAGCAAAACCGCAAATAAATTGGAAACGCTTGTGCTCCGGGGACCTTTAATCCTGCCCTTGGATGACAAATTGATTTTTTATTAAACCGTAATGCCTACCTGCCCCTTTTACCCATGCAATGAGTGCCAAATTGTATGGGAACTGAAAAGCTCTGTCAATTGACTCTTTAACAGCGTAGATTGGTGCTTTAATTGTCGGTGGGTGCAGCTCCGACTGCCGCACACATGGCTGAGCGCAGTATTGCAGAGTGCACGGTAACACGGAGGCGCACACCCAGCCTGGCCATCTCACACCATTTTACACCTGTTCGGCTCCAGTGTGCACCTAAAGGGGCGCTGTGAAATTGTGGCCATTGGTTTTGACAAACAAAAGTTGCCTCATAAAATGCTCAAAAGTAATTGTTTCTGCAGTTTCCACGTTCTTCTATTTAAATAATCTTCTCTTGTAAAATGGTGCAGAATGGAAAGAGTTTATTTTCATTATAAAGGAATGGCTGTGAGTGCCCTGTACAGTTGGCTATCACAGGAACAATATGGTGATTAAAACATCCCCCTGCTATGTTTTAATCATTTGGAAAGACAAGCCTATGTCCTTTCGTGCCTTTCAACTGGAAAAAGTACCTTCTCAGTAAACAGTCTTTTTGTTTCCTGTCAAGAAAGAAGCCAAGCTGCTTTAATTGCAAGTGCTCATAATAGAAAAGGAGCAGCTAGTTGTTAGTACTTTTAACTCATCACCTGTCTTAAATAACAGCTTTCAGAATTCAATCTCCAGGTTGTCCCAGCCTTTTGAAAAAAGCAAAGGAACTGTCCAATCCACAGAGGATGAGCTTCACGCCCTTCTGCATCAACTCTTTCTGACACGCAGATGTTAAGAAACAACACTTTCCCTCACTGCATACTTGGAAGCTATGTCCAAATCTCTCCTGTAAACAAATGTAGCATCGATTTGCTGTAATTCTGCTTACAGGTGTTCACAGACTTTTAGTGGACTTTTGTGCAGCAACTTAGAGTAAATAGAGATCCATTTCAGTGCTACACCCTCTAAAAGGGATTTGGGACTCGTGAACAGGACAAGTTGCAGCATGCCTCTTCGCTCGATCAGATTGAAGAATCTGGAAATCTATGTTAGAGCATTGAATGAAGTCTAACATTATGTACAAAAAGCAAAAAAAAAGATAATTTTTTTTCAGAAATCTCCAACAATAATTAAAATTGGAAAGAATGAGACTCCACACTTATAAAAGTAAATTAACTGTGTTAGAGTAGGTGTTTGATAGTAATTAAGATTTACCAAACTGTTAATAACTAATTTTAGCTTGAATGAGCAATACATAACGTTTTCTGACAAGTTCGGTCAGTAAATACAGCAATTTGGCGCTTTTCAGGTGTTTGAATTTTTTTATGGGATGTGGACGTCGATGACTAGGCCAGCATGTATTGTCCATCCCTAATTGCCCTTGAGAAGGTAGGCAGTGAGCTGCAATCCCGCTGGTGTAGGTACACCCACATGGAGGGAGCTCCAGGATTTTGACCTAGCACCAGTGAAGGAAAGGCGATATAGTTACAAGTCAGGATGATAAGTGACTTGGAGGGGAACTTCCAAGAGGCGGTTTTCCCATGTGTCTGCTCCCCTTATCCTACTAGATGGTAGCGGTCATGGGTTTGAAAGGTTTTACCAAAGGAGCCTTGGTGAGTTCCTGCACTGCATCTTGTGGATAGTACACGCTACTGCTACAGTGCATCGGTAGTAGAGGGAGTGAATGTTTGTAGAAGGGGTACCAATCAGGCGGGACTGCTTTGTCCTGGACAGTGGCGACCTTGTTGAGTGTTGGTGGAATTGCACTCATCGAGATATTTGGTATTTGATTGCCAAATCTCTCAACAAGGTATCAGTATAGCTCAGATTGTTGAGGGACAGGACAAAATTGACAGCAGCTTCCTGATTTTATTTTTTTTTAAATATATTTTATTAAAGTTTTTCGATCAAACAAAAATTTCCTATTTTACAACTTTGTAATAATATATACATTGATCGTTTTTTAAATAAATAATATGGTAACTAACGGCAACTGCCAACAACAAAATAAGAAACAACAGAAATAATAACTAAAATAGTAACTTTGTGAAATCAAATATAAATAACTAATATATAAACACACACAAAACCCCTGAGGACCCAAATGAGCCCCCCCTCCCCTGGGTTGCTGCTGCTGCCTTTCCTATTTACCCTTATCGCTCTGCGAGATAGTCGAGGAACGGTTGCCACCGCCCGGTGAACCCCTGAGCCGAACCTCTTAATGCATATTTTATCCGCTCCAGTTTATCCGACCCTGCCATGTCGTCAATCCAGGCCTCCACACCCGGGGGCTTAGCTTCTTTCCACATAAGTAGAATCCTTTGCCGGGCTACTAGGGAAGCAAAGGCCAACACGTCGGCCTCTCTCGCCTCCTGCACTCCCGGCTCATCTGCAACCCCAAATATAGCCAACCCCCAGCTTGGTTTGACCCGGACCCCCACCACCTTCGAGATCACTTTTGCCACACCCACCCAGAACCCATGCAATACCGGACATGACCAATACATGTGGGTGTGGTTCGCCAGGCTTCCCGCGCATCTCCCGTACCTATCCTCCACTCCAAAAAATCTACTCAGCCTTGCTCCCGTCATATGCGCCCTGTGTAGAACCTTGAATTGTATCAGGCTGAGCCTGGCACACGAGGACGAAGAGTTTACCCTACTTAGGGCATCTGCCCACAGCCCCTCCTCCGTCTCTTCCCCCAGCTCCTCCTCCCATTTTCCCTTCAGCTCCTCTACCATCGTCTCCCCCTCGTCTCTCATTTCCCTATATATATCTGACACCCTACCATCACCCACCCATGCCCCCAAAATCACTCTGTCCTGGATCTCTTGCGCCGGGAGCTGCGGAAATTCCCTCACCTGTTGCCTCACAAATGCCCTCACTTGCATATAGCGAAATGCATTCCCAGGTGGCAACCCATATTTTTCTGTCAGTGCTCCCAGACTCGCGAACGTCCCGTCTAAGAACAAGTCCTTCAATTTCGCAATTCCTGCTCGCTGCCAAGATTTAATCCCCCATCTATCCTTCCCGGGACGAACCTATGGTTGTTCCTTATCGGGGACCACACTGAGGCACCCGTCACTCCCTTATGTCGTCTCCACTGCCCCCAAATTTTCAGAGTTGCCACCACCACTGGGTTTGTGGTGTATTTTTTCGGGGAGAACGGCAACGGCGCCGTCGCCAGTGCTTTTAAGCTAGTTCCCCTACAGGACTCCATCTCCATTCTTTTCCACGCCGCTCCTTCTCCTTCCCTCATCCACTTACATATCATTGACACGTTGGCGGCCCAATAATAATCACTTAGACTCGGCAGTGCCAGTCCCCCTCTGTCCCTACTGCGCTGCAGGAACCCCCTCTTTATTCTTGGGGTCTTTCCAGCCCACACAAAGCTCATAATACTCTGGTCCACCTTCTTAAAAAAGGCCTTTGTAATCAGTACAGAGAGGCACTGGAACACAAAAAGAAACCTCGGAAGGACCACCATTTTAACCGCCTGCACCCTGCCCGCCAATGACAGGGGCGCTATGTCCCACCTCCTAAAGTCCTCTTCCATCTGCTCTACCAGTCGTGCCAAGTTAAGCTCATGCAAGGTTCCCCAGTTCCTGGCCACCTGGATCCCTAAATACCGGAAATCTCTTATTAACCTCCTCAACGGTAAATCGTCTATTCCCCTGCCCTGTTCCCCGGGGTGCATCACAAACAGTTCTCTCTTCTCCATATTCAATTTATATCCTGAAAATTCTCCAAACTCCCTGAGTGTCTGCATTATCTCAGGCATCCCCTCCACTGGGTCCGCGACATACAACAACAAATCATCCGCGTATAATGACACCCGATGCTCTTCTCCTCCTCTAAGTACCCCACTCCACTTCCTAGAGCCCCTCAGCGCAATGGCCAATGGCCAATGGCTCAATTGCCAACGCAAACAGTAATGGGGGCAGGGGACATCCCTGTCTTGTACCCCTATATAGTCGGAAGTGGTCAGATCATTGCCTATTTGTAATCACACTTGCCACCGGGGCCCTGTACAGGAGCTGAACCCATCTAATGAACCCCTCTCCAAATCCAAATCTCCTCAGTACTTCCCACAGGTAGTCCCACTCCACTCTATCAAATGCTTTCTCTGCGTCCATCGCCACCACTATCTCCGCCTCCCCCTCCGGTGGGGGCATCATCATCACCCCCAACAGCCTCTGTATTTTAGCATTCAATTGCCTCCCTTTAACAAACCCCGTTTGATCATCATGCACCAACCCAGGGACACAGTCCTCTATCCTCGTCGCCATCACCTTGGCCAAAAGCTTGGCATCTACGTTCAAGAGGGAAATAGGCCTGTATGACCCGCACTGCAGCGGGTCTTTGTCTCTTTTCAGGATCAGCGATATCGTCGCCTCCGACATCGTCGGGGGTAGTGTCCCCCTTTCCCTAGCCTCATTAAAGGTTCTCGTCAGAAGTGGGGCCAGCAGGTCCACGTATTTCCTAAAGAACTCCACCGGGAACCCATCCGGTCCCGGGGCCTTCCCTGCCTGCATGTTCCCAATTCCTTTTACCACCTCCTCCACCTCGATCTGCGCTCCCAGTCCTGTCATCTCCTGTTCCTCAACCTTCGGGAACTCCAGCTGGTCTAGGAAACGCATTATTCCCTCTTTCCCTTCCGGGGGTTGAGCCTTATATAGCCTCTCGTAAAATACCTTAAACACCCCGTACACCCTCTCCTCTCCCCGTTCCATCTTTCCCTCCTCGTCTCTAACCCCTCCGATCTCTCTCTCGCCGCCCCCCTCTTCCTAAGTTGTTGGGCCAGCAGCCGGCTCGCCTTCTCTCCATATTCATACTGCACTCCCTGTGCCTTCCTCCATTGTGCCTCCACCTTACCCATGGTCAACAAGTCAAAGTCCATGTGCAATCTCCGTCTTTCCCTGTATAGCCCTTCATCTGGAGCCTCCGCATATTGCCTATCCACCCTCAAAATCTCCCCCAACAATCTCTCCCTTTCTTTGCCCTCTTGTTCCCCCTTATGGGCCCTTATGGAGATCAGCTCCCCTCTAACCACCGCCTTCAGCGCCACCCAGACCACTCCCACCTGGACCTCTCCGTCATCATTGATCTCTAGGTACCTTTCAATACATCCCCTCACCCTTACACATACCCCCTCGTCCGCCAACAGTCCCATATCTAATCTCCAGAGTGGGCTCTGCTCCTTTTCCTCTCCTACTTCCAGATCTACCCAATGTGGGGCATGATCTGAAATGGCTATAGCCGAATACTCCGTTCCTGCTACCTTCGGGATCAGCGCCCTTCCCAGGACAAAGAAATCTATCCGGGAGTACACTCTATGGACGTGGGAGAAGAAGGAAAACTCTTTACTCCTCGGTCTAGGAAATCTCCAGGGATCCACTCCTCCCATCTGCTCCATAAAGCCCTTAAGCACCTTGGCCGCTGCCGGCCTCCTCCCGGTCCTAGATCTGGACAGGTCCAGCCCTGGGTCCAGCACCGTGTTGAAGTCCCCCCCCCATTACCAACTTTCCCATCTCCAGGTCCGGGATGCGCCCCAACATACGCTTCATAAAGCTCGCGTCATCCCAGTTCGGGGCATATACGTTCACCAGCACCACCGCCTCACCTTGCAATCTGCCACTCACCATCACGTATCTACCCCCACTGTCCACCACTATGGTCTTCGCCTCAAACAATACCCGTTTCCCCACCAGTATTGCCACCCCTCTATTTTGCGCATCCAAGCCCGAGTGGAATACCTGTCCCACCCATCCTTTTCTTAATCTGACCTGATCCGTCAGTTTCAGGTGCGTCTCCTGAAGCATGACCACGTCTGCCTTTAGCTTCTTTAGGTGTGCAAGTACCCTTGCCCTCTTAATCGGCCCATTCAACCCTCTCACGTTCCACGTGATCATCCGGGATGGGGGGCTCTTTACCAGCCCCCCCCCCCCCACCCCCCCTCGTCGACTAGCCATCCCCTTTTTTAGACCAGCTCCTCAACCGGTTCGCACGCACCCGCTTATCCCCCGGACGGTGCCCTCCCGTCCCGACCATCCCATCCCGTGACAGCTCCCCCTTCCCCTTAGCAGCAGCAACCCAGTTAACCCCCCCCCCCACCCGCTAGATCCCTCTCTAGCTTAGTTGCTCCCCCCATATTGCTTCCGGAAGTCAGCAAACTCTGGCTGACCTCGGCTTCCCCCGTTTATCCTTAGCCTCCCATTATGTGAGGCCCCCTCCTTCCTGCGCCCCCTTTTCCCGCCACAATTTCCATAGCGCGGGAACAAAGCCCGCGCTTCCCTCTCGGCCCCGCCCCACCGGCGCCCACATTTCTTCGTGTGTCCCCCCTTCGAGGGGAAAGAAAATTTTCCCCCATCTGATTCACAGTCCCTTGCCACCACCTCGCTACTTCATTTCAAACACTCTTTCTCAAATCTAGTCCAACTTCTCCTCTTCAATAAATGTCCACGCCTCCTCTGCCGTCTCGAAGTAGTGGTGTTTACCCTGGTGTGTGACCCACAGTCTTGCCGGCTGCAACATTCCGAATTTCACTTTCCTCTTGTGGAGCACCGCCTTGGCCCGATTGAAACTCGCCCTCCTTCTCGCCACCTCCGCACTCCAATCCTGATACACGCGGATCACCGCGTTCTCCCACCTGATGCTCCGTGTCTTTTTCGCCCATCTCAGGACCATCTCCCTGTCCTTGTAGCGGTGGAACCTCACCACTATTGCTCGAGGTATTTCTCCTGCCTTTGGTCTTCTCACGAGGACTCGGTACGCTCCCTCCACTTCCAGGGGGGCCGTCGGGGCCTCAGCTCCCATTAAGGTATGGAGCATCGTGCTCACATACGCCCCAACGTCCGCTCCCTCTGCCCCTTCGGGAAGACCCAAGATTCTTAAGTTCTTCCTCCTCGAGCTATTTTCCAGGGCTTCCAGTCTCTCCATACACCTCTTATGCAGTGCCTCGTGCGTCTCCGTCTTCACCACCAAGCCCTGTATCTCGTCCTCATTTTCGGCAGCTTTTGCCTTCACTCCACGGAGCTCCATCTCTTGGGTCTTCTTCGCCTCCTTTAACCCCTCAATCGCCTGCAGCATCGGCGCCAGCATCTCCTTCTTGAGCTCCTCCACACATCGCCGGAGGAACTCCTGCTGTTCCAGGCCCCATACCAACTGGCCTCCCTCCGCCGCCATCTTACTTCTCACTTCCCTTCTTTGCCGCTGCTCCAGAGGATCCTCCGCAATCTGGCCACTATTATCTCTTCTGTCCATTCACATCCGGAGGGACTCCCTTCTATGTCGCCTCACAGTGGGTTTAGCCTTCGAAAATTGCCGTTGGGGCTCCCGATAAGAGCCCAAAAGTCCGTTAAAACGCGAGGTGCCGAAACGTGCGACTTAGCTGGTCATCGCCGCACCCGGAAGTCCTGATTTTTGTTTTTAACTGCACATGTGTGGACACCAGGGGCGAAATTCTCCAGAAACGGTGCGATGTCCGCCGACTGGCGCCCAAAACGGCGCAAATCAGACGGGCATCGCGCCGCCCCAAAGGTGCGGAATGCTCCGCATCTTTGGGGGCCGAGCCCCAACCTTAAGGGGCTAGGTCGACGCCGGACGAATTTCCGCCCCGCCAGCTGGCGGAAAAGGCCTTTGGTGCCCCGCCAGCTGGCGTGGAAATGACATCTCTGGGCGGCGCATGCGCGGGAGCGTCAGCGGCAGCTGACAGCTTCCCATGCATGCGCAGTGGAGGGAGTCTCTTCTGCCTCTGCCATGGTGGAAACTAAACACGCCCTGTAGCAGACAGCCCAAAGCGAACGTAAAAGCAGACAGACAGCCCAGCTCCACCCAAACTCTGACATCACTGATAAGCACCCATTTCTTAAAGGTACATCCACTACAGCTATTTTATAAACACCCATTTCTTAAAGGTACTCTCACATGACACCTCCCCCCAAGAAAACAAAAACCCATCGACTTCAAGATGGTTTCATTTTTCACCTTTTCACTTTACATTAAAAAATATGGACAATGAATATACGTTTTTGTTTAGCAAAACAAAACACGCAAACATTTCACAATAACATAGTCCATTTGTGTTCTTCTTCCTCCAACTGGAATTCTTCTCGATTGACAGTCTCTTTAGACAAGAAGGTTTCTGCACGATCCATCCATTTCTCTATGCCTCGGCATTTCTCTTTAAAGTCAGATACTTTAGTTCAATCTGATCACAGAGTCCCTTGTAATTCTCCAACACAGGAGCATTGGTTATCACAGCTTTCAGGCAGTCAAATACCTGTTGAAACTCCACTGTCCACTGACATTTTTGACGTTTCTTCAGCAAGTCCGTCAGTGGAGCAACCATGCGACAAAGATTTGGCACAAATTTCGATCAAATCCACTCATGTCAAGAAATCGCATTATTTCCCTTTGTGTCGAGGGTATTGGAAACTCCTCAATAACTTTTGTTTTCTCATCCCGTGTGACCATTCGACCCTGTCTGATTGTATGGCCATGGAAAGTGACTTGGGCTTTTCCAAATTCACTTTTGGCTAGGTTGACCACCAAACCCACCTCTTGAAGTCAATCGAATAACTCCATCAGATGATTTAAATGTTCTTTCCATGTCTGGCTGAAAATGACCAGATCATCAATGTATACCGCACAATTGGGTAATCCTGAAACAACTTTGTTAGTTAACCGTTGAAATGTGGCTGGGGCGTTTTTCATGCCAAATGGCATAACTTTGAATTGGTATATACCATCTGGAGTCACAAAAGCTGAAATCTCCTTCGCCCTTTCGGATAAAGGTACCTGCCAGTAACCTTTAAGTAAATCCAGTTTGGAAATAAAAGCTGGTTGTCCCACTTTCTCAATGCAATCCTCCAAATGTGGGACAGGATAAGAGTCCGTTCTTGTAACTGCATTAGCCTTTCTGTAGTCCACACACAACCGTTGGGTACCATCTGGTTTAGGTACCATCATTATGGGTGAGCTCCATTGGCTGCAACCCACTTCAATTATGCCATTTTTAAACATACTTTCAATCTCTTTGTTAACCTGTGTCAATTTTAAAGGGTTAAGTATATATGGATGTTGTTTGATTGGAACAGCATTTCCCACATCTACATCATGTATAGCCATTTTAGTACTTCCCAATTTATCTCCACAAACGTGCCCATGTGATATCAATAACTCTTTCAGGTCAGTCCGTTTTTCCTCTGGATGGTAACTCAACAATTTATCCCAATTTTTAAGAACATCCTCATTTTCCAATTTACTTTGAGGTATGTCAAATTCACAGTCATCTGGATTTGGTTTGTCACTTTGAGTTAGAATCATTAAAACCTCCTCCTTTTTCTCTCCTTCCCTTTCAAAGTACCTTTTAAGCATATTCACATGACAGACTCGGTGAGTTTTCCTTCTATCTGGCGTTCTTACCACATAATTCACCTCACTTAATTTCCTTTCAATCTGATACGGTCCACAAATCTTGCTTTTAAAGGGTCACCTACCACTGGTAACAAAACTAAAACTTTATTTCCACTGGCAAAACTACGAACTTTGGATTTATTTTCCGCTACCCGTTTCATCACATTTTGTGCAACTTTTAAATGTTGTCTAGCCAATTCCCCTGCTCTATGTAATCGTTCCCTAAAATTTGGCACGTAATCACTCTCCAATTTTTCCTTCATCAATTTAAGAGGTTCTCTTATCTCATGACCAAAAATGAGTTCAAAGGGCCTGAATTTGTTTGACTCATTAAGTGCATCCCTAATTGCAAACAGTACGGATGGAATTTCTTTATCCCAATCCTCTGGATAATCTTGACAATAAGCCCTCAACATTGTCTTTAATGTCTGATGCCATCTTTCTAACGCTCCCTGCAATTCTGGATGGTACGCAATTGATTGAAATTGTTTTATTCCTAAGTTATCCATAACTTCATTGAATAACCTTGAGGTAGAATTTGATCCCTGATCCGATTGTATTTCTGTGGGTAGTCCATATCTAGTAAAGAATTTAAGTAACTCCTCCACAATCTTTTTAGCTGTAATATTGTGTACTGGAATGGCCTCTGGAAACCTAGTAGACACATCCATTATAGTCAAAAGATATTGATTCCCACTTTTTGTTTTAGGAAACGGTCATACGCAATCAATTAAAACCCTCGTAAAAGGTTCCTCAAATGCTGGAATGGGTATTAACGGCGCTGGTTTTATTACTGCTTGAGGTTTCCCTATCATTTGACATATGTGACATGATCGACAAAATTTAACTACATCTTTATGTAATCCAGGCCAATAAAAATGTTTTGGGGTTTTAGCTTGAGTTTTTCTCACTCCCAAATGGCCTCCCATTGGTACCTCATGTGCAACTCGCAACACCTCCTTTCTATACCCTACCGGCAATACTACTTGATGAACCTCTGCCCACTTTTCATCTGCCTGCATAAGTACAGGTCTCCATTTTCTCATCAAGACATAATTTTTACGGTAATAACACTCCGGTATACACTCAGATTCCTCTTCCGTGTATACTTTCTGAGACATCCGTTTTATTTCTAATCTTTCTGTTGTAACTCCGCCAATCTTCCTGAACTAAAAATATCCGCCTCATCTTCCATCCATTCTTGTTCTTTTTCAACCATCTGATCAAAAATCGTCTCTGATAATTGCACTTCAACTGTATCTTCACTCTTTGATTTCTCTCTTGTCTTAACCTGTGACTTTGCGACCTTGTTACTACACAATCCGGGAAAATCCCAGGATATTCGTCCTTCAACACTTCAGTTGTCTGATTTTCCACTGGCTTATCAACCACAGTAGGCATCACTCCCACCTGCGATCCAGCTATATCATTACCCAAGATAAATTGTATTCCTGGACAAGATTAGTTTCTCTATTACTCCTACTACCACTTCACCACTCTTTACTGGACTTTCCAACCTTACCTTATATAATGGAACACTACTCTTCTCACCATGAATTCCACATATTACCACCTTTTCTAGCAACATTCTTCCCCAACTACATAACTCCTCATCTCTTACCATTAAAAATTGACTAGCTCCCATATCTCTTAAAATTGTAACTTCGGTACCTGCTCCTTCTGGTTCACATGAGCAAACTTTACCCACACAAGTAAATTCTTTAAAGAGATCTGGCACCTTCTTATCAATCACCTCTTGATCAGGCTGTACAATCTTTTGCTCCTCCTTCGCTTCACTTGGGCTTTCATTTACCACTTTAGCAAACCCCACTGTCTTATCCTGTTTTACCACATCAGCCTTCCCAATGCTTTTCTTTCACCACCAACACTATGACTTTACATGACCTAGTTTATAACAGTGAAAACATTTGAAACTTTTCATGCCTCTTCCACCCTCCTGGATTTCTTTTTTAATCTGAGGTACACCCTTCTTATTATCTCCCATCAGATCACCTTTACCTTTACCACTTGAGTATTTCTCATGTCCCCAGTTTCTGTCCCTCACAGGCTGAAACTGATGTCGGAAACCAAGCTTTGATTTATGAACTAATTCATAATCATCTGCCATTTCTGCTGCTAACATCACAGTTTTAACCCTCTGCTCTTCCACATGAGTTCTCACTACATCAGGAATTGAATTTTTAAACTCCTCCAAAAGTAGAATTTCTCTGAGAGCTTCATACGTTTGGTCTATTTTCAAAGCCCTTATCCACCTATCAAAATTACTCGGTTTGATCCTTTCAAACTCCATGTATGTTTGACCAGGTTCTTTCCTTAAATTTCTAAACCTTTGTCTGTAGACTTCAGGCACTAGTTCATATGCACCTAAGATGGATTTTTTCACCTCCTCATACGACTCAGATACCTCCTCCGGTAGTGATGCAAACACTTCACTCGCCCAACCTACCAGCTTTGTTTGAATCAGTAATACCCACATGTCCGGAGGCCATTTCATTTGTTTAGCCACCTTCTTAGGTGAAATGAAAAAGGCTTCCACTTCCTTCTCATCAAACCCTGGCACTGCTTGAACATATTTAAATAGATCCCCACCAAGCCTTCGACTATGACGCTCAAGCTCATTGTCCTCATCACTCTCCTCAGACCGTTATTCTTTCCATCCGCCAATTTTAACGACTGTTATGTTTCATGGCCATTTTCTGAAGTTCATACTCTATCTCCTTTTCTCTTTCCTCTCTCTCCTTTTCTTTTTCCTCTGTATCTCTTTCTCTTTTTCTTTTTCCTCTCTATCTGTTTCTCTCTCTTTTTCTTTTTCCCTGATCTGTACCTCCCTTTCTCTTTCTTTTGTTCTTCTCTCTCCTTTTCTTTTTCCTTGGTCTGTATCCCCCTTTTTCTCTCATTGCTTATTCAAGCTGCTTTAATTCTTTTTCATGTTCAAGTTGATTAATCTGCAACTGGATCTTTGCTATTTCCAATGAATCAAACTGTATCTCAGGCAAATTTAAATGCTCAGCGAGCGCCGTAAGTATCTCATCTTTTCGTATTCTGTCAGGTAATGTTAACTGCAATGTTTTTGCAAAATCTATAAGCCTTTTTAGTCTCTGTCCGTCAGGTACTGCGTGTGACCTTCTCCACCCCCAAAAACTTCAGAGCCTCTGAAAGAGCCATTGTCCACAACACACTCCCTACTTAAACTGGAATACCACAGCTGAAAAGCAAATACAACATGTTCACCCCTCACTGTCTTTAAGTTCACTAAGCCAATCCAGTAGATAGACTTTTATCCCGGACGAGCCCCCAATTTATTACGGGCCAGGGTTTAGAGAATCCCACTCTCACATGACAGTAGCCATTTCCATTTCCAGCACGTAGCTCAAGGGCACTGGAGTTCCTGCCCCACAGGGGTGGGGGGAGGTGGTGGGTGAGAAGCTTTTCATCTGTGAGGCCTTCAAGCAATCTTTAAATATTGTGGATGCCCGTAACAGGGGCAACTACAGTTGATGCCTGTCCCACCAAACACTTCCAGGATAGAGCCCTGCTCTTGTTCTATGCTGACGATCACTTTAACTCTGTTTGACTGTGAGCAGCCTCTAGCTTCTCAGCTGAAGGCCTGGTGGGTAATATTGTTCTGAATGAGCCACCTGCTAACACCGTTGAAGAAATGCTTTTGTAAATTGCTGATGCTTTTTGATGCACGATCAATTACACTCAAGATGAAGCGATTTCATAACTGAAGGCTTTCATCGACTAGGACTTGTTCCCCAGCAGCTTTGGCACAGAAAGTGAAGGCTGCTGGGATGACACCAGTTCTTATATTCGTCCTTCAGGGCGGAGCTACGTATCAACAGCCAATGGTAAACTCCTAGGTTTATCCAATGGTCATCAGCCTCTTGGGTACCGCAATACCTGATAATACCACACTTTTGTTGCTGGTGTGGTGAGTACTGCATGTAACTGGCATGTCACCGCTTGTTAACCACACTGGAAGTCAAGGATGTTTAACTACACCTTGATTGCCAGTGGAATATGTGGATGCCAGGATTTGGTTCCGGTGGAGATTGGGCCGTGTGGGAGTGTCTGCACAGCTGTGGCTCCTGGACGGAGAATGGCACTGATACATGGAACAAATCACACATTGAGGGACAGATCATTTCTACCACAAAATTTTGGACATAATAACACATTCTCAGGTTATCCTCCATTTCTAGAACAAAGATTAGTAGAGCACAGGAGCAGGCTGTACGGCCATCCAAGCCCTCATGATGCCCTAACTAATAAAAAACATTCTGCCCTTACTCGGTTCATATCGCTCTATTTCTTTCCTATTCATGCACCCATCCAGATGCCTCTTAAATGTTGCTAATAAGCCTGCTTCCACCACATTCCAGGCACCCACCACTCTCTGCATGAAAAACTTACCCCGCACATCTCCCTTAAACTTTCCCCTCTCACCTTGAACCTCCTTGGAATTGACACTTCCACCCTTGGAAAAAGCCTCTGACTGTCCACCCTGTCTATGCGCCTCGTAATTTTGTAGACCTCTATCAGGCCTCCCCTCAGCCTCTGTCTTTCCAGTGAAAACAATCGTAGTTTACTGAACCTCTACTCATAGCCAACACCTTTGAGACCAGGCAGCATCCTGGTGAATATTCTTTGCACTCTCTCCAAAGCTTTCACATTCTTCTGATAATGTGGTGACCAGAACGACATGCAATGTTCAAATGCGACCTAACCAAGATTTTATATAGCTGCAACATGATTTCCCAACTCCTGCACTCGATGCCCGGCTGATGAAAGCAAGTATGCCATATGCCTTTTTTAAAATTTAATTTTAAAAATAAATTTAGAGTACCCAATTTTTTTTGCCCAATTAAGGGGCAATTTAGCGTGGCCAATCCACCTATCCTGCACATCTTTGGGTTGTGGGGGTGAGACCCATGCACACACGGGGAGAATGTGCAAACTCCACACCGACAGTGACCCAGGACCGGGATTGAACCTGGGTCGTCAGCACAATTAGGCAGCAGTACTAACCACTGTGCCACCGTGCCGCGTGCCATATGCTTTCTTAACCACCATGGCCACCTGTGTTGCCACTTTTAGGGAACTGTGGACCTGCATGCCCAGATCCCTCTGTATGTTAACGTTCCTAAGGATTCTGCCATTTACAGTTTAATTCATACATAGGTTTGATCCTCCAAAATGCATCACCTCGCATTTGTCCGGATTAAACTCCATCTGCCATTTCTGTGCCCAAGTCTCCAATCTATCTATGTACTCTTGTATCCTCTGACAATTCTCGGCATTATCAGCAACTCCACCAATCTTCGTGTCATCCGCAAACTTACTAATCAGACCACACACATTTTCCACCATTCATTAAACTTGCTTTCGAGAGCCTGCAACCAAGGTTCAGTAAACTGAATCCTTCGATGAGAGGAATCTCCTATGAAAACAAAATGTCGAGAATGAGCAAATGTACTCTGACATTCTGAAGAATGAAAGGTAATTTGATTGAAATGTATACATTTTTAGAAGGCTTGACAAGGTAGATGCGAAGAAGCTGTTTCATCTGACTGGAGAGTTTTGATCTAGGAATGATAGTCTCAGGTTAAGGAACAGCCATTTAGGACTGAGATGAAGAGAAATTTATTCTCTTAGGATTGTTTTGAACTCTCTATCCCGGAGGACTATGCTTGCTTATTCATTTTCTATATTCAAGATGAAGAACAATAGATTTTTGAAAACTAAGGGAATCAAGGGATGTGAGCTTAGGAAGAAAACATGGAACTGAGGTAGAAGATCAGCTATGGTCTGACTGAATGATTATTAAGTAGGCTTAAGGAATCATATGACCTGTCCTGCTGCTATTTCTCATGTTCTATTTGGCCCATTGAGCCTACTACACCATTCAATAAGATCATGAATGATCTGATTGTGGCCTTTGTGGCCTTAACTCCACTTTCCTGCATGGCCCCATAATTCTGAACTTCCTCATTGATCTGTCTAACTCAGCCTTGAATATATCCAATGTTCTAGCCTCCATTGCTTTGTGTGCAAGATAATTTTCAAGACTAACGAACCTTTGAGAGAAAAAAAATCATCCTCATCTCAGTCTTAAACAGAGGACTCCTTGGGCAAAATTCTCCCGAAACGGCGCGATGTCCGCCGACTGGCGCCCAAAACGGCGCCAATCAGACGGGCATTGCGCCGCCCCAAAGGTGCGGAATGCTCGGCATCTTTGGGGGCCCAGCCCCAACATTGAGGGGCTAGGCCGGCGCCGGAGGAACTTCCGCCCCGCCAGCTGGCGGAAACGGCCTTTGTTGCCCCGCCATGCGGCGCATGGGCGGCGCATGCGCGGGAGCGTCAGCGGCCGCTGACAGTTTCCCACGCATGCGCAGTGGAGGGAGTCTCTTCCGCCTCCGCCATGGTGGAGGCCGTGGCGGAGGCGGAAGGGTAAGAGTGCCCCCATGGCACAGGCCCGCCCGCGGATCGGTGGGCCCCGATCGCGGGCCAGGCCACCGTGGGGGCACCCCCCGGGGCCAGATCGCCCCACGCCCCCAGGACCCCGGAGCCCGCCCACGCGCCTTGTCCCGCCGTTCAAAAGGTGGTTTAATCCACGCCGGCGGGACAGGCAATTTATCGGCGGGACTTCGGCCCATCCGGGCCGGAGAATCGAGCGGAAGGCCCGCCAACCGGCGCGGCGCGATTCCCGCCCCCGCCGAATCTCCGGTGCCGGAGACTCCGGCAACCGGTGGGGGCGGGATTCACGCCAGCCCCCGGCGATTCTCCGACCCGGCGGGGGGGTCGGAGAATGTCGCCCCTTGTTTTTTATGCTGTGCTCCCTCGTTCTATGTTCCTCCACAAGAGGCATCATCGTCTCCGTATCTCCTGTCAAGCCTCCTCGGAATCTTTTATGTTTCAATAAGATCACCTCCTATTTTCCTAAACTCCAATGAGTAAAAGCCCAACTTGCTCAACCCCTCCTCATAAGGCAAGCCCTTCATCCCAGCAATCAGCTTGGTGAACCTTCTCTGAACCGCGAACATTCCATTTGTTTTCCTAATTATATGCTGTACTTGCATGCTAGCTTTCTGTGAGTTGTGTACAAGGACACCCAGATACCTTTCTACTATGGCATTTGCAGTCTCTTTCCATTTGAATAATTTTCTGCTTTTCTATTCTTCCCACCAAAATGGACAATCTCACATTTTCCCACATTATACTCCAGCTGCCAATTTTCTGCCCCACTCTTAATCCTTTGCAGATTCTTTGTATCCTCCTCACAACTTGCAAAGTTGTAGGGCGCTATTCTTCCCCCCCCCCCCATGCCGGGTGGGAGAATCGCCGGAGCACTGCGCGAATCGCACCATGCCGCCCCGACCCCCGCACGTGATTGTCCCACCCCACGGAAACCAGCAGCACGCGATTCGCACCGGGCCGCTCGGAGAACCAGCGACCGGCGATTCTCTGCGGGAACGCTGGGGGGGCGGCCTGTGGGGGGGGGAGGGGGCTCCTTCACCAGGGTGGCCTCCGATTGGGTCTGGCCCACGATCGGGGCCCATCAATCGGCGGGCCGGCCTCTTTCCTCCTCCCCCCCCCTCTCCCGCGCGCAGCCCCAGAACACCGGCTCCATGTTGGTGAAAGGCCGCCACGCGTAAGACATTCCCCGCACATGCGCAGGATGGAGCGGCCCAACGGCACATGCACGGGTTGGCGCGGCGTCCATTTGGCGCCGCGTAAGGACGCTGGAGCGGCATGAACCGCTCCAGCGTCGTGCTGGCCCCCTGTGGAGGCCAGAATAGGTCATGTCCAGGCCCTGTTTGTGCCGTCGTGAAACACGACGGCTCGAACACTTGGCCTCAATATCAGAGAATCGCCCCCGTATTAACAGCAAATCTGGCTCCAATATTGTCTGTCCTCTCATCAAAGTCATTCATTTAGATTGTAAGTAGTTGAGGCTCCAACACTGATCCGTGGCTTAGAAGTTGTGAACATTCTGAAATGGAACTGTAAAATGCTTTCACACCTTCAAATAGAACTGTAGAACCACAGAAAAGTTACGGTGCAGAAATAGGCGATTCAGCTCAAGTGTTGGTACCGGCCAAAAAAGAGAATAAAAGAAACTAAGCATTCATTTTAATCCCACTTTCTCGCACTTAGTTCGCAGCCTTGCAGGTTGCAGCACTTCAGATGCTGATCCAGGCCCTTTCAATGATTTGAGCATTTCAGCCTCAAACACCAACTTAGGCAGTGAACTCCAGATGCTCACCACCTTCTAGGTGAAAATATTTTCCCTCTTGTCCCCTCTAATCCTTTTACCAATCATCTTAAATCTATGCCCCCAGGAAATTGACCCCTTAGCTCGGGCAAACAAGTCTTTCCTGTCTACCATATCTAGGCCCCGAATAATTTTGTACACCTCAATTAGGTCTCCCCTTTGCCCCCTCTGTTCTAAGGAAAACTATTCTAGCCTCCAATGTCTCCTCAGAGCTGCAATTTTCAGGGTCTGGCAACATTCTTGTAATTCTACTCTGCACTCCCGCCAGAGCAATTATGTCCTTCCTGTAACGGTGACCAGAACTGTGCTCAAAATTCCAGCTGTGGCCTAACCAGCATTTTATACAGTTCCAGCATTGCATCCCTGTTTTTATATTCAATACCTCACCCAATAAAGGAAAGTATTCCGTATGCTTTCTTAACCACATTGTCCACCTGCTATCTTCAAAGTGCAAGGACTCTCACTTCCTCAACCCCTCTTAATATCTTTCCGTTTATTAAGTATTCCCTTGCTTTATTTTCCCTCCCCAAATCCACACTTTTGCGGATTGAATTCCATTTGCCACTCCTTCGTCTATTCAACCAAACCAAGGATATCATTCTGGAGTCCACAGCTATCCTCTTCACTATCAACTGCACGGCCAATTTTTATGTCATCTGTAAATTTGCAAATAATGCCATTCACATTTAAGTCGAAATCGTTAATATATACAAGAAACAGCAAGGGACCAACACTGAGCCCTGTGGAACACCACTGGAAACTGTTTTGCATTCGCAAAAGCATCCTTTGACCATTACCCTTTGTTTCCTGTCACTGAACTAACTTGGATCCAACTTGCCACCTTTTCCCTATCCCATGAGATCTCACTTTTCTGACCATTCTGCCATGTGGGACCTTGTCACATGAAATCCACATAGCCAATAGCCACTGCAATATCCTCATCAATCCTCCTTGTTGCTTCCTCATAACATTCTATTAAGTTGGTAAGACACAATCTTTCCCAAACAAAACCATGAAGTCTATCCCTGATCAGTTCATGCCTTTCGAAGTGACAGTTTATCCTATCTCTACGACATGTTTCCAATAATTTGCCAACCATCAAAGTCAGATTGATCAGCCTATAATTTGCTGGCCTATCCCTCGCACCTATTTTAAATAATGGTACAATATTCACAGACCTTCAATCCCTCTGAGACCTCACATTTATCTAGTGAGGATTGGAAAATGATCCTCAGAGCATCCACCTTTTCCTCCATGGCATCCTTCAACAGACTATTTTTGTTTATTAATTTAACTCCCAAGATGTCAATATTAGTGTTGTGTTATGGAATATAATGGGGGCCCTGGACTAATTGATCTGAGGAGTCGTGAATAGTATTAAATACAGTGCATTCATCAGCGAACAACTCCACTTCTTGTTGGAGGGAACTGATCTGAGAAACTCCTGAGTAAGTGTGGCTTGATAGCACTGGCAGTTACATCTTTCACCATTCTGCCTCGTTGTCCAGGTATGAAGCTATTGTATAGCTTGTCCTAACACTGCAGAAGAAATTTAAATGCTAATGCTCGTACTGGGAAATCAGTCAACAGACCAGTTATCCAATGCCTTTGTGCAACTGGCTGGAACCCAGAGGTAAGCCTGCAGGAATCACTGAAGCCTATAGTTGTGAAAACTTAGCTTTTCTCTTTTTAATTTCCTCTAATCCATGTCTTTGTTACTTCTAGATTTCACTATTCCAAAACATACTTTGAAGGCTGCACACATTCTTCTCCTTCATAAACCTGAGGTCATCCAAAACTCAGCTGAATGTGTTCTTACTTGCACCATGTCCCATTGATCCATCATCCCTGTGCTTGCTGCTCTACACTGTCTCCTCGTTAAGAAATACCTTGATTTTAAAATTCTCATCCTTGTTTTCAAATCCATCCATGGCCTATCCCCTACCTGTCCCTGTAATGTCCTCAAGTGCAGCAACCCTCCATGATATCTATGCTCATCTAAATTTGATCTCTTGAGAATCCATCACTTGGATTGCTCCACCACCGGTGTGAGTGCCATCAACTGCCTTGTTCCTAAGCTCTGGAAATCCCTTCCCAAACCTCTGTTCTTCTCTACCTCTCTTTCTTCCCTTAAAACTCTCCAAAAACCTATTTCTTTGACCAAGTGTTCGAATGTCACCTGAGGAGGTTCAATGTCAGATTTTGCTTATAATGCTCCTGTGAAAGGCCTTGAGGAATTTTCTAATGTTGATGTGCTATTTAATTACTACTTGTCCTGGTTTCAGTCAGATATGCAAAACCTGTATGGCTAGAAATGATGGTGCTCGCACTGGTCCCACATATTGTAAATGTACCTGAGGTAAACAACTGAAATGACAATGGAGAAAGCACGGCCCAGGGAGATTAAGTCATTTTCTGTAGAATTTGTGTTTACGGCTCCAGATTGGCTGTCATTTATAATTTTGTCATTCCTTATTTTGAAGACCATATGGCTGTGGTTGATTTGTGAGTGCATGATAGATGTGTGAAGAATATGTCACAGTAACATTTTCCAGCTGAAAGCCTTGAAATAACTGCAGTTGTTTTATTTGTAGTTGGGCTACTTGCCTATGTGAAATGTGTCAGAATACATCAATGCTAAGTTTATACCGCTTCTGCTTTATCATAACTCTTTTTTTCTAGCAACTATGATCACCAATGAAGATCTGTGCAGATCAGTGGTGCAATAATTGTATTATTGCCTTTGGAAGGGTTGTGTAGGGATTACTGAATGCTGACAAAGCTCGAAAAGGTAAACGGGAGCAACTCCTGAGGTGCTTCTCCGCACCTCTCATACTGCACTGTTCCTTAAGGTAGATTAGAATGTCTAATGTACATTAGATACATGAAGCACAAGATAACTGTTATTTCCTTTATAGTTCAAATAATTTTACCTGGATCTAGAAAGCTCTTTTACAGTCATGATGGGCCAAAAGGCCACCTCCTTAGTCCAAAACCTCAATGACTTGAACCAAAGTCATAATTTCATGAAATTTCGAAACTTCAACAATAATGGAATGTGTTATTTTTACAGCAGCGTGATTCATACATCTACATCCCATAATATAAATAAGTATTGGGTGCGTAATGAGATTGTACACTTGTATATGTGCACAATGGTGCAGGTTAGTGCCATCGTGCTTTCCATTGCTCCTCCATTGACCCAGATAGATTAATTATTCCAGAGACTCTGAATGTGTCAATCGTATTTCAGAAGGAATACAGATATTGCCAATTTGCGGCTGCCAAATTAAATATTCAGTATGCGTTACTGTTTCTAATTGCTGTTTTTCCTTTGACAGTTTAAGAAAGAGGAGCCAGTGCTGAGCAGCCACAGTAAATCCTCAGGCACGCAAGTGGATGGTGTAAGGTCAGTCAAAATCTTTCATCATATTTTTGTGTGTCTTCTCAGATCTTCCCATGGGAAAAGGTTCATCACAATGGAGAGTAGCCCAGCCAGAATTTGGACTTGTTTCTGCCTAGTATTTCTAGGAATGTCACCTTTAGTTGGAGACTATCTATTGTTTGAGGCCGCATTTTCTTGTAATTTTTTTCCAAATGTTTTACAACCGATCTAACCAAAGAAATATGCCTCTTTACAGAGTGCTTATAAGTCTGAAAAAATTACCACCTTCCCATCTGTCTCAGTAATGAGATGGCTAATACACGAAGTGTCACAAATGTTGGCTACCTGGGCCTTGTAGTGTTGGGAATCTAGGCCGAAGACCTACTCTACCTGATGTACACAACTCATAGGCCAGAATTTTATGTTCTCCCAATGGTGGGTTTTTAGGTGGTAATGGGAGTGTGGAATTGAAGAGACAGGATTCTCTCCGGGTTCTCGCCCGCCCTGACCACACGGTGATTTTACGATGGGGCAGGCAAAGCATCGGACAAGAAGCTCACCCATATCCCAATTGAGGCCCAATAATTGGCCACTTAAGTGCCAATTCCCGCCCAGTCTCAATTTTTAACCTTCTGGTTGTGTATTCATCGTGTTTCAGTGTTTCCTCACAAGCAGCCTTTTAGCTGAACAGGGACACTTTAAGGGAACGATTGTGTGATGGATGACATCTTCGACCATTTGCGCGGGCAAGCGGTCAGTCTAACATCACAGCCTTTAATGTTAACATCCTCTAAATAAAGCTCTACATTTTGGCTGAATCTCTAAGGCGGGCAGACTCGATCTTGAATCCACTGCCTAAAAACTGACGATGAGGTAGGTGAACAGCATTTGTAGCACCCAAAGAAATAATAAAGCACTGAAATCATTGCTACTTGAAAGCTGGCGACGGGAGAGCCAAACAATGGTTACAGCACTAGAGGAACCAAAAAATCACCCAAAATTTCAAAGGAAACAACCTGAGAGAAAATCCCACCGCATGTTCCTCCCTAAACAAACTCGGTTGCCATGAATAGTAAGTGCCCTGCAACATCAAATTTAGAGCTGGGGGTGTTGCAAAACACAAAGGAAAACAGGCTGAGCTTGGGTTGTGACTTGTTTTGGAGAGAAAGGAAGCAAGGTAGTGCTTAAAAATTCATGGCACATTATGCACACCCAGGACCTTCCATAGAGAAAAATGGCAGGAGTTTTGGTGTCGCGGGACCATTTGATGAGAATGCATAACGATGGAGGTTGTATGCAGAACGATTTGACTATTTTGTTCAAGCTAACAAGATAGCAGCAGATATAAAAGTCCCAACATTCCTGAGTATATTGAGGGTGTGTGTGGTGGTGGTGGGGGGGGGGGGGGGGCAATATTTAACCTCCTTAGGAATCTGGTACAGCTGGAAAAGCCAGGCACAAGAACATAGAAGAAATAGTGGACATATTGCAGGACCACTATTTACCAAAACCTTTGGTTATCACAGAAAGGTTTAGGTTTCATAAGCGGAACCAAGAAAAAGATGAATCAAGTACACAGTTTGCAGCTACCCTGAAAAGACTGACGAACACTATGAATTTGGGGATGTGGTAAATTATACCAACAGAGATCGATTTGTCTGTGGTTTAAGGAGCGAAGCTATTCAAAAGCAGTTGTTAATCGAAAACAACCTTACCTTAAAGAAAGCTTTGGAAGTTGCTGTGTCCATGGAGTTAGCAACCCAAAGAAGCTCAACAGTTGAATTCAAGCACAAGAATTCACAAGATGTCAGCCGAAACTCGAACACAGACACAGACTCGTACTTGCCAGAAGTGTGCAAAAACCAGGCACTCAACAGCAGATTGTTGCCGCAAAGACATTGTGTGCAGAAATTATGGTAGAAAGAGCCACATTGCGCACACTTTTTGGAAAAAGAAATGGGCTTCAAGCAAACATTGCAGAAAACAAAAGCCGAATCAACCAAATGGCAAGCTGAGTCAAGGAAAAGGTCCACGTGATACAAAAAGGACGTGAGAAGGAACTCAATTCGCAGTCCAAAGACGAACTGTCATTAAATGAACCAGTTATTGCTGGTGTACTGGGTCACCCCATTACTGAGCGTCAGCCAGAGAAGATAGAGGTGGTCTCGCGAGTGCCAGAGACTATTTATCAAGAAAGGCTCCAACCCTCAAAGGTAGTGTTAAAAACCTACACTAGCGAAATAGATCCACTGAAGGGCTGTATTGATGTTATAGTGCAATTAAATGGACAGATGGAAGATTTGTCCTTGCAAATAGTCAAAGGAAATTATCTGGCACTACAAGGATGAACTTGGCTGTAAATGATGAGATCAAATGGGGCCGAGGTAAATCTCATGACAGATTCCAAATCAGGCCGACCCAAAATCGTGAAGAAACATGCCATTGTGTTCAACAGTGGGCTGGGAAGCAGGAAGTCTTTCTTGGTAAAGCTGAAGATCAAGGAGGAAAGTCAGGCAAGGTGCTTAAAGGTTAGATAAGTGACATATGCAATCAGACCTAAGGTGGAGGCGGAATTAGAATGGCTGGTCCGAACGGAAGTCCTTGGGAAGCCAGGGTGCGATGTAGGTGAGATGTCCCACATCGGCTGGCTCCCGCCTAGGTTGTAAGAAGACTGAAGTCCGGTCCCAGGGGAATTCTGGAGGAATACAAAAAAGAAGAGAAAGAAGTTTTAAAGAAACTTGGTGAAAGTTTTTGTTTCTTTTTTTTGAAGGAAGAGTTTTTTGTTTTTCTATTTTAAAAAAAAGAACGGAAGTCCTTGAACCTATTAACCGAGGGGGTGCACGGTGGCACAAGGGGCGGCAGGATGGCAAACTGGTTAGCATTGCTACCTCCCAGCTCCAGAGTCCCGGGTTCAATTCCAGCCTCAGGCGACTGCCTGTATGGAGTTTACACTTTCTCCCTGTCTCTGTATGGGTTTCCTCCGGGTGCTCCGGTTTCCTCCCACAGTGCAAAGATGTGAAGGTTAGGTGGATTGACTATGCTAAATTGCCCCTTAGTATCCAAAAGAGTTAGGTCGGGTTACTGGGTTATGGGGATAGGATGGAGGCATGGGCTTGGGTAGAGTGCTCTTTCCCAGGGCCAGTGCAGACTCCATGTGCCGAATGGCCTCCTGCACTGTAAATTCTATGATTAACTGGAGTGATTGGACTATGCTGATTGTATCCGTGATGAAAAAGATGGATCTATACACATTTGTGGTGATTTTAAAGTAACTATTAATCCTGTACTATGTGCAGAGTAGTACCCTCTACCCCTGATTGATTTTCCCTCAGTTGGCTAGAGGCCAACACTTCAGTGAAATCAACCTCAGTCAAACATATCTTCCAATGAACGTGGATCAGGATTCACAACAGTTATTGATGATCGTGCCACACAAAGTATTATTTCAATACAAAACATTATCAGTTGCCATCAATTCAGGGCCAACGTTGTTCCAACAAGCTATGGACCAAATCTTAAGCGAATTAGATGGAGTCAAGTGTTTCTTAGATAATATCTCCATTACTGGGAAGAATGAAGAAGCACATCTCCGCAACGTAGATGCCACACTCCAGAGATTAGAAGATTATTGATTAAGAGTCCGAAAAGACAAATGTGAATTTTTCTAATCTTCAATTGAACACCTGGGTCGTGCCATTGACACCAAGGGGTTGCATAAATTGCCTTCGAAAGGCAAAGCTATTACCGAGGCACCCATATCTCAAAATGTCAAGCAACTTCAATCTTTCTTAGGCTCACTAAATTACTATGGAAGGTTTTTCCCTAATCTAGTGACTATTCTAAAACCTTTGCAGAATTGACTGTGTCAAAATAAAAAGTGGAAATGGGGGGGATTAATGTGAGAGAGCTTTCATTCAAGCCAAAGCGGTGTTACGCAAGTTAGAAGTCCTCACACGTCTTGATCCAAATTTATCCATGAAACTGGCATATGACCCATCGCCTTATGGGGGTGGAGTGGTGGTTTCCTACATAATTCCCACAGGTTACTAGTGGGGTACCACAAGGATCTGTTTTGGGGCCACTGCTGTTTGTCATTTTTATAAATGACCTGGAGGAGGGCATAGAAGGATGGGTGAGTAAATTTGCAGATGACACTAAAGTTGGTGGAGTTGTGGACAGTGCGGAAGGATGTTAGAAGTTACAGAGGGACATAGATAAGCTGCAGCGCTGGGCTGAGAGGTGGCAAGTGGAGTTTAATGCAGAAAAGTGTGAGGTGATTCATTTTGGAAGGAATAACAGGAAGACAGAGTACTGGGCTAGTGGTAAGGTTCTTGGCAGTGTGGCTGAGCAGGGAGATCTCGGTGTCCATGTACATAGATCCCTGAAAGTTGCCACCCAGGTTG
This sequence comes from Scyliorhinus torazame, assembly GCF_047496885.1. Classification (NCBI taxonomy): domain Eukaryota; kingdom Metazoa; phylum Chordata; class Chondrichthyes; order Carcharhiniformes; family Scyliorhinidae; genus Scyliorhinus; species Scyliorhinus torazame. The sequence continues at coordinate 150,113,572 of NC_092712.1, forward strand.
AGAGGGTTGTTAAGAAGGCGCACGGTGTGTTAGCTGTTATTGGTCAAGGGATTGAATTTCGAAGCCATGACGTCATGTTGCAGCTGTACAAAACTCTGGTGCCGCCGCATTTGGAGTATTGCGTGCAATTCTGGTCGCCGCATTATAGGAAGGATGTGGAAGCATTGGAAAGAGTGCAGAGGAGATTTACCAGAATGTTTCCTGGTGCGGAGGGAAGATCTTATGAGGAAAGGCTGAGGGACTTGAGGCTGTTTTCTTTAGAGAGAAGAAGGTTAAGAGGTGACTTAATTGAGGCATACAAGATGATCAGAGGATTGGATAGAGTGGACAGTGAGAGCCTTTTTCCTCGGATGATGATGTCTAGCACGAGGGGACATAGCTTTAAATTGAGGGGAGATAGATATAAGACAGATGTCAGAGGTAGGTTCTTTACTCAGAGAGTAGTAAGGGCGTGGAATGCCCTGCCTGCAACAGTCGTGGACTCGCCAACACTAAGGGCATTCAAATGGTCATTGGATAGACATATGGACGATAAGGGAATAGTGTAGATGGGCTTTAGAGTGGTTTCACAATTCGGCGCAAAATCGAGGGCCGAAGGGCCTGTACTGCGCTGTTATGTTCTATGTGTAAAGAAGCTAACAGCCTTTGCATTGAGGACCTCGAATAAAGTCAAAAGCAACTATGCACAGATGGAGAAAGAAGCCCTAGGAATCATTTTTAGAATAAAACGGTTCTACCAATTCCTGTATGGGAGAAATTTCACTTTATCAATGGACCATCGTCCACTGACAACAATACTTGGATCTCATATTGAGATTCCATCACTGGCAATGAGAAGAATGCAGAGGTGGGCATTTCTCTTGTCAGCACACATGTGCGCATTCAAGTATCGTCAGTCAAATCTTCATGGCAATGCAGATGGACTCCCCTTACCTAATAGTTCATCAATAAGCAGTTTGTGTGGAAACATTTTCTACTTTGATCAAGTAGCTAACACTTCTGTAACTGCAGGACAGGTACAAAAGCATACCAGTAGTGATCCAGTACTGTCAGAGGTTGTGGATATTTTCCACTCGAAGACATGAGTTATCCGTACAGGCAAGTTGTGGCCTCTGGGGAATGTGAGTCATCATTCCACCATTATTACGTAAATGTGTATTAAACCAATTTCAAAAAGGCCACTGTAGTATTGTAAGGATGGAGGTAGCCAGGAGCTATTTTTGGTGGCTGGGGCCAGATGCCAAAGTCGAGGAGAAGGTGAGATTTTGGTTGTCTTGTGCAAAAGTGTGGAATCTGGTGCCATTAGCCCCATTGCACCTGTGGGAATGGCCAGAAGAGGCCTGGTAATGGGTACACGTTGATTATGCCAGACCGTTTGAAGGGAGTATGTTTTTCATTCTTGTCGATGCTGACTCAAATGGGCTGAAGTTGCCACCATGAAGTCAACGTCATTGGAGAAAACAATTGACAGATTGGGTGAAATCGTCAGCAGATTTGGTTACCCTGAACAAGAGATGAGTGATAATGGATCGCAGTTCATATCTCAAGAGTTCATAGACTATTTGAAGGAGAATGGAATTCAACATATCTGGTCCACTCTATATCACCCTGCCACCAATGAGCTGGCAGAGCATTTTGTACAGACCATGAAACATTTGTTAAAGGTAACCAGAGAACCTGGTTCATTATTTAAATGTTTGAGTCAGTTCCTGCTCATGTACAGGAAACTGTTGCTAATGGTTAACGTTAACTATGCGCAGCATTCAATTTGCTAAAATCACCCAAGACATAAGAACATAAGAACTAGGAGCAGGAGTAGGCCACCTGGCCCCTCGAGCCTGCTCCGCCATTCAATGAGATCATGGCTGATCTTTTGTGGACTCAGCTCCACTTTCCGGCCCGAACACCATAACCCTTAATCCCTTTATTCTTCAAAAAACTATCTATCTTTATCTTAAAAACATTTAATGAAGGAGCCTCTACTGATTCATTGTGCAAGGAATTCCATAGATTCACAACCCTTTGGGTGAAGAAGTTCCTCCTAATCTCAGTCCGAAATCTACTTCCCCTTATTTTGAGGCAATGCCCCCTAGTTCTGCTTTCACCCGCCAGTGGAAACAACCTGCCCGCATCTACCCTATCTATTCCCTTCATAATTTTATATGTTTCTGTAAGATCCCCCATCATCCTTCTAAATTCCAACGAGTACAGTCCCAGTCTGCTCAACCTCTCCTCGTAATCCAACCCCTTCAGCTCTGGGATTAACCTAGTGAATCTCCTCTGCACACCCTCCAGTGCCAGTACATCCTTTCTCAAGTAAGGAGACCAAAACTGAACACAATACTGCAGGTGTGGCCTCACTAACACCTTATACAATTGCAGCATAACCTCCCTAGTCTTAAACTCCATCCCTCTAGCAATGAAGGACAAAATTCCATTTGCCTTCTTAATCATCTGTTGCACCTGTAAACCAACTTTTTGCGACTCATGCACTAGCACACCCAGGTCTCTGCACAGCAGCATGTTTTAATATTTTATCATTTAAATAATAATCCATTTTGCGGTTATTCCTGACAAAAGTAATTGTCAAGAAAAACAGCAGAATCAGGTCATATGGCAGGAGAACAAGGCAAAATGTTGTGTTTTTCGCCAGGTTCAGAGATTCTGGCAAGAGATTATACGATAAGTGAAAAGTGGTTTCCTGCCACCACCTTGGCAGAGACAGGACTGGACTTCTACATCATACAAACCTAAGATTATGTAATATGGAGAAGGCATGCAAATTAACATTTGGCAGCAAGAACCAATCCAGCAGAGGCAGAACTGGCCGAGAATCTAAATCCAAATGTGCCAAGATACGACCTGGACCTTTCCAAGAACCTGACACTAACCAAACTAATTGGGGAAAAACAGAACCTCAATTATGGATCAAACACCAAGTCAACCTTCGATTATTACGTCGACTTGGTTTAAGATAATCACTGACAACGCTCACACCAAGCCAAAGACACCAAAGGCTCCAGCAAGTATTAAAAATCAGGCACCTGAGGTTCGCCGACAATTGCACAGAGAATGACAACCTCCGGAACATCTGACATATTGACTGTTGATTAACTGATCATGTTGCTATTTGATTGTTAATGTTACACCATTTATTGTGCCAGGGTCTTTTGATTTAAAGGGAAGGAAATGTTGTGTATTCATGGTTTCGGAGTGTTTTTAATGTTTCCTTACAAGCAACCTTGTCGCTGAACAGGGACACTCTAAGAGAACGATTGTGTGATGCCATCGGAGGTGACACCATTGGGTATTTGTGTGGGCGAATTGGCAGTCTTGCATCGCAGCCTGCATTGTTAACATCTTCTCGATAAAGCTCTATGATTTGGTTGAACCTTCAAGACCTGCAGACTCGACCTTAAATCGACCACACTTCTGAAGTTGGGTGGCCTCCAGATCCCCCCTCCCCGCCCTGGGACCTGTGGTGATGTGCATCAATGTAAATGCATGTAGGCTAGCTAGACACTAGAGGGAGCACCAGTGATATCACACACACACACACTCAACCAATAGATCAGTTAGATAGGACACAGCCAATGGACATTCACGATACACACACAGAGGTGACACCACCCAGGAGGGCATTACACCAACCCATATATAAAGGACACCACACACATGATCTGCCTCTTTCCAGTGGAGCCAGTCAGTGAGTAGAGACACAGGGTTGATTCAATATTACACCCACCATGTGGATTGCAGCAGCTGGTTAGTCAGTCTGGGTAGCTATAGTAGGATTAGCAGTAGGGTCGAACCCGAGTAATAGAAGTGTAAATAGTTTAATAAACGTGTTGAAGTTATCTCCACGTCTGAACCTTCCTTTGTCAAGTGCACCACAAGGAAGCCGCTTATGTTACACCTACAACATAACAAATCAGGACCCATTGAACTAACTTGGGCCTCCAGTGCCCGACTAGGGCTCCATTGTCCTCCTTCATTTCTTCTTCGGTCCACTGCAACACTGTGGCAGCAGGGGCATCTTTCTAAGGTGGGACTTCCCCCCCGAGTAACTGGTGGAAGTCCTGCCTGCAGCCTTTTGACGTTCATTCAAGCGTGAAATGGCTGCGGGGCTCTTGGAGTTAATGGGGATGTGTTCCCCATCAACTCTTTGGATGATTGGAAGCGAGACGCCGTCATCTGAAAAATTTATGTCAAGATCAGGAAGCAGATTAGAGCGCTGTGTACCAGGCAAGGTATGTGGGAAATTAAAAGATCTCTCAAATATTCTGTGAATGATTCCATAGTGCTATATTTTGCCAACTCCTTAATCAGTGATAATCTCAAAGATTTTGTGGCGTTTTGGGGAAAGCAAGCCCCTCACCACCCCCAGCAGCCTTTCTCTGCATTGATTTTTGATTTAATTGGGGATCCTCGCCACAAGGCCTGTTCATAAAATTTTCCTCCTGATGGGACATTTCCTTGTGATGAGATAATTATAACCTGGTTCCCTCCCTCACAGCTCTGAGGTTTGTATGAAGGGAGTAGGGATGGAGCTTGGCAGGTGAACACATGCAGAAAGCGAGAAGTGCAGGAGTCCTTCAGGTCGTGCCCAATCTAATGCAAGGATTCGATTGCCAATGTTTGGAATCCGTTTCATCGCCACAGCCAGAGTGAAAAGTTGATTGGTTGGCTGGCTGGTGGCTTGTGGTGCTAGGCTGCATGGTAGGAATGGATGATTTGATTTGATGTGATTTATTATTGTCACATGTATTAATATACAGTGAAAAGTATTGTTTCTTGCATGCTATACAAACAATGCATACCGTACATAGGGAAGGAAGGAGAGGCTGCAGAATATAATGTTACAGTTATAGCAAGGTGTGGGGAAAAGATCAACTTAATACGAGGTAGGTCCATTCAAAAGTCTGATGGTAGTAGGGAAGAAGCTGTTCTTGAGTCGTTTGGTACGTGACCTCAAACTGTGGTATCTTTTTCCTGATGGAAGAAGGTGGAGGAGAGTAGTCCGGGATGCGCGGGGTCCTCAATTATGCTGGCTGCCTTTCCGAGGCAGTGGGAATTGTAGACAGAGCCAATGGATGGGAGGCTGGTTTGAGTGATGGATTGGGCTACATTCACGACCTTTTGTAATTTCCTGCGGTCTTGGGCAGAGCAGGCTCCATACCAAGCTGTGATACAATCAGAAAGAATGCTTTCTACGGTGCATCTGTAGAGGTTGGTGAGTGTCGTAGGTGACATGCCAAATTTCCTTAGTCTTCTGAGAAAGTAGTCATTGGCGGGCTTTCTTAACTATAATGTCGGCATGGGGTGACCAGGACAGGTTGTTGGTGATCTGGACACCTAAAAACTTGACGCTCTTGACCCTTTTTACTTCGTTCCCATTGATGTAGACAGGGGCGTGTTCTCCACTACACTTCCTGAAGTCAATGACAATCTCCTTCGTTTTGTTGACATTGAGGGAGAGATTATTGTCATCGCACCAGTTCACCAGATTCTCTATCTCATTCCTGTACTCTGTCTCATCATTGTTTGAAATCCGACCCACTACTGTGGTGTCATCAGCAAATTTGAAAATCGAGTTGGAGGGGAATTTGGCCACACAGTCAGAGGTGTACAAGGAGTATAGTAGGGGGCTGAGGACACAGCCTTGTGGGGCACCAGTGTTGAGGATGATCGTGGAGGAGGTGTTGTTGCCTATCCTTACTGATTGTGGCCTGTGGGTTAGAAAGTTCAGGATCCAGTCACAGAGGGAGGAGCAGAGGCCAAGGCCACAGAGTTTGGAGATGTGTTTCGTAGGAATGATGGTGTTGAAGGCTGAGCTGTAGTCAATTAATAGGAGTCTGACATAGGTGTCTTTGTTATCTAGGTGTTCCGGGGTAGAGTGCAGGGCCATGGAGATGGCATCTGCTGTGGACCTGTTGCAGCGGTAGGCGAACTGTAGTCAATCAAGGCAATCCGAGAGGCTGGAGTTAATTTGTGCCATGACTAACCTTTCGAAGCACTTCATGATGATGGATGTCAGAGCCACTGAACGATAGTCATTATGGCATGCTGCGTGGCTTTTTTTTGGTACAGGGATGATGGTCGGCAGAGGTTGAAGATGTCTGCGATTACCCCCGCCAGTTGATCCACGCAAGACCTGAGTGCTCGTCCGGGTACCCCATCCAGGCCAGTGGCTTTCCAAGGATTGACTTTCGTGAAGGCTGCTCTGACGTCTGCAATGGTGATCTCTGATACAAGTTCATCCGAGGCTTCTGGGTGGAGGGCTCACTCTCACTGAAGTCTTGTTCAAAGCGGGCATAGAATGCGTTGAGCTCATCAGGGAGGCGTGCATTGGAGCCGGTGATTTTACATGCCTTCATCTTATAGCCTGTTATGTCTTGCAGACCTTGCCATAGTCGGCGGGGGTCCGTGTGGCTGGCCTAGGACTCGATCTTGGTCCGGTACTGTCTTTTGGCATCTTTGATGGATCTCCTTAGATCATATCTGGCTTTCTTGTAGAGGTCAGGGTCACATGACTTGAGCGCCTCAGACCTAGACTTCAGCAAGCAGTGGATATCTCTGTTCATCCAGGGTTTCCGGTTGGGAAACACGCGGATTTGTTTCTTTGCACACAGTCTTCTACACACTTGCTAATGAAGTCAGTTACTGTAGTGGCGTACTCGTTCAGGCTGATCGCAGAGTTTTTAAATACTGACCAGTCCACTGACTCTAAGCAGTCCTGTAGGAGATCATCCGATGAGAGAGGGCAAAAGATCGTGGCTCAGGGTGTAGATTGGGTCGGACACCTGGAGAAATTGAAGGTTGGAGAGAAAGTTGTGGAGGCTGTGAAAAAGATCTGTGAGAGCGCAGGTGTGGAGGGGAAGGATGGGGAGACCATGGAAAAAAGTCTTTGCTGAGATTGTGGAGAAGGTGGCAGGCTGAGGATGACATTTAGTCCTGTGGAGGACAACAGGAGGGCATTGGATCATGAAGAGGCTGGATATGATGGCAGTGGCATCACTGGGTAGGTTAACAGGGTGGGTTGCAGGGCTGTGAGGAAGCATTCCTTCTTCTGGCCCACATGCAGCGTTGGAAAGACATTTACCTGCTAGTCTGACATTCTTTTGTTTCCGATTCCTGGGAAACCTGGTCTACTGATAGAACAAAGAAATGTACAGCACAGGAACAGGCCCTTCGGCCCTCCAAACCCGTGCCGACCATGCTGCCTGACTAAACTACAATCTTCTACACTTTCTGGGTCCGTATCCCTCTATTCCCATCCTATTCATGTATTTGTCAAGATGCCCCTTAAATGTCACTATCGTCCCTGCTTCCACCACCTCCTCCGGTAGCGAGTTCCAGGCACCCACTACCCTCTGCGTAAAAAAGCTTGCCTCGTACATCTACTCTAAACCTTGCCCCTCTCACCTTAAACCTATGCCCCCTAGTAATTGACCCCTCTACCCTGGGGAAAGCCTCTGACTATCCACTCTGTCTATGCCCCTCATAATTTTGTAGACCTCTATCAGGTCGCCCCTCAACCTCCGTCGTTCCAGTGAGAACAAACCGAGTTTATTCAACCTCTCCTCATAGCTAATGCCCTCCATACCAGGCAACATTCTGGTAAATCTCTTCTGCACCCTCTCTAAAGCCTCCACATCCTTCTGGTAGTTTGGCGACCAGAATTGAACACTATACTCCAAGTGTGGCCTAACTAAGGTTCTATACAACTGCAACATAACTTGCCAATTCTTATACTCAATGCCCCGGCCAATGAAGGCAAGTATGCCGTATGCCTTCTTGACTACCTTCTCCACCTGTGTTGCCCCTTTCAGTGACCTGTGGACCTGTACTCCTAGATCTCTCTGACTTTCAATACACTTGAGTATTCTACCATTCACTGTATATTCCCTACCTGCATTAGGCCTTCCAAAATGCATTCCCTCACATTTGTCCGGATTAAACTCCATCTGCCATCTCTCCGCCCAAGTCTCCAAACAATCTACATCCTGCTGTATCCTCTGACAGACCTCAGGCACCTACCTTCATTAAAGTACTTAAGTTAGGGACCAACCTACTGAGAGCAGGTTGGCTGCCTACCCCACCTTTCCCACCTCCATCGCAACTGGAAGCAGATAGGGTCATGAGAGATTGGGTTCATATTTGACTTTACTTTTTACATTTTAACTTCACACTGTTTTTGGTGGTTCAAAATTACTTCAATATGTCCAAATCCTATTTTTTTTAAAAAACAGTGCTTTGATGATTACTGGTGCTTAATATACCAACCCCCCAACCTCAATAAAGCTGCAATACTTGCAATAAGTGCCACAAGTTCTAGTGAGCTAATCTTACTCTCTTTGCCAGGATCATTCTGGCTAAACAGTGCAAAGATTGATCTGCTTAGGGAGAGGTCATCGAGCTGAGGAAAGGTTTTGCCATGACTGACCTGAACTCCAGCTACTGACCCACTTCCCTGTACTGGTAGTCATCAAATTCTGTTTATTTTTTAGGATCATCATCATGTCACATGTTCATGCTTCAGTGTCGCCAATTCACAACAAATGTGAAGCCTAAACAGGATGTCCCAGTTCCAAGAAACTGAACTCAGGTTACTGATACTGTTAATTTTCTAAGATAATTGTAATAATAATTTGAAGTAACTACTCTCTGTGTGAAAACATTGTTTGACTAAATCATACATTGAATCTAAGCAGTTGGATAAAACAAATATATAAAAATATAGCTGTAAAATTCTGCATCGCATCAGCATATTTATATCATGTTTTATTTTCAGAGACCATAAAGTATTGCTTTACCTTCCTTCATTGCTTTATTTTACACTGATGCATTGCGATTGTACCAATCCTCTTCCTTCACAGTCAGTACTGACAGCTGACAGCTTTCACACATCGAAGTGGGTTTCTGTAGGATAATATGTTGTTAATTAAGCCTAGCCCTTTCCTTTTTATCATTGGGTTATACAAGCTGATTTTTATTTTCTGTAAGCCTGTTTTTCGTTTTAAATTGCCTTGCGATATTTTTACGTACTGGAAATAGCATTCCTTTTAAATTACCTTTACTTATGTGGACCTGTAGAAAGAGACACAACCCAATTCAGTCCAGCTTCTTTTGGTTATATACATACACATTTAACTGCAAAGAATGCCCTCTGCTGGAACGTGCAAAATGTGTGGATGCCAGAATCAGGCACTCTTGTTATGCTCTTCATAGCCTGCAGTCAAATGCTCACTACGGCCTTGTGTATAAAGAAAGGTCGTCCTGTGGAACTGCAGCCCAGAAGGGTGGCACAGTAGCACAATGGTTAGCACAGTTGCTTCACAGCTCCAGGGTCCCAGGTTCGATTCCCGGTTTGGGTCACTGTCTATGCGGAGTCTGCATATTCTCCTCGTGTCTGCGTGGGTTTCATCTGGGTGCTCCGGTTTCCTTCCACAGTCCAAAGACATGCAGGTTAGGTGGATTGGCCATGCTAAATTGCCCTTAGTATCCAAAAAGAATGGGAGGGGTTATTGGCTTAAGGGGATAGGGTTGAAGTGAGGGCTTAAATGGGTCGGTGCAGACTCGATGGGCCGAATGGCCTCCTTCTGCACTGTATGCTCTATGTTCTATGCACCTTAGATCACAGTCAACAACCTGCATTCATATAACATCTTTCACAGGTGCCCCTCAGAGCACTTTACAGATAGGAGAGAGGAAATGGACGCTGAGGCATGAAAGAAGAACTGAGGAGGTGTGACTGAAACATAGGTCAAAGAGACGGGTTTTGGAGGTGTTTGAGGAGAGGTGGCAGAATGCAGTTCCCAGAAGTAAGAGCCAAAAGGTTGCAGTCTCTCCACAATGATGCAGAATCCTTCTACTGTGCTGTATTGGACAGTGGCTGCACATCTACTGTGTGTGGAATTGACTGGTTAAAATGTTACCTGTACACTTTGAATGCTGAAAATCGTAACACGGTTAAGGAATTTGAAAGTTTCAGGTTTGGGGATGATAATACTCTGAAGCCGCTGAAAAGAGTGGTGATCCCTTGCAATATTGCCGGAGTGAATCATTTCATTAGCACGGATGTTGCATCAAGTGAGATACCTTTGCTTCTGAGCAGACCGTCGATGAAGAAAGCACACATGAAACTGGATATGGGACAGGATAAGGCAACAGTTTTTGGAAAGACGGTGGACTTACAATTTACACAGTCGGGACACTATTGTATTCCATTACTGACAAATAATTTTTCAAGTAGAGTGGTTAAGGATGTGTTAATGGCAGTTGAAAATGGGACTTTAGCTGATAAAAAGCTTGTGGTATTAAAACTGCATAGGCAGTTTGCACATCCGTCTCCTCGGAGGCTGAAAATTTTATTCAAGGATGCAGGGTATGGGATGACGACTATACTAAACTGATAGAACAGGTTAGTGACCGCTGTGAAGTTTGTAGGAAGTACAGAAGGGCACCAGCACGGCCGATACTAACCCTACCTTTGGCCAAGGATTTTAACGACATTGGGGCCATGGACCTTAAGATCTGGGATAAAGCAAATAATATATTTATTTTGCATTTTGTAGATTTAGCAACCAGATTTAGTCAATCAACGATTGTACGAAGTAAAGAAAAGAGAGTAATTCTGGATCAAATCATGGAAAAATGGATAGGGACAGGAATGGGTCCACTGGCAAAATTCCTTACGGACAATGGGGGAGAATTTGCTAATGATAAGTTTAGGGATATGTGTGAAAACATGAATATCAGAGTTATGAATACGGCTGCAGAAAGCCCATTTAGTAACGGTATCTGTGAAATAAATCATGCTGTCATCGATGACATGCTTCGGAAAATGTTGGCAGATTGACCAAATTGCAGGCTAAATTCAGCTTTAGCATGGGCAGTACATGCAAAGAATTCATTGCAGATGGTTGGGGGCTATAGTCCTTATCAATTAGTGTTTGGTAGAAATCCTAAAATTCCGTCCATTTTCGATGACCAGCTTCCAGCTTGGGAGGGGACTACAATTAGCTCTGGTTTTGCTGAACATTTAAATGCATTACATAGCAGTAGAAAAGCTTTTTTGGAAGCAGAAGTCTCTGAAAGAATTCGCAGACGTTTAAGACATAACGTAGGGTCATCAGATGCCGTTTTTAAGCAAGGAGGCATGGTATACTATAAGAGATACAATTCTAATGAATGGAAAGGCACAGGGAAGATCATAGGCATAGATGACAAAACAATTATTTTGCAAGGTGGTAATCAAACTGTTAGGGTACATTCATCAAGGATAATGGGTACAGATTACAAATTTTCAAATTTAGACAGAGCAGACAGACCTGATGAGGAACCAGAGTCATCTGGTACGCATGTGTTACAGAACTATGAGGACCAATTAACTGATATAGACAGGGTTTCTGTGGAGGAACACAACACTTCTGATGAATTAGAACAGGCCATTTTTCCGAAAGGGCAACTGCCAAAAGTTGGTACAAAAGTGACATACTTGCCTGAAGGGTCTAGTCAATGGAAGGATGCAACTGTTATTAGTAGAGCAGGGAAGGCCACTGGAAAGTATAAACATTGGTTGAATGTACAGCATTCAGGGAAGGAGTCAAGACAATGGATTGGGAAAACGAAGTTCAAAAATGGAGGGCACAGAAATGCAGTGCCAGTTCACATAGTATATCGGATAGTGAACAGGTCTGCAGGAAAAGGTCGAGAACTATTGAAAGGACATCCCACAGCAGAAGGGAAAGATCAAGCAGTAGCAGTACAGAACGAGATACCAGGCGGGAGATGGGACGTAGTTTGTCAAGATCTCGGAACATGAGTAAGACTACGAATACTAATAGGAGTAGAAGCCCACATGCACGTGAGATTTTGGTGGCTTCAAATAAATTAGATGAAAAAGTTATCAAAGAAGCTAAACAGCAAGAATTGCATAGTTGGAGTGAATTTGGAGTATACACGGAAGTACCGGATAGGGGACAAAGAGCTCTATCCCACAGATGGATTTGCACGGAAAAGGTTCTTCTGGATGGAACTTATAAGGCAAAGGCCAGGCTTGTGGCAAGGGGATTTGAAGAAAATTAGAATATCAGGATTTAAGGGTAGATTCACCTACAGCAGGAAAGGTTATTTTAAAGATCTTCTTGGCTCTATTAGCCACAAAGGCATGGGAATGCAAATCTATAGATCTAAACGCTGCCTTTTTGCAGGGGCATCAGGTCCAGAGAGACCTTTTTCTCCATCCTCCTAAAGAAGCAGCTAACACAGAAGGGGTACTCTGGAAGTTGAACAAATGTGTATATGGATTGAATGATGCATCTAGAGTCTGGTATTTTTCGCTAAGGTCAGTTTTAAGCAGATCCTGCAATGTTTTACTGGCACTATAAAGGAAATCATTCTGGCATTTTTATGATGCATGTCGATGATTTTTGGTGGGGTGGGACTAGTGATTTTGAAGCTATTGTAATCTCTAGTTTGAGGAAAGAATTCAGGGTTGGAAGTCAGGCTTCTGGTGCATTTAAATATATTGGACTGAAATTGGACAGACTAAGTTAGGGGCAACTTTACGTCAGCAATCTTATTTGGAAAGCATCACCCCAATAGCAATTAGTCGTGGCCGAATTTCACAAAAAGACAATGGTTTCAAAGATAGAAAAAGAGCAACTGCGAAGTTTAATTGGGCAACTGAACTGGTTAGGTAGACAGACTAGACCGGACGTGAGTTTTGATGTCTTAGAGTTGAGTACAAAAATGAATGATCCCAAAGTGGAAGACATAATAAGAGCAAATAAAGCGTTGGCCAAACTAAAAATGCAGGAGTGTGTTTTGAAATTTCCGGTTTTAGGTTCTTAAAACTCATAGTTTATAGTGATGCGTCCTACGCAAATTTATGTGATGGGTTTCAAGCGCAAGAGGTTTTATAATTTTCCTTTTGGGGAACAATGGTAAATGTTGCCCGCTTGTGTGGGAAACAAAGAAAATAAGGAGAGTGGTAAAAAGCACTTTGGCTGCTGAGATGTTAAGCCTTGTAGAGGCGGTGGATATGGCCTTTTATATAAGTATGATATTGACAGAAATTTTGGGATTAGGATATTTGGGTAATATACCTATTGACTGTCACATTGACAATAAATCCCTGTGGGAAAACGTGCACTCTACAAAAAGTGTCAATGAAAAGAGGTTACAGATAGACATCGCAAGTTTGAAGCAGATGTTGGACAGAGGGGAAATAACAATTAAATGGGTCGACAGGAGCTATCAACTGTCAGACTGTTTTACGAAAAGAGGGGCGAGTTCACAGAAACTTTTGAATATTGTTAATGAAGGGCACTTGTTTCTGTGACTGTTTTTTTTCTCTCTCATCCAAACAACAAAAAAAAAGGGGGGGAAATCATGTGTGTGTTTTTGAGTTTCTTGAAATTTTGTTCACCTAATTTTTTTTTTTCTCCAAGGAAGGGGAGACTGTTAAATAATGGGTTAGGGGACATTGCAATTAGTTGTCTCATTTATGTTAAGTATCCATTAATTGACACTGATATGTAAAGTGGCTTCAGGTGGCCTCTGTCAGGTGATGTATAGTTAGAGTTTTGTGCAAAGGCTGTTGGAAGGAAATAAATGTGTGTTTGTGAAAAAGGAACAGAACTTTAGACTCTTCATATCACAGCAACTAAAACGTCTAACAGGAGTGAGAGATGTGGTGGGGTAATTAGTGTCAATAGCATGTTTGTGGAAACTCACCCTCTGTCTGTGATGCCAAGGGGCAACATGTAAGTAAGGAATTGGACATGGCCAAGGATTGATCCATGGAGATCTTCAAAGGTGATGGTGTAGGGCAAAAAAGAGAAGCCATTGCTGGAGATGCACTAATTACATTCACATAGTTTGGTGCACCTTCAACAAGCCATGGGGCCATAAAGGGAAGAGAGGCATTGAAATAGGAGAGGCACGATTTACCATGTAAAGCGTTGTAGCGAGCATGAGGAGGGCTAATGCATCATGGCCACAGTCACGGAGCATGCCATTTGTGATCGGTTTGGTCATTTTGGTGCTGTGGAAAAGCTGGAAGCCAAACTGAAAGAACACTAAGAAAGAGCATGCTGAAGTTTTCACCCCTCAGGCTTGAGAAATTAGGGGCAGGGGTGGGTGCTGTACTCAGGATGAGAGGAGGAGGGCGTGTTATTGTGAGAGTTGCACGAGCAGAAGTATTGAAAAATAAAGTTGACGGAATGGTTAGATAAGTTTACTGTCCAGGTATATCATATGATCAATAGAAAGCTGAAATGAGGGAATTTGGGAATAAGGTGGTGTGCAGTTTTACGGAACATAGATAGAGGTTTTCCACAGACCAAAGGTAATATTAGAAAAGTGGCCACCAATTGCAGATGAAACCCAAGGCATCACAGTGGTGGTTTGTGCAGTGTACTGGCAAGAGACCACTTTTCCTGATGACACAAAGATAATAGGAAAATAAGTTGTGAAAGGGTATAAGGAGGCTCAAAGGAATAATAGATAGGTTAAGTAAATGGGCAAATAACATCCAGTGGTGACATTTAGGGGAGAAGTCACGCATGAGGTGACTCCCACGAGAAAACTTTATTTGAGCCCTTTTTGCCCAATTTATGTAGGAAATTCATAGAATTTACAGTGCGGAAGGAGGCCATTTGGCCCATCGTGTCTGCACCGTCCCTTGAAAAGAGCACCCTATCCAAGCACACATCTCCAAACTATCCCCGTAACCCAGTAACCCCACCTAATCTTTTTGGACAATAAGGGCAATTTAGCCTGGCCAATCCACCTAACCTGCACATCTTTGGACTGTGGGAGAAAACCGGAGCACCCGAAGGAAACCCATGTACACACGGGGAGAATGTGCAGACTCCACACAGACAGTGACCCAAGCCAGAATCGAACCTGGGACCCTGGAGCTGTGAAGCAACTGTGCTAACCACTGAACCATCATGCCCCCCAATTTGGGATCAAGTTTGCTTTTATCGATGGGTTATGTATCCCGCAAAAGCGGGCATGCCCAATAGATACCGGACCAGGCAGCAGAAAAATAAAGAATTAGCATTGAATTTGGAAGCTTCTGAAATGCAAATGGCAGAGGCTGTTGCAGTATCAGGGTCAACACTCCACTAGCTGTTGAGATCTTCACAGTGGAGCTACAGAAATTACGTTGGGAAGTCTTGGGAGGACCACAAGAAAGCAATTAAGGCAACGATTCAAGCGGCCTTGGCTACGGTGGACAAAGTGGTCCAGGTACAGGGCTGAAAAGGTGGGGCTAGCTCTGTCTCAGCAGAGTGATCAGATCACCGTCCTGGAAGAGGAGATGGCACGGGTGCCAGCTGATAACAAAATATTAAGGGCCATGGAGGACGACTGAGGAAATCAGTCTCCTGGACAGAACTTGAGGGTAGTTGGATTGCCGGAGGGTCTGGAGGGCCCGAGCCTGACTAAATTCATGTTGCGGTTGTTTTGGAAGATGGTGGGGGAGGAGAAAATAGCGACCCCTTCCGAGCTGGATCGTGCCCGCAGGTCGCTGAGGCAGAAGCCCCATGCAGGTGAACCAATGCATGCGATGATCGTGCACTGCCACAGCTTTCAGAACAAGGAGTTTTATGGTGGACAAAGGATCATCGTGATTGCAGGTTGGAGGGCCATGCTGAGAGCTGGCCAAGAGGCGTGCTGCATTTAATAAGACCAAGGCTGCGTTGTATCGCAGTAAGGTTTGATTTAGCGTGGTTTTTACTCCGCGCATCTCCTTGTGACTTATGAAAATAGAGACTAATATTTTGAGACTCCAGAGGAAGCTGAATTGTTCATGGAAAGAAATTGACTTTTTGGAGATAATACTTTGGGCAGGGGCAGGGGGGCTGGTTGGTGTTTGGGAATTGTGGTGTTATAAATAGTACTCTGTGAGAGAGCCAACCTGCTAGCTAAGATAATTAGTTACCGGGAGTGAAGGGATGGGAGAGCTGCAGCTCATACGATGGGGGGGGGGGGGCTTCTAAGTATAAGCTTAGGGGTTTTGTTTTCATGTTGGGTGAGGTTTGAGGAGGGCAGTCTTTGATTGCCTCGTCGATGCTTTCTGAGCCTGTTGGGTATGGTGTTGGTGGGGAGTGGGGGGGGGAGGGATGGGTTAGTTTTATGATGGTGGCTGGGGACTGTTATTTGTTCGGTTGTGTTGGGGATTTGGCAACTATCTTGGGTGGGCCGGGTGTCGGTTGTCCGTGAGAGGATGCTGTACTGCCTCAACCGGGTGAGAATGGCTAACCCTCGTATGGAGTGAGGAGTAGACAACCCCCATACAGTTGGTCACATGGAATGTGAGGGACTTGAGCGGACAGGTAAAGAGATCTAGGGTGTGTGCGCACCTTAGGGATTTGAAGGCCGATGTGATGCTGTTGCAGGAGACCTATTTTCGGGTTAAAAATCAGTTAAGATTGTGGATGGTTGGGTAGGGCAAATGTTTTATTCGGGATTTGACAGTAGGACCGGGGGGGCAATGATCCTGATTAAGAAGAAGATTACTTTTTCAGTGCCTAGGATTTTGACAGATCCAAATGGGAAATGCGTTATGGTTAGTGGGTTGTTGCCGGTGGTGCTGATCAATGTATATGACCCAAACTGGGATGACACAGCTTTTATCAAAACATTGCTGTCATTGATCCCCGATTTGACTTCGCACTAGCTCATCCTTGGAGGGATCTTTACCTGCGTATTGGATCCTCGATTGGATAAGTCGAGGCCTAAGGCATCTGGGGGTGGCAAAGGTTCTTTTGGCCTTCATGGAGCAGATGGGGGGAGCAGCTCCATGGAGATTTTTACATATGGATTAGATGGATTTTTCTTTCTTTTCTCCGGTACATCAGGTATATTCAAAGATCGATTTCTTTGTGGTAGTTAGGACCCTGCTGTCGGGCGGGGTGGGGGCAGGGTATTCGGCGATAGTGATCTCTGATCATGCTTCACAGTTTGTGGATTTGGTGATCAGGTCGGGCCCTGCGCAGTAGCCCCCCTCCGCACCCCCCCCCCCCCCCACCCCATCCCCCCATGGAAGTTGGAGACACCGCTATTGGCGGGTAAGAGAATCTGTGCGAGGGTTTCCTCTGCCATTGTGGGGTATCTGGGGTTTAACTAAATTGAGGAGATTTCACCTTCCACGTTGTGGGAGGCTTCAAGGTGGTTATTAGAGGAGAGATTATTTCCTACAAGGCACATAAGGAGAGGAGTGAAAGGATGGAGAGGCAGAGGTTGGTGGATGCCATTCTGGAGTGGATCACCAATATAATAATAATCTTTATTATTGTCACAAGTAGGTTTACATTAACACTGCAATTAAGTTACTGTGAAAATCCCCTAGTCACCGCACTCTGGCGCCTGTTCGGATACATGGGGAGAATTCAGAATGTCCAATTCACCTAACAGCACGTCTTTCAGGACTTGGGGGAGAAAACCGGAGCATCCAGAGGAAACCCCCACAGACACTGGGAGAACATGCAGACTCCGCAAAGATAGTGACCCAAGCTGCGAATCGAACACAGGTCCCTGGTGCTGTGAAACAACAGTGCTAACCACTGTGCTACCGTACCCCCCTTATTCGGTTACTCAGACACTGAAGCTACTGACAAGTAGAAAGAAATTGCAGTTGGAGTTTGGGCTGTTTTCGATGGACCAGGCAGCCACGACGTTTGAGCGTTGCCTTTTATGAGCGTGGGGAGAAGGCCGGTTGCCTGATAGCACACCAGCTGAGGCGGCAGCTGCTTCTCGGGAAATAGTGCAGGTAAAGGACGTGGGTGGCTGGTTAGTCTTTGCCCCAGCAAAGGTTAATGAGGCTTTTGAGGTCATTTACCATAGTCTTTACACGTGGAGCCCCTGAAGGGCAGGTTGTTAATATTGAAGTTCTTCGATTGTTTGTCTATCCCTGTTGTGGAGCAGGAGAGAAGAGGAGAAACTGGAGTCACTGCTGACCTTGGAGGATGTGGAGAAGTCTTACAATCCGAAAGCTAGTGATTCGAAACAAATAAAGAAAGATAAGGATCTGGCAGAGTGTGGGTCGTATCATCCTATTTTGTTACTGAATACAGATGCAAAGTTGTTGGTGAAGGTCTTGGCTATCGCCTGGAGTCCTGGTTCCCAGGGGTTGCCGGCCGATGTTCAGAGACTGCATAGTGTTGTTTTGTCCCTCTTTCCAGCCCCTGAACCTGTGGACATTATTTTATTAGATGCGGAAAAGGTGTTTGATAGGGTGGAGTGGGGTTATTTGTTTGAGTTCCTTGGGAGGTTTGTTTTGGGCCTAGATCTATAGCTTGGATTCAGCTCTTAAATAGGGCTTCCACCACAAATGTTCATACGAATGCTTTGAGTTCAAAGTATTTCCACCTAATGAGAGGCATGAGGCAGGGTGTCCCTGGTATTGTTTGCCGTAGCAATTGAGCCTGTGGGCGTAGAGTTGAGATCATCTACGAAGTGGAAGGGAATAGAGAGAGGGAATGGTCGGAGCACAGGGTATCATTGTATGTGGACGAATTGTTGTTGTATGTGACAGACCTTTTCGCCAATGCTGAGGAGATAATGAAGCAGCTCAGGAGGTTTAGCTCCTTCTTGGATTGAATTGGACTTGCGCAAAAGAGAATGCTTTCCGATGAACCTCCCAGGGAGGGGAGGGAAGCCAATCTGGGAAGGTTACCCTTACGCCTGGCCAGGTACAGCTTTCGTTATCCAAGAATCTGGGTGGCCCACGATTGGGCCTCGCTCCATAAACAAAATTTTGGGGATCTGTTCAATGCGGTGATGACCGATCTGAAGTGGTGGGTAAACCTCCCGCTGACCTTACGTGTAGGTTCAGTCAGTAAAAATTAATATCCTACCAAAGTTTAAATTTTTGTTTCGGTGGCTTCCAATTTTCTCCCCAAGTCTTTCTTTGTGAAAGTCAGTAAAATGTTATGTTTTTTTATTTGAGCAGGTAAGACCCCATGGATTTGCAGGGTGTTTTTGCGAAGAGAAAAGGGGCTGGGTATCTGGCTTTGCCCAATCTCATTTTATTATTGTGCTGCGAATATTGAGAGGATGCGGGGGGTGGTACATGGGGTCAGAATCTGTGTCGGGGTGCATGGAGGAAGGTGTCTGCAGAGGCTCCAGTTTGAAGTCCTTGGTTACGGCTCCTCTTCCATTCTCCTGACTAAATGGACTTCCAGTCCAGTGGTAGTGGCCATCTTGAGGATAAGGAGACCGTTTAGGCAGCACATTAAGCCGAGTGCTATGTCATTGTTGGCCCCAATCTGTGAGAATCATCATTTTGTACCGGCGGCCTTGGACACGTTGTTTGGGACATAGAGGGAGGAGGGGTTGGAGTGGTCTGGGGTTTTGTTTATAGATGGGAAGTTCGTTGATTTTGAGGAGTGGGTGGACAATTACCGGCTCTCGATAGCTAACCTGTTTCGGTATTATCAGGCACATGCTTTTGTACGTAAGGAAATTTCTTCCTTCCCCTTGGCACCTCCGCCCTAATTGATGGATTCTTTCGGTGTTGGATGTCGGGTAAGGGAAGATATCAGACATAAATAGTCAGCTAGTGTCAATGGAACAGGTTCCACTGGATGAGGTTAAGAGGAAGTGGCAGAGGGAGCTGGGCCAGGTGTTTAAAGGGGAGGTGTGGAGTGAGGCTCTACACAGAGTCAACTCCACCACCTCATGCACTAGGTTCAGCCTCATTCAATTTAAAGTGGTTCATCGGGCACATCTGACCAGGGCATGGATGAATGAGTTCTTCTTGGAAGTAGATGATAGGTGTGAGCAGTGTTCCAGGGGTCCAGCACACTATACACACATGTTCTCATCTTGTTCTAATCTTATGAGCTTTTGGGTCTCCTTCTTCAGCACCATGTCAGGAATTCTTCGGGTTGAATTGGAACTTTGCCCTTTGGTGGCCATTTTGGGGGTTTCAGATTTACTGGAACTGCAGATGGGGGAAAAGGCCATTGCTTTGGCCTTCGTCTTGCTAATAGCCCAAAGGTGACTGTTGTTTGGCTGGAAGTCTCCGGTCCCGCCCAGTGCAGTGGCATGGCTGAGTGACCTGATGGAGTTCTTACATTTAGAAAAAATTAATCCATCTTGAGAGGCTCAATGTAAGGTTCTATCTTGAGGTGACAACCGTTCCTTTCCTACTTCAGGGAGCTGGTCACTGTCAGAGTTTGGGGGGACGGATTGGGGGGATTGGTGTTTGTTCTTTTTGGGTTTGGGAGAGGGGGTTGAATTATTTATTTGTTGTTTGAATATGGTTGTGAAGGTGTTATATTGGGAAAAACTTTTCTGAATAAAAATATGTAGGGCGCTATTCTCCCCCCCCCCCCCCCCCTCGCCGGGTGGGAGAATCGCTGGGGCACCGCGCGAATCGCGCCACACCGCCCCGACCCCCGCACGCAATTCTCCCAGCCTCCGGAAACCAGCGGCGCGCAATTCGCACCGGGCCGCTCGGAGAACCGACGAGCGGCAATTCTCTGGCCGGACGAGCCGAGCGGCCGCTACGATACGACAGGTTCCTACCGGTGCCGTCCACCCCTGGTCGCTGCCGCCGAAAACTCTGCAGGAACACTGAGGGGGGCGGCCTGTGGGGGAGGGACGGGGGCTCCTTCACCGGGGTGGCCTCCGATGGGGTATGGCCCGCGATCGGGGCCCACCAATCGGCGGGCCGGCCTCTTTTCCCCCCTCCCCGGGCCTACCGCCTTCCGTGCGCGGCCCCAGAACACCGGCCCCATGTTGGTGAGGGCCTGGCGTGCGTAAGACGTTCCCCGCGCATGCGCAGGATGGCGCGGCCCAACAGCACATGCGCAGGATTGGGCTGCCCCAACTGCGCATGTGCCGCTCCAGCGCCGTGCTGGCCCCCTGTGGGGGCCAGAATAGGTCGTGCCCGGGCCCTGTTCGCGCCGTCATGAAACGCGACGGCGTTCACGACGGCGCGAACACTTGGCCTCCATATCGGAGAATTGCCCCCATATTTTTTAAATAAAAAAGGTAGATGGACAAAGAACTGGCTTATGGTGTACAATGTGGGAAAATGTGAAATTTTGGCATGAAGAATAAAAAATAAGTATTATCTAAATGGTGAGAGATTGCAGAGCTCTGAGATTCAGAGGAATCGGAGTGTTCTTGTGCATGAATTGAAAAGATTAGTATGCAGATACAGCAAGTCATTAGGAAATCTAAAAGAATATTATTGTTTATCATGAAGGGAATTGAACACATCGAGCGGTCACAATTCAGTTGTGCAGAGACCACATCTGGAGCACTGTGTACAGTATTGGTCTCCTTATTTAAGGAAGGATATAAATGTGTTGGAAGCAGTTCAGAGAAGAGAAGGTTTATTGGACTGAAACCTGGAATAGGGGGGTGGACAGGCTAGACTTGTATCTGCTGGAGTTTAGAAGAGTAAGATAAGGATTGAAACGAATAAGAACCTGAGGGATTTTGACAAGGTGGATGTTGAAAGGATGTTTCCTCTTGTGGGGGAATCTAGAACCAGGGATCACTGTTTGACAATAAGGGGTCGCCTATTTCAGACAGAGGTAAGGAGAAAATCTTGCTTTGCGGACCAAGAGTCTTTGGAACTTTCTTCCTCCGAAGGCAATGGTATTTTTTTTTAAGGCAGGGGTAGATAATTTCTTGTTAAGTAAGGAGTTGAAAGGTTATCTGGGGTAGATGGGAATGTGGAGTAGACGTTACAATCAGATCAGCCACAAGCTTATTGAATGGAGCAACAGGCTCGAGGGGCCGATTGACCTACTCTAGCTCCTAATTTGTTTATTTATATGTGGGCACGTACATAAGTCCGTGACCAGATAGGGAGGTATTGGGAAAGGAGAGGGAGTTAAGGGCCATGTTTTTGTCAGTGTCAGGATATCAATAAATTCACCCGTGTTGCAGTTATTGGTAACTGGTTATTGGGGTTGGTGGTGATTGGGATTGTGGGAGTGGGGGTCAGGTCTGTGCATCATGATTGGGAATGAGTTTTGTGTGTGGGGGGAAGTGGTGGTTTGGGTTGTGCTGTTCACCACTTGAGTTACACCAGAGATTAAACAGTGTAAAAATAATTGGATAAGTATCGAGGTAAGTAACATGCAACTAACCTAAGTCTCTGATACTGAGATCCGTGTAAGAGACAGTTATATTTCTGTAGTTGTTTCCCAGGCAACACAAATGAGCCACTGGAGGTTTAATCTTCCTGGGCAATTACAATGCATGTGCATGCATCACGAATTCCTCAGGCTCCAGACACGCACCAGCAGCGTAAATTCTGTCCATTGCCACTTCCAATATTGGAATATCTGGCCAAGTATCTCCTTATGGTTCAGTGTCATTGTTTCATGGTGCTCCTGTGATGTGCCTCGGGATGTTTCATTTCGTTGAAAGCGCTAAATAAATATAAGTTGCTGTTAATTTCTTCACATTGCTAGAATCTGATAAAATGGAACAATGTGTGTATCACTCCAATATGGACCATGACTGTTTTCTAGCACTTTTCAAGAAGTAAACATTATATTGACGATCCTTTTTAACAATACCAGGTCTTTGGATCCACCACAAGATGGTACACCAGTAAGTGGAGTTCAGGAGAAACAACGAGTGAAGCCTTCACGCGCAAGGAAGCTTACAAGACAGTACAGCTTGTGAGTCCTTTATAAATACAAACCAAAAGCTCTTAACAAGTTCTGTTAATTATGTTAAATGTGGTTTGTTTTAACACAGCACCTCGAAAAGAATGAAAAATACTGAAGATTTGTAGATGCAGATTAATCACATTGTATGTTCAATAGTTGAATCTTTCCAATCCCAAACACTGTTTGCTGTGACAGAAGGTTACACTGCATGCATTATCCAGTGTGGAGGTAGTGTAGTGAAATTCTGCATACAATACTAACAGAAGGATTAGTTCACCATATTGAAGACCTTCAATTTAAGTAGGTTTGGTGAAGTAGCAAGGTTTAATTTCTCACCCCTGAGTCACAATATCATGCTGCCAGTCTTGGCTCTGAGATTAGTGTAGGTGCTGGCAATACCTCATTGCAACAGTGTGGGAATGAAAAGCAGTGATCAGCATTTCTACTTCAGTTTCTACAGTATATCTGGATGAATGAATGTGTTTGCCCTTATGCACAATGCTTTTTTAGATTATTTGGCATGTAGCTCTTTTGTGACTTTTACACTTCAGTATCATGTGGCATACCTATCCTCTCTCTCTTGCAACTACTAAGCTCTCTGGGAGAGTAGAGTCTGGTCTTTGTTGACCATACCAATGGGAAAGAAAATCAGACAAAGCACATTTTCAAAGAAAATTACAAAACACAGCTGATTAAATATAAAGCACAAAACCAGAGGATGATAAAGGACAGTAAAAGTCAAGCAATGCACACTCTGGAAATCTGAAATTAAAACAGAAAGTGCTGGAAATCTCAGCAGGTCTGGCAGCATCTGTAGAGGCATTTTTTTTCAGTCAATTGAAAGCTCAGCCACCACATTGGCACCGACTTCAGCTGCGTTGTTAAACAATTGGTGTGCTCTAATCTGTTTGTGCCCTGGTTAAGTAAGTTCAGCTTGAAGTGAATTTTGCTCACCCTTTTTGTGATCTGGCTAGGTCTTTGACTCTGCGTTGGATTAGGTCTGGCTTTTCAGCAGATTCTTCTTCGGTCGTTCAACCTTCTTTTCCTTTTTGAAATTTTACTCCGCCTTTTGGTATCTGGCTAGGTCCTTTGTCGCCTTGTTTAATCTGGTCTGGCAATGGAGATTCATTTTAGAAAATATCGAGCTATGTCTTCAATTTAAATGCACACTGATCAAGTCAGGCTGTAGTTTCTTCAGTTTTTCATTCTCTGTGATTCTTCACCCCCTTCGTCGATTCTGGGTTCATGCATTAGCTGCCACCATGTTGTGAGGGTTTGTTCTGTGTCTCACTAAAATGTCTGGCGAAGGGCAGCACGGTGGCACAGTGAATTAGCCCTGCCGCCTCACGGCGCCGAGGTCCCAGGTTCGATCTCGGCTCTGGGTCACTGTTCATGTGGAGTTTGCACATTCTCCCCGTGTCTGCGTGGGTTTCGCCCCCACAACCCAAAGATGTGCAGGGTAGGTGGATTGGCCATGCTAAATTGCCCCTTAATTGGAAAAAATGAATTGGGTACTCTAAATTTATTATTTTTAAAAAAAAAAATTTTTTTAAAATGTCTGGCGGATGGTATGTTTTAACATTAAGCGTTTAATAACAATGCAGGGTGGCACGGTGGACAAGTGGTTAGCACTGCAGCCTCACAGATCTGAAGACCAGGGTTCAATCCCGGCCCCGGGTCACTGTCCGCGTGGAGTTTGCAAATTCTTCCCTTGTCTATGTGGGTCTCATCTCCCAGCCCAAAATATGCAGGGTAGGTGGATTGGCCACACTGTGCTAACCTAGGTATTGTACTCTTTCCAAGGGTTGGTGCAGACACGATGGACCAAATGTCCTCCTGCACTGAAAAGATTCTATGATACCCAGTAGTAAAACGAGGTCCAATCATTAGGAGACATCTTCTCTCACCCTCCAAGCCATTTTGCGACTTCTGAGGGAATAGCCAAACCACCGCTGAGAGGACAGGTCCTGCATTCAAACTTGGGCCTTAAGACATCACAGCCCACGAAGATCACGGGTGGGTTCTCTCTTTCAGAGACTAAGTGTTGATGCCGGGAGAGAATCAGTGAACTTCTGTGGCAGCAAAATTGGCACCGCTCCTGGAGCAATTCCACAACTGTTAATGGGCTAGCACCGGGTGCCATGTGGAACACGATCGATTCCAATGAGAAATGGTGTCAGATATGCCGGAGTTGGGATTGACACTCAAGAGGCTGACAACCTGCAGCCCTATATTAGCACTCCACTCCCCGCACACTCATCCCAGCCAACAAGATGGCAGCATGGACAGCGGCACCCTGGTTTGCAGAGCTGAAGACCCTACTGGACGCCATGGAGGAGAGGCGGGCTATCATGCACCTCGGGGTGGGAAGGAAGCTGTCAAGTGTTGCTGTACACAGGCCTGGGCGCAGGTGAACAAAGAACAAAGAACAAAGAAAAGCACAGCATAGGAATAGTCCCTACGGTCCTCCAAGCCCGTGCCGACCATGCTGCCTGTCTAAACTACAATCTTCTACACTTCCTGGGTCCGTATCCCTCTATTCCCATCCTATTCATGCATTTGTCAAGATGCCCCTTAAATGTCACTATCGTCCCTGCTTCCACCAACTACTCCGGTAGCGAGTTCCAGGCACCCACTACCCTCTGTGTAAAAAAACTTGCTTCGTACATCTCCTCTAAACCTTGCCCCTCGCACCTTAAACCTATGCCCCCTAGCAATTGACCCCTCTACCCTGGGGAAAAGCCTCTGACTATCCACTCTGTCTATGCCCCTCATAATTTTGTAGATCTCTATCAGGTCTCCCCTCAACCTCTGTCGTTCCAGTGAGAACAAACCGAGTTTATTCAATCGCTCCTCATAGCTAATGCCCTCCATACCAGGCAACATTCTGGTAAATCTCTTCTGCACCCTCTCTAAAGCCTCCACATCCTTCTGGTAGTGTGGCGACCAGAATTGAACACTATACTCCAAGTGTGGCCTAACTAAGGTTCTATACAGCTGCAACATGATTTGCCAATTCTTATACTCAATGCCCCGGCCAATGAAGGCAAGCATGCCGTATGCCTTCTTGACTACCTTCTCCACCTGTGTTGCCCCTTTCAGTGACCTGTGGCCCCCACAGATGTATTGAGCATTGTGGGCCCCACAGCCAGGGCAGCAAGGTAGCACAGTAGTTAGCATAGTTGCTTCACAGCTCCAGGGTCTCAAGTTCAATTCCGGGTTGGGCCACTGTCTGTGTGGCGTCTGCATATTCCCCCCGTGTTGGCCAAAATAAATTGGCCATTATAAATTGCCCTTAGTATCCAGAAAGGCTGGGTGGGGTTACGGGGATGGGGTGGAGGCGCGGGCTTAGGTGGGGTGCTGTTTTCAAGGGCCGGTACAGACTCGATGACCAGACAGTAGTGCCACAAAATACTGCACAACCTCCTCAGGGCAGCCATGGTGTGTGGCACCAATGTCTGTCTTAAACACCCGTAACACCCCCCTCACCCCCTCCCTTCCCCGCACCTGGAGAGTGACCGGACCCCACCTGCAGGCAGTGTGCGCACTCCCCACCCTGAACCACATGTCAGCACCCATACTGGTCGCCATGGCTGGGTGCCCTGGCCACGAAGGCCACCAGCTACTCACCCCCTCTGCTGCATGTGTCTGACTGCCTAACACTGTGCGCTTTCTCACTCTCGTCTGTGGTCTCACCCATCGGGAACTCGGTATGTTGGCTGCGGACTCAGTCCAGCGCCGCCACAGTCGGGGGAGGGCCGATCAGCAGGCAAGGGGGGACATTATTCGGGGCTGGGGGCACTATGGGGTGGTGGTCTGGGGTCCACGAGCCGGCCGAAGTGGGGGGACCCTTTTTCATGGGCCAGGTCCGTGAGCAGCTGTTGCACGGCGCGGCCGCTGCTGGCTGCCACCGTGGGCAGGCGCAGCCACTGACCGGGCAATTCTCCGGGCTGTATCGGCAGCTAGAGCTGGGTGATCTACACTCGCGTCCTGCTAGCCCCCCCCCCCCCCCCCCCCCAGCAAAACGGGGAATTGGTGGCCATTTTGCACAGTTATTCTGGCCTAAAACGCCACCATTCCCACGCCGGCGTGGGGACATGGCCCCAACATCGGAGAATCCAGCCCATGGTGTGTCCGGGTCACGTGTCTGCATACTCATACCACCTGGTGGTATTACGGATTGCGGATTTGTTCAGGAATGCTGGGAAGTGTTGTCCACCGGTTCCTATCCATTAGCATTTGAGCTGGAGCTAATCCATTACTCAGCGGTGTGGTATGGTACACCAACAGGGCTAGAAACGGGTCATTGTGTGAAGCAATGGCCTTCTTGAGCAGAGTCTTAGCGATGTGGATCCATTTATCTGCTTGCCAATTCAATTGACGGTAGTGTGGACTGGAGGTGACGTGCTTGAAATCATATCTTCTAGCGAAATCCTGCTACTCCCAACTGTCAAAGCAGGGACCGTTGTCACTCCTGACAATGTGCGGTATGCCATAGCATGCAAAAACGTCTTTTGCACATCGGAACACGCTGGCACTGCTGGAATTTGGTAGTTTCATTACCTCCGGGTAGTTGGAGTAGTAATCAATTAGCTGTATGTATTCAGCACCAGGTAAAAAAGAACAACTCCGATCTTCATCCATGGTTTATTGACTAACTCACTTTCAGTCATGGGTTGCTTGCATTGATGATTCTGATATCTTCGGCATGTTTCATGGTGTTCCACTATTTGTTGAATATCCTGGCTGATCCCTGGCCAATAAAGCACTTCTCTGGCCTGCCTCCTGCACTTCTCAATCCCCAAGTGCCCTTTGTGAATCTGCAAGAGGATTGTGTGCCGTAATGATTGTGGAATAACTATTCTGTTTTTCCCTGTGCACAAAGCCATTGATGTAGCTGAGTTTGTGCCTGACATTCCAGGACTTCGAACATGATTCTGTAGGCTAACCCTGTCTCATATGCTGGACTACGTTCTGCAAGGTTTCATCTTTCTCTGTCTCCGCCTTTATCAATTTGGACTTGTTGTCCAATACATGCAGGGTTTCCATCACCAGATTGACCTGTCCCTGTAATATTTCAGAGATGTCTGCTGCTCTTTATTGTCAGTTGCTCTGGAAAGGGCATCCACAGCCACTATGTAAATACACTAGATTGCAGTCGTACCTCTGTAGCTTCATGATTAGCCTCTGGATTTGAGGTGACATCTCACTTAGGTTCTTTTGAGTATTGGAGATTAGTGGTCTATGATCGGTCTCCACAGTGAACGCTGGCAGGACATAAACATAATTGTGGAATTTTTCAATTCCCACCACTAGTCCGAGACATTCTTTCTCGATTTGGGCATGCCATTTCTCGGTGTCTGTCATTGCCCCGGATGCGTGTACGACCGGTTGCCATCTCTTGTCACCGTTTTCTTATAGCAAAACTGTTCCTCGCCCATTCTGGCTGGCATCAGTCGATAACTTTGTGTTCTTTCCTGGGTCAAAGAACGCTAAAACTGGTGTGGTGGTCAATGCATTTGTCAGGTTAGACCACTCTGTCTTATGACTGTCAGTCCAATCAAAAGGAACAGCCATCCTTATTAAATTCCTGAAGTGCACTGTTTGTGAGGCTAATTTGGGGATACATTTTCCCACAAAATTCACTATTCCAAACATACGTAGTCCCACTTTCTTGGGATGCTGACAATGGCTTTTAGCATCTCCATCCTAACCCACTCCATCCCTTCTCCTTCCCACCATCGCTGCACCTTATCCACATTCGCCGCCCAATAATACGCAGCACCAACCCCCCCCCCTCCTGCCTCTGCCTCTGTAGCAGGGTCCCCTCGACCCTCGGCACCTTCCCCGCTCATACAAAGTCCAAAATGATCGTGCCCACTTTCTGAAGAAAGGCCTTTGGATAAATCATAGATCACAGAATCATAGATCCTAGATCACAGAATTTACAGTGCAAAGGAGGCCATTCAGCCCATCATGCCTGCACCAGCGCTTGGAAAGAGCACCCCACTCAAGCCCACACCTCCGTAACCCACCGACCCCACCTAATCTTTTTTGGACACTGAGGGCAATTTAGCATGGCCAATCTACCTAACCTGCACATCTTTGGACTGTGGGAGGAGACTGGAGCACCCGGAGGAAACCCACGCAGACACGGGGGGGCACTTGCAAACTCCGCACAGACAGTGACCCAAACTGGGAATCGAACTTGGGGCCCTGGAGCTGTGAAGCAATAGTGCTAACCATTGTGCTACCGAGCCCGATAAATAAACAAAAACCTTGACAAAATATTAATTTTCACCACTTGAACCCTCCCCGCCAACGTTAACTGCAGTGTATCCCACCTCCTTAAGATCCTCCCTGGCTTCCTCCATCAGCTTCATTAAGTTCCACTTATGGAGCCCAGTCCATTCCCTCGCCACCTGAATCCCCAAGTACCTCACCCTATCTCTCACCACCGTAAATGGCATCCACCCAAAATTTGCCCGCCGTCCCAGCTCATTCACTGGGAAAACCTTGCTTTTCCCTACATTCAGTTTATACCCCGAGAACCCTCCAATCCTCCCAAGCAGGCCTAGAATCCTTCCCATACTCTCCAGTGGATCGGAAACATACAGCTAGAGGCCATCGGCATAGAGCGACCCCCGATGTTCCCACTGCCCCTCATTAGCCCCCACCCCTCCGCCAATCCCCTGAGAGCCATTGCCAGTGGCTCTATGGCCAGCGCAAACAGTAATGGTGACAGCAAGCACCCCTGCCTCATACCCCTGTGTAAGTCAAAGCACCTATTATTCGTCCTCACACTCTCCTTTGGTGCCACATACAGCAGCAGCACCCATACCACAAATCTCGGCCCAAACACAAACCTTCCCAAAACCTCGAACACGTGCTGCCACTCCACCGATCAAATGCCTTCTCCGCGTCCATGGACACCACCACCTCCGTTACCAGTGCAAGCTGCCTGCCCTTCACAAAGCCTGTTTAAACTTCTGCAACCACACCTGGGACACAATCCTCCATCCTCACTGCCAACAACTTAGCCAATACTTTCACATCCGTGTTCAATAGTGATCTAGGCCTATACGACCCACATTCCTTCCCCTTTTTCGGGATTAACGTGATTACTGCCTGCGTGAACATCTCCGGCAGCTCCCCCTTCACCAGCGCTTCATTAAACCCCCCCCCCCAACAGATGTGGTGCCAGGTCCATCGCAAATTCCTTATAAAATTCCGCCAGGTACCCATCCAGCCCTGGGACCTTCCCCAACTTCATACCCCTGATACTATCCAGCACCTCCCTCAGACCCAGGGGTTTCGCCAATGCCTGCCTCTTTGCTTCCTCCACCTGGGGAAATTCCAGCTTGTTCAGAAACTGCCCCATGTCCCCCTCCTCTCCTCCATCCGGGTCCGCCTCGTGCAGTCCATGGTGGTATTCCTTCAATGCCTCGTTTATTTTCCCTTGCTCTGACCCCACATCTCCAGCCCAGTCCGTATCTGCAATATTTCCCTATCCGCACGAGCCTTAAACAAAATAATTTCCCCCGGAACACTGCCTTCAGTGCTGCCCAGAAAATAGCCGGCGACACCTCCCCATTCTGATTCAAATCCACATACTTCTTAATCGCCGCCCGCACCTTATCACAAAAACCTCCAACAGCCCCAAATCAAATCTCCACCCCGGCATCTGCTCTCATCCCGATCTAATCCAAATCTCCAGCCAGTGGGGTGCATGGTCTGAGATAGCTATCCCCGCATACTGTGCCCCCTCCACCCCAACCAAAATCTCCCAACTCACCACAAAGTCATGAATCCTCGAATACACCTTATAGATATGTGAAAAGAAGGAATACTCCCTTCTCCCTGGGTTCTGAAAGTGCCATGGATCCACCGTACCCATCCTATCCATAAACACTCCCAGCTCCCTTGCCATTCGTACCCTACCCATGGACCTGGGGCTCAACCTATCCACCCGCGACTCTAGGACACAGTTGAAATCTCCTCCCATGATTAACTGGTGCGTGGCCAAATCCGGGATCGCTGCCAGCAACCCCCTCATAAACCCACATCATCCCAATTTGGGGCATTCACATTTACCAACACCACCTGTACCCCTTCCAATATCACAATCACATATCTCAGACCCGGATCCCTCACCTCCTTCGCACTCACAAATCCCATTTTTTTGCTCTCCCCTAGGTTTCGAATCAAACCCCGAGTGGAACACCTGCCCGACCCACCCTTTCCTTAACCTAACCTGATCCATGATACGGAGGTGCGCCTCCTGCAGAAAGACCCCCGCTTTCAAGCTCCTGAAGTGCGTGAACACCTGCGACCTTTTAACTGGCTCATTCAGTCCCCGGACGTTCCACGTTCCCAACCTTACCGGAGGCTTACGCTTCCAATCCCCCTCTACCGTCAGTCCTCTTCCCCACTTAACCCCCCGTTCCCTTAATTCCACCCTATACCTAGCCCATGCCAGATGCCCCCTTCTCCGCATCTGACCATGTCATCTCTCATCCCCTGCCAAGTCTCAACAACTTCCGCCCTTCTCCCTTCCGCCCTTCCCCTTTCCGCCCTTCCCCTTTCTGCCCCTCCCCCTTTCCCCCTTCCCCTTTCCTCCTCCCCCTTTCCCCCTCCCCCTTTCCCCCTCCCCATTTTGCACCTCCCCCTCTCCGCCCTTCCCCTCTCCGCCCTTCCCCTCTCCGCCCTTCCCCTCTCCGCCCTTCCCCTCTCCGCCCTTCCCCTCGCCGCCCTTCCCCTCGCCGCCCTTCCCCTCGCCGCCCTTCCCCTCGCCGCCCTTCCCCTCGCCGCCCTTCCCCTCGCCGCCCTTCCCCTTTCCCCCTCCCACTTCGAACATGGTCCCAACCATTAAGAAGTGCCAGCACCCCGGTTCCCAAGCATTGTCCACTCAGTTCTCCCCCAGTTTGTGCTCCTGGGGTCTGAATATAATATTCCCGGCCTCCGAACATCACCCATAATTTTGCCGCGTGGAGCACCCCAAACCTGATCTGCCGCCGGTACAAAACCGCCTTGGCCTTGTTGAACCCTGCCCGTCAGTTCGCCAACTCTGCTCCAATTTCCTGGTAAATTCAGACCTTATTCCCCTCCCAGTCGCAGGTACGCTTCTCCCTGGCCCAACGCAAAGTCTTCTCTTTCTCCTCAAATTTGTGGAGTCTCACAATCACCGCCCGCGGCGGCTCCCCAGCTCTAGGCTTCTGCCTTAGGGAGCTGTGCGCTTGGCCCACTTCAGGGGCCTTATCTAGCACCCCATCTGCCACCAGCCCCGTCAGCATCTTAGAGATGTACCTGGTGGCATTCACACCTTCCACTCCTTTAGGCAGGCCCACTATTCGTAGGTTCTGTCTTCTCGAGGCATTCTCCTGCTCCTCCACCTTTGCCCTAAACATTTTACACAGGTCCCCGAGGAGCCCCACCTTTGCCTCCAGAGCCACCACAGCATCGCTGTGGTCTGAGATCACTCCTTCTATCTCCTGAATCTACTACCCCTGCACCTCCAAAAACGTCTCCACCTGTTCTAGAGAACTCTTCAGGGGTGCCACGGCTCCTTTGATGGCCTTCGAGTTATCCTCCCACATTTCCTCCCTCTGCTGGTGGAATTCCTCCTTAATAAAAGCCATCAACTGCTCCATCTGGGGCCTTCCACCTTGCACCGGCCCTTCCTCCTCAGCCGTCCTTACACTGGCTGTTGCAACACAGGTTTCCTCCAACTCCTTGGCCAAATTTCTCTCCGTTTTCTGCCGGGTCTGATAACCAGCAGACATCCCACTCCTGGGGGAAACTACTCCTCCAATCTTCATCTACCGTGGGCAGCACGGTAGCATTGTGGATAGCACAATTGCTTCACAGCTCCAGGGTCCCAGGTTTGATTCCGGCTTGTGTCACTGTCTGTGCGGAGTCTGCACATCCTCCCCATGTGTGCGTGGGTTTCCTCCGGATGCTCCGGTTTCCTCCCACAGTCCAAAGATGTGCAGGTTAGGTGGATTGGCGATGCTAAATTGCCCTTAGTGTCCAAAATTGCCCATAGTGTTGGGTGGGGTTGCTGGGTTATGGGGATAGGGTGGAGGTGTGGACCGTGGGTAGGTTGCTCTTTCCAAGAGCCGGTGCAGACTCGATGGGCCGAATGGCCTCCTTCTGCACTGTAAATTCTATGAGATCTACGCTTTTTCATCAAAATTCCACCCAGTATCAGGTAAAAAGAGCTCTTTCCAGTGTCTTCAAGCAGGAGCTGCCCTGTGTGCGACCACTCACTCCATAGCCGCCACTGGAAGTCTTCAAACGAATACATGAGGCAAAACTGCCTTGAAGAAGAGCATTGAAAACAGTCAGGGGGTAGCCTCTGGCTATCAGGATAGGGACTGTGCCCTTCCTACATTTCTATCAGTATGATGAGGGAGACTACTAAAAAGCTTTTTCTGGAACTTTGTGAGGACTTGGTTTTCTGGATTTTAAAACAAAACCAATTAGGTGTTGCAGTGCCCATACGTTTTCTGGGAGGAGCTAACTGTCTACCTAGGAGGGTTCTGGTCACCGGGGACCGGTTCCTCCATGGCCTCATTGGAGTACCGAACCAGCGACTTCCATAGGTCTCGGTGCCGTGTGCACTCCTTGCTCGGTGATCCTGTCTCTGTCTCCTTTTTACTACAGATCGGGGTTTTCTTTTCTGTTACTGTGGGAGTGGAGTTGATGGCAAGGATTCAGGACTTGAGGTTGGTAAGGGGTTGGGATCTGAGAGATGCTTCAGCTCCCTCTAGGGGTATGTGGAACTGGTGGTGATTATTTTAGGAGCCAGGCACCCCGACTTGTTTACGTGGTACCATCCAGTCTTTCTGACGTCCACCAGCACTTTGTAAACCAATAAGCTCATCATATCGACCATGGAATAGGATCCCAAATACCTGGGAGACAGGAACGTGCCTGGCTGGAAAACCTGGAGGATGACCTGCTGTCCTAGTAAATAGGGTTGACCTTGCCATAGGAATAAGCTTTGCTTTGCTTCATTTTAATAGCCGCTGCTTTCCGGGCAGCCTTCCGTTGTCCAGCAACATTTCACGGTAATTTCGCGGCTGAGTGCTGTGATCTCAGGCTCTGAGAGATCTAGCCCTTGCAGGGGTTCGATCCCTTTCATGGGACATCCAGTCATCAGTACATGTGGGAGTTAATTTGGTGGAACTTGCAACCGTGTTCTGTACCAACATTAATACAAAGGGCAGGATTAGATGCTAGGTTGTGTCGTTGTGCTGGACAGCCTTTCTGAGCATTCCCTTTAGGGTGCCATCACCCTTTCCACTGTCCCACTGGACTGGAGATGATACATGATATGGAACCTTTGGTCAATTCCAAATAAGTTCATCACATTCTGCATTATCTGGGCGGTGAAGTGAGTGCCCTGGTCTGATTCTATACTGTGAGGGAGGTCACACGTAGTGAATGTTGCACAAGATGTTTGCTGTAATTTTAGCGGTGTGGATTCGGGTAAGGAAGGCTTCTTCCCATTTGCTAAAGCTATCAATAATTACCAGAATGTGCTTATATCCCCCTTGCAGGGTGGCAGGCGGTCAACATGGAGATTTGTCAAGGGGTCCTCCACTGGTCGGTTCTGCCTCAGTTCTCCTTTATTGGCAGACTGGTCAGGGTTATTTTGGGTACAGATGTAGTGCTTGTACGTCTTTGCCTATCCCTGGCCACCAGTATATTCCTTTAATTCTCTCCTGAGTGGCATCCATTGCTTGATGGCCCTGGGCATCGTGACACTGATAAATGTGTTAGTTCCAATCCAGGGTTGGTGACACATACTGTCCATCTTTAACAACAACTCCGTCCTCCACAAGTCAATTTATCCATTTGTCACAGGGGGCGGGCTGTGATTTAAGTCGTCATCACTGCTCTGAGCATGTTTAAGATCCTCAACCTCAGTTTGGCTCACAGCGACGGCGTCTATCTGTTCAGTAATCGGGGAGTGTCACAACTCTCCCTCTTGGCCACCCTGCTTAGCCAATTCGTCTGCCCTTAGATTTCCAGTTGGGAATGTCTATGCTGTGCCCTGGCTTTGATGATTCCGTACTCCTGTCCTTGGGCAGTTTGAAAAATGTATTGTAACAGGGGCACAGATGGTAGGGATTTCACATCTGCCGATGCAAATCCTCTAGCCACAGTGGCAGGAAGTTGGTTAAACTAATACAGACATACATGCTATCTGAGTGTATGCCTCCAGTAGGGGGAATGTTTCCGGGTGGCTAACTGCATAAGCTACAGCTGCTAGTTTGGCAGCCAGGGAGCTCATTGTGGTGGGGAGTTTTACGGGCTAACTCTGTTTTCCTGTTCCCGTCCTCCACCATTAAGGATCCATCGACAAAAGGTTTTAAAGATTATTTTCAGCTTCCTGTTTCTCAATTTCCCCAATTTCCTTGGGTCCTCCACACTTTTGTTTCGGCACAAATGGTGCCTTGGAATTATTTGTTGCCACTAGCTGACACTCATGGAGTTCACGTTGTCAGCGAGGAAGGTGGGTAGTTTGGTGCGCTTCACCGCAATGTTGCGGCCCTGCAGCATCAGGGTACAGCGCGCTATATGCATCTAGCTAACTGTACCATCTTTAATTCAGCTGTCTAGCAGTTGTTGGATGGGGATGTGTTCAGTGAGAAGGTTAATCGGTTGAGCCCAATTATGTATGCAAAATGCTGCACCGGCCAGAAAACTGCCAGGAGGTGTCTCTTGCACAGCGAGAAACCTTACTGGAAACGGGCATTGGCCACCTGCGGTGCTCTTATAGAGGTACAGCCGCAATTGTTGCATCCGTGGTCGCAACTTCTAGTGCAAAGGGGAGTTCTGGCTCTGGTACCAGAGCTGGGGCGTTTACTGGGGCCTGTTTTAATTTCAAGACTGCCTGCGTGTGCTGCTCGCTCCATTCCCATGCGTGTGCTGCTCGCTCCATTCCCATGCGTGTGCTGCTCGCTCCATTCCCATGCGTGTGCTGCTCGCTCCATTCCCATTCATGTGCTGCTCGCTCCATTCCCATGCGTGTGCTGCTCGCTCCATTCCCATGTGGCGTTCTTTCTCAACACGTTTAATAATGAGGAGGCTTTGGTGGCAAAACCATCAATATGGTTTCGGCAATACCCAACCAAACCTAGAAAGGAAAGCAATGAGTTCCTGTCTTTGGGTAGGGGCAAGTGGGCTATAGATTCAATGCATTTCCTTTCAATTTCATGGTTTCCCTGGGTGACTACGGTTCCCAAGTATGAAACCTGGGATTGCATAATTTGTGCTTTTTTGGGATTCGTTTTTAATCCAATAAGGTGGGGAGGGTCAATAGTTTATTTATAATTACAGATGTTCCCCTCTGGTGTCCGTTTGCAGCAGTAGGTCATCGACGTACTGAATTAGGCAGTCGGACCGTGAAAACCTTTCCAGCCCTTTAGCCATTTGCTGATGACAGGGAATTATGGAAACCATGGGATAAGCAGGTCCCATGTATATTGTTGACCCTAAAAAATGAACACAAATTTGTACTGGCACTGTTTATTTAGGGGAATTGACCAAAATGTGTTACTCATGTCCAGTATGATGAAATACCTGGCCTGTTGGGCCGGTTTCATCTTGGTTTTCGAGTTGGTCACTACCATTGATGCAGTGATTGGGATTGTTTTATTCAGCTCTCAGCAGTTGATTGTCAGCCTCTAAGAGACATCTGGTTTCCTGACTGGTCAAATCAGGAAATTATTGGTGGCGGCTCCAGGGCGCAGGCTCCCTCTGCAGTAGGCTGTTTATTACTTTGGCTACCTCACCCTCGGCCTGTTCAGGGCTACCGTACTGTATCTGGGGTTTTGGGTCGGGGGCCTTCTATCACTATCTCCCCTGTTATCCGACCACAGTCATGCTTATGGTTTGTGAATGCTTGCGCGTGCTTCACAAAAATTCCCTCTGCTTCCGGGTTGCCAGTCACTCCTATGGGTTTTATCCACAGCTGTTCCACAGTGTGAACCATGTCTGTGTATCTCCCCACAGAAACTTCTATCAGGGTCTCATCTGCCTCGACCATCTACGAAATGCAGCAGTTTGCGGGATCAAAGGGCAGATTGCAATTGCACATAAAGCCATGGCCCAAGATGTGCTCTGCTTCTGGGTGGAGCTCTATAGTATGGCCGGGTGGTGGCATAATAGGTCTCCTAATCTAAATTGTAATGGATTGATCTCAAACTCTTGGATTATCCTGCGTGGAGGCTCCTGTGTTGTCCAGCTAATGCTCATCCTCCCTGTGAATGCCTGAGGGTCCCACCTTGACTCATGCAAGAGATGGTGCACCTGGAGGGAGGTCAAGGTGCCTGGTCCCTATGTAGCCTACATCCTTACAGTGTCCACCAGAGTGTGTGGCCATGGAGTGCAAATCTGGCAGGACCTGCTCGACCAAGGTCTTCAAGGTGGTTGCCCACCTTCCTGTGGTGGCTTCAAGGTGGTCAAATGTCAGAACCTGGACATCAGACAGAACACAGAGGGATTCCTCCATTGTGTGCTCTACTCTGATTAGTGGCTGTCGAAGCGCTGCCCAATGTTTAATTATTTAACCTCCTGGGCAATAACCTCTCAGGCCGGAGAGGTGAAGTTGTTGTGCTTCTTTGAGCTGTCCTGCGGTAGCGGACATGCTGGTGGACCCGCACTGCCCAAATAAGGACCTCGAGGACCCTGGCGGTGAAAGCTACCTTCTTTATGAGACTGCCAGCCTTTCCCTCTAGGTTGCTGACATCCTGCACTGTCTGGCGAAGACAGGTGGGCTGGAGCGAGCAATACAAGTTTGCTGGACTGGTATTTAAACATGGCATAGGATCCTTCGAACCCACGAGCTACCGACGGGCAGGTGGATGAATCAGCTGCTGGCCTGCCAGGAGAGTCAGAGGGGATTCGCCTTTTCATAATTAATGAGGTTTCAAGCACTGAATCTGGTGTGGGATCCCTCCATTCTGGCCAGTGGGAGAGGCACTGCCAGAGAGCTTGACTCAAAATGAGCATATTCCACCCTTTGAATCTAACTCTAATACTAAGTATTTGATTTTGTCAATAATATTAGAACATTCAATACCTCATTTCAAAGTCTAAATGGAAAAAATGCCATCCTATCTGCATTTATGATTCAAAACATTTTACAAATGCCCAATTCCTCCCCGCCCCCCACCTCCCTCTTTGTTGCGGAGTTCAATTAGATGGGCACCAGCCAACCTCACCCAAGTGCCCATCGTTCGTGTCCAACCTTAGCCAGTATTATGCCTTATTTTCCTTCATTTTCTTTAGCCTGGAATACATTATGGTGCATTTTAACAACAACCCACCACCCCCAATGCCATGTTCTTCACTGTCATTTCTAAGAATCCACAAACGAGTCCTCCTTCAAATGGTAAATGTATTTACATGAGGCGCAATGATTTGGTGATTTCATATGTTTCATCATTTCCTCTCCATTAACCCTGAGCACCAATGATACTCAAAGTAAAAATTGTCGGCCAGCATTGTGAGGCATTGCAGAGACTGGGAAATGGATTTGAAGAATCGTTTGAGGTATTCACAGAGAACGTATTTCTCAGTCAAATTTGAGAACATGTATGGCCATGTAGAAGTAATTTGCTGTGACCAGATGCATAAAATAAATGACTGATCCATTTGTTTCTGGAACTAGGTGTGTGACTAGGCTGCTTATTCTTCATCTGACACATCTAAAGGATGGAGAAAAACCCATTGCTGAACTGCAGAATTATTTGACATTCAGACATAAGTTTGCGGTCAGGAAACATGTGTGTTTTACGTTTTTTAAAAAGCCCTATTAAACATTTCCAAACATTTGTGGTTCTTCAGTATATTCCCACCAACTTTTCTTGGGAGAAAAAAAATCTTGTAAGTATTGCCACACTCATCATTGATGAAGCTTGATGGTTAAACTGACAGGCCGTAACTCACAGCACCGCAAGGCAAACTAATCATATTGTTTGATTTCTCTGTGGAAAATATTAGGATCCCAGACCAGACCCTAATAGTTACTGGGATACCAGACACCCAAATATTTTATTTCATTTGTAAGACTGAGGAAAAGATGCTTTACTCCAGGAGTGACTCCCCACACAAATAGGGATATGGTATATTAAAACAAACTTAATTACTAACACAGGATTAAATTAACTGCAACATCGTACAAGAAAATAGATTACAATTGCCTGTTAAACAATGCTTAACATTGAAATTAAACACTCCTAACTACTATGTTTTTTATCTCCACGCAAGCAAAACCCATCCCTGGTCAAAATCCACTTTTAAATACAGCTAGCAAACACATGGTTACCTGCATGGTTACATGGTTACACATGGTTACCACTTGAATAGAATCCCATTTTTAAGAAACTGATTGGAGAGCGAGAGAAAATCAGTCAGGAAACAGCCTGCCGGTTCTTGCCTGTGTCAGACTACTGTTTAACCTGCCCGCCTTTTGAGAAACTGCTGTCTTGTTCATACGCAACTATAAACTATTTTGAGAGAAGCTGCTGTTCTGTTGCCATCCCAATTTTTAACAGAACTGAAATTCAACAACTAACTGCTTCAGCCCCTAGTTCTCCCCATTAACTACATGATCTTACTCAAGCTGAACACAATGAGCATGATTCAGCCACCACGTTGCACGATGCAATGGGTGACTCCCATGAGAGCCCAAAAGCGGACTGCAGCAGGCGCTTGCCGATCGCGAGTCACCTGACTTGCACTACCCGGCGTGATCTGGATCACATCCTCACCAGTCGTGATCTAGATCAGCATATTTAAATGATCCCTTAGACTCCTTTAAATAACCAGACCCCGCTTTCACCCAGAGCCTGGGAGTCGATGGCCGCGCCTGTGAGACCTTGACCTGGCGCTGTTTAGCACTGGTTTCCGTAAATGTGGATCAGGCACGATGGCACCTTGGGGCATTGCGCACTCCATTAGAAATCCCTGAGTGGTTGGGGACAGGGAAGGTAGGTCCTTGGCACATCCTGTGTACCTTGGAACTGC
This sequence comes from Scyliorhinus torazame, assembly GCF_047496885.1. NCBI lineage: Eukaryota > Metazoa > Chordata > Chondrichthyes > Carcharhiniformes > Scyliorhinidae > Scyliorhinus > Scyliorhinus torazame. Next base: position 150,153,276 of record NC_092712.1, read on the forward strand.
CAGCCTGTACCCTGGCAGTGCCACTATTAGGGTGCCAGACTGGCGGTGCTAGGTGTCCGGATGCCAGTTTGGCACTGCCAGGGTTCGGGACGGGTGGGGGCCTTTCCCATTAGAGGAAGGTGAGGAGGGGTTCCAGAGGTCTCGAGAAGGTTGTGAGGGTGAAGCAGGGATCCAGAATGCAGGAGGTCCTGAAAGTGGGGGTGTAGAAATCAGAAGAGCTGGTCAAAATGACATCCCGATCTGTGAGGAGCCGGTCGTGCTGGTGGGTTCAGCTCGCCAATGCAGGAAATCCACTAAAATGTGGCCTTGGTAGGGAGAAACTCCCGAGGCTTAAAAAACCGGCTAAGTGCCATTGAATAGTGGGGTGAATCTCGGCACTACAGCCGCTGAGAAAAAGAAGCACCCTGCCAAACGGGTTTAAAAGCGGACTTTGTTTTATGCTTGCTGAATCGCATCCAATGTCTTTAATTCTCTAATCCCCAGGGACCTTTTTAAAATAAACAAAATTCCATTTTTGCCCAACTTCAGGTAAACAATATACATGGTTGGAATGAATGATGATTTCATATTTTACGATGCTTTAATTGCACCCCTGTGACCTGCTGATATTATGAACCAGCATTTTTTAAAAAACCATTACTGCAGCAGTCATACACACACTCACCAAGGTTTTTAACCCTTACCGCACCAAATACAATATAAATACAATATATCTGAAATTCCTTCATTCATCACAAAAAAATAAATCATTTGTTACTCACTGTGGTATTAATTGGTAACCATGATTATGTCGTACTTGCATCCCAAAGTAAATTGCTTTCCATGTATATTTTCTTGTGAAAGTCGATATCCGGAGACTGCATTTAAAATTTCTGAACGCTTGCACAGCAAGCAATTACTCATAAAGGCTGATTCTTACTGGATTACTTGGTGTCATAATTCTGCAAATGATTCTTTTCTGAGGGTGGATGAATGTGTTTATAGTAATCCTCTTGATTTTGTGACAGTAATCACAGTGATGAGGATGACCTACCCCCGGCCTTAGCCGCAGCCTGTCGAAGCAGCCCTCCCCCAGTCTGTAAACAGCCTGACCCTGGTGTTCAGCCATTACAGTACCCCACCTGCATCAAGGTACGGAACTTGTTTTAAGAAAGAAATTGCATCAAAATAATCTACTGCTAAAGAAATAAAATGGAATTGTGAAATATATGTTAAACTATTATTGTAATGTTAACTGAAATGTAATGATATTCTCTGCCATATTTTAAATGCAATCTTGGCGTAAATATTTGAAAGGGATGAGAAAGTGCATGCAAGGGCAGCACAGTGATGCAGTGGTTAGCACTGCTGCCTCAAGGCGCCGACGCCCCGGGTTCGATCCCGGCTCTGGGGCTCTGTCCATGTGAAGTTTGCACATTTTCCCTGTGTTTGTGTGGGTCTCACCCCCACAACCCAAAGATGTGCCGGGTAGGTGGATTGGCTACGCTAAATTGCCCCTTAATTGGAAAAAAAATGAATTGGGTACTCTAAATTTATTTAAAAGAGAAAGAGCATGCATTTATTTGGCATCATTTACATCTTATGGATGCCCGAAGGGCCAATGAATTATTTTGAAGTCTGGTTTCTGTTGTTATGTAAGGGAACTAGACAGCCAAATTGTGCACAGCAAGACCACCATCAGCAATGAACCAAATAATTAGTTAAGCTGCAAAAGCAAACTGCTGGCAATGTTTTGTTGAGTTGTTAATTTATTTTTTTTGCCTTTTGTTTAGTAGTGGTTTTGTTAAAATTCTGAATAAAAATATATATATATTTTTTTTTAATTGAATTCTCAGACGACCCAACCTATTCACTTCCACTTTTAATGAGAAGTGGACAAAAAAATCTTCTTTCAGGGAGACTCAGTAGCTGAAATCTATTGTGGAGATTATGTGTCACCATTTTTACTGGCTATTTATTATGAGCACACGGAAAGCTTTGGGAATCTCAGCAGGTTAAAGAGGGTAAGATGGGCCAAAGTACTTTTACTGCAGTGCTGCGGGCCAGAGGAACAGGAATGTTTTCCCAGTGACTTGAATGCCACTCAACTGTAATCCACAATCAGTCAATGACTGCCTCCGCCCCCCCAACCACCACCTCAAGGGCAATTAGGGATGGGCAATAAATGCTGGCCTAGCTAGTGTAGCCCACATCACTTGAATTAATTTACAAAAATCTGCCATCCACTTCCCAGTTGATTTTGTGCTTGACGTAGATCAGCCTGTAAATCTGATTATAGTCAAGTAGGAAATTAATTTTTTTTAAAGTAAAAGATGTCCTGCAGTTAATTTTCAGGTTTCTTGTCAGAAAGTCAGCCTCCACACACTCTTCCTGGTCCTAAGCAAATGTCCCTTCATTAAATATAATTTTATTTCAAGAGATGCAAGTTATATTTCTTTTAAGATTACTATACATCTTGCCTTATGCATATGTCAATCCTGGGGCTGGAATCTCTGCCTCGCCGTGCCACATTTCTGTTTTACCCCGCTGGCGGGATACTCCTTAATGCCAGCTGGTCAATCGGGTTTCCTGTTGTGGGACAGCCCCACGCCATCGGGAAACCCCCGTGCTGCCGGCAAAATGGAGCATCCCGACGGCGGAGAATTCAGCCTTTGTTATTTAACAGTGGTCCTTTAACCCAGGTGCTCTCCACCAAGGGTTGGCAAAAATGTTTCAAGAAGCCCATCAGAAATAATTACATGTTATATGTGGTGATATGCCTATGGGCTATATCATAGATGGATGGTGTGCGACCTCCAACAAGCAGGTGGCGGTACAGACACACCATGCAAACCCGAGACCAAGATCATGTGACCTGTGACTCCGACATGAGGGGAGATACATCCAGCCATCTTGAGAAGAAGATTGAGAGGGTAATAAGGCATACATGTGAATGGTCAGTGCTAGATGCAAGTTCTGGCGGAGTAGTTAGCAGACTCCAGGATAACAGGCTCTTTCTGTCTATGAGACTCAGAATTGGTTATAGTGTGAACTTGTCTCACCCCAGCTACAACAGTGCCTTCTTTTTTTTTAATCGTAGCAAACCACTATCGTTCCATGTGTGATCTTTCTCCAAAGACCAGGGGCGGGATTCTCCGACCCTCCGCCGGGTCGGAGAATAGTCGGGGGGGGGGGGGGGCGGCATGAATCCCGCCCCACCGCGGTGAAGAACCCCCTGCACATGCGCTGGGATCACGGCAGCACACGCTGGCGCTCCTGCACATACGCCAACTCGTGCCGGCTGGCGGAGGCCCTTCGCCGCCGGTTGGCGCGGCGCCAGCCCCTCTGGCGACGGCCTAGAGCACCTTCGGGGCAGCCCGACGCCAGAGTGGTTCACGACACTCCTCGGTGCCGGTACGGCCTGCCCCTCCGGTTCGCGGAGAATCCCGCCCCAAAAATATCCTCAGCAGGCTGTTACAATTAGTCTATATTCAAGCATAAACCTTTCCCTGTCCGCCTTCTCCACCCCAACACCACATTTACTGTTTAAAGCTTTATCAAAGCCCATCCTTCTGTGTTTAAAAACGGATAAGGAATAGATCAGTTGTATCAACTTAAAAATTAGCTTTAAAGATGCACTTGTTTTTATCTGTCATTTTCTACAAGAAGGAAATATGCACTTCCCACTCTTTCATTCATTCATTCATCAGCTCCCTGCTTATCTTTCACACACCTCTAACCTTTGTATTCAGCGATCTTTGATCAGAAGTTTCACTATTTAATTGCTGCTGACTTTTTGTTTATGAATATCAACATTGTCTCAGAATTTACTTTCGCAAGAAAAATAGCATGAGATCCAAACCAAACAAACACCTATCTCTTATTTGTCCATTGGTTTTAGTTCTTATTTCCCCAAAGACCATTCCTTTTTTATATTTGGTGTTTCAATCTACATTTTGCTGCTGGGTCTCCTGAGTCCTGAGAAAGCTGGCCGGACAGGATTAAATTTAAATCAGGCTCCAAACTGCACTTTAGAAAGCTAATTTTAATGTTATAATGGAGTGTCTGGCCATGCAACCTGTAAAAATGGAGGCAGGCATGTAAATAGATAGTTGGTGGTGTTTTGTGCGATTTTGAATTTTTAACCCCTGATCGAATTAATTGGTGAATGTTAATATTAAGCCCTTTATTTTACAGCTCTACATAGATTAACATAGTGCAGGAGGAGGCCATTCGGCCCATCGAGTCTGCACAAACCCTTCGAAAGAGCACCCCATTTAAACCCACACTTCCAATCTATCCCCGTAATCTAGTAATCCCACCTAACCTTTTTGGACTATGAGGGCAATTTATCATGGCCAATCCCCCTAACCTGCATATCTTTGGATTGTGGGAGGAAACCGGAGCACCCGGAGGAAACTCACGCAGACACGGGGAGAACGTGCAGACTCCGCACAGTGTCCCAGCGGGGAATCAACTCTGGTGCTGTGAAGCCACAGTGCTAGCCACTTGTGCTACCGTGCTGCCCACACTCTACTAGAAATGGAGCTGGAAATTTGCTGTGCTTTTGCCCCTCACTGAAATAATAATAATCTTTATATTGTCATAAGTAGGCTACCATTAGAACATAGAATTTACAGTGCAGAAGGAGGCCATTCGGACCATTGAGTCTGCACCGGGTCTCGGAAAGAGCACCCTACCCAAGGTCAACACCTCCACCCTATCCCCATAACCAAGTAACCCCACCCAACACTAAGGGCGAAATTCTCCGACCCCCCCGCCGGGTCGGTAAATCGCCGGGGGCTGGCATGAATCCCGCCCCCGCCAGTTGCCAAATTCTCCGGCACCGGAGATTCGGCGGGGGCGTGAATCGTGCCGTGCCGGTTGGTGGGCCCCCTCCCCCCCCACGATTCTCTGGCCCAGATGGGCCCAAGTCCCGCTGCTAGAATGCATGTCCCGCCGGCGTGGATTAAACCACCTCTCTTACCGGCGGAACAAGGTGGCGCGGGCGGGTTCCGGGGTCCTGGGGGGGGGCATGGGGTGATCTGGCCCCGGGGTGTGCCCCCACGGTGGCCTGGCCCGCGATCGGGGCCCGCCGATCCGCGGGCGGGCCTGTGCCGTGGGGGCACTCTTTTCCTTCCGCCTTCGCCACGGTCTCCACCATGGCGGAGGCGGAAGAGACTCCCTCCACAGCGCATGCGCGGGGATGCCGTGAGCGGCCGCTAACGCTCCCGCGCATGCGCCGCCCGGCAATGTCACTTCCGCGCCAGCAGGCGGGGCACGTCCACCAGCTGGCGGGGCGGAAATCAGTCCGGCGCGGGCCTAGCCCCTCAAGGTTAGGGCTCGGCCCCCCAAGATGCGAAGGATTCCGCACCTTTGGGGCGGCGCGATGCCCGACTGATTTGCGCCGTTTTTGGCGCCGGTCGGCGGACATCGCGCCGATACTGGAGAATTTCGCCCCAAGAGTAATTTATCATGGCCAATCCACCTAACCCGCACATCTTTGGACTGTGGGAGGAAACCGGAGCACCCGGAGAAAACCCACGCACACACGGGGAGAACGTGCAAGCTCCGCACAGACAGTGACCCAAGCTGGGAATCGAACCTGGGACCCTGGAGCTGTGAAGCAGTTGTGCTATCCACAATGCTACCGTGCTGCCCACTGCATGAAGTTACTGTGAAAAGCCCCTAGTCGCCACATTTCAGCACTTGTTCGGGTACACAGAGGGAGAATTCAGAATGTCCAAATTACCGAACAGTACATCTTTCAGGACTTGTGGGAAGAAACCGGAGCACCCGGAGGAAACCCACGCAGACACAGGGAGAACGTGCAGACTCCGCACAGACAGTGACCTAAGCCGGGAATCGAACCTGGGACCCTGGAGCTGTGAAGCAACAGTACTAACCACTGTGCTACCATGAAATGGATTCATTCCCTCATTCATTTGTTCATTCATTAATCAGCTCCCTGCTGATCTTTCCCACACCTCTATTATAACATTCAGCAACCTTTGAACATAAGTTTCACAAAAATGCTTCAACAAATTTGAACTAAAATAATGGGCCCTTTCATTAAATATTGGATTACACTTGTTTTTTAAATCGTGACAGATGACAGATGTTGGTATTCAAAGGGGTCTGTGTGTTCTTGTACATGAATCACAAAAAGCTAACATCCTTTTGGAAAGCAAATGATAAATTAGGTTTTATTATAAAAAGGAGTGAAGAAATCTTACTATAATTATATGGGGCCTTGCTCCATCATGATGGAAATCTGGGTCTATATGTTTTAATGGATACAGAACTGGCTAGGTCATAGAAGGCAGAGAGTAGCAATGGAAGGGTGCTTTTCTGATTGGAGGACTGTGACTAGTGGTGTTCCGCAGGGATCAGTGCTGGGACCGTTGCTGTTCGTAGTATATATAAATGATTTGGAGGAAAATGTAACTGGTCTGATTAGTAAGTTTGCGGACGACACAAAAGTTGGTTGAATTGCGGATAGCAATGAGGACTGTCTGAGGATACAGCAGGATTTAGATTGTTTGGAGACTTGGGCGGAGAGATGGCAGATGGAGTTTAATCCGGACAAATGTGAGGTAATGCATTTTGGAAGGTCTAATACAGGTAGGGAATATACAGTGAATGGTAGAACCCTCAAAAGTATTGACAATCAGAGAGATCTAGGTGTATAGGTCCACAGGTCACTGAAAGGGGCAACACAGGTGGAGAAGATAGTCAAGAAGGCATACGGCATGCTTGCCTTCACTGGCCGGGGCATTGAGTATAAAAATCAGCAAGTCATGTTGCAGCTGTATAGAACCTTAGTTCCACACTTGGAATATAGTGTCTGTGGTAGTATGTATTGGGGGTCATGTGGGACTGGAAGCCCTAATGTCATTGGCTGACAGATCCCGGGTCCTGGTTGGCCGTTGACCTCATACTCTGCCCTGAAGGCGAAGTATAAGAAGCCGGTGCCTTCCCCCGCAGGCCAGTTTACTATCGGGCTGCTGGGGAACAGACACGCTTAATAAAGCCTCATCGACTTCACTCTTTTCGTCTCATGGAGTCTTTGTGCGCTACAATTTATTAAGCGTGCCTAAAAAGGACTATGGAGCTCAGGATCATTCCAGAATGCCTGAGGATCAGCCCCCACGCAGTGAATGCGGCAGCAGCCTTCAAACACTGGCAGACTTGCTTCGAGGCCTACCTCAGACCGACCACCGGCCGAGTCTCAGACGAACAAAAACTGCAGGTCCTGCACTCGAGGGTGAGCACGGAGATTTTCACCCTCATTGAAGACACTGACGATTTCCAGACGGCGATCGCAGCACTGAAAAGTCTCTATGTCCGCCCAGTTAACCAAATCTACGCTCGCTACCAGCTCGCGACGAGACAGCAAGCTCCCGAAGAATCGATGGACGAGTTCTACGCCGCGCTACCTGCGCCTACGGCCCCGACCACGCGGCAGGCCATTGGGCCCCGTACGTACCCGTCGCGGCAAACCCCCCCCCCCCACCCAGGACACCCCACAGGCTTGCGCGGCCCAAACGCCGAGTCGCACCGGGGGCGCCCGCTGTTATTTCTGCGGCCAGGCGAACCACCCCCGACAACGCTGTCCGGCCCGCGCAGCCATCTGCAAAAGCTGCGGGAAAAAGGGCCACTATGCGGTGGTGTGCCGATCCCGCGAGGTCGCCACCATCCCGGGGCCACAGGGAGCCCTACAGGCAGTCTATGCCTCCCAACCCCCCAGCACGCCATGTGCGACCGGCAGGCACAGCCGCTCTGGGTCCCGACCACCGCGGCCCCGGGAGAACTGGGAGCCCTGCACGCCGCCTACGCTCCCCAGCCCCCCTCCCCGCAGTCCATGTACGACCCGCCGCCGGCGCTCCCGATTTGGGTGCCGGCCAACACTCTCCACGGAGAGGAATGGGTCTTTCGCGTCCCGAACGCCACCCTCACCCCCCTCCCGCGCCCCACGCCTGACCCGCCGGCTCCGCCGACTTGGGCCCCGACCACCGCTGTCCCCGGTGAGGGAGCTCCGCGCGGTCCTAGCGCTCGCCGCCCCACGCCTGTCCTGCCGGCGCCGTCGACCTGGCCCTCACCCCCGTCCCGCGCCCCACGCCTGACCCGCCGACCTGGGCCCTCACCCCCGTCCCGCGCCCCACGCCTGTCCTGCCGGCGCCGCCGACCTGGGCCCTCACCCCGCGCCCCACGACTGACCCGCCGGCGCCGCCGACCTGGGCCCTCACCCCCGTCCCGCGCCCCACGCCTGACCCGCCGGCTCAACTTACCTGGGCCCCGACCACCGCTGTCCCCGGCGAGGGAGCTCCGCGCGGTCCTAGCGCCCGCGGCCCTGGCGTTCGCAGTGAAGGAACTCCGCGCGGTCCTAGCGCCCGCGGCCCTGGCGCTCGCAGTGAAGGAACTCCGCGCGGTCCTAGCGCTCCCCAGACCCCCCAGCACACCATGTGCGACCCGCAGACGCCGCCATTTTGGGTCCCGACCACCACGAGGGGAGGAGGGGCGCCGCCATCTTGGACCGCCCCCGACCTGTACGACGCATGGGGGTGGCCATTTTGTCCACCCCCGACGCCATCTTGTGACCCCTCAGCCACGTACGATGTATGGGGGCAGCCATTTTGTCCATCCCCGACGCCATCTTGGACGGCAACAACGGACCACACCCCACTACTACAACCACGGCTCGCTTCGGTTACGCTCGATCAGGCTCGGCCCCGGACTCTCCAGACGACGACGACAACGGTCCTAATTAACGGCCACGAGACGCCATGCCTAGTCGACTCCGGGAGCACGGAAAGTTTTATACACCCCGACACGGTAAGACACTGTTCCTTAACTACCTGCCCCAGCGCACAAAAGATTTGCCTAGCTGCAGGATCCCACACCGTACAGATCCAGGGATTCTGCATAGTCACCCTAACGGTACAGGGGAGGGAATTCAAAAACTACAAACTTAACGTCCTTCCCCAACTCTGTGCCCCCACCTTGCTGGGCTTAGACTTCCAATGTAACCTACAGAGCCTTACGTTTGAATTCGGCGGCCCCATACCCCCACTCACTATCTGCGGCCTCGCTACCCTCAAGGTGCAACCCCCGTCCTTGTTTGCGAACCTCACCCCGGATTGCAAACCCGTCGCCACTAGGAGCAGACGGTACAGCGCCCAGGACCGGACCTTCATTCGGTCCGAGGTCCAGCGGCTACTAAAGGAGGGCATAATCCAGGCCAGCAATAGTCCCTGGAGAGCGCAGGTGGTAGTAGTGAAGACAGGGGAGAAACAAAGGATGGTCATTGACTATAGCCAGACCATCAACAGGTACACACAACTAGACGTGTACCCTCTCCCCCGCATATCCGACATGGTCAATCGGATTGCCCAGTATAAAGTCTTCTCCACCGTGGACCTCAAGTCCGCCTACCATCAGCTCCCCATCCGCCCAAGTGACCGCAAGTACACAGCCTTCGAGGCAGACGGGCGATTATACCATTTCCTACGGGTCCCTTTTGGCGTCACAAACGGGGTCTCGGTCTTCCAACGGGAGATGGACCGAATGGTTGATCAACATGGGTTACGGGCCACGTTCCCTTACCTCGACAATGTAACCATCTGCGGCCACGATCAGCAGGACCACGACGCCAACCTCCAATAATTCCTCCAGACCGCCAAAACCTTGAACCTCACGTACAACGAGGACAAGTGCGTTTTTAGCACCGATCGGCTAGCCATTCTGGGCTACATAGTGCGCAATGGGATAATAGGCCCCGACCCCGAACGTATGCGCGCACTCATGGAATTTCCCCTCCCGCACTGCCCAAAAGCCCTGAAACGCTGCCTGGGGTTCTTTTCGTACTACGCCCAGTGGGTCCCCCAGTACGCAGACAAGGCCCGCCCCCTAATACAGACCACGACCTTCCCTCTGTCGACAGAGGCTTGCCAGGCCTTCAGCCGCATCAAAGCGGACATCGCAAAGGCCACGATGCGCGCCATCGACGAGTCCCTCCCCTTCCAGGTCGAGAGCGACGCCTCCGACGTAGCTCTAGCGGCCACCCTCAACCAAGCGGGCAGACCCGTGGCCTTTTTCTCCCGGACCCTCCACGCCTCAGAAATCCGCCACTCCTCAGTGGAAAAGGAAGCCCAAGCCATAATGGAAGCTGTGCGACATTGGAGGCATTACCTGGCCGGCAGGAGATTCACTCTCCTCACTGACCAACGGTCGGTAGCCTTCATGTTCGATAATGCACAGCGGGGCAAGATTAAAAATGACAAGATCTTAAGGTGGAGGATCGAGCTCTCCACCTTTAACTATGAGATCTTGTACCGGCCCGGAAAGCTGAACGAGCCGTCCGATGCCCTATCCCGCGGCACATGTGCCAACGCACAAATTAACCGCCTCCAAACCCTCCACGAGGACCTCTGCCACCCGGGGGTCACTCGGTTTTACCACTTCATCAAGTCCCGCAATCTCCCATACTCTTTAGAAGAGGTCCGTACAGTCACAAGGGACTGCCACATCTGCGCGGAATGCAAGCCGCATTTTTTCAGGCCAGATGGAGCGCAACTGATTAAGGCTTCCCGCCCCTTTGAACGCCTCAGTCTGGATTTCAAAGGGCCCCTCCCCTCCACCGACCGCAACGCATATTTCCTTAATGTAGTGGACGAATACTCCCGCTTCCCTTTTGCCATTCCCTGCTCCGACATGACCGCGGCCACAGTCATTAAAGCCCTGAACAGCATCTTCACGCTGTTCGGTTACCCCGCATATGTCCACAGCGACAGGGGGTCCTCTTTCATGAGTGACGAGCTGCGCTAGTTCCTGCTCAGCAAGGGCATAGCTTCAAGCAGGACGACCAGCTACAAACCCCGGGGGAACGGGCAAGTAGAAAGGGAGAACGGCACGGTCTGGAAGGCCGTCCTACTGGCCCTACGGTCCAGGGATCTCCCAGTTTCACGGTGGCAGGAGGTCCTCCCGGACGCTCTCCATTCCATCCGGTCGTTATTATGTACAAGCACTAATCAAACGCCGCACGAGCGTCTCCTTGTCTTCCCTAGGAGGTCCTCCTCTGGAATGTCGCTGCCAACCTGGCTGGCGGCCCCAGGACCCATCCTGCTCCGAAAGCATGTGCGGGCACATAAGGCGGACCCGTTGGTCGAAAGGGTTCACCTCCTCCACGCAAACCCCCAGTACGCCTACATGGAGTACCCCGACGGCCGACAGGACACGGTCTCCCTGCGGGATCTGGCGCCCGCCGGCACCACGCACACCCCCCCGACACCATCAACCCAACCGCCCCCCTTCCTGCCGCCGCCGCACCCCGCGACCGCCCCCTTCCCAGGAGGATCAGTCCCCCTCCCCTTTGCACCGACAGCTGAAACCGTGCGGCTCCCGGAGGCGACAACGCTGGTACAAGCACCACCACCACCGCCGGGGCCGAGGCGATCAACACGGACGACCAGACCGCCCGACCGACTCGTGGCGTCGATGTAAAACAAAGATGGACTGTTCAATGAACATTTTGTTTTTCCTATACCCTCTGTAAATAGTTGTAACAGGACGATACTGTCCAATACTGTACTACCATGTAACTGTTCTATCCTCCCAGGACCAGCCCTGTAAACCCTTACCACCATATGAAGCATCACCCCGCCGGGTTCATTTTTGACAAGGGGTGAATGTGGTAGTATGTATTGGGGGTCATGTGGGACTGGAAGCCCTAATGTCATTGGCTGACAGATCCCGGGTCCTGGTTGGCCGTTGACCTCATACTCCGCCCTGAAGGCGAAGTATAAGAAGCCGGTGCCTTCCCCCGCATGCCAGTTTACTATCGGGCGGCTGGGGAACAGACACGCTTAATAAAGCCTCATCGACTTCACTCTTTTCGTCTCATGGATTCTTTGTGCGCTACAGTGTCCAATTCTGGTCACCACACTACCAGATGGATGTGGAGGCTTTAGAGAGGGTGCAGAAGGGATTTACCAGAATGTTGCCTGGTATGGAGGGCATTAGCTATGAGGAGAGGTTGAATAAACTCAGTTTGTTCTCACTGGAACGACGGAGGTTGAGGGGGCGACCTGATAGAGGTCTACAAAATTATGAGTGGCATAGACAGAGTTGATAGTCAAGAGGCTTTTTTCCAGGGTAGAGGGGTCAATTACCAGGGAGCATAGGTTTAAGGTGCGAGGGCCAAGGTTTAGAGGAGATGTACGAGGCAAGTTTTGTACACAGAGGGTAGTGGGTGCCTGGAAATCGCTACCGGAGGAGGTGGTGGAAGCAGAGACGATAGTGACATTCAAGGGGCATTGTGACAAATACATGAATAGGATGGGAATAGAGGGATACGGGCCATGGAAGTGTAGAAAATTTTAGTTTAGACGGGTAGCATGGTTGGCGCAGGCTTGGAGGGCCGAAGGGCCTGTTCCTGTGCTGTACTTTTCTTTGTTCTTTGTTCTAATGAGATCACCTCCCATTCTTATAAATTTCATGATATATAGTTCCAGTCTACACAACCTCTTATCATAGGATAATCCCTTCATCCCAGGAATCAGTCTAATAAACGTTGTTGTACTTCTTGGAAAGCAAGTTTATCCTTCCTTTGGTAAGGAGACCAAAACAGTAGTCTTCCAGACATAGTCCTACCAAGGCCCGAAACATTTGCAATAAGACTTCTTCAATCCTCTTTTTAATAAAGCCAAACATTTTGCTTCCGAACCCAGAAATTATTTTCTTTGCGGGGGCAGAACTGGAGTTGCATTGGAGTTCCCACATGTGCAATTTGCGGAGGCAGCTGGCAAGTTAAATCATCAGTTTCCTCCACTGAAGTGGGATTATGGAAGAATAAGTGTGTGGAATTCTAATCTGTAGATTAGAACAGGTGAGAGGAGGTCTGAACCTGGTGAATACTTATGGATAGTCAGGGTACACTTTTGGAGAGGTATGGTATCTCTTTGGATAGAGTTGTAGGACACCTTGGAAGAGTTCATAGAATCATAGAATTTACAGAGCAGAAGGAGGCCGTTCGGCCCATCAAGTCTACACTGGCCCTTGGAAAGAGCACCCCACCCAAACCCACACCGCCACCCTATCCCCGTAACCCAGTAACCCAAACTAGCCTTTTTGGACACTAAGGGTAATTTAGCATGGTCAATCCACCTAACCTGCACATCTTTGGACTGTGGGAGGAAACCGGAGAACCCGGCGGAAACCTGCGCAGACACATTGAGAACATGCAGACTCCGCACAGACAGTGACCCAAACCGGGAATCGAACCTGGAACCCTGGAGCTGTGAAGCAACTGTGCTAGCCACTTGCTACCATGACACCCGTTAAAGCACCTTTTGGGATTGTTAAAAAGTAAATAACCAAGTTCACTTTTACGCATGTACTCATTGGAGACATCAAGCTGTAAAAGAGCTGCCCAGCTGTCCCGGAAATGTACAGCTGTCAAGGAAATGTTAAAGAATTGTCAAGCTGTCAGAGAGCTGGCCAGTTGTCCAGGAACCATCCAACTATAAAAAGCAGATGTCAAGGAACTGGTTTGCTATCCAGGAAATATTAAGCGGTTGCTCAGGGAAGTGTTAAATCTGTCAAACCTGTCCATCCAGGGAGTGTCAAACCTGTCAAAGCTACTCAGAAAGTGTCAAATCTGTCAAGGAACTGTCCAAGGAAACTAGGTGAGTAAGACCATAAGACATAGGAGCGTAAGTAAGGCCATTCGGCCCATCGAGTCCACTCCACCATTCACTCATGGCTGATTTCAACTCCATTTACCCGCTCTCTCTCCATAGCCCTTAATTCCTCGAGAAATCAATAATTTATCAACTTCTGTCTTAAAGACACTCAACGTAAGGGCAAAGGGTGGTGGATGGGTGGGCAGCATGAGTTGGTTATAAATTGGCAAATGGGAATAGAGGTCATAGTCGGTGGGTAGAGAGTAACTAAGTTGATATGGGATGTGGCGGGGGACATTGGTTAGCATAGGTTGACTTGGATGGGGCATCGACAATGTGTGAGGGGTAAGGCTGGAAGGATTTTTGTTTTATTGTTATTTTGTATTTATTTCAACACAATGCATGAGCATACCTGCATCCCGACTCAGCAAATACAACCAGGAATGATAATCTGGGCCATAAAATTCTTAAAAGAGTTTGACAGGGTAAATGGTGAATGGGTGATTCCACTGTTTGAGGAGTGCAGAATTAGGGACCATAGTCTCAGATTAAGGGGTCAGTCATTTAGGATTGCAATGAGAAATTACGTCACTGAGAAAATATATCTTTGGAATTCTCTGCCCCAGATGGCCGTGGATGCTCAGTCATTGAATATATTCAAGAGTGACTTCAATAGATTTGGGGGAATTAGGGAAATGGGGATAGTGCGTGAAGATCAAATTGAGGTCGAAGAGCAGCCATGGCCATTTGAATGATGGACCAGGTGGGAAGGGCAAAATGACCTTGCCCTGCTCCTATTTCCGATATACAGTATGCAAAAAGTTACTAATATCTCTGGGTGGCTGTCTGTGTGGAGTTTGTATGTTCTACCCGTGTCTGCATGGGTTTCCTCCGTTGTTCCAGTTTCCTCCTACAGTCCAAAGATGTGCAGGTTAGGTGGATTGGCCATGCCCTTAGTGTCCAGGGATGTGCAGGTTAGGTTACAGGGATAGGGCGGGTGTACGGGGGGGGGGGGTGCACATGGGTAGAGTGCTCTTTCAGAGTCGGTGCAGACGCAATGGGCTGAATGGCCTCCTTCTCCAATGTAGGGATTCTATGATTCGGTGCCTCTCCTGGCACCCATCAGCATTTTGTTTCTGAACCTCATTCTTCATCCAGGTTCTCCAGCATCACTGTGTGATGTGCAAAGCCAGCAACAAGTAATTCATTACACCGTTTCTTTCAATGTTGCACTTATTTAGTGTCTAGGACTTGTCCTTAATTTTTACATATTAAGTATTTTATAACTGGTTCCATATTTGTGAACTGAATCTCTTACGTGACAGCGTGATTTGCCTTTCTGCACTCCATTTACTTATTGAGAGGATTTCTGAGCATTGCCTCCGTCTGGAAATTCCTGTGGATTTTTGCCATTAGCCATGAGGAATTTACACAGTAATTAAATAAAATTTTAAGCAGAATCAGATTGCTTGAACCCTTCATTGTGTGAATTTATAATTTATTTCTTTTTATAGAATAATTTGGAAGAAGAGCACACAGAGTTGGCTGCTCCAGGAGATCTACTGATGGACTTCACAAAGGCTACTCCTCTGGTTTGTGTTCAGTATCTGGCATTTCAAATTGTTCAGTTTGTTGACTATAATACTGATTACAGTATGTTGCCAGTTAATATAAATCCTAGAAGCTTTCTGCAAGTACTGAATGCCCTTAGTAGAAATATTGTTTTGCTTTACTCAGAGCCCTGTCTTCTTTTAATACTACCTCCATGTTTCCCACTATTCATTGAATTTCCTCTTGTGATGGTTCATGCTGGAATACAGTTTATCAGGGAAGAAGCAATCAAGTTAATTTCCAACACTGGTCACTGGATAGTGTTCAAGAGCTAGAACCGTGACTAACCTCTTCCCCTGTCCCTCCTCTAAAAATCCCTCTGATGCAGAGTCCAACTACAGCATTTCGCTTCAGGTCAAATCTGAGATTGGCGAATTTAGCACTGATCAAGAATGAACTTGGAACCTGCCGAGCCTGTATTGCTCAGTGGTGCATTTAGTGGAAGGTGTGTCCACTAAGATATGTCTCAGCTTCTTTGAAAAATGGAGTGTTGCTACCTGCTCCTTTGTGAAATCAAAATATTAATTGAACATCCTTTTATATTTCCCTGTTTGTATTTATCTTTAAATATTGTGTTTATGTTGATTTCATGGCGACACAGTGGTTAGCACTGGTGCCGCACAGCGCCAGGGCCCAGGTTCAATTCTGGTGATTTGCCTTTCTGCACTCCATTTACTTATTGAGAGGATTTCTGAGCATTGCCTACGTCTGGAAATTCTGTCTGTGTGGAGTTTGCCCATTCTTCCCTTGTCTGCGTGGGTTTCCTCTGGATGCTCCAGTTTCCTCCCAGAGTCAGAAGATATGAAGCTTATGTGGATTGGCCATGTAAATTGCCCCTTAGTGTCCAATGATGTGCAGATTAGGTTACTGGGTTGCGAGGATGCAGCAAGGGAGTGGGCCTAGATAAGTTACTCTTTCAAAGCGTCAGTGCAGACGTGATAGGCCGAATGGCATTCTTCTGCACTGAAGGGGTTCTATGGTTCTGTGGACGCACTGCCCTCTAAATGTAACACTGAGCAATTCAGGCTAGGCAGGTTTCCTTTTCTCTCTTCTCATTTGAACCTTCTTTTGCTGCACACCATGCAAATGCAAATTCGCAAGATACTTATTCTTTAGTTTCTGCAATTTTATTCAGAAATGAGCTTTTAGCAGGTACGTGGGAGAGATCCCTCTCTCAGTTGGGTGAGGAGAACAGGGACACACCGCAATCTGCCATTCTATGGCCCTGTAATTTGATGCTGCACAGACTGTTGGAATTATTGGCCAATAATTTGCTGTCAAAATAACAGAAGAGCGAATAAAGCTAATGGTTATTTATGGATGAATGTGACAGCACATAAAGGTGAGGACTGCGGTTATTGCCTCACAGTTAAGCAACTTGTCTTGAAAAATGTTTTAAATCTTGAACATGTATGGGGATGTTGAAACAATAGAAGATGTCATTAGATGCCCTGCCACAGCAAACCATGTGCCACTATTTAAATATAATGTCAGTCGATGTGCCATGTTGAATTTGGCAGACCATTTCCTGTAGTTTTCATTATCCTAAAAATCACTGTATTTAGCATTCATTTCAGAGTAATTACTGTCACAGGCAGTATCACTTGAAAACTTACCTAACAACCCGAGCTGTTTTGTCACTAGTAACAAAAACTTATATGCAGGTTTTTCTTGGCCGGCCTATAGATGTGCCTTCAGGTTCAATGGTATAATTTGCTGCTGTAAGCATCTTACTTTTATGGGAGTTGACTCGCACTGGCTTGCAAAGTTAATGCATGTCTGGGAAGTAGCGATGCATTTTTACTCCACTTGGTGGCACAGGTTGAAACCACTTATCTTGTTAGTCCATGTTACCTTTAATTTGTTTTTATAGTTTGTCACTAACTTCAGAGATGGTATTGATCAAAAACTAAAAATAGAAATGCATAATCAGCAAGTTGATAAAATGCATTATGATTCTTTGTATTCTTTTTCTTTTAATAGGAGCACTTAATTTACCTTACCTCAGTTTTTAATCTTGTGCTAAGTACTCAAAGAAAGGATTAATTGTTTGGCATGTTATGATGTCAAAAAAGTTAAAATATACAGCGTAGGTCATGATGTGGCAGATGGAGGAATAAATAGGACAACAAGGATCTGATCAGAGTGGTTAGTGAGGAGCAAAGAAGTGGGGCGGAAATTTCCATTCGAGAGGCCAAGTATAATGGTGGGCGTGATAGTCAATGTGATTCCCACTGGGAGATGGGACGGGTGAACACACGCGATCTTCTGCTTTTGAGCTCGTTGATTATATATCCACAAGGAACTCGGAAGATGTTGTGGTGGGGCAGGCAGGAAGTCGCCCACCCTGTCGTTACCTCATGGGGTCAAAGGTTTGATGCCATATTTAAATGGTACCCAGACAGATATTCACTCACTAGAGGCCAGGAGCTCCGCAATACTCCTCCAGAGTCCTTGCAGCCGCATCTCATTCTGGAAAACCTCACAGGTGAGAGCAACTGCATTCCAAGACATAAGATGTCACCTCTCTCACCTCTAGGTACGAATGCTGCAGGTGACACCCCTATAGTCAGGCTAATACTCGCTGTTGCAGTATTCCAATTTCACCAGCCTCTTGCTCCTCATAGCCCTGTGCCAACAGGGGACAGGTCCTCCTTCTCCTCAACTGGATGAGAACCATTACTAAGGCAGGGTTCTGCAGCCTGCATCATCGATGTTTCAGTAAACGTATGAACGAATTGAAGTAATACATTTATTGAGCATGTCCATTATAGGCTTCTCTTCATCTCATAACCAGCAGCCAAGTGCCAAGTCCTTCGCTTGGCCTCTATCTAGACATGACATCCCTATCCCACCTATCCAGGTAAAGGACATGCTGGAGGACTGGAAATCGATGTTCCTCCTGTTCAGACATGAAAACATATGAAACATTGCTTTTTGACCAGGGGGATGAAGACAATGTACAAGAAGCCAAATGAGGCTTCCTTTTTTTAATAATAAATGTAAAGTACCCAATTCATTTTTTTTTCCAATCAAGGGGCAATTTAGCGTGGCCAGTCCACCTACCCTGTACATCTTTGGGTTGTGGGGATGAGACCCACGCAGGCACGGGTAGAATGTGCAAACTCCACACGGACAGTGACCAGGGGCCGGGATTGAACCCAGGTCTTCAGCGCCATAAGGCAACAATGCTAACCACTGTGCCACCCTGCCAAATGTGTCTTCAGTTTGCACTCACTTCCCTCAGAACTCTATAGGGAGGCCATTGCCGCGACAGTATAGAATGACTAACCACATGATGTCTTGTTAACCAAGACTGCTCACCCGAGGATGAAGGTCTGAAGCTGAACGTTGGCTGCCCTTCACCTGCTGTACTCCTTAGAGGCATCCAACTCCATCCCTGCCTCTGACTATAGCCAATGGCAAATGGCTGCAGAATGAATGGCAGCTCCACACCTTACTGGGATCTCAATGTTATGACACCCATGAGTCAGGAACAAACCTGCTGCAATGCAGCTTCAACACATAGAGGAGAACACATCTGAGCATCTTCGACATCCAGTTGACTCATAATTATTAGGTTGTTCCTTTAGTCGGCCACTTGTGCTGACTTTGTACTCCACCCAGCCAAAAAGACCCTCTTCCCACCTCGAGATTTCTCATTGACTGACTAACTGCATGGTCAGGGCCAGTTTAAAAGAATATGGGCGTCACCTTTCAAATTCACTCCATCACCATCTACCCTCCCCCTGTCCCACCTTTGTCCCATCACCCTTGACCCACCCAATATCACCATTCTTCTCTCTGCCACCCTTGAACCTGCCCCCATAAACTAAACCCAGTGTAAATTCTTGAACTTCCCTCCAAGCTGACACCGATTACTGTCCCCATGCCCATTCTGGCTCTGTACTTTCATGTTGTCCGAGCCACTTGCCTAGTCTCCCTCTGTGACCTACATGATGAGAGCTTCACCTTCCGGGCTCTCATCCTGGACTTACCATCCTACTATATCCCACTCTCTTCTCTGACTGTGTTGTTCCTCCTATCACCAGTACCCTGATCTCTCCCTCGGGGCCTTACCATCAGCACCACCGATCCCTCCCTCTAACACACTTCACCACCTTCCCACCACTTCCCCAGACACTAGCTCCCCACCCTTCCCCCATATACCTGCCTCCCCTGTCCAGCCTCCGCTTCATCCATCCACCTTACCCCACATCCTTCAAGCCTTCACCTGCCTCCCTTGTCCTGATTTGGCACAGTGCTTGCTAAAGACAATCAAATGAAGTTATGTGAGATCACCAAGAAGGAGAAAGCAACATCTATGGACCTCAAAGACATGGAAAAGATGAAACTCGCTAGGTAAACACCACAAATATATGGTCATAAAACTGAACCTTGTAAATCAGGTCTGTCCAATCTTTTCGCGTTTTGGGGAGGGCTGGGGGTCCCATATGTTAATTTTCTCACACTAAGGGTTTGAGGATTTACCATGAACAAATTTCAATTAATGTTTGACACAACATTAAAGATGAATATTTTTTAACGTTGATGGATGACAATAATCGATTTGAATGAGAACACTGGCACTGGGAATGAGCCGGGCACATGTACCCATAAGACCATAAGATATAGGATCAGATTTTGGACACTCGGCCCAGCGAAAGTCCTCCGCCATTCAATCATGGCTGATATTTTCTCATCCCCATTCTCCTGCCTTCGCCCCATAACCCCTGATCCCCTTATTAATCAAGAACCTATCTATCTCTGTCTTAAAGATACTCAGTGATTTGGCCTCCACAGCCTTCTGCAGCAAAGAGTTCCACAGATTCACCACTCTCTGGCTCCTCATCTCTATTTTAAAGGACCGTCCCTTCAGTCTGAGATTGTGTCCTCTGGTTCTAGTTTTCCCTACTAGTGGAAACAGCCTCTCCACGTCCACTCTATCCAGGCCTCGCAGTATCCTGTAAGTTGCAATAAGTGTCGCCCTCATCCTTCTAAACTCCAATGAGTACAGACCCAGAGTCCTCATATGACAAGCTTTTCACTCCAGGGATCATTCTTGTGAACCTCCTCTGAATCCTTTCCAAGGCCAGCACATCCTTCCTTAGATACGGGGCCCAAAACTGCTCACAATACTCCAAATGGGGTCTGACCAGAGCCTTATATAGCCTCAGAAGAACATTCCTGCTCTTGCAGTCCAGCCGTCTCGACATGAATGCTAACATTGCATTTGCCTTCCAAACTGCCGACTGAACCTGCACGTTAACTTTAAGAGAATTCTGAACAAGGCCTCCTAAGTCCCTTTGTGTTCTTGATTTCCTAAGCAGTTCCCATTTAGAAATAGTCTACGCCTCCATTCTTCCTTCCAAAGTACATAACCTCACACTTTTCCACATTGTACTCCATCTGCCACTTCTTTGCCCAATCTCCTAGCCTGTCCTAGTCCTTCTGCAGCCTGTCTGCTTCCTCAATACTACCTGTCCCTTTGTATCATCTGCTAATTTAGTAACCGTGTCCTCAGTTCCTTCTTCTATACCGTTAATGCATATTGCGAAAAGTTGTGGTCCCAGCACCAACCCCTGAGACACACCACTAGTCACCGGCTGCCATCCTGAAAAAGACCCCTTTATCCCCACTCTCTGCCATCTGCCAGTCAGCCAATGCTCTATCCATGTCAGTATCTTACTCTTACACCATGGGCTCTTAACTTTTTTAACACCCTCCTATGCAGCACCTTGTCAAAAGTCTTCTGGAAATCTAAATAGATCACATTTGCTGGTTCTCCTTTGTCCAACTTCCTTGTTACCTCCTCAAAGAATTCTAACAGATTTGTCAGACATGACCTCCCGTTGATGAAACCATGCTAACTCAATCCTATTTTATCATGCAATTTCGGTACTCTGTAATATCATCTTTAATAATGGACTCTAAAATCTTACCAATGACCAAAGGCAGGCTAACCAGCCTACAATTTTCTGTCTTCTGCCTCCCTCACTGCGGGAGTTCCTCAGGGTGGTGACCTAGGCCTAACCATCTTCAGCTGCTTCATCAATGACCTCCCTTCCATCATAAGGTCAGAAGTGGGGATGTTTGCAGATGACTGCACAATGTTCAGCACCATTCGTAACTCCTCAGATAATAATGCAGTTCACGTCCAAATGAAGCAAGACCTGGACATGTTATATTTGTGCCACACACGTGCCAGGCAATGACCATCTCCTACAAGAGAGGATCTAACCATTGCCCTTGACATTGAATGGCATTACCATCGCTGAATCCCCCACAATCAACATCCTGGGGGTTACCATTGATCAGAAACTGATCTGGACTAGCCATTTTAATGCTCAGGCTAGATCAAAGGCTAGAAATCCTACGGGGAGTAACTCACCTCCTGGCCCCCCCCAAGCCTGTCAACCATCTATAAGTCACAATTCAGGAGTGTAATGGAATACTCTCTACTTGCCTGGGTGAGTGCAACAATCAAGGAGCTTGACACAATCCAGGACAAAGCAGCCCGCTTGACTGCTCCATATTCTACACCATTCAAACCCTCCACCACCAATGAGCAGTGGCAGCCGTGTGTACCATTTGTAAGATGCACTGAAGTAACTTGCCAAGGTTCCTTAGACAGCACCTTCCAAACCCACCTCGAAGGACAAGAGCAACAGACCTGGGAACCCCAACACCTGGAGGTTCCCCTCCAAGTCACTCACCACCCTGACTTGGAAATATATCGCCGTTCCTTCATTGTCGCTGGGGCAAAATCTTGGAACTCCCTCCGTAACAGCACAGTGGGTGCACATACACCTCAGGGTTTGCAGTGGTTCGAGAAAGCAACTTGCCACCACCTTCGGAAGGGCAACTAGGGATGGGCAATAAATGCTGGCCTAACCAGCCGCGCCCAGATCCTGTAAATGAATGATATTTTGTGTCATAAATTCAGGAGGCTAATGCTGTGAAGTAGTGTATTACTAAAGTTTTGTAACTTTGATGAGTACTTTTAATGTGCTGGGTCTGATTGCTGTTCTTTCTTGATATCAATTTGAGGTTCAAAGCAGACCATGTAAATTCTACATCAACTGGAAATTATTTGTTTCTTTCTCAATTTTTATGCTTTTTTAAGTAAAGTCAACTGGAACTTTTTTTTTCATTTTCAGGATTTAGGCCCGCTACTAAAACTAGTATTTATTGCCTATCTGTGGTCACCCTGAGAAGGTGAACTGCTATTGGCATATCAGTTTGATACAGCTAAGTGATGTCCTAGGCCACTTAAGTGGGAGGTTAAAAGTTAATGATGGAACTGCTGGCACAAAGACCAAACTGGTTAATAAGGACAGCACGTTTCCTGTTTCACATTAGTGAATTTAGGTCATTATGACAGCAACTTTAATTGCCACAATGGAATTTTAACTCATGTGGCCTCATGGCACTGTGGTTAGCACTGCTGCCTCACAGTGCCAGGGTCCTGGGTTCATCCCAACCTTGGGTGACTGTGTTGGGTTTGCATATTCTCCCCATGTCTGCATTGGTTGCCTCCAGATTCTCTTTTTTCCTCCAGATTCTCTCTTTTCCTTCCACAGTCCAAAGATGTGCAGGTTAGATTGATTGGCCCTCCTAAATTGCCCCTTAGGGGGTGGAGTTTCAGGAATAGGGCATGTGATTGGGTCTAGGTAGAGTGCTCTTTAGAAGGGTCAGCATAGGCTTGATGGGCCGAATGGCCCCCTTCTGCACTGTAGGGATTCTATGTTTTCTTCATTACTAGTCCAGTAATGTAACTACTGGACTAATATACACTATTGACCCATAGAAATTTGTGCGGTAAGAGGATGACATGCATCATAACTTTTTTTATACGTTAAAAAATAGTTCAATGATGCTTGTCTGTAACCTGGAAAGAATGACATGACACAGGGGCCGGGATTCTCCCTTCTGGGGACTAAGTCCCCACCCCGGCAGGAAAACCGGCGCCAACCACTCCGGCGTCAACAGCCCCCGAAAGTGTGGAATTCTCTGCATTTTCGGGGGCTAGGTAACGGCGGAGGGGTCGGGCCCGCTCCAGTCGGTGCCGAAGGGCCAGCGCGAGTTCGCGCATGCGCGGAACGGCCGGCATATTTTCGCGCATGTGCAGGGGATTCTCTTCTTCGCGCCGGCCCCCGGGCAATATGGCGGAGCCCGACAGGGGCCCGGCAAAGAAGAAAGAAGTCCCCCCATGGAACAAGCCCGCCCACAGATCGGTGGGCCCCGTTTGCGAGCCAGGCCACCATCTTGGAGACCCCGTGCCCCCTCAAGGACCGCCCCCGCATACTCTTTTTTTACAATATTTTTATTAAGGTATTTGAAAATTTTTATAATAATAACAATAACAATGACATAAACATGGTATAATAAACATTACCACCCACAACCCAATCTTCACACACCCCAACCATTCCCCCCCGCCCCCCCCCCCCTGCCTCCCTTGGAATACTGCTTCTGCTGACTGATGTGTTGGGTGTTCTGGATCACATACAGATCACCAACACTTGAAGTAGTGCAACACTATTTTATTAAAAGGTTAACTATTTAAACATACTTGAACTATGGGTAAATACGATACCAGCTTTAACTAAAGACCTTTGCCTTGTCCTAACCAGCTGATGCACTCAGCACTTGGTGAATGTCTGTGTTGCAGGCTGTGAGCTCTGTGCTCCTAGCTAGCTGCTACTGGAATGAGCGGGAGCTCTGATGTCCCCTGTCTTTATAGTGCGTGTGCTCTCACTGGTGATTGGCTGCGGTGTTGTGTATGTTGATTGGTCCCACTGTGTGTCCATCAGTGTGTGTCTGCACCATGATATACTGGTGTATATTATGACACTGACATTTTAATTTACCCCGAGAAAGTCGACGAACGGTTACCACCTCCGGGTGAACCTGACCATTGACCCTCTTAAGGCGAACTTTATCTTCTCGAGACTGAGAAACCCAGCCATGTCAATAACCCAGGTCTCTACACTCGGGGGCTTCGAGTCCCTCCACATTTGCAAGATCCGTCTCCGGGCTACCAGGGAGGCAAAGGCCAAGATGTCAGCCTATTTCGCCCCCTGAACTCCCAGCTCTTCCGACACTCCAAAGATCGCTCCCTCTGGAATGCCCAAAACATGTGGACATGATTTGCTGGGCTTCCCGCGCAGCTCGCGCACCTGTTCCCCCCCCCCCCCCCCCGAAAAACTTGCTCATCCACGCCATTGTCATGTGTGGACTACCTTAAATTGTATCAGGCTAAGCCTGGCACATGATGAGAAGGTATTAACCCTGCTTAGGGCGTCAGCCCATAGACCCACCTCTATCTCTCCTCCTAGCTCGTCCTCCCACTTGCCCTAAGCTCCTCCACCGGAGTTTCCTCCGCCTCCGAAAGTTCCTGGTAAATATCTGAAACCTTCCCCTCTCCCACCCAGGTACTGGAGACTACTCTATCCTGTATCCCCCGTGGCGGCAGCCGCGGAAAGGCCGGAACCTGCTTTCTCAGGAAGTCTCGCACATGCAAATACCTAAACCCATTCCCTGCTGGCAATTCAAATTTATCCTCCAAGGCTTTCAAGCTGGGAAAGCTCCCATCTATAAATAGATCCCCCATCCTCCTAATTCCTGCCCTTTTCCATCTCCGGAACCCACCATCCAGCCTACCCGGTACAAAGTGATTATTATAAATTGGGGTCCAAACCTTTCTCCCTCCACTCTCTTATATCTCCTCCACTGCCCCCAGATTCTCCGAGCCGCCACCACCTCCAGACTTGTGGAGTATCGGGCCGGGAGAACGGAAGAGGTGCCGTTATCAGTGCTCCCAAACTTGTGTCTTTGCATGACGCCGCCTCCATCCGCTCCCACACCGACCCCTCACCCGCTACCCACTTCCTAATCATGTCTATATTAGCCGCCGAGTAGTAATTGCAGAAGTTCGGCAGCGCCAACCCACCCTCCCCCCGACTGCGCTCCAGCAACACTTTCTTCACTCGTGCGGTTTTACTCGCTCACACAAAGCCCAAAATAATCTTATTCACCCGCTTGAAAAAGGCCTTCGGAATGAAGATGGGGAGGCACAGAAAGACAGTCCAAAATCTGGGGAGGACCGTCATTTTCACGGTCTTTACCCTCCCCGCCAGTGATAGCGGGAGCATGTCCCATCTCTTAAAGTCCCCTTCCATTTGCTCTACCAGCCAGGATAGAACATAGAACATTACAGCGCAGTACAGACCCTTTGGCCCTTGATGTTGCGCCGACCTGTGAAACCACTCTAAAGCGTATCTACATTATTCCCATATCGTCTATATGTCTATCCAATGACCATTTGAATGCCCTTAGTGTTGGCGAGTCCACTACTGTTGCAGGCAGGGCATTCCACGCCCTTACTACTCTCTCAGTAAAGAACCTACCTCTGACATCTGTCTTATATCTATCTCCCCTCAATTTAAAGCTATGTCCCCTCGTGCTAGACATCACCATCCGAGGAAAAAGGTTTAACTTGTGCCGTGTCTCCTATTCCCGGGCCACCTGGATTCCCAGATACCGAAAGCTCTTTCCTACCATTCCAAGCGGCAGCTCTCCCAGTCCCTTCTCCTGTCCTCTTGCCTGGATCGCGAACTTGTCACTTTTCCCCATGTTCAACTTATATCCCGAAAAATTGCCAAATACCCCCAGGATTTGTATTACTTCCTCCCACCCCTCCAACGGGTCTGAAATATACAAGAGCAGGTCATCTGCGTAAAGCGAGACCCGGAACTCCACGCCCCCCCCCCCCCTCCCCCGCCGCCCGGACCAGCCCTTTCCAGTTCCTAGAGGCTCTTAACGCCATGGCCAATGGCTCTATGGCCAGGGCAAACAGTAATGGGGAGAAGGGCACCCTTGCCTCGTCCCTCGGTGTAGTTTAAAATACGCCGACCTCAGCCGGTTCTTATGCACACCCGCTATTGCTGCCTGATAGAGCAAACGCACCCTGTCAACAAAGCTCTCACCAAATCCACCCTTCCCAGCGCCTCCCACGGGTAATTTCACTCCACCCAATCAAAAACCTTCTCCGCATCCATCGCGACCATCACCTCTACCTCCTCTCCTTCTGGGGACATCATAATAACATTCAAAAGCCTTCGAACATTGGCCTTAAGTTGCCTGCCACTTACAAATCCCGTCTGGTCTTCCCCTATCACCCCTGGGACACAGTCCTCTATCCTTGTGGCCAGTATCTAAGCCAGCAGTTTGGCATCCACATTCAGTAGATTAATTGGCCTGTATGACCCGCATTGCTCCGGATCCTTCTCCCATTTCAGGATCAATGAAATCATGGCCTGTGACATTGTTGGGGGGAGGACTCCCTTCTCTCTTGCTTCGTTAAATGTCCTCACCAGCAGTGGGCACAATATCTCTGAAAACGTCTTATAGAATTCCACCGGGTAGCCGTCAGGCCCCGGGGCCTTGCCCGACTGCATGCCCTCCAGCCCCTCGATTATTTCCTCAATCTCAATTGAGTATTCCACCAGATTCTCATCTACCCTCGGAAACCTCAACTGATCCAAAAACTGCCTCATCCCCTCCATCCCTTGCCTTCCTCAACTGTTCCACCACTTTCCCTGCAGTCAACAGCCCAAACTCCGCCTGTAACCTCCGCCGCTCCCTAAGTAGCCCCGCATCCAGGGCCTCCGAGTATCTCCTGTCCACCTGGAGTATCTCCTCCACTAACCTATCCCTCTCAGCCCATTCCGTCTTTTCTCTGTGCGCCCATATCGAGATTAATTCCCTCTGACCACTGCCTTCAGAGCTTCCCAAACCGTAGCTGCAGAGACCTCCCCCATATCATTTGTTTCCAGGTAGTTCTGGATGGACTTGTTAACTCGACCACAAATTGCTTCGTCCGCTAGCAACCTCACAGCCAGTCTCCACAGCGGGCGTTGCCCTCTCTCCACACTAACTCATAGATCCACCCAATGCGGGGCATGATCCGACACTGCGATTGCTGAGTAATCAGTATCCACCATCCCAGGTATTAGCGCCCTGCTCAGAACAAAAAAGTCGATGCGAGAGTATATCTTGTGGACATGTGAGGAAAAAGAAAACTCCTTCGCCCTTGGCCGTGCAAACCTCCATGGGTCTACTCCCCCCGTCTGTTCCATAAACCCCTTCAATTTCTTTGCCGCAGCCGGCCTCCTCCCTGTCCTGGATTTTGACCGGTCCAATTCCGGATCAATGACTGTTAAAATCTCCTCCCATAATCAGGTTATGGGACTCTAAGTCTGGGATCTTACCTAACACCCGCCTCATAAATTCCACATCGTCTCAATTTGGAGCATATATGTTCATGAGTACCACCCGCACCCCCTCCAGCTTCCCACTCACCATGATGTACCTACCCCCTTGTCTGACACGATTCTCCCTGCCTCGAATGCCACTCGTTTGTTGATCAAGATCGCTACCCCCCTGGTCTTTGAGTCCAGCCCTGAGTGGAATACTTGGCTAACCCACCCCTTTCTCAGTCCCCTCTGGTCTGTAACCTTTAGCTGTGTCTCTTGTAGCATTGCCACATCCGCCTTCAGCCCCCTCAAATGCGCAAACACGCGAGCCATCTTGACCAGCCCATTCAACCCTGTAACGTTCCATGTAATCAGCCTGGTCGGGGGGGCATAGCCCCCCCCCCCCCCCCCCCCCCCCCCCGGCCTACTAGCCATCACCCTTATTAGGCCAGCCTCTGGCTCGCGCCCTCCGCCTCCTCAAGCCCCCCCTCAGGCATTCGCCGTTCCTGACCTCCCATTTGTCCCTTGGTAACAGTTCTTCCCCTGTCAGCAAAGCAGCACCCCCCCTCTTTTCCCCCCTAGCAACAACACTAGAAACCCAAGCCCCCCAAGTCATCGCCCTCAGTGGCTCATTAACTCGGGGCTTCTTCGCGAGGGCTTAGCACCTGACTGCCCCCCACTGTGCTTCCGTGAGTCACCTGACCTATGCTGACTTGATAGCGCCCGCCCCTGGCACCAAGCAGTCCGTCTCCCCATTGTTCTCTCCCCACTTGAACAAACATATTAAGAACATCACATTCCCCAGTAAACAAACATCAGAAAAAACAGTGAATAAACAGCCACTTTAGAAAATAAAAAACCACCCAAAAACAGAGTCAGCCTCAAAGCCCACCCCACCTCTAACCAGCTCCTTGCAAGCCAAAGTTTCCGTTAGCCATCCAAATAGCCCCTTATTACACATCACACTACTTATACTTAGACAACCCAACACAACAAATCACCAGCACAGTACTCTCCAAGGCTACAGCGCATTTTAGTTCGCCTCCAGATCCTTTTCTTTAATAAAAGTCCATACTTCGTCTGGTATTTCAAAGTAGTAGTCCCGTTCCTCATGTGTGACCACAGACGGGCTGGGTACAACATCCCGAACTTCACCCCCTTCTTAAAGAGGGCCGTTTTTGCCCGATTAAACCCAGCTCGCCTCTTGGCCAAATCTGCGCCCAGGTCCTGATAAATCCGCAGCTCACAATTCTCCCATTTGCTGCTCCGTTCCTTCTTGGCCCACCACAGAACGTGTTCCTTGTCCAGGAATCAATGAAAGTGTACCATCATCGCCCTCAGTGGCTCATTAACTCGGGGCTTCTTCGCGAGGGCTCTGTGCGCTCTATCCACTTCCAGGGGCCGAGGGAACGCCTAAGCCCCCATCAACTTCTCCAGCATGTCCATCACATAAGCCCTTGCATCCGATCCCTCACTGCCTTCAGGGAGGCCGACAATTCTAAGATTCTGCCTCCTGGATCTGTTCTCCAGCTTCTCCTGCATTCTTCTCTGGCAGTCGTTCATCATCTCCACCTTGGTCTCCAGCATGGTTATGTATTCCTCGTGCTCGGACATCTTTTTCTCCACCTCCTGGATTGCTCTTCTGTGGGTCTCTTGATTCTGCACGGCTTGATCAATCGAAGCCTTAATTGGGTCCAGCGTGTCCTTCTTCAGCTTGGCGAAGCAATCTTCAAAAAAACTTCACCAGCTGCTCCGTCGACCACTGTGCCGTCTCCCTTGCTCTCCGCCATGCTTTCCCGCATTATCGGCTCTGCTCGCATCTTTCTTTTAGGACTTTGTCTTCTCACACGGCCACTTCTGGTCCAATTCTCCATACACTGGAGGGGGATTTCTCCTCACTGTCTCACTCTTCACCAATTTATCCCATATAATCTAGAAAAAAACAGGGGAAAAAGGTCCAAAAGTCCATCACAGGCGGGAGCTATCAAATGTGTGACCTACTCCTCCATGGTCGCCATCGGAAGTCCCGCCCCTGCATACTCACCTGCCAGGTCCCCCCGGTGCGTGAAGTGAGTGATTCACACCGGAGGGACTGGCCAAATCTGGACTGCTGCTCGGCCCATCGGGGCCCGGAGAATCGCTGGGGGGGCTGCTGTCAACGGCCCCCGACCGGCATGGCGGGAATCCGCCGCCGCCCGAAAAACGGCGCCAGAGTATACGGCAGCTGGCGGCGGGGTGGGATTCGCGCCTCCCCCCCAGGGATTCTCCCACCCCGTGGGGGGTCCGAGAATCCCGCCCAGAAACTTTGTTTTTTGTAAATAAACAGTGGTCTCGGATACCTGTTTTGCACTCTCACAAGAACTGGAATTCACTGTTGGAATGGAGCAGATTCAATATTAACTTTGAAGAGGAAAATGGATGAATACTTAAATGGAAAATATTGCTGAGCTATAGAGAAAATACAGTGGAGAGGAGATAATTGGATAACCTGCAGAGGCGCAATTAGCCCTGTGCACTCATTCTGTACTGTAAGATTCAATGAGTTCTGAACCTCTTCTAATAATTTTGCAGATATTCAGTTAAAGGTCTGGTTTAGCTGGTTTGTGAAATACTAGTCCAGAGGGAGAGGAGAGATCTGAGGTGAACTGTTGGAGCATCTGTAAACCAAGAACAGCATTAATGGTACTTATGGGTGTGAGCTAAATTATCTATCCCTACTGTAAGGAAGCAACAATGGAATATCGGAGAATAAAAAATAATAAATTATGGAATATTTATATTAAAGAAACCTCCATTTAGCTCATTATTTCTCACCAGCTCAATTGTAAGAATTTTAAAAATACATTTATGGGATGCGGGCATCAGTGGCTCGGCCAGCATTTATTGCCCATTCCTAATTGCCCTTGAGAAGGTGGTGATGGTGAAGATTCTTGAACCGCTGGACATTCAGTGGGTATATTGTTAGGGAGGGAGTTTCAGGATTTTGACTGCAACAGTGAACGGTGATATATATCCAAGTCAGGATGGTGAGTTGCTTGGAAGGGATCTTGCAGTTGGTGGTGTTCCAATGCATCTGCAGCCCTAGTTCTTCTAGATGGTAGTGGGTTTGGAAGATGTTGCCTGAGGAGGTTTGGTGAGTTCCTGCAGTGCATCTTATAAATGGCAGACACTACAGCTACCCTGTGTCAATGTGGAGGGAGTGAATGTTTGTGGAAAGGGTGGCAATGAAGTGGGCTGCTGGGTGGTGTCAAGCTTATTGAGTGTTGTTAGAGCTGCACTTATCCAGGCAAATGCAAAAGAAACAGAAAGGGATTTGTGTGGAATTTACTTCTATCAATACTGATGTTTTTAATTCATTATACTAATGTCTGTAACTGCAGCTATAACATTATTTGTTTTAATGTTTTTGAGTTCTCTCCACCTTTGCAGATAAAGACAGTACCAGCTCATCCTTTCTCACCTCTGTCGCAATTTCCAGTAAGTACCTTGCAATCAAAACTTTTTGCAAACGTTTTGTAAGTTTTTTAAAAACAAAGTCAGCAAATATTCTGTTGAATATTTTGCTGGGACATTTTTGGAATGTGTTTCATTATTCTCCATAATAACTCAGCTATAGCGAGTTTCCAGGCATTATCCTATAGGTCTTAAAAAGTTACTAACATGGAAGTTTCCAAGCAATGTAACTCGTACAAATCTGTAAGTATACCTCTGTATGGCAGTTCTGTCAATATGGAGCCAGTAACATGAGATTTTATTTCTTATTAATTGATTTCCCTCAGCATTGCACACAATGAATGAAGATGAACTACGATCTTCAGGTGATATAGGCTTAGAAGGGGGTGGGGGAGCAGTAGGTGCAAGTAAGAATGTTGGTGCGAGAGAGGTCTGGGGCGTAACAGGCAGGAGAGTTAAGAACATAAGAACTAGGAGCAGGAGTAGACCATATGGCCCCTCGAGCCTGCTCCACCATTCAATGAGATCATGGCTGATCTTTTGTGGACTCAGTTCCACTTTCCGGCCCGAACACCATATCCCTTAATCCCTTTATTCTTCAAAAAACTATCTATCTTTATCTTAAAAGCATTTAATGAAGGAGCCTCTACTGCTTCACTGGGCAAGGAATTCCATAGATTCACAACCCTTTGGGTGAAGAAGTTTCTCCTAAACTCAGTCCTAAATCTACTTCCCCTTATTTTGAGGCTATGCCCCCAAGTTCTCCTTTCACCCGCCAGTGGAAACAACCCGCCCGCATCTATCCTATCTATTCCCTTCATAATTTTATATGTTTCTATAAGATCCCCCCTCACCCTTCTAAATTCCAACGAGTACAGTCCCAGTCTACTCAACTTCTCCTCGTAATCCAACCCCTTCAACTCTGGGATTAACCAAAGTGAATCTCCTCTGCACACCCTCCAGCGCCAGTACGTCCTTTCTCAGGTAAGGAGACCAAAACTGAACACAGTACTCCATGAACACCTTATACAATTGCAGCATAACCTCCCTAGTCTTAAAATTAAGCAATTCATTTTTAAAATATATTTTTAAAATTAGGTTTTTAAATTTTTTACAATAAACGTAACAAAGTAACAAAAAAAACCCCAGTGCGGAACAGGTATAGAACAGAATAAGTTTGATAGCAAACATGGGAACAGGCAAGATAGAATAAATTCAGAACAGTGTACTCAAGGAATCAGTGCCTCTAGTTTATATAACAGATTAATAAAACAACAGATCAACAAATTGAATTGGGGAAAGGAAGAATAGTTCAGGATGCATGCCATGTATTGCAATATCAAGAGGAACAAAATCAGATGAAATAGTTCATGGAAATCGCAACAGGACTAAGTCAGCCAAGGTGGAGCCTGTGAATTTAAGATGTCGGTCCCATACTTTATAGAATGCATCAGACTTGGAGCAGATCACAGAGGTCAGGAATTCCATAGGGATGCATTCCATAATTAATCAATGCAAATTTTGGATTGAGGGATATTTGTCACTAATCCAGGAGCATAGGATATTTTTATGAGCTGCCAAGGTCCGGATATTGTATAGCCCTTTTCATTAGAATCAGTAATTCCATCTTGAAGACCCCAAAATCAGAACACAGGAGAATGATGCCTCTTGCTCAGAAAATGTTTTGCCTCATTCATATGTTCTGGGGCCGTTGCTGTTTGTCATTTTTATCAATGACCTAGAGGAAGGCGCAGAAGGGTGGGTGAGTAAATTTGCAGACGATACTAAAGTCGGTGGTGTTGCCGATAGTGTGGAAGGATGTAGCAGGTTACAGAGGGATATAGATAACCTGCAGAGCTGGGCTGAGAGGTGGCAAATGGAGTTTAATGTAGAGAAGTGTGAGGTGATTCACTTTGGAAGGAATAACAGGAATGCGGAATATTTGGCTAATGGTAAAGCTCTTGGAAGTGTGGATGAGCAGAGGGATCTAGGTGTCCATGTACATAGATCCCTGAAAGTTGCCACCCAGGTTGATAGGGTTGTGAAGAAGGCCTATGGAGTGTTGGCCTTTATTGGTAGAGGGATTGAGTTCCGGAGTCAGGAGGTCATGTTGCAGCTGTACAGAACTCTGGTACGGCCGCATTTGGAGTATTGCGTACAGTTCTGGTCACCGCATTATAGGAAGGACGTGGAGGCTTTGGAGCGGGTGCAGAGGAGATTTACCAGGATGTTGCCTGGTATGGAGGAAAAATCTTATGAGGAAAGGCTGATGGACTTGAGGTTGTTTTCGTTGGAGAGAAGAAGGTTAAGAGGAGACTTAATAGAGGCATACAAAATGATCAGGGGGTTAGATAGGGTGGACAGTGAGAGCCTTCTCCCGCGGATGGAAATGGCTGGCACGAGGGGACGTAGCTTTAAACTGAGGGGTAATAGATATAGGACAGAGGTCAGAGGTAGGTTCTTTACGCAAAGAGTAGTGAGGCCGTGGAATGCCCTACCTGCTACAGTAGTGAACTCGCCAACATTGAGGGCATTTAAAAGTTTATTGGATAAACATATGGATGATAATGGCATAGTGTAGTTTAGATGGCTTTTGTTTCGGTGCAACATCGTGGGCCGAAGGGCCTGTACTGTGCTGTATCGTTCTATGTTCTATGTTCTATATCTGCTGTATCTGTTTCCTTAATTGCCAAAGCTTTCAGTACAACTTGGGCGGAATCTTTACAAAAAATTACAAAGTGTTCTGGGGTGAAAAACGCTGTCGGCAGGATTTCTCACAGAACTTTGAGCCTCTTAAAGAAAGGTTTTCCCCAACATGAATCACGCCGCAGTCTTGACGACCTCCCACTAACTCACTCGCCCCAGGGAAACTTAATCCCTACAATCACTGGGAAGCCTCCCCAGCACTTATTCCAGAGCCATTCGAAGGGATTGCCTCATGAAGCCATACTTCGGGGTTCACAGTGTATCGTGTGCGATGTAAACTCTTGTATGAGCATTGGGGTTCAATGATTGCATCCCCAATCAGTGACTGACCTTTAGCTCTGCATATTTCATTGGCACAATTGACTTGTCAATGAAGGGTGAAATTGCATATCAATCAATTGAATGTCTCTTGTGACAGATGAGGCTCCGATGTTAAGAGTGAAGCCTGCAATAAGCATGAAAAGACAATGACATGCATTACAATGAGGCTCCTGCGGCATGATTCCCACTACTCCACTGACGAGGGAGGTGAAAAGTGCAAAACCCAATCACACCGGAGAGAATCACTTTTCTTCGATTCTCTCTGGATTTTGAGGCCACGCTGAATTTCTCACGGACGGAGAGTGCAGGCTCAAAATCACCCCTGTTGATTCTAAACTTCTCCAATTAATATTGATACGAGGAAAGTGCTTTTCCGAACAATGTTATGTTGTTCTAATTGGGTTGCAATTTTGTACTTGGCAAAAGACACTGGGCGAGATCTATTGACTCTTCACCCCCACCATGGATTTCCAGGCAGCGTGAGGTGGAATCAATGGGAAATTCCATTGACAGCAGTGGGACCAGAAGATCCAGCCAACAGCAGGCCACCTCCTGCAGCGGGAAACATGCCACGTGGAGTCCAGAGAATCCACCCATTGTCTACGATCTCAGTCCTTGAGGCAAAACACCTGAGCATGCTCAATTTATTTTCTCTAGACAGCACAGACTGAAAGGGATAGAATTCAATTCTTACAGTTACATCCAAAGAAAGGGTTTTATCAGCATTTGATTGAAAGTGGTGTCCCTGCAATATTCTCCAGGGTTTTCAGTTACAGCCACAAATCCTTTGTTCACTTTGTTGGCCAAGGATTGTTTGTCTGGTGATGGAACTGGTCGCGAGGCCTCACTTCCAGGAACAGTGTGTGGGCAATGGCAATGAAAATCTGGACCACGTTCTCTTGGTTCACACCAAGCTTTCCTGTGGCTGCTGCTCACTATTTTCAGGACCCCCAAAAGCAGTTTACAAATCACTACACTGGGCTGATGCTGGGATGGGGAAACTATTACTAGGAGGAGATATTTGACAGATAGGTACTTGAACAGTGAAGATGAATAGAAGTTCTAAAATTCTAAAATAGTTCTGGTGGACTAAATAAGGCCAGTTCCTGTGAGTGAGGAGGTTGATGATGCATCTGCTTACCTTCATTGCTGCATCATAAATCTTTCAGAACAAAATGGCCATTTTCCACCAGAGGGGTCCTCTTCATTGTAATGAATCATTTTGGAATTTCCACTGCAATATTTTGTTATTGATGATTAGTTATATTGTAATTTCTTGTCTGTTATTTCCAGGTTGAATTAACGGAAAGCCTATTGCAATGTTATGACTTTCCACCATCTCCAGGAAAATCCTCATCAGTAACACCTTTGCATGTGGTTAGAGCTCCAAATGATCCATCAAAATCTTCATCAGTGACATTTGTACATGCAGCCAGGCCTGTGACTAACCCAGGAAAATCATCAATAACAACTGTGCATGCCATCAGGCATTTGACTGATCCAGGGAAATGTTCAGTGACAACTGTGCATGCAGTCAGGCCTCTAACCGATCCAGGAAAATCTTCATCAGTATTGCCTTTGCATGCCCATAGACACCGGACTGACCCAGAAGCATCATCATCAGTAATGCCGTTGCATGCAGTCAGATATCCAAGTGATCCAGGGAAATCATCAATAATACCATTGCATGCAGTTAGACATCCAACTGATCCAGGAGTTTCTTCATCAGTGATGCCTTTGCATGCAATTAGGTATCTAAGTGATCCACTCCCACCAATTCAACACACTGCATCTCCAACAAACAGGTAAGGGAGTATAATGATTCTTTAATGGGCTATTGTGGTATCTTGTATTAAAATAGATTTCCAATATTTTTTACATTTAATCCCAGAATTAAATATTTTGTGATTCAGCTAAATTAGTATACTCCACATCATATGCAGACAGATACTCCTGACAGAAGCCTAATGCGAAAGCATTTGGAAATCTGTACTGTACACCCGAAAGGTAAAATAAACATGTTAGGTTCTCAGAATATAACCAAGAGATTATAACTGAAATGAAGTTAAGAATACAAACTATATCACAACTATGTATTGCAGCCCAGAAATACATATAGCTTGAGGAAAACATGAAACACAGAGTTAAGAAACAGAATTCCAAAACAAAATAAAATAATAGCAGTTAATATTAACATAATATGTGAAGGCTTTTTACGTTAATAATTAACATGTATGACAGGATAGACCGAGCTCAGAAGACCCCCCCCCCACCAATTTTAAACAGGAATAGATCAATAAATAATGAAGAAACAAACGCATTTAATATTTTGATGTGGATAAATTGTGCAACTTCATGCTTCAGGGATACCTGGAATTCTGCTTTCTTCAGTGCACCAGGGCTGTATACTCGTAAAAATAAATAACTTCCCTCTTGACTGCATATTAATTCATCAGAATTGCTTGCAATTGTAGTGTACGCAACTTTCAATTCACTATTAAAAAACATCTAGTACTGCCCACCTCAACCCTCACAGATCATAGGCCAAGGCAAATGGTCCGTCTTAGTGTCCACATCTCTGAGGAGTTTAACTCTAAACTTTAACTTTACCGTGCTTTGTCATCAACTCATCCAGTTGACAAGACAAACCATATGTTTGTTTGTAAGAAAATATTTTATTGAGGCATTTATAATTTTAACAATTTTAAACATCAAATTTCAACAAGAATAAAAACACAACAATATAACCAACAAACCCCCCGAGCACACACCCCAGCCAATATGGATTACATACACAGTGCCACCTTCCCCAGCCCCCCCCTCCATAGATTCTCCTGCTTTCACTCGTCTCTCCCATGCCACTCCTTCCCCCCCCCCCTCATGCTGACAGCTTAATTTTTCACAAAGAAGTCGATGAACGGCTGTCACCTCCGAGCAAACCCCTGCAACGAACCCCTCAAGCCAAATTTAATTTTCTCAAGTCTGAGAAACCCTGCCATGTCGCTAACCCATACCCCCGACTTCAGGGGTTCTGAGTCCCTCCATCCTTGTAAGATCCGTCCCCGGGCCACCAGGGAGGCAAAGGCCAGGACGTCGGCCTCTCTCACCCCCTGGGCTCCTGGGTCTTCCAACACACTAAAGATCGCCACCTCTGGACTCGGCACCACCCTCACTTGTAAGACCTCTGACATGACGTCAGCAAATCCCTGCCAGAAACCGCTCGGCCTTGGACATGCCAAAAATATATATGTTTCGCAGGACACTCTGCACAGCACCCACACCTATTCTCCACCCCCTCAAAGAACCTGCTCATCCGGGCCACAGTCATGTGTGCCCTGTGGACCACCTTGAATTGTATCAGGCTGAGCCTGGTGCACGATGAAGATCTGTTAACTCTCCTAAGAGCCTCCTCCCAGAATCCGGCCTCCAACCATCCCGTCCCCCCACCCCAAGCTGTTCTTCCCACTTTTTTTTCACCTCCCCTATCAGGGCTCCCTCCCACTCCATCAGCTCCTCATAGATCTCTAAGACCTTGCCCTCTCCTACTCTTGTTCTCGACACCACCTTATCCTGCAGTCCACCTTGCGGCAGGTGCGGGAAGGTCGAAACCTGCTTCGGCACAAAATCCCTCACTTGCTGATACCGGAACCGGCAATTCAAACTCCAACTCCAACTCCTCCGAGCTCAAGAAACACTCATCAATAAACAGATCTCCAAATCTCTCAATCCCTGCCCACTGTCACCTTTGAAACCCCCCATCCAGCCCCCCCAGAGCGAACCAGTGGTTATCACATATCGGTGCCCACACGGATGCCCCCTCTAACCCCATGTGCTGCCTCCACTGTCCCCATACCCTCAGGGCTGCCTCTACTACTGGGCTTATGGAGTACCGAGCCGACGAGAACGGCAGAGGTGCCGTTAACAATGCCCCCAAACCCGCGTCCTCCATCCATTTAGACAAACCATATGTAATAAACTAGAGCATTCTGGAAATTACTCAGCAGGTCTGACAACATCCAGGAGAGAGAAACAGTAAATGTTTTAGATGGATGATCGCTCATCAGGGTTTATGGTCTGAATTTGATTAGCCATTTTACAGTCTTCCAAATTTAACATGGAGTTGAACAATTTCAGATCATAGTCACTGCTCTCAGTTTTTTGAGCAGTTCGGCAGTTGTTGGCAGTTGTTTGACCAGTTGTTGGTGCTGGTCATGTTTTTCCAACCTATTTTCCTGTTCTTTCGTCCCCTCTGTTCTCCTGACTCTTTCCAGTTTTTAAAAAAAATGTTTTTATTCTCCATTTTCACATTTTCCTTCAAAATTTACACCCCACCCACAAACAGTAAACGGTAACAAATACAAAATCAATCTCCTTAACAATACCAACGATCCCATCCTCCCACCACCTCAAACAATGGCCCATCTGTCAATATACGCATCCAATAAAACAAACCCTCCCACGGTGGCAACAAAAAAACAAAAAAAAACCAAAAAAAACAAAAAAACAAAGGAGAAAAAGGAGTCCGGGACCTCCCATGGTCACCATTGACCTATAGAGTCCATTCCCCCTCCCCCTCCCCTACACTCAACGCCCTCCAACCTCTGAAAGAGTACCGTACATGATACCCAAGAGTTGTATCCCCCCCCCCCCCTCCAGTCTCCAATTCCTCCCGTCCACTGCCTCTTGTAAAACTCCTCCCCCCAACCTCGGTTCCTTCCCCCCAACTTTCCACCCCGGCTAGACCACTCGGACCCTGTTCTGCCAGGCTCCGATGGCCGCAGCCCCTCCCCTCCCCCCCCCCCCCCCCCCCAACCGGCCAGCGTGGAGGCCCCCGCCCGGGTCCCTTTCCCCCTTGTCCGGCCCTAGGAAAGCCCAGAAATCCCCTTTTAGCACACAAACCCCGCATATCCACCTACACCCCAAAGAGCCCTCATTTCGAGTGAAAGTCCCACCACTTCCCTTGTCCAAATATATACACCATTGGTTCCTTTAGCCATACACCCGCGCGCAGTGAAACAAAAAAGAAGAAAATACAGTCATGAGGTTACATCGGCACATGGCCATTTCTCAATTTGTCAGTTCTGCCACAGCCCTTCTGCCTTCGCAATGTCCTCCGCTGCTTCCGCCGTTCCAAAATAAAAGTCCCTGAGCTTGTAAGTCATCCTCAGCTTCACTGGATATACAATGCCGCACTGCACCTTGCTAATGTACAGTGCCCTCTTCACCCAGTTGAAGGCAGCCCGCCTCCTCGCCAGCTCCACCGTAAAGTCCTGGTATACACGTATACCAGCTCCAGCCCACTGCACCACCCGCTTCTGCTTGGCCCAGCTCAGGACCTTCTCCTTCACACTGTACCTACGGAAGCACAGAGTCACTCCCCTTGGCGGCTCAATCGCCATCGGTACAGGCCTCCACGACCGGCGAGCCCGATCCAGTTCATATCGGGAGGGATCCTCCCCCTCCCCCAATAGTTTCGCCAGCATCGCGGCAAAATACTCAGTCGGCCTCAGTCCTTCAACTCCTTCGGGCAGCCCCAGAATCCTCAAATTCTGTCGCCTGACTCTGTTTTCCAGGTCTTCCATTTTTCCTCGCAGATTCTTGTTAATGTCCATCACCTTCCGCATCTCCTTCCCCATCGAGGCAAGTTGATCACCGTGCTGCAATAACGTCTCCTCCACTTCCTTCAGCGCCTCCCCTTGCTCTCGCACCTCCGCCACTGCGCTCGCCACCGCCGTCATCACCGGGGAAATTGCCTCCTCCACCAGCGCACTCAAAACCTCCCTCATCTCCTTCCTCATTGTCTCCATGTATCTTGTAAACTGCCTTTCGAATTCCGCAGCCATCACCTTAGTTATTTCTTCAGCCGTAAGCAATGCGGCCTCCCCTGGTGCTTCAGCCTCCATTTTCCTTGGTGACCCCCCTGGTGACCTTTCCATTCCCCGGCGGACCTTCAGCCGTTTTCTTTATGGACGATTCTTTGCTCACCCTCGACAATTTTCTTCATTGTACCTTCACTGTGCCGCCTCTGTGCCTGCTTCCTGCTTTTGCCGCCTCCGTGGACCCTGGGACCGGGCTTAAAGCCCCGAAAATGCCGATCCCGAACGGGGGCCCTCCATTGTGCGGCCGCCTCCCGCCCGCTGTCACCGGAAGTCGTATTATTTATTTTTAACCAACTTGCAAGTCTGACTCGCTTCACAAAGACCCAGAACACAAGCTGCCTCCTAGGGTCTCCCGAACCGAGTGCTGTTGGAGACAAAGGAATCTCTACAAATACATTCAAATGGCATCAAGTTTCACATACAAGATTCCCATAGGCCATCCTATATCCCTCCTGACCTGGCCATATATCCTGATTGGCTCACTTCTCATTCCTTAACCCTGGGCCTCTTGTTACCCAGCATCCTTTTCCCATCCTCCACCAGATACCCCTCCCCCTTCCTTGCCATGCTTTCTGAAATCCTTTGTCTGTGAACTCACTACTATTAGACTGATCACATCCACATTACTGTAACTAATATTTGAACTAACTATTTTATATCACATTCGTTTGTTCAATTCCTCACAATGTGGATCTCTTCCCATACCTTGGGAGCCTCCTCTTAGTGCAAGCATGATCCAGCATCGACTCCAATGCACCAGTGCAGTCTTCAGATGCCTGAGAAACAGAGTGTTCAAAGACCAAGACTTCAAACCGAGGACCAAGCTCATGGTCTACAGAGAAGCCTTGGTTCCCGCCCTCCTGTATGCATCAGAAACATGGCAATGTCCAACAGACACCTCAAATCCATGGTTAGATAACACCAACATTGCCTCCACAAAATCCTGCAAATCCACTGGCAGGATAGGCATACCAATGTGAGTGTCCTCTCCCAGGTCAATATCCCCAGTATCGAGGCACTAGTCACGCTCAACCAGCTGCGATGGGCGGGCCACATTGTCCGCATGACCGACGCAAGACTCCCGAAACAAGTGACCATAAGGAGGGCAGAGGAAATGCTACAAAAGCACTCTGAAAGCCCCCTAAATAAATACAACATCCCTATTGACAGGTGGGTATCGCTTACCTCAGAACTCACAAACTGGAGAAAAGGCATCCGCAAGGGTGTCAATTACCTCGAGCGTAGTAGGGTGGAGCATGCGGAGGCCAAGCGTAAACAGCGGAAGGAGGGCGCAGAATCCAAATTGTCCCACCTACCTCATGAAACAGCACCTGCCAAACCTGTGGCAGAGTCTGCGGATCCAGGATCGGACTATTCAACCACCGCAGATTCCATCTTCCCGGAGTGGAAGCAGGTCATCCTCCACCCTGAGGGACTGCCAAAGAAGAACTTTGGTCAAGATCTATAATGTTGTTTGAAATCCAGCTCATGTAGTCACAGGATGTAAAATAAATGTGGTGTTGAATCAAATACTATTGCATGCAATCTAAAACCTATTTATGTGTAAATACTTATATCACACGCAAAATGAAATGGCTACAAAACAATTAAAACTAGCACAAAACCAACAACAGAAATATATATAGAATATGGATCCTCACACAGGATTCCTTCCTAAACCATGGATTAAAAACATCAGAAAGAATGATAACAGACCTAACCATCAACTAAAGAAACTGTAAACAATTTTTTTAAAATTTACCATGTTTGAACTTGTATTTTCAATTTGTAAGACGCCTTCTGTATCTATCAGCCAAGGTCTTTAAAATTATGTAGGTTAAACGTAGAGAAGATGTTTCCAGCGTTATGATCTACGTAGAGAGCAATAACTTTTTTAAAATATATTTTAATTTCCAGTGACCAACTTTAAGGAATCCTCCCGTCTTGGACAGGTCAAATATTCCAGAATCTTTAGATCGCCACAGGATGTGCCTCTTTGACCATAGACTTCCCCCATTTTGCCTGGTATCTCACCAGGGACTTGCAATCTTCTTCATTCTGTTTACCACACCAGCTTTTTTCTCCGAGACCTCTCTATTTCTGTTTTTGTCCAAATACTCAGAGACCAAAAGTCTTTGCAGAGTCAGCCCAGCTGCTCCTTTGTTTTCAGGTGTGAATATTTTTCACCTTTCTCCAGTAAGCCCCAACCTGGGTGAGCTTGTCCCCATGATAACCAAGTTCAACTTGCTTGTTGTTGGGCAGAAATCGTAGCAGGTCACATGACCCTCTTCACTACTCCATTTGACCTTAAATTAAGGAAGCAGTACAAAACATTATTTGTAAAACCTGGGGCGTCATTCTCCGACCCCCCTGCTGGGTCGGAGAATGGCCGTAGGCCGCCGTGAATCCCGCCCCCGCCGAAGTCTCCGGTACCGGAGATTGGGCGGGGGCGGGAATCGGGCCGCGCCGGTTGGCGGGACCCCCCGCTGGATTCTCTGGCCCGGATGGGCCGAAGTCCCGCCCAGAAATTGCCTGTCCCGCCGGCGTAAATCAAACCTGGTATTTACCGGCGGGACCAGGCGACGTGGGTGGGCTCCGGGGTCCTGGGGGGGGGGGCGCGGGGCGATCTGACCCCGGGGGGTGCCCCCACGGTGGCCTGGCCCGCGATCGGGCCCATCGATCCGCGGGCGGGCCTGTGCCGTGGGGGCACTCTTTCCCTTCCGCCTCCGCTACGGCCTCCACCATGGCGGAGGTGGAAGAGACTCTCCCCACTGCGCATGCGCGGGAAACTGACAGCGGCCGCTGACGCTCCCGCGCATGCGCCGCATTTCCGCGCCAGCTGGCGGGGCAACAAACGCCATTTCCGCCAGCTGGTGGGGCGGAAATCCCTCCAGCGTCGGCCTAGCCCCTCAATGTTGGGGCTAGGCCGCCAAAGATGCGGAGCATTCTGCACCTTTGGGCCGGCGCGATGCCCGTCTGATTGGCGCCGTGTTTGGCGCCAGTCGGCGGACATCGCGCCGTTGGGGGAGAATTTCGCCCCTTGTGTTTGCAACATCTCCCCCTAAAAGATGAAAATTATTGATGTGTTAATTTTACACAAGACTACCAAAATATAACATTGTAAGCACCTTATAACCAACTTACTACATTGCAGTACAAGTAATATTTTCCATCTTGTCACATTTCACCATTAAACAGTCCATCTTGGCAACATTATAAGGCTTAACCTATCACGCCAATCTCATGGACAATTAGGATTTATATTTCAGTTTTGATAAATTCTTGGAATTCCATCGTTCTACCAAGCGAGAGTTTGTTTTACTACTGGTTTAGCACACTGGGCTAAATCGCTGGCTTTTAAAGCAGACCAAGGCAGGCCAGCAGCACGCTTCGATTCCCGTATCAGCCTCCCCGAACAGGCGCCGGAATGTGGCGACTAGGGGCTTTTCACAGTAACTTCATTGAAGCCTACTCGTGACAATAAGCGATTTTCAATTTTCAATAATGGCTTCACTTTCCAACATTGATCACAGCAAATCTCCTTTCTCACTTCCAGTAGGTTTTACAGCTTTTCCATGTTCTAGGTTACAAAACTGTATATTTGGTATTCTCTGGTTCGCTTGGTCTAGAACATTCTGTTTCTGATAATCCCTCTGGATTCAGTAATTCCCTTTGTTCTCCTTTAAAAGTGAACATTACGTTGTCACCAGGCTGTTGACCTTTCAACACAGTCCTTGAACTACCCTGCTTTGGTTTTAATCCCTGATCCCCATTCTCTTTCATGGTTGCAGGGTTTCTAATGTCCAAGTTGGTAAAGAAAGTCTCAGCCAACCATACAGCTGACTTTTCTTCCTTGTGTTTAAATAAAGGATTACTGTTCTCATTAAATTCATTCCCATGATTTAAACTTTGTGTTTTTCTCCAGAAGAAGCACTGCCTCCTCACTAAGGTCACGTCAATGATCAGTCAAAAACCCCGAGATTCTTTTTTTAAAATCATTCACAAATTCTTTAAAAATCTTTTTCTTTTTCTGATTCCCCTCTCAACACAAACTCTTCCCAATTTATCTGTCGCAAAAAACATTGCTCATAATTTTGAGCTTTTAATTTCCATTCATTAATACAAATCCTTCCTCTTTGCTCCATGATATTGGTATTAGTTTCATCAGAGTCATTTGATTTTGAAGCAGTGCCTTCCTTTGTTCCAACATTAGCTTTAAGTGCTGCTGTTACCTGATTTAATACCTGTTGCTTAGGTTCTGCCAGCAGGTTTAATTAAGACATTCTATTCATCTCCAGCTGACATTAACTCTTTGTTGCAAGTCTGATGTTGCATTATTCCTTTACCATCAGTTGTCTGAACATTTAAAACCAGAAGACGTAGGTGCAGAATTAGGCCATTCAGCCCATCAAGTCTGCTCTGCCATTCATGTTTCTCATCCCCATTCTCCTGCCTTCTC
Organism: Scyliorhinus torazame; assembly: GCF_047496885.1. NCBI lineage: Eukaryota > Metazoa > Chordata > Chondrichthyes > Carcharhiniformes > Scyliorhinidae > Scyliorhinus > Scyliorhinus torazame. The sequence goes on from NC_092712.1 coordinate 150,197,626, forward strand.
CCCATAACCCCTGATCCCCTTATTAATCAAGAACCTATCTATCTCTGTCTTAAAGACACTCAGTGATTTGGCCTCCACAGCCTTCAGCGGCAAAGAGTCCCACAGATTCACCACCCTCTGGCTGAAGAGATTCCTCCTCATAATGTTTTAAAGGATCGTCCCTTAAGTCTGAAGCTGTTCCCTCAGGTTCTAGTCTCTCCTACTAGTGGAAACATCCTCTCAACGTCCACTCTATCTAGGCCTCTCAGTATTCTGTAAATTTCAATGAGATCCGCCTCATCCGTCTGCCTCTTTGGACACAATTTTAACTGAAACGGTAATTTCCACAGCAGGATTACAGGTGGTGCAGTATTTCTATATCTCAGTTAATTTTTTTTGTACATTTTCGATTTCATACAAACATACAAAATGGGAGCAGATGTAGACCATTCGGTCCTTCGAACCTACTCTGTCATTCAATAAGATCTTGACTTATCTGTTTGTGTTTCAAGTTCGACATTTCCATCTACCCCTGATAACCTTTGATTCCCTTGCCTCAAACTAATCTATCTACCTCTGCCTTAAATATATTTAATGACCCTGCCTCCACTGCCCTCTGGGGCAGAGAGTTCCAAAGTCACACAACCCTCTGAGAGAAAAAGATTATCCTCATTTCTGACCGAAAAGGGTGACCCCTAATTTTAAAACCATGCCCCCTAGTCCTGGACTCACCCACAAGAGGAAACATCCTTTCCAGGTTCACCTTGTCAAGACTGTTCAGGATCTTACACACTTCAATTAAGTTACTCCTCACGCTTCTAAACTCCAGTGAAAACAAATCCAGTTTGTCTAACCTTTCCTTATAAGTTAACCCGCTCATTTTAGGTATCAAAACCTCCTCTGAATTCCCTCCAAGACAGTTACATGTTTCCGGAGAAGAATCATAGAATTCCTACAGATGAAGTAGACCATTTGCCCCATTGAGTCGACACCAACCCTCTGAAAGAGCACCCTACCTCGTCCCACTCCCCCGTTTTATCCCGTACACTAAGGAGCAATTTATGGCCAATCCACCTAACCTGCACATCTTTGGACTGTGGGAGGGAACCGGAACACCTGGAGGAAACCCACACAAGCACAGGGAGAAAGTGCAAACTCCACAGTCACCCAAAGCCAGAATTGAACCCGGGTCCTTAGCGCCGTGAGGCAGCAGTGTTAACCACTGTGCCACCATGCCACCCATGCAGCATGGTAGCATAGTGGTTAGCACTATGGCTTCACAGCGCCAGGGTCCCATGTTCGCTCCCGGCTTGGGTCACTGTCTGCACGTTCTCCCCGTGTCTGCGTGGGTTTCCTCCGGGTGCTCCGGTTTCCTCCCACAGTCCAAAGATGGGCAGGTTTGGTGGATTGGCCATGCTAAATTGCCCTTAGAGTCCAAAAAGGTTAGGTGGGATTACTAGATTACGGGGAAAGGTTGGAAGTGTGGGTTTAAAGGGGGTGCTCTTTCAAAGGGCCGGTGCAGACCCGATGGGCCGAATGGCCTCCTTCCGCACTGTAAATTCTATGATTCTATGAATTCTATTCTATGTGTAATGGGCGAGGTGTTTTCAGAACCCCAAAATGTACCATGGAGTTCACCCAACCTCTCCCTTTAATGGATTTGTTGCTTTTCCGAGCACATGGCTTTTTCCCGAGGTGTGGAATTACAATTATGGACACGTGGGTTTTTAAACACAAAACACTGTTTGTTCCATGAACTCAACTTAACATCTTAAATAAAGACTTCCGGTTGCGGCTATGCGGAGCTAAGCCACACGAGTCGGCAGCTCCCGCGAAGACGGACTTTCGGGCTCGATAGAAGAGCCCCAACGGGACTTTTCACACAGCCAACCCGTGGGGAAGAGAGGAGAGAGGTCCCCCACTAACCTGTATGGACCGGACCCGCAGCGAAACGGCCAAAAAAACAGCACTGGAGCAGCGGGAGAAGAAGGGTAAAAAAAACAAGATGGCGGCGGCCGAGGACAAAGAAGAGATGCAAGAATTCATCAAGCGCTGCTTCGAGGAGCTGCGCAAGGAGATGGTGCCGCCGATGCTGGCAATAATTGAAGGACTTGGGGCAACCCAGAAAGCCCACGAGGTGAAGATCCAGGAGATCCAGGACAAAGTGAGTGAGAATGAGGACGAGCTCTTGGGCCTGGCAGTGAAAGTGGAGCGGCACGAGGCACTACACAAAACGTGGGCGGGAAGACTCGAAGACCTGGAGAACAGGTCGAGGAGAAATAATTTGAGGATCCTGGGTCTCCCAGAAGGAGTGGAGGGGGCCGACGCCGCGGCATATGCGGGCACAATGATCAGGGCGCTGATGGGCGCGGAGGCCCCCCCGGGTTGCTGGAGCTGGAAGGGGCGCACCGGGTGCTGGCGAGGAAGCCCAAAGCAAACGAGCCGCCAAGGGCGATGGTGGTGAGATTTCACCGGTTCACAGATAGAGAGAGGGTCCTGAAATGGGACAAGAAGGAGCGGAGCAGCAAGTGGGACAATGCTGAGATTAGAATATACCCGGACTGGAGCACGGAGGTCGCTAAGCGGAGAGCGGGTTTCAACCAGGGGTCTAGCGGGAGGCGGGGGGGGGGGGGGGGTGCGGGGGGGGGAAACAGGGTTGCAGCTGCATGGCCGAAAGGGAATGGGACACAGATGAGGTGGCCGGGACGGAGGCGAGGGAGATGCGGACACGGGACTGGCCCAGAAAAGGAGATGAGTGCCCCTCCAATTCGGCTGATAACGTGGAACGTGAGGGGCCTGAACGGACCGGTGAAGAGGGCTCGAGTGTTCGCGCACTTGAAGGGACTGAAGGTAGACGTGGCTATGCTCCAAGAGACACACCTGAAGGTGGCGGACCAGGTTAGGTTGAGAAGGGGATGGGTAGGACAGGTATTTCACTCAGGACTGGACGCGATAAACAGAGGGGTGGCAATTCTGGTGGGAAAACATGTGTCATTTGAGGCCAAGACTATCGTAGCGGACAATGGAGGGAGATACGTGATGGTGAGCGGTAGGTTGCAAGGGACGTGGGTGGTGTTGGTAAATGTATACGCCCCGAACTGGGATGATGCTGGATTTATGAAGCGCATGTTGGGGCGCATCCTGGACCTGGAGGTAGGAGGACTGATAATGGGAGGGGACTTTAACACAGTGCTGGACCCAGTACTAGACCGCTCCAGATCAAGGACGGAAAAGATGGCCGGTGGCGGCTAGGGTTATCAGTGGGTTTATGGACCAGATGGGGGGAGTGGACCCATGGAGGTTTGCAAGACCGCAGGCCAGGGAATTTTCTTTCTTCTCCCACATGCACAAGGCATACTCCCGGATAGACTTCTTTGTTCTGGGCAGGACGCTCATCCTGAGGGTGGAGGGGACGCAGTATTCGGCCATAGCCGTTTCAGACCATGCCCCGCACTGGGTGGAAGTGGGGCTGGGAGAGGAGAGGGACCAACGCCCGCTGTGGCGGTTGGATGTGGGACTGTTGGCAGATGAGGTGGTGTGTGGTAAGGTAAGGGGGTGTATTGAAAGGTACTTGGAGGCCAACGACAACGGGGAGGTTTGAGTGGGGGTGGTATGGGAGGCGTTGAAGGCGGTGATCGGGGAGAGCTAATCTCCATCAGGGCTCATAGGGAGAAGACAGAGGGCATGGAAAGGGAGAGGTTAGTGGGGGAGATTTTGCGAGTGGACAGGAGATACGCAGAGGCCCCGGAGGAAAGATTACTTGGGGAAAGGCGACGGCTCCAGACGGAGTTTGACCTGTTGACCACGGGGAAGGCGGAGGCACAGTGGAGGAAGGCGCAGGGGGCGACCTACGAGTACGGGGAAAAGGCCAGTCGGATGCTGGCACACCAGCTCCATAAGAGGGCGGCAGCGAGGGAAATAGGGGGAGTCAAAGATGGTGGGGGAGCCATGGCGCAGAGTGCAACGGAAATAAATAAGGTATTCAAGGCCTTCGATGAAGAGCTGTACAGATCCCAGCCCCAAGGGGGAGAAGAGGGGGTGGGAAGATTCCTGGACCAATTGCGGTTCCCGAGGGTGGAGGAGCAAGAGGTGGCTGGTTTGGGGGCACCAATCGGGTTGGAGGAGCTGAGTAAGGGTTTGGGGAGCATGCAGGCGGGGAAGGCCCCGGGGCTGGACGGGTTCCCGGTGGAGTTCTATAGAAAGTATGTGGACCTGTTGGCCCCGCTACTAGTGAGGACCTTTGACGAGGCAAGAGAGGAGTGGTCCCTGCCCCCGACAATGTCAGAGGCGACAATTTGCTTGATTCTGAAGCGAGCCAAGGACCCACTGCAATGTGGATCGTACAGGCCGATTTCGCTCCTTAATGTGGACGCTAAGCTATTGGCAAAAGTGCTGGCCACGAGGATTGAGGACTGTGTCCCGGGGGTGATACATGAGGACCAGACGGGATTTGTAAAGGGCCGGCAATTAAATACGAATGTGCGGCGGCTCTTAAACGTGATAATGATGCCATCGGAGGAGGGAGAGGCGGAGATAGTGGCAGCCATGGATGCGGAAAAGGACTTTGACCGAGTTTTTACATAGATTACATAGAACATACAGTGCAGAAGGAGGCCATTCGGCCCATCGAGTCTGCACCGACCCACATTAATCCCTCACTTCCACCTTATCCCCGCAACCCAATAACCCCTCCCAACCCTTATGGACACTACGGGTAATTTAGCATGGCCAATCCACCTAACCTGCACGTCTTTGGACTGTGGGAGGAAACCGGAGCACCCGGAGGAAACCCACGCGGACACGGGGAGAACGTGCAAACTCCGCACAGACAGTGACCCAGCGGGGAATCGAACCTGGGACCCTGGCGCTGTGAAGCCACAGTGCTAATCACTTGTGCTACCGTGCTGCCCGTTGAGTGGGAGTACCTCTGGGAGGTGTTGCGTAGGTTTGGGTTCGGGGGAGGGTTTATTAGCTGGGTTAAGCTCCTCCACAGCGCCCCGGTGGCAAGTGTGGTGACGAACCGGCGGAGGTCGGAGTACTTTCGGCTGTACCAAGGAACGAGGCAGGGGTGCCCTCTGTCCCCACTGTTGTTTGCTTTGGCGATCGAACCCGTGGCCATATCACTGAGGGAGTCTAATAAATGGAGGGGGGAAGAGCATCGGGTGTCGCTCTACGCGGACGACCTGCTGCTGTACGTGGCGGACCCAATGGAGGGGTTGGTGGAGGTTATGCAGACTTTGAGGGAGTTTGGGGAGTTCTTGGGCTATAAGCTCAATATAGGGAAGAGCAAGCTTTTTGTACGACAGGCAGGGGACCAAGAAAGAGGGATAGGGGACCTACCGCTGAGGAGGGCGGAGGGGAGTTTTCGGTATCTAGGGATCCAGATAGCCAGGAGCTGGGGGGCCCTACACAAACTGAATCTGACGAGGTTGGTGGACCACATGGAGGTGGACTTCAAAAGATGGGACATGTTGCCGCTCTCGTTGGCGGGTAGAGTGCAGTCGGTAAAAATGGTGGTCCTTCCGAGGTTTTTGTTTGTGTTCCAGTGCCTCCCCATCGTGATCACCAAAGGCTTTTTCAAGAGAGTAGGTAGGAGTATTATGGGGTTTGTGTGGGCGAACAAAACCCCGAGGGTAAGGAGAGGGTTCCTGGAGCGCAGTAGGGACCGAGGAGGGCTGGCGCTGCCAAACCTAGGGAGCTACTACTGGGCAGCAAACGTGGCGATGATCCGTAAGTGGGTTATGGAGGGAGAGTGGGCGGCATGGAAGAGGATGGAGATGGCGTCCTGCAAAGGAATGAGCTTGGGGGCGCTGGTGACGGCACCGTTGCCGCTCTCGCCATCAAAGTACACCACGAGCCCGGTGGTGGCGGCAACGTTAAGGATCTGGGGCCAGTGGAGATGGCACAGGGGTGCAGTGGGAGCCTCGGTGTGGTCCCCGATCAGGGGTAACCACCGGTTTGTCCCGGGGAAGATGGACGGAGGGTTCCAGGGCTGGCACCGGGCGGGGATTAGAAGAATGAGGGACCTGTTCATCGACGGGACATTTGCGAGCCTAGGGGCACTGGAGGAGAAGTTTGAGCTACCCCTGGGAAATACATTCAGATATATGCAGGTGAGGGCTTTTGTGAGGCGACAGGTCAGGGAATTCCCGCTACTCCCGACACAGGAAATTCAAGAAAGGGTGATCTCAGAGGTATGAGTCGGGGAAGGCAAGGTTTCGGCAATACACCAAGAGATGAAAGAAGAGGGGAAAGCGCTTGCAGAAGAGTTGAAGGGTAAATGGGAGGAGGAGCTGGGGGAGGAGATCGAGGAAGGTTTGTGGGCTGATGCCCTGGGTAGAGTCAATTCCCCCTGCTCATATGCCAGGCTCAGCCTGATACAATTTAAGGTGGTTCACAGAGCGCACTTGACGGGGGTGAGGTTGAGTAGGTTCTTTGGGGTAGAGGACAGATGTGGAAGGTGTTCAGGGAGTCCGGCGAACCATGTCCATATGTTTTGGTCATGCCCGGCACTGGAGGGGTTCTGGAGAGGAGTGGCGGGAGCAATATATCAGGTGGTGAAAGTCCGGGTCAAGCCAAGCTGGGGGCTAGCAATATTTGGAGTAGTGGACGAGCCGGGAATGCAGGAGGCGAAAGAGGCCGACATTCTGGCCTTTGCGTCCCTGGTAGCCCGGCGAAGGATCTTGCTAATGTGGAAGGAGGTGAAGCCCCCTAGCGTGGAGGCCTGGACAAACAACATGGCTGGGTTCATAAAGTTGGAAAGGATTAAGTTTGCCTGAAGGGGGTCTGCGCAGGGGTTCTACAGGCTGTGGCAACCGTTCCTAGACTACCTCGCGGAGCATTAGAGGAAGGTCGGTCAGCAGCCGCAGCAACCCTGGGGGGGGCGGGGGGGGGGGAACGAGAGATTGCTTGAGGGGACGGACGAGCGGGGGATAACATGGAGGGTGGGGGAAACTGACACGAACGGGCGAGAGCCAGTATATAAAGCTCTGTAAATATATCATCTTACCATGTATATATCTTGCTTCGGGCGATTTTGTGTTATTTTGTTACGGGAGGGGGTGGTTTATTGTTTGTAAGGGGAAAAAATTGTTTTGTTTTGTTAAAAAACTTTAATAAATATATTTTTTTAAAAACATCTTAAATAAACATTGGATCTCTTAACATCCCTTACTTCAAAGATAACTCAGAAAATATTGCATCAGTAAATACTTCCTTAAAATGTTCCTTCAAACTTCCAAGAGACTTAACACCTTTAAACAGTATCACATCAGGTTAAAGGATATATATATTTTCTGTAGAATGGCAGCGATATATTAGCTTGGGTGACTTCAGCTCCAGCACCTTGCCTTCTTCATGCAGCTCTCTGGACACACACACACACACACACAAGCTGCTGTCTCAAACTGGCTTTCTCCTTTTAATCAGATCACAGCAAACCAGAACTTCTCAAGCTGCTGCCTCAAACTGGCTTTCTCCTTTTAATCAGCTCACAGCAAAACAGCCAGACACTTTTAAACTGCTCTCAGCAAAACCAGCCAGGCACTTTTCAAAACTGCAAAATCAACTGCAAAATGGCTGAACTGAGCTGCGCTCCACCCACCCTCTGACATCACTGTTTTCTTAAAGGTACATTGCTTACACATCCATTTCTTAAAGGCACTCTTGCATGACATATGATATATTCCTTAAATTAGGAGACCAAAACTGCACACGATGTTTGAGATGTGGGGTCAATTTTCGGGTCTTGCCCTTTGACGGAATCGTCGCGGGTGGGACAAAACATTTGTCAGACCATTTAAAGGTCCATTGACCTCAGGCGGGAATTTCCAGTCTTGGTGTGGGCATGACTGGAAAATCCCGTCTGGTCTCACCAATGCCCAATATAACTGAAGCATAACATGCTTACTTTTGTGTCCAATACCTCTCATCATACAGGCTGGCATTCCATTAGCCTTCTTATTAACTTGCTGTACCTGCCCTCTAACATTTTGTGACTCATGCACTAGAACACCTAGATCCCTCTGCACCTCAGAATTCTGCAGCACTCCCCCATTTAAATAATCCTTTGTTTTTTTATTATTTCTTGCAAAGTGAACAATTTCACATTTTCACACACAATGGGCGGGATTCTCCAGCAACTGGCCGGATGGCCCGACGCCGGCGCCAAGAGCGGTGCGAACCACTCCGGCGTCGGGCCGATCCTCCGGCTAGGCCGAAGGGCTGCCATGGGCTGGCGCGAGTTGATGCATGTGCAGAACCGCCAGCGTGTTTCCTGCGCATGCGCAGGGCTTTTTTTCTCCTCGCCAGCCATGGCGGAGCCCTACAGAGACCGGCACGGAGGGAAAGAGTGCCCCCACGGCACAGGCCCGCCCTCAGATTGGTGGGCCCGATTGTGGGCCAGGCCACCATGGGGGCCCCCCCGTGCCGGATCCCCCCGCGCCCCTTAAGGACTCCGGTAGACGGCCGACAAGCAAGGTCCCGCCGTGATGAACCATGCCTATTTCACGCCGGCGGGACTGGCTGAAAACGGTGGCCGCTCGGCCCATCGGGGCCCGGAGAATTGCCGGGGGGGGCCTGCTGCCAACGGCCCCCGACCGGCGCGGCGTGATCCCCGCCCGTAAACCTGCGTCGGAAACTTCAGCAGCCAGTGGCGGGGCGGGATTCATGCCGCCCCCTGGCGATTCTCCGACCCGGCGGGGGGTTGGAGAATCCTGCCCAATATGCTATCGGCCAGATTTTTGCCCACTAACTCTATATCTGCCTGCAACCTCCTTATGTCTTCTTCACAAACATACTTTCCTACCTATGTTTGTGTCATCTGCAAACTTAGCTATCATGCCTTCATTCCCCTCACCTAAGTCATTGCTCTATTCTATTTTGCAAACAAAGGTTTAGTGCTACTCATATTTTTTTGAGACAATTCATAGTCATCAGCCATAATTGCAGTGGCCCTTAGACATTTAACAGTCTTCTTATTTCTGAGAGTCACTATTTGTAAAATAACATTAACATTACTTCTCTGAGGTCCTCAAAATCTGAATCAATTTTCATACTCCTATACCATCTATCAAATATAATTGTTTTTTTTAGCAAATTCCACTAAAGTCTGATTATGTTTCTGCCTTAAGTTTTTAAACTTTGACTGGCAACATCCAGAACTAACTCGTGCACTAAGAACAGCATTCTTCACAATATTCACGATAGCATAATTGCTGGATTGTTTATCTGACAGAGATGAGTACACTTCTAACACTTACCCATGGATACGCCAAATAAAGTCATCCAGCTTTCCTTTGGCCATTGTAATTTTGTAGCAATTTTCTCAAACAACGTGAGATAGACTTCAACTGATTCCACACTGAACTTTGGCACAATCTCAACATTCCTTGTCAAATCAAAGCAGGAGTTACATCTGAGTCATTGACCAAGTTTCTCTGCTACTCCCTTTTCACATAAAGTAAGCCTTTTCACATTTCAGGTTTTCACATTTCCCTTTCTTTCTCTCTTTGGAATTCTTATTCTAACTCAAGTTTTTGCATTTCTTTTTTCCCTCTTTTTCTCATTCAAATTTTTCCTTTTTTTTCTCATTGCATTTGTTTCATTTGCAACTTAAACCTAGCTAACTCAATCCAGAATCTCAACAATTTCTGACTTTTTAGTCCCTACTTTAAGTTTATTTCCAATTTCCCCATCACCTCATCAAATAGACCATTATTAGCTGTTGCAGAGTTTTCACAAATAGGTCTTCTCTTTCAAGAAATACTTCAGCAATTTTCATAACGTTTAGATTTAACTTTTAAATGAATACAGCAAAAGCAAATGTGAAATCCTCTTTGTTTAAACTCTGGCAAATTAAAGTGTACACGTTCCGAGTGTCGGGTTTCACATGCCCCAAAAGCCCTCAAATATATTACGATCCCTATAGAGACCAACAATTTTTTAAAAAGATATTTGAACTTCCAGTGACCAACTTTAAGGAATCGCACAATAAGATTTCATATTTTAAGACTTTTACTGTAACAAACAAATTAAAAGCAACCGCAACTAAACATTAATTGGTAGGCAACTAATACTCTAAACTACAGAAAAGATAAACCTTATTTGTCCTTTAATGGGACTGATAACCCCACGTTACACAAATGTATGTTACAACATGCTCGCCACAGGATTGTAGGAAACAGTCCAGAGCGATCCCAGCTTCCAGTAGGTTCATATCTCCCTGTTTTGCCAAGTCATAAAATGAAGTGACTGTTGAAAGATGCTTACCTCAGTTTTCACAGAACTTCCAAACAGACAACCAGCAGTAAGGCCCACTCCCAACAATTTATCCACCCAGTTTCACTCGGACAAATCTTCCACAGTCTTTAGATTGCCATGGGATGTGCCTCTTTGTCGAGAGATCTCCCACATCCTGTCTGGTAGTTCACTGAGGACCCGCAGCCTTCTTCATTGTGCTGACCACACCACTGCAGGCTTTACTCTCTGTGAGACCTCTCTCTGTCAAAAAAACTCAACCAAAATCTGAGCTCAGTTAGCCCAGCCACAGTTACAGTAAAAGCCTTTGTTTTCATATGTGAACATATGCACCTTGCTCCCAGCAAGTCTCAACCTGGACCCTAAGTTGCACAGGCTTATTGTTGGGCATATATTGTAGCAGATCTCATGATCCTCTTCATTTTAGTTTAAATTAAAGCGACAGTCCAAAACATAATATTCTTATTTGCATTCGTACAATTTGGGGGGGAAATCCAAAACTGGGGGATTTTTAGATAAGATAATCACTCATAAATCGAACAAGTAATTCAGGAAAAACGTATTTGAGTAGAGTTATGAGAATGTGGAACTCACTGACACATGGAGTGGTTGAGGCGATTAGCACAGATGAATGTAAGAGGAAGCTGGATAAGTATGTGAGAGTTAAGAAATAGAAAGCTATTTTGATAGGGAAAAATTAAATAAGGTGGGAGAAGGCTCATGGGGATTGTAAACACAAGCATAGACTTGTTGGGCTGAATGACCTGTTCCTGTATTGTAAAATTCTATGTATTGCATACCCGACAGGTTCTCGAATTTACTTAATTAAAAAGCCTGTGGGGTTCTATACATTGAAAACAAACTTGATACCTTGGGATTTGTAGTGCTGAGTTTGAGAATAAATGTATATGACTCTTGCAGAAAAACAATCTGGTTCTTTTTACTGGTTAAAGTGCAACCTCTTACAATAATGGAACAAAGTTCAGTATCACCACATTCAGTAATGGTAAATTACATCAGATTCAGCCCAATTATTTGTGAATCCAATCTATGGGTATCTGCAAACTCTAAAACAGCCTCATTTAACTGTGAGGTGATGATAAAAAGAATTGGAAATACTAAAAATTTGAAATGAAAGCAGCAAATATTAAAAGTATCAAACAGATACATCTGCATTTTAAAACTATAGATTAATAGTGTAATGAATAGCATGTACGCAAAATCAGATGTTGCCAGTGCCATTTTGTATTTCCAGTATTTTCTAACTGTATTTTAGTCTATAGATGGTGTTTAGAATTGGCAGACAGGAAAAATCTTAGCTTTTTTTTCAGTTTGCAGTAGATTTATTCGGCCAATAGACAAGGACCGTTTGGTCCTTTAATTAAGAAACATTTACAATTTTCAAATCTCTTCAACACAATATACTTTCACAGGCAGAATGAATAATAAAAATAATCTTTATTATTGTCACATGTAGGCTTACGTTAACACTGCAAGAAGTTACTGTGAAAAAAATGAGGGAATTACCTTTTTTAAACAACAAATAGTCTGAACTAAACACAACACATTTGCATTGAAAAACTAGTTTAAAATATGATATGTGCACTATGTTTGCTTGGGCACATGCTGGCTGTTAAATGCCATACTGGTGTACTGGAGATTGTTTAATCAAAGTTACAGCTCAGGCACATTATTGAGTAAAGAAAGCTATGCTAGATATTGGAATTAAGTTTGCAAATGTGAAAGATTTAGCTTTCTAATTAAAGTCCCTCGCCTTGATGAACCCAAAATTTATGAAAGGTATTTTCTTAAATTAAAATTTAGTGTTGAAAAGTACACAATTTTCTTCAATTGGTCATGTGTCAGCACCAAAGTAGCAGAGGGGTTACCATATGTGGATTAACAAGATACGAACTAACAAAGCACTAACTATTAGTGGTTTACATAAAAAGCTGTAAATACTATTGTACAACATTTTAATAATGTTGGAGGAAATTGTTGTAAAGCAAGTTGATTTCCATTGTTTTCAGTGGTGATAATTTGAGGCGTGAACTGGATCGAGAGAAGATAATGAAACGTCTTTTGATGACAGAACTGTGAAAGTGCAGCTTGGATCAGCTGGCGAGAACTGGACCAGGGCCTCTGTGTGCCTTTTGTCTGTTTACATTCCTTTCCTTGATTTTCGGACAAAGCAGCATCGCTGTGTGCAGTCTGTTACACTTCATTGTGATTCATAAAAATGTGTTTATTTTTTATCGTACAGAATTGGATGTTTACATTACTTTCCTGCTTTAATCAGGAAGGAGATGCTTTACAAGGGTCAACATTAGTCTCCGATACTGCCTCTGTAACATGTGTCACCAATGCAAAAATGTGAAGGTTTGCTTTATTGAAAAGGCCATTCACAACAAGTGCTGTACACAGCTTACTTTAATTGTAAGAATAAAATGTCTGAGTATGTATATATTTGCACTATGCTTTGGAGAATATTTTGATAGGACTATGGAAAACAGTCATTTTGTATAACCAGAGCTATTTCTGAGCCATTACATTTGCTGGTCTAATTGTATTTGAAAGAGAGTAAACTTACAGTAGATCTATTAGTATTAAAGAAAAGGTTCTGTAGCCAATACAACTGGATGTGGGATTGCTGTGCTCAAAATTTAAATTTGTATTGAACAAAGTTGTTATGTCCATACATTATGCTCCTAAAACCAGATATATTTTAAATTGAGACAGGATCTTGACAAAATGCTTGTGCATAAGACACAATTCATAGAATCGTAATGATACAGCAAGGAATGAGACTTTTGGCCCATCCTGCAGATGAAAAAACAAAATAAATTATTGGAGAAATTGCTTGTAATGGAATTTGTTTTTAAAGAAACTTGACAGAAGGCCTTGTATTCACTTAGACCTACGGTATTTTCAAAACAATTGGCAGAATTGAATTGAGCGTGTTAATATTTTACTGCACAACTGGACATTTTTGCCATACAATAGATTTTGTACAGTTCATGTACATCATTTTTACTGCTAATGTTCAACATTAGCACAGTGTAAAATGGTAGGCTATTGGCATGAAAACTGTTTAAATTATATTTTTGGAAAGCAAATCTGAAGTTTTTAAAATTAAATATCTGTCTTACTAACTTTCTATAGCGTTCCAAACAACAGCTTGAGGAAATTACAACCTTACTCTTAAGTTATACATACTTGCTTAATGTTGATGCAAAGTTGTTTAGTCTTACAGCAAGGCTTGTATGACTGCTTCAGTTTTCCAGCTATGTCTCCCATGGCAGATAGACCGTGATAACTTTTCCCACCGAAATTACAGAGAACAATTGGGAAAACGTCTGAGGAAATTCCCAGCACTGTATTACGATAGTTTAATTTGCAATGTGAGATTATCCTCTTTCTCAAATGTATGGGGAAATGCTTCAGCATTAAGTGGCTTGCATGTTGAGAGCAGTATTCCACTTCAATGACCCATTCATCATTTTCCAGAATGGTATCAACTATATCTTTCTGATGATGTCTGTAGTTCCCAGTTAGTGATACTGATGCCAAAAAATAATGGACGGCGCTGTGATTTAATGCTCTATTGTAAATAATACTATTTAAAGACAAAGTTTGTCTAAAGAAACTGGGATGGTTTTTCAAGTTATGTAGTTTAAAATGTGAAATCGATTCTTTGTGTAACTTAAGGTACAAAACAGTTGTACAAAAATGATAGAAAATTAAATGCTCTCACTTTGGGAGTTAATACACTATGTAGGCCATTCAGGTCTCTAATACAAAGAAATGTGAAGGTGTATGTTACCACAGTAACAAATAATTTACTAGATGTCTGTATTTAAAACATCATTTTGGATCCCAAGGTATTTTTGAAATGATTTGATTTTCATGGGAACTGTGTCTGTTTTTTTTAAAGAAATCCTTTTAACAAGTTTCAGGACATTGTTTCCCACAAGCTGCAGTACCATGTAATCCAAAATGCTGGAACGGCAATCATTTACTCTATGATACTGTCCATATAGATAATTTAACTCAACCTGACACTCTGTTTTATGTGGTTAACCTGACTTTAGTCAGAAAGTATTAAACAGAATTAAGCAGCTATGACATTATTTGTGATTCAGAAGTACAATGGATATTACCAGGACAGTTAAGGACAATGGTCATTTACCACTTTTAATGGCAGCCTTCTGACAATAGCGTTATTGCCATTTAATGAAAGAGTACTGCAGAGTTCAAATACTGGATAACCAAAAAGTCTCAGATGTAAACAGATTCCATGGAGATGAAAATATCACCAATGCTGGAATTTTGAATTAAAAGCAGAAAATGCTAGAAATGCACATGTTAATCAAAACATGAAGAGACCAATGCTTACCAATATGTAAAAGTTACAACACAGAAACAAGCCACAAGCCGTTTAAACTAACCAGTCTGTTGGCATGTACCTTTCTCATAAGATTATAGCCTAATCTAATTTACCATCCTGCTCTCACATTTCTTCAACACCCTTTACCAATCTAGTCCTGGAAGTTGACATAATTTCTGCTTTGACTATTATCCCTAGAAGTGAATTGTACGACCTCATTACTTTTCAGACCTCTGTCCTAAGTATTTCACACTTAATCTTGCACGTGATACTTGACCTAGATCCCTCAACTACTGTGAGCCCTCTGCTTCTATCTGTGGTGTCCGATCCTTTCAACATTTTAAACATTTCTAATGGATAACCCCACTTTTCTGATTTTAAGAAATCCCTACATTTTTCAAGTATATCTTCATATTTACATTTCCTCATACAAGTCAGAAATCTTGTGAATTTGCCTTATATCTTCTGGAAAACCTCAACATCTTTCCTATAATGTGAAATCCATTACTGCACCCAGTGCTGTCTTAAGCATGAACTGTCTGACACAGCACCCCAGAATTGCTGTTCTCATTCACACCTCACTGGTCAGATATGAGGGGGTGGGTGGTAACAGTGAAGCCTAGTGGGCAGCATGGTGGCACAGTGGGTTAGCCCTGCAGCCTCACTGCGCCGAGGTCCCAGGTTCGATCCCGGCTCTGGGTCACTGTCCGTGTGGAGTTTGCACATTCTCCCCGTGTTTGCGTGGTTTCGCCCCCACAACCCAAAGATGTGCAGGGTAAGTGGATTGGCCACGCTAAATTGCCCCTTAATTGGAAAAAATTAATTGGGTACACTAAATTTATTTTAAAAAACAGTGGGGCTTAGTCCTTTACGCACCTACCATCTGCATATTTATACTTTATAGGAAGGATAATAATTTGTAGCAGAAAATCCAGTTGACTGTTTTCACTTTCACCTGGGGATACTTGAAGGCATTTGCAGTCCAATCTATTCCAAAATCAGCTGACACCATACCAACCAACAATTGAACAATTCTGGTCTGATGGCTCAGGATCGCACCATGCATTGCATTCACACACACATTGCAAGGAAATTATTTTTTAATTACAACATAAAATTCTGTTCAATGAAATATTAACAATTCAATCTAATGGGATTTAATTTTGCAGGGAAGCAAGCAATTCTCTTTTCTAGTCTATGTGGAAGAACGGTTTAGCAGAAGATGATGCATAGAGTAGTTTTGTCACATTTTACCAAATAATATAAACATACATTTCAAAATGGTATCAGTACAGCTAAACCAAGTGAATACATTGCAGGACAGTCAGTCTTGAAAGCATTGCACCATTTAAAGTAATGTTTACTGGCAAACGTTGCACAATGCCAAGAAACCATTGAGAAACAGTCTAATGATAACCAATTGAAGACTACTTTAATATCCGGAAGAAAATTGACTCAATGTAATGACCAGGAATGTTTAGCTTCTGAAATCTTTATTTAGTAATGTTTGGCATATCGGAAAGAAAAACAGATTTAAAACTTCAAATTACATGTAGTATAATTAGCAAACGTGTAGTGAAGCTCAAGCAAAGGTTTTGTGCTTGCCTGAAAATGCTGCTCGTTTATAGCACAAAGGCATTAGCGACATTCTTGCTTGTGAGGCAGAAGATAGTGAGCTCAAGCCCCACTGTAGGGTGGGCACAGAAAGGGTCATTTTAAGGATTTACACCCCAGGCACAGAGCTTCACCTACTTGGAATGTTCATGAGGAATTTTTTTATGCCAGTCAATGATCACCACAGGCCTTTCCCATTGAGTTTGCAAATTTGTAAAATTTACCTGATAACTTAGACTAGCATTTCTGTGTAGCACTGAGAGACTGACAACTTTAATCGGAGGTCATTAAAAGTGAAGTTCTGCTAAATATAAACGATCCCATGGGTTGAATTTTGCAGGGAACTATGGTCCCCGCCGTACTGGCTAAAATGTCAGTGGGGACCCCACCCATGATCCCAATGGCTACCCTGCAGCAATTTAATGCTGGGAGGAGAGTTAATTGCTATAAAGCGCAACTTCCATCTCTACTTTCGGAGAACTCCCGGCAAGCTTTAAGAGACCAAAGTGGACGGTTAGAGAGAAGGGTGCTTCCCAGGGGGCCTACGAGAGGAGATTCTCGCACCTTGCTCGACACAATGCAGCTAAAGACAGCAAAGGCTTCCTGCATGAAATGGATCTCCCACCAGATGGGGTAAAATACCAGCGACGGGATGAGGCCTTGTGTGGCCATTAGTTGTCTACTTAAGGAACTCAGTAGGCCCAAGGATGGGTGGTTTCCCCACACATCCCCCACCCCCTAAATATTCAGGCAGGTTGTGGGGGCACAAGTTCGCAGCAGGAAGTCTTCAAGCCCACTAGTGGGGAACTAAAGCCCCATGACTCTACAAAAGTAACCAGGATTTCCTCACATACGGTACCAATAGTCCTTCCTACCACATCAAAAATAGATTCACCTGTCATTTACTTAATTTTTCATGTTTGTTTGGGTGCAAATTTTCTACTGTGTTTAGCTACTCTCCAGGAGCTTTTTGGGATGGCCTGTTTAGAGGGGGACGGTGATGCAGTGTACGAGTAATTCTGAGCACCCTGCTTTGTGGACAAGGTTTCAAATCACACCATGGCAGCCGGTGAAATTGAAATTCAATTAATAAAACCTGGACATAAAAGTTGGACTCAATATTCAGTAGCCATGAAATTACCATTAATTATTCTTTAATGTCCCCTAATGTGGTTGAATCTTAACAAGGGCAATTAGGGATGGGAAACAAATGCTGGCCTTGCCAGTAATGCTCAAATTCCATGAAAGTGTAGAAAAAAGTTGATTTTTCTTGTGTCAGTTCTTAATTGTTCACCTAATGGTTCTCCTAAAATACTCTATCCTGTCTTTTTGAATGTAAATATATTTCTGCAATGCCTACAGAGAATTTTTACTGTCTTACGATTTGTCATTAATCTGCATTTTTCAGAAACACCCCATCACCTCCATTTTAGGTACTTTTGGTGAAGGTGCATAGAATTAACCGATTGCTGTATCTCACCTAAACTATAAATGACATTGGACAGAATTTGATGTAATTAATGTGGGTTCAGTCCTCTGTTTGGGAAACCTATGCCATTCCTGAAGAGGAGGCCAGAATGGTGACCTATGTCAGGCCTTTTCCGGGATTCGGGAATTTCAGAGCGGAAATCCTGCCCACCAAGACAGCAGCACCAGGAGTGGTGGCTGCTTCTGGTAATATTTCGAGGGAGAGGCCTAGGATCGCCAGGGACGCAGGCCACAGTTGAACGAGAGTGGGATTTGGGTTGTCAGGTGCAGTGAGCGCAGGGAGGGCAGAGGCAAGGGCAGGGGTGTGGCCAACCCCATGTCCAATACTGGGTTCCACTATTGGGCACTAAATGCCTTTGAAAGATGAACACCCCCACTCCAACCCCGAGAAGGCCGCTGGAAGCATGGAAAAATTCTGCCACTTGCATATCACCCCTCAAGCATCACTACATTCTGGTACATTCAATGATGAGTGGTATCAATTGGCTCAATGAGAAGCCTAATTGACAACCTGTTGTGAGCTGGCGAGTTTTCCCCATGGGCCATTCTCAGCTCAAATTTAATTGTAAAATGTTTTCCACCACCAGGCGACAGATATGGGTGGCCTCTCCCGCGATTAAATGTTTCCTGCTGCGGCAGGCTGCACTAAATCCAGCCCATCATTTTACTGTTGAATGCACAGCACAACTTTCCAACTTCAGACCACATTTGAATAAGAATCAATACTTTGAATAGGTACTATTAAAAAAAGTGTGCCCATTTAAACTGTAGTTTCAATTTAAAAGTTGATTTTTTAAAAATTCTGTTCCTGGTTGTAAACTGACTTAACTGGAGCAAAGCACTGTATTTTCTGTTATTTTACCAGAACACTTACGATACTTTTCAAATAACAGATTATACAATTATTTATAAATTTTATATTCATATTCATGCCCCTCAACGCTTACAATACAAAAAGATCTTGCAATCTGAAATATAATAAGCATATCTCTGAAAAGGATATGTTTTATTCTTTCATGGGGTGTGAGCATTTCTTGCAAGGTCAGCATTTATTGCTCATCTCTAATTGCTCTTGAGAAGGTGGCGGTGAGCTGCCTTTTAGAGTCTGTTTTATGGCACAGAAAGAGGCCCTTCAGCCCATCGAGTCTGCAGGCCATCAAACACCTCACTATTCTAACCCCATTTTCTAACATTTGGTCCATAGCCTTGAATACTATTGTGTTTCAAGTACTCATCTAAATGATTCTGAAATGTTGTTAGAGTTCCCACCTCTACCACCCTCTCAGGCAGAGTTCTAGATTAGGGGCAGCACGGTAGTATAGTGGTTAGCACCGTTGCTTCACACCTCCAGGGTCCCAGGTTCGATTCCCGGCTGGGTCACTGTCTGTGCGGAGTCTGCACATTCTCCCCGTGTCTGTGTGGGTTTCCTCCGGGTGCTCCGGTTTCCTCCCACAGTCCAAAGATGTGTGGGTTAGGTGGATTGGCCATGCTGAATTGCCCTTAGTGTCTGAAAAATGTTAAGTGGGGGTTACTGGGTTACGGGGATAGGGTAGATACATGGGCTTCAGTAGGGTGCTCTTTGTAAGGGCTGGTGCAGACTCGATGGGTCGAATGGTATCCTGCATTGTAAATTCTATGATTCTATGATGATTCTCACATTGTCTGAGTGAAAATATTGTCCCTCAAATCTCCTCTAAATCTCCTTTTCCTTACCTTCAATCTATGACCCCTGGTTATTGACCCCTCTACTAAGAATACAAGTTTCTTCCTATCTATATCCTTCATAATTTTGTACACCTCGATGAGGATCCTT
This sequence comes from Scyliorhinus torazame, assembly GCF_047496885.1. NCBI lineage: Eukaryota > Metazoa > Chordata > Chondrichthyes > Carcharhiniformes > Scyliorhinidae > Scyliorhinus > Scyliorhinus torazame. The sequence continues at coordinate 150,217,164 of NC_092712.1, forward strand.
TCAGCCTTCTCTGCTCTAAGGAAAACAACCCCAGCCTATCCAGCTTCTCTTCAGAGCTGAAACTCTCCAGCCCAGGTAACATCCTGGTGAACCCCCTTTGCATCCTTTCTAATGCAATCACATCCTTCCAAAGTGTGGTAACCAGAACTGCCTAACTAGTGTTTTATATAGCTCCATCATAACCTCCCTTCTCTTATATTCTATGCTTCAGCTAACAAAGGCAAGTATCCCATATGCCTTCTTAAACACCTTATCTACCTGTCCTGCTGCTTTCAGGGATCTTTGGACAAACACCCCAAGATCCCTCTGGTCCTCTGTACTTCCTAGCATCCTTCCATTCATTGTGTATTCCCTTGCCTTGTTTGTCCTCCCAAAATGCATCAGCTCACACTTTTCAGGATTAAATTCCTTTTGCTACTGTTCTTGCCTATCTGAGCAGCCCGTCTATATTGTCTGTAATCTAAGGCTTTCTTGAACCACTTCTGTCTTATCGGGTGCAGGTACGCACACAGTGCTGCTGACCCAGTGACAGTAAGGGAATGGTGCTAAAGGCCAGAATTTTCCAGCCCTTCATACTGGTGGGATCTTCTGGCCCCATCAATGTGAACGGAGATTTCAATGGCTCACTGGGAAACCATGCAGGGAGAACTGGAAAATTCCAGCCATAGTTCCAAGTCAGGATGGTGTGTGACTTGGAGGGGAAATTGAAGGTGCTAGTCATCCCATGCATTTGCTGCCCTTGTCCTTCTAAGTGGTAGAGATTGTAGGTTTGAAGGAATGTGCTTCACTTTGATGAATAACTTGATTTATTTCTAACATTTCAAATATCTCTCTCTATGTGTGAATCATTAGCCTATTTTTTTGCAAATCCCACCTGTATGATTGTAGCGAGACAGTTATCCCCCAGTGAATCATGCCCCTTTTAATCCATTTTAAACCCATTTCATATTTTAACACAAGAAACTAGAACATTCAAAAGTAAATGTTGAAACTGAAGCATAAATAATAAAAAGAAACCAAACATAGACCTGAATGCAAAAGTATGATTAGATGACAAAAGTGATAGATATGAAAGTTCCTGATAATTATACCAGTGGACAGACATGCTGATGTGTTAATTAATGGAATTACTGTATTGCAGAGTAGATGCAAACAAAGCCTTAGAGACATTTCACACAATTAGGTGGTGATAAAATTAAGGCATGTGGACAAAAATATGGATTTTTAAAAATGTTTTGCATGTTCAGCTCCAATCTAGTATTACAGCATTTTGCTGCTGCAGGTATTCCTGTGGTAACTTGTTTTGGATTAGTACCATTTATACTATTGGCTCTGAATAGCTAGCCAGACAAATAATGTAGAACTCTGCACACTTCCAAATACGAATTACATTTTTAAGTTAGCAAAGTACCAGCAGAACAGTGGATCTTTACCAGCTTAAAGTAATCAAAAATTCAGTTTAAATACTTCTCAGGCAGTGCAGTTAAAATGCTGCTGGTGTAAACCCAAAATAGTATGTGACTAGGCGCCTTCATTGCCTGCATGGATTGGATGGACCATCAAATTGGTGATTTTACTGTGGAGTTCTACTGTCATTTTTGTATAAAAAGCCAATTGCATTGTACTGATGTAAAAACTGCAGCTTAATGTAGGCCTTTAGAAGAATTGTTTTTATATATTGATTTTGTTCTGTGCCGTGGTCAATTAAGTACTTTTTTTATTGAAAAGGTAGGATTTTCCATTGAAAATTTTGTCAAAGTGGTAGCTTTAGAAAAGAGTCAAAATATTAGACAATATCAGAACTGAATGATTCAGGAAGTATGTAAAATAAAAACATTTCAAAATGTTATTTTTACTTTTAAGTTGTGTTATTTACTTGTTCTTGAAGTAGCAAAATACAAGATCAGCAGAAATATGTTAAACAGAATGTTTACAGTAAAACAGGCCTTAATATTTGTTAACATTTTAAATATTAACTTCAGTGAACCTTGCAGCTTTAGCTTTATTGTAAAATACTAAGTGCATTTTCAGCACACATGCTCATCACTGAAATGATAACTTTGAGTTTCTCAAAGGTGGCTTGATAACATTTCGCAAGTGGAGAGTTTTAGTGGAACACAGTAAATATTGTCAATGAGATATAATAAATGCTCAGAATCTGTTCCTGTACTTTTACTTCTCCCCTTCAGGCAATTTTGGAACACCGTTCTAATGATGCTGGGAACTCTCTACTGCAAAGCCCAAGAGGCTGTAATTTTTGTGGAATCTGTATAGTATACGTCAACAGGCAATTTAACCATGAATGGTGTAACAGCTGAGCCTCACTTCTCCGTACCTAATGTGCGCACACAAACAAACCTCTTCATCAATCAAGGGTCACCGTACCAAATTATACTGGGGTCAGTGGTTTCTGTTACTATACCCACATGTCCCCTCTTCCTCCTGCTATCCCGGATCTCATTCTGGGTACTTTGACACCATTTGTGGATATTTGCCGATAGCCCAGGATGAATGTACACATACCGGACCTTCCTGAATGCATGGCCCAGTATTGTGTTATACAGTTAACCACTGAACCATCAACTGAGGCCTCAGGATTGCTCTTAACTGTGACACATTATGGCCACGGGGGATGCATGCGGCCGAGCCAAAAGTCCATTGATTTTCAGCAGGACGGGAAGATCCCAGCAGTGGGCAGGGCTGGAGAATCCCACCCTATGTTTTTAATAAGTAGCCCAAATTGTCAGTGCTGCAAAGTTTTCAGTCATTTAAATTCAGGATTCACATGAGATCACAGTTAACAATTGGCCTCTGACTTAACAATTTTGTAATTGAGAAGAATTGCTCTTTAGTGTGCACAATGTTTTCTTGTAGATTGTTTCTATTTAATGATAGAGCACCATGCTGAAACAGGAGTTCATTTGTCATATGAACGCTTAGAAAGGAATTTTTTCAACTATATCCTAAAGTTTAAGAAGAATATTTCTGCAGAATATTTTAAAATCTGTCTTTAAGGAAACATCTTTAACATGATATATATACTTTAGACATACTACATTTATTAATGTTTACTTTATTCTTCGGTCAGTATATTTTTATTTTTTTCCATTGGAAACCAACACTCTTGAGAGATGGTACTTGAATAATTTTCAGGTATATACTGTAAAATATCAGTATTGAATTGTATATCACAGCAGTTGTATCTGACTGATAAATGTTCAATGGATTGTATTTTTAGAATGATAATTGGCTACAGTCATTTGTATCAGTGTAGTGCCATTATGACATTTCTCACTGTTAAATCAGGAAACTTGTTCCTTCCCCCTCCCCCTTCATGTGATGTTAGTTATGTGCTGCTTTTATGATTATAGTTAATTAGTACTTAAAGATTATGTCAAGAAATGCCCTGCCATTCCTGCATCAAATATTGTACCAACCCTTACTAAATTTGCATTGTGGTACATTGCTGCTAATAGTATTTATTTAGGTGTGCTGATCAATGCTGATTATGCACAAACTTGTACCAATAAAATGTTTCAGCATCCTTCATGTCGCTTTATTTTTAATGTTGAAATATCAACCCAGAATTTCTGCATTAATGTTATAATAACCAAAAATGCACCACTAAATTGGGTAGAATTGTCCCATTTTGAGATTAAGGGCACAACTTAACTTAAAAAAAATAGAGTCCGTTCTGGGCAGGAATCGAGGGGTCGTTCCCAGCGCTAACGATCCCCCTATTGATCGGCACTCTTTTTTCCGCCGCCAATGGGAAACGCCCCACTGATGCCACACTTAGCCGCATTTGAAAATGGCCCCCGATCTATCAACCGCCCAACACAACCCTTGGATCCCCCCCCCCCCTCCCCCACACCAGCAGGCTATCTCCGGGCCCGGTCCCCAGCAAGGGCATAATACCAGCTTGACACCTTGGCACTTGCGATTCCAGTGGGACGCAGCCCTAAGTGTGGTAATGGGTGGTTCCTGCGGCATCTTTCCCACTGGCCATAAGACCATACGATTTAGGAGCAGAATTAGATCATTCGGCCCATCGAGTCTGCTCCGTCATTTAATCATGGCTGTGTATTTCTCATCCCCATTCTCCTGCCTTCTCCCCATAACCCCTGATCCCCTTTTTAATTAAGAACCTATCTATCTCTGTCTTAAAGACACTCAGTGACTTGGCCTTCTGCAGCAAAGAGTTCCACAGGTTTACCACCCTCTGGCTGAAGAAACTCCTCCTCATCTCTGTTTTAAAGGATCGTCCCTTTAGTCTGAGATTGTGTCCTCTGCTTCTAGTTCTTCTTATCCTCGCCACGTCCACTCTATCTAGGGCTCTCAGTATCCTGTAAGTTTCAATAAGATACCCCCGTCATCCTTCTAAAACTCCAATGAGTACAGACCCAGAGTCCTCAACTGTTCCTCATATGTCTAGCTCTTCATTCCACAGAATGGCACGGGTGGGCGCAAGGCAATCGATTTTGGGCCTGTCGATATTCTCCTGTCCGGATGGGCCGAAGTCCCGCCGACGTGATGACGGGTCACGTCGACGTAAATCAAACCTCCTTTTAATCGGCGTCAACCAGTGTTCAAGGTTTACGCCGACCAGCGTGGAGGTGGGTGACGGCCTGGGGGGTTGGCCGCTGGACAGGCGATGGCGTGGCCGCAGTCTGAATGTGTGGGGGAGAGGTGTGTCTAGGGTTTTGTGTGTGTGTGCGGCGGGGGTGGGGGGGTGGTTAGAGTGGGCTGGGCTCCGGGGCCGTGCCAGGGAGGAGGATGGGGTCCGTGCCGGGGAGGAGGGATGGGGGGGTCCGTGCCGGGGAGGAGGATGGGGTCCGTGCCGGGGAGGGGGGATGGGGGGTCCGTGCCGGTGAGGAGGATGGGGGGGTCCGTGCCGGTGAGGAGGATGGGGGGGTCCGTGCTGGGGAGGAGGATGGGGTCCGTGCCGGGGAGGGGGGATGGGGGGGGTCCGTGCCGGGGGGGGTCCGTGCCGGGGAGGGGGGATGGGGAGGGACCGTGCCGGGGAGGGGGGATGGGGGGGTCCGTGCCGGGGAGGGGGGATGGGGGGTTCCGTGCCGGGGAGGGGGGATGGGGGGTTCCGTGCCGGGGAGGAGGATGGGGGGGTCCGCGCCGGGGAGGAGGATGGGGGGGTCCGCGCCGGGGAGGAGGATGGGAGGGTCAGTGCCGGGGAGGGGGAATGGGGGGGGGACCGTGCCGGGGAGGGGGGATGGGGGGGTCCGTGCCGGGGAGGGGGGATGGGGGGTTCCGTGCCGGGGAGGAGGATGGGGGGTTCCGTGCCGGGGAGGGGGGATGGGGGGTTCCGTGCCGGGGAGGAGGATGGGGGGGTCCGCGCCGGGGAGGAGGATGGGAGGGTCCGTGCCGGGGAGGGGGGATGGGGTCCGTGCCGGGGAGGGGGGATGGGGGGGTCCGTGCCGGGGATGAGGATGGGGTCCGTGCCGTGGAGGGGGGTGCGAGGGCAAGTGAGTTGGTCCACCTGGCCAGGTGCCAGCCTCCAACAGTTGGACCCATGCGGTCCATGCCACCTGGCTGGGGGGAGGAGGGGGTATGGGCAATGATGACATGTCGTCGTTTCCCCCCCCCCCCCACCAGGCCGTCATGTTTTCCGATCAGCCAGCGATGTTGGCCGCCGTGGCGGCAGCCGCTAATGTCTATGTTGCCCTGGATGAGGAGGAGGAGGAGGAGCGTGCAAGAGAGGCGGTGCAGGCTGCCGCAGAGGGGCAGGCGGCAGCCGCCCAGACTGGAGGGACACCTGACCGACAGGATGAGGAGGGGGAGGAGGACGTCGCGGCCCCACGGCAATGGAGGCACCCGAGGGCGCCTCGTGTGTACCGGCCCCGGCAGTCATACCAGGACCTCACGGACCGGGAATGCAGGAGGAGACTCCGGATGAGGCGGGAAAGCGTGGCACACATCTGCCACCTGCTGGCACACCTGTCACCGCGTGGCACTGGCGGGGGACACCCACTCCCCGTGTCCGTCAAGGTTACGGTGGCCCTGAACCTTTATGCAACGGGGTCATTCCAGGCACCGAGTGGGGACCTGTCCGGCATATCGCAGACATCGGTGCACCGGTGCATCCGGGCAGTGACAGACGCCCTATATGCCATGGCGCACTGCTACATCCGCTTCCCTGTGGACCGGGCCAGCCAAGATGCCTGGGCCGTGGGTTTCTCTGCCGTGGCCGGGTTCCCCATGGTCCAGGGCGCGATTGATGGGATGCACGTCGCTGTGCGGCCACCTACAGATAACACGGCCGTGTTCACCAATAAGAAGGGGACCTATTCGATGAACATACAGGTGGTCTGCGACCACCGCATGATGATCCTGCACGTCTGCGCACGTTACCCGGGCAGTGTACACGACTCTACGTGATGTCACGGTCATACATCACCGGCATGTACGAGGGACGCCATCCCCAGCTGAGGGGCTGGTTGCTGGGCGACAGGGGCTACCCATTGCGATCGTGGCTGATGACGCCTGTACGGAGGCCACGCAATGAGGCGGAGAACCGCTACAATGATGCCCATGTAGCGACAAGGGGAGTGATAGAGTGGTGCTTTGGCGTGCTGAAGATGCGTTTCAGGTGCCTGGACCTCTCTGGGGGCACCCTCCAGTATCGGTCAGATAGGGTCGGCCGCATCATTGTGGTGTGCTGCGTCCTGCACAATATAGCCCAGCAGAGGGGTGATGTGCCGCAGGCAGAGGAGGTCGGAGTGGAGGAGCAGCAGGAAGAGGCGCAGTCCTCCCCAGATGAGGGGGATGGGGGCAATGGTCAGGGCAGACGGGCTAGACACGGGCGGGTGGCTGTCCACCGTTACCGGCTGGCCCAGCGGGCACGGGACAGGCTGATAGACGCCTGCTTCACTGACTAGATGGGCGTGGGAATCGGGTAGTATGGCCACAGACCGCACACCATGGCAACAGCCGACCACCCACACCCCCCACCCATCCACCCACCCAGCACCCTCACCCCCCTCCCCAACCCAACCCACCCCACCCGCATGCACACCACCCCCCCATTGCCGATCCACCTGCGGCACAACGGGCCGTGCTCACACAGTTGCCGGTGGACGCGTGTCTATCGTAGGCCATGGAGGATGATGACAACCCTCCCTGCGATGAGCTCCTGGCTCCACATCGTTGGACTATGTCTGACTATGTCTGACCCATGGCCACAGTACCACCATCCACCCGGACCATCCCTGCATGCGGCTGTGACACTGCAGCGCACGGTCCCGTCCTCTGCCCGGGGGATGTTGATGGCGGCCCAGGGGGAAGGGGGCAAACTCACCTGGGGCTGAGGTAAGACCACCCCTCACACACACACTTGCGCTCAACGTACATGACACCCCCGCACGCTTTGGACAGAGCACAAAGGCAGCTTCTGTAGGTGTAACATTGACTTTAATAACCAAAGGAGTTCATGCACGTGCCCTAGCCCCTAAAACTCATCTGTGCCCTGCACCCGTGCCAACTTACTCAGCGTCTACGTGGTTCCTCAGACGGCACAGCAGAACTGGAGGTGGACTCCTGTGATTCCTGCCCTCTGACACGGGATCCCTTTGGCAGCCGTTTCCTGGGGCGTCCTGACCTAGATGGGCCAGGCTGCGGCCCGGGCGACTGGGATGGCGAGCTGCCAGCCTGTCCTGCCCGTTGCCCACCCGATGCACCTGGGACGGAAGGGGGGGAGTCTGAGATGTTGCGGTGTTCCGGGAACTCCCCTACAGGGGGACCCGGGACAGACCACAGCACCTCCTCCTCCCTCGGGGTGCCCGATGGCCCCCAGGCCTCTACATGGGTGGGGGATGTGAACGGACTGGCCATCCGGTGCCCCCCCGACAGCTGGCGCTGCCAGTCCTGGAGGCCCATGCTGGTATCGACAGGGGTCTGCAGGTTTGCAGCCATGGAGCTCAGTGGATTGGCAAACCCTGTCTGTGACTGTGCGACGCCGGCTCGCACATGGCCAATGGCGCCGATGCCCTCAGCGATGGCCTGCAGAGACTGGGCCATGGCCTGCTGAGACTGGGCCATGGCGTTGAGCGCCTCTGCCATCTGGCGCTGGTACTGGCTCATGGCCTCCTGTGAGAGGGCAGCCATGTCCTGGGCCACAGACGCCGCCTGCGCGGAAAGCCCCAGGCCTCACAAACCGTTCCCCATGTCTGACACCGTCGCACCCATTGCCTCCACCGCGGACGCCACCCGTGCGGTGTCGGCTTGGGTGGCACGCATGACCGGCACCACTCCCAGCTCCTGGACGCGGGTGGACTCCTCCACCTGCGACTGCAGCCGCCGCAAGCCGGCCGTCACCCTCTTCGCTCGTCTCCGGTTCGGTGGTTGCATCGGATCGATGGGTGAGTGTGGTAACTCCAGGAACCCGGGATCCATCTGGGTGGCAGATGTTCGCTTGGGCTGGGCTGCCCTCCGACCGCCCGGCCCCTCTGCTGCTCCTACCTCCACCTGCTGTACCGGGATGGCTGTGTTGTGCGCACCAGTGAGTGTACCAGACGCCTCATCACTAAAGTGCCCAACCGAGGTGACTGTTTCTGCGATGGTGGAGGGTGTTGGTGACAGCAGTGGTGTTGTGTTGTGCTCTTCGTCCCACTCTGAGTCCATGGCACTTTGGGGTGGGGGTTCGTCTCCACCCATCCACTCTGTGTCACTGTCCGGTATTTCGTTTTCCTGGGTAGTGCTGTCCCGGGTAGGGGTGTTCTGGGTAGTGGTGTCCTGGGTAGTGGTGTCCTGGGGATTGGTGTCCTTGCTCGGCTGTGACGGGGGCCTATGGCTGCCCCTCTCATCGCTGGGTGGCACACGCCTGCGACGTCGCACCCGCACGAGACGGGGGCGTCATCTCCCTGGTGCTCCAGGTCTTTCCGTCTCCAGTGGTCTCCAAGGGACATCCTGTGGGCGTCGCATGCCGGAGGGTCCGGGTCTCTCCGTCTCCCGTGGTGTGCGAGGGGCATCCTGCGGGCGTCGCATGCCGGAGGGTCCTCGTCTCTCCGTCTCCCGTGGCCTCCGAGGGGCATCATGCGAGCGTCGCATGCCGGAGGGTCCGGGTCTCTCCATCTCCCATGGCCTCCGAGGGGCATCATGCAGGCGGTCTGCATCTGCGGGGATGGGTGCCTCGACGTTTGCTCCTGCGATACACAATGAAGCATGCATGGTTAGACACGCAGGCAGTGATCAGGTGATATAATGGGAGGGGGATATAGGGGAGGGGGGATATGGGTACGGGCTGCCGGTGGCTCACTTGCTAGTTTGCCCCCGTCCTCTGCATCAGCAACCTCCCGGTCCTCAGGTCCGCCAGCCAGTTCCAGGTGTTCCTTTCCTCGTGTTCGGTCAGTGGCCTCTCATCAGCGGGGCCTCCTCCAGTCCTCACATGCTCCCTGGTGTTGTGTGAGCGCTTCTCCTGTGGGGGGTGGTGGCAGGGGTAAAAGGCAACAGTGTTAGACAGGTATATGAATGCACGCCATCGGTTGCGCGTGTATTGCAGAGGTTAAGGTTAGGGCTGGATTCACTTGGGGATATGGGGGAAGGCGGATATGGGGGAGGGGGGATATGGGGAGGGGGGATATGGGGAGGGGGATATGGGGGAGGGGGGATATGGGGACGGGGGATATGGGGAGGGGGGATATGGGGGAAGGGGGATATGGGGGAGGGGGGATATGGGGGAGGGGGGATATGGGGGAGGGGGGATATGGGGGAGGGGGGATATGGGGGAGGGGGGATATGGGGGAGGGGGGATTTGGGGAAGGGGGGATATGGGGGAGGGGGGATATGGGGGAGGGGGAGATATGGGGGAGGGGGAGATATGGGGGAGGGGGGATATGGGGGAGGGGGATATGGGGCAGGGGGAGGCTCACCCTGGCTGCTCTGACAAGGTCGTTCACCTTCTTGTGGCACTGGGTGCCTGTCCGTGGTGTCAGGGCCACAGCGGTGACGGCCTCTGCCACCTCCCTCCACAGACGCCGGCTGTGGCGTGGGGCAACTCTGCGGCCGTGTCCGGGATACAGGGCCTCCCTCCTCTGCTCCACTGCGTCCAGGAGCGCCTCCACATCCCGTGACTGGTGTCATGATATTCAAACACACACATCATGATGGACACACCAACAGACAAATCAGAGCACACAACACCACAACCAATCACACACAAGGACACCAACCACATAAAAGCACGAGCACGACACCTAGTGGACAGTAGGTCTGGGGACAAAGACACGGACAAGACCTGTTACAAGATCACAAACAGGGAATCCCCACGTGCAGAGTATCAAGACAAAACTGTACATAGAAAGTTTAAATAAAATAGCGTTGTACCATATACAACCGTGTTGGCTCATCTGTGTGTCAGAACGCCCAACACCACATGGTACCAGGAGTGGGTCGATACCTGCCAACTAACCTGCCATTCTGGACATGGACCGCACCGACAAACCGCAGCCGTTGCAAGTCGCGGGGAACTTAGGTACCAATTGGAAGCTCTTCAGGCAGCGATTTGACCTGTACATCCGAGCCAACGAAAAACAGAGTGCCTCGGATGAAACGAAGATTGCAATGCTCCTCTTCTACGCAGGTCAGCATGCCCTCGACGTGTTCAACTCACTGGTGTTCGAAGAAGGCGAAAACCAATCCAAATATGACACGGTCATCCTCAAACTGGACCAGCACTTTAAGGTTGAAGTGAATGAAAGTTTTGAAAGATACCTCTTTCAGCAACGCCTGCAAGGTAAGGAGGAGCTTTTTCAACCCTTTTTGACGCACCTCCGAATTCTAGCGCAGTCCTGCGGTTACGGCAGCACCACAGAGTCCATGATCAGGGACCAGATTGTTTTTGGCGTTGCCTCTAGTGGCCTACGCCAGCAGCTTCTTAAAATAAAAAGCCTCACCTTAGCGTCTGCTGTGGAAGCCTGTGTCCTCCACGAGAATGGAACCAGCCGTTTTGCCCGATTTCAGGCGTCCGAGTTGGCACGGAGGGGGTCCCCAGCCGTCGAATCGGCAAGCCAGGCCGCCCACGACGCCGAACGCATCCAGGCCGTCGATTACTTCCCGACCCACGGCCCGGACGACAGCGGCCGCTTCCCGCGCTTTTCGCGGTCTCCCGCGCTGGTGCGCGCCAAAAATAACGGCCACATCGAGGGACGCACTGCGCAGGCGCGCCCACCGCAAGATCGCACTGCGCATGCGCAGTGGCGCAACGAACGCCGTGACGTCATGACGTGCGGCAATTGTGGAGCTGTACACTTAAAAGGGCAATGTCCTGCTAAAAACCGACAGTGCCTCAGATGTGGCAAGATGGGCCACTATGCTGCCCACTGTCGTTCGGCTCAACCCATGGATCCTGCACATCCCCGACAATCTCGCAGACAAGTCAGGACCATCCAGCCCACGCATCAAGACTTCCAGTTAAGTGATGCAGATGACCAGGATGCCTTCCGCGTTTCCGTCATCGATGTCAACAAGGTCAATGCCATCAATCCAGCCGATGAGTGGTGTGCCACCCTGACGGTCAACCCGAACTCGTCGCAAGCCCATTAGACTGGACTTATAACACCGTCATATGTCTAACAAGTTACACAATTTTATATGATAACCTGTTGTTCTTTATCGTTCCAGATATCGTCTGACTGGACGACTGTTCAAGTTTTTGTTTCTCGTTCGCATTCATGTTCTGTTATGGTACAACCTTGCTCATGTGACGCACCCGACATCGCCCCATGTAAATAGTTACGTCATATGCACATGCTGTACACAACACACACACACTCTTAGATGCACTCACGACGCGATCATATTTATTACCACGTAGGCACATATCTTTGTAAAAAGGCGAGATGTCATAATATTCAAACACACACATCATGATGGACACACCAACAGACAAATCAGAGCACACAACACCACAACCAATCACACACAAGGACACCAACCACATAAAAGCACGAGCACGACACCTAGTGGACAGTAGGTCTGGGGACAAAGACACGGACAAGACCTGTTACAAGATCGCAAACAGGGAATCCCCACGTGCAGAGTATCAAGACAAAACTGTACATAGAAAGTTTAAATAAAATAGCGTTGTACCATATACAACCGTGTTGGCTCATCTGTTTGTCAGAACGCCCAACACCACAACTGGAACTTCGGGGCTGAGCGGCGGGCGGCCATCCGGTCGGGTGTTCCGGTCGGGTGTTCCGGTCGGGTGGGCGCGTCCTGATGAGCCGTCACGCCGTGCGGCGTGTATGACGCCGCACGGCGTGAAGCACGTGAGCAAGTGCGGATCCCGTCACTTCGCTGCTAGTCCATTCTGGGCCGGAGACTTTGCGACGTTTGGGGCGGCGTGATGAAGGTCGGATTCGCGCTGTTTGTGGCGCCGATCGGTGGTCTTTGCGCCGATAACGGAGAATTTTGCCCCAGGTTTTAGACCAGCACAATTTCATGCTGGCCTGCTGCCTGGCACAAGATGGGAAGGCCTGAGAGGATATTAGTGGGCAGCTGTTTTTATGAGCATTCATGAGATGCAAATGGCAATCATGCCACCTGCTAGTGAACAACTATTAAACTGCCTTTGGAAGAATTGCTGCATGATTTTAAAATCTGCATTTGGAGAGGCAGGGATTAATGAAGAACAGTCAGCATGGTTTTGTTAATGGGAGGTCATGTTTGACGAACTTGATTGAAGTTTTCAGAGGTGACCAGGTGTGTAGAGGGAAGTGCATTTGATGTAGTCTACTTGGACTTCAGTGGGGATTTTGATAGGGTCCCACGTGGGAGACTGATAGCGAAGTAAGAGCCTGTGGGATCCAAGGAAATTTGGCAAATTGGATCCAAGATTGGCTGAGTGGCAGGAAGCAGAGGATGATGGCCATGGGGTGTTTTTCTGACTGGAAGCCTCTGTCCATGAGGCCCTGCAGGCATCAGTGTTGGGGCCCTTGCTGTTTGTGATGACCATGATAGTTTGCGCATGATTCAAAATTTGGTGGGGTGGAAGTAAGGAGGATAGTCTTAGATTATAGGAGGATATAATAATAATAATCTTTATAATCTTTATTAGTGTCATAAGTAGGCTTAAATTAACACTGCAATGAAGTTACTATGAAAATCCCCTGGTCGCCACACTCCGGCACCTGCTTGGGTACACTGAGGGAGAAATAAGAATGTCTAATTCACCAAACAAGCATGTATTTCGGGACTTGTGGGAGGAAACTGGAGCACCCGGAGGAATCCCATGCAGACATGGATATAGACGGACTGGTTAGATGGGCTGATCAGTGGCAAATGGAATTCAATCTGGTAAGTGTGAGGTGATGAGGACAAACAAGGGAATACATGAAAAATGGCAGGACCCTGGGAAGTACCACCCATAGCTGCAGATTGGCTGTCCGACCTGTCAGAATTTCTCCAGATGGAGAAAATTAAATTTGCCATTCGGGGGTAGAAGGAAGGCTTCCACAAAACATGGGAGCCATTCACCCAGTTGTTCCAAGACATGTTTGCAGCCAACAGCCAATAAGCCAGAGGCAAGGAGGGGAAAGCCATGGTAATAAACGAACACAAATGAATAGAGAAGGGGGGAATAAACAGGCATGGAGCCCAACCATGCCCAACATATAACAAAATACACAGCTTCATGCCACACAACAAGAACAGGATACAAAACCCAACGAGGGAAGAAGGCACCCCCAGATGACTAGAAGGGGAGGGGGTCAAGAAATGGGGGTGGGGGGTGGGGGGAGCAGTGGATCCAACTAAAATTAAGCACCTACTGGAAAATGAAAAACAAGAAACTGTATCCGATGTAAATAACAAAAGATAACCAATGTATATCTATTTTTTACAGTGTATGTTCATGTTCATCTTCGTTCTGTATAATATGAAAAACCCTTAATAAGAACATTTTAAAAAAGAAGGCATATGGTATACTTGCCTTTATTGGACTGGGCGTAGAGCTAATGAGTGAGGTGGTCATGCTGGAACTGTGTAAAACATTGGTTAGGCCACAGGAAGTGTATTGTGTGCCATTCTGGAATCCACATTATAGGAGGGGTGTGATAGCACTGGAAAGGGTGCAGAGGAGATTAACCAGGATGTTGCCTGGCCTGGAGGGTGTTAGTTATGAAGAGAGACTGGAAAGGCTGGGATTATTTTCCTTGAAGCAGAAGAGACTGAGGGGGGAAATAATTGAGATGAATAAAATTATGAGGCACAGTTACAGTAGACAGGCATAAACGTTTCCCCTTGATGGAAAGATCAATGATCAGGGGGCATGGATTTAAGGTAAGGGTCAGGAGGTTTAGAGGGGATGTGAAGAAAAACTTGTTCACCCAGAGGGTGGTGGGAGTCTTGAACTCGCTGCCTGAAAGGTTGGTGGAGGCAGAGACCCTCATGACATTTAAGAAGTACTTAGATGTGCACTTGCGATCCCAAGACAAACGTGTATGGGCTAAATGCTGGAAAATGGGTTTAGAATAGTTAGGTGATTGTTTTTGATCAATGAAGATGCGATGGCCGAAGGGCCTTTTCTGTACTGTATGAGTCAATGACACTGGTCAGTTTCCGACTTTTTGGCCCTCGCTTTCACCCGACATGGGCTGGGAGAATATCGCCCATTCTTTTCTCCACATACCATTTCAATTCTGGTGCTGAAAAAACAAGGAGAAAGATAAACATTGGTTCTCCATCTCATCTCCGCAGCTCCCAGTCACTGGAAACTGAAATTATTTCCACTAATTTCCAAATAATCCTGCATAACAATGCCTAAGCGGTATGAGGGTCTTGCTTGAGTAGGCAACGGGAGGTTTACTAGTCAACTCTGCTAGTCATGTGCTGTTTTGTTAAGTCCAGTACAGCAGCTACATTAATTTTCTGTTGATCGATTATGTTATGAAACAAGTCCTGGAGCGGTGCAGGGATGGGGGTGGGGGGTGGGGGTGGGGGGTTGGCGCTGCCTAACCTCTGTGGGTATTATTGGGCCGCCAATGTGGCGATGGTGCGTAAGTGGGTGATGGAGGGGGATGAGGCGGCATGGAAGAGGCTGGAGATGGCCTCCTGTGTCGGCACGAGCCTGGAGGCGCTGGTAATGGCGCCGCTGCCGCTTCCTCCAACGAGTTATACCACGAGCCCGGTGGTGGCGGCTACCCTCAAAATTTGGGGGCAATGGAGACGTCACAGGTGGGAGGTGGGGGCCTCGGTGTGGTCCCCGATTCGGGGGAACCACCGGTTTGTCCCAGGGAGGATGGACGGAGGGTTCCTGAGCTGGCACAGGGTAGGTATTAGATGGATGGGGGACAAGTTTGTGGACGGGAAGTTCGCGAGCCTGGGTGAGCTGGAGGAGAAGTTCGGGCTCCCCCGAGGAACACCTTCAGATATATGCAGGTAAGGGCGTTTGTTCGGTGGCAGGTGGTGGTGTTCCCACTGTTGCCGCCATGCAGGGTCCAGGACAGGGAGCTGTCAGGGGTGTGGGTTGGAGAGGGGAGGATCTCTGCAACGTATCAGGTGATGCAGGAGGAGGAGGAGGCCTCGGTGGAGGAGCTAATGGGTAAGTGGGAGGAGGATTTGGGTGAGGAGATTGACGAGGGGACGTGGGCGGATGCCCGGGGCAGGGTGAACTCTTCCTCCTCTTCCGCGAGGCTCAGCCTCATACAATTTGAGCAGGCAACGGGAGGTTTACTAGTCAACTCTGCTAGTCACGTGCTGTTAAACTACATTAGTGGAAATAATTTAAGTTTCCAGTGACTGGGAGCTGCGGAGATGAGATGGAGAACCAATGTTTATCTTTCTCCTTGTTTTTTCAGCACCAGAATTGAAATGGTATGTGTAGAAAAGAATGGGCGATATTCTCCCAGCCCATGTCGGGTGAAAACGATGGGCCAATGGCCTCCTTCTGCACTGTAAATTCTATGAGTTAAGGTGCTGCATAAGGCTCACATGACCGGGGCAAGGATAAGCCGGTTCTTTGGGTGCGAGGACAGGTGTGTTAGATGCTCAGGAAGCCCAGCAAACCACACCCACATGTTCTGGGAGTGCCCAGCGCTGGAGGACTATTGGAAGGGTGTAGCGAGGACAGTGTCAAGGGTGGTAGGTTCCAGGGTCAAGCCGGGCTGGGGGCTCGCAATATTTGGGGTGGCAGAGGAGCCGGGAGTGCAGGAGGCGCAAGAGGCTGGTATTCTGGCCTTTGCGTCCCTGGTAGCCCAGCGAAGGATTCTTCTTCAGTGGAAGGATGCAAGGCCCCGAAGCGTGGAATCCTGGTTCAACAATAAGGTGGGGTTTATTAAATTGGAGAGGGTGAAATTTGCCTTAAGGGGATCGGTGCAAGGGTTCTTCAGCCGGTGGCAACCGTTCCTAGACTTCCTGGCAGAATGTTAGAAGATGGTCAGCAGCAGCAGCAACCCGGGGGGGGGGGGGGGGGGGGGGGGGGGGGGGGGGTTGAGTGGGCGTGTATATTTGCCTTTGTGTTGATGAAGGCTGTTAATTTATTATTTATGTTTATGGGGGGGGGGGTGTTCTTTTCTTTCTGTACTTTGTTGTTGATATTGTGTGAAAATTTGAATAATTTTTTTAAAAAAATGTTATGAACAAGTATTCTGGCTCTGCCTGATTTTATTGGCGCAATTCTTTGGACGAGTGGTAGCAAGTGGGAAATGCCACGAGCTTCCTGGTGCTCGGCCTGGCAATGCACAATGTTAATTGGTCCACTTAACGAGGCCCCACGGGCTTCATGCTGCAAATGAAGGCTCGCCAGCAATCTTGCCAGATCAGCACTCACCAGCCCCCCACCCCCACCCCGCTAACAAGGTCAAGCAGCACTTAAACAGCACGTCCACAGCCAATCCCACTCAGCTCGCAGCCATGGCGCCGAGATGGCCTGGTCCCAAGGTTTGGAGACATGGGCCTGGGGAGGCTCCTAGATGCGGTGGGAGGTCTGGGAAATGTCTTGTTCCCCTGAAGGTCCCGGAGGGTGAGCCACAGGGCAGCCAGTGCCGCCTGGGATGAAGTGGCAGCGACATCAGCTCGAGCAGCTTGACCAGGAGAACCTGTCTTCCAGTAACGCAAGAACGTCAACAATCTACACCAGGCAGCACGGGTGAGTTGACACCACCCTAACCCCGAAACCTTTCCACTCCACGCGAGCATCACCTCCACCTGCCATGTGCCCCCCCCCCCCCACAACCCTTCCTTCACCTCCCCCCTCTCTTGAACCCCCCAACCCTTTGGGCGCCATTACCTATTAGACCACCTCAAAGGAGAGCTCCAAGGATGCCACAATCGACGCATCACAGCTGTCCTCCCCACCCTCCACCAGAGCCGTGACACAAACCTCAGGGGCCACGGTAGTGGTCAGGCTTCTTGGGCACAATCTGGTGAGTACCACACAGCTGCTGATGTACATCAGGTGGAGGCAGGAATGCCCAGGTGAGACAGCAGTCGGAGGTCTGTTGGATCCCTGGACCCAGCTGGGTCCCAACCAGATGTTGAGCCTATGGAACACGCTATCCCAGAGCTGATGAAGACATTAGGAAGTGACCTTGATATTCAAAGGGAGATATTAGCGACACCCCAGCAGGTCCATAACCGATTGGAGGAATCCCAGAGGCTACGAGGCAGGAGATGTCTCCAGCAATTTGTGGCACCGAGGCCACAACTGTGAGTTTATGCAGTGTAATTGTATATGTTGCTGTTTTTTTTTCACATGTTTGGAATAAAGTACATTAAAAAAAAGAAAAGCAGGGCGGCATATGGCGCAGGGGTCAGCACTGGGAATAGGGCACTGAGGACCTGGGTTCGAATCCCGGCCCTGGGTCACTGTCCGTTTGGAATTTGCACATTCTCCCCATGTCTGGATGGGTTTCACCCCCACAACCCAAAAGATGTGCAGGTTAGGTGGATTGGCCACGCTAAATTTCCTGTTAATTGAAAATAAAAAATAATTGGGTATTCTAAATTTATTAAAGAAAAAAAAAATAAAGCTTTGGAACATTTAACCAGCTTTTCAGTGTGTTAGTGAATGGGTGTATGAGTTAATGTTTGAGCGAATGAGTCAGTGGGTGAATGTGTAGGTGTATAAGTGGGGATAGTGGGTAGGGTGTAAGCTTCGTAGGAGTAGATAGGTTGTGTGGCAAATGAGTAGAGTGGTGGTGGCAGGTGGGCAAGGTGAGTAGGTTGGGTGAGGTGGTTAGCGGGTCCGAGGTAGTCAGGTCGGGTCAGGAGAGCTTGTCAGGTTAGGAGCTAGACAGGTTAGGTCAGGGGTGTCACCGGGTCAGGGGAGAGTCAGATGGTGGGAGATAGTCAGGTCAGATTGGGGGGGATGGGGGGAGTTTGATACACAGTGTGCCACCTGCTAATGATAGCCAGTAATTATAATCCAAAAACCTCCACTGGTGATTGGGAACAGCAATCTTGACACACTTTTATACAAAATACATAGGTAAAAAAGAAATATAGTCCTGCAATCAGAATTTAGGGAGCTAGGTCAGAAATTAGCAAGCAAGACTTTCAAAGTAGTAATCTCTGGATTACTCCCAGTACCACACACAGTGAGCATGGAAATTGGAGGATAAGGCAGATGAATGCGTAGCTAGAAAGATGGTGCAGGAGGGAGGGTTTTTAATTATGCGGGCATTGGGACAGGCTCTGGGGAGATTGGAGCTACACAGGCCTAAACTAAATAGATCTGGGACCGAGTTCCTTTTATAGTGCTAATGGAAGGGTTTAAACTAACTTGGCAGATGTGTGGGAACCAGGAGATCATATCAGAGAGGAATACCAAGATGCACAGAACACTGAGATCGATAGTACCAGAGTAGAGTTATTAGGGGAGATGAGAGTAAGAGAGAACATAATAAAGTCTAAATCAGGATTAATGGGCATGTATGTGAATGCATGGAGTGTGTTAAATAAGATTGGTGAGTTACAGGTGCTGATAAGCATGTGGAAATCTGTGATCTTGTGGTTATAACAGAGGCCTGGCTCAAAGAAGGGCAGGATTGGGTGTTAAATATTCCAAGATACAAGGTATTCAGGAAAGATAGGAAAGAAAGAAAGTAAGGGCGGCATCGCAGCACTGAGGATACAGGTTCGATCCCGACCCCGGGTCACTGTCAGTGTAGAGTTTGCACATTCTCCCCGTGTCTGCATTGGTTTCACCCCCACAACCCAGAGATGTGCAGCGTAGGTAAATTGGCCACCCTAATTTGCCCCTTAATTGGAAAAAAAGAATTGAGTGTTCTAAATTTATTTAAAGAAAGGAAAGGAAGAAAGTGGAAGAGTTGGTGGCATTGTTTAAAAAGAGCATTGCAGTTCTGGAGAAAAGGATATCCCAGAGGGTTCAGGTTCAGACGAGAACTAAGGAACAGCAAAGGTGGAATCACGTTGCTCAGTGCTGTCTACAGAGCACCAATTAGTGGAAAGGAAGTACAGGAACAAATTTGCAAGGAAATTACAGAGAGGTTCAAAAATTACAGACTAGTTATAGTGGGGGACTTTATCTGAATAGAGACTGGAATAGCAGTAGTGTAAAGGAAGGAGAATGGCAACAGTTCCTAAAGTGTGTTCAGGAAACTTTTCTACAGCAATATATTTCCAGGTCAAACAGAAAGGAAGCGCTGCTAGACCAAATATTTGGGAATGAGGTGGGCTAAGTGGATCAAGTGTCAGGAGGAGAACATTTAAAGGACAGTGATCATTGTATCATAAGGTTTAATTTGGCTATGGAACAGCACAAAGAACAATCCACAATAAGGATGATAAACTGGGGCGAAACCAACTTCAATGGGTAGAAGAACGGATTTGGGCCAAATAAATTGGAATCAAATTTTGGCAGGAAAAAGCTGAACAATGGATTCCCTTCATAGAAGTGATCATTTGGGCAAACAAATCCAGAGCTCTCTGGATGACAAACGAGATAGAGATTAAGATAAATAAGGAAAAGTATCTTTACAACATATGTCAGGCAGATAATACAACAGAAAACCAGACTGAATATAGAAGGTTCAGAATGGAAGTGAAAAAGCAAATGAGAGAAGCAAAGAGAGAATATGCAAAGAGACTGGCAGTTAAAATAGAAGGCAATTCCAAAGTCTTCTATAGGCATATACATAGTGAAAGGGTGGTAAAAGGAGGTTTAGGGTCAATTAGGAAATTTAATGCATAGAGGCAGGGGGTATAGCCAAGTTTTTAAAGTACTACTTTATGGGCAGGATTCTCCATCTCTCCAGACCCGTTTTCTGGCGCGGCGCTCTCCTGCCGGCCAATGGGGTTTCCATTGTGGCCACCCCCAGGCTGTCGGTAAATTCTTTAAAAAATATATATTTATTAAAGTTTTTTAACACAATTTTTCTCCCTTACAAACAATAACCCCCCCGCCCCCGTAACAAAAAAAAACGAGAAATCACGCAGAGCAAGATATATACATGGCAAAATGATATATTTACACAGCTTTGTACACTGGCCTTCACCCGTACGTGCCAGTTTCCCCAACCCTTCATGTTATCTCTTGCTCATCCACCCTCCCAGGCAGTCCCCCCTTCCCCCCCCCCCTCTTAGGACGTGTCCACCCCCCCCCCCCCCCAAGGTTGCTGCTGCTGCTGACCGACCTTCCTCTAACGCTCCGCGAGATAGTCTAGAAACGGTTGCCACTGCCTGTAAAACCCCTGCGCAGACCCTCTCAAGGCGAACTTAATCCTCTCCAACTTTATGAACCCAGCCACATCATTTATCCAGGCCTCCAGGCTGGGGTGCTTCGCCTCCTTCCACATTAGCAAGATCCTTCGCTGGGCTACTAGGGACGCAAAGGCCAGAATGCCGGCCTCTTTCGCCTCCTGCACTCCCGGTTCGTCCACTTCTCCAAATATTGCTAGCCCCCAGCTTGGCTTGACCCGGACTTTCACCACCTGAGATATTGCTCCCGCCACTCCTCTCCAGAACCCCTCCAGTGCCGGGCATGACCAAAACATATGGACATGGTTCGCCGGGCTCCCTGAGCAACTTCAACATCTGTCCTCTACCCCAAAGAACCTACTCAACCTCGCCCCCGTCAAGTGCGCTCTGTGGACCACCTTAAATTGCATCAGGCTGAGCCTGGCACACAAGGAGGAGGAATTAACCCTACCTAGGGCATCAGCCCACAGACCTTCCTCGATCTCCTCCCCCAGCTCCTCCTCCCATTTACCCTTCAACTCTTCTACCAGCGCTTCCCCCTCTTCTTTCAACTCCTGGTGTATTTCCGACACCTTGCCGTCCCCGACCCATACACCCGAGATCACCCTATCTTGAACTTCTTGTGCCGGGAGCAACGGGAATTCCCTCACCTGTCGCCTCACAAAAGCCCTCACCTGCATATATCTAAAGGCATTTCCCGTGGGGGCTGTCGGTAAATTCATGGGCGTGAGTGCCCTGCTGGCGAGGTGGAGGATCCCGCCGATGGAGAATATATCCTTATATCTATCACAATTTCTCTCCTGGGCCCTGCACTGTAGGAAAAGTGTGAAGGCATTGGAGAGAGTGCAGAAAAGACTCACAAGAATGGTACCAGGGATGAAGAACTCCAGTTCATCACAGAATCCCTACAATGAAGGAGGCCATTCGGCCCATCGAATCTGCACCGACTCTTCGAGTGTCCACCTCCATAATCCCATAACCTAACCTGTACATCAAGGGGCAATTTAACATGGCCAGTCCACCTAGCCTGCACATCTTTGGACTGTGGGAGGAAACCGGAGCACCCGGAGGAAACCCATGCAGACACAGGAGAACATTCAAACTCCACACAGTCACCCAAGGCCGGAATTGAATCGGAGTCCCTGTTGATGTGAGGCAGCAGTGCTAATCACTGTGCCATCCAGTTATGAAGATAGATTGATGCAGATGGGATTGTTTTTCTTGGTGAAGAAGGCTGAGAAGAATTTGATGAATTTATTCAAAATCATGAGGGGTCTGGACAGAGTAGGTAGGGAGAAACTGTTCCCATTCGCGAAAATATTAAGAGAGGATACAGATTTAAAGTAACTTGCAAAAGAAGCAAAAGCAACATGAAAAAACATATTTCCCTGCAGTGATTGCTTAATCGGACTTAATTGATTCACCTGAGGAAGGAGCTGTGCTCCGAAAGCTAGTGATTCAAAACAAACCTATTGGACTTTAACCTGGTGTTGTAAGACTTCTTACTGTGATTGCTTAAGATCTGGAATGCACTGCCTGAGAGTGTAGTGGAGTCAGGTTCAATTGAAGCATTGAAAGGAAGAAAGTTCTGAAAAGGAAGAAAGTGTAGAGCTATGGAAGAAGATGGAGAAATGGCACAAAGTGAATTGCTCGCTCAGAGAACAGATGGGACAGGCTGAATGGCATCCCTGTTAGCTGTAACAATTCTTTGAGGCCTGGTGACCATGTCAGGTCTGGACCTGAGTGTACAGGCGGTACAAAGAGTTGCAGGATCAATTCCTAAGGTTGCCAACAGTGATTAAATGTATTCCTGGAGGTTTCATCATGACTTTCCCCCCCAGTCAGGCAACATATCCATCCTCGTGACACACTGCCATTCTCTGTCAATTGGAAAGCAAAAAGACTCATTGCCCAGTTAGATAATGATTGAGTGCCAGCCAAAAAGCCTTTGTTTCACATTTTCAATATTCCTATATCTGATAACGTGATGGAAATGCAATATTTTTAATGTCCCGATGATTCCCCCCTGATATGCCATCAATAAACACACAACGCGTGATGAATGTAACTGAGGCTTTAATACACTAATCAGCAAGCCTCCTGCCTCTGGACCCGAACTGGGTCCGAGGTGGAGACTTGCCCCCTTTATACATAAGCCCAAGGGGAGGAGTCACAGGCGGAGCCAGCCTGGACAAGCCCAGGAATGTACAACACAATGCCATACAATGCAATACGTGGTTTACCCCCCTCCCTCCCCCCTTACACAGCAGAGTCCTGGAGGTTGATAGGAGTTTCCAGGCCGATCCTGGAGTGTTGGTAACCCTACAGGTCCCCATGTTCTCTGGTGCCCTTCTGTCGATGCTTTGATAAACTGGAACCACGTTACAGGTCAGCGGGAGTGCGGGAAGGGGGTGGATCCAGCGCACTGATGGTGGAAAGGGTGCACTTGCGTGCGGCAGATGTGGGGAGAAACCATGGGGACAGGTTGACGACCAACCAGTCAAACTGGCGGGGGCGGCGGTCCCCATTCTCGGGCATCTCCCCACTGCCGGCTGCCGCTGCCGCTGCCATGGCGGGGATGTCGCCGCTGCTGCTGGCCGCCTCTCTGCTTCTCGCCGCTGTCTCCGCAAACCCAGCCGAGGAACCATTAGCGGGCAGTCCGGGAGGCCGGGAAGCCGAGCAGGAGAGCGGGAGGATAGTCCTGGAGGAGCTGGAAAAGAGCGGGTTGCAGCTGGAGGAAGCGGGCGCGGAACAGCACCAGGAATCCTACAGCACCTTCGCGGCGGAGTTCTTCGAGACGCGCTACTGGGGGGATGAAGGTCAGTGGAATGATTTCAGTGTGACTCGGGGGGGCGGAATCAATGGTTTTCCCCCTCGCCCAGCTTCTCCACCCGGTGTAATTTATTCCCACTTAAACAGAAACCCATTCCCATTCCGGGGCTTGGGCGCTCAACACTTACATTTTGGGAAGTTTAAACTGTGACCAGTTTCAGCACCAAAGGAAAGCGGTATTTCCATCTATTGCTGTTCCTTATCCCGGCTCAGCCGCTGTTCCTTGGTGGGATGTTTGGCCTTGAGGTTACATTGAGAGGTCTCGTTGAAGTGTGGGTGAGATTGATCTCCCTGTAAC
Organism: Scyliorhinus torazame; assembly: GCF_047496885.1. Lineage (NCBI taxonomy): Eukaryota > Metazoa > Chordata > Chondrichthyes > Carcharhiniformes > Scyliorhinidae > Scyliorhinus > Scyliorhinus torazame. The sequence goes on from NC_092712.1 coordinate 150,240,964, forward strand.
CAGTGCTTCACAAAGCCCGGATACTCACAACGTCTCCTGGGCCTCAGGTTCTGATCCAGCATCATTCTTGTTCTGCAGGTAATGGCCTCGCCAAATTCATGCCCTGATTATTCCTCCGGGGCTGAGTCCCCAATACCCCCGAGGACACATTCATGATTGAAATCTGTATAAAGACAGTCAGGTATGGAGCCCACAGGTCAGACCTGGCTGGGGACTGATGTACATTGTAAATATAATTGCTTTGTAATAAACCCAGTTTTCTTTTGATCAACTCGGTTCAGACTGGTTTGGGGCCTACTAAAGTATCAACATCAAGTCATTATAGCAAAATTGTGAAATATGAACTCGTATCAATTGAGTAATGTCATGAATAGAGATGCCTTTTTGTCATCTTGTCTTGTATCCTTTTTATCCATTAGTTTGCATTGTGTAAAGACATTTTCACCATCCCTTTTCTATAGTAACTAAGTAAAGACTGCAGATGTATTCGAACGACAGTGGGGTGTTTGTGAGCATTATGAGCACCTTATATTTTCTTAAATCTTTTACTGTATAATATCCATGGTTTTAGATCCCATGGAGTGATAAAACACCTACTTTATTCAACTATTTTTTTAAAGGGACTCAGTGCCAGCAATGAATCAAAGATATTGCACATGGACTGTTTAGCTTTACAGATCTATTATCAGTAACAATATGATATGTGGGGGAAAGGAAGTACGGCAAGATGGAAACATAAAAACTTGTACAGGTTTGTTCGCTCCCATCCTCCCAAGTGATCTTTTTCTGAGAAACTTGAATGAACCCGAGATTCTGTAGTATAATTGATACAAATATAATTGATACAAATATTTCAAATCTTAGTCATAACTTCATCTCTCATAACTAGATCTACCTTCATCCATAACATAACATTATGTCAATGCCAAGTCGGCCCTTCCTGAATAAGTATTGTTTTAATATGTTTGTGTGATCACTCACCTGAACTAATCATGTATTTCCTCATTATAATGAATATTCATCTTGCAGTAATGTAAATATCTATGACTGGGATAAATTTAAATTCTTTGCGAAATACTGATTTTTTTTTATACAATGGAACAGGCTGTTCATTTATATTAGTTAGCATTTATCGTAAATGAGAATCTAGTTGATTTTAAATAATGACTGTCAAGGTATGAGCTCCAAATCAATGTAGCAGAAAAGTTAGCAAATGGAACAGAAGAAAATCATAAGGCTATAGGCATTTTAGTAGGAAGGCAAAAAGGTAAGATGGGAGTGGCAGAAAATAACGGACTAACATGTAATATCAAAGAAAACAGTAGATTTTATAAACATGTTAACAGTAAAATAATAATTAGAGGGTAGGATAGCTCAATGATGAAGATGCAAATCTAATTATGGAGAATAAATGTGTAGAGATAATATTAATAAATATTGTGATAGGGAAACGAGAATATCAATGGATCAGAGGAGGACATGGAACACGTCTTGAGGATAATTGAAGAAAAATAATTGGTTCTGAAAAACGTATGACTCGAGGCCATAAATTGCCTGGGCTAGATGGCATAGATCTCGGCTGTTGAAGAAAGATAGTGAGGATATGGCAGAAGTTCTGACTAAATTTTTTAAAACTTCCTTTGATATGCAGATTGACTACACTCCAATCCTTTGGCCCAATGTAGTGCCCCTGCTTAAGAAGGGAGAGGAGGATAAACCAGGTAACTGTTGACCAATTAATCTAATGTCAATAATGCACTCTCTTTTAGAAGCCATAATTCAAGATCAATTATTGAACCACCAGAGAGTCATGAAATAACCAGAACCACTCAAACATGGATTTGTTAATGGAAACTTGTGTTTGTAAAGCTAATGGAATATTTGATAGTGGAATTCTTTGACATACCAAGGGAAAGTAGTAGATATAGGATATATAGCTTTTCAGAAGGCATTTGACAAAGCTTGTTACAAAAATTCAGGTGTATGATAAAAGAGGAAATGTAACAACATGAGCAGCAATTTGGCTGATGAAGAGAGAATAAATAAGCCAATGGGATTAAGAAGGTTTTCAAGTGGCGTCTTCTGGGGACGAATGTTGATTTCATTTGTCGGTAATCTGGATTTGAACAGAGAGAGCAAGATATTGAAGTTTGCTGACAACACAAAAGTCAATTATTCGTAAAACAGGAGGATGTTGACAGGTTTACAGAATGGGCAAACTGGCAGCTAATGCAATTTGGGAGGTTTGTGGTATTGCGTTTTGAGAGGAAAAGCAATGAATGAAAGCATACAGACTGGAGATACTGGAACAATTTCCAGAGAAGGTTTAATAGAACCTTTTAAAAATTACCATGCGATTTGATAAGGTAAATAGGAAAGATTATTTTGACTGGCCTGAGAATCAGTGGCACCAGTTTAAAATTGTAACTAGGCGAGTGAGAATAAAGTAAGATAAATTTATTAAGCACAGAGTTGCTGAGCTTAGAATGTTTTCCTACATGAATGTTTGAGGCAGATGTCCTTCTAATAAAATATTGGTCAAATATTTGAAGTAGGAAAAGATGTAGAGCTATGGAGAGAAAGCAGGATTGTGGGATTAACCTGCAGTTCTTTGGCAAAGAACCAGCACAAATACCACCAGTTTAGCTTCTTCTTTCTCTGCTGTTAACTTTCCCTGCTGTATTCTATAGTTCAGTAGATCACTTTGGACAAATCCATTACTGCCTGGAATTCCTTTTAATTAGAGTTAGACATGACACCCATACATTTTCTTCCAACTTTGTATTAGCAGATTATGTATTGTGAAAATATCTAATTTTGGAGCAACACGTGGCACAGTGGTTAGCACTGCTAACTATGGTGCTGAGGAGCCGGATTCGAATCCCGGCCCTGGGTCACTGTCCATGTGGTGTTTTCACACTCTCCTCGTGTCTGCGTGGGCTTCACCCCCACAACCCAAAGATGTGCAGGTTAGGTGGATTGACCATGCTAAATTGCCCCTTAATTGAAAAAATAATTGGGTACTCTTAAAAAAAAATTTTAAAGGAAAAAAAAATCTCATTCCTTAATTTACACCTTTCAGATTTTAATCTTGGGATTACGTTGTTCAATATCTACTCCCATTTGGAAGCAAATTAGCGATAGACAGAACTGTTTTGTGAAGGGGAGGTTGTGTCTCACTAACTTGATAGAGTTTTTAGAAGAGGTCACAAAGATGATTGATGCAGGTATGGCAGTGGATGTTGTCTATATGGACTTCAGTAAGGCATTTGACAAGGTCCCTCATGGCAGACTGGTACAAAAGGTGAAGTCACACAGGATCAGGGGTGAGCTGGCAAGGTGGATACAGAACTGGCTAGGTCACAGAAGGCAGAGATTAGCAATGGAAGGGTGCTTTTCTGATTGGAGGGCTGTGACTAGTGGTGTTCCGCAGCGATCAGTGCTGGGACCTTTGCTGTTCATAGTATATATAAATGATTTGAAGGAAAATGTAACTGGTCTGATTAGTAAGTTTGCAGACGACACAAAGGTTGGTGGAATTGCGGATAGCGATGAGGACTGTCTGAGGATACAGCAGGATTTAGATCGTTTGGAGATTTGGGCGGAGAGATGGCAGATGGAGTTTAATCTGGACAAATGTGAGGTAATGCATTTTGGAAGGTCTAATACAGGTAGGGAATATACAGTGAATGGTAGAACTCTCAAGAGTATTGACAGTCAGAGAGATCTAGGTGTACAGGTCCCCCAGTCACTGAAAGGGGCAACACAGGTGGAGAAGGTAGTCAAGAAGGCATACGGCATGCTTGCCTTCATTGGCCGGGGCATTGAGTATAAGAATTGGCAAGTCATGTTGCTGCTGTATAGACCCTTAGTTAGGCCACACTTGGAGTATAGTGTTCAATTCTGGTCGCCACACTACCAGAAGGGTGTGGAGGCTTTAGAGAGGGTGCAGAAGAGATTTACCAGGATATTGCCTGGTACGGAGGGTATTAGCTATGAGGAGTGGTTGAATAAACTCGGTTTATTCTCACTGGAACGACGGAGGTTAAGGGGTGACCTGATAGAAGTCTACAAAATTATGAGGGGCATAGACAGAGTGGGTAGTCAGAGGCGTTTTCCCAGGGTAGAGGGGTCAATTAGTAGGGGGCATAGGTTTAAGGTGCGAGGGGCAAGATTTAGAGGAGAATTACGAGGCAAGTTTTTTTTACACAGAGGGTAGTGGATGCCTGGAACTCGCTGCCGGAGGAGGTGGTGGAAACAGGGACGATAGTGACATTTAAGGGGCATCTTGACAAATACATGAATAGGATGGGAATAGAGGGATACGGACCCAGGAAGTGTGGAAGATTTTAGTTTAGACGGGCAGCATGGTCGGCACAGTCTTGGAGGGCCGAAGGGCCTGTTCCTGTGCTGTACTTTTCTTTGTTCTTTGTTCTAATATAAGATTAATGGGTGAGAAGCTGCAAAAGGGGCCTGAGGTAAATGCCATTCAAAGAGTGGTCAGTGTTTTATGTTCTCCCAGTTCCAATTCTGACCACAATAAATAAACAATAGATTTCTCGGTTTCTTGGTGAAGCTGCAATGTCTACAATTGTCTTCATAAGGATTTAAAGTATTCATGAAATTTCCCTGATCAAAGGAAGGTTAGAAGGCAACTGTAACTAGAAGGTTTTAAATTGTCAGGTTAAAAGACAGGTATGGGAATTGAGGATAATTTATTTTTGTTCTTGGTTTATTGGTATGTTTTCTCATAGACAAGGGCAGTTTCCATCTATTAGCTGGAATAGCTTAGAAACAGGCAGAGAGACATTTCAGATGGGTGCTGAAAGCAGCTTTGAGAAGTAAAAGCAAGAATTGTCCGGAAGCTGTAGACCAGAAGCTATCAAAAACTAAGAGTGTTTCTGATTTTGGAATCACTGAGCAAGAAAACAATGAGGTACTTGCTTGAACTAGGGTGTCGGCAAACTAGGTGCTGAAAGAAAGTTGGAGGGTTACCTAGTTGGAAGGACCCCTAGAATTTTCATACCTTGGAGAATAGTGGGAATACTGAGGAGAATAAGAATGAATTCCTGAGAACTGTGGTGCATCTTGGTATGGTCCCAGAAGAATGGAGGAAACTCCAAGATCTTATAAACTATAGTGGAACCATTGGGTGGAAGTAACATTAAAAGGAGTGAACTGCTGAGATTTTCAGACTTAAAGAATAAATGTTTATGAAATATGTAGGTTGTAATATTTGCTTTGTTTAACTCTTGCACAGTGAACGTTTTTGTTTTAAACATGAAAACTTGTGGAGCAAATTTTTCAGTTAATGATAACTGGGAGTTTGATTTTTTTTAAAGTTAATCGTCTCCCTCGAAATCATTATTGAGAAGTGACAATTGTCTCACCACCCTGGCCTCTCCCCTACTCTTCCAGCTATCCTTTTAGTTGTAATGGTAATTTAATCAAGGGTTGTGTTAACCATACTGCAATGGACAATAATGTAGCATGTTGGTGTGAATTTAACTCTGGCATTGTAACAAGAGAAGGAAAAGAAAAATAGTTGCTCAAATCTAAATCTTGTCAATGCAATTTCAGCAGTGATTTTCTACTCCAGAAATCTGTAATTAATGTTGAATATGTGGGGCGCAATTCTCCGACCCCCCACCGGGTGGGAGAATCGCCGGGGGCTGGCATGAATCCCGCCCCCGCCGTGTCCCGAATTCTCCGCCACCAGAGATTCGGCGGGGGTGGGAATCGCGCCGCGCCGGTCGGCGGAAATCGCGCCGTTCGGCGGGCCCACCCCCGATGATTCTCCGGTCCACGATGGGCCGAAGTCCCGCCGCTGTCAACCCATGCCAGCCGGCGTGGATTGAACCACCTTTCGAACGGCAGGACAAGGCGGCGCGGGCGGGGTCCGGGGGGGCGCGGGGCGATCTGGCCCTGGGGGGTGTCCCCACGGTGGCCTGGCCCGCGATTGGGGCCCACCGATCCGTGGGCGGGCCTGTGCCGTGGGGGCACTCTTTTCCTTCCGCCTTCACCATGGTCTTCACTATGGCGGAGGCGGAAGAGACCCCCTCCACTGCGCATGCGCGGGGATGCCGTGAGCGCATGCGTCGCAGGGCAAAATCGTTTCCGCGCCAGCTGGCGGGGCGCCAAAGGCCTTTCCCGCCAGCCAGTGGGGCAGAAATCACTCCGGCGCAGGCCTAGCCCCTCAAGGTGAGGGCTCGGCCCCTCAAAATGCGGAGAATTCCGCACCTTTGGGGCGGCGCGGTGCCGGACTGATTTGCGCCGATTTTGGCGCCGGTCGGCGGACATCGCGCCGATTGCGGAGAATCCCGCCCGTGGTGTTATTAAATGCACATAGAATTAGATGTTAATCTTTGTTAATAATAGTGAAATGATGTAAAATAAACTGTTACCAGGCAAAAATAATAGTAAGTGTTCACTTTGTTAATTCACTATGGCAGACATTCGAGGAGAATTTTCACAACTCTCAATAAAGATATATTGCACAGAAAAAGACTCTTATGAGAAGGATAGATAATCTGTGGCTAAGTAAGGAAGTTAAATATGGTACCAAATTGAAAGAAAAGGGGTACAATGTTGTGAAAATTAGTGTTCGGCCAGAACACTGGGAAAAATTTAGAAACCAGCAACGGATGACTAAAAAGTAATAGAGGGAGAAATTACAACGTGAGAGTAAATTAGAAAGAGATATACAAACAACCAGTCAGAGTTTCTACAAGTATATAAAAAGGAATAGGAGAGCTAACATAAACATTGGTCCCTTAGAGGATGAGACTGGGAAATAAGTAATGGGAAACAAGGAAACAACAGAGACTTTGAACAAGTATTTTGTATCTGTCTTCATGGTAGAAGGCACAAAAAGCATTCTAAGAATATTTTAAAAATCAAGGAATGAAAGGGAGGGAGGAACTTAAAACAATCACTAGCGAACAGGTACTAGGAAAGTTAATGGGACTAAAGGCAGATAAATCCCCTGAACTGTATGACCCCCGTCCTTGCATCTTAAGAGAAGTGGCTGCAGAGATTGTGAATGCAGTGGTGCAATCTTCCAACATTTCCTAGATTCTGGAACGATACCAAGGCAATGGAAAGGCACAAATATAAAACCTCTATTCAAGAATGGAGACAGAAAGCAGGAAACTATAAGTCAGTTAGCTTAACCTCTGTCATTGGGAAATTCTGGAATCCATTATTAGGAAGTTGTGGTTGTAGGACATTTAGAAAATAATAATAAAATCAAGCAGAACCAACATGAATTTATGAAAGGGAAATCATGTTTGATATATTTGTTAGGATTCTTTGATGATTTAACAAACAAGATTGATAAAGGGGAACCAGTAGATGTAAAGTATTTGGATTTCCAAAAGGAATTCAATAAAGTGCCACATAAAAGATTACTACACAAGATATGGGTATTGCGCAAGCAGAAAGGGAATGGGTAACCATCAGGAATAGTAAAAGACTCAGGAAGGTAGTGCAAGAGTCCCCTGTGGTCATCCCCCTCTCAAACAGATGTGCGGTTTTGGATACTGTTAGCGGGGATGGCCTCGCAGGGTAAAGCAGCAGTAGTCAAATCCACGGCACCATGGATGGCTCTGCTGCTCAGATGGGTGGGAGAAAAGCGAGTGGCAGGGCTATAATGATAGGGGATTCAATAGTTAGGGGCACAGAAGGACGCTTCTGTGGCCGCAAGCGTGAATCAAGGATGGCATGTTGCTCCATGGTGCCAGGGTCCGGGATGTCACGGAGTGGCTGCAGGGCATTCTGGGGAGGGAAGATGAACAGCCAGTGGTTGTGGTACACATTAGTACCAATGGCATAAGAGATGAGGACCTGAAAGCTGAGTTCATGAAGTTAGGAGATAAACTGAAATGCAGGACCTCAAATGTAGTAATCTGAGGATTGCTCCCACATGCTAGAGAAAGCAGGAATAAGGATAGATCAAATTAAAGCGTGGCTGGAGAGATGGTGTAGCCAAGAGGGATTCAGATTCTTGAGGCACTGGAACCGGTTCTGAAGAAGGTGGGATTTGTACTTACCGGACGGGTTGAACCCAGGCAGAGCTGGGACAGATGTCCTTGCGGGGGCTTTAGCTAGTTCTGTTCGGGAGTATTTAAACATGTGTGGCATGGGGATGGGGGTCCCAGGAGTAGGATCAGATAGGACAAATTCAGATCAGGAAAATTGAGTTAGAGCATTAGCTCGTGATTTAGAAGGTGTAGTGATAGACTTGAAATTACAGGAAAGGCAAGGGTTGTAAAGGGTCCAGAAAGAAAAATGATGGGGTTGAATTGTTTGTACTTCAATGTAAGGAGTATTACAAACAAGTAAATGAGTTAAGGACACTAGTAGACACATGACAGCGGGATCTCATTGCTATAACGGAAACCTGGCTAAAGGAGGGGCAAAATTGGCAGCTCAATATCCCTGGATACAAAGCTTTCAGGCAGGAAGGGTGAGAAATAAAAAAGGAGTATCACTAATGGTTAAAGAATGAATTCCAGTTGTGAGAAGGGATGATATACTAAACGGGTCAACAAGCAAGGCTTTATGGGTTGAGCTTGAAATTTAAAAAGGGGGAGTGACACTACTGGGAGTATACTACAGACCCCCAAAAAGCGAAAGGGAGAAAGAAGATCAAATAGGTAGGTAGATGTCTGCCTGTATGAAAAAGAGGGCAACAATAGTAGGAGAGTTTATTCATCCCAATATCAACTGGGATTCAAACAATATAAGGGAAACCGGGGAAGAAACTTTCACGCAGTGTGTCCAGGAAAATATTTTCAACCAATTAGTGAAAAGCTCAACAAGAGGAGCTGCAATTCGAGACCCAGTCTTGGGGAATGAAAAAGGGCAAGTGGGTGAAGTGACTGTTGGCGGAAAGTTGTTTCAAGTGGTGTTCCACAGGGCTCGATGTTGGGACCCTTACTGTTTGTGTTATCTATTAACGGTTTGGACGTCCATGTGGGGAGCACGATTGGGAAATTTACACAAAGATTGGCCGAGTGGTGGACAGTGTAGAGGATAGTTATAATCTCCAAAATGATATAGATGGGTTGGTGGAGTGGACGGTAAAGTGGCCGTTGGAATTTAATACAGAGAAGTGTGAGGTCATGCATTTAGGGAGGTCAAACAGGTATAGGGAGTATACAATAATGGGAATATACTGAGAGGGCTAGATGAAGTAAGATATCTTGTTATACAAGTACACAAATCCCTAAAGGCAGCAGTTCAAGTACACAAGGTTGTAAAGAAACCATACGGAATGTTCTCCTTCATTGGCAGAGGTATAGAATATAAAAGTTGAAAAATATATAATGTTGGAATTGTATAAAACACTGGTGAGGCCACAACAGGAGTATTGTGTGCAGTTCTGGCCACCACATTACAGGAGGGACGTAATTGTTCTGGAGGAGGTTTACCAGAATGTTGCCAGAGCTAGAAAAGTGTAGCTGTGAGGAGAGATTGGATAGGTTGGGGTTATTTTCCTTGTAACAAGGATGGCTGAGGGGGTGACTTAATTGAGGTGTACAAAATTATGAGGGGAAGAGATAGAATACACGGGATAAAATTATTTCCCTTGGTGGAGGATTCTACAATCAGGAGACACAGATTCAAGATAAGTAGCAGAAGGTGTAGAGGGGACATGAGGAAGACGTTTTGTTACACCAGTAGTGGGAGTGTGGAATTCACTGCCCAAGTTGGTGGTGGACACAGAGACCTTAAACTATTTGAAAAAAGTACTTGGATCTTCACCTTGAGTGCTGTAAGATACAGGGCAATGGACCAGGTGCAGGAAAGTGAGATTGGAAAGGGCACCTGGGTATCCTCAGGCTGGCATGGACAAGATGGGCCGAATGGCCTCCTTCTGTGCTATAACTTTTTAATGATTCTAAGAGCTCATGTGGTTAGGGTTAATATATTAGCATGGAGGGGGTATCAGCGAAATAAAAGGAAACAGAGTTGGGATAAATGGATCATTTTCTAACTTTGTGAAGTATCACAAGGATCAGTGCTGGGGTTCTCAACTAATTACAAGCTATATAATGACTTGGATGAAGGAACAAAGTGTATTGTAGCCAAATTTGCAGACAATACAAAAATAGGTAGAAAAGCAAGTTGTGAGGAGGACACAAAAGAGTCTGCAAAGGCATATGGATAGATTTAGTGAGTGGGTAAAATTTTTACAGCTGGCATATATGTGGGAAAATGTGAGGTTGTACAGTTGTCAGGAAGAATAGAAAAGCAGAATATTATTTAAGTGGAGAGAGACTGCAGAATGCTGAGGTGCCGAGGAATCCCGAGTGTGCTCCGACATGATTCACCAAAAGTTATCATGCAGGTGCAGCAAATAGTTGGGAATACAAATGAAATGTGGGTGTTTATTGCAAAGGGGATGGAGTATTAAAGAAGGGAAGTTTGTTAGGACTGCACAGGGTATTGGAGAGACCACATCTTGGCTTGGATTTTGCAGAAGTCTTGGAGATTCCGCTTCTTATCCAAAATGACGCCGGGGCCCTGGATACGGAAGTCCTGCCTCCATTTCTGACAGGTTCTATTTCACCGGTAGGGGGAAGGGGGGTGGTATGTGATTCATACATGTGGGGAAACCCACATTTGTACTCGTTGCCAAGTTCAAACAAACCCTATTTCTACTGGAGCGAGGTCCATTTCTTGCAGCATGTGACTTAATGATTTTTATGGGTAGACATAAATGCTTGTGAAAGGTGTACGAGGTCTGTGAACCAGTCAGGTTTTTTAAATCCCCTGCCCTTTACATTTTGAAAAAAAACAGTCTGCTGTGACTGTGACTCTGTTGAAAACAAATCACTGCATGCATTTTAAAGAGCTGCTTGTTGACATTACCCTAAGGGTTGTCATTATATTATTACTGCTGGACTACTTCCACAACCTTTCATCACAGTTTGATTGATAGCTGCAATAGTTATTAAGAGATTAGCTTTGATGTTTGGTTTTGAATACAAGTATTTGTATTATAGAGAATTAAGTACTTTAGAATTTAAATGTATTGAATGGATTTTTATCAAGTGAAGTCTGTAATAGATACTTAGGAGTCATAGTGAATTGAAATAAAATAAAATTCTGAGGTCTGCTCTTGGTGGGTTGGCATGCAGAGTGTAAGGACAAAGGGTGGTGGGTAGGACATGGGTTGAAATGAGTTGGAACTTAATTGGTATAAGGACTATAGGGGTTTATGGGGCTGGATGGTGTGTCATGTGCTAGTATTAGTTGACACTAAGTTGGGAGTGTAGGAATGGTTTCAAGACCTGTGTATTGAGTCAGCTTCCACGTGGGGCTATTCCCTGTGGCTCAACTCAGTACAGAGAGGAAAAGACACATCGACAACCTGGACAAGATGACTATTTAATCAAGCTTGTTACGTGTACACGGAGAACAGACCTGGATATCTGCCAAGATCTGTTCTGCCGAACAAAGGCCAGAACATAGTATTTATACAATTTTCAAAAATCAAAAGCCCACCCCAGTGGACGCAATCCAATTCCTGAAGCTGCTACGTTTAAACTTAGCCAATAGAATTGCAAGCAATGTTTAAACTTCACCCAGTAGAATTACAAGCAGCGCATAACTGATCCTCATCCTGACAGCTATGTTTACTAGTAATTTGCTGTGCATTCATTGTCTGTGTGAAGCAGGACAGCAAAACCCGCATCCTGCATTGAAAGACAAGGGGTGGGATTCTCTGATCCTGAGACTAAGTGTTGACGCCGTCGTAAACGCCGTTGCATACCGTCAGGAGCAGTGATTCTGACGCCTGCAGGGGGCCAGCACGGCACTGGAGCGACCCATGCCGCTCCAGCTGCCGATGCCGGCATCAGATGGGTGCCGCGGGTCTGCGCATGCGCAGTGGGGCCGGCACCAATGCGCGCATACGCAGTGGCTCCCTTCTTCGCGCCGGCCCCGATGCAACATGGCGTAGGGCTACAGGGGCTGGCGCAGAGCAAAAGAGGCCCCCAGCCTGAGGCCGGCCCGTCGATCGGTGGGCCCCGATCGCGGGCCAAACCACAGCGGAGGCCCCCCCCCTCTCAAAACCAGGCCGCCCCTGGATGCATGCACACCAAGGTCCCGCCGGGTAAGACCACATGTGGCCGGCGCCAGCGAGACTCGGATTTTTTGTATGGCTGCTCAGCCCACCCCGGGTAGAAAATCGCCTGGGGGCCGCAGAGAGCGGCCCCCGACCGACGCCGTCCAACTGCGCCGGTGCCAATGGCGCCGATTCTTCACTCACCGGAGAGTCGGCGGACCAGCGTTGGTGCAGCGTCGCGCATTTCGCACCCGGCCCAGCGATTCTCCAGCCCGGCCTGGGCTGAGAGAATCCCGCCCAAGATATCAGAAGTGACGTCCTTCCGGACAAGTTAGCTATCCTAAATCCCATTTGATTACTTAAAATGTCCTAAAACTACATGTTTAATGGTTAATAATGATTACTGAGTCCTATAATTCATCTCCATCCTTAATAAAGTAACTTATGTAAAACTACTCCAGTGGCATGCTAACTATTCAGTTTTAAGAGGCATCATCGCTGAACCCCCCCCCCTTCAGGGAGAGGAGCCATAATAGGCATGGGAATGAGTGGAGGTGTCATGTGTTTACATGAGCTGGCACTAAGTTGGCATAAGATCTATAAAGAGGCCGTGGCGATGACTGGGGGGCATTGTTTGAAATGGAGGGCATGAAGGGCTGTTCGGGGTGGGTGGAGAGGCATGCATTCACAAAGATGGTATGAGCCGCAATGAGGGAAGTGGGAATGGAGCAGGAGTTGACATGATGGCGAATGGGTTGGGATGTGAGGGGTGATGGCTGGAGGGTTGAATATCAAAAAAACAATTGGAATGAAGGCCCAAAGCACCGAGGTGGGACTTGTAACCAGCTTGCCAGCCTTGTTACCCGGCACCTGTGGCTGCCTCCAGACTGTTTCTGGGGACAGGGGGCCTGAATCCAGCAGGCAGCCACCCCGCCTACTCAGAACAAAGATCCTATTGTTTGGGGAATTTTCTCTCAAGGCAGGTTCAGCAAGTCAGGAAATTACCTGACACTGCGCACAACCTCGGGAGCGAAAAGCTGGGCCCTGGAGAAAATTATAAAACACTGTTATAATTTTAGTCTCCTTATTTAAGAAAGCATATACTGAAGGAAGTTGAGAGAAGGTTCGCCAGGTTGATTCCTTGGATGAAGGGGTTGTTTTATGAGGAAAGTTGAGCAGTCTGGGTCTAGAAACATTGGCATTTAAAAGGATGTGATGGTCTTATTGAAACATAAGATTCTGAGGGGGTTTGACAGGGTAGATGCTGAGATAATATTCCCCCTCGTGTGGAAATCTAGAACTAGGGACACAGTTTCAAAATAAGGGTCTCCCATTGAGGAGTGAGTTGACAAGGAATTTCTTCTCTGAGGCTAGTTACTCTTTGGATTTCTCTACCGCAGAGACTGGGTTGTTGCATGGTAGCACAGTGGTTAGTACTGCTGCCTCACAGCTCCAGGGACCTCGGTTCAATTTCAGCCTTGTCTGTGTGGAGTTTGCACGTTCTCCCAGTGTCTGTGTAGGTTTCCTCCGGATGCTCCAGTTTCCTCCCACAGTCCAAAGATTTGCAGGTTAGGTGGATTGGCAATGCCAAGCTGCCCCTTAGTGGTCCAAGATGTGCAGGTTAAGTGAAATAGCTATGTTAAACTGCTCATTAGTCTCCCAAAATGTGCAAGTTATGTGGGGTTACGGGGATAGGGCAGTGGGCCTAGTGGTGTGCTCTTTTGTAGGATCGGTGCGGTCTCGATGGACCGAATGGCCGCCTTCTACAGTGTAGGGATTCTATGATATTCAAGACTGAGGTAGACAGATGTTTGATCTACGAAGGAGTCATGGGTTATGGGGATGGGATGAGCAGTCAGGAAAGTGGAGTTAAGGCCACAATTGGATCAGCCAATTCCTAGCATGGTGGAGTGGTTTGAGGGGGCAAATGGCCCACTCCTGCTCCTATTTTGTGCTCTTATTCAGTCACATAGTGTAAAAATATATGTATTCTTGGTCATGATCACAGTGTTTTATAATTTTTGTGTTGCAGGTTATGCGTTCCCATCCCCTCCTCCAGTGGACCCTTTTGCAAAAATCCGGGTCGATGATTGTGGAAAAACTAAAGGCTGTTTTAGGTGGGTACCAGAAATGAAGATTTATTTTTTAAATGCCTCCTGATGAAACCATGTTCAAAATAAATGAGTGTACTATATCAAAAGTTCCAAATTAATGTTTTATTGGACAACTTGTAGCAGTATGCCATGATAATTGCAGTACAGCAACATTCCTTTCCCCCCAGCCTTCTGGATTCTACAATAATCAATAATATCATAAGAACCACAATTATTTTTAACAACACACGATAGCTGCTCCTCCATGAATCCCACAACATTGCAGATCAACCACATCACATTGCAATTCATTTTTTTCCAATTAAGGGGCAATTTAGCGTGGCCAATCCACCTAACCTGCACATCTTTGTGGGGGCGAAACCCACACAAACACAGGGAGAATATGCAAACTCCATACGGACAGTGACCCAGAGCCGGGGATCGAACCTGGGACCTCGGTGCCGTGAGACAGCAGTGCTAACCACTGCGCCACCGTGCTGCCCTGTCTTCCCTTTTGATAATGGTGATGGGTGGCATGACCTGATGTGGCAAAGAAAAGAGCTGCACTTAAGGTAGGATTGAGGGAAATATATGGCTCTTAGTGGCTCACTCCATATCTCCTCTTCCAACTGCTCATACTTCTTCCCAGTCCCTAATAGTCGTCCATACAGGTCCCTGCAGTTTCCCCCTCCCAGGTTAACCGCGCCTAGTAGCTCCTCTAGCATTGTGTGTCTTGGGGTTCGTGGGTATACTGTCAGCTCCTTGCGGAGAAAGTTCCTGTAGATGTCTGAGTTTGTTCCCACTAGATAGCTGCAGTCTCTCTGTCAGTTCCTCTAAGGACGCTAGCCTGTCTTCTGTGTAAAAGTCCCGAACAGTCAGTGTCCCCCATGCTGTCAACACCTCTTAAAGGTGGCGTCTAGCAAGGCTGGTGCAAACTTGTGGTTGTTGCAGATGGGGACCCTGGTGGACATCTCGGTGTGTGTCAAAGAAGGTGGTACATATGTTTCCCAACTGGAAACCATGGTTTTATCAGGAGATTCACTCCCTACTGAATGCCAGGTCTGAGGCGTTCAAGACAGGCGACCCTGAGCTGTACAAGAAATCTAGGTACGACCTCTGCAAAGCCATCAGGGATGCCAAGAGACAATACCAGACTAGGCTAGAGTCACAGACTAATGACACTGACTCTGATTGGTTGTGGCAAGGCTTAAACAACATACAAGGCTACAAAGCAAAGCCTACTAGAATCTCCAGCAGCAGCCCTCCCCGATGAACTTAATGCATTCTATACCCATTTTGAGCAGGAAGCCAACAAACTGTTGTCAACTGCCCCAGCAGCCTTGGACTCACCCATACCTACTGTCACAGCTTCCGAAGTCAGATCGGCCTTCTTGAAAGTGAACCTTCGGAAAGCAACAGGTCCTGACGGAGTCCCTTGTGTACTTAGATCCTGCGCGGACTAACTGGCAGATGTGTTCGCGGGCATCTTCAAACTCGCGCTGCTCCATTCCAAGGTTCCCAGCTGCTTCAAGAAGACCACCATCATACCAGTGCCAAAGAAGATGCAGTGTGCCTCAACGACTACCGTCCGGTGGCCTTGACATCTATCATTATGAAGTGCTGAGAGAGGTTGGTCATGAGACACTAACTCCATACTCCCAGAACGCCTTAATCCACGGCAATTCATATACTGCCACAACCAGACCACAGCAAACGCCAGCTACCTGACCCTACACTCCTCCCTGGAGCATCTTGACAACAAGGACTCCTACGTCAGACTCTTAGGCATTGACTACAGCTCCGCCTTCAACACCATAATCCCAGCCAAGCTCATCTCAAAACTCCAAATCCTAGGATGTGGCTCCTCCCTCTGCAGCTGGATCCTCGACTTCCTGACCCAAAGACCACAATCAGTAAGGATAAACAACGACACCTCCTCCACGATAGTCCTCAATACCGGGGCCCTACAAGGCTGCGTACTTAACCCCCTACTATACTCCTTATACACACATGACGGTATGGCAAGATTTGGCTCTAAATCCATCTACAAGTTTGCTCATGACATAGACCGTAGTGGGTCGGATCTCGAACAACGATGAATCAGACAACGGAGGGAGATAGAGAACCTAGTCGCATGGTGTAATGACAACAACTCTCCCTCAGCGTCAGCAAAGCTAAGGAGCTCGTCATTGACTTCAGGAAGTGAAGTATTGTACACACCCCTGTCTGCATCAATAGTGCAGAGGTGGAGGTGGCTGACAGCTTCAAATTTCTAGGTGTGCACATCACCAACAATCTGTCCTGGTCCGCCCACATCGACTCTACAACCAAGAAAGCACAACAACGCCTATACTTCCTGAGGAAACTAAGAAAATTAGGCATGTCCACATTGACTCTTACCAATTTTTACAGCTTTTTATGCTTTATAGAAAGTATCCTATCTGGCTGCATCACAGCCTGGTATGGCAACAGCTAGGCCCAAGACTGCAAGAAACTACAGAGAATCATGAACACAGCCCAGTCCATCACGTGAAACCACCTCCCATCCATTGATTCTGTCTCCACCTCCCTCTGCCTGGGGAAAGGGGGCAGCATAATCAAAGACCCCTCCCACCCGGGTTATTCTCTCTTCCAACCTCTTCCATCAGACAGAAGATACAAAAGTCTGAGAACACGCACAAACAGATTCAAAAACAGCTTCTATCCCGCTGTTACCAAACTCCTAAATGACCCTCTTCTGGACTGAACTGATCTCTCCACACATCTTCTCTGCTGAGTAATACTACACTCCGTATGCTTCACCCGACATCTGAGTCTGTGTATTTCCATTGTGTATCGTGTGTTTCTTTTTCATGAATGGCACGATCTGTCTGGTACACGTGACAATAAATCCAAATCATCTGATTCCAGGTTCGGAGGTGGCTACCACCACTGGGCTTGTTGAGTGTTTTGGTAATGGCAGCAAATCCCGCCGCCCAGGCAATCTGTAGGCTTGGTCCATATTAAGATTGATGCATTGTGTCGTCCTGGCGTATAGGGCCTACGTGGTAGCGCGAATGCACCTGTGCATGGAGGTCTGGGAGATTCTAGACAGGTCCCCACTCGGCAGCTGGAGGAACCCCGCGGTGTAAAGTTTCAAGGCGACTGTCACATTTCAGAAAATGTTTAAATATTTTATAAATTTAGAGTACTCAATTGTTGTTTCCAATTGAGAGGCAATTTAGCGTGGCCAATCCACCTACCTTGCACAACTTTTTGGATTGTGGGGATGAGGCCCGCGCACACACGGGAAGAATGTGCAAACTCCACACGGACAGCGGCCCAGGGCCGGGATTGAATCCAGGTCCTCGTGCTGTGAGGCAGCAGTACTAACCACTGTGCCGCCCTGAAGGTAACAATTGCCTTGATGGTCATCGGGAGCGGGTTTCCTCCTCCATAGCCCTGTGGTTCCATTTGCGCCATAATCCGACAAATATGCCGTACGGTTTCCCTGGTTGGCTGGAGTCTTTAGTGACACACTTGGTCCGGTAGGTCCTCGAATGACAGGCATTGCTGGTATACACTGGGTCTGATGCATCCGCCTCCTTCCTACCTCCTCCTCAGCCTGTTGGGCGGCCGGCTCTCCATCCTTATTGGTTGGCCCCTGCTCCTCAGGGGCAGGTTGCTGTTTTTCAGGGTCCTCCCAGAGCAGCTACTGCTCTTGCAGCCACAGTGGATCCACATGGGCTGCTGCGGCCAGGCAGATGCTAACCATTCCTGGCTGGATACTGAGCTCTATTGTCTGCAGGAGGAGAAGGGCAGTCATGGTGAGTACTCCCGTGCCCATCCAGGTCCAATGGGCTGCACGGTGACAATGGCTTGCACTGCAGCCCTTGCTTCTCACATGCCCACTCCCACCGTTCCTCCAGAAACTTTGCATTTCGCACCACACCCCTGGCCCCGTCGGTGCCTAGCTCCGGGGGACCTCTAACCATGACACCTGTCCCTGCCTGCAGGGATACCTATGCGAGCAGTATGGTGTTCGGCCCCTGTCCTGCGCCCAACTGTGGGGTCCTCCATGGGTGGGCCGGCTGAGACTTCGCCAGCACGATGGCACCAGGTTGTGTGGGTTGGGCGCAGTGCACCACTGACCGGCACCATGCTTGGCAGCATGCGTGCGGGCAGAGCCCATGGATGCAGCTCAGTCAGGTGGGTGGAAACCTATTGGAACTGTAGCTGCAGTGTGCTGTGGGTCCTTTGTGCGGCCCTCAGGTTGTGCTTGGGGGCAGGATGGATGTGGACAGAAGCACAGCGAGCAGGTGGGGCTTGGTGATAGCCGGTGGTCCTGCAGGTTGGATTAACTGATGGTGTCACTGGTGGGACCTCTGCCCTGCGAGGGGCACTGTTCCAGGGTGGGTGCTGATGGCCCTGGTGCATGCGCCCACCAGGTGGCACACCCCAGTGCACCCATCTGAGGCGTGCACCACGGCTCTCATGAGTGGAGCAATGTCTCTGATGGGTGAACTGAGGTGTGCCAACATCTGGTGGGCCACGTACTGTGCTGGACCACGCCCTTCCCATTGATGGTTTGGCTAGGGTCAATGGGCTCCTAGTGAGGTGTATGGGGGGGGGGGGGTGAGGCACGGTGACGCTCTGCACCTCTACAGGCCACGGTGGGCAGTCAGCGGACTGTGCAACCAGATGGTGGCCTTGTAGGCCGCAGCAAAGGCAGTCTGTGCCAGACCTCCCCAGTCCCGGGGGGATACCCCGACCTTATGGCCCGGCCACTGGCTCCACCCCCCCCCCCCCCCCCCCCCCGCTACTCCTCCCTGCCCACTACCCCAAGCCATGGCAGATGCCCCTCAGCCAGCGACACAACTGTCCATCCACTGTTGTGCTCTTGGGGACATTACTTACCTCCTCTCACCACAGCAGCCACAGCGCCTGTTGTTGCTCTTTTTAGCCTTAGTTTTATTTGCTCTGATTATGTCACCTTTGCTCACGAGTCGCCAGGTATCTTTCTGATACCGCCACGTGGTTCAAGCTCGAGTTATGATTAATAAGTCAGCACATCGCTTAGTAAGATTGAAATCAGGGGCTGTTTAGCACAGGGCTAAATCACTGGCTTTGAAAGCAGACCAAGGCAGGCCAGCAGCACGGTTCAATTCCCGAAACATCCTCCCCGAACAGGCGCCAGAATGTGGCGACTAGGGGCTTTTCACAGTAACTTCATTTGAAGCCTACTTGTGACAATAAGCGATTTTCATTTCATTTCATTTCAATCAACGGTCATTTATTATGTACAGCAATAGATTCTTACACAATAATCCTACTATCGCTATCAAAACCTACCACTACTGGCCAATACTTAACTTTTGGGGATGGCCCACCAGGTCAGGGAAACAAATGGTTTATCGAATTGGATCTGGCCTGCGGGATTCAAAGGCTGATACGGGTCGATGGCTAGGAGTCTCTATCGGGTAGCGATCGCTGGAGTCAAACTTACAGTTTCTGGTCGATGTTCTTGCGAAGGTTGCGAGCAGGAGAAGAAGGGAGAGAGAGAGAGATCTGAACTTGGCCCCTCAATTTATAGGACCCAGGGGCTTCCCGCCTCTCGGGGCGGCCCTTGACCCTGAGTCCCAAGTGATTGGACTTGTTCCCAATCACTGGGTTCGATATGCTCCAATAATGGGGCGATTCCTTGATCGGGGGGTGGTCGTTCACCTGTCTTTGTCTCGGCCACTGCTGGCGCCGAGAGGTCTGACCCGGCATTCAATTGCTAATATGTTGCAATTGTTCCCGGGGATAGCCGATTAAACTGCAGATGTCTGGGTTGATGTGCTGCTAATGGTCGCAGGTATATGCAGGTGAGGGCGTTTACTAGACAACAGGTGAGGGAATTTCCGCGGCTCCCGACACAGGGGATACAGGACAGGGTGCTTTCAGGGGTGTGGGTCGGAGAGGGCAAGGTGTCAGAGATTTATAGAGAGATGAGGGAAGAGGGGGAGGAGTCGGTGGGCGAACTAAAAGGAAAGTGGGATGAAGAATTAGGGGAGGAGATAGAGGAGGGTATGTGGGCTGATGCCCTAAGCAGGGTAAATTCCTCTTCCTCATGCGCCAGGCTTAGCCTGATTCAATTTAAGGTGCTACATAGAGCACACATAACGGGGGCAAGATTGAGCAGGTTCTTTGGAGTGGAGGACAAATGTGGGAGGTGTGGCGGGTGCCCGGCAAACCACACACATATGTTTTGGGCGTGCCCGGCACTGGAAGGGTATTGGAAGGGAGTGACGGGAGTGATTTCACAGGTGGTGAAGGCCCGGGTCAAACCAGGCTGGGGGTTAGCTCTATTTGGAGTTGCGGAAGAGCCGGGAGTGCAGGAGGCGAAAGAGGCCGATGTCGTGGCCTTTGCGTCCCTAGTAGCCCGGCGCAGGATCCTACTCATGTGGAAGGAGGCGAAACCCCCCGGACTGGAGGCCTGGGTAAATGATATGGCAGGGTTCATTAAACTGGAGCAGATAAAGTTTGCCCTGAGAGGATCGGCTCAAGGGTTCACCAGGCGGTGGCAGCCATTTCTCGACTACCTAGGGGAACGTTAGAGGGAAGACAGATGACCAGCAGCAGCAACCCGGGGGAGGGGGGGGGGGGTTAGTTTAGTTTAGGTCAATAGACAATGGGGTTTTGTTACCTGTGTATTGTTAAAAATTTCTGTTTTGTTATTGTTTTGTTTGCTTTGTAAGAGGGAAAAATTGTTGTTTGGAAAAAATTTTCAATAAAATATATATTTTTTAAAAAGCTAATGGTCGCAGGTATCGATCTGGGCCGACTTCCCCAGAGCCGAATACGCTATTCTGTCTGCAGCTGTCCGTTTGTGTCCTGTTGGCTGCTTTTCCCATCAGCCTTTTCGGTTAGCCATTTTATATCGGGTTTTGGCCAAATTAATAGGGAATCAGCCATTTTAGGTGGCTACACTGTTTCTTGATTTTAAATACCACAAGTGAACCTCGCCGTCATCACTTCCGCCTGGCAGGGCTGAGCATCGCAGGGGGCCGGAGACAACTGGGTCGCCCCATTAATGAGGTGTTAATGCATGCTACTGTATATTTTACATGCCCATGCGGTGTGGACTGCATTCATGCCACTATCGAGGCGCCGGAGCATGTCGTTCCATTGGGTGCCGACTTCTGTTTTCGCCTGGTGCCAAATTCTCTGCCGAATCCCGATTCGCCATTCCGGTGTCGGCCGAGGGAGAATCCCACCCTATGTGTCTGGTTACAAAAATGAAGAAACTCCAGGTCCAGGTTTTTGTTGTACCATCTAAGCTGGTAATCCGTTCTTCATACTTGCGCCGCTCTTGGTTTAATGAAAATATTTTTTTTTCATTTAATGCTCTTTTGTTTTTGTTGTCGGCAATTTTTGAGTACATAAATTCCGTCCATTGCAGAAAAACTTTAATTTAATTTATATGATCCTTCTATCACACTTCTCAGTCTTCTATATTCAAAAGAGAAAAGACACAGGGTTCTAAAGAAAAAAGTATTGCATGCAAAGTGAAAACTGTAGTCTTCATACCAGATAGGATTTTGGAGGATCTGTGTAATAGTTACAAAAATGTTACCTTTTGTGGAGTAACAATATTAATACTTCTTGAGGCTCGCAATTAGCTTGTGGGATATTGGATTATATACTAAAATGTTAACTTGCTCCTATTTTCCATAATTACATTTTGCAATGTGTTAATGTTAGATATCTCCACATTAATCTTTGCAATATCAAGAAAAAGCAACTTGTATTCTTAAAACTCTACTGGTCCAGATCTTCCGCGGAGTGGCAATCAACGTCTGATTCGCTGGAACTTTTCCATCCCTCAATGCTGCTGTGCATTTTTTTTTGGTCTTCCGAACTATCCAGAAATGCGGAGTGCAGCATCCATCGAAGAACTCCATCACAGCGCTATAGAGTCAGAAACACTTTTTAAAGCGCTAGTTACGTATGGGAAGCTCGATGTTAGTGAATGGATGAATATTTTTTTTAATTTTAACTAAGGGGCAATTTACTGTGGCCAATCCTGCCTTGCACATATTTGGATTGTGGGGTGAGACCCACGCCTACACGGGGAGAATGTGCAAACTCCACACAGACAGTGACCCGGGGCCGGGATCGATGCTAACCACTGCACCACCGCGTGCCCATGAATGGATGAATGTGAATGAATGGGTGAGTGGATGAATGGGCAATTGGGCAGGATGGGCAAGGTAAGTGAATAAATGGGTTAGGGTGGAAGGTGGGTCTGGGGTAGTTTGGTCTGGTCAGGAGGGGTGGTCAGATTGGGGGCTAGTTGTGTGGTGGGGATAGTTGGGTCAGGGCGGGGGGGTGGTGGTGGTGTTAGTATGAGTGTTTGAGGAGTCAGTTCTATAGTTACCCTGAAGTTAAACTATGTTTTAATCTGTCCAATATTTCCTGGGTAACTATCCAGGTTCGTGCCGCAGAACTCTCTGAAGTCTCTGGCTGGAATCTCCTCATGCCAGCTGGATCTTTCGGCCCCACCGATGGTGAACCTCACCCCCAGTGGTGGGGTATGCAAACAAAGGAAAGCTCCATTGACAGCAGCGGGACCAGAAGGTCTCACCAGTGACCAGTTTGAGGGCAGCATGGTAGCACAGTAGTTAGCACAGTTGCTTCACAGCTCCAGGGTCCCAGGTTCGATTCCCGGCTTGGCTCACTGTGTGTGGGCAGTCTTCACGTTCTCCCTGTGCCTGCGTAGGTTTCCTCCGGGTGCTCCGGTTTCCTCCCACAGTTCAAAGATGAGCAGGTTAGGTGGATTGGCCATGATAAAGTTCCTTTAGTGACAAAAAAGGTTAGGTGGGGTTACTGGGTTACGGGGATAGGGTGGAGATGTGGACTTAGGTAGGGTGCTCTTTCCCAGGGCCGATGCAGACTCGATGGGCCTCCTTCTGCACTGTAAGTTCTATGAATTGACGGGACAGATCCGAAGACTGGAAGATTTGGATCATTAATAAACGTTTGAGCCAACATTACACAGCAGGGTGCTAGTATAATGGTGCCCAGCCTACATGCCAAATAAGATGTTAGCAAGTGATTATGCATCATGCCTTTATGCTGATATACAACTTGAAATGTGGTGCCCTTAGAAGATTTGAATTTAGTAAGTGCTCCAATTTCTATAAAATGCCAAAGCTGGATTGTTCACATGCCTGATAGGACAAAGTTATGTATTGTTGCAACGGCATTCATACTTTTTTAACCCTCTGTCCCTATTTTCTGTTGTAGGTATGGGAAACCTGGCTGTGATGCAGAGACGTGCGATTACTTCCTCAGTTACCGCAGGATAGGTGCTGATGTGGAATTTGAGTTGAGTGCTGATACTGATGGTTGGGTTGCGGTTGGATTCTCATCTGACAAACTAATGGTAAACCACTGTTCCTGAATAGAACAATTCAATTATTCCCATACTGCATTTATTTAATAGAAATATGAATGTAGAAACAAAAGGAGTGCATCATGTAATTATGTAATTTCTCATTAATTATTAACGGAGTATCTTTCATTTTACAATTCAGCTTCAGCCAAAAAGCAAAATGCATTTGTATGAATTTTGTCAGAATTAAGAGATGATGAACATGAGTTAACATGACTTAATTTATGTATAGTTTTGTCTCTGCAAAAGGTAAACCCATTGGCTGATGTGATGATTGTAAGAAATTATTAGATTTTATATTTGTTGCAGTAATGTTATTTTAAAAACTGGTTTTGATTGCTTAAAGATGCATAAAGCCAGTATGTCTGCTAAAGCCGTGACTAAGGGGTCGTAAAACTAAAGTGTTCCTTAATTTTGCAGGAGGAGTGTACTGCTGATAGATTTGAGAAACATTTACTTGTTTACATATAGGGGGCTAATGGAATATTGTTTTGGTTTGAAGGTCCCTGGAGTATAGACAATTTATGAGAGATATTGGACGGGATTCTCTGTCCTAGGACGTCCAGATCGAGTTCCCCGATGGGACGTAGAATCGGGCTTCAGGGCAAAGTTTGGATCAGTGGCAGATACCAACCCAAACGCAATGCTCTGACCCCCTGCTGGTGGCGGTAACGAGGTCCACACCGCAAGCCAGTGGGAGCATGGAAATAAATATGCATCTATTTAGCCCTGTGCTCCAGCCTCCCAGGATTCTCCGATCCCTGAGGCTGAGGCAGGGATCACTTGGATTTTTACCAGTGAGACCCTTGCATGGTGGACCTCAATGTCCACCATGCCACGGCCATACTAGTAGAGACCTTCGGAACCCATCTGAGGGCCACCTCCCCCCAACAATGCACTGCCTACCCATGCCTCCTCTACCAGACCCCTCCTCACGCCATATTCCACAGTGACCCCTGTAAGAGGGGGACTCAACACAGAGACCCTCCTGCCTAAAGGTACCTCCCCCCGCCCCCCCCCCCCCCCCAAGACACTCCCTGCCTCCCCAGAAAAGGGTAAGCTAGAGGGCAGTCCAGACACAGGCAGTGGGAAGCATTATAGTTGTAATACTTGCCTTGCAGCTCCATGTGTCCATTTCTGGAAGGAGAGCAGCTGTGCCTGGCCATGTTCCCACAGATCCATTAGCTGCAAGCCATTTATAGCTTTCCAGTAGTGGTCTGTGATTGACAGCTTCTACAAACCTTCTGCAGCTTTGATCCATTAATTTCCCTTCATGGTTCAGTGGCGTAAGTGGTAAAACCCCAATGTTTGTAAATATTGACCACATCAAAGAGAGGTAAGTGAAATCACACACTTGAGTGATTGGAATGCACTTTACATCTCTTTGATGTGGTCAATGTTTTCTTTACAGTGCTAGCATCCCTGTGTTTTTCCCTCAATAGATTGTGTTGTTGATACGAAGCACTGTTCTGAATTATTTCAAAGAGCATTTGCTTGTTACACTGAACTCTTCTGAACTTTTGTTTTACTTTTGCAAACAAAAAAAAATTCCTGTGAATTTTCTGCCCACCTAAGAGTCCTAATTATGCCAGGATTCTAGTGCTCACCTAATGTGAGCCGATACATTGAATGCCATCAGACTCTCCTCCATACAGGGTTTCACTGCCAAACTTGGCCCTGCCTTAAATTGACATCTCCACAAGCATTCCCAGCAACAGGCAGGGAATATATGTTTTGAGTGGAAACCAACAGTAATATATGTTCTCACTCACAACTATTATTTTGATTACTACAGTGCCTTGAATGTGCTATTTTTAAAAAACTTGTGAACTTTATTATCAATTACAATGTAATACGTTCTTTTGTTCCCCGACAAGTTCATTTAATAGTTCAGAGTGAGACGAAGTTACCTGCATAAGTTTTAATTGATGCGCTTTTATATGTAGGGAGGTGATGATGTTATGGCCTGTGTGCACGACGACAATGGCAGGGTTCGAATTCAGCACTTTTACAATGTTGGACAGTGGGCCAAAGAGATCAAAAGAAATCCAGCCAGGGATGAAGAAGGTATATTTGAGAACAACCGAGTGACTTGTCGATTTAAACGACCAGTGTATGTCCCTAGAGATGAAACCATTATTGATCTTCACTTGAGCTGGTATTACTTATTTGCATGGGGTCCTGCCATACAAGGTACGTCCATTTTTCATCTGTTATAGCAGTGATTGGATAAGTCACAATTGCATAATATTTATCAAAACATCTTACCTGACATAGCTAATTGATTAGTGTGACAGATGAATTGTAATAGAGTACATCAGTCATTCAGTTCTTTTAAGAAATTTATAAATTATAAGCTATTAAAATATAATAGGTCCAACCAGAGGAAGATCTTGCGGTGCATTGGTAGCATCCCTACCTCTAGATCAGAAGCTCTGGGTTCAAGTCCCACTTCAGGACTTGATGGCCACGGAAGGTGCGTTGATAATATTGCCAAACAGGTTGATTAACAACATGTAAATCCTTCCTATACAGCTGATGGTAGGTGGTAAGAGCAGGAGTGTTTCATGGTCAGCCATACTGCAGAGGCCAATGGCAAACCATTGCAGTACTTTGCCAAACATAATCACAGACTAATCAATGGAAATCCATGGTTGCCAACACCCTGTTAGGGCATGGTACCTAAAAGAGGAGTATAGATTAGGACATGACTAATTTTGAGTGTTTTATTGTCAATTTAAAACATGTTGTAATATAAGGGTAATTTTTATGGTAGTTAGATTTTACTATTAACATTTTTGTATGATGTGAGCAACAATCATATCATTACATGTTGCTCTAGGGATCTTACCTAGCTGCAATTCTGTGGTTCTGTGGTCTGCAAAACTCTGCTCCAATGCTTCTATTCTCCTTGCATCTTTCAATAATACCCTGGCCATTCTTGTATTATGTGCTGACAAAAAAATAGCTTTATCACACAGTCAGATTACCAAATAGGTATTAACTCAGTCACTGCTGTTATTGTGATGCTGCATCAGCATTAACTGCTGCTACAGTATTGTTTGAGAATGTAACATAAGACATAGGTGCAGGCTTGGGCCATACAGTGCCTCGAGCTTGCTCTGCCATTTAATAAGATTAAGGTTGAGCAACCTTTACTCCACTTTCTCCCCTATCCCTTGAAAGGAAAGGAATTTCATTGTGAACACCAGAAACCCTTAGCAATGGTAATACAAAATTGCAAAAGGCCAAACCTTTAGATGTAAAACAGGAAGACTGGTTTATTCATTTCAGTTGTGACTTGTCAGTGTTTTGATGAAGAATCATACCCAAAATCTTCTGAAAGTAATTTGATGATATCCTTGAAGGTATATAAATGCATTTGAAATATTAATATACGATTTTATCTGATTAATATTTTTGCTATTTTTTACTACTTTTTATGCTTATGTTGACCTGAAAGGTTCAATCACTCGACATGATATTGACTCTCCACCAGTATCTGAAGATGTTGTCAGCATCTACAAGTATGAAGATGTGTTCATGCCTTCTGCAGCTTATCAAACCTTCTCCTCCCCCTTCTGTCTGCTTTTAATCGTTGCTCTGACGTTCTATATACTAATGGGGACTCCATAACTAAGTCAATGTCTGAAGATGTGTCAGCATCTACAAGTATGAAGATCTGTTCATGCCTTCTGCAGCTTATCAAACCTTCTTCTCCCTCTTATATCTGCTTTTAATTGTTGCTCTGACTTTTTATATACTAATGGGGGATTCCATAACTAAGTAAATGCAGGAAAACATTGACTTAAAAACATATTTGACTATGGAGAATCTCAGCAGGAATAAAATGAACATATGTATATGTTTTGTTTGGAATGGATTATACAATGAAGCCCCAACTGAATACCGTATATACAATATGACAATATTTGCTGGGTACTAATCAGTAACTGGTCAAATAATAAATACCCATGAAAAGAAAGAATTTGAGCTCCAAGTCTCAGTAAAGCAAATCTGTGGAACACTAGTGGATTGGCAGCAATGGATAATGTGTTTGCCTGTTCCAGGATCAGCACCCACTTTTGTTTTTCAAACATAAGGGCTGGTTTAGCTCAGTGGGCTAGACAGCTGGTTTGTAATGCAGAACAAGGCCAGCAGCGTAGGTTCAATTCCCGTACCGGCTAAGAATTCTGAATTCTCCCTCCGAGTACCCGAACAGGCGCTATTGAATGTGGCAACTAGTGGCTTTTCACAGTAACTTCATTGCAGTGTTAATGTAAGTCTACTTATGACAGTAAAAAGAATATTATTAAGTCAGCATGCTTTGAGTGTGCCAAGAAGCCTGTATCAGATGGATTAATAACATTACTCTGAACATAGTTAACAGGCTCCTTAGATTGGTTATTGTATCTGTATTTTGTAAGTTATTTTTGTTTTAAAGGGTTTGATGAAGACTCATTGTACCAGATGTTGCCATTTTAAACACCGAGTTTTGCCAAATCAAAAGTGAGAAGAGTGAACAAAATAAGCTTTTAAAAAAAAATTCTGTGTAAATAACTAATCTGGAAGCTGTTTATATCTTCTTTATTTGTAGAGGATTCAAATTGTAGAGAAGTATAAATTTATGTCAAAACGTTGTATAAAGGGTAAAATAGCAAATAGCTTATGTATGTAATATAATTCAAAAGCTAACAAAACAGTTGTATTATAGGAGGAATATTAATGGTCAAATAGTCATCCAGAACTTAGGTATCTCAATTAAATATTTCCTTAAAGGCTCCCGCTTAACTAAAAGAACATGTGACTGCCCCTTGTTAGTACCGTCCAGCAGCATTTGTGAAACCCAGAAAGAGAGGGAGACAAAACTTGTTGACATTATTGATATTTGCACATCTTCATTATTGGCTATACTCATTGTAAATTAAGGCTGTGTAGTGTTCCGGTGATATAAATAATAGATTATTCAGAACTATCTCATCCACACCAATCCCCCAAACGCACAATTTCAGGTTATAAGCAAATATGGCATAAGGCAGGAATAGTCTGAAGAGCTATATTGGGAGACATCTTGAGAGGGGATGGTGGGGGAATTAAATCCCTAACAAATGGTGGGATAGCTGAATGATAAATCGTTGATGGGAAGATTAATTAAGAGAAGTGAGAGAGAGGGACCTAATTCACAGTGATTAGGAGAGTGGTTTCAAAGTCAGATGATCGAAAGGAGAATCATTAGAAAATAAGTAAGGATGAGAAAGAATAATACAGCCTTTATTGGAGCTATCTTTATATTTCTACATTGCTATAATTTTATAAAGGTTTCTCCCCGTGTCTGTGTGGGTCTCATCCCCACAACTCAAAAAGATGTGCAGGGTAGGTGGATTGGCCACACTAAGTTGCCCCTTAATTGGGGAAAAAAGAATTGTGTACTCTAAATTTACTTATTTTTAAATGATAACGGTTATGTCTTTAATGAATTTTATAACTTTTCTGCCTACAAAGAATGGAAAACTAAGGATGAAAAAAATTATTTGGCACATTGGCTGCGTTACCTAATCACATCTGTGAAACACACTCCCAACATTGTTATCTCCTTGATGCCTTGTTACCAAAGCTCTCCTCCCTATTGATTAGAAATTGATCAATTTCAAATATTTTTTGAATGTCAGCTGGGCACGTAATGGTAGAAGGTGTTTCGCCTCAGCCATTCCACTGTGGTATTGTTTCCCAGTCACTAACAGTTTGAAATAAAAATGTAATTACTTACATAAGAGATTACTAATTACTCCACGGTGAGAGACTATAATCTCATAACCCCTTAGTTTTCTTATGAAAATCAGCCTAATTTTTTAATTAATCGATGTAGTTTTAAAATAATTAAGAGAAATTTCATTACCCATTGATAGACTTCCAGCTCAGCTATCTTTGATTTATTTTCCTGTTTCCATGGATGCTGAGTGCCAAGCATAATGTGCCAGCACCTAATCCAATGCTCACAATTTCCGCTGCTGGTCAAACTTTTATTTCAATCTGTAACTCTACAATTTATTGTTGATCAAAGGACTGTGTGATTGCCAGCCATTTTAATAATTGAATATTTCAGTAATAACACAACCAATGTGTATTATTTCTTGATTAAATCTGTGTTTTATTGTCTTAACAAAACTAAGTTGAAGTAAGAGAGGTTGTTCAGTTAAAATAACTCAGAGAATCCTGTGGTCCTTGCCATTATATCTTCCACATTGATTCACCTCTTTAAATTATATTTTCTGTTCATTGTATATGTCATTTAACAGTTAATAAATACATCAGCTCATTTCACCATTTACTTTATTGCAACAATAATGTTGCCATGGTTCTGATTAAACACTGCCAGCTTACATGTAGCTTCCTTGACTTCACTGGGAAGCAGATATGATAAAGTTAACATTCAGCATGAGTATCTTGACTGACCTGATTAGTTGCCTCCGAGTAGACCTTCAAGAGCAATAAACCGCAAAAGGTTACAATACCTCTGAACTTTCATGCAACTGGTACCTTCCAGGCATCCAGTGGAGATGGAGCAAGAGTTACTTGCTACACTGTCAACTGTTGCTTTTGTGAGGTTTTCTATGCACGCAGCTATATAATATTCAACAGACAGCAACAGTTTTGTCATTTTGGGCTGTTTCTCAATTAACTGCCTCCGCGTATCAATTCTTTTATTTTAAGGCAATCCACTTGTCTACACTTTAAGCTAAAGGGGCAATTTAAGACTAGGCCATTTCAGGCATGGTGTATGTATTGCAAGGCCTCCCTGTACTAAACAGTGAAAATACAAAAATGCATATGCAAGAACAGAGGTTCTGAGGGGCAGAGAGAGTTTTGAAGCAGTGTTCCTGAAACTTAATTTGCAGTACTCTGTAGGGGGGATGATCATCATATTCCACACTGAAGTTTTGCAACATTACCATCTTGTGCTGCATGTTGTACAGGATTAGAATCTACACATATAGTTAAGCAGTGAAAAGCTGAGATTGCCAAACAGGCAGCGGTATGAGACCATCTCCTTCAGCCAGAGCAAAGCAGGAGAAGGTTTTATGTTGGTTAGTCTCCTAATATTAGTACTAGGACAGAATTATTTCAGAGTTGACATATATCATAATGCTTTTCAGACTTTTAATTCATGAGTGGATATTAATTTGGAAAGAAATTTAACAATTTTGAGTTCAATAAATTGTCAGACATGATGGAGTGAAAATTATCTTTTTACAGTTTGTGCTTATGTTGTCAAACTGCATGTGCTTCTCTGTTGAAGTTAATTGTTTCCTCGTGTGTACCACCTGCTATCTATTACTTCTACATATAAATGTCGTCTATGTACTTCATCTACAATCAGTTTTCAGTTGCTGGTCACAGGCTGATTCTAGTTTCAAATGGCCCAGGGATATCCAATTTGCTTTTCTAACTAAGTAGATGATCAGGACATTTTTCAAAATGGGAAAATGTAGGGCTGGCACCTACCTTGCACCACTTATCTTAGAGAACTATGTGTGGAATACTGCAACTCTCAACTGAGTGGAAAGTTGAGATGTGGTTATCAGCCATCTCACTTCTGAGCAACCAGAAACACCCCAAAATATGTCAACACCACTACTCCAAATAAGGCATGTGAGCCAGCATCTGGACTCTCTTCCAATGCCTGATGGTATCTCTCACACCTCTTTTCACCAACCACAAAAAGTAACCAACACTGTTAGCTCCAGCACAGATGAATGCTTAAATTCTAATGCTATTACATTTGATTAAAACTTGTCTGATTTTGAAGGCTGCTGTGTTTCCCTGTCTAAAGTTGCAGAGACAAATAGGAGAGAGAGGGGGAAGGTGAAAACTTAAAAGAGGGGAAAGGAAGAAGGAAAGAGAGACAAATTAAAGGAGGTGGAAATGGTATGAAACAATAACTCTGAGAAGCATATAATGGGAGGTTGGACATAGTGATTCTGCTTCCACAGCTGAAAGAGAGTCAGTCATACATGGCCCACTTGCTTGTTGTGACACATTGATCTGACCTACTATGTCAAAAGGTTGGAGATAACTGTTCAACATCCTAAAAGAATTAGCTGTCTGGTGGGCAGGTTGACTTTCAATCTGATGTACCTTCATCACTGCCAGAATATCCTTTCGTGCGGATTGCAGATGAGCTTCTGTGCTCTCTGAGATGTACTAGAAATTAGTTTTTCAAGCGCTGCACCAGCAAGATAGCCAATGTCACTCAGTTGCTTTCCTATTAAATATTACCATTTAGTTGATGCTGCTTCTCATTCTTTCTTCCAAAGTGCACTGCCATGTGATTGAAGAAAGTTGGCTAGGTCCACCTTTCTATTGGCACAGCTAGGAATGGCTGAAGAGGGTTAATGTCTGCAATTAACATTAAACAGGAAATGTGGTCAGTGGTAAATTCATTGATGCAGCCCTGCTCAAAACTGCTACATCTCCCTGTAGTGAACTATATGTGACAGAGTTATACTGGTCTATACATGTTTTCCAATGAATGTAATAACTGAAGCTTTAGGGTTATGGCAATGAATGTTATTTAAAAACAAAAATATGTAGTTTTGAAAATCTAGAGGAGACCAACAATTCTTTTGTTATATTTCTATGTAAAATTATGCTGTTACTGCATGTGACTGAAAATTGATTCTTGTGAAATTGTTTAACTAACCTTAAGTGGTAGACTTTAACATTGCATAGCTATTGGTAGGCACTGTTGATATACACATCTGGAGAATTTTAAAACATAATATTATGGATAATGCTTGATACTAGCTAATAAAATAAAATAAAATTGAGCTGTGTGTTTGATTTGCTTATGAAAAGTCCAAAAATTGCATTCCATAATTTAAAGATTGAAGATTTAGGTGTGCATAAGCAGCCCATGTCCAAATGCAGCAAGACCTGGACAATATCCAGGCTCGGCTGACAAATGGCAAGTTACATTCGTGCCACACAAGTGCCAAGCAATGACCATCTCCCACAAGAAAGGATCTAACCATCGCCGTTGACATTCAATGGCATTACCATCACCGAATCCCCCTGTAGCGCACAAAGACTCCATGAGACGAATAGAGTGAAGTCGATGAGGCTTTATTAAGCGTGTCTGTTCCCCCGCAGCTCGATAGTAAACTGGCCTGCGGGGGAAGACTCCGGCTTCTTATACTCCGCCTACAGGGCGGAGCTTGAGGTCAACGGATAACCAGGACCCGGGATCTGTCAGCCAATGACATTAGGGCTTCCAGTCCCACATGACCCCCAATACATACTACCACATTCACCCCTTGTCAAAAATGAACCCGGCGGGGTGATGCTTCGTATGGTGGTAAGGGTTTACAGGGCTGGTCCTGGGAGGACAAAACATTCACATGGCAATACAGTATTGGACAATTTCGTCCTGTTGCAACTATTTACAGAGGGTATAGGAAGAAAAGCAAAATGTTCTTGTGAACAGTCCATATTTGTTTTACATCGACGCCACGAGTCGGTCGGGCGGTCTGGTCGTCCGTGTCGATCGCCTTGGCCCCGGCGGTGGTGGTGGTGCTTGTACCAGTGTTGTCGCCTCCAGGAGCCGTACGGTTTCAGCTCGGGCTTGATTCTTGGTCGGTGCTGAGGGGAGGGAAACCGATTATCCTGGGAAGGGGGCGGTTGCGGGGTACGGCGGTGGCAGGAAGGGGGGGGGGGGTTGGGTTGATGGTGTCGGGGGGGGTGCGTGTTGCCGGCGGGCGCCAGATCCCGCAGGGAGACCGTGTCCTGTCGGCCGTCGGGGTACTCCACGTAGGCGTACTGGGGGTTCGCGTGGAGGAGGTGAACCCTTTCGACCAACGGGTCGCCTTATGTGCCCGCACATGCTTTCGGAGCAGGTTGGGTTCTGGGGCCGCCAGCCAGGTCGGCAGCGACGTTCTAGAGGAGGACCTCCTAGGGAAGACAAGGAGATGCTCATGAGGCGTTTGATTAGTGCTCGTACATAATAACGACCGGATGGAATGGAGAGCGTCCGGGAGGACCTCCTGCCACCGTGAAACTGGGAGGTCCCTGGACCGTAGGGCCAGTAGGACGGCTTTCCAGACCGTGCCGTTCTCCCTTTCTACTTGCCCGTTCCCCCGGGGGTTGTAGCTGGTCGTCCTGCTTGAGGCTATGCCCTTGCTGAGCAGGAACTGGCGCAGCTCGTCACTCATGAAAGAGGACCCCCTGTCGCTGTGGACGTATGCGGGGTAACCGAACAGTGTGAAGATGCTGTTCAGGGCTTTAATGACTGTGGCCGCGGTCATGTCAAAACAGGGAATGGCAAAAGGGAAGCGGGAGTCTTCGTCCACTACATTAAGAAAATATGCGTTGCGGTCGGTGGAGGGGAGGGGCCCTTTGAAATCGAGACTGAGGCGTTCAAAGGGGCGGGAAGCCTTAATCAGGTGCGCTCCATCTGGCCTGAAAAAATGCGGCTTGCATTCCGCGCAGATGTGGCAGTCCCTTGTGACTGTACGGACCTCCTCTAAAGAGTATGGGAGATTGCGGGACTTGATGAAGTGGTAAAACCGAGTGACCCCTGGGTGACAGGTCCTCGTGGAGGGTTTGGAGGCGGTTAATTTGTGCGTTGGCACGTGTGCCGCGGGATAGGGCATCGGACGGCTCGTTCAGCTTTCCGGGACGATACAAAATCTCATAGTTGAAGGTGGAGAGCTCGATCCTCCACCTTAAGATTTTGTCGTTTTTGATTTTGCCCCGCTGTGCACTATCGAACATGAAGGCTACCGACCGTTGGTCCATGAGGAGAGTGAATCTCCTGCCGGCCAGGTAATGCCTCCAATGTCGCACAGCTTCCACTATGGCTTGGGCTTCCTTTTCTACTGAAGAGTGGCGGATTTCTGAGGCGTGGAGGGTCTGTGAGAAAAAGGCCACGGGTCTGCCCGCTTGGTTAAGGGTGGCCGCTAGAGCTACGTCGGATGCGTCGCTCTCGACCTGGAAGGGGAGGGACTCGTCGATGGCGCGCATCGTGGCCTTTGTGATATCCGCTTTGATGCGGCTGAAGGCCTGGCAAGCCTCTGTCGACAGAGGGAAGGTCGTGGTCTGTATTAGGGGGCGGGCCTTGTCTGCGTAGTGGGGGACCCACTGGGCGTAGTACGAAAAGAACCCCAAGCAGCGTTTCAGGGCTTTTGGGCAGTGCGGGAGGGGAAATTCCATGAGTGCGCGCATACGTTCGGGGTCGGTGCCTATTATCCCATTGCGCACTACGTAGCCCAGAATGGCTAGCCGATCGGTGCTAAAAACGCACTTGTCCTCGTTGTACGTGAGGTTCAAGGCTTTGGCGGTCTGGAGGAATTTTTGGAGGTTGGCGTCGTGGTCCTGCTGATCGTGGCCGCAGATGGTTACATTGTCGAGATACGGGAACGTGGCCCGCAACCCATGTTGATCAACCATGCGGTCCATCTCCCGTAGGAAGACCGA
The DNA here is from genome assembly GCF_047496885.1 of Scyliorhinus torazame. Lineage (NCBI taxonomy): Eukaryota > Metazoa > Chordata > Chondrichthyes > Carcharhiniformes > Scyliorhinidae > Scyliorhinus > Scyliorhinus torazame. The sequence goes on from NC_092712.1 coordinate 150,276,023, forward strand.
GACCCCGTTTGCTTGAAGGCTGCTGCCGCGTTCACTGCGTGGGGGCTGATCCTCAGGCATTCCGGAATGATCCTGAGCTCCATAGTCCTTTTGTTTTTTAGGCACGCTTAATAAATTGTAGCGCACAAAGACTCCGTGAGACGAATAGAGTGAAGTCGATGAGGCTTTATTAAGCGTGTCTGTTCCCCCGCAGCTCGATAGTAAACTGGCCTGCGGGGGAAGACTCCGGCTTCTTATACTCCGCCTTCAGGGCGGAGCTTGAGGTCAACGGCCAACCAGGACCCGGGATCTGTCAGCCAATGACATTAGGGCTTCCAGTCCCACATGACCCCCAATACATACTACCACACCCCCATAATCAGCATCCTGGGGTTACCATTGATCAGAAACCTAACTGGAATAGCCATATTAATCCTGCAGCTGCCAGAGCAGTCAAAGGCTAGGAATCTTACAGCAAGTAACTCCCCTCCTGACCCCCAAAGCCTGTCCCAATATCTACAAGGCATAAGTCAGGAGTGTAATGGAATATACTCCACTTGCCTGGATGAGTGTAGTTCCAACAACACTCAAGAAGCTCAACACCATCCAGGACAAAGCAGCCCGCTTGATTGATCCCCCTTCCACAAACATTCAAACCCTCCATCACTGACAAACAGTGGCAGCCATGTGTACCATCTGCAAGATGCACTGCAGGAACTCACCAAGGTAGCACCTTCCAAACCCATGACTATTATAAGTTTTAGTTACCATTGTATAAAGAGTCAAAATTCCTCTTCATTTTCATCAAACACCATTTATTTCACTTCCACAGCCTCTGCACAAAACTCACACCACACCACCTGACACAAGGGCCACCTGAAGCCCCTTTACATATCAGTGTCAATCATTGGAAACTTAACATAAAGGAGACAACTAATTGCAATGTCTCTTAACGCATTACTTAACAGTCTCCCCTTGGAGAAAAAAATAATTAGGTGAAAACAAAATTTAAAGAAACTCACAAACAAACACGCAATTTCCCCCCTTTATTTTTTTCAATTTTTTTTTTTGGAAGAAAAAGAAAATCACAGAATCAGGCACCCTTCATTAACAATATCCAAAAGTTACATTTCTGTCAATATCTGAGATATATAAAAGGCCATATCCACCCCCTCTACAAAGCTTAATGTCTCAGCAGCCAAAGTGCTTTCGACCACTTTCGTTATTTTCTTTGTTTCCCCACACAAGAGGACAACATTTACCATTGTTCCCAAAGAGGAAAATTATAAAACCTCCTGTGCTTGATTTGCATAGGACACATCACTATAAACTATGAATTTCAAGTGCCTACGGTCACCTAAAACCGGGAACCTCAACTCCTGCATTTTTAGTTTGGCCAAACGCTTTATTTGCTCTTATTATGTCTTCCACTTTGGGATCATTCATTTTTGTACTCAACTCTAAGACATCAAAACTCACTTCCGGTCTAGTCTGTCTACCTAACCAATTCAGTTGCCCAATTAAACTTTGCAGTTGCTCTTTTTCCATCTTTGAAATCTTGCATCTTTTTGTGAAAACCCGGCCACGAGTAATTGCTATTGGGCTGATGCTTTCCAAATAAGATTGCTGACGTAAAGTTGCCCCTAACTTAGTCTGTCCGATTTCCAGTCCAATATATTTGAATGCAGCGGAAGCCTGACTTCCGACCCTGAATTCTTTCCTCAAACCAGAGATTACAAAAGCTTCAAAATCACTAGTCCCACCCCACAAAAATTATTTGACATGCATCATAAAGATGCCAGAAAGGTTCCCTTTATAGTGCCAGCAAAACATTACCGGATCTACTTTCAACTGGTAACAGCCTAACTTTAACAAAACTGACCTTACCGAAAAATACCAGATTCTAGATGCAACATTTAAACCACATACACATTTGTTCAACTTCCAGAATACCCCTTCTGTGTTAGCTGCTTCTTCAGGAGGACGGAGAAAAATGTCTCTCTGAGCTGATGCCCCTGCAAGAAGGCAGCTTTCATATCTACAGATTTGCATTCCCATGCCTTTGTGGCTAAAAGTAGATCTTTAAAATTAACCTTTCCTGCTGTAGGTGAATCTACCCTTAAATCCTGATCTTCTAAGCTTTCTTCAAATCCCCTTGCCACAAGCCTGGCCTTTGCCTTATACGTTTCATCCGGAAGAACCTTTTCCGTGCAAATCCATCTGTGCGACAGAGCTCTTTGTCCCCTATCCGGTACTTCCGTGTATACCCCAAATTCACTCCAACTATGCAGTTCCTGCTGTTTAGCATCTTTGATAACTTTTCATATCATTTATTGGAAGCCACCAAAATCTCATGTGCATGTGGGCTTCTACTCCTATTAGTATTCGTAGTCTTACTCATGTTCCGAGACCTTGATAAACTACATACCCTCTCTCGCCTGGTAACTTGTTCTAGAACATAGAACAATACAGCACAGAACAGGCCCTTCGGCCCATGATGTTGTGCCGAACCTTTGTCCCAGATTAATCATAGATTATCATAGAATTTACAGTGCAGAAGGAGGCCATTCGGCCCATCGAGTCTGCACCGGCTCTTGGAAAGAGCACCCTACTCAAGGTCAACACCTCCACCCTATCCCAATAACCCAGTAACCTCACCCAACACTAAGGGCAATTTTGGACACTAAGGGCAATTTATCATGGCCAATCCACCTAACCTGCACATCTTTGGACTGTAGGAGGAAACCGGAGGAAACCCACGCACACACAGGGAGGATGTGCAGACTCCGCACAGACAGTGACCCAAGCCGGAATCGAACCTGGGACCCTGGAGCTGTGAAACAATTGAGCTATCTACAATGCTACCGTGCTGCCCTTAAGAACAAACAAATCTACACTATAGCATTCTACCATAATCCATGTACCTATCCAATAGCTGCTTGAAGGTCCCTAATGTTTCCGACTCAACTACTTCCACAGGCAGTGCATTCCATGCCCCCACTACTCTCTGGGTAAAGAACCTACCTCTGACATCCCCCCTATATCTTCCACCATTCACTTTAAATTTATGTCCCCTTGTAATGGTTTGTTCCACCCGGGGAAAAAGTCTCTGACTGTCTATCTATTCACCTGATCATCTTATAAACCTCTATCAAGTCGCCCCTCATCCTTCTCCGTTCTAATGAGAAAAGGCCTAGCACCCTCAACCTTTCCTCGTAAGACCTACACTCCATTCCAGGCAACATCCTGGTAAATCTCCTTTGCACCTTTCCAAAGCTTCCACATCCTTCCTAAAATGAGGCGACCAGAACTGTACTCAGTACTCCAAATGTGGCCTTAGCTGCATCATCACCTCTCGGCTCTTAAATTCAATCCCTCTGTTAATGAACACTAGCACACCATAGGCCTTCTACACAGCTCTATCCACTTGAGTGGCAACTTTCAAAGATGTATGAACATAGACCCCAAGCTCTCTCTGCTCCTCCACATTGCCAAGAACTCTACCGTTAACCCTGTATTCCGCATTCATATTTGTCCTTCCAAAATGGACAACCTCACACTTTTCAGGATTAAACTCCATCTGCCACTTCTCAGCCCAGCTCTGCATCCTATCTATGTCTCTTTGCAGCTGACAACAGCCTTCCTCACTATCCACAACTCCACCAATCTTCATATCGTCTGCAAATTTTCTGACCCACCCTTCAACTCCCTCATCCAAGTCATTAATGAAAATCACAAACAGCAGAGGACGCAGAACTGATCCCTGCGGTACGCCACTGGTAACTGGGATCCAGGCTGAATATTTGTCATCCACCACCACTCTCTGACTTCTATCGGTTAGCCAGTTCGTTATCCAACTGGCCAAATTTCCCACTATCCCATGCCTCCTTACCTTCTGCATAAGCCTACCATGGGGAACCTTATCAAATGCCTTACTAAAATCCATGTACATCCACTGCTTTACCTTCATCCACATGCTTGGTCACCTCCTCAAAGAATTCAATAAGACTTGTAAGGCAAGACCTACCCCTCACAAATCCGTGCTGACTATCCCTAATCAAGCAGTGTCTTTCCAGATGCTCAGAAATCCTATCCTTCAGTACCCTTTCCATCGCTTTGCCTACCGCCGAAGTAAGACTAACTGGCCTGTAATTCCCAGTGTTATCCCTAGTCCCTTTTTTGAACAGGGGCACGACATTCGCCACTCTCCAATCCCCTGGTACCACTCCTGTTGACAGTGAGGACGAAAAGATCATTGCCAACGGCTCTGCAATTTCATCTCTTGCTTCCCATAGAATCCTTGGATATATCCTGTCAGGCCCGGGGGACTTGTCTATCCTCATGTTTTTCAAAATGCCCAACACATCTTCCTAACAAGTATTTCCTCGAGCTTACCAGTCTGTTTCACACTGTCCTCTCCAACAATATGGCCCCTCTCATTTGTAAATACAGAAGAAAAGTACTCGTTCAAGATCTCTCCTATCTCTTCAGACTCAAGACACAATCTCCCGCTACTGTCCTTGATCGGACCTACCCTCGCTCTAGTCATTCTCATATTTCTCACATATGTGCAAAAGGCCTTGGGGTTTTCCTTGATCCTACCCGCCAAAGATTGTTCATGCCCTCTCTTAGCTCTCCTAATCCCTTTCTTCAGTTCCCTCTTGGCTATCTTCTATCCCTCCAGCGCCCTGTCTGAACCTTGTTTCCTCAGCCTTACATAAGTCTCCTTCTTCCTCTTAACAAGACATTCAACCTCTTTTGTCAACCATGGTTCCCTCACTCGACAATCTCTTCCCTGCCTGACAGGGACATACATATCAAGGACACGTAGTACCTGTTCCTTGAATAAATTCCACATTTCACTTGTGTCCTTCTCTGACAGCCTATGTTCCCAACTGATGCACTTCAATTCTTGTCTGACAACATCGTATTTACCCTTCCCCCAATTGTAAACCTTGCCCTGTTGCACGCACCTATCCCTCTCCATTACTAAAGTGAAAGTCACAGAATTGTGGTCACTATCTCCAAAATGCTCCCCCACTAACAAATCTATCACTTGCCCTGGTTCATTAACAAGTACCAAATCCAATATGGCCTCCCTTCTGGTCGGACAATCTACATACTGTGTTAGAAAAGCTTCCTGAACACACTGCACAAACACCACCCCATCCAAACTATTTGATCTAAAAAGTTTCCACTCAATGTTTGGGAAGTTGAAGTCACCCATGGCTACTACCCTGTGATTTCTGCACCTTTCCAAAATCTGTTTCCCAATCTGTTCCACCACATCTCTGCTACTATTGGGGGGCCTATAGAAAACTCCTAACAAGGTGACTGCTCCTTTCCTATTTCTGACTTCAACCCATACTACCTCAGTAGGCAGATACTCCTCGAACTGCCTTTCTGCAGCTGTTAAACTATCTCTAATTAACAATGCCACCCCCGCACCTCTTTTACCACCCTCCCTAATCTTATTGAAACATCTATAATCAGGGACCTCCAACAACCATTTCTGCCCCTCTTCTATCCAGGTTTCTGTGATGGCCACCACATCGTAGTCCCAAGTACCGATCCATGCCTTAAGTTCACCCACCTTATTCCTGATGCTTCTTGCGTTGAAGTATACACACTTCAACCCATCTCCGTGCCTGCAAGTACTCTCCTTTGTCAGTGTTCCCTTCCCCACTGCCTCACTACACGCTTTGGCGTCCAGAATATCGGCTACCTTAGTTGCTGGACTACAAATCAGGTTCCCATTCCCCTGCCGAATTAATTTCAACCCTCCCGAAGAGTACTAGAAAACCTCCCTCCCAGAATATTGGTGCCCCTCTGGTTCAAATGCAACCCGTCCTGCTTGTACAGGTCCAACCTTCCCCAGAATGCGCTCCAATTATCCAAATACCTGAAGCCCTCCCTCCTACACCATTCCTGCAGCCACGTGTTCAACTGGCTATTCCTATTCCTCCCTATTCCTAGCCTCGCTATCACGTGGCACCGGCAACAAACCAGAGATGACAACTCTGTCTGTCCTGGCTTTTAACTTCCAGCCTAACTCCCTAAACTCGTTTATTACCTCCACACCCCTTTTCCTACCTACGTCGTTGGTACCAATGTGCACCACGATTTCTGGCTGCTCCCCGTCCCCCTTAAGGATCCTGAAGACACGATCCAAGACATCCCTGGCCCTGGCACCCGGGAGGCAACATACCTTCCGGGAGTCTCGCTCGCGACCACAGAATCTCCTATCTATTCCCCTAACTATTGAATCTCCTACTACTATTGCTTTTCTATTCTCCCCCCTTCCCTTCTGAGCCCCAGAGCCAGACTCAGTGCCAGAGACCTGGCCACTAGGGCCTTCCCCCCGGTAGGTCATCCCCCCCCAACAGCATCCAAAATGGTATACTTGTTTTGAAGGGGAACGGCCACGAGGGATCCCTGCACTGTCTGCCTGTTTGTTTTCTTTCCCCTGACTGTAACCCAGCTACTCTTGTCCTGTACCTTGGATGTGGTTACCTCCCTGTAACTCTTCTCTATCACACCCTCTGCCTCCCGGATGATCCGAAGTTCATCCAGCTCCAGCTCCAGTTCCCTAACACGGTCTCTGAGGAGCTGGAGTTGGGTACACTTCCCGCAGGTATAGTCAGCGGGGACACCGGTGGTATCCCTCACCACCCACATCCTACAGGAGGAGCATGCAACTGGCCTAGCCTCCATCCCATAAGACCATAAGACATAGGAGCGGAAGTAAGGCCATTCGGCCCATCGAGTCCACTCCATGATTCAATCATGGCTGATTTCAACTCCATTTACCCGCTCTCTCTCCATAGCCCTTAATTCCTCGGGAAATCAAGAATTTGTCAACTTCTGTCTTAAAGATTTTGTTTTTGGTTGTGTTTGATGTATATATATAAATAAATCCCTTAATAAAAACATTGAAAAAAAAAGTAATGTCACTTTAATGCAAGCAATTCCTTAATTGTATTTGTATTGTTCAGAAAAGTATAAGTTGGCATCAGCAAAAAAATGGTCAGTTTTACAAATAATAATCTATATTATAATCTTTATTGTTGTCACAAGTAGGCTTACATTAACACTGCAATGAAGTTACTGTGAAAATCCCCTAGTCTCCACACTCCGTGCCTGTTCGGGTACACAGAGGGAGAATTCCGAATGTCCAATTCACCTAACAAGCACGTTTTTCAGGACTTACGTAGGAAACCAGAGCACCCGGAGGAAACCCGCGCAGACACAATGAGAACGTGCAGACTCCGCACAGACAGTGACCCAAGTGGGAATCGAACCTGGGACCCTGGCGCTGTGAAGCAACAGTGCTAACCATGGTGCTATTGTGCCACCCATGTACAGTGCATAGCGGAAACAAATGCATAATGTATATGTAATATAATCATAATTTAATCGTACAATATGAACCCACTATTCTATTACTTTCCACTGCACGTGTGTGCATATTTGTATTTTGTAAATGTTAGGACAAAGGAAAAAAGTCCAGCACAGGAACGGGCCCTTCGGCCCTCCAAGGCTGTGCCGATCATGATGCTCTAACTAAAAAAAAACTTTAAAGAGCAAAGAAAAGTACAGCATAGGAATGGGCCCTTTGGAGATAGGTACATACAGTACCACTGGATCTGCATGTAACTGAAGTAAAATTAAATACCTTATAATTTTCTACAAAATTTAAAGCTGCAACCGTTAGCATTTTATAACTTGTTGCATCTTTCTATTAATATTTGAATAAACTAAATATCATTAGGCCAACAATAAGCTGTGCAAATCCATGTTAAATTAAAACCCAATACAAACCCTGGGGACTGGAGCCTCACTCGAAAGGGATATTCATTGAGGCATTAATTCTAAAGTTTCTTCAGGTTTTCAAGATCTGAATTGTCCTTGCTTTTATGAGCTCTGTTCAATTAAATAAAGAAAATGGATTTTCTCTTTTTAAATTTAGATGTTTTAGATAAATGTCATATAGAAAAGAAAAAATTGCATTTAGATATGCCTTTCACCATCATCAGATACTCCAAAATTGCTTTTAGCCAGTAAGAAGAGTTGTCATTATTGTCCTGTCGGAAACACAGCAGACAATTTGTGTACAGCTAGCTCCCACAAACAGCAATGTGATAACAAACACATAATCTGTATTTTGTGATGTTGATGGAGGGATAGATATTAGCCAGCACATCGGGGAGAATTCCCCTTCACCCCCCACTTTGAGACAGCACCATGGGATCTTTTACATCCTGCTGAGAGGGCAGACAGGTCCCTTCCAAAAGACAGCACCCGCGACAGTGCAGCACTCTCTCAGTACTGCACTGGAGTGTCAACCTAGATTTTTGTGCTCACATCTTGGAATGGGACTTGAACCCACATCTTTCTGACTCAGGCAAGAGTACAACCAACTGAGCCACACTTTACACTGACAGAACATTAAAAAAGGTCAAGTACTATAGGTACTTTTAGTTTATTGAGGATTATACTTTTACAATATCAACATATGTTTAATTATTAAATAGTTTAAATAATGAAAATTGAATTTCTTACTTGCACCTATTACAGTGCCTGAAAATTACATGATCTAAAAAAGGTTTTAGAGAAAACAAATTTCTGATGAATTGATATTGGCTTCAGAATTAATAATTCTCTTCCTTTCTGTACTGACATCCCCGATTCCAAGTTTTTGTTAAAACTGGAAAACAAATATCCTGCATAGCTTTGATGCAAATGCTTATCTCTAAAAATATATTTTACATATTTTTAAGTCTGAATAAGCACAATACAAAAAAATCATTTTAGTTATAATATACTCTTGAAAAATTGAAAACAAAAATATGCTGTAAGATTCTGAAATGGCCTCGTTGATCAAATTTATTTTTTTTCAAATTCATTTAAGGGATGTGGGAGTCGCTGGTTAGGCCAGCATTTATTGTCCATCAGGTGGTGGCGAGTTGCCTTCTTGAACCGCTGAGGTCCTTGATGCGTGGGTACACCCACCGTGCTGTTAGGGCGAGAGTTCCAGGATTTTTGACCCAGCGACACTGAGGGCATGCCGATATGTATTTCCAAATCGGGGTAGTGAGTGACTTGGAGGGGAACCTCCAGGTGGTGGGGCTCCCATGTATCTGCCACTCTTGTCCTTCTAGATGGTAGTGGTCATTGTTAAGTAATGGGTTAAGAGACATTGCAATTAGTTGTCTCATTTATGTTAAGTATCCAATGATTGACACTGATATGTAAAGGGGCTTCAGGTGGCCCTTGTGTCAGGTGGTGTGTTGTTAGAGTTTTGTGCAGAGGCTGTGGAAGTGAAATAAATGGTGTTTGGTGAAAAGGAACAGGACTTTTGACTCTTCATACAACGGTAACTAAAATGTATAACAATGGTAGCAGAGAATGGTTGCTGTGTAAATGCGAAGGTTTGAAAGATACAACTTTTCCTGATCAAACCAAGGAGTGATTGAGAAGGGAAAAAAAAAGATACATGGCTGAACCCAGGATAAAGATGGCTGGATATGACTATCCCCCCTTATTTTCTGAAAGGGGATCGTACGACCAATGGAGAAGTGCAGTAGTTATGTGGACTAAGGTAACTGCCTTGGGAAAGAGAAAACAAGGTATGGCATTTGCTCTTTTTCTACCTTATGACAGTAAAATCCAAAACAAAGTGCTTTCTGAGCTGGAATTGGAGGAGTTAGACTCAGAAGAAGGTCTGGCGACTCTATTACAATATATGGATAAGATTTACAAGAAAGATGACTTGTTAAGTGCGTATGAAGCATGGTCGGAATTTGATAAGTTCTGGAAAATAGAGGAATTCTCCATGGAAGACTTTATAATGGAATTTGGCAGACTATATAAAAGGCTGCAAAAAACGCAACCTGGAATTTCCAGTCTGTGTTGGCCTTTAAATTACTTGACTGCGCTAGAGTGAGCAATATGGATAGGCTCCTGGTTTTGACAGGAGTTCAGTTTACGGATGAGGATACCTTATTCGATCAGATGACAAAAGCTTTAAAGAAGTTTCTGGGGAAACATTGGATTCCGATGGCTCTAATGACTCAAATAGGTCAGCCTGCTATAAAGCAGAATATTGAAGATACACTACTAACAGGATGGTGAAATTGTACGGCTACGAATAGGGCCCAAGACTATAGAAGGAGATCGAGACAAGGAAATTATGAAGACAGAAACCCAGTTAGAACTTACAATAGGAAGATGAACCCCAGAAATGCACGAGGCTTGGTAAATCGATGTTTTCGATGTGACTCTCAATACCATTATGTCTTCAACTGTCCAACTCGTTATGATAGAGTGTTTGAAGCGACACATGACACGGAAGAGTGAGAAGAGGAAAAAGATAGTGCTCAGAGAGAAGACATTGTCCTATTGACAAGCAGTTGTACGCCGGTAATGAGGGTGTTGGTTGCAGGATCCTTCAATTGTGCTGTATTGGACAGTGGCTGCACATCTACTGTGTGTGGAATTGACCGGTTAAAATGTTACCTGGACTCCTTGAATGCTGAAAGTCATAACAAGGTTAAGGAATTTGAAAGTTCCACAAGTTTCAGGTTTGGGGATGATAATACTCTGAAGTCACTGAAAAGAGTGGTGATCTCTTGCAATGTTGCCGGAGTGAATCATTTCATTAGCACGGATGTTGTATCAAGTGAGATACCTTTGCTTCTGAGCAGACCGTCGGTGAAGAAAGCACACATGAAACTGGATATGGAACAGGATAAGGCAACAGTTTTTGGAAAGACGGTGGACTTACAATTTACACAGTCGGGACACTATTGTATTCCATTACTGACAAATAATATTTCAAGTACAGTTGTTAAGGATGTGTTAATGGCAGTTGAAAATGGGACTTTAGCTGATAAAAAGCTTGTGGTATTAAAACTGCACAGGCAATTTGCACATCAGTCTCCTCGGAGGCTGAACATTTTATTAAAGGATGCAGGGGTAAGTGATTGCTGTGAAGTTTGTAGGAAGTACAGAAGGACACCAGCACGACCGATAGTAACCCTACCTTTGGGCAGGGATTTTAATGACATTGTGGTTGTGGACCTTAAGATCTAGGATAAGGCCATTTTTCCGAAAGGACAACTACCAAAAGTTGGTACAAAGGTGACATACTTGCCTGAAGGGTCTAGTCAATGGAAGGATGCAATTGTTATTAGAGCAGGGAAGGCCACTGGAAGTATAAACATTGGTTGAGTGTACAGCATTCAGGGGAGGGAGTTAAGACAATGGATTGGGAACATAAAGTTCAAAAATGGAGGTCACAGAAACGCAGTGCCAGTTCAGATAGTACATCGGTTAGTGAACAGGTCTGCAGGAAAAGGCCGACAATTTTGAAAGGACATCCCACAGCAGATAGGAAAGATCAAGCAGTAGCAGTATAGGGTTTGCACTGAGAACTGAATTTGGTGCATTTGAGTGCTATAGTGAGAGTTTGGTGACTGAGGGATATAAAGGCTTCATTTTTATCTAAAGTCTAGTTTTTCTTTTATTTAGTTAATTAACTTAAAAGTTGCTCTTTGGTTTAGAAGAAGGTGAATTTTCAATCAGCTATAAACAGAGGTTCTACTTGTAGGTACTTGCAGCTGGAGCTTGTTAATTAGTTAATTGGATTAGGCCAGTTTCCAGAGGCTAGATTCACAGTATAAAAGTGATCCCCCTACAGTGCAGCTAAACCAGTGAGAGTTTAGTGACCGAGGGAGTGCTGAATTTGGTGCATTTGAGTGCTATAGTGAGAGTTTGGTGACTGAGGGAGTTAGGTGAGGAGGGAGTAAGGTGCTCCTTTCATTTTGTTTCCTACATTTCCGCAAAGAGCGAGAAGGGAGCCAGGAGTTTACAGAGAGTGCAGCTGACTGGGAGCAGAGTCGGAGGGCGGAGGTCCAGTTGGTCCACAGGGCAGCTATATTCTGTAAGGTAAGAGGGGAGTGTACTTATCCAGAGAGTGGTGGGTCTGTGGAATTCATTGCCACAGAGGGCGGTGGAGGCCGGGACGTTGAGAACAGGAAATCACATAACAAATAAATAACCAACACCACCGTGCCCCACCCTCCCTGTCGTTACCCTCCACCCACTCTGCCTCCTTTTTTAACCACAAAGTCCCCCCCCCCTCCCCTGCTGACTTCTTAATTATCCTTGAAGTCGCAAAACGGTTTCCATCGCCGGGCAAACTCCTCCACAGTCCCTCTCAAGGCGAACTTGATTGTTTCCAACCTAAGGAATTCTGCGAGGTCACTCATCCACACCCTCGGTTTTGGCATCCCTGAGTCCCTCCATTCCAGCAGTACCCGTCTCCGAGCTACCAAAGAGGCAAAGGGCAAAATGTCAGCCTCTCTTGCCCCCTGATTCTCGGGTCTTCCGACACTCCAAATATCACCACTTCTGGACTCGGGACCACCTTCACCCTCAGCAACTCAGACATCACGTCAGCGAACCCCCGCCAAAATCCCTCCAGCTTCGGACAGGCCCAAAACATGTGGACATGGTTCACGGACACCGATCCTCCACCCCCTCAAAAAACTTGCTCATTCTGACAACCGTCATATGCACCCTGTAGATGACTTTAAATTGAATGAGGCTAAGCCGAGCGCATGAAGAGGCTGCATTCACCCACCTCAGAGCCTCCTCCCATAACCCAGCCTCCAACACCCTCCCCAGCTCATCCTCCCACTTCCACTTAACTTCTCCTATTGGGGCACGCTCCCTGTCCAATAATTCTTTATAAATCTCTGACACCCTGGGCGTCATTCTCCGCCGGCGGGAGTCTCCGTTTTGCCGGCGCCCGGGGGTTTCCCGACGGCGTGGGGCTGCCCCACAATGGGAAACCCCATTGACCGGCCGGTGTTACGGAGACTCCCGCCGGCCGGTCGGGGCAGAAATGTGGCGGGGCGGGTAGGAGAATTTCGCCCCCTGTCCTCATCAACCCCTGTTTTCGAGAGTGACATTACTTAATGGCTGTACAGTGAAAATGGCATAGATGTCATTAGCATAAGATCAAATACACAATTTCACTCCCAAGATTACAAAAGAGGGAAGTCTTGTTACATTTGTACAGAGCTTTGGTAAGATCACACCTGGAGTACTGTCCACAGTTTCCGTCTCCATATCGAGGGAAGGATTTGCTTGCATTGAAGGCGAAGGTTCATTAGATTGCTCCCTGGGATGAGAGGTTTGTTGCATGAGCAGAGGCTAAGTAAATTTGCCTATACTCTCTAGATCTTGGGTGATCTCACTGAAACATAAAATATTCTGAAGGGGTTCAATGTGTTTCTTGCTGACGTCATAGATGCTTTAAAGGTTTATTCCCCAAGGTCGCCCATGAGCAATGCATTTGTCTGTATGTGTGACTATTTTCTTTTAAAAAAATATTTTATTCAGGCATTTTCATAAAAGACAAACCAAAGCAGAAGCAAAATTATACATTATAAATAACCCCCCCCCCCCGCTCTCGCCCCTGCCTCCCATCCTGCCTTACACATTTTAACCCCCTTCCTCCCCCCCCCCCCCCCCTCCCCTTTTGATAACTCCTCAATCCTCCTTAAAGAAGTCAATGATCAACTTCCACCACCGAGCGAACCCATGTTCCGAACCCCTCAGGACGAACTTGATCTAGTCCTGCCTCAGGAATTCTGCCAGGTCACTCACCCACACCCCTACTTTCGGCAGCTCCGGGTCCCTCCATCCAAGTAAGATCCGTCTTCAGGCTATCAGGGAGACAAAGGCCAAAACGTCAGCCTCTCTCGCCCCCTGGATTCCCGGATCTTCCGACACCCCGAATATCGCTACCTCTGGACTCGGGGCCATCTTTACTCCCAACACATTGGACATTACATCTGCAAACCCATGCCAGAACCCCTTTAGCTTCGGACATGCCCAGAACATATGGACGTGATTCGCCGGCCTCCCCGAGCACCGTCCACACCTATCCTCTACCCCCTCAAAAAACCCACTCATCTGCGCTACCGTCATATGTGCCCTGTGAAGTACTTTAAACTAGATGAGGCTTAGCCTCGCACACAACGAGGACGCAATCACCCTCCACAGGGCTTCAGTCCACATCTGGCCTCTTGTGAGTATTTTCTAAACTGTAGAGTGAGCAATTTAATTTATAATAATCCAGCTGCAAAGCCTTTTCACTTTTTACTAAAAAGATTAGTTTATTTCACATGATTGCTCCGAAAGTTACTTCCGATAAAATTACTAACGCACATACAACAAGATTAGTTGCAGATGAAGATAAACAATACTTATAAATGTGAATCAAGTTCATGTATTATTCAGCATAGACGCAGCATAGACCTGATATGTTTTGAAGTTGAGCGGTTGTATTATCTGAAGTGAAGATTTTATGGTTGCAGAATTAGTTCTGCAGCTGTAATGCCTTCTACTGTCAAATTGCCAGAGGTTGCTTTAACAGGTGTGCCTTTTAGATTGAATCATGTTTACAGGGACAAGAGACCCTTTGAACTGTGCCATTAGCTGTTGCTGGGTATCTTTTACTCTCTCTCTTTCTCTCTTGATTGAAGCCCTTGCCAAGATGGTTCGAGACAGATCTGAAATCAGTTGTACTTTCCTGCTACAGAGAGCCAAAATGACTGTTGTGTTCAAACAAAATTCCAAGTCACCTTCCAAATAGGGCAAGTGATAATCCCATTTAGGAATCAACTTTCCTTATCAGCTACATTTTTTTTCCCAATTAAGGGCCAATTAGCATGGCCAATCCACCGACCCTGCACATCTTTGGGTTGTGAAGGTGAGACCCACTCAGACGCGGGGAGAATGCCGCTACATGCTCAAAGGGAGCCAAGATTTTCACGTGTTCAGGAAAAACAACTGTCTGTTTGAGGTCTCATTGAATTTCAAAAATATTTTCATGTTTGGGTGTGTCTGCTTCCAATCCACTTAAGTGCTTTGAATCTTGACAACATTGCAGTTGTAAAGTCAGGTTGCCTATGGCAACCTCTTTAAAGACCAACACTGCCCTTATAAAGTGGCCAAATAGGTTTCTAAACATTTGTAATAGTCTCATGTTCTCACTCAGCTCCTGTC
The DNA here is from genome assembly GCF_047496885.1 of Scyliorhinus torazame. NCBI lineage: Eukaryota > Metazoa > Chordata > Chondrichthyes > Carcharhiniformes > Scyliorhinidae > Scyliorhinus > Scyliorhinus torazame. The sequence goes on from NC_092712.1 coordinate 150,291,083, forward strand.
CTCATTACAGCCTTTCAAACATGGTCAAAAGAGCTGTATAGAGGTGAGGTGAGAGTGAATGCCCTTGACATCAAGGCAGCATTTGACTGAGTATGGCATTAAGGAGCCCTAGCTAAATGAGTCAGTGGAAATCAGGGGGGAAACTCTGCTGGCTGGAGTCATACCTGGCACAAAGGAAGATGGTTCTGGTGGTTGGAGGTCAATCATCACAGCTCCAGGGACATCACTGCAGGAGTTCCACGGGGGTGTCCTAGGCCCAACCATCTTCAGCTGCTTCATCAATGACCTCCCTTCCAGCATAAGGTCAGAAGTGGGATGTTTGCACAATGTTCAGCATCATTTGTGATTCCTCAGATAATGAAACAGTCCATGTCCAAATACGCAAGACCTGAACAATATCCAGGCTTGGATTGACAAATGGCAAGTTACATTCGCGCCACACAGATGCCAGGCAATGACCATCTCCTACAAGAGAGGATCTAATCATCGCCCCTTGACATTCAACGGTATTACCATCGCTGGTTCCCCTACAGTCAACATCCTGGGGGTTACCATTGATCAGAAACTGAACTAGCCATGTTAATTCTGTGGATACCAGAGCAGGTCAAAGGCTAGGAATCATAGGGCGAATATGGCACCTCCTGACTCCCCCAAAGCCTGTCCACCATCTACAAGGCACAAGTCAGGAGTTTAATGGAATACTCTCCACTTGCCTGAATGAGTGCAGCTCCAACATCACTCGAGAAGCTCAACACCATCCAGGACAAAGCAGCCCACTTGATTGCTACCCCTTCCACAAACACTTAATCCCTCCACCACTGACAAACAGTGGCAACCGTGTGTACAATCTACAAGATGCACTGCAGTAATCCACCAAGGTACCTTAGGCAGTACCTTCCAATACCCACGACCACTACCATCTAGAAGGACAAGAGCAGCAGATTCCTGAGAACCCCACCACTGGAGGTTACCCTCCAAGTCACTCACCACCACGACTTGGAAATATATCACCATTCCTTCATGGTTGCTGGGTTAAAATCCTTGAACTCCCTCCCTAACAGCACCGAGGTGTACCTACACTTCAGGGACTGCAGCAATTCAAGAAGGCAGCTCACCACCATCTTCTGAAGGGCAACTAGGGATGGGCAATATATGCTGGCCGAGTCAGCGATGTCTACGTCCCATATATTAATTTTTAAATATGTCAGTTCATAATGACACTAAGGAATCTAGAACATGTGGGCATCACCTCAGGATAAGGGGTTGATTATTTATGACTGAGATGAGAAATTTCTTCACTCAAAGAATCTTTAGTATTCTCTACCTGAAGGTTCTGGATCTTCCATCATTGGAATACTTTGGAGACTAGGATAAATATATTTTTGATCTCTCAGGAAATCAAAGCTATGTGGCGGAATTCTCCGTTCCTGAGACTAGTGTTGACGCTGGGGCCCTCGCGGACTTCCACGACAGCAAAACTGGCACTGCACCTGGACCAATTTAGCGACCGTTGCGGGGCTAGCTCTGGCACCACGTGCAACACAATTCATTCCAGTGAGAAAAGGTGCAGAATTCGCCGAATTCGTGATTGACACTCAGGAGGCTGACAAGCCGCAGCTGCATATACACTTCACTCCCCACACACACCATCCCAGCCAACAAGATGGCAGCGAGGAGAGCAGCACTAAGGTTCACGGACGGCGAGCTTCAGACGCTGCTGGACGCTGTGGAGCAGAGGTGGGCAACCCTGTGCCTTGGCCCGGGAAGGAGACTGCCAGCCGCCGCCATCCACCGTGCCTGGGCGCAGGTGGCAGAGGCCGTCAACGTCACAAGGAACACCATCTGGACGGGCCAGCAGTGCCGGGAAAAACTACACAACCTCCTCAGGGCAGCCAGGGTGAGTAGGCAGCACTGTGCCCCTGGCACCAACCCCCGTCCCACACACCATCTGGAAGGCGGCTGAACCCCCCCCCCCTGCACCACATACCGGCACCCATACCAGCTGCCATGACCGGGTGCCCTGGCCACTGAAGCCACTATCTAGCCACCCACTGGGCTGCATGCTTTGGATTGGCTAAAACTGTGCATTTTCTATTTCCCCACTCCCAGGAAAGGGCCACCCAAGCTGTCGGGAGAAGGAAATGACTTGAGGGGACCACAGGACCAGCAGCCCCTCACTGCGGCAGAGCAGTGGTCGGCGGGCCTGAGGAAGCGGCTGTCACCCGGGTGGAGATTGGCGTTGTGCGAGGAAGTGAGACCACACTGTTTTGTGGTTCCCCGTGACACGTGTGTCAACCTCCCCCAACACCACCCCCTCTCCCCCACACCGCCCTCACTCCCCCACCACCCTCACCTCCACACCACCCTCACCTCCACACCACCCTCACCTCCACACCACCCTCACCTCCACACCACCCCCACACCACCCTCACCATCCTCACCCCCACGCCACCCCCTCACCACCCTCACCGTCACGGCACCCTCACTCCCACACCACATTCACCATCCTCACTCCCACACCACCCCTCACCCCCACGCCACCCCCTCACCCGCACACTACCCCTCACCACCCCCTCACCCCCACACCATCCCCTCACCCCCACACCTCCCCCACCCCCCACACCACCCTCACCCCCACGCCACCCCCTCACCCTCACATCACCCTCACCCTGTGCCTTGGCCCGGGAAGGAGACTGGACGGAGGAGGGGGACGGTTGCAGGGCGGGCCAATTCCTGGGACTAGTTGCCGTCCAGTCGGGTTTTGGGCTTCTGGAACAGACAGTCCCATCGATTTTGGAGATGCAGTCACAGAGCCAGGGACTGCATGAGGGGTTGTCGGCGAGCATCCAGTACCTGCAGGTTCAGGTGGAGGAGTCTAACTGCTTACTGGAGCAGGATGTGGTGCCAGCCATACCTGCCACCCAGACCAAAACTGCATGGATGACGTTCGTGGTGGAGGCCTTGGGGGCGACGGTTTCGGGTATGGATCAACATGTCCAAGGCCTGGGGCAATCTGTGCAGGCGGTGGCCGAGGCCCACGACAGGGTTGCTCTCTTCAGGCATTGCCCAAGTGCTGGCTGACATGGCGAGACACAGTGAGATGGCCCAGTCGCAGAGGGAGATGGCTCAGTCACTGGCTCATGTGGCACAGACCCAGAAGGTAGTGGCACAGTCAATGGGTGATGTGGCGCAGTCCTAGATGGAGTTAGTCCACTCCCTGTGTTCCATGGCCGTGAGCATGCAGACCTCGGCCGAGACGAGAGTGGGCCTCCAGGACTGGCAGCGCCAGAAGGCGGGGGAACGTCAGGGGATAGCTCCACCGCCCTGGGCCTAAGCCACCGCCTGCACAGGTTGCCCCAGGCCTTGGACATGCTGATCCATAGCCCAAACCCTCACCCCCAAGGCCTCCACCATGGACGCCACCCATGTGGTGTTGGTCTGGGTGGCAGGTATGGCTGGCACCACATCCTGCACCAATATGCAGTTAGACACCACCTGCGCCTGCAGGTGCTGGATGCTCGCCGACAACCCCTCATGTTGTCCCTGGCTGTGCGACTGCATCTCCACGATTGAGACTGTCCCATGGAGTGGCCCAGGGGCCACGGACCACCCGAGGGACGAGGAAGTGATGGAAGTGACTCTGCAGGGGAGGTGCCAAGACACTGCAGCACCTTGGACCTCCCCCTCCCTCCTGTCCGTAGCGCATCTGGTGGACAGCGGGCAGAACATGGTGGCACCACGCCACCTGGGACACCCGAGCATCATCAGGGCTCATCCAGGCCTGGTCTCCCCAGATGATAACCACCAGTTCCCCGGCAACCCATTCGGTGAACCTGCAGGCAATCAGAGCGTCCCATGCGCGTTCGCCCTGGTGCACATGTTGTGCAGCCTCCTGTGCCTGCCTGGGCCCCATGCCCTGCTCATCCTCCCCGTCCCCCGCATCCTCCTTGTCAGATGAGGCCTGCTGTTCATTCTCCTCCTACAGCATGTCACCCCTCTGCTGCGCGATGTTGTGGAGGACACAGCAAGCCACCACGATGTGGGCGACCCTCCCAGTGCCATATTGAAGGGCCCACCCTGAGCAGTCCAGGCACATGAACCACATCTTCAGGATGCCGAAGCACTGCTCCATCACGCTCGTGGTCACGGCATGGGCGTCATTGTAGTGAGTCTCTGCGTCGGCCTGTGGCTTCTGGATAAGCGTCAGGTATCGGACGCAGACATGTATGATGCTCATCTGATGGTCACATATCAGCTGCACATACATCGAGTGGAATCCCTTTTGGTTTGTGGAGAGCAGCCTGTCATCTGCAGGTGCTCATAGGACGACATGCATCTCATCGATCACCCTCTGGACCCGGTGCATCTTGGCAGTGGTGGCAAACCCCACTGTCCGGGCATCTTGGTGGGCTCGGTCCATATTTAAATGGATATATTGTGCCGACTGGGCATATAGGGCCTCCATGACGGCACAGATGCACCTGTGCGCCTAGGTCTGTGAGATCCCGGACACGTCCCCACTCGGCGCCTGGAAGGACCTTAAACGTTCAGGGTGACCGTCACCTTGACGGCCACCGGGAGTGGGTGTCCTCCCCCATTCCCTCACGGTGCCAGGTGTGCTATGTTCTGTCAGATATGTCACACTGTCCCCCTGCTCAGCCGGAGTCTTCAACGGCATGCTCGGTCCAGCATGACCTCGAATGACAGGCGCTGCTGGTACACGTGGGGCCTCCTTTGCACGTGATCTTCCTCCTCGGCCTGTTGGGCAGCCAGCTCTCCATCCTCAGTGGCTGCTCCCTGTTCCTCTGGGGCACACTCCGCTGCTGCAGTTTCCTCCTCCTCAAGCAGCTGCAGCTCGTACAGCCGCAGTGCATCCCCCAGGGCTGAAGCGACTAGGAGGAAGGCCACCATTGCTGGTTATATTCCGATATCCAATGTCTGCGGGGGTGAAAAGCTGACATGTGAGCATGGTGCGTACCCCTGTGTCCAATTAGGTTCCATGGGCTACATGGTGGCTCCGGTTGGCACATCGGACCCTGCTTCCACATGTCCCCCATCACCGCATCCCGGGCCCATTGGTGCCCAGCACCATGGGGGCTTCTGGCCCTAGCTCCCGTCCCTGCTGCCAGGGGGGCTCCAATGGCCTCCAAGACCCCTGGGTGGCCATCATGCCGGAGTCTACTTGTGGAGACCAGTATTAATTTGCATGCGTTTGAGGCTTCCCCGATGCGGATGGGACCTGTGGCCTTGTCTGAGGAGGAGGGTAAGATGGACCAGTAGGGACTGGAGGACGAGCCCAAGGAGGTGCCGGAGAATTGACGACGGATAGTCTTGCGAGGAATAACCTTAGCAGGGGCTTTGGTTAATTGTTTATAGCAACACTTAATAATCATAAAACACAATACAGAATAAGAATGATAATAAGGAATAAGATCAAGCCTTGAACTAATTGAGGTTCCCATAGAGCCCAGCCATCCAGTTGCCTAACTCCACAAGGTGTTGGGTGGCGGTTGTTTGAGCTTTGCTATCTCCTTCTGGATGTGCTCCGCCAAATTAGTAATTTCCTCTGAGCTGCCATATATAGGTACAGCACTCTACCCCTATCAGAGCGCAAGTTCCTCCCTTTTCAGCGAGAATGTAGTCAAGTGTTTTGCAAGGCCATGGTGTGAATGGCGACCATTTTTGCATCTATTTTAACTTGGGATTCAGAGGTATCATTGCCCACCTTTTTCAGGACAGATGCGATGTTAATGGACTCCCTTGGCAGCTTAGCGATCCCATAAAAAGGGATCAGGATGGAGAAGAATCTTTCCTTACAAAAAAAATTTCGAGTACCCAATTCTTTCTTTCCAACTGAGGGGTAATTTAGCATGGTCAATTCATCTACCCTGCACATCTTTAGGTTGTGGGGGTGAGACCAACGCAGACACGGAGAGAATGTGCAAACTCCACCCGGACAGTGACCAAGGCTCGGGATTGAACCCCGGTCCTCGGCGCCATGAGGGAGCAGTGCTAACCACTGCGCCACCGTGCCACCCCAGAGAAGAATCTTACCATCTCCGTGATGGCGCGCCTCATCCGAGGTCCTCTGAGAGAGATAGGATGACAAATAAAGGGGACAACGTACCCCAAATAACAAGATGCTGTCCAAGACGTGGTAGCCAGGGATAGGCCCGGTGGCCACAGATAAAGTAAGTACTGTTATAAGAGGCGAAGCGGGCTACCGCCTGGAGATACCAGCGCACTGAGAAGTTGCCTCCGCTGGTGAGATTGCGAAAACCTGTCAATATGGAGGCATCTTCTGACTGTCCCTTAGTAATAGATTGCTCTTGTGATGTAATACATTTCACTACCTTGCTCACATCAAAATAGTGAATGCAATTGCTGTGTGCTGCCTCTTGGCCCCCTGACCGTTTGCTAATTAGGCATATCGACCCTCTCTGACGCAAGGCGGTGGGAAGTTCTATATATAGCTCCGATTGTAAGTAGGCTGGCACCACCCCGAGAAGGGGGTCAAAAGATAACCCGCTGACTGCCATATTTCTTTTTTGAAATATTTTTATTGGCATTTTAAAGTCTTTGCAGAATAACAACTTAACATATAGTGCACCTGATATTTACATGTTGTGATGTTTCATATTTACAAATGTTTTCATACATTCTCTCCGTCTGACCTCCTCCCCTCTCTGCAAACCTCCCTCCCTCTCTGCAAACCTCCCTCCCTCCATTGGTAGTCTGGTTCTTCCCTGGCACCAACTTTCGCTCTGGGTGTCACATTGCTGTGCTCCGCTCCTCTCTTCTGTGGTTCTTGTTGTCCTTGTGGATTTGAGTGGGGGGGGGGGGCTTCCTGCCCCTCCCCTCCTCCCTTTTTTCCTCCATGTTTCTCTCTGCGACTCCCTTGGGATCCCTCCTCACGTCCTCTGCCCTTCACTCTCTGCTCCTCTCCATTGTGTGTGTTCTTATCTGCTCTCCTCCGCCCCGCCCCCCCCTTTCCCTAGTCACTTTTGGCTTTGAACAGGTCTTGGAACAGGCTGATGAATAGCTCCCATGCTTTGTGGAAGCCCTCGTCTGACCCTCGCATGGTATACTTGATCTTCTCCAGGTGGCGAAATTCCGACAGGTCTGCCAGCCAGTCTGCAGCTATGGGTGGTGCTGCTGTTCGCCAGCCAAGTAGGATTATCCGGCGTGCCATGAAGGAAGCAAAAGCCCTCTTCCCCAAATGTAGTTCTGGCTGGTCCGAAACCCTGAAGACTGCCACTCTCAGGCACGGCGCCACCTTCACCCCATCACCTCGAAGAAGGCTGTCCAGAACCCGCCAACTCTGGGCAGGCCGAGAATATGTGGGAGCGGTTGGCCGGGACTCCCTGACACCGTTCACATTTATCCTCCACCTCCGGGAAGAACCTGTTTACATAGAATTTACAATGCAGAAGGAGGCCATTCAGCCCATAGAGCCTGCACCGGCCCTTGGAAAGAGCACCCCCATTTTAAGCCCAGAACCCCACCCTATACCTGTAACCCAGCAACCCCACCCAACCCCTTTGGACACTAAGGGCAATTTAGCATAGCCAATCCACCTAACCTGCACGTCTTTGGACGGTGGGATGAAACCGGAGCACCCGGAGAAAACCCACGCACACACGGGGAGAACGTGCAGACTCCACACAGACAGTGACCCAAGCCGGGAATTGAACCTGGGACCCTGGAGCTGTGAAGCGACAATGCTACCGGATAATCCTTCTTGGCTGTGCTACCGTGCCGCCTATTCATTTGGGTTCTGGTTAGGTGTGCTCTGTGCACAACTTTGAACTGCATGAGGCTTATCCTTGCGCACGAGGAGGTGGAATTGGCCCTACTCAGTGCTTCGCTCCAGAGTCCCCAACCCACTTCCGTCCCGGGTTCGTCCTCCCATTTCTGCCTAGCTCTGTCCAGTGGTGTCCTTGCCCTTTCCAGCAATCGTCCATAGATGTCCCCACAGTTCTCCCTCTCCTTAATGTCCAAGTTCATTAGCTCTTCCAATAAAGTGTCTCTCGGTGTCCTTGCGGAGAAAGTGTTTGATTTGAAGGTGCCGGAGTTCCTGTCCTGTTGATAGCTCCAGATCTTCCTTCAGTTTGTCCAGGGCCGTGAGTCTGTCCCCTATGTAAAAGTTCCTGACTGCTAGCGTACCCCCCGTCCTGTCTCCATTTTATGAAGGTGGTATCGAGCATGGCTGGCGGGAATTTGTGTTTGCCGCAGATGGGGGCCATGGAGGACATCTCGGTTAAACCGAAATGCTGCCTCATCTGGTTCCATGTCCTCAATGTGGCTACCATCACTGGGGAGTTTGTGTACTTTGCCGGGGGATTGGGGTGAGTGCTGCCATGGCAAGGGCCTGGAGGGTCATTCCCTTGCAGGAGAACTCCTACAGCCTCACCCATTCCGTATTGGGTTCTCGAATCCATCCCCTCACCCTTTCGGCTGTGGCTGCCCAGTGGTAGTATTGCAGGTTTGGTAGGATTAGGCCGCCCATATTTTTCCTCTTTTGCAGTGTCTGCTTGAGGATCCTTGGGTCCCCCCCCCCCCCCCCCCACACACACACACACAATTGCCATGATCATTTCGTCTATCCCTTGGAAAAAGTCACGGGGATGAAGATCGGTATGGATCTAAACAGGAAGAGGAACCTCCGCAGTACGTTCATCTTGATCATCTGCTCCCTCCAGGAAAAGCGGGAGTGACCCCCCCATCTCTGTAGATTCTTTTTAACTTCCTCCGCCAGACTGGTCAGATTCCATTTGTGGATCCCTGTCCAGTCATGGGCTATCTGGATTCCCAGGTAGTGGAATTTGCTTTGGGCTACTTTGAATGGTAGACCCCCCTGGCTCTGTTCCTCCCTCATTTGGGTTCACCGGGAGTGCCTCGCTCTTGCCCAGGTTGAGTTTGTAGCCTCAGAAGGCCCTGAACTCTTCCTGGAGCTTCATGATTACTTTCAGGCTGTTCTGTGGATCTGAGATGCAGAGGATTGCCAGGGCGAACAAGAGCGGGGACAGTGGGCATCCCTGCCTTGTGCCTCTGTGCAGTTGGAAATATTCAGAGCTGGTGGTGTTGGTCCGAACGCTCGCCTTTGGGGTGTTGTACAGGTGTTTCACCCACGAGGGGAACCCCATCCCTATCCCAAACCGCTCCAGTACCTCAATGAGGTACTTCCATTCAACTCTGTCGAAGGCCTTTTCTGCGTCCACTGAGCCGATCACCTCTGGTGTTCTCTCCCAAGTTGGGGTCATTTTTACATTCAGCAGCGCCTGATGTTCGCAGTTAGCTCTCTACCCTTGACAAAGCCTGCCTGGTCCTCTACAACCACCTCTGGTATGCAGTTCTTCAGTCTCTTAGCCAGGACTTGCGCGAGTATCTTTGCGTCTACATTGAGCAGCGAAATGGGTCTATATGATACGCTTTCTGTCGGGCTGTTATCTTTTTGGGTATCAGCGATATCATGGCCTGTGTTAGCGTTGGAGGCAGGGTGCCCCTCACTAGCGAATCTGAAAACATGTCCCTTAGGTGTGGGGCCAGGGCTGGTGGGAATGTTTTATAGAAATCCGGCAGGAACCCATCGGGTCCGTGTGCCATCCCTGCCTGCATGGAGTTAATACTCTCCACGATTCCTCCCAGTCATATTGGTGCTTCCAGCTCCCCTCGTCTATTGTCCTCCATGACTGGCATGTCCAGTCCATCGAGGAACCGTTTCATCCCTACGTCCCCGTCGAGTCTTCAAATATGTTTAGTCCTTGGCAGAAGGTCTCAAATGCTTGGTTGACCTTTTTTGGTACAGCTACCATTCTTCCTCTGCTGTCCTTTACCTGCGCTATATCCCTTGTGGCTGCCTGCTTTCTCAGCTGGTGAGCCAGTACGTTGCTAATCTTGTCTCCGTGTTCGTACAAGATCCACCGTGTCTGGCGGAGTTGGTGCACTGCCTTCCTGGTGGAAATCAGCTTTTTAAAAAATATTTTTTTATTCTCCTCCTACTTCACATTTTCCCCAAAATTTATACCCACTGGACCCGGGCCCTGGGGAGGCCGTATTCGGGGTGTCGGATCAGCCGGGGTTGGAAACAGGCGCGGAGGCAGATGTTGTAGCCTTCGCCTTGTTGATCGCCCGAAGACGGATCCTGTTAGGGTGGAGATCCACTTCTCCACTCTGTGCCCTGGCGTGGCGGGGGGACCTGCTGGAATTCTTGACGCTTGAAAAGGTCAAATTTGAACTGAGGGGAAGGATGGAGGGGTTCTACAATTCATGGACATTATTCATTATGCACTTTCGAGAATTGGTCCACATCGAACATTGGGGGGGGGGCTGGGAGGGTTGGGGGGAGACGGACTGTATGTGTTAATGGTGACTATGGGTGATTCCTGATGTCTTTGTGTCATTTTTTTATGTTAACATGCGGGCTAATGTCTGGGGTTTCGTGGGAGGATGGGATCGTTGTTATTGATATGGGGATTGACATTACATTCGTTGTTGTTATTGTTTATTGTTGGCTGTAAATTTGGGAGAAAATGTTGAAAAGGAGGAGAATAAAAAATATATTTAAAAAGAATTTACACCTACCAACAATAAACAATAAGCAGTAACGAATATGTCAATCCCCATATCAACAACAATCCCATCCTCCCACCAACCCCCAAACAACTGCCTGCATGTTAACAGAAACAAATAACAAAAAGGAATCAGGAATCACCCAAAGTCACCATTAACACATACAGTTCCCCTTCCCGCAACCCTCCCACCAACCTGCCCCCCCCAACTAATGTTCGATGTTATCCAATTCTAGAAAGTGCATAATGAATAATGCCCATGAATTGTAGAACCCCTCCATTCTCCCCTCAGTTCAAACTTAACCTTCTCAAGAGTCAAGAATTCCAACAGGTGCCCCCACCACGCCAGGGCACAGGGTGGAGAGGTTGCTCTCCATCCCAATAGGATCCACCTTCAGGCGATCAACGAGGCGAAGGCTACAACATCTGCCTCTGCACCCGTTTCCAACCCCCGGCCGGTCCAACACTCCGAATATGGCCTCCCGAGGGCCCGGGTCCAGTTCCACGTGCACCATTTTAGAGATTACCCTAAAAACCTCCTTCCAGTAATCTTCCAGCTTTGGACAGGAACAAAACATAGGAACGTGATTTGCGGGCCTCCCCCCACAACGTTCACATACATCTTCTACCCCCTGAAAGAGCCAGCTCATCCTCGCCCTCGTGAGGTGCGCTCTATATACCACCTTCAGCTGTATCAGTCCCAACCTCGCGCACGAGGTGGAGGCGTTCACTCTCCAGAGCACCTCACACCAGAACCCCTCCTCCTCTCCCAACTCTTCCTCCCACTTTGCTTTGCTCCCTTCCAGTGGCTCCTTCTCCTCTTCCAAAATAGCCCCGTAAATCACCAACACTACCCCCTTCTCCAGTCCCCCTAACGTCAGCACCTCCTCCAGCAATGTGGAGGAAGCTCTGTATCTCCTTCCTGGCAAAATCTCGAACCTGCATGTATCCAAACATTTCCCCCTACTCCAGCCCATACTTCGCTCCCAGCTCCTTCAATCCTGCAAACCGACCCCCACGAAACAAATGTTTTAATGTCTTAATCACCTTCTCCTCCCATTTCCGAAAATTTCCATCCCACTTCCCTGGTTCGAATCTCTGGTTCCCCCGAATCGGCATTTCCCTTGACCCCCGCTCCCAACCCAAAGTGTTGGAGAAACTGCCTCCAAATTCTCAATGAAGCTATTATCACCAAACTCCCTGAGTATTTCCCCGGGGCCATTGGGAGTGGTGCTGTTGCTAGTGCCTTCAATCCCAACCCCCTGCACAAACTCTCCTCCATTCTGACCCACTGGGCATCAACCCTTCTGACCCAGCTCCGCACCTTCTGCACATTCGCCGCCCAGTAATAATACATCAGGTTCGGAAGACCCAAGCCCCCTGCCTGCCTTCCCCCCTGTAGTAGCACCTTTTTAACTCTGGCCATCTTCCCTCCCCATATGAATGAGGTAATCATTCTTCAATCTCTCTACAAAATGCCTTTGGCAGGAAAATTAGCAGGCATTGTAAAATAAACAGAAATTGCGGCAACACGTTCATTTTAACTGCCTGTACCCAGTGAATAGCAGGTTAAAGTCCATTTGTTGCTTTTTCCTCTCTGACAGGAGCTCGACGGTCGGGGCCTTGGAATATTTTCTGTTGACCTCCAAGATGGAGTCGATCAGTTGTTGCCTAGCTGCCCTCTCTTCCCTGTCACTACGTGCCTTGTAGGCTATAATCTCTCCCCTAATCACCACCTTCAGTGCCTCCCAGAATGTGGAAGGGGAGACTTCCCTGTTCTGGTTGTTAGTAATGTACTCGCCAATGGCCTGTGATGTTTCCTGACAGAAGACCTTTGACTGCCATATTTTAATGTTACCTGCTCTATCGATCAGGTAGCTATTCCCTCCACATGAAGTCGCCCCTCATGGGAGGATAATGAGCGGGAGATGTTCTGGAAGATATACCATTCAGCCATTTTGGATGCGTTAAAGGGGATGGGTCTCAAGGAATGCCTCCCTTAGAGTAGATGGGAATGTAAGTACATACCCAACAGCTGGAGAGATTGGAGTCTTTGACATACGTATAGGACATGTAAAGGAAGGTGTAGACATTCAGCTCCTTGGGAACCTGACTGGGCATGGCAAAGCAAGGAATGCAAAAATTTAAAAAGCAAGCAACTGATATAACAATATGGTTAAACATATTTGCAAATAAGAAGTGACCTTTTAAGAGATAGGAGTTTTAATCACAGTGTGCTCATTTGAGGTGAAATGTGTGAATCCAAGCTTTCTGCCCCTGACTTTAACAGCTGCTTGGGTGGTCTGTAGCACTTGATAGGGTCCTTCCCACTTGGCGTCCAGTGTATTCTTTATGTACTTTCTTCACGTAAACCCAAACTCCAGGGACGGTATTGTGTCTGTTGCTAATTTTTCGGTTGGTTCAATTGCTCTGTTTTATTACCTTTGCTCTCGAGTCGCCAGGTATCTTTATGATACCGCCACGAGGTTCAAGTCCAAGTAATGATCAATAACTCAATACACCGATTAGTAAGATTCAAATCAAAGCACATTTATTACACACAGTAATCGCTACTCATGCACAAATTCTACGCCTGAGCTACTTCTACAACTAACAGGCCTATACTTAACTTGGAACTGGCCCACCAGGTCAGGGGAACAAATGGCCTTTCGTTCAGGTTCTGAGTCTGCGGGATTCGAAGTTGGTACGGATTGGTAACTAGGAGCGCCTATCTCGTAGCGAGCGTTGAATTAAGACTTACGGTCTTTCAGCGGTCACTGCACCGGTCACGGTCAAGGTTGGTTCGCGTTGCTGGGTGACCCGGGCAGGAAGAAGAGAGCGAGTTGAACTTGGGGGCTTAACTTTATGGTCCCCAGGGGCTTCCCGCCTTTCCGGGCGGACCCTGTACCTGGTTCTAGGTGATTGGACTTCATTCCAATCGCTTGGTTCGATTTCTCCAATGCTGGAGCGGTTCCCTGATCGATGGGCGGTCTTGAGGTGTTCGTTAACCTCTTTTGTGTTGGCTCCTGCTGGCGCCGGGGAGTCTGGCTTAGTTTTGTGTGTCCCAAATGTTGCTATTGTTCCCGGGGATTGCTCATCAGTATGTAGATGGCTGCTACATTATTATGCTGATGGTCGCTGGTATTGATGCTGTCTGGGCTTGTGCAGAGTTAAATACACAGCAAACCTGCACCTGCTGGTTTCTGCCTGTGTTGGCTGAATTTCCCTTCAGCCTTTGCCGTTCGCCATTTTAAATCGGGAGTTGGCCAATTTAGGTGGCTACATATCCTCCTGGTGGGTCTCCCCAGGCCGCTGATACCTGTTGAGAAACAGAACTAACAGTATTTGTTAGATTCTGACAATATTCGAATAAGGCATCACTCATCAAGTGACAGTCGGCTTTTTGCAAATCAATAATTCCTGGCAGAGACATGATTTCAAATGGACTTAGATCTGTAGTTCTATTAGGAGTTGCCCGAATACTGCACAAGACTATTAGTAGTGTCTGGGGCCACGGTATTCCTTCCTGATGATGTTTGGCAAGTCATTGTTTCAGAGTTCTGTTCATTCGTTCCACTTGCCCTGATGATTGTGGGTGATGAGTAAGTCCCAGGTAATGTTTAGTAATCTACAGACGGCTTGGCAGACAGCACCTGTAAAGTGGATTCCCTGGTCAGAGTCAATGTTGGTCGGAACTCCCCATCGGGGAATGTAATCCTTACATAGGACCTTGGCCGTAGGGTTGGCCGTGGCCCTTCTAACTGGAACAGCTTCCACCCACCTGAGAATTTGTCGACCACCATGAGAATATCAGTATATCCTTACCATGGAAGAATGGAGATATAGTCGACCTGTAAATGCTGGAATGGTCCAGCAGGGGTCTTCAGTTGGGGCATTACTGCAATAGGACCGGGATTATTCTTTTGACAGACCACAAAACTGGGCGTGGTTTTTGAATCCCTGACCCCACCAGTTTTTCTGGAACCCTGATATCATTTGTTGCGGGGCCAACTGTCCCATGAATGGATCTGTTGGGCTAAATAGGCCATCAGTGCTTGTGGCGCGTCTGGCTTTTTGGTACCTCTTTGTCCCCAGAAGCCTTCATCACATAGCTTCATTCCTGCCTCAATCCATGTCCATTTTTCCTCTCAAGAGCAGTCGCCTTGCATTGCCTGTAGGTCTCGAGTCAGGCTGATTGCTCCCAGCCTGAATGTTTGTGTTGATTCCTCTAGGGAAGCGCATTGTGAGGCGGCTTCTTAGGTTGCCTTGTCGGCTAGGGCGGTTCCTTGCGCTTCTGTGGTATTTTCTTTCGTATAAGCCTTACACTTCAAAATGGACACTTCAAGGGTAGTTGTATGGCCTCCAGTAAGTTTCGTACCTGTTTCCCGTTTCGGATAGGTGTACCGGCGGCAGTGAGAAATCCTCTTCTCCGCCATTACTAGCCAAAGTCGTGAGCAACTCAAGCTCTACCTTGAATCTGTATAGATATTAGCCGTCGGTACTTTTGCTATCCGAAATGTTTCCGCCAGGGCTCTTAACTCAACCTGTTGGGCTGACTTCTCTGAGGGCAGAACATCCTTTGCCACAATCTTGTGTAGACTTGTGATCGCCCATCCTGCTTTTCGGATGCCATTGTCAACAAAGGAGGAGCCATCTGTAAACAGGATCAGGTCTGGGTTGTGCATTGTTTCCTGCATTGGGTGGCGGCCGGAGGGGGGGGGGGGTTAGGTGTGGCGGAGGTGGGGTGCAGGTGCACCCATGCGGCTGGTGTCACTCTGCAGAACCAGGGGCCAAGGTGGAGGGTCAATGGGATGTGCAGCAAGAAGGCTGTCTTGCAGGCCGCAGCAATGGAGGTCCATGCGTGGGCACCGCCTCAGTCCTGTGGGGAGTCACCCTAGCTCCTCGGCCCATTCCCCTGTCACTCAACCTCCCCCCACCCAGCCAGTGTTTTGCCCAGCAGACCACAGTCGCGCCTCTCTGTGTCCTACCTCCCTCATCAGGCACGACGCCGGTTTCACAATTTTGAAAAGCACAAGTGAATCACACTGTCAGAAATCGGCCATCGGAGCCTGAGAATCGCGGGGGCCCCAGAGAATACGGGGTCGGGCCCGCTAATAATGTGGAAACGGTGTTTACTGTATGTGTGTTCCAGACCGCATTGGCGCTGCTGGCAAGGTGATGGAGAATTGCGATTTGGTGCCAAATCGGCGCCCGCCCATCGAGTTTGGCATTGGAACCTTTTCTCCGCCCAATCGCGTTTCTGATTTCGGTGTCAGCCAATGGAGAATTCCACCCATGATCTTTAATTTCGGACTTAAGGGGCGCGATTCTGCCATGCCGCGCCATATGGGAGAATCGCCATTCACGCCATTTTTTCCAGCGGCGCCGGTCCGACGCCGGCAGATGACAGGAGAGGAGAATCGGCGTCATTTGCGCTGGCGCGTTTGGCGCGGCGCCGGTCACTGGCCGCTATCCGCAGCCAGGCCACCGATTCTCCGGCCTTGATGGGCTGAGCGGCTGCGCGGAAACGGCAGAGCCTCGCCGCCGCCGTTCACACCTGCTCGCAGCCGGCGGGAACTCTGCGCGTAGGGTCGGGGGGCGGCCTGTGGGGCGGGAAAAAACGCTCCTTAACCTGGAGGGCCTCAGATGGGGTGTGGCCCGCGATCGGCGTGCCACACCCCCACGTATTACACGGCCGGCCCCTGAACCCCCATGCCATGTTGCGTCGGGGTCGGTGCGCTGAGGAAATCCCCCCCGCATTCGCGGGTTGGCGTGGCCCAACTGCACATGCGCGGGTTGGCGCCCATCTGGCACCGGGAAGGGAGGCTGGAGCGGCGTGGACCGCTCCAGCGCCGTGCTGGCCCCCTGTGGGGGCCAGAATCTGTAGTGCCCGCCCGCACCCGTTTCGCGACATTGTGAAACGCGACGGCGCGAACACTCTGTCTCCAATTCGGAGAATCGCGCCCATGTTCTTTCTTTTCAGACTTAATGGCCGGGATTCTCGCGCAATCGGCGGGCGGGCCGTACTGGCGCCAAAGAGTGCCGTGAACCACTCCGGCGTCGGGCCGCCCGGAAGGTGCGGAATCCTCTGCACTTCCGGGGAATAGGCCGGCGCTGGAGTGGTTGGCGCCGTGCCAACCGGCGCCGAAGGGCCTCCGCCGGCCGGTACGAGTTGGTGTATGCGCAGGAGCGCAGGCGTGTTCTGGCGCATGCGCGGGGGGGTTCTTCTCCGCACCGGCCATGGTAGAGCCTTACACAGGCGGAGTGAAAGAGTGTCCCCACGGCACAGGCCCGCCCGCAGATCGGTGGGCCCCGATCGTGGGCCAGGCCACCATGGGGCCACCCCCCCCCCCCGGGGCCGGATCTCCCCGCGCCCCCCCCCCCCCCCCCCCCCCCTGAGGACTCCGCAGGCCGCCCTCAAAGCCAGGTCCCGCCGGTATGGACCTTGTCCATTCCATGCCGGCGGGACCGGCTGAAAATGGGCAGCCGCTCGTCCCATCGGGGCCCAGAGAATTGCCGGGGGCGGGGGGGGGGGGAGCGCTGCCAACGGCCCCCAACCGGTGCGACGCGATCCCCGCCCCTTCCCAAAAACCGGCGCCGGAGTATTCAGCAGCCGCCGTCGGAGCGGGATTCATGCCGCCCCCCCCGCCGATTCTCCGACCCAGCAGGGGGTCGGAGAATCCCGCCCAATTTCTTTGTTTTCCCACTCAAGTTCTGTGACTTTGGACTGAAGTTCTGTGATTACGGCTTCTAACTTTTATCTTTTATAACTGTTCGTTCGCTGACTGCCCTCAGCTGGTCTTTTGCATTGGTCAGTGTGTGATCATGTTGGGATTAACTCAAACTTTCATTTCGCTGTCGAACCTGACCCATGATGACGCGGGATCATTTGGATTGTTCCTTTTGTTTCATTTGGGACGTTTTTCCCCAGATCCTTTTAATATCCCCCAAGGACCATTGTATTGTGGAGGTACCATACTTTTCCTCAATCTCGGTACAACTTTTGGATAAGTCATACTGTTGCTCTATATATTCTATTAATTGACGAAGGATCTCGTCTACGGAAATGGCCAGCGGGGCCTGCCCACCTTTGACTGTTGTAGGCAACTGTTTATTCTTTTCCTCTGCTATAATACCATTTATTTTAGGGGTCTCAAGCTGTGGGGCCTTTCAACCGGGCCGGTATATCTATCTTGTACACCGCTGAAATCCAGACGTCTGTTTAGGTACTTGAGGCGACTACCATACCAGAGAAGTCTGAAGTCGCGTAAGAGGTTTACCGAGTCTAAACAATGCCGAGGACATTTTTTAAATGAAGAGGTGTCCTTACCTCCAGGGCCCAACATAGGCCTGATGTCCAGATCCCCCATTCCTTTTTCCTCCAGCGACCCTGCTCGCAGCGCCAAATTGCAGGATCTCTTATTTTCTAATAAGAGACGGGATCCGCTGGTCGTTTGAGGTTGAGTTTATTGGAAAATTTGGTTCATACACTTTCAAATGCAAACAAAAGAAACAAAAAGCCCAGTAGGACAAAAGAAAGAGAACAAATGAGAGAGAACAAAGAGATAGTGCACCACGAGCTTTATACCTGCACGTTTTGGTACCGCTCCCTCTCTGCCCCCTATTGGCTTACAAGTTTTGAATTGTGACTTCGGAATGGTGCTTCACACCAGCACTCACACTGTTATCTAACTTACTGGGAGTGCTTATTTTGTTTTATTGTGACATTTGTAGTCTGTATTCTGAAAACCTGATGTGTTCCCACAGTATACAGCTATTATATTTTCAAAACTTGGTTTTAATAATTCCTTGTACCCTCCCTCGACCACCCCCCCCCCCCCCCCCAGGTCAAACTTCACCTTCTCCAGAGTCAAAAACTCCAGCAGGTCCCCCCGCCACGCCCAGGCACAGGGGGTGAAGAGACTGACCACCTCCCCAACAGGATCCGCCTACGAGCGATCAGTGAGGCAAAGGCTAAAACATCCGCCCCACTCTGGCCTGCAACTCAGGCTGGTCTGACACCCCGAATATGGTTTCTGTAGGTCCGGGCTTCACGTCCATATGCAAAACCCCCGACATTGTGCTAAATACCGTCCTCCAAAACCTTTCCAACTTTGGGCAGGACCAAAACATATGGACATGGTTCGCGGGGTCTCTCACACATCGCCCACAGACATCCTCCACCCCCTCGGACAGCTGGCTCATCCTTGATTTTGTGAGGTGCGCCCTATATACGACTTTCAGCTGTATCAGCCCCAGCCTCGCGCATGAAGTCAAAGCATTTATTCTGCACAGCACCTCATACCACAAACCCTCCTCCAGTATCACCCCAACTCATCCTCCCACTTTGCCTTAACCCCCTCTATGGACACCCCGTCCCTTTTCAAGATCCTTCTATAAATTGCCGTGACAACCCCCTTCTCCAAACCCCGCCCCCCCCCCTGCTGACAGCACCGCCTCCAACAGCGAGGAGGCAGGCGCTATCAGTAAGGTCGGAATGACCTTCCTCGCAAACTCCCGCACCTGCATATACCTAAAACATTCGCCCAGTGCCAGCCCAAACTTCTCCAAACTTGGAAAGCGCCCTCCCAGAAACAAATCCTTAATTTCCTTAATCCCCCCCTCATCCCATCCCCGGAACTTTGCATCCATTCTCCCCGGCTCGAACCCATGATTCCTCCTAATTGGCATCCCCCCAGACCCAGCTCCCAGGCAAAAATTCTGTCTAAACTGCCTCTAGATCTTCAATGTGGCCACCACCACCGGACTTAGCGTATACTTCCCTGGGACCATCGGGAATGTCGTCGTTACCAGCACCCACAACCCCGACCCCCTGCAAAAATCCACCTCCATCCTCACCCACAAAGTCCCCCCTCTCTGCTCCAACTCTGAATCTTCTCTGCATTTACTGCCCCGCAATAATATAACAAATTTGGGAGGCCTAACCCCCCCCCTCCCTTGCCTACTATTCCTCTGCAGTATCACCTTCCTAATCCTGGCCACCTTCCCCACTCAAATAAATAAGGAGATCAGCTTATCCATCCCCTAAAAAAAACACCTTGGGCAAAAAGACCAGCAGGCATTGAAACAAAAACAGGAATTGCAGCAAATCATTCACCTTTACTGCCTGCACCCAGCCCGTCAATGACAGAGGGAAATTGTCCCACCTCAGAAAATCAGCCTTCACACTCCCCACCAAGCTCGTGAAGTTAAACTTCCAAACCCTGCCCAATCCCAGGCCACCTGTACCCCCAAATACCTAAAATGAGACACCACCAGGTAAAATGGCAGCCTCCCCCACCCCTGCTCCCACTCCTGGGGGAGAGACCACAAAATACTTGCTTTTACCTGAATTCAGTTTGCACCCTGAAACCTCCCAAATCTCTGGAGCAACCCCATTATACTCCCCAGTGAAGAGCTCAGCTCTGAAATATACAGCAGCAAATCATCTGCATCACCCTATGTTCCACCCCCCCCAACTATCTCCTTCCACAACCCCGGGCTCCTCAGCGCAATAGCCAAAGGCTCTTTTACCAATGCAAACAGAAGGGGTGGACATAGGCCATTCCTACCTCCTACCCCGGCGCAATACAAAATACTGAGTTCATACTATTGGTGCGCACGCTCTCCATCAGCTCCTTATATAGCAGCTGCACCCCCGTCACAAACTTCAGTCCAATCACAAATGTTTCCAATACCCCCATCAAACAACTCCACTCCATCCGACTGAACACCTTCTCCACATCCAGTGCCACCACTACCTCCATCTCCCTCCCCTCTGCCGGAGAAAGCACCATATTCAACAACCTCCTCACATTTGAGGACAACTGTCTTCCCTTTATGAACCCATCTGGTCCTCCCCAGTCACCTTTGGGAGGCACCCTTCCAACCTTAACGCCAACACCTTTGCCAGTATATTGGCATCGACTCCTACTATTATTACCCTATTATTTTTACACTTCTCTGAATTTGTCTACATATCAGCTCTTCTATCTCTCCCTGACTGTAGTACTCTCTCACCAAAATGATTGCCCCCTTTTTATTTTTTAGTTGTACCCATAGAGCCTCAATTGATGAGCCCGGCCAGGTGGTTGAAGTTTCAGTCGGGGATTACTTTGGGAATAGTGATCACAATGCCGTAAGTTTTAGAATACTCATGGACAAAGACAAGAGTGGTCCTAAAGGAAGAGTGCTAAATTGGGGGAAGGCCAACTATACCAAAATTCGGCAGGAGCTGTGGAATGTGGATTGGGAGCAGCTGTTTGAAGGTAAATCCACATTTGATATGTGGGAGGCTTTTAAAGAGAGGTTGATTAGTGTGCAGGACAGATATGTCCCTGTGAAAATGAGGGATAGAAATGGCAAGATTAGGGAACCATGGATGACAGGTGAAATTGTGAGACTAGCTAAGAGGAAAAAGGAAGCATACATAAGGTCTAGGCGACTGAAGACAGACGAAGCTTTGGAAGAATATCGGGAATGTAGGACCAATCTGAAACGAGGAATCAAGAGGGCTAAAAGGGGTCATGAAATATCTTTAGCAAACAGGGTTAAGGAAAATCCCAAAGCCTTTTATTCATATATAAAGAACAATAGGGTAACTAGAGAAAGGGTTGGCCCACTCAAGGACAAAGGAGGAAAGTTATGCGTGGAGTCAGAGAAAATGGGCGAGATTCTTAACGAGTACTTTGCATCGAGGAGAGGGACATGACAGATGTTGAGGTTAGGGATAGATGTTTGATTACTCTAGGTCAAGTCGGCAGAAGGAAGGAGGATGTGTTGGGTATTCTAAAAGGCATTAAGGTGGACAAGTTCCCAGGTCCGGATGGGATCTATCCCAGATTACTGAGGGAAGTGAGAAGGAAATAGCTGGGGCCTTAACAGATATCTTTGCAGCATCCTTGAACACGGGTAAGGTACCGGAGGACTGGAGAATTGCTAATGTTGTCTCCTTGTTTAAGAAGGGTAGCAGGGATAATCTAAGTAATTATAGACCGGTGAGCCTGATGTCAGTGGTAGGGAAGCTGCTGGAGACGGTACTGAGGGATAGGATCTATTCCCAATTGGAAGAAAATGGGCTTATCAGTGATAGGCAACATGGTTTTGTGCAGGGAAGGTCATGTCTTACCAATTTAATAGAATTCTTTGAGCAAGTGACAAAGTTGATTGATGAGGGAAGGGCTGTAGATATCATATACATGGACTTCAGTGAGGCATTTGATAAGGTTCCCTATGGTAGGCTGATGGAGAAAGTGAAGTCTCATGGGGTCCAGGGTGTACTAGCTAGATGGATAAAGAACTGTCTGGACAACAGGACTTTGGTTCAGCCACATTTGGAATACTGCGTACAGTTCTGGTCGCTACATTACCAAAGGGATGTGGATGCTTTTGGAGAAGGTGCAGAGGAGGTTCACCAGGATGTTGCCTGGTATGGAGGGCGCTAGCTATGAAGAGAGGTTGAGTAGATTAGGATTATTTTCATTAGAAAGACTGAGGTTGAGGGGGGACCTCATTGAGGTCTACAAAATCATGAGAGGTATAGACAGAGTGGATAGCAAGAAAGCTTTTTCCCAGAGTGGGGGACTCAATTACTAGGAGTCACGAGTTCAAGGTGAGAGGGGAAAAGTTTAAGGGAGATATGCGTGGAAAGTTATTTACGCAGAGGGTGGTGGGTGCCTGGAACGCATTGCCGGCGGAGGTGGTAGAGGCGGGCACGATAACGTCATTTAAGATGTATCTAGACAGATACATGAATGGGCAGGGAGCAGAGGAATACAGATCCTTAGAAAATAGGTGACAGTTTTAGATAGAGGATCTGGATCTGCGCAGGCTTGGAGGGCCAAAGTGCCTGTTTTTGTGCTGTAATTTTTCTTTGTTCTTTATCATCCCTCCTCATTGTAGTAATTGATTCCTTGATTAGTAATGCAACACTCCCTCCTCTTTTACACCCCGGTCGTGAATATGTTATTCAAGCTGCTAGTTCATATTCCTTTGTGCCTTAACATGTCTACCTTAGCTCTGCCTTCTGGACTGACTTGTGGATGGTACATACTGCTGAAAAAGTCTGTTAATGGAAAGAATTAACGTCAAGATGTTGGAGGAAATACCAATCAAGTAGGTGTTGAATTGAGTGTTGTTGACTGACTTGTGTCTTGTAGATGGTGGACAGACTTTGGAAAGTCAGGCGATGAGGTAAGTGACTCATGGAAGATTCCCAGCTTCTGACCTGCTCTTCTAACTACAGTATTCACATCACTGGCCCAGTTAAGTTCCTCGTCAATGGGAATCCCAGGATGTTGATCGTGGGAGATTAAGCAAGGATAATGCTGCTAAATGTCAAGGGGAGATAGTTAGATTCTCCCATGTTGGAGATGGTCATTGCCGACACTTGTGTAACGCAAATCTTTCTTGCTAATTTCTCCAGGACAAGCGCTAATGGACGACATGTACCAAAACAAACTTCTCCAGCACAAATGCTGGCGAGCTGATTTCACTCCATCAGCTGCTTCACCATCTGGCAGAGGTTTTAACACTGGCTGACAAGTGTTGCCGTTCCTGTTCTCCGCCCTGCGCTTTGCCGTCGAGAATGAAGCGGAGGACAGGGAACTACAGCTCCCGGCATGCCCTGCTCTGTTACCCAGGCAAAGGCAAACATGGCGGAGAAGGAGAAGGCGGAGGCCGAGGCTGAAGCTGAGATGTCCGAAGGCAAATTTCCGCCTCCGCTGCTCACCAGGTCATCCAGTGTCAGCCTCTTCAGCGACTGCGTCCAGCAAGGGGTCCAGCAGCTGCTGCCGCTCAAGTTCGACAAGAACATCAAGCAGGCGTTTTACAACACGGGCGCGCTGATATTTGTGGCCATCTCCTGTGGCGCTGCCGTGCTCGTTTACTTCATCTTGGAGGCGTTCCTGCGGCCGCTGCTCTGGGCCGTGCTCTGTGGTACCTTCCTGCACCCATTCAAGACCACCCTGACTAACCTGGTGAGGAAGTGGCTGGGCGGCCTCCAGGACTTGGGCACGCCCATCGTTTTGGCCACCCTCATGTTGCCCATCTCGTTCATCAACCGCGGAGTGGAGATGTTGGGTAACCAGATGTTGCTAAAGCGCAAAGTGCTGTTGGTGTTGGCCATGGGCGTGCCCATCCTCTACCTCCTCTACTGCTTCAGCACCTGGGTGGGACTGCAGCTGCTACTCACTAACACCGGGCACCTTATCTCTTTGGCGCTCGAGTATTTAAATACGTTGTGGGTAAGTTGAAAAATGTTTATAAATGATCAGATTATGTAAAATAAAAATATAAGTTGTTGATGAAAAGCAAGCTGGGTTAGCGAGGATTCTTTTTATATTTATTGTCACGTGTACCTAGGTACAGTGAAAAGTATTGTTCTGCATACGATCCAGGCAGATAATAATCTTTATTATTGTCATAAGTAGGCTTACATTAACACTGCAATGAAGTTACTGTGAAAAGCCCCTAGTCGTCACATTCCGGCACCTGTTCGGTTACACGGAGGGGGAATTCAGAATGTCCAACAGCACGTCTTTCAGGACTTGTGCGAGGAAACCGGAGTGGAGGAAACCCACGCAGACACGAGAATGTGCAGACTTTGCACAGGCAGTGACCCAAACAGGGAATCAAACCTGGGACCCTGGCGCTGTGAAGCAACAGTGCCAACCACTGTGCTACCGTGCTACCATGAAAAACATAGGATGTATGATAATAATAGCTTCTTGTCATAAGTAGGCTTCAATTAAGTTACTGTGAAAAGCCCCTAGTTGCCACATTCCGGCGATGTTCGGGGAGGCCGTTATGGGAATTGAACCCGCGCTGCTGGCCTTTTTCTGCATTACAAGTCAGCTGTTTAGCCCACTGTGCTAAACCAGCCCCAAAGATGAATCCACGATGTAAATACTTAGACATCGGGTGAAGCATACGGAGTGTAGTGCTACTCAGTAGAAAGATACATGAAGCGATCAATTCAGTCTGTAAGAGGGTCATTCTGTTTGTGGCGAAGGAATTGTCCATTGGTGAAAAGTGTTGTAGGGACTTAAATAGTGGAGGTGCATTCAGGATCTCGTGCTTTATTCATTACTTTTGTGGATCTGATTTGTGGGGAAAATTCATATCTGAACATGTGAATTAGGAACAGGGGTAGACCACTTGGCTCCTCTTGCCTACTCTGCTATTCAATATGATCATGGCTGAACCAATTGTAATCTCAACCCCACATTCCTGCCTACCTTTGATAACCTTTCACCCCCTTGCTTATCAAGAATTTATCTAGCTCTGCCTTAATCTTTTCCGCATCCATTCTGTCAAGACCCCCCCACGATCTTAAAGTTTCAATCAAGTTGCTTGTTGCTCTTTCAAACTCCAATGGATACAAGTCTACCCTAACCTTTTCACCTGACTCCACAAAGCCTGTCCACCATTTACAAGGCATAAGTCAGGGGTGTGATGGAATACTCTCCACTTGCCTGGGTGAGTGCAGCTCCAACAACACTCTAGAAGCTTGATACCATCCAGGACAAAACAGCCCGCTTGATTGGTATCCTTCCCGCAAACATTCAATTTCTCCACTACCAATAAACAATTGCAGCAATGTGTACCATCTACTGGATGTACTGCAGGAACTCGGCAGGCTCCTTAGGTTGCACATTCCAAATCCATGACTGCTACTATCTAGAAGGATGAGGGCTGCAAATATCTGGGAACACTACCACCTGGAGGGTCCATTTCAAGTCACTCAACATTCTTACTTGGAAAAATATCACCGTTCGTTTGCTATAGTTGGATCAAAATGCTGAAAATCCCTTCTTAACAGCACTGTGGGTGCACCTGCACCTCAGGGACAGCAGCATTTGAAGAAAGCAGCTCACCATCACCTATGGGCAATAAATGCTGGCCTAGCCAGTGACACCACATCCTGTAAATGAATTTAAAAAACCAAAAACACTTGTCTAGCCTTTCCTCAAAAGACAACTTGCCATTTCTGGTATTGGTTTAGTAAACCTTCTCTGAATTGCTAAGGCATTACATCTTTCTTTAAAGAAGGAGACCGATACTCTACACAGTACTCCAGATATGGCCTCTCTAGTGCCCTGTACAACTGAAGCATAATTTGCCTACTTTTCTTTTCAATTCCCCTCATAATAAACAATCCCATTCTATTAGCTTTTCTTACTTTTATGTTCATTTCCTATCATAATAAAGGATAACATTATTAATTACTTCCTGTACATGCATACAAATCTTTTGTGATTTCTGCACTAAGACACCCCAATCCCTCCGAATTTGAACTCTTGCAATCTCTCCATTTGGATAATATGCTTTATTATTCTTCCTGCCAATGGTAGTGGAATGTCTAGTTTGTTACCCATGCTAAGGCCTTCGGAGATGCTGAGTGGGGAAGTGCCTCTCGCAACAGATCATAGTGCACAAATTGATGTGATACATTCCATGGGCTGGGAATAATGGACACAATTGCATTTGGGCATCATTTGCCTTCCACTTGTGGGAACAGGCTGTCACATCATTTGCATAGTGGGTTGATGATACCAGTTGCATAAATATTAACTGTTTCCAAGAATAACCATATGATTTTAAGTCCTTTCTTTGTTCAAGTCTTTTTGATTGGGGATGTTGGTGTTGCTTGTGATTTTGTCCATCTCATGGAGAATGACAGCATTGTGCAGATGTGACAATATGGAACAGCATTAGGACACTCTATTGGAGTGGACTTAGCCCACATTATCATGAGGGCTTAAGTGTTGCTGACATTGTTCTCATTTTGCTGCATGTCCATTTTGTTTGTGTGCTGACTGCAGGAATGTGAGGCTGAGCAGGAAAGAGTGCAGAAGAGATTTACGAGGATGCTATCAGGACTTGATGGTCTGAGTTATAAGGAGAGGCTGGATTGGCTGGGACTTTTTTCCCTGAAGCATAGGAGGCTTAGGGGTGATCTTGTAGAGATTTATAAAATAAGAGGAGCATAGATAAGGTAGAGATAGTCAACATCTTTTCCCAAAGGTAGAGGAGTTTAGAACTAGAGGGCATAGGTTTAAGGTGAGAGGGGAGCGATACAAAAGAGACCAGAGGGGAAATGTTTTCACACACAGGGTGGTGAACATCTGGAACGGGCTGCCAGAGGCAGTGGTAGAGGCGGGTACAATTTTTTCCTTTTTAAAAACCTTTTATAAAAAAAAACAGACAGTTACATGGGCAGGATGGGTATAGAGGGATATGGGCCAAATGTTGGCAAGTGGGACTAGTTTCGTGATAGAAACTGGGCGGTGTGGACAAGCTGGGCCTAAGGGCCTGTTTCCATGCTGTAAACATCTAAGACGCTTGCGTATTCGGTAGCAAAGTAAACTATAGTCACTGTTGTGCTCCACCAATTTCCAGGCCAGGTTCACCTTGGCTTTTACTTTGTAGGCAGTGTTGATGAGATGACGCTGATTGGTGTGACTACAGTCTAGGTAGACATCCAGGTATTTTGGGTCAGAGTTATAGATAAGCCACCTTCCACAGAAGGAGACATTCAGTTCTGTCCTAATGGCATTATTGTTTAGGTAAAATACATAGAAACATACATAGAAGATAGAAGCAGGATGAGGCATTTAGCCCTTCGAACCTGCTTTGCCATTCATTATGATCATGGCTGATCATTGAGCTCAATGCCCTAATCCTGCCTTTCTCCCCCCATATCCCTTGATCCCTTTAGCCCCAAGAGCTTTAGTTCTGTCCTAATGGCATTATTGTTTAGGTTAAATACATAGAAACATACATAGAAAATAGAAGCAGGAGGAGGCCATTCAGCCCTTCGAGCCTGCTCTGCTATTCAGTGTGATCACGGCTGATCATCGAGCTCAATGCCCTAATCCTGCCTTCTCTTCCCCCCCCCCCCCACCCCCCCCCCCCCACCCCCAACCATATCCCTTGATCCCTTTAGCCCCAAGAGTTTTATTTAATTCCTTCTTGAAATTGCACAATGTATTCGCCTCAACTACTTTCTGTGGTAGTGAATTCCAAAGATTCACCACTCTCTGGGTGAAGAAACTTTTCCCTCCCCTTAGTCCCCAAAGGTTTACCCCTTATCCTCAAACTATGACCCCTAGTTCTGGATTCCCCTACCATCAGGAACATTCTTTCTGAATCTAACCTATCTAATCCTGGGAGAAACGGGGAGGCCTGGGAGAAACGGGGACCAGATGGAATGGCACTTGTAGGGGTTTCCCAGGGGATCCCCAGCTGCATGTCCTTTGGATAGGGTATTGCCTAGTGTCACCTCGGCACCCTGGCTGACACTGCCAGGGTGCCATGCTGGCAAGCTGACATTTTGTGCACACGCCAATGGGGCTGTGTTGCCCTGCGTGGGTGGTTGGGAGGGGTGTTGTGGGGAGGGACCCTGCAGGAAAAGGAAAGGTAGATTCAGGGAAGATGTTCCCTATGCAGGGTGGGTCCAGAACCAGGGGTCACAGTCTGAGGATTCAGGGTAAATCATTTTGGACAGCGATGAGGAGACATTTCTTCACCCAAAGAATGGTGAGGCTGTGGGACTCATTACCACAGGAAGTAGTTGATGCTAAAACATTGAATATATTCACGGGGCGGCTAGATATAGCACTTGGGGTTAATGGGACCCAAGGTTTTGGGGAGAAAATAGGATCAGACTATTGAGTTGGATGATCAGCCATGATCGTGATAAATGGCGGAGCAGGCTCGAAGGGCCAAAAGGTGGCCTCCTGCTCCTATCTTCTATGTATGTAACCCTGTTAGGATTTTATAAGTTTCTATGAGAGTCCCTCTCGCTCTTCTAAAATCCAATGAATATAATATTAGCCGATTTAGGCTTTCCACATATGACAGTCCCGCTATCCCAGGAATCAGCCTGGTAAACCTTTGCTGCGCTCCCTCCATAGCAAGAAGATCCTTCCACAGATGAGGACACCAAAACGGCACACAATGCCAACACAACTGTCTTCTCTGGTTTGGGGTGATGGCGTAAGTTCTGGAATTGCATTCCAGTGTGCCCGGATTGCTTACAACAGTTCGACTTGCTTTTTCTACTTTTTTTAAATGTAAATTTAGAGTACCCAATTATTTTTTTTCCAATTAAGGAGCAATTTAGCATGGCCAATCCACCTAACCTGCACATCTTTGGGTTGTGGGGGTGAAACCCACGCAGACATGGGGAGAATGTGCAAATTCCACACGGACAGTGACCCAGGGCCGGGATTTGAACCCGGGTCCTCAGTGCTGCAGTCCTAGTGCTAACCACTGCGCCACATGCCACCCTGCTTTTTCTACTTTTGATATCTACATCTGTACTGCAATGCCATCAGCAGAGGTGAACCTCTGGGATTGTTGCCAGGCATGTTAACCTGTGGGGCCGAAAACACCAGTACAAGCACCTACTCCTGTGGAAGGTCATTGTTTAGTGTCTGTTTTCAGTCTCACCACCGAGATAAATGTGGAACTTATGATTGCTCATTAAGGTATTGATATGCCTTGTGGCAAAGGCTTCTTAGGCTTAATTATTTAACAAAATTAATTGTAATCTACTCGCGTTTGTCACTGCTAAGGCAGAAGAAATGTCCATTTAAATGATCAAAGGCCATGAAACAAAACTGTTATCAAAGAGCAATCTTCAGGAGAGGAAAGACAAAATTGATAGGTAGATCATAATTACCTGTGCATAGAGAAATAATAAAATTTCCTTAAAATGCTGTTTATGTGGCATTGAAATAAAACTGAGCTGACTGTGGTATTAACTACTAACTTCAAAGGGCAGCAGGGTGGCGCAGAGGTTAGCACTGCTGCCTCATGGCACCGAGGATCCTGGTCCGATCCCAGCCCCGGGTCATTGTCTGTGTGGAGTTTGCACATTCTTCCCGTGTCTGCGTGGGTCTCACCTCCACAACCCAAAGATGTGCAGGGTAGGTGGATTTGGCCACACTAAATTGCCCCTTAAACAAAACTACTAACCTCAAACTAACCTCCAAAAAATAATTCTGGAAGGTGCAGACAATATGGCTTAACCCATGCTGTGGACTAATTTGGCATTGAAGAAAAAACTTACATAAATACTGTACACCGATTTACTGATTTCATGCTTTTAACTTGTATCTTAAAAGAGTAAAAACTTTAAAAGTTAAGACTGCATGCTTATAATGTGGCGTGATCTGTGCTCTGCTTTCAGATTCTTTCAGGTGCTTGAGGTGCCTCTAGAGTTTCTACTCTGTTTTTCTTTGTAGCCCGTTATATTGTTTAAGCCTTGCCGCAACCAATGAGAGTGTGTGTCATTGGCCTCGGACTCTAGCTTAGCCTGGTATTGTCTCTTGGTGCCCTGATGGCTTTGCGGACCTCGTACCTAGATTTCTTGTATAGGTCAGGGCCACCCGTCTTGAACACCTCCGACTTGGACTTCAGTAGGGACTGGATCTCCTGTACACAAACCTATCTTTTTGGCAACAGCTCTTATCAACTTTTAACCATAAAATCCAGGAACTATTACCCGACTATAGAAAGGATATTATTAAACTAGAAATAGTGCAGAAAAGATTTACTAGGATGCTACCGCGACTTGATGATTTGAGTTATAAGGAGAGGCTGAATAGACTGGGACTTTTTTCCCTGGAGCGTAGGAGGCTTAGGGGTGATCTTATAGAGGTCTATAAAATAATGAGGGGCATAGATAAGGTAGATAGTCAACATCTTTTCCCAAAGGAATGGGAGTCTAAAACTAGAGGGCATAGATTTAAGGTGAGAGGCGAGAGATACAAACGGGTCCAGAGGGGGCAATTTTTTCACACCGAGTGTGGTGAGTGTCTGGAAAGAGCTGCCAGAGGCAGTAGTAGAGGTGGGTACAATGTTGTCTTTTAAAAATTAAGACAGTTATATGGGAAAGCTGGGTATAGAGGGTTAAGGGCCAAATGTGGGTAATTGGGACTAGCTTAGTGGTAAAAACTGGGCAGCATGGAAAAGTGGGGCTTAAGAGCCTGTTTTCATGCTGTAAACCTCTATGACTCTATGAATCAAGAAACTGCTTTCACTTTAAACAGAAGTACAATCCCCAACTTCCCAGATCTAATCCGTGTTAATAGGTTTAAAAATATATATTTATGGGATATGGGTGTCTCTGATTGGGCCAGCATTTATTGGCCATCCCAAGTTGCCTTTCAGAAGGTGGTGGTGAGTTGCCTTCTTGAACCGCTCCAGTCCGAGGCGTAAGTACACCCACTGTGCTGTTCGGGAGGGAGTTCCAGGATTTTGACTCGGCGACAGTGAAGGAACGGTGATATATTTCCAAGTCCGGGTGAATGAGTGACTTGGAAGGGAACTTCCAGATGGTGGGGTTCCTAGGTGTCTGCTGCTCTTGTCTTTCTAGATGGTAGTGGTTGTTGGTTTGGAAGGTGCTGCCTGAGGAACCTTGGCGAGTTCCTGCAGTGCATCTTGTAGATGGTACACACGGCTGCCACTGTTCATTGGTGATGGAGGGATTGAATGTTTGAGGAAGTGGGAGCAATCAAGCGGACTGCTTTGTCATGAATGGTGTCGAGTTTCTCGAGTGTTGTTGGAACTGCACTCATCCAGGCAAGTGGAGAGTATTCCATTACACTTCTGACTTGTGCCTTGTAGATGGTGGACTGTTTTTTTTTTTGGGGGGGGGGTCAGGAAGTGAGTTACTTTCTGTAGGATTCCTAGACTTTGACCTGCTCTGGTAGCCACAGTATTAATATGGTTAGTCCAGTTCAGTTTCTGATCAGTGGTACCCTCAGGATGTTGTTTGTGGAGGATTATCTGATGGTAATGCCATTGAATGTTTTTGCAAAGAGAGATCCAAAGCAGACTGTTTCTCAGGACAAATATTCTCCTGGACTAAAATGTAGTTGCTTTCTTTTAGTTAAAAGACTCACCGCTTTTTACCACACTCCAAAACACAGGAGTTAGCTTTTCATGGGTCTTTCACCCCCAGCTCCTCACAGCCACTAACTATAGCTGAAAACCTGTTTTCGTAAATACCCTTTCAGCCCTTTAATCACAGTTCTACATTGTCTTCAAATATTGCATTGAAAACTCAGATTCCCCCAAATTAAAATCTTTGGGTTCCTATTTTACCTCTATTTCAGGTCAATAAAATTTGAAAAACTTGCCCCTGTTTACTTTTGAATCACCTGTAAAATGTAGATGTTCTTTATCATCTTTAAGATGCCTTTGAAATGCAACAGTTATTAATTGATTTTAGAATTGATTCCCAAATGCAAATTTCAGATCTACTGTTTACCTAATGAACTAAGACACGGTTCTATGAACTAATTACCTAATGAAATAAGAACGGTCTCATTACAACATGCAAGGTCGCACCGTTAGTCTTTCACCTTGTAGGTTCACAACCTGACTCCCAACAACTTCACCTTTGATTAACCCTGGACACACACACACACACACGCACGCACAGAATATTACCTTGCCTACACAATGTATACATAAACACAATATATACATAGCACACAGTAGGGAAAATTATGGTGAGAACTGCTAGAAATACAAAATAACTTAGCGGGTATTGCAATGGACAATATGCCATTCAGAATATTCTCCAATAATTTTCATGCCTGAATTTAATTTGAAATGGCCACCTTGTTAAAGAAACAACTGCTGCAATCTTTGACTGCAATGACAGTGTGGTATCCAAATATGGAAAAGAGTTCTTGTAATGCTTTTTAGCTGAGCTTCCATGCCTCCAATAATTCTGTACACAATTATCCACGCCTGTTAAATCTCTGTTTTTGCCTCTGTGCTTTGAAAATTAAAATATTTATTTTCTGCTTGTCATCGCCACAGTTTCAACTAATTGTATTTGGCCGACTTGTAGAAAAGAAATTTACAGTTCTCTGTAAATCATGTCATTGTCATATTGAAGCTATGGAGTGTTGAATCCATTAACATGCTGACTGCGCTTTCTGTTAATCAAAGGAGCTCAATTCACAAACAAAACCATAGTAGGCAATCTCAGTCTGTGACCTGGTTCACAGTAAAAGGGAACCAAAAAATGTAACTTAATGTTATCCCTGTTTCAATGCTTGAGTTTGTGTCAGTCAGAAAAAAATGGATTTCTTAATGAAGGAAAGTCTAAGTGAATTTTACAAGATAGCTATTATTGTGAAACAAATAATTCTGAAATCAGCTGTGATTATGGAAACTGTTATGATGTAATATAAACTTGAACGTCTTGCTAATTTTCTGTAAATTAATGGTGAATTTGTAGGATGGAGGTCTTTCAGTTTGAATGTATCACAGATTAGGGACATGATATGTATGCATGGGCAGTTAGAATCACAGAATCCCTACAGTGCAGAAGGAGGCCCATCGAGTCTGCACCGATCCTCTGGAAGAGCACTCCACCCAAGCCAACTCCCCCACACTATCCCAATAACCCCTGAACCTAACCTAAATATCTTTGGACACTAAGTGGCAATTTAGCATGGCCAATCCACCTAACCTGCACATCTTTGTACTGTGGCAGAAACCTAAACTGGAGTACCTGGAGAAAACCCATTCAGACACTGGGAGAATATGCAAACTCCACACAGTCACCCAAGGCTGGAATTGAACCCGGGTCCCTGGTGCTATGAGGCAGCAGTGCTAGCAGCAGTGCTAGCCTCACGACTGAATAAAACCAAATGCTAATGTGAATGTGCATCCGTTAGTGCCCAGAAGGGAATTTTCTGAACACAATTTTATTGTATGGGGTCCAGGTGTCGCTGGCTAGGCGTGCAATTTATGCTCATCCCTAATTATCATTGAGAAAGTGGTGGTGAGCTGGCTTTTTGAACCGCTGACGTCCGTGTGATGTAGGTACACCCACAGTACTGTTAGGGAGATTGTTCCAGGATTTTGACCCAGTGACAGTGAAGGAACGGTGATATCTTTCAAAAGATGGTGAGTGGCTTGGGGGAAGCTTTGTGGAGGTGGTGTTTCCATGTGCCTGCTGTCCTTGCCCTTCCAGCTGGCAGGGGTTGTGGGTTTGGAAAGTGGTGTCAAAGGAGTCTTGATGAGTTTCTGCCATGCATCTTTTATATGCTGCACACTAATGCCACTGTGTCAATGGTGCAGGAAGTGAATGTTTGTGAATGCGCCAATCAAATGGGCTGCTTTGTCCTGCATGGTGTAAAGCTCCCTGACTGTTGTTGGAACTATACTCATCCAGGCAAGTGGAAAATATTCCATTATACTCCTGACTTGTGCCATGTAGATTATAGACAGGCTTTGGGGAGTGAGGAGGTGAGTTACTCGCTGTAGGATTCCTACCCTCTGACCTGCACTTGTAGCCACAGTATTTCTATGGCCAGTCCAGTTCAGTTTCTGATCAGTGACAACCCCTAGAATGTTGATAGTAGGGGATTCAATAATGGTAATCATGGAATCATAGAATTTACAGTGCAGAAGGAGACCATTCAGCCCATTTGAGTCCGCACCGGCCCTTGGAAAAAGCACCCCACTTAAGCCCCACAGCTTCACCCTTTTCCCGTAACCCAGTCTAACCTTTTTTGGACACTAAGGACAATTTATCATGGCCAATCCACCTAACCTGCACATCTTTGGACTGTGGGAGGGAATCGGAGCACCCGGAAGAAACCGACGCAGACGCGGGGAGAACGTGCAGACTCCGCACAGACAGTGACCCAAGCCAGGAATCGAACCTGGGACCCTGGAGCTGTGAAGTAACAGTGTTAACCACTGTGCTACCATGATGTCAAGGGAAGATGGTTAGATTCTGTTTTGTAGGAGATGGTCATTGCCTGGCACTTGTGTGGCGTGAATGTAACCTGCCACTTGTCAGTCAAAGCCTGGATATTGTCCAGGTCATGCTGCATTTGGACATGGACTGCTTCAGTATCTGAGGAGTCGTGACTGGTGCTGATCATTGTGCAATCATCAGTGATCAGTCCCACTTCTGATCACGGTAGCACAGTGGTTAGCACTGTTGCTTCTCAGCGCCAGGGTACCAGGTTCGATTCCCGGCTTGGGTCACTGTCTTCTGTGGAGTCTGCACGTTCTCCCCATGTCTGCGTGGGTTTCCTCCGGGTGCTCCGGTTTCCTCCCACAAGTCCCGAAAGACGTGCTGTTAGGTGAATTGGACATTCTGAATTCTCCCTCCGTGTACCCGAACAGGTGTTGGAATGTGATGAATAAGGGATTTTCACAGTGACTTCATTGTTAAGCCTACTTGTGACAATAAAGTTTATTATTATTATGATGGGTGGCCGGTCAGTGATGAAGATAAGAGTTTTCCACCTGATCACCATTGACTTCAGTTTTGCTGGGGGTCCTTGATGCCACACTTGATCGAATGCAGCCCATAACACCCATACCCACCATCACAGCTTCTGAAGTCAGATCGGCTTTCCTGAAAGTGAACCCTCGGAAGGCGATGGGTCCGGACGGGATTCCTGGTTGTGCACTAAGAGCCGACCAGCTGGCAGATGTGTTCGCGGTGTTGCTCTATTTGGCCTTAGTTTATTAGCTCTGATTATGTCACCTTTGCTCACGAGTCGGCAGGTAGCTTTCTGATACCGCCACGTGGTTCAAGCTCAAGTTATGATTAATAAGTCAGCACACCGCTTAGTAAGATTGAAATCAACGGTCATTTATTATATACAACAAGTAATGTTTACACAATAATCCTACTATCTATATAGAAACCTATCACTACTGGCCAATACTTAACTTTAGGAAGAGCCCACCAGGTCAGGGAAACGAATGGCTTATCGAATCGGATCTGGCCCGCGGGATTCAAAAGGCTGATACAGGTCGATGGCTAGGAGTCTTTATCGGATAGCGATCGCTGGATTCAAACTTACAGTTGCTGGTTGATGTTCTTGCGAAGGTCTCGAGCAGGCGAAGAAGGGAGAGAGAGCGATCTGAATTTGGCCCCTCACCTTATAGGGCCCAGGGGCTTCCCGCCTCTCGGGGCGGCCCTTGACTCTGAGTCCCAAGTGATTGGACTTGTTCCCAATCACTGGGTTCGATACGTCCAATTGCGAGGCAATTCCCCGATCGGGGGGTGGTCGTTCACCTGCCTTTGTTTCGGCCACTGCAGGCGCCGACAGGTCTGGCCCGGTATTCAATTGCTAATATGTTGCAATTGTTCCCAGGGTTAGCCGTTTAAACTGCAGATGTCTGGGTTGATAGGCTGCTAATAGTCCTGAGTATAACTGCAGATGTCTGGGTTGATGGGCTGTTAATAGTCCTGAGTATCGATCTGGGCCGACTTCCCCAGAGCCGAATATGATATTCTGCCTGCAGCTGTCCGTTTGTGTCCTGTTGCCTGCTTTTCCCATCAGCCTTTTCGGTTAGCCATTTTAAATCGGGTTTTGGCCAAATTAATAGGGAAGCAGCCATTTTACGTGGCTACAGCGGACATCTTTAACCTGTCCCTACTCCGCTCCGAGGTCACCACCTGCTTCAAGAAGACCACCATCATAACGGTGCCAAAGAAAAACCAGGCAACGTGCCTCAATGACTACAGTCCGGTAGCCCTGACTTCAGTCGTAATGAAGTGCTTTGAGAGATTGGTCATAACGCGCATCACCTCCATACCCCTAGAACACCTTGATCCACTGCAATTCGCATATCGCCGCAACCGGTCCACAGCAGACGCCAAGTCCCTGGCCCTACACTCATTCCTAGAGCATCTCGACACAAGGACCCCTACATCAGACTCCTATTTATTGACTGCAGCTCTGCCTTCAACACCATAATCCAAAACTTAGGACTTGGCTCCTCACTCTGCAAATGGATCCTCGACTTTCTAATCCACAGATCACAATCAGTAAGAATAAACAACAACACCTCCTCCACAATAGTACTCCATACTGGGGCCTCACAAGGCTGCGTACTTAGCCCCCTACTATACTCCCTGTACACACACGACTGCGTGGCAAAATTTGGTTCCAACTCCATCTGCAAGTTTGCTGACGATACGACCATAATGGGCCGGATCTCGAATAATGA
This sequence comes from Scyliorhinus torazame, assembly GCF_047496885.1. Classification (NCBI taxonomy): domain Eukaryota; kingdom Metazoa; phylum Chordata; class Chondrichthyes; order Carcharhiniformes; family Scyliorhinidae; genus Scyliorhinus; species Scyliorhinus torazame. Next base: position 150,327,670 of record NC_092712.1, read on the forward strand.
TGAGTCAGAATACAAGAGGGATATTGAGAACCTAGTGGAGTGGTGCAGCGACAACAATCTCTCCCTCAATGCCAGCAAAACTAAAGAGCTGGTCATTGACTTCAGAAAGCAAAGTACTATGCACACCCCATTTAGCATCAATGGGGCCGAGGTGGAGATGGTTAGCAGTTTCAAATTCCTAGGGGTACTGTTATGGGTCCGGGCTTCCAGAACCCCAAAGTGTTTCATGTGAGTTCAACCGACCCACAACTTTTAATAGATTGTGGTGTGGGAAGCACACGGCGTACTCTCCAGGTGTGATACAGCAGAAATGGACAAGTGGTTTTTAAAACAAAACTATGTTTATTCTATGAACTCCAGTTAACCTTTTAAAAACAAACATTGAATAGCTTAACATCCATTACTTCGAAGATAACCCCAAAAGACTACAACACTATTTAATCCTTCAAACTGTTCCTTTAAACATCCAAAAGACTTCAAACCTTCAACAATAGGAGCACATTAGGTTACATTCAATATATTTATAGTCTTTGGATTGCAGAAATCAACAGACCAGCTCTGTGTTTCTTCATGCAGCTCTCAGCAAAACACACACACTCCCAGCTGCGTTCTCAAACTGAAACTCAAAAAGCAGAAGTGAGCTCAGCTCCCCCCATCCTTTGACATCATTTCAGTAATATGATCAGCACCATTTCTTAAAGGTACATTGCTTAAACATCCATTTCTTAAAGGTACTCTCACATGACAGTACACGTCTCCAAAAATCTGTCCTGGTCCACCCACGACGACACTACCGCCAAGAAAGCACAACAGTGCCTGTACTTCCTCAGGAAACTAAGGAAATTCGGCATGTCCACATTAACTCTTACCAACTTTTACAGATGCACCATAGAAAGCATCCTATCTGGCTGCATCACAGCCTGGTATGGCAACTGCTCAGCCCAGGACCACAAGAAACTTCAGAAAGTCGTGAACACAGCCCAGTCCATCTCACAAACCTGCGTCCCATCCATTGACTCCATCTATACCTCCCGCTGCCTTGGGAAAGCAGGCAGCATAATCAAACGCCCGTCCCACCCAGCTTACTCGCTCTTCCGAATTCTTCCATCGGGCTGGACATACAAAAGTCTGAGCACAGGCACGAACAGACACAGAAACAGCTTCTTCCCCACTGTTACCAGACTCCTAAACGACCCTCTTATGGACTGACCTCATTAACTCTACACCCCTGTATGCTTCACCCAATGCCGGTTTTATGTAGTTACATTGTGTATCTTGTGTTGCCCTATTATGTATTTTCTTTTATTCCCTTTTCGTCCCAAGTATTTAATGATCTGTTGAGCTGCTCGCAGAAAAATACTTTCCATTGTACCTCAGTGCACGTGACAATAAACAAATCCAATCCAATCCAAGAGTGAGACAGTGAGGAGATATCCCCCTCCGGTGTATGGAGAATTGGACCAGAAGTGGCCGTGTGAGAAGACGAGTCCTATAAGGAAGACGCGAGCAGAGCTGGCAACGTGGGAAAGCATGGCACAGAGCAAGGGCCGTGGGGAGACGGCACAGTGGTCGACGGGGCAGCTGGTAGAGTTTTTTGAAGATTGCTTCGCCAAGCTGAAGAAGGGCACGCTGGACCCGATTTAAGGCTTTGATTGATCAAGTTGTGCAGAATCAAGAAACCCATTGTAGAGCAATCCAGGAGGTGGAGAAAAAGATGTCCGAGTGCGAGGAGTACCTTGAGACCAAGGTGGAGATGATGAACGACTGCCAGAAAAGAATGCAGGAGAACAGATCCAGGAGGCAGAATCTTAGAATTGTCGGCCTCCCTGAAGGCAGTGAGGGACCGAATGCGAAGACTTGTGTGACGGACATGTTGGAGAAGTTGATGGGGGCTGAGGCGTTCCCTCGGCCCCTGGAAGTGGTAGAGCGCAAAGAGCCCTCGCGAAGAAGCCCTGAGTGAACGAGTCGCCGAGGATGATGGTGGTACGCTTTCACCGATTCCTGGACAAGGAGCACGTTCTGCGGTGGTCCAAGAAGGAACAGAGCAGCAAATGGGGGAATTGTGAGCTGCGCATTAATCAGGACCTGGGCGCGGATTTGGCCAAGAGGTGAGCTGTATTTAATCGGGCAAAAACGGCCCTCTTTAAGAAGGGGGTGAAGTTTGGGATGCTGTACCCAGTCCGTCTGTGGGTCACACATGAGGAACGGGACTACTACTTTGAAACACCGGATGAAATATGGACTTTTATTAAAGAAAAGAGGCTGGAGGCGATTTAAAAGACACTGAAGCCTTGGAGAAGTACTGTTGCGGTGATTTGTTGTTCCGGGGCTGTTTAGGTATAAGTCGTGCTATATGTAATTAGGGGCTGTTTGGATGGCTAAAGGTAACTTTGTCTTGCAGGGAGCTGGTTAGAGGGGGAATGGGCTTTTGGGTTGGTTCTGTTTTTTGGGTGTTTTGTTTTCTGAAGTGGCTGTTTCTTCACTGTCTTTTTCTGATGTTTGTTTACTGAAATGTGATGCTTTTAATATGTTTGTCGAAGTGGGGGGAGAGGGGAGAGAACAATGGGGAGACAGACTGCTTGGTGCCAGGGGCGGGGGCTATCAAGTCAGCATGGGTCAGCTGACTCACGGACGCACAGTGGGGTGTGAGCAGGTGTTAAGCTGGAGCTTGACTTGGGGGATGGGTTTCTAGTGTTGTTGCTAGGGGGGAAGGGAGGGGGGGAAAGCTGCTTTCCTATCAGGGGAGGAACTGTTACTGGGGGACAAATGGGAGGTCGGGAACGGCGAATGCCCGATGGGGGGCTCGAGGAGGCAGAGGGCACGAGCTAGAGGCTGGCCTAAAAAGGGTGATGGCTAGTCGGGGGTGGGAGGGGGGCGGGGGGGAGCTGCTTTGCTGACAGGGGAGGAACTGTTACTAGGGGACAAATGGGAGGTCGGGAACGGCGAATGCCCGAGGGAGGGCTCGAGGAGGCAGAGGCGAGCTAGAGGCTGGCCTAAAAAGGGTGATGGCTAGTCGGCGGAGGGAGGGGGGGGGGGGGCGGGTGATTACATGGAACGTCAGAGGGCTGAATGGGCCGGTCAAGAGGGCTCGCATGTTTGTGCATTTGAGGGGGCTGAAGGCGGACGTGGCAATGCTACAAGGGACACAGCTAAAGGTTACAGACCAGACTAGATTGAGATTGAGGAAGGGATGGGTTAGCCAAGTATTCCACTCAGGGCTGGACTCAAAGACTAGGGGGGGTAGCGATCTTGATCAACAAACGAGTAGCATTCGAGGCAGGGAGAATCGTGTCAGGCAAGGGGGGTAAATACATAATGGTGAATGGGAAGCTGGAAGGGGTGCGGGTGGTACTCGTGAACATATATGCTCCGAATTGGGACGATGTGGAATTTATGAGGCGGGTTTTAGGTAAGATCCCAGATGAGTCACATAACCTGATTATGGGAGGAGACTTTAACACAGTCATTGATCCGGAATTGGACCAGTCAAAATCCAGGACAGGGAGGAGGCCGGCTTCGGCAAAGGAATTGAAGGGGTTTATGAAACAGATGGAGGGGGGGGGGGGGGGGCGGGGAGGCGAGGGGGGGGGGGCGGGGTGAGTGGACCCATGGAGGTTTGCACGGCCAAGGGCAAAGGAGTATTCCTTTTTCTCACATGTCCACAAGGTATACTCTCGCATCGACTTTTTTGTTCTGAGCAGGGCACGAATACCGGAGGTGGTGGACCCTTGAGTACTCGACAATCGCAGTGTCGTATCATGCCCTGCATTGGGTGGATCTACAGGTTAGTATGGAGAGAGGGCAACGCCCGCTGTGGAGACTGGATGTGGGGTTGCTAGAGGACAAAGCGATCTGTGGGTGGGTTAACAAGTCCATCCAGAACTAACTGGAAACAAATGATACGAGGGAGGTCTCCGCAGCGACGGTTTGGGAAGCTCTGAAGGCAGTGGTCAGAGGGGAATTAATCTCTATACGGGCCCACGGAGAAAAGGTGGAACGAGCTGAGAGGGATAGGTTAGTGGAGGAGATACTCCAGGTGGACAGGAGATACTCGGAGGCCCCGGACGTGGGGCTATTGAGGAACGGCAGAGGTTACAGATGAAGTTTGGGCTGTTGACCACAGGGCAAGCGGTGGAACGGTTGAGGAAGGCAAAGGGGGCGATTTATGAGTATGGGGAAAAGGCAAGCAGAATGTTGGCGCACCAGCTCAGGAAAAGGGAGCCGGCCAGGGAGATAGATAAAGTAAAGAGTAGGGGCGGGAACACTGTCCTGGACCCAGCGGGGGTGAACGAGGTGTTTAAGGATTTTGATAGTCAATCCCCCGGCTGGGGTGGAGGGGATGAGGCAATTTTTGGATCAGTTGAGGTTTCTGAGAGTAGATGAGGATCTGGTGGAAGAGCTGGGAGACCCAATTGAGATTGAGGAAATAATCAAAGGGTTGGAGGGCATGCAGTCGGGCAAGGCCCCGGGGCCTGACGGCTACCCGGTGGAATTCTATAAGAAGTTTTCAGAGATATTGAGCCCACTGCTGGTGAGGACATTTAATGAAACAAGAGCGAAGGGAGTCCTCCCCCTGTACGTTTCAGGGCAATCCTCCATATTTTTAAAAGGACTGAGGAGAAACCTGACATTTTAAAATGGCCAACTCTGGCTGCTAGCTGACAAAATCTCCCAGAAGGCTCGGCAGGACTAACCTAACTTGCCTGTGGATCGGGTTCAGGAAAGGTGCGAGCCACAGGAATCCAGGTACAGCAGAGACACAGACACACCGGTGAGCTAATCACCAGAAGAACAAAGGGAGATGGAGATCAGCAGACGAGAAGAAAACAGCCCAGGAGGGAGACAATGGCCACGAAAATCGGCCCCATAACAGAAAACAAAAGACCCAACCTGTTAATGGGATATCGTTCAGGAGGCTCCGGACAAATATTAACAATTCGTTAAAATTGGCCAACAAGCATTAAACAGGACATTGAAATCGACAAGCAACAGGGTAAGGCAGGTTCAGCCAAAACCAAAACTGCCAGTGTCCAGAAATCCATTGTCCTGGAAATTGCTTAGGGGGCGGAGTCAGCCTTTTGAAATTGACTTTTAAAAGAGACATGCTGGTGGGGAAAAGGGGGAGCTTTTTAGTTTTGTAGAATCGTAACACGAGGAAAGACCAGCTTGCACCCCCTTTTCAACCCAAGGAAGGAAGCACCCGGAGACGACAGAGCCCCTAGGATTGCAAGTATCCTCAGCCAACTTGTTGAAGTTCCTGAACTAAGATAGGAGTAGAGGCAAGGGAGGGGGGAGGGGGGGAGCGTTTTAAACTCCGGTAATCTTTTGCTCATCTGTACAATTGTGTAAAGGAAGATTTTTGTTGTGTCCGTTAGTATTTTTCTCCCGTAGTAATGAGATAAAGCATAAGTTTTATTCATGTGTGATGTGATATTGGAGAGGTTGATTTTGGTGGTGTTAAGTAAATTGTAAGTTTGAAACTCGTTTGGAGTCTGTCTTGTTCTTTTTTTTCCTCTCACTGACACACTCTGGCAAAGTCACAACTTGTATCCTCGACCATAATTCTGGAGTCGAGAACCGAGGGTGATCTGGGCGCCTCGAAATGCTCACTCAAGGGAGACTATGGGTTAGGCATAAACAGTGTGATCTCTCTTTTTCTCTCACTTGGGGATCTACTCGAGCGGAGTAGGTACAGGGTGGCAGTTTGTCCCACCGACAAGAGCGAGAATCACCCAGGCATTGGTGGTGGTACTGGGATAGCTGTGATATAAGTATCAGGATACCGGTTAGATATAAACGGTGAGCCTGGTTCAGCGCTCTCTCCTGCGGAGTTGCCCCAGTGCGGCATTCCCTGGCCTTTGAAATTCCGAGGCTTGTAGGAGAGAGACACTCACAGCTATCGGCAGACCCCAAACACCGGCCTGTAAGTGGAGTAAAGAGAAAGAAACCCCTACAATGGCGACTGCGGCAGGACTCCGGTGGTCTGGGATATGTGACTTGCCAGAGGGGGTGAGATTACAAAGCAAGGTGGAGGAGAGAATCTCCTCTTACCTTTTTAAGAAAATCAACCTCACCAAGAAATGGGTAATAGCGCTCACAACAGCGCAGCAGCCCACAGCAGCTTCTGCGGAGTGGACAGAGAGCAAAAACTATAACAAGGGACAGGAAAAGGCAGTTTGGCTGGCGTGTATCCCAGCAGGTGGCAAAAATGGAAAAACATATTGCCACGCTGGAAGAGCAACTTAAAGAACCAAGGACCAGCGCAGAGAAATACACCAGGCAGTGTATCCTGCAGGCAAATGAGTCACACAGAAATACCCAGGAATTTCTCCAATGCCAGGTTGTAGAGGCAAAGGAGAGGGAGCGGAATGCCCGTGAACTCCTGGCTCAGAGTACACAGGGGTACAGGGAGCTGCAGGGAAAGTTTAGGGACATTCAGGCAGCATACAGGGTGGCCTGTAGCGAACTGGGAGGCAATGACCATGGGCCGTGTCAGCAAAGGATGGGAAAGCTGGAGGAGGCTCTGTCCAAAGTTAGGGGACGGGAGTATCTGGTAGGACCAGGGGGGTCCCCTGAGGGTAGAGGGCTCCTCACAGCAGATGATTCCCCAGGGGCAAGGGGGAATAGACCGCCTCCTGAGGCGCCGGGATTGTGCCTGGGTCGGCAGGTGGGGTTCGGACTGTCCAGGAAGGGACAGGTCCAAGGGGGGTCAGGAGAGCACCCTCAGCGGCGTCTATACCATGTGTAGCACACCCGGGGGGTGGGGTTACCGATCATGGTAGGAGAGCCAGGGGTAGAATCGGAGGGGCAGCAGCCCCAGGTAGGGCAGCTGTGCCCAGTAAGGCAGCGCAAATACAGTCTCCCGGTGGGACTGGCAGACAGGGGACCGATAGAGAGTGATATTATAATTCCCCATGGGGCACACGCGCTCAGGGGGTTGGTGACCCACATTCATAGTTTGACCAGTGAGAACCGTCATTGCATTTTATGGAGGTGCAGCAGGCAGCTGACATAAATAACTGATGAAGGGGAGAGGGTAAAATTATTACTCATGACCCTGGACTCATACCTATGCAAGGCAGTGACCTCCAGGGAAGGGGGAAGACCTGCAACATGGACGGCAGCACAGAGAGCGGTTCTGGAGGCAATGGGGTTAAACCAGGGTAGCCCCTTCACAAGGGTGTGGGAAACAAAGCAGCAGGTCGCAGAATCCCCGGACATGTTCGCAGACAGGCTGTGGACAGTGTATGAGGGAGCATGTGGGACTCTTTTAGACAGGCGGAATTTGGATGAGAGAACAGGCCACTGGCTGAAAACATTGGAAGCAAACTGTCTCCCGAGAATCAGAGCTAAGGCAGAACATTGGTTCGACCCACCGGACCCGAACCTCAGGGAGGAGGAGGTGATCCATAAGCTCACCCTGGCATACCGGAATGGGGAAAGGGATGAGAAAAAGCCCTCATGAGATTGCACCAGCACACCCTAAGAGAAGGGAGTGGAGACAGGAAGGCAACAGAATCCCCAACAAAAGACCGGTGTGCTACGGGTGTGGGAACCCGGGCATTACAGGAGGGAATGTAGAAGCTCGAATAGGTCAGTGGAGGAAAGGGCCCCGGTAGCAGCCAACCCAGCCCCGGTGTTAGCTGGACCTGGGCAGGGGACTGTAGAGGTGAAGGATCTGCTGGCATTTCTACAGTCCAAAGCAGCAGAACCCAGACTGGTGGCCATGGCAACTGGCCAGGGGACACCTGCATCCGTACCCCAAACCCCCCTGTGACTCCCAACGAAGCAGCCCACCTTTTTATGCCCACTAGAATATTGCCCATGTGGTAGACCCTGGCTCAAGATGGGGGTCCATGATGTAGTCGGGAGTTACCTGCTGGACACAGGTGCTTCCAGTACTATTGTCCACACGGCCAACCCCCGAACATCCCCCCTATCCAGCGGGGTGCCCTACAGTCTTGTCGGTTTTACAGGGAACGAGAAGGCTGGCTTTTTCTCGGTTCCTTTGTCCATCACGTTAGGGACACTCCAGGCGCAGTGGAAATGCGTCCTGATGAGCTGGGAACGAGGGAAAGGGGATTTTAGGCGCCGATTTTATAGTGGCACACCAGGCCCTGGTAGACCTGAGAAACCACTGTCTGTGGGGCATAACAGGGGAAGGGGCTGGGAAGGAGGTCATGGTGATAGAGGAAGCACACGAGATGGGGGCCCTGTGTGTGGTAAGGCCCAAGGAGGGGTATGATTTAGAGGCCCTAGTAAGAAATACCCCGGAAGAATATCAAGGGTATGTAAATGAAAATCTAGCCGCCTTTGCGACCCATACCCATGATTGTGGGAGGGTTACCAGGACAGAAGTTAGGATAGACGGGGATCCCATGTCCCGATCCCAAAAACAGTACAATTTTCCCTGGGAAGCGGAGGCTGATTTAGAAATTGCCTTAAGTTCACTGGCCAGGCAAGGCATTCTGAGGCCAATTGCCACCCATGTAAACTCGCCCCTCTGGCCAGTGAGGAAGCCAGACAATTCATGGAGGGCGACGGTGGATTATAGGGTTGCCGATAAGAACATTCCGGCTTGCGCCCCAACGGTGGCAGCAACGGCAGACCTGTTAGGAGAGATCCCAGCGTCAGCCTCTGTATTTACAGTGCTGGGTATTTCCACCGGCATCTGGTCCATCCCAGTCAGGCAGGAGGACCAGTATAAGTTTGCATTCACATTCAAGGCGCAACAGTACACGTGGAGCTGTCTTCCCCAAGGGTTCCACAATAGCCCCAGTATTTTCGATCAGTGTATGGCAGAATGCCTCAAGGAATTTAGTGAACCCCACAGACTCGTCCAGCAGGTAGACGACATTCTATTGCTCACAGACACCAGTGAAGAACATGGTCCCCTAGTTAACGAACTGCTGGAGCTGCTCTGTAAAAGTGGTTTAAAGATCAACCCGAAAAAGGCACAGATAGGGTTAAGACAGGTGAAATTCTTTGTAAGGGTTTCTTTCTCTTTACTCCACTTACAGGCCGGTGGGGGTCTGCCGATAGCTGTGAGTGACTCTCTCCTACAAGCCTCGGAATTTCGAAGGCCGGGGAATGCCGCACTGGGGCAACTCCGCAGGAGAGAGCGCTGAACCAGGCTCACCGTTTATATCTAACCGGTATCCTGATACTTATATCACACAGCTATCGCAGAACCACCACCAATGCCTGGGTGATTCTCTTGTCGGTGGGACAAACTGCCACCCTGTACCTACTCCACTCGAGTAGTTCCCCAAGAGAGAGAAAAAAAGAGAGATCACACTGTTTATGCCTAACCAGTAGTCTCCCATGAGTGAGCGTTTCGAGGCGCCCAGATCACCCTCGGTTCTCGACTCCAGAATTATGGTCGAGGATAAAAGTTGTGACTTTGCCAGAGCGTGTCAGTGAGAGGGGAAAAACAAGAACAAGACAGACTCCAAACGAGTTTCAAACTTACAATTTACTTAACACCACCAAAATCAACCTCTCCAATATCACATCACACATGAATAAAACTTATGCTTTATCTTATTACTACGGGAGAAAAATACTAACGGACACAACAAAAATCTTCCTTTACGCAATTTTACAGATGAGCAAAAGATTACCGGAGTTTAAAACGCTCCCCCCCTCCCCCCTCCCTTGCCTCTACTCCTATCTTAGTTCAGGAACTTCAACAAGTTGGCTGAGGATACTTGCAATCGTAGGGGCTCTGTCGTCTCCGGGTGCTTCCTTCCTTGGGGTGAAAAGGGGGTGCAAGCTGGTCTTTCCTCGTGTTACGATTCTACAAAACTAAAAAGCTCCCCCTTTTCCCCACCAGCATGTCTCTTTTAAAAGTCAATTTCAAAAGGCTGACTCCGCCCCCTAAGCAATTTCAAGGACAATGGATTTCTGGACACTGGCAGTTTCGGTTTTGGCTGAACCTGCCTTACCCTGTTGCTTGTCGATTTCAATGTCCTGTTTAATGCTTGTCGGCCACTTTTAACGAACTGTTAATGTTTGTTGGCCAATTTTAACGAACTGTTAATGTTTGTTCCGGAGCCTCCTGAACGATATCCCATTAACAGGTTGGGTCTTTTGTTTTCTGTTATGGGGCCGATTTGCGTGGCCATTGTCTCCCTGCTGGGCTGTTTTCTTCTCGTCTGCTGATCTCCATCTCCCTTTGTTCTTCTGGTGATTAGCTCACCGGTGTGTCTGTGTCTCTACTGTACCTGGATTCCTGTGGCTCGCACCTTTCCTGAACCCGATCCACAGGCAAGTTAGGTTAGTCCTGCCGAGCCTTCTGGGAGATTTTGTCAGCTAGCAGCCAGAGTTGGCCACTTTAAAATGTCAGGTTTCTCCTGAGTCCTTTTTAAAATATGGAGGCTTGCCCATAAACTTACACCCCCATCAATGTCGCAGGCATCGATTTCATTGATCCTGAAACGGGAGAAGGATCCGGAGCAATGCGGGTCATCCAGGCCAATTTCTCTACTGAATGTGGACGCCAAGCTGTTGGCTAAGATATTGGCCATAAGGATAGAGGACTGTGTCCCGGGGGTGAGAGGGGAAGACCAGATGGGATTTGTAAAGGGCAGGCAACTCGAGGCCAGTGTTCGAAGGCTTTTGAATGTTATTATGATGCCCTCAGAAGGAGAGGAGGTGGAGGTGGTGGTAGCGATGGATGTGGAGAAGGCTATTGATCGGGTGGAGTGGAATTACCTGTGGGAGGCGCTGGGAAGGTTTGGTTTTGGTGAGGGCTTTATTGACTGGGTGCGGTTGCTCTATCAGGCACCAGTAGCGAGTGTGCGTATGAACCGGCTGAGGTCGGGATACTTTAAACTACACCGAGGGACGAGGCAAGGGTGCCCCCTCTCCCCGTTACTGTTTGCTCTGGCCATAAAGCCATTGGCCATGATGGTAAGAGCCTCTAGAAACTGGGAAGGGCTGGTTGGGGGTGGCGGCGAGGGTGGGGGGTGGGGAGGGGTGTGGAGCACCAGGTCTCGCTTTACGCAGGTGACATGCTCTTGTATATTTCAGACCCGTTGGAGGGGATGGGGAAGTAATGTAAATCCTGGGGGAATTTGGCAATTTTTCGTGGTATAAATTGAACATGGGGAAAAGCGAGATGTTCGCGATCCAGGCAAGAGGACAGGAGAAGAGACTGGGAGAGCTGCCGCTCAGAATGGTATGAAAGAGCTTTCGGTATCTGGGAATCCAGGTGGCCCGGGAATGGGAGACCCTCCCGGCTGGTAGAACAAATGGAAGGATACTTTAAGAGATGGGACATGCTCCCGCTATCACTGGCGTGGAGGGTACAGACCGTGAAAATGACGGTACACCCAGATTTCTGTTTGTCTTTCAGTGCCTCCCCATTTCATCCCAAAGGCCTTTTTCAAGCGGGTGAATAAGGTTATTTCGGGCTTTGTGTGGGCGGGTAAAATCCCGTGAGTGAAGAAAATGTTGCTGGAGTGCAGTCGGGGAGAGGATGGGTTGGCGCTGCAATTACTACTGGGCGGCTAATATAGCCATGATTAGGAAGTGGGTAGTGGGGGAGGAGTCGGCATGGGAGCGGATGGAGGCGGCGTCATTTAAAGACACCAGTTTTAGTGCACTGAAAACGTCACTTCTTCCGTTCTCGCCGGCCCGATACTCCACTGGTCCGGTGGTGGTGGCGGTTCTGGGAATCTGGGGGCAATGGAGGAGATATAAGAGAGTGGAGGGAGCAACGGTTTGGACCCCGATTTATAATAATCATCGGTTTGTACCGGGTAGGCTAGATGGTGGGTTCCAGAGATGGCAAAGGGCAGGAATTAGAAGGATGGGGGAATCTATTTACAGATGGGAGCTTTCCCAGCTTGAAAGCCTTGGAGGATAAATTTGAATTGTCACCAGGGAATGGTTTTAGGTGTTTGAAATGAAATGAAAATTGCTTATTGTCACAAGTAGGCTTCAAATGAAGTTACTGTGAAAGCCCCTAGTCACCACATTCCGGCGCCTGTTCGGAGATGCGGTTACGGGAATTGAACTGTGCTGCTGGCCTGCCTTGGTCTGCTTTCAAAGCCAGCGATTTAGCCCTGTGCTAATGCAGGTGCGAGACTTCTTGAGAAAACAGGTGCCAGCCTTTACGCGGCTGCCACCACGGGGGATACATAATAGAGTAGTCTCCAGTACCTAGGTGGGAGAGGGGAAGGTTTCGATATTTCCAGGAGCTTTCGGAGGCGGTGGAAACTCTGGTGGAGGAGCTTAAGGGCAAGTGGGAGGACGAGCTAGGAGGAGAGATAGAGGCGGGTCTATGGCGGATGCCCTCAGCAGGGTTAATACCTCCTCATCATGTGCCAGGCGTAGCCTGATACAATTCAAGGTAGTCCACCGGGCACACATGACAGCGGCTAGGATGATTAAGTTTTTTGGGGTAGAGGATAGGTGTGCGATGTCATGAGAATGTCACTGAAGAAATGTTTGTCTGCACATGTTACTGCAGTGATGTCAGAGTGTGGGTGGAGCTGAGCTCTGGTTCTGCTGTTTAGTTTCACTTTGAGAAAAGCTTGGGTGTGGCTGTCTTTTTGGTTTCATTTTTCACTGTGTTGCAGCTGAAGTCAGCCAAAGCAGATGTATTGTTAATCTCTCTGCCATGAAGGACTATCTCTTAATCATTTGGTGAATTCTGAAATTTAAATGTTTTCAGCATTGAATGTAAACCTGATGTGCTTCTGTTTGAAGGTTTGTTAAGTCTTCTGGGTGAAAAGGACAGCATACAGATTACTTAGTGTTGTATTCTTTGGGTGGTGTATTTGATTTACTGGTTGTTAAGATGTTCACTGTTTTTTTTAGAAAGGTTAACTTGAGTTCATAGAATAAACATTGTTTTGTTTTAAAGAAATACTTGTCCATTTTCTGCTGTTCCACACCTGTAGAGTGAGCCGTGTGCTCCCCATACCACAATCTATTAAAAGTTGTGGGTCAGGTGAACTCCATGATACACTTTGAGGTTCTCTAAACCCTGGCCCATAACAGCAAGGTATGCGGGAAGCCCAGGAAATCATGTCCACATGTTTTGGGCATTCCCGAAGCTTAGAGGGTTTTGGCAGGGTTTTGCTAAGGCAATGTCCACGGTGCTAAAAACACGGGTGGTGCTGGGTCCGGAGGTAGCGATCTTTGGAGTGTCGGAACAGCCAGGAGTTCAGGGGGCGAAAGAGGCGGACGTCTTGGCCTTTGCCTCCCTGGTAGCCCGGAGATGTGGAGGAACTCGAAGCCCCCGAGTGTAGAGACCTGGGTTAGTGACATGGCTGAGTTTCTCAGTCTCAAGAAGATAAAGTTCGCTTTAAGAGGGTCAATGGTCGGGTTCACCCGGAGGTGGCTGCCGTTAGTCGACTTTCTCGGGGAAAATTAAAATGTCAGCAGATGCAGTATTCCGGGGGGGGGGAAAGAGGGCCGGATTGTTGTTTTATGGTTGGGGTATGTGAAGATTGGGATGGGGGGGAGAAATGTTTATTATACCATGTTGATGTCATTGTTAATGTTATTTTTATAAAAATTTTCAAATGCCTTAATAAAAATATATATTTTTAAACTTGCCTATCGCTTGCTGCTTATGTTGTTTGGCATGCAAGTTGTCCTGTGTTGTGGCATCATCAGGTTGTCACCTCATTTTTTGGTCTGCCTGGTGCTGCTCCTGGCATGCTCTCCTGCAACCCTTAATGAGATGGGAGAGACAGTACTGCCAATACAGTGCTAAGAAAAATATTTATTATGTTGTTAGAAAATTGCATTTTATCTCTGAACAAAATTAGCTTTCAATAACTATTGTTCATCTGACCCTGGAAGTGTTTTTGCAAATGAAGAACTACAATTGTTTATGTCCTTTCTATGGTCTTGTGCAAGAAATTTAAATTTGAGATATGAGTGTGTTGGAAGATGACTGGACTCAAAGTGTGATTCCCTCCCTGCTCCCTATCTCGCTTGTGCTGTTGTGGAAATAATGCCAAATAAAACCCAAGCATTTAAGGGAGGGAAGAAAATTGTCCACGGTCTCCTGTCGCGCACCTCCTCATGGATGACTGACATTTAAAAAAAGTCTGTAATCAGTTGCCTTTCAACCAAAATGAAGACTAGTGAAGCAATAGAAAGTCAAGTTTGAGCATGTGTTTGTGACGATTCTAAAAGGTGCTGTATTTATTAAATAGCACCCTACAGACAACTCTTGACAAGTTCCATGCAAACATGTAATTCAACATTTCTGTAACAGTATCATTTCTGTGTAATTTGTTTCCGACAGTACATCGTCGGCAGACAAACTTAAAAAAAAAAATTGTGTTTTATTCCAACGTATATAAAAAGTTACAACACATATACAATTTGGGAAACAAACTTCCCAACACACAGTTATACAGTTCGTACAAATTTCCCCCCCCACGATGAACAACACCTCAAACACGGTCACGAACATCCCCCACCTTGCCTCAAAACCCTCCGCTGAACCTCTTGACTCGTATTTGATCTTTTCCAGCCAAAGAAAGTCATATAGGTCACCCAACCAGTCCACTACCCCCGGTGGCGTTGCTGACCGCCACTCCAATAAAATTTGTTGCTGGGCAATCAGAGAGGCGAAGGCCACAACATCGGCCCTCCTTCCCTGCATCAGCTCCGCTTCTCCGATATCCCAAATATCGCCACCAAAGGATCAGACACGACCTCCCCAACTATCCTTGCTAGCGCCGCGAACACTCCCACCCAGAATCTCTCCCAACTTTTTTCAGCCCCAGTACATCTGTGTGGGATTCGGTGGTCCCTGCCCACACTTCTCACACTCATCTGTCACCCCCTGAAAAAACCCAATCATTCTTGCCCGCGTCATATGTACCTTGTGTACCACCTTGAATTGTATCGGCTCATCCTTGCGTACATGGAGTGTTGCTAATTGTGTTTCTCTTAATTTGGTTCCGAAGATGGCGGCCAATATGGTCGCCTTTTTAAATTCTAATTACGTTTTGCTCTAGAGTCACCAGGTATCTCTCGATACCGCCACAAAGTTCAAAACCGAATACTGATCAAAGACTCGATACACCAGTTAGTAAGTTCATACTCAATGCTCATTTATTTACACACAGTAAATATTTATACTCATGCATAAAACTCTACAAACTACACAATCACTACTGCTAAAGCCTATACTTAGCTTCGGGCACCCACTCAGTCAGAGGAACAATGGCCGTTGTTCGGTTCTGAGGCTGCTGGGGTCGAACTGGTATGGAATACCAGCTAGGAACGTCTGTCTCGTAGCGTGCGTTGACCTTGGACTTACTTGTTCTGATGTTGCTGTTGGGAAGGTCTCTCCTTGGTGAAAGCCGGAGCCAAGAGAGCGATTCTCTCTTGGGGGATCCTTCTTATACCCAAAAGGGACTTTGCGCACTTTTGGGCGGGCCTTGAACTTGGCCCCACTTAATTGGTCCGTTTCCCAATCGTTCCTATCGATTTCCTCCAATAAAGGGGTGGGTGCCCTGATGGCTGGGCATGTCGTAGGTGGTCATTGGCCTGCTTTGTTCTGGTCTCCTCTGGCGCCGGGGTGACTGCCTTGGTATCGTTTACTTAAATGTTACTCTTTTGTCCCCGGGGATGGCTCATTAGTATGGTAATGGTTTTGCAGTTTCGGTCTTGTCTGGGAGCTGCGGCCCCAATCAACAGACAAACCCTGCACCTGCTTGCTTTCTCAGTATTGTCTATTTTCCCTGCAATCTTTGCAAAGTGTCCATTTTGTAATCGGGAAGTGGCCATCCCAGATGGCTACACACTCTCCTTGTGATCCTCAACACGAAGCGTGAAGGATCACATTACTGCGTCGTCTTCATTCTCTGACCAAGCGGGGCACCCATAAGCAGTTCACGGGCTCTACACTGCCCTAGCCTATGAAACACAATTTTTACCTAAAATCATTTTACTTACATACATCAGTATAAAACTCTACGGGGCACTATGACATTTAGGCATGCATTACAAAACAAAAAACTGGAACCTCTAACTATACTCAATAAACTATCCTCACTCAAACAATCAACAATAATTCTACAACATTCTAAATGTACAAATAACAGCAACACAAGTTCCTCTGGCTTGGCAGTCAGGCACGGAAGTTTACATTTCTTTATTGAACAAAACACACATAAAGAGAAGCGGATGCACTTTAATTCATGTCAAGGTGTTTGGGGGTTTGGTGAAGTCCAAAAATAGGGGACCTAAACGTGCATACCGGTGTACGA
This sequence comes from Scyliorhinus torazame, assembly GCF_047496885.1. NCBI lineage: Eukaryota > Metazoa > Chordata > Chondrichthyes > Carcharhiniformes > Scyliorhinidae > Scyliorhinus > Scyliorhinus torazame. The sequence continues at coordinate 150,343,920 of NC_092712.1, forward strand.
GAGCGATAGGCTCTCCGTCACCATTTTCTGATTCTAAGTGTCTGCACGACACTGCAAAGTATCGCCAGTACTAAGGGGGCTTCTACTATGTAGGATAGTGAATACCAGATGATAAACTTATCACACCAGGTCGGGGTATCATTAACTGTCTTAGGGCTAACTATCTCGGGGTTCTGTGTATGGCAGGGGTGGGAATCATTCACGGCCTGTGTGGTAGGGGTCAGGGGGGTAGCGTCCACGCGCAACTGAAGGGATCCCGCTAAGATCCAGGTGAACATGAAGGTTGTCTTCATCTTTCCGTCTTTCGGTCTTTTTCTTCCATTGGGGTTCCTGAGGTTCCGGAATTCTATGGACACAAGCATAATATCTGTAATTATCTTGCTTAAGGTCTCGTATGTCTGTCTGTCTGTCCTTTGTTGCCAATTACCCATTATGATTGGTCACCATCTGTGACTCCCTCATTTAAAATTTTTAAAAAAAAACTAAATCTTTGGACAAGGCATCCGAGAAAAATACTGACATAGTGCGAGCTGTCTCGCAGCCTGTGCGATCTACCATCCTAGTGTTTGAGGATGTAAATAGCATACGGAAGCAACCTAAGGATTGCCAAAAACAAACAAAAGAATTTTGAACGTAACGAGCCAAAATGGGGTGCCGCAACGGGCAAGAAATGGGTGGAATCCCCGGGTAGGACGGTGATCAATGCCGTTTGTGCTCTACCCGAGAATAGCTGACCAGAGGGGGGGTCCTCAGGCAGGGCGGGGACCAGTGCCGTTTCTCCACTGCCTCAGCGACCGGCGCGAACGGGTAAGAATGTGGTCGGCGTGGGGGGCTGCCTCTCGTGATCGAATCAGGAGAGTAGCTATGAGTGGTGTCTGTCGACAAACTAGTTCCTCTGAACGGTTGTCTGTGGACAAACGTGTTCCATTAGCAGCCATTGGGCGTCAAAAGGGTGGCGGCATGGGGCCATGAAAAACTTTCAAATTTACAAACAACAAACATGTACATTAAACGAACAAACCTACAACAAACATGGTGCAGGTTCCATCAGAAAGGACACCGTATCTCTCCATCGGTTCCTTTTTTTTTCATCTTGTGGACACCTCATTGATCAGTAGCGAACAGGGTCGCAAAGGGATTCAGTTGGTGGGAGTCAGACTCGATGTCATCATCTTCTCCCGGCTGCCATACTCTTGACTGGAGTAGTTTGGCTAAAGCTGCTTGGGGTGAATTGGGGTCCATCTCATCATTCCGGATGAGCCTGAACGAATTGTCGCGGTGCCAGAATCGTGTGTTGAGGTTGGAGCTGCTAGGTTGTAATCCGTAATCGTCGGGCGGTGGGTCTGGGTCAGGGGCTTTAATGCATGTGATTTCGAAGGGGTCGCTGGAATCATGCTCGGATTCGCTGGGGGTGGGGCCTGTGGCAGGGGTATAATCATAACGTGGTGTGCTGTGGCTGTCGTCATTGCTGTCGCTATCACTGTCGCTGTCGCTGCTGGTTGAAGGAAGGGAGAGGCGGAGTCGTGCCTCTGGGGGTGGAGTTGAAGTTGTGCCTGAGGACGGGCTGGACTGGCTGGGGGAGGGTAGGAATACATCATCTTTGGGCGGGGCGTGCTCGTCTGCTGCTGCGAGCAAGATGTGGTGTGAATGGTTGTTCTGCGAGCCATAAGCCTTAAGCTGGTTTATGTGAAACCAGGCAGACTTGCCATTGGGATATGTGATCTTGTATACCGAGGGGCTTACTTTGTCCGAAATGGAGTACGGTCCGGAAAATTTGGGGGACAGGAATGAACTGGGGTTGTATAGGGAAGGCATCACTTACTGCCCTACTACAAACTCGGTGGCGTGTACCGTTTTGTCGAAACAAGCCTTGCTTTGTTTCCTCCTGGTCCCAAGTCTCACAGCTGCTGCGAGTTGGGCTGCCTTTATGTTCTCAAGTAACTGCTGTACAGCATTTTCATGTGTGAGGGCTGTGACTGCGGGTCTGGCCAAATCCAGTCCGAATAAATACTCTGTCCCTTTCATGGGGCATCCGATCATGAGGGTGTGGGGTGGTGTACCCTGTGGACGTGGATACCGTGTTTCTTTGGAATATTAAAGCAAATAGGAGGACTGAGTCCCAGGTGCTGTTGTTCTGTTGTACCATTTTCCTGAGGGTGGCTTTTAGAGTCCTATTCATCCTCTCTACAATGCCGCTTGACTGGGGGTGCTAGGTTATGTGAAATTTTTGCCTGATTCCGAAAATTGTGAGGACGTTTTTCATTACTCGTCCTGTAAAATGGGAACCTTGATCGGACTCTATACTGCGTGGTAGACCCCATCTTGTAAAGATGTGATGTGTTAGTATTTTAGCTGTTGTCTTGGCCGTATTCGTTCGCGATGGAAAAGTTTCCACCCATTTTGTGAAGGTGTCGATGACCACCAACACATACTTATAACCATTTCTGCAGGGGGGTAGGGGTCCTATGTAGTCTATCTGCAAATTCGTCCGGGGCCATTAACGGGGCGGGTGTGACTAAGCTGAGCCTTTCTTGCATATCTGTCCGGATTGTTCTGGGCACAGATCAAGCAATTTTCAATGTAGTGAGTAACATTGGCTTTTAAATCAGGCCACCAGCAGAGCGGTCTGAGGTGGGCAAGGGTGGGTTCAATGCCTTGGTGTCCATGATTGTCATGGAACTGACAAATAATCTGGTTCCTGTCTTGGCTGGGAACTACATAAATGCCTTCTTTTAAAATCACACCATCGTGATTGCTTTCTTAAACTTGTCATACGGGGCTGGGAAGGTTCCTTTTCAAACTTCCCTGAGTTTTTCATCTTATTTCTGGGCCTTTGCTAGATCCTGAATGTTGGTCTATGAGACCTGAACCACGTGTACTGGGGTGCTCTCGGGGGCGGGATTTCCAAAAGTAACCATGCCTGGAACCTGCCTTCGCTAGGGCGTCTGCTTTAACGTTACCGGGGGGGAAGAACGGTGATGACTGCGAACCTTAATTATGCCATATTTCCTATTTTTGGTTGTCTCTAGGATATGTCGGAGTAATGGGGTTGGGGGTAGGAGCTTTCTGTCTGCGGAAACAAATTCTCTAGTTTCCCACAGGGGTAGGAATTCCGTTAAGCTATTACAGACATATAAGCTGTCCGAATAGATGTCTGCTGGGGTCGGAAACGAGTCAGGGTGGTCTACAATGTAAGCTATGGCTGCCAGTTCTGCTGCCTGTGAACCTAGGTGTCCTGGCAACTTTTGTGAAATCTCATCTAGGGCGCGTCCGTGCGCGTCCTCTACATAAATGCCGCAACTGGTAATTCTCTTTCCGTTCAAACCTGTGGAGGAGCCATCCACATAAATTTTCAGGGGTGCGCACGTGTCTGTGGGCTGGGGTTTCTGGTGTGTACTACCAGTTTTCCTGGGAGCCGACTTATGTATAAATGGGCCTGTGTTGTGTTTTGTGGTGATGATCTCACACTCATGTGGGGTACCTGCATATTGCAAATTATCGGTTAGGTAAGTGTGGGTCTTGGTTCTTTTGACTGTAATGTCCTGTCCCTGTAAAAGAAGGGTCCAATGGGCTGTGCGGATTTGGCTGACTGTGCCATCTTTAAGTCGACCGTCTCATAATAGCTGTGTTGGAGTGTGTTCAGTGAGAATGGTGATGGGGTTGAGTCCTGCAATGTAGGCGAAGTACTGTACTGCCCAAAAAACTGCGAGCAGGTGCCTTTCGCAGGCAGAAAATCCTTGCTCGACAGGATCTAACACTCGTGAGGCGTATGCCACGGGGCGTAATTGGTCATGGCGTTCCTGGAGGAGCACGGCCGAAAGGGTTCGGTCGGTGCTTGCAACTTCAATTGCGTACGGGGAAAGTGGATCTGGGACCTGTAATGCGAGGGCTGTACTGAGGGCTCTTTTTAAAGCATCCACGGCATCCGTGTGCTGAGGAAGCGATTCCAAGGTGTCTGCTTCTTGAGAAGTTCGGATAGGGGCGCTGCTTTTGTGGCGAAACCGTCGATATGGTTTCGGCAGTAGCCAACCAGTCCTAAAAATGACCGGAGGGCTATTACATTATGGGGAAGGGGCAATTTGACGATCGAGCCAATTCTCTTTTGCTCGATCTCGCGTTTACCATGTGTGATTACTGTACCCAAGTAAATCACTTTTTCCTGCAAAATTTGGGCCTTTTTGGGGTTGACTTTACATCCAATTTCTTTTAGGAGTGCTAGGAGTTCGGCGAGAAGTGAAATGTGCTCTCCCTTTGTGTCTGTCTGTAGTAGCAAGTCATCTACATACTGGACCAGACAATCGGGGCGGGAAAATGTTGCTAGTCCATTTGCCAGCTGTCGGTGGAAAATGGAGGGGGAGTTGTGGAAGGCACGTCCACGTATATTGTTGTCCCTGGAATATAAAGGCGAATTTGTACTGGCACGCTTTATTCAATGGAATGGACCGAAAGCCGTTGCTAATGTCCAAAACCAAATTTTTTTTTTGACTGGAGTCCCTGTTTGAGCATGGTCTCGGGACTCGTGGCTACGGTGGGGGCTGCTACTGGGGTTACTTTGTTAAGTTCCCAGTAATCAATGGTCAGTCGCCATGATCCATCGGGTTTCCTGACGGGCCAAATTGGTGCATTGTTTGTGGAGGCTACTGATCTGAGTACGTCTTGATCAAGCAGACTCTCTATTACCTTTGAGATTTCTCCCTCTGCCTCTTGGGGAAAACCATACTGCTTTTGGGGTCTGGGGTCGGGACCTGTAATATTTACCAAGCAAGCTATTTTGCCACAGTCGTGCTTGTGCTGTGCAAATGCTGCTTCGTTTTGCTGCAGGACTTCCCTAACCTGTTTGTCCTGACTAATGGCTCGAGGGTCGGACCAGAAGTCTCCTACTGAGCTAATCCTGTTTTCATAGTCTCCAACTGTGAGCGTGGCGGGGGCCCATGCTGCCTTTGCCATTCTCCAAACACATTTATTAACTGGATCAAAAGAGAGGTTGTGGGAGCTCATAAATCGATTCCTAGGATGTGTTCAGCTGTCTGGGGTAGATCAACCAAAACTACGGGGTGTTTAGTTGTAATGTTCCCTATTTGTATCGCTACAGGGGCTGTGATTGTCCTTGTTGTAAATGACCTGTAAAGCCGCTGAGCGTGATGGTGTCTGTTGTGGGCCACGTGTCTCGCTGAAACATCATGGAGGAATTGAGTGTGGTGCGGGACCCTCCTGTGTCCCAAAGAAATTCTATGGGGTGTCCCCGGACTTTGCCTGCTACGACCGGTCTACCGGACTTGTCCCAAAGGGTGCCGCAGACCCAAGTTGGGGAGCCCGAAACCGTCAGTCGGTGCCGTTCATGTCTATGTTCTCTGAACGGGCGCTAACGCTATCATAGAATTTACAGTGCAGAAGGAGGCCATTCGGCCCATCGAGTCCGTACCGGCTCTTGGAAAGAGCACCCTACCCAAGGTCAACACCTCCACCCTATCCCCATAACCCAGTAACCCCACCCAACACTAAGGCAATTTTGGACACTAAGGGCAATTTATCATGGCCAATCCACCTAACCTGCACATCTTTGGACTGTGGGAGGAAACCGGAGCATCCGGAGGAAACCAACGCACACACGGGGAGGATGTGCAGACTCCGCACAGACAGTGACCCAAGCCGGAATCGAACCTGTGACCCTGGAGCTGTGAAGCAATTGTGCTATCCACAATGCTACCGTGCTGCCCAACCTATGGATTGGCTTTGCCCTATTCTTATTTAGGGTGCCTGTCTGTTGGCTTCTCTGCTGCTTTTGGGGCACCTTGCACTCTCGTGCAAAGTGTCCTAATTGTCCACAGTTGTAACATTCCTGGGGTTTTGGCTGTGGTGGGCTGTTCCTGCCCTCATTTACCCATGCGGGGTTCTGGTGCGCTTTAACTGGATTCATGTCTGCCTGCTCATCCTCGGGTTTTGCAAATGCGGTTTTGCCTTGGACTGTTTGTTCCCAAGCGCGGGACAATCTCTTCAAAACCCATTTCTCGTTGTGGGGCTCGTCTGAGGGGTCGTAATTTGCACAAGCTCTCTGTCCTGCGTCTGTCGCGTGAGAGACTAGGATTCAAGTCAATTTGGCCATACTATCTGGGGACAAATGGGTGCGGGCTAACTCTCCGAAAACTGCTGTGAAATGTATGCACAAGCGTCCAGCAAACGCTGTGGGGTGCTCTGTTTTCTTTTGCCTACACTTGTTTAGGCCTTCTACGGAGTCTCCTCTGTTATAGCCGATCGCATCTAGGATCGCTGTGTGCATCTCTTGGAGTGTGCCTCCTCCTGCATTCTGTGGGGCGGGAAGGGCTGCCACGACTGAAGGGTCGAGGCTTAAAACTGTGAGCTTCACTTGCTCCTTTTCGTCCAGGCCGTACATGGTAGCCTGCTGTTTAACTCTAGCGAAAAACTGGTGTGGGCCTGATGTGGGAAGGAACAGTGTAATTTTTCCACACGCGTCCCGTAATTGGGTCACGGTTAACGGGGTTGTATACAGGAAATCTGTGTTTCCTTCTGCTGCGGCCCTCCGGTGTGTGGTTACAGGGTTCATGGGTGTGTGTTCTGCCTGTTCAGTCGGGGGTTGGGGTGCTTTCCCCTTTTGGGGCTTTTCTTGCGTACATGTCCCATGTACGTATCTGTGGGCAGTCTCATTTAACTCTTGCCAATTGGGGCTGTTTTCCTGGTCTAATTGGGGTCCAAACGTACTTTGAAACCCATTCTGGACAGAAAGCAGAGATTGCAATTCTGCAATTTGCTTCCGGCACTTTGCGTGATCAATGGAGCTCTGCCTTTGTTCCATCGTTGAAGTATGGAGCGCTCGTAGGGCTGCTTTTAAATCATTGCACTGTTTCTGCCATTTCTCTACCTGTTGCTCGGTTTTTTGTCTTATCAAGACCGCACATTGCGTGTCCTGGTAGGCCTTATCATATTGGGTCTGAAAACTACTCAAATGGGCGAGACAAGACTGGTGTGCCCTCTTGGCATCATCCATCTCTCTGTCCCTCGCTGCTAACTGTTCTCTCAAATCTTTATTCTCTTTCTCAAACTCGCTCACATCTCCCTCACTATTTCTGTCTCTCTCTATCTCTCTACGGAGCATCCTAACGACCTCCTCTATGCCTCGCAATTGTGCCAAGCAGGACACGATTGCCATCGGCTTGCGAGCTTTCCCTAAGCTCTTGTGGATCTCTGACAGGTTCTCCCACCAAGTATGTCCTTTACTCCCGGGACCTGTTTCAGCATTCGCACAGAATTCGCTCCAAAGGGGCTATCCTTTCTCTGAGGTACTTTCTGATTTCCTCTTCACATACGAGACACTGTCCTACTCTATTGGTCGCTGCGACCTCGAATCCCTGGGGGTTCATAAGGCATTCCATTGCCTTCATTGCCATTTTCGCTATCTGGGTTAGGTACTGAATTTGGAGCAGGGGTGATAAAGTGGTGTTGTAAACGCTGGTACGGCTTACGCTAATTTCCGGCCTACAAAACTCCCAACAGTTTTACGCACCAAAATCTCTCAGGTTTACCTTATATCCCTGTTAGTACGCATGCATTAACACACTTACGAATCTCGGAGGTCTGATCAGTATTCTTCTCACGCTTGTGGTTTTTTTCTGTTTCTAATTGGATTCCAATTCAAATTCGGGTTCTCTTGGAGTGGTTGGGCCACTTCTAGGTCGAATCCCGTCAGATGTCGCCAGTAAATGTTGCTAATTGTGTTTCTCTTAATTTGGCTCTAACGATGGCGGCCAATATGGTCGCCTTCCTTAATTCTAAATATGTTTTGCTCTAGAGTCGCCAGGTATCTCTCGATACCGCCACAAGGTTCAAAACCGAATACTGATCAAAGACTCGATACACCAATTAGTAAGTTCAAACTCAATGCTCATTTATTTACACACACAGTCAAATATACTCATACATAAAACTCTACAAACTAAACTATCACTACTGCTAAAGCCTATACTTAGCTTCGGGCGTCCACTCAGTCAGAGGAACAATGGCCTTTGTTTGGTTCTGAGGCTGCTGGAGTCGAACTGGTATGGGATAACAGCTAGGAGTGTCTGTCTCGTAGCGTGTGTTGACCTTGGACTTACTTGTTCTGATGTTGCTGTTGGGCAGGCCTCTCCTCAGTGAGAGCCGGAGCCAAGAGAGCGATTCTCTCTTGGGGGATCCTTCTTATACCCAAAAGGGGTTTTGCGCGCTTTTGGGCGGGCCTTGAACTTGGCCCCAATTAATTGGGCCGTTTCCAAATCGTTCCTATCGATTTCCTCCAATAAAGTGGTGGGTGCCCTGATGGCTGGGCGTGTCCTAGGTGGCCGTTGGCCTGCTTTGTTCTGGTCTCCTCTGGCGCCGGGGTGTCTGCCTTGGTATCATTTACTTAAATGTTACTCTTTTGTCCCCTGGATGGCTCATTAGTATGGTAATGGTTTTGCAGTTTTGGTCTTGTCTGGGAGCTGCGGCCCCAATCAAAACAAACCCTGCACCTGCTTGCTTTCTCAGTATTGTCCATTTTCCCTGCAATCTTTGCAAAGTGTCCATTTTGTAATCGGAAGTGGCCATCCCAGATGGCTACAGGAGGTCGCATTTATCCTTCGTAGCGCCTCACTCCATACTCCCCAGTTTATCTCCCCTCCCAGCTTCCCTTCACACTTCTCCTTAATCTCCACCACCCACTCACCTTCCAGCCACCTGTTTACTTCTCTGATCCTGCCCTCCCCTTCCACATCCGAAGCAACTGTCGTTCCAGCAGAATTTACCTTGGCAAACAGATTGTGAGGGACCAGATCATCGGCTGGCGGCGATCCCGTTTATTTGGCCAACATCGGGAACTCCGCTACCAGCGGCGGGCAGTGGAGAATCCAGCTCATAATCTGGATACTTAACCTAAGTTCTTTTAATATCATTAGTGCAAACAGACACAATATATGCTACATTCATCATCCTATGCATACTAGAATTATTGGATATGGAATTTGTTTTTTATTTGACTTCGAGATTTTGATCTGTCTTCTAGTACACAAGTAGGTATAAACCCAAAAATCGTCTACATTTGTTTGATTTATAAAGTTCCTGATCAGTCTTATATTCCAAAATGATGTTATTTATTCATTCAGTTTGTCAAAAATTAGACTCAACTGCTTCATTAGTTCTGCCATATTCCCTTTATTTCCTGCTGGTTGAAAGTTCTTTTTTCCAAAGAAATTTACATTTTGAAGATTGCTCAACAATAATAGATCAGTTTATTTTTCAGGAGGTTGCCAGTGTATTATCTTCAAAGAAACATTTAGGAGAACATTTCAGCCTATGTGTCAGAATGTTAAAGTTTAGGTGAAGTAGTTAATCAACATCCCTTAGCTCTGTAAGTTAAAGCAAATTTCATTATTTATTTTCCAGATAAATACTATATGGTTTTGATTGAATTAAGCTGTTGATAGTCCTATGATATCAATGAAATGGTTGAAGCAATGAATTAACTTTTTCTTCATCCTGCTACAGGTATGGACTCTTGTTGTTGGGTATGTGTTGGCAGTTTCATTTAAATGGAACACAAAAACTGAGCGTTTTCTTAAAACGATCGCTGTGCCAGTCTGGACCGTGCTTCTCTTTTATTTAGGTAGGCAACATTTAAAAAAAATAATTCCAGGTATGTGGCTCATTTTGTTCCAATTTGAGATTTGCCCAGTCGAAAATGAAGTATCTCTAGAGAGTCAAGGAAGGAAGAGGGATGAGAATTTGAATTGGTGGTCTGTGAAGCCTCTAGATGGCGGTAGTGGCATCCTGCCAGCATGTTCTTGGCTTTGGTGTAAGGTGATTAAAGGGGTACGTTTTCTATCTCTAATGTAAACTAAAATCAAAAAGTACATGCAGTATAAAATAATACATGATATCATAAGAATGAGCAATAATGTGGTTTCTGACTTTAAAAATGTTATTGTGCATAATCTAAAAATGTTATTGCACACAATCTGTTCGCATTCCTTTCAGAGGTTAAATAATGTAGCTAAAAGCACATTAATTAGAATGTGACCACAAATATCTGTTCAGTTGATGTCATAAACCTTGAGATGTACTCAGTATGTTTATTAATCATTTGAAATGCAATGTTGTCTCACCTTAATGTATTTTGTTATCTTTTTACGTATCTTTATATTTTAGTGTTTGAACAAAGAAATTAGAAATAGCGGTTGAGGAGTGAAATACGATCTGACTCTGAATGGAGTGCAAGTTGGTGATAAATAGACAGTTAGTAATGCTTTGGAAATTCAGATTTTTAAAAAAGTTACCTTTGCAGATGGGTATGATTGAAGAAGGTTAGAAGGATTGACCATGCAATGGCACGAGTTATATCATTTTGCATACTTGGTTTTTGTTCATAGGAATTGTTAGACGATAAACGGCCATGGTCTCATTTGGTGGTTCTTCTACCATTATTGCATGATACAGCAATAATGGAATTGTTGATTACCCATAGCAAATAATCTCTTATCAGTTAGTCTTTAAGAGGCAGATGGGAAGTGAGGAAAGCTTTTGTGACATTTTTCCTCAAGACTTTTGTCTGTAAGTGCCGTCATTGGTAGCTTTACTTGAAAACCGTAGCTTTTCCCAATAGCTTTAATTTTTGGACCTAGAGCGGTGACACTTAGTTGCACCTGGATTATGCAGTTTGCCTAATTTGCCAAGATACAGCTGAACTGATAGATCCTTGAGCAGTTTCTGCTTAAAATTTGAAGAATAGCTCAAGGGCAAATTTCAAAACCTTAATTTGGGTAAAATTTAGTAAAAGCAGTGATTTTTTTAAAAAAAGGCGCAGCTTTTTTTTGTTAACTTTAAGGACATTAAAATCAAAGAATCAGTCTAACTGAGTTGACTTTTCAAATAAAGTCTCCAGTTATCTCATGGTTATCACCTGTCATTTTGGCAGTTAGAAAATGTAGCCCTTCTAGTCTCTAAACGTGATCACACCAACCTAGAGATTGGAACACAGTGACCAAGATCTTGCTGGAGTGAACATCATACTTAGAACATAGAACATAGAACGATACAATGCAGTACAGGCCCTTCGGCCCACGATGTTGCACCAAAACAAAAGCCATCTAATCTACACTATGCCATTATCATCCATATGTTTATCCAATAAACTTTTAAATATCCTCAATGTTAGCGAGTTCACTACTGTTGCAGGTAGGGCATTCCACGGCCTCACCACTTGCACTATTAGTTAGACATTTTCCTTGGGAAGCTGCCAAACTCAAAACAGCTTCACTGCAATACTGAAAAAGTTAGCATCTCCACTCCGGTTCTGCCAATGATTAGGACCTATGTGACCAAAGTGCAGGATATTGATACTAATCCCTGTTTCCCAACCACAATGATGTTCAATATAACCTACCTCCAATTGATACATCTTGCATGCTGTCTTGTCATGTATTCACAACTTAAATTAATAAAAGGGTAAGAATTAAATATATAGGTAAATAATATATATGACATTCATTGCTCATTATTCTGTGAAAATTGAGATGTGAATTTCAAACCCGAGCGCCAGTACAAATCCCAGAATGTTTTTTTTCCAAACAATATTTAATTTTACTATTCAGCTATTGTATTTTGGTGTCCTGATTGTTACGATCCCGGATGAGAACCCAATTATTTGCAATTTGTAAAACTGTGAGGAAAGGTGACTGCGCCACAGGAGTGATAACACTGATCAATGGGTATCTTTAACCACAATAGCAGCAAATAAATAGCTTTACAGATAAGTTATAACAGTTCTTAAGTAATAGGAAAAACTTTAACTCACTCCCTACACTTGCCACTATATATTCCAATTAAATAAACCAGTATAGTTCAAATACCACTTATAAATAAAGTCAACAATCAGGTTTACTTGCTTTTCTCTGTGCAGAGCCCTTGGAGAGAACCTTTCAGGAGAAAACTGAATGACATTTCTTGGCAGACTAAAATCCTATGACAAACTGAAACCACAGACAGACCTGGCTCCTACTCTTAATTACATCACCAATACCCAAAACACAAGGAATTCTGCTGTCTCCTCCCACAAAATGTCCCATGACCTGGTTAGCCAGGACCAAATACAATATCTCTCATAATTATCTACACCCCAGGGATCCCCAAACCAAAACAACATTCCATTAGCCACCTATCTATAAATGAGTAAATGCTTCCCAAATCTATCAGCAGAATACTCCCCCTACAAAATCAAAGATTATCTCACTCTTATGACCCCTTAATTCCAGCTTTAGCAAACATACTGGCTGTATGCATCTTGAACCTGATTTTAAAATAATATTGCTGGAAAAATAAAAATTTAATTTCTTGCATTCAGTACATGATGTTAGTTCCTGCATGGCCTAAATTTTTCTTGTTATAAAACAATGAATCCTCTTACTGAACAGCTCCATGAGGTATCTGAGAATAAGTTATGACCAATAGGACAGACATTCAATTTTCAATAAGAGAAAGTAGTGATTATGAGCATAGGGGATGGAGAAGGGAAACACAAGTTAGAAATGGGCAATGTCAGAAAGGAAGGGAGGATTAGAGGGGGAATATTAAACTAAATATGAGGGAGACACAATAAGTGAATGAGAAATGATGAACCGACTGAAAGAGGAAATGTACCATCCAAATTTCAAGTAAATAATTCAAAATAAAATGTGTCACTGGTTTCACTAAACATTTTTACGTTGTGATCTGGCAATTAGTGAGAATATTGATGAGCATACCATGCTTAATTTAAAAATTCTGGCTCCTTGTGGGCAAATAATTTGCTTCATTAGCTTGATCTGTAGAAGGTTAGTCAACCCCGCTTTAGCATTCTGGGTTATAACTTCCTTAATTTAGCCTCATTATTCCTTCATAAACCGTGGATCATTGCTGTCCCTCATTTTTGAACCCTTTCAAGTCAACATTTGGCCTTTTGAAGTGTGGCGACCAGAGCTGCATTCCTAGTAATCCCATGGCACAGTGGTTAGCACTGCTGCCTCACAGCACCATATTCCAACCTCAGGTGACTGTGTGTGTGGAGTCTGCACATTCTCCCGTGTCTGCGTGGGTTTCCTCTGGTTGCTCCGGTTTTGTTCCACAGTCCAAAGATGTGCATGTTAGGTGGATTGATCGTGATAAATTGTGCCTTAGTATCCAAAGGTTAGTGGGGGGTTACAGGGATGGGGCGGGGGGATTGGCCCGGTGCTCTTTTGGAGGGTTAATGCAGACTCAATGGGCCCAATGGCCTCCTTCTGCACTATAGGGATTCTATGATTCAAAATCTAAATATTAAACATAACCTCTCCAGATTCTTTCTTCACTGTTGTGGTTATTTGCATTTTATTTTACTTGCGTCTCATGTCTTGTGGAAATGGGTTAATGTAATTTTCTAGGCTTTTGTAAACACTCCTTGTGTTAAATGTTCCTCTTCCTTTCTTCAATTATCCAATGGATTTAATAAAATCTATTAGTTAACATTCCTCTCTGAAAGCATTACTGCACTCCCATGTTTTAATGTTTTTTGCAAGCTCATGATTTTATTTTCTATTTTTATAGATAAGAACATGGACAGAAACACAGATCACTGCAGTCAACTTAGCGGTGTTTCTCCAAGGCTAATACAATATTACTCATAAATTTTGACTTCTAGTTCAATTCCAAATCCAGGTTTATATCCCATCCTGGGATCTCCACTGATTCTAAACTAACCTTTCAAATAAAGCCTTCGATAAGATCCTTTAGGAAAGACTAATCAAGTTAAAATCAGTGGGGATCCAAGATAAGATGTGGGAGTTTTAAAAATCTGTTCATTTGTATGTTCCTCAACTAAATGAAGTGTTTAATCTATACTATTTATTACTTATTCCACTGTTACTATAGTGCTTTTCAAATTTTTAGCAGTACGCTGCCATTTTTAACATCATAGGATATAAACTATCTGGTCCAAGATATTTGATGATCATTCATTTTTACTTATCAAGTAGCTCTTTTTCATTGATTTCAAAGTTTTTATTGACTTTCATTGTAGCACAACAATGGAACAGATAATAGATGTTAATATTCACTTATTAAATATTCCTTTTCCATGTAGCATCAGTTGCTGGCTCTTGGCGTATTCCAGTTTTCGTAGTGATTGTCATTCTACTGATTATGGGAGCAATTCAGGAGGAGAGAGGAAATGCCACAGGTAAGTCAATGCTGTCGTATCATGTGCTGCACAGAGAATTTTTGTTCAAATCTATTAACAGCAGATGCTCAATTTATTTGTGTGTTCAAATGGTGCATTCAAAATACTAGCCCAACATCCCAAGTGGTCTTTTTTATATCCCCCCCCCCCCCCTGCCCCCCCCAACCCCTTCTACTTTATATTTATGTCCGAAAAGCGTATTTTCCATTTTCTGTGTGTACATGCAATGAACTCCCATGGCTTTGCCACAATTTTGCTAATACTGTCTAACAGTATGGTGTTTATACATGTAGGGATACACATCTGAGCCACTGATTTGCCATGAGCAAATAAATTAAATTGCATTTGTACTATATTATATTCTGCCATATTTAAGAGTGCTTTGTGAATCAAGTTACACAATTCTTTCCATTTTGTTGTGAAAATAGTCAGTATATATTCCTGTACCTGTTAATTTAAGTTTTGTTTCTTACCAGATTTAAAGTTTGAAATATATAGCAATTGGTATACATTTTTACTAGTCGGAGTTAGATGGTTGTAGTCTGAGAAAGGTCTGTGGTGTTCATCTAAACTGAAGGATACTCTTTAGCAGCACTGGGAGATGATCTTATATTTGAGCGGAACTGAGATGGGAGTCGTGGAGTTTGGCAGTGCTGCAATGAAGCATGGTTGCATATGGAGTTTTTTGACCCTCCTTTACTGCTTAGTCCGGGTGTAAGAATGTGGGGCTTGGTCAGTGGTTAATTCTTGATTTTTGTTTGTAGCATTGAAGGGAGGGCATAGACCTGATGCCACTTGGCATTAAATAACTGACAACATTGACTTGTAACTTCCCAGACCTTGTAACCATTGAATTTGGACTATGTGATTCGATCACAGTATCATGCTGCAGCAGAAGGCCATTTAGTCCATCTTGTTTGCACTAGGTCTCCAAATAAGCATTATGGCTTAGTGCCATTCCCCTGTCTTTTTCCTGTCCCCCTGCATATTTGTTTCTAATCAAGTAATCATCTAATGCCCTCTTGAATGCCTTGATTGAGCCTACTTCCACTTCCAGGCAGTAGGTTCTCGACGCGAACCACTGGCTGTGTGAAAATGTTTTTTTCTCACATCATTTTGCAAATCACTTTAAATCTGTGCCCTCTCGTTCTTGGTCCATTTACGAGCGGGAACAGTTTCTCTCTATCTACTCTGTCTAGCCTCCTCATGATTTTGAGCATCTCTATCAAATTTTCACTAAGCTTCTCTCCAAGGAGAACAGTTCCAACCTCTCCAATCTATCCTCATAACTGAAGTTTCTCATTCTGGAATCATTCTTGTAAATCTCCTCTTCATTCTCTCCAATGTGTTCACATCCTTCCTATAATGTGGCATCCAGAATTGTACACAATACTCTAGCTGAGGTCTACCTTGTGTCTTGTGTAAGTTCAGCATAACCTCCTTACTCTTGTACTCTATGCCCTTATTAATAAGGCCCAGGATGCTGTATGCTTTATTAACTGCTCTCTCCATCTGGTCCTGCTTCCTTCCATGATTGATGCACTTATGTACCCAGGTCCCTCTGTCCCTGCACTCCCTTAAAAAATTGTATCCCTTATTTTATATTGGTCTCTCCAATTTGCTCCCTTTCTGCGTGTGTCTACAGAATATCAGTTAGAAACTGTAACTATTTTAATTAAACAAAACACAAATGATAATTAGAAATGTTCTTTTTAAAATACACTAATTTTTAGTTTTATAAAAAAGCAAATTAGGATGAGGAAAATGTGTTCCCTCTAGTGCCTATGCTACTTAATATTCTTTCTGATATTAAGAATACAATTGGAACATTAAAACAAATGTGTAATCAGTACAGTCTTGCATTTAAATAAAAATTGCTATTTATAAATAAAGAAAATTCTCGAGTCCCACATTTTACATTAGACTACTGCCTACAGGAGTGCTGCATGTTGGCAGTTTTGATTTTTCCCACATTGTAAAATATACTTTGTTCTATTTTCAGTCTCTTGGTATGTTCATTATGCTTGTTACTTTTTGTCTCGTCCTTTTTGTCTACAGGTTTGGAGCTATCTGATCAGGTGATTCAAATTGTAGTACGCAGCATTAATATGGTAGTGTCCATGACAAGATTCAGCCGTCCTCAAGAAGATCATCTATCAAAAGAGTTATCAGGTGATCAATTGACTTCAGGTATGAAATAACTGAGGAAGTTGATAATTTGCAACATAGCTTCCTCTCAGCCATGTAAATAGTAATCTAGGTAGGGCCAGCATGATGTTGTGAAACTTAATTTTTTTGAAATGATGAATTCTGTGGGCAAAGGGCAGGAAATATGTTTAAGATCATTGTTGGTTTGTTGTCTTTTGTTGGTAACGATTTTCATTGTAGCAGGTAATTTTATTGTGTCTTTTAAATTTTTGAATGTGTATCTAGGTTTGCCCATGTTGAGGTAAGATCAGCTTCATGTGAATTGGGAAGGATCTAATATGTGCAAATGTGGGTGCAAATTTGTGCAAATTTGCACAAACCGGGCAACACGGTAGCATTGTGGAAAGCACAATTGCTTCACAGCTCCAGGGTCCCAGGTTCGATTCCGGCTTGGGTCACTGTCTGTGAGGAGTCTGCACATCCTCCCCGTGTATGCGTGGGTTTCCTCCGGGTGCTCCGGTTTCCTCCCACAGTCCAAAGATGTGCAGGTTAGGTGGATTGGCCATGATAAATTGCCCTTGGTGTCCAAAATTGCCCTTAGTGTTGGGTGGGGTTACTGGGTTATGGGGATAGGGTGGAGGTGTTGACCTTGGGTAGGGTGCTCTTTCCAAGAGCCGGTGCAGAGTCGATGGGCCGAATGGCCTCCTGCACTGTAAATTCTATGATCTATGATGTACAGTAAGCACTGATTGTGGTAGTCCGTATAAAGCAACCATTGAACATTGTTTTTGGATAATACCTTTAACACTCGCCCTCCACCCCCAATAGACTTAGTTACTGGGCATTGCCAATTTCTATTTGCTTCTTCATAATTTCATAATTTTAAACCCTCGAGCAAATCCTTTGTCTCAATAAGGGCAACTCAATCTTTCAGGTCTCCGTATTTGTACTTCCTTCATGCCAAGGTTGCATACTAATGATCTTTGCTGTACCCTTTCAATTGCCTTAAAATCTCCCCTATGAAGTTGAGCATAAACCGTGGACCGTGCTTTCACAGAAGTCCTCTTCAGGCTTTTGTACAGATGAATCATTATAGTTGGACTATAATATTCAAGACTTGAAATAAAATACAGTATTCCTTTAGTTTTTTTATGGCTTACCTACTTGTACTGCATTTAATGTCTTCTGAACATGAAACTGAACTCCTCTGTCCTTCCATACCATTCAATCTTTCTCCATTCAAAGTATAATTGTTAGCTTTTTAACCAAAATATGGCATCTCACATTTGTTAACATAGAATGAATGAAACAGGGCAGATGGGATTGAATCATATCAATATCTCTTTGCATTTCCTTTAGTCCTCAGAATTATTTACTCTGCCTCCCAATTTAGTATTGCCTCCAGCAGTCACCTATTTTTTAAAAAAAAATGTTGATGCATACAGATGGTTCCTGAGCAGAACTTGTGTAGACTTTTAAAAAATAAATTTAGAGTACACAATTCTTTTTATTCCCAATTAAGGGGCAATTTAGTGTGGCTAATCCACCTAACCTGCACATCTTTGGGTTGTGGGGGTGAAACCCACGCAGACACGAGGCGATTGTGCAAACTCCACATGGACAATGGCCCGGTGCCAGGGTCGAACCCGGGTCCTTGGCGCCGTGAGACAGCAGTGCTAACCACTGCGCCACCATGCCGTCCTGAACTTGTGTTGGACTTTGCTACTTATTTTCCATCACTTAGAAACTGTTTTAACTTCTACTTTTTGTTTCCTCTCTTCTATTGAGATTTTAAATCCATTTTGCTACCCTCCTCTTTAACTTCATACACTTTCATCTTCCCCAATAGTCTCTGGTGTGGTACCTTCTGCATGTCCATTTGCACACCTTCCCCATCCGTCATACCCATCATCTCTTCAAAGAGCTCAATCAGGTATATCAAGCACAACCTCCCTTTCTGAAATCTGTTTGCTGATTTGCATCCAGGTATTTAATTGTTTCATCTTTAAAAGCTGGAAGATTTTATGAGATTAAAGGATCATGTAATTTCAAGTTGTTAAGATTCCAAAATTTTCGGGACTTCTGGTGACGGCCATGGAGTGAATGTTCGCACACAGGGCCGCTCCGGCTCAAAGGCATTGGTTTGGGCACTTTTTACCTGTAAGAGAGTATCTCCGGCAGGAAAGTGGTGCAAAAGGTGTAGAGGGAGTGGTTCTCCCCAAGATTAGGATGTCAACTCACTACCAGATCCAGCAAAAAACAGTCAAAGACCTGGCTAAGGAATTGGAAGGGCCCTGTGGCGCAGCAACAATTGCAAAAATGGCAGAGGGGGAAGGGTCAGTGCCAGTGGGAAAGGCCCAGATGGAACAGTTGGCCTCCATCAAAGATGAATTTCGCCAGCAAAGGAAGGAGACCCATGGGGGACTGGTCAAAGGTCATTGAGGGAGCAGTAGCTCCTCTGCGAGGGTTGATGGACCGAGTGGGGAAGTGTCTTGATGCACAAAGGGCGAAGATACAAGAGACGGAGACGGTGGTGTCTGACCAGAGCGACCGGATTGTGCCTCTGGAGGTAGAGGTGGGGACCCTGGGGGTTTTATGCATGTCGCTGAGGGTAAAGGTGGAGGAGCAAGAAAACAGATCCAGGTGGCAGAACCTGCGTATTGTGGGGCTGTCAGAAGGTCTGGAAGGAACAAGCGCCACAAAATATGTGTCAAGGGTGTTGGCTGGGCTGGTGGAGCAGGGAGTGCTGGACAAGGCCGCCAAAGTGGACAGGGCCCATAGGTCTTTAAGGCAGAGGCTGAGAGCAGGGGAGCCGCCGCGGGTGGTGATTGTGCGGATGTACAAATTCATGGACAAGAAAAAGATCTTGCGATGGGCCAGGGAGAAGCAAGACTGCGAATGGGAGGGGAACCCTGTCGGAATATATCAAGATATTTGTGCAGAGCTGGCGAAGAGGCGTGCAGGATTCAACAGGACCACGGCGGTGTTGTACCGAAGGAAGATGCGATTTGGGATGCTATACCCGGTGAAACCGTGGGTCACATTTGAAGGCTGGGAGTACCTATTTTGAAATACCAGAAGAGGCGAATTACTTTATAAGGGACCATAAACTGGGGGAGAACTGAGTTAGTGGGAGGTGGATGAGCCACATCTGTAAAGATTGGAGGGTATGTGTGATGTATGTTTGTTGTTGCTATTGTATTTTGGGAAGTTCTAAGTTTGCACGGGGATAGCCCCCCCCCCCCCCCCAAAAAGCCGCCTGTGCTGTTTTTCTTTTGAAGGGGGTGGATTGTGACTTTGATTGTTTTTTTTAGCGATGGCGGAGGGGGGCCTTTGAGCGGAAGCTGCTATGCTGGCAGGTGATGCTGATGAACGGAGGTGAGGTAAGGGAAGAGGAGGCCGAGAGAGGTGGCTGAGGGGGGAGATGGGAGGGGGATTGCGATGTGGCAGAATTGGAGACTGAGCATGGTCATGGACAAGGAGGGGGACCATCTTGGATGGCCTGATTTAGAGTGGTATTAGAGGAGGCAGAACTGGAGGGGGATGATGATGGATGATAGAGGGAGTGGAGGCGTGAGCCTCTGTTAAGAATGGTAAAGCGTAACGTTTAATTGTGTGATTGAATCTAGGGTGCACAGGTGAGTCCTGAGTCAATGGTGAGGTTGAGGAGGTTTGGGGGGGGTTACTCCTTCTCATGTGTATAAGTTGTACTGAGAATTGATTTTTTTTGTGGTGAGCGGGTGGTGTTGGAGATTTTGGAGGTGGAGTACGCGGGAATTATGATATCCGATCATGCGCCACACTGACTGGAAGTAAGGTTCGGCGAGGGGCAGATGCAGAGGCCGCGATGGAGGCTAGATTCAGGTTTGTTGGTAGATGAGGGGTTCTGTGAAAAGGTGAGGTCAGCGATGGGGGAGTATGCGGTAATCAATCAGAATGGGGAGGTGTCGGCGGCCACGTTCTGGGTGGCGTTGAAGGTGGTGACCCGAGGAGAGATTATCTCGATTAAGGCACGCAGAGACAGGAGGATGAGGGTGGAATATGGACGGCTGTTGCATGAGATAGTTGAGGCTGACAGGAGATACGCGGGGACCCCACTAATTGCTGGCGGAGAGGAAGAGGTTGCAGGGGCAGTTTGATAGGTTGAATATGGGGAAGGCAGTGGGACAGTTAAGGAGGGCGAGGGGGGGGGGGGGTCATAGATAGCAGCTTCAGGGAATTAGTTACACCAAAGATTGGAGATAGATGGGTAACTGTAAGAGGGACTGGGAAGAAGCAGTCAGTGCAGGGATCCCCTGCGGTCGTTCCCCTGAGAAACAAGTATACCGCTTTGGATACTTGTGGGGGGGGGGGACTTACCAGGGGTAAGCCATGGTGTATGGGCCTCTGGCACGGAGTCTGTCCCTGTTGCTCAGAAGGGAAGGGGGGAGAGGAGCAGAGCATTAGTAATTGGGGACTCGATAGTCAGGGGCACAGATAGGAGATTTTGTGGGAGCGTGCGAGACTCACGTTTGGTATGTTGCCTCCCAGGTGCAAGGGTACGTGATGTCTCGGATCGTGTTTTCCGGGTACTTAAGGGGGAGGGGGAGCAGCCCCAAGTCGTGGTCCACATTGGCACTAACGACATATGTAGGAAAGGGGACAAGGATGTCAGGCAGCCTTTCAGGGAGCTAGGATGGAAGCTCAGAACTAGAACAAACAGAGTTGTTATCTCTGGGTTGTTGCCCGTGCCACGTGATAAGGAGATGAGGAATAGGGAGAGAGAGCAATTAAACACGTGGCTACAGGGATGGTGCAGGCGGGAGGGATTCAGATTTCTGGATAACTGGGGCTCTTTCTGGGGAAGGTGGGACCTCTACAGACAGGATGGTCTACATCTGAACCTGAGGGGCACAAATATCCTGGGGGGGGAGATTTGTCAGTGCTCTCTGGGGGGGTTTAAACTAATGCAGCAGGGGCATGGGAACCTGGATTGTAGTTTTAGGGTACGGGAGAATGAGAGTATAGAGGTCAGGAGCACAGATTTGACGTCGCAGGAGGGGGCCAGTGTGCAGGTAGGTGGTTTGAAGTGTGTCTACTTCAATGCCAGGAGTATACGAAATAAGGTAGGGGAACTGGCAGCATGGGTTGGTACCTGGGACTTCGATGTTGTGGCCATTTCGGAGACATGGATAGAGCAGGGACAGGAATGGATGTTGCCGGTTCCGGGGTTTAGGTGTTTTAGTATGCTCAGAGAAGGAGGCAAAAGAGGGGGAGGTGTGGCGCTGCTAGTCAAGAGCAGTATTACGGTGGCGGAGAGGATGCTAGATGGGGACTCATCTTCCGAGGTAGTATGGGCTGAGGTTAGAAACAGGAAAGGAGAGGTCACCCTGTTGGGAGTTTTCTATAGGCCTCCAAATAGTTCTAGGGATGTAGAGGAAAGGATGGCGAGGATGATCCTGGATAAGAGCGAAAGTAACAGGGTAGTTATTATGGGAGACTTTAACTTTCCAAATATTGACTGGAAAAGATATAGTTCGAGTACATTAGATGGGTCGTTTTTTGTACAGTGTGTGAAGGAGGGTTTCCTGACACAATATGTTGACAGGCCAACAAGAGGAGAGGCCACATTGGATTTGGTTTTGGGTAATGAACCAGGCCAGGTGTTAGATTTGGAGGTAGGTCAGCACTTTGGGGACAGTGACCACAATTCGGTGACGTTTACGTTAGTGATGGAAAGGGATAAGTATACCCCGCAGGGCAAGAGTTATAGCTGGGGGAAGGGCAATTATGATGCCATTAGACGTGACTTGGGGGGGATAGGTTGGAGAAGTAGACTGCAAGTGTTGGGCACACTGGATAAGTGGAGCTTGTTCAAGGATCAGCTACTGCGTGTTCTTGATAAGTACGTACCGGTCAGGCAGGGAGGAAGGCTTAGAGTGAGGGAACCGTGGTTTACCAAAGAAGTGGAATCTCTTGTTAAGAGGAAGAAGGAGGCCTATGTGAAGATGAGATGTGAAGTTTCAGTTGGGGCGATGGATAGTTACAAGGTAGCGAGGAAGGATCTAAAGAGAGAGCTAAGACGAGCAAGGAGGGGACATGAGAAGTATTTGGCAGGTAAGATCAAGGAAAACCCAAAAGCTTTCTATAGGTATGTCAGGAATAAGCGAATGACTAGGGTAAGAGTAGGACCAGTCAAGGACAGGGATGGGAAGTTGTGTGTGGAGTCTGAAGAGATAGGCGAGATACTAAATGAATATTTTTCGTCAGTATTAACTCAGGAAAAAGATAATGTTGTGGAGGAGAATGCTGAGACCCAGGCTATTAGAATAGATGGCATTGAGGTACGTAGGGAAGAGGTGTTGGCAATTCTGGACAGGCTGAAAATAGATAAGTCCCCGGGACCTGATGGGATTTATCCTAGGATTCTCTGGGAGGCCAGGGAAGAGATTGCTGGACCTTTGGCTTTGATTTTTATCTCATCATTGGCTACAGGAATACAGGACTGGAGGATAGCAAATGTGGTCCCTTTGTTCAAAAAGGGGAGCAGAGACAACCCCGGCAACTATAGACCGGTGAGCCTCACGTCTGTAGTGGGTAAAGTCTTGGAGGGGATTATAAGAGACAAGATTTATAATCATCTGGATAGGAATAATATGATCAGGGATAGTCAGCATGGCTTTGTAAAGGGTAGGTCATGCCTCACAAACCTTATCGAGTTCTTTGAGAAGGTGACTGAACAGGTAGACGAGGGTAGAGCAGTTGATGTGGTGTATATGGATTTCAGTAAAGCGTTTGATAAGCTTCCCCACGGTAGGCTATTGCAGAAAATACGGAGGCTGGGGATTGAGGGTGATATAGAGATGTGGATCAGAAATTGGCTAGCTGAAAGAAGACAGAGGGTGGTGGTTGATGGGAAATGTTTAGAATGGAGTTCAGTTACAAGTGGCGTACCACAAGGATCTGTTCTGGGGCCGTTGCTGTTTGTCATTTTTATCAATGACCTAGAGGAAGGCGCAGAAGGGTGGGTGAGTAAATTTGCAGACGACACTAAAGTCGGTGGTGTTGTCGACAGTGAGGAAGGATGTAGCAGGTTACAGAGGGACATAGATAAGCTGCAGAGCTGGGCTGAGAGGTGGCAAATGAAGTTTAATGTAGAGAAGTGTGAGGTGATTCACTTTGGAAGGAATAACAGGAATGAGGAATATTTGGCTAATGGTAAAGTTCTTGGAAGTGTGGATGAGCAGAGGGATCTAGGTGTCCATGTACATAGATCCCTGAAAGTTGCCACCCAGGTTGATAGGGTTGTGAAGATGGCCTATGGAGTGTTGGCCTTTATTGGTAGAGGGATTGAGTTCCGGAGTCAGGAGGTCATGTTGCAGCTGTACAAAACTCTGGTACGGCCGCATTTGGAGTATTGCGTACAGTTCTGGTCACCGCATTATAGGAAGGACGTGGAGGCTTTGGAGCGGGTGCAGAGGAGATTTACCAGGATGTTGCCTGGAATGGAGGGAAAATCCTATGAGGAAAGGCTGATGGACTTGAGGTTGTTTTCGTTGGAGAGAAGAAGGTTAAGAGGAGACTTAATAGAGGCATACAAAATGATCAGGGGGTTAGATAGGGTGGACAGTGAGAGCCTTCTCCCGCGGATGGAAATGGCTGGCACGAGGGGACATAGCTTTAAACTGAGGGGTAATAGATATAGGACAGAGGTCAGAGGTAGGTTCGTTTCGCAAAGAGTGGTGAGGCCGTGGAATGCCCTACCTGCAACAGTAGTGAACTCGCCAATATTGAGGGCATTTAAAAGTTTATTGGATAAACATATGGATGATAATGGCATAGTGTAGGTTAGATGGCTTTTGTTTCGGTGCAACATCGTGGGCCGAAGGGCCTGTATCGTTCTATGTTCTATGTTCTATTACGAATATGGGGATAAGGCGAGCCGCATGCTGGCTCATCAGCTGAGGAGGCAGGCTGCATCCAGGGAAATTTTTTTTAAGAAACAATTTTATTGCGACATTTATAATTTTAACATTTTAACATATCAACATTCTAGCACGGTAACATTGTGGATAGCACAATTGCTTCACAGCTCCAGGGTCCCAGGTTCGATTCCGGCTTGGGTCACTGTCTGTGAGGAGTCTGCACATCCTCCCCGTGTCTGCGTGGGTTTCCTCCGGGTGCTCCGGTTTCCTCCCACAGTCCAAAGATGTGCAGGTTAGGTGGATTGGCCATGATAAATTGCCCTTAGTGTCCAAAATTGCCCTTAGTGTCCAAAATTGCCTTAGTGTTGGGTGGAGGTGTTGACTTTGGGTAGGGTGCTCTTTCCAAGAGCCGGTGCAGACTCAATGGGCCGAATGGCCTCCTTCTGCACTGTAAATTCTATGATAATCTATGATTAATCTAGGACAAAGGTTCGGCACAACATCGTGGGCCGAAGGGCCTGTTCTGTGCTGTATTTTTCTATGTTCTATGGAGCGGTTCCCTGATCGATGGGCAGTCCTGAGGTGGCCGTTCACCTCCCATTGTGTAGGCTTCTGCTGGCGCCAAAGAGTCTGGTTTGGCTTTATGTGTCTAAATGTTGCTCATTGTTCCCGGGGATTGCTCATTAATATGCAGATGGCTGGTGTTTTGTTATGCTGATGGTTGCCGGTATCGATCTTGTCTGGCCTTTCCAGAGGTAAATGCACACTCAACCTGCAGCTGCTCGTTTGTGTCCTGTTGGCTGACTTTCCCATCAGCCTTTGCCGTTCGCCATTTTAAATCGGGAGTTAGCCATTCTAAATCGGGAGTTAGCCATTTTAACTGGCTACAGGTGGCACAGTGGTTAGCACAGCTTCACAGCTCCAGGTCCCAGGTTCGATTCCCGGCTTGGGTCACTGTCTGTGCGGAGTCTGCACGGTTTCCCCGTGTCTGCGTGGGTTTCCTACGGGTGCTCCGGCTTCCTCCCACAGTCCAAAGATGTGCGGGTTAGGTGGATTGGCCATGATTAATTACCCTCAGTGTTCAAAAAGATGAGCTGAGGTTACTGGGTTACAGGGATAGGGTGGAGGTGTGGGCTTAAGTAGGGTGCTGTTTCCAAGAGCCGGTGCAGACTCGATGGGCCGAATGGCCTCCTTCCGCACTGTAAATTCTATGATATTCTATGATATCTCAGGCATGCAGAGACAGGAGGGTGAGGGTGGAGTATGGACGGCTGTTGCATGAGATAGTTGAGGTTGATAGGAGATACGCGGGGACCCCACTAATTGCTGGCGGAGAGGAAGAGGTTGCAGGGGCAGTTTGATAGGTTGAAGACGGGGAAGGCAGTGGGACAGTTAAGGAGGGCGAGGGGGGGGTCATTACGAATATGGGGATAAGGCGAGCCGCATGCTGGCTCATCAGCTGAGGAGGCAGGCTGCGTCCAGGGAACTTTTTTTTTAAGAAACAATTTTATTGAGGCATTTATAATTTTAACATTTTAACATATCAACATTCTAAATAGCTGAGCGGTCCGACACATGCAAAAACCCCACAGTAACATAGCCAACTTACCCCGCCCTAACTCCTAGATACCCATATATTAGATTCCATGCCCTTATTCTCCACTTCCATGCCTCCCCATCTCCCCCCCCCCTTCTGCTGACAGTCAGTTTTCCTTAAAGAAGTCGATGAATGGCTGCCACCTCCGAGCGAACCCCTGTAATGAACCCCTTAAGGCGAACTTAATCTTCTCTAGCCTGAGAAACCCTGCCATGTCACTGACCCACACCCCCGACTTGGGAGTCTCCCCCCGCCCCGTCTCCCGAATCTTCTGACACTCCAAATATTGCCACCTCTGGACTCAGAGTCAGCCTCCCTTCCAAGACCTCTGACATGACATCTACGAATCCCTGCCAGAATCCTCTCCGCTTCGGACTCACCCAGAACATTGTTACATGATTCACTGGACTTTCCCCGCACCTCCCACACCTGTGCTCCACCTACTCATCCGGGCCACAGTCATATGAGCTCGGTGGACCACCTTAAACTGGATCAGGCTAAGCCTGGCACACGACGAGGATGCATTGACTCTTTTCAGGGCCTTCTCCCATAGACCGACTTCCAAACCCCCCCCCCCCCCAAACTCATCCTCCCACTTCCTCGTCACCTCCTCGATTGGGACCCCTTCCCACTCCATTAATTCCTTATATATTTCCGAGACCCTCCGCTCCCAACCCTTGTTTTTGACAGTAAGAATTCTTACAACACCAGGTTAAAGTCCAACAGATTTGTCTCAAATCACTAGCTTTTGGAGCACTGCTCCTTCCTCAGGTGAATGAAGAGGTAGGTTCCAGAAACATATATATAGACAAAGTCAAAGATGCAAGACTATGCTTTGAATGCGAGCATTTGCAGGTAATTAAGTCTTTACAGATCCAGAGAGAGGGGTAATCCCAGGTTAAAGAGTTGTGAATTGTCTCCAGCTAGGACAGTTGTTTGGATTTTGCAAGCCCAGGCCAGATGGTTCTTTCAAGGAGTAGCCGACGAGTGCAAAAAGTACCGGCGAGGGCCGGCACGCGCACATGTTCTAGGGCTTTGAGAAGCTGAAGAGATACTGGGAAGCGGTGTTTGGGACGCTGTCCAAGCTTGAGGGGATGGAAGTCAAGCCGGACCCAATGGTAGTGATCTTTGAGGTATCAGAAATGCCGGAGCTGATGGAAGGGAAGGGGGCCGATGTTGTGGCCTCCGCTTCCCTAATTGCCCAGCGAAGGATCTTGTTGAATTGGAGGGTGGATATGCCACCGGGGGTGGCAACCTGGCTGGGGGACCTGTATGACTTTTTACGGTTGGAAAAGATCAAATTTGAGTTGAGGGGGTCGGAGGAGGGCTTTGAGACCCGATGGGGGTTGTTCATGCCAATGTTTGAAGAATTTCTGTTGCGGGGGATGTGGAGGTGGGAAGGGTAGCGGGTATAAATTGTACAAACTGTAGATTGTGAGGTAGTTGAGTGCATTGTTGTGTATGTTACTGTTCTTTTTACACGTTTGTCATAAAATACATTTTTAAAAATTCCAACATTTTCCCTACCACTGATGTCAGACTAATAGGTCTGTAAGTAGTTAGATCATAATATAAAGTTTTAAAAATTGGGCATTAAATTGTCCAATTCTTAAACGCAAATCCACTCTAAGCCCCAGTATAAAATTTCCCCATTTCTCTTAATTTCTTTGTCTGTATCCCAGCACTTTGTCTGGTTCCATTTAAAAAAAAAGGTACTTTTGAATACCAATCTTTACCATACTTCAACAAAGATGTAGAACACGTATCCTCCTTTGGCATAACCATAAGACCATAAGACATAGGAGTGGAAGTAAGGCTATTCGGCCCATCGAGTCCACTCCACCATTCAATCATGGCTGATTTCAACTCCATTTACCCGCTCCCTCTCCATAGCCCTTAATTCCTTGAGAAATCAAGAATTTATCAACTTCTGTCTTAAAGACACTCAATGTCCCGGCCTCCACTGCCCTCTGTGGCAATGAATTCCACAGACCCACCATTCTCTGGCTGAAGAAATTTCTCCTCATCTCTGTTCTAAAGTGACTCCCTTTTATTCTAAGGCACCTTAGGGTCCTAGTCTCCCCTGCTAATGGAAACAACTTCCCTACATCCACCCTATCTAAGCCATTCATTATCTTGTAAGTTTCTATTAGATCTCCCCTCAACCTCCTAAACTCCAATGAATATAATCCCAGGATCCTCAGACGTTCATCGTATGTTAGGCCTACCATTCCTGGGATCATCCGTGTGAATCTCTGCTGGACCCGCTCCAGTGCCAGTATGTCCTTCCTGAGGTGCGGGGCCCAAAATTGCTCACAGTATTCTAAATGGGGCCTAACTAATGCATTATAAAGCTTCAGAAGTACATCCCTGCTTTTATATTCCAAGCCTCTTGAGATGAATGACAACATTGCATTTGCTTTCTTATTTACGGACTCAACCTGCAAGTTTACCTTTCGAGAATCCTGGACTAGGACTCCCAAGTCCCTTTGCACTTCAGCATTGTGGATTTTGTCACCGTTTAGAAAATAGTCCATGCCTCTATTCTTTTTTCCAAAGTGCAAGACCTCGCACTTGCCCACATTGAATTTCATCAGCCATTTCTTGGACCACATAGTCCATGATCGGCAGCCACAGGTGAGGTGCCTGAAGATTGGAGAGTAGCGAATGTTGTGCCCTTGTTTAAGAAGGGCAGCAGGGAAAAGCCTGGGAACTACAGACCGGTGAGCCTAACGTCTGTAGTAGGTAAGTTGCTAGAAGGTATTCTGAGAGACAGGATCTACAAGCATTTAGAGAGGCAAGGACTGATTCGGGGCAGTCAGCATGGCTTTGTGCGTGGAAAATCA
Organism: Scyliorhinus torazame; assembly: GCF_047496885.1. Classification (NCBI taxonomy): domain Eukaryota; kingdom Metazoa; phylum Chordata; class Chondrichthyes; order Carcharhiniformes; family Scyliorhinidae; genus Scyliorhinus; species Scyliorhinus torazame. The sequence continues at coordinate 150,372,624 of NC_092712.1, forward strand.
TGTCTCACAAATTTGATTGAGTTTTTTGAGGGGGTGACCAAGAAGGTAGATGAGGGCAGTGCAGTAGACGTTGTCTACATGGACTTTAGCAAAGCCTTTGACAAGGTACCGCATGGTAGGTTGTTGCAGAAGGTTAAAGCTCACGGGATCCAGGGTGAGGTTGCCAATTGGATTCAAAATTGGCTGGACGACAGAAGACAGAAGGTGGTTGTAGAGGGTTGTTTTTCAAACTGGAGGCCTGTGACCAGTGGTGTGCCTCAGGGATCGGTGCTGGCTCCACTGTTATTTGTGATTTATATTAATGATTTGGATGAGAATTTAGGAGGCATGGTTAGTAAGTTTGCAGATGACACCAAGATTGGTGGCACAGTGGATAGTGAAGAAGGTTATCTAGGATTGCAACGGGATCCTGATCAATTAGGCCAGTGGGCCGACGAATGGCAGATGGAGTTTAATTTAGATAAATGTGAGGTGATGCATTTTGGCAGATCGAATCAGGCCAGGACCTACTCAGTTAATGGTATGGCGTTGGGGAGAGTTATAGAACAAAGAGATCTAGGAGTACAGGTTCATAGCTCCTTGAAGGTGGAGTCGCAGGTGGACAGGGTGGTGAAGAAGGCATTCGGCATGCTTGGTTTCATTGGTCAGAACATTGAATACAGGAGTTGGGACGTCTTGTTGAAGTTGTACAAGACATTGGTCCGGCCACACTTGGAATACTGTGTGCAGTTCTGGTCACCCTATTATAGGAAGGATATTATTAAACTGGAAAGAGTGCAGAAAAGATTTACTAGGATGTTGCCGGGACTTGATGGTTTGAGTTATAAGGAGAGGCTGGATAGACTGGGACTTTTTTCTTGGAGCGTAGGAGGCTTAGGGGTGATCTTATAGAGGTCTATAAAATAATGAGGGGCATAGATAAGGTAGATAGTCAACATCTTTTCCCAAAGGTAGGGGAGTCTAAAACTAGAGGGCATAGGTTTAAGGTGAGAGGGGAGAGATTCAGAAGGGCCCAGAGGGGCAATTTCTTCACTCAGAGGGTAGTGAGTGTCTGGAATGGGCTGCCAGAGGTAGTAGTAGAGGCGGGTACAATTGTGTCTTTTAAAAAACATTTAGATAGTTACATGGGTAAGATGGGTATAGAGGGTTATGGGCCAAGTGTGGGCAACTGGGACTAGCTTAATGGTAAAAACTGGGCAGCATGGACTGGTTGGGCCGAAGGGCCTGTTTCCATGCTGTAAACTTCTATGATTCTATGATTTTCTTTTTTCCGGTCGTTCATTTGTAACAGAGTGGAGACTGTACCCAACCAGTCCAACTTCAAAACCTAAAATAAAACATCTGCTGTTGGATGTGGTTCCACAATTGTGCAATATTCGCTGAACAATCCTGAAAGCGCTGAAAGTTCCACAAATAACCAATTAAAATAATCAGTCAAGCACTTAACGTGCCTCATTTATGCTTGATGGATGCAACATACATTCAAACGCAGGATCCTGTTCCCTGCAAATGCCACCGCAAGATTGTCACGGATGGGAACCATGTAAAGGTCCGTTGACCTTGGGCGGCAATTTCATAACGGCGGACGGGTGGGTTGAAGAATCCTGCCGTTATGTTAGAAGAAAAATCTCCTCTCAGGTCCTTTTGTTTATCATATTAAATCTGTGCCTTCTGTTTACTGATCAAACTCTCATTAAAAACCGCTTAGCTTTATTTATGCTATCTACATCTTGATTTTGACCACATCTCTCAAATCTCCCACTTTTTCTGCTCCCTGTTTCTCTAGCCCCTCCATGTCACTGAAGTTCTGCATCCATTCTAGTGGATCTCCTTGGGACCCTCTTAAAGGTCTTGACATCCTTCCTAAAGTATAGAACCATAATGCTGAAGTTAACGCCTAGTCAATGTACTTTATGCCTCTATTTGTAAAGACAAGGCCTTTTTTAACAAGGTTCTCAACTTTTCTGCCACCTTCAATGACCTGTTAAGTCTCTCTGTTCCTGAATCCTATTTAGCATTGTACTATTTTGTTTGTATTGCCTCTTCTCACTGTTCCTACCAAAATTAATCGCTTCATTATCTGTCCAAAATTGACCCTGCTGGGTGAGTGTCTATTTCACCAGTCTGTCTTATGTCCTGCTGGTATCTGTTACTAAACTCATCACTTTTTTTTAATGCCATTGGCAAAGTTGGATGTGATTCCTTGTATACCCAAGTCCAGGATATTAATATACATTAAAAAGAACAATGATTTCAGCACCACTGGATTGTTCCTCCAGTCTGAAAAGCAGGTCTTCACCACTGCTCACTGCATTTGTCTTTTAGGGTTATGTATCGAAATAGCCACTGCCTCTTAAATTTTGCTAACAAATCTAAAATTTTTCCAATTGAGTGGCAATTTAGCATGGCCAATCAATCTAACCTGCACATCTTTGGGTTGTGGGGGTGAGACCCACGCGGACACTGGGAGAATGTGCAAACTCCACATGGACCGTGACCCGCGGCCGAGATCGAACTCAGGTCCTCGGTTCCATGAGGCAGCAGTGCTAACCACTACACCACTGTGCCGCTCCTAACAAATCTATTATGTGATGCTTTATCAAATACATTTTGAAAGTCCTTACACACATTAATCTTCAACATTACTACATTAAATAACTCAAATCAAGTTAGTCAAACATAATTAGCCTTTAACAAATCTGTGCTGGCTTCAGTTGATTAACCCAACCAAGAGTTATTTATTTTGTCCTGGAGTCTCAAAAGATTTTCTCACCAGTGAAGTTAGGCTGCCTGGCCAATAGTTGCCGAGTTATCCCTCTCCCTGTATTGAGCAGAAGTGTAGCATTTGCAATCTTCCAGTCCTCTGGCACCACTTCCATATCCAAGGAGGATTAGAAGAATGTGACCAGAGCCCTTGCAATTTACATTCCTTACTTCCCTCAGCAACTTAGCATGCATCCTATCTGGTGAGTTTTTTTCTATTTTGCGTGCTGCCAGCTTTTTAAGTGCCTAATCTATTTTTATCTTTTCCTGAATATGTTGTAGCCAGGAATATTAAGTGACCATTCCTCCGCTTAATGAGGATGGTTTTCTGTTATTGTCATTGTATCATAATCCCATGTGACTACTTATATCTGTAGCTCATCAAGCTTATGTACCACATGCCGTGCATTTACACACCTGCATTCTAAACCCATTCCAGTCTGTTTCATATCCAGTCTGTTTCATATTTCCCTCCTGTTTAATCTCTTCTGCTACTGGACTTCCCTTTATTCCTTTTTTTAAGGGGCAATTTAGCATGGCCAATGCAACTACCATGCACACGTTTGGGTTGTGGGGGTGTGACCGAAGCAGACACTGGGAGAATGTGCAAACTCCACACGGACAGTGACCCGGGGCCGGGATTGAACCCGGGTCCTCAGCACTGTGAGGCAGCAGTGTGAACCACTGCGCCACCGTGCCACCCCGACTGCTCTTTATTCTAACATTGTTTGTCTTTTCCAGTCTTCTACACCTTGTATGTCCTCATCGCTTCATCCTGATACTCCTCTCCCTCACAAATTAATTGAAAACTTCCTCCACCGCACCAGTTCCCTGTGGGGACATTGGTCCTAGCCTGGTTAAGATACAGCCCATTCATTCCTACCTCAGATTGGTCCCAATGCTCTAGGAATCTGAAGCCCCCCGTTTGCACCATTTCTCCAGCTACGTGAAAACCAATCTTGTCTTACTGCTCTTGTACTCATGAGCATGTGGCACTGGGTGTAATCAAAAGATTACAGTCTTGAGGTCTTGCTCTTTAAATTTCTTCCTAGTTCCCGATACTCTGTACGACCATAAACATTTTCTTGACCTGTCATTTGTTCCAACATGGACCAGGACTTCAGGCTATTCCCTCCCTCTATGTTCTGCACTCATTTATTGATCAGATGATCATGCACTAACAGGTTCAAAAACAGCTTCTTCCCGCTGTTACCAGACTTCTGAATGACCCTCTTATTGACTGGACTAATCTCTTCACACAACTTCTCTACTGAGTAATACTATACTCCGTATGCTCACCTGTTGCCTGTGCCTATGTATTTACATTGTGTATTTATGTATGCCCTATGTTTTTTTTTTCATGTATGGAATGATCTGTCTGGACTGTACGCAGGACAATACTTTTCACTGTACCTCGGTACACGTGACAATAAAACAAATCCAATCCAATCGAATTCATTATAAGGGGAATTGAGTTAAATGTCCCAGGAAAAAAATGTTTATTGTGGTGACTGATTTATATACCAAAGAACACAAATTAAAATTAAGAGAAAGGGTTGAATAATTTTAGGTAAAGAAGAATCATTGCAGAACAAGTTGCCATGGAAACCATTAAAGCAGACAGCATATGGAATTTAAGTCACGATCAGATGTATTTATGGAGAGACTGATTAACAAAATAGTTCAGAAGATGGGTGTATACATGAAAGAGGGACACATTTGATGGAGTCCAATTACTATTTTTCCCTTTCTAAAAATGTTTGCATTCTGAAGTTGATCTTTTTGTTAGCTGAAGTTTGACAGTTTAGTTAATTTGGAGTCACTCTGTAGACCAGATTTAATAGCATCAATATGCCCACTTCGTTTTATAGACACTTGTAAAAATCCTATTGCTGAATTAAGTATGCAGTAATTTTCTTTTCTTCTCATTAGGATCAGTTGAAACTCGAGACTTCAGTTCTTCCACCTCATCCTCCACCTACACTCCATTAGGAATACCAAGACCTCAAATAGTATCGTTTATGAAGAAGAAGAAAACGAGTGACATCTATTTTGTGATGCTTGTCTGGGCTATCGCTGTTGTACAAATCTGGTTGAACCTTTGGATTCTCGAGTTGCTCCCAGTACCAGTGGCTGGTAATGTTTTTGATCCTGTCACATCTCCACCTAACATTCCTCTGATTCCAACCTTTTGTGCATCACTCCTGCAATGTGCAATCTTTCTTTTGACCCATTAGATGCTTATACTGTACATTATACTATGAGATTCCCACTCTATATCCTTCTGTCTCTTCTCCCTCTTTGCGACCCATTTAAAGTCTACCTCTTTGACCAAGCTATCCTCGATTATCTCATCCCCTTTTCTTGAGTTCCATTTTTGTTTGATGAAACCCCAAGAAGTTTTTTTCTATTTAAAGTTGCAGTATCATTGCAAATTTTTATTGCGATAGACCTTATGATTAATCAGTCAGTCTTTATAAATTTAAAAATACTGTTCTGATTTGGTGGACAGCTCAATTGTAGGATTTGTCTAGACTTGGCTGTTAATGATCAAAGTACCTAAAGCAGACCGATTTAAAATGAAATTCCACCGGTGTTTTCCTTTTCTTTACTTCCAGGAGCTGCTACCGGTCACCTCCGCTATGCATGCACTGAGATAGTAGTAGGGTAACTACTTCTCAAATACTCCATTCACCCACACCCGGTCCAGTACCACTCTTCCCCTCCCATCCTTCACGCTTCTGATGTTCCTCGCCGCCTCCTGCTTCCCGAGTTGATGGACCAGCATCCCCGTACTTGTACACTGTCACTCTGGCCCTCCGTAACTGCCCTACTGCCTTCCCCATGGACACGAACATAGCTCCATCTGGAGCCTCTGCTTCTCCTTCAACAATCCCGCCTCTGGGGCCTCCGAATACCTCCTGTCCACCCGCAGAATCCCGTCCACCAATCTTGTCATCTTTGCTCGCTCCACCTTTTCCCTATGCGCCCGGATCGATATGAACTCCCCCTAACCACTACCTCGGGCGCCTCCCATAGGCACTTGTACACTCCTGTTTCCCATCTCCCATGCACACCGTGGCAATGTCTTGATATTGACCTATTTGAATTCACATAAAAGCATTTTTTATAGCCTCACCTCTGAAGCCATTATAATAATATTATTAGATTCACAAGTAGGCTTACATTAACACTGCAATGAAGTTACTGTGAAAATCCCCAGGTCACAACACAAGTGTTCCGGGTACACTGAGGGAGAATTCAGAAAGTCCAATTCATCTAAAAAGCACGTCTTTCGGGACTTGTGGGAGGAAACCAGAGGACCCGGAGGAAACCGACACAGACATGGGGAGAACGTACAGACTCTGCACAGACAGTGACCTAAGCCGAGATTTGAACCCAGGTTCCTGGCGCTGTGAAGCAACAGTGCTAACCACTGTGCTACTGTGCCGACAACATTATAACCTCTGGGAAGCAGATGTTATCTATGCACAGCATTCCAGACATTGTCATCTCTGACAAGGGCCAACAGTTCGCCAATGAATGTTTCCAATCCCTTGCAGCATTGTATGGATTTGTCCATGCCACGTGTTTGCCAAAATACCATCAGTCCAATGAAGAGGCTCAGATAGGAGGAGTATGTGCCACATAAGATTTGCTAAGAAAAAATGAAGACTTTGAGCTAGCCCTGCTCCGTTAATGTTCTACATTGTTGCAGAATGGTTTTGGCCCATGTGAACTTTTGATGGGCCGTAGGCTTGGAGTCCAACTCCCTTACTGTCCCCGTATGTCAATACCAAATGGCCAGGCCAGGAAAAAGGAAGAAAGTTGCAGAGCAAGTCAAGCTAGTACATTCAACCAACTAGATGTAGGGCTCACAATCTTCGTACTCTTGAAAGGAAGAGAGATGGCGTGGATCAAGGACCAGCAGTGAGAAGATACAGTTGTAGAGAAGTTGCAACAACCAAGATTCTATCTGGCCCAAACAAAAACAGGCATACTCCAAAGGAACAGGAGTGCTTTGATTTCAAAGTACTGGAAACCATTAGCAGGATGGACTGCATTGTCTGTCACACCTACAGAAACATAAATAAGAAAAATAAGGGGTGACGACTTTCAGGGAATGAATTGGAGCGAGCAGATCCTTAATGATGAGAAAAGGAACTCTGCCCTCATGCACGGCAACTGGAGAAGCCACCAAGGAGATTATACCTTGAAAAGTACAGACTTCTGAGGCAGACTTAGGGGGTTGTGTGTATAACAATTATGGGGATAAAGACTTGAAGAGTGATGTAGATTAAAGGGTCAACTAATAATCGCTGCTGAGCATTTGTGTAAAGTGTTATGTCATAATGATGTCAATTACTGAGAGAAAATGAGTGTGAAGCACCTAAGAGAGAAATTGTCGCTGTCTCCTGATTGTTACCTTGTACATTGTTAGTTTTGTAAATAAGAGTTTTGAAGGAAAAAACGTTGCTTATAGAAATATTTCTTCTAGAATAAGAAAGCTAATGTCTCCTGAGATAAACCAACAACAACAGAATTACCATCCATATCCTTGAACCCTTGCCCCCTCCATTGTAATCTCCAACAGCTAATAAGAGGAACTCCTAAACCTCTTCCTCATTAACATTAAGATCAGCCCATTCCATTTCCTACGTCCACCAATCCAAACACCTCTCAAGAGTCCCTCCACCCTGGTTCCCAATCCATAATTTTCTCTCCTATCTCCCCATGTCCTCTCTAAGCTCATCTTGCTTCTTGCTGTCTTGACCACATTGCCACTAAAACACTGGCCTCTCTTATTCCCTTTGTGGTCTGCTGCTAGCAAACTGTTAATATCATCTTGAAAACTGAGAAAGGAATTAGGACACTAAAAGATTTGTTTCTTGGTGTCGGTTTGCAGGATTGAAGGAGCTGGGAGCAAAGTATGGGCTGGAGCAGGGGGATATATTTGGATACATGCAGGTTCAAGACTTTGCCAGAAAGGAGATACAGAGCTTCCCAGTAGAGCCGGCTTCCACATTGCTGGAGGAGGTGCTGATGACAGAGGGACTGGAGAAGGGGAAAGTATCAGCGGTTTATGGCTGGAAGGGATCAAGGCAAAGTGGGAGGAAGAGTTGGGAGAGGGTATGGAGGAGAGGTTCTGGTGTGAGGCGCTCCGGAGGGTGAACGCCTGCCTCCACCTTGTGTGCGAGGTTGGGGCTGTTACAGCTGAAGGTGGGATATAGAGCACACCTTACAAGAGCGAGGATGAGCCGGCTCTTTGAGGGGGTCGAAGTGTTTTGTGAACGTTGCTGGGGGGCCCCCGCAAACTACGATCATATGTTATGGTCCTGTCCAAAACTGGAGGATTACTGGAAGGAGGTTTTTAGGGTAATCTCTAAAGTGGTACACTTGATACTGGACCCGGGCCCCCGGGAGGCCATATTCGGGGTGTCGGACCAGCCAGGGTTGGAAACGGGTGCGGAGGCAGATGTTGTAGCCTTTGCCTCGTTGATCGCCCGAAGGCGGATCCTGATGGGATGGAGAGCGACCTCTCCACCCTGTGCCCTGGCGTGGCGGGGGGACCTGCTGGAATTCTTGACTCTTGAGAAGGTCAAATTTGAACTGAGGGGAAGGATGGAGGGGTTCTACAATTCATGGGCGTTATTCATTATGCACTTTAGAGAATTGGATTGCATCGAACATTCGAACATTACGGGGGGGGGGAGGGAGACGGTATGTGTTAATGGTGACAATGGGTGATTCCTGATTCCTTTTTGTCATTTGTTTATGTTAACATGCGGACTAATGTTTGGTGGGAGGATGGGATCGTTGTTATTGATGTGGGGATTGACATTGCATTCGTTACTGATTATTGTTTATTGTTTGGGAGAAAATGTGAAAAAGGAGGAGAATAGAAATATTTTTAAAAAAATGAAATATCATCTTGAAAACCCACATTATTGCAGATTCTGGGATTCTAAATGGAAACAAAGTGCCCAAATATGCAACAGATCCGGTGGCATGTGTGCAGACACAAAGGGAGGGTTAAAATTTAAGGTTGATAATCTTTGAGTGTTTGCAGCATTTTTTTCTTTTTATCCAATCTCCAACTTCCTTTCCTCTTAAAATCTTTGAACAAAGTGTTGTCGGGTTCCAAATTTGTGCCCTTCCTCCTTCATGTTTGAATCGCTGCAATCATTTTTCCATCCTTTCCATAGCACTGAAATGGCTTGAATCATAGTTGCTCGATATTCTCTTTGACTAACCATGGCGCATTATCTCACATTGACTTCTCTGCAGCCTTTACTATAATTGCCCATACATCCTTCTTCCTCTGCCTCCTCTGTTGTCAGATAAATGTTATTGCACTTGGCAGTTTCCATTTTTAGCTATCTGAGAATCTTCTGATTTGCTTCTCCTACCGTCCTCGAACCATTACCTCTGGAATCTGCCAAGGATATATGCTTCAGCTTTTCATCGCAAAACTAATTCAGAATCGGGAGGTCAAGTTCCACATATATGCTGATGATATCCAGTTCTACCTCTACCAATTATGTGGACACCACTTATATTTGTTATGCAGTCCTTTAACCCTCTGAACTCTATGTTCCTCCTACTTGAGTCTTTAATGTAGACCCTGTCCCTTTGCCCTTTGGTGGCTATGCCTTTCCATCCAGGGTTTTTTGCTCTGATTCCTCTCCTGAAACCCCCTGATTCTCAACATCCCTCTCGGCTAAGTCACCTCTTCATCCAAATCTTTTGCATCTCTTCCAATAATTTCCTCTTTGGCTTTGCATTTAAGTGTGTCTGATAATGCATCTGTAAAGTGTCTTGGGATGTCTTTCTATGATGAAGATGTTATAGAAATGTAAGGTGTGGTTAAGGTGCAGTACAGCTGTTGGCCCATTTGAAATGGAGAACCAATAAGCATGTTAGTCTAGTTAAGCAACATGAAAATAAATTGTCATTGCTGAGTTTATTTTTGGTTGTTTAGTGTTTATATTTTTATGAAATATTCTTAAATCCTTTTTTTGGTAACAGTTTGGGGGCTTAAGAAATTGGTCCTACGTTTTGGATTAATGAACTTTGCAGAGAGACATATAAGTAACTATTGGAAGATTCTGTCGACCTTTGTTAAAGAAAGACAGGATGCTCTGGCTCCTAGACCAATCAGAGGACTTGGAAGGATCATTGTAAAAGCTGACAGCAAGGTATATTTTATAGATCATAATCTTTGAATGAAACCGTTTCATATATCCACCAGAGCTATAATACTTATTAATGACTTCTCGTTAAATATTTGTCTCTGGTTTTTCTTTACATATTGTCCAAAATCTGTACTGAAGGACACAGAATTCATTAATGAGTTGATTTATCACCTCACCAGGTGTCCTCTAACTTATAATTATATTAAATATTAAAATGTATTTTTATTATGTGTAACGTTAACCTGAACATTTCAGAGTGCAATAATGAAAAATGTTCTGCATTCAAATGGTTAGACCCCAAAATTTATACTTTTCCTTCATCCCCGTCTCAATCACTGCCTCGATTCACCCAGTTATGTCTCAAATCTTTCTCGTCTCCATAAATGGTCCATCCACAGGTGCACTACTTTATACAGTAGTTCAATCTAAACTAATGTGCACCTTCCCTCAATTAAACTGTGACTGGTAGTCTCCTTTGAGGTTTATGGCAAACTCAGCATATCATCAAGGTTCAATTTATCTATTCCCTTAAGACATCTTTGCTCTGATGTAAACAATCTTTTGATCTATAGCTCTACACACCACCTGGATGCTGTCAGCTATGCATGTGCTTAATTTTTCTTTTCTGTAAGACTCCTGTATCTGGATATTCTTACTGTACTACTCATCCTAGTATTAGACACAGAAGCCCACAACTTTGTACAAACTCAATTTGAGCTCTAATTGCTGACTAACATTTTCCCTGAGCCTTGCTGCTTTTTTGTCTCCTGTAGCCTGGAACCATTTAGGCTATATCACCACTGTTTTCCCGTTTGTAATCCACTTGCCTTATCTTGCATTTGTCCACATTAAATGTTATTTCTACTCACCGTTCAAATCTATGTAGTTACCCTTTATTTTCTTTGCTATTTCGACATTGCTTCAAATCCATTCCTTTGATATCTTTGTGTCTGTCTAGGTTCCTAAATCTTTGATTAATTCTTAACAATAAAAACAATATAGAGCAGAAAATGCTGACAATATGAGCACGTCAAGGCAGCATCCGTGTGAAGAGAGAGGTAACATTCCAGATTGATAGTGTTGTCCGAATTCTTTTCAGTACATCTCAGAAGCTTGCCTTATATTCAGTGTCTTCCTGCTTGTGTGGCATGGCATCAAAAGCTTTGCTGAAATCTAAATGCATGGTGAATTTCCAAAAAGGTGTGCCTTCTTTGAGATTTTTTAAATTTAGTAGGTCAAATCTCTTTCATATAAGTCCAAACTCACTTAATCATGCCATAGCTTTATGATATACAGTAAGTGTAGCATGCTATGGAGGAACAGTTGACTTGGGCCTGTGGTTCATAAAGCTTTCTACCACTTTTGTGTCTTCTTGTTTATTCTCGGAGTCTTTGTAGATCTCCAAATTTCTTTCTCTGTCAGTCTGGCCTCAATAAAAGTTGAGACGGATTCGCACGTAAACAGAAGTTATTTATTTAGCTTGCAAGCTTAATCATCTTACAGAAATGTAAGAGACATCCAGCCTCTTTCATTCCAGAAAACGACTGAACTAACAGACAAAGGGATCTCTGCAAAATCAGTTCAAATGGTATCAAGTTTCACATACTCGACGGACATAGGTCAGCCTATGTCCCTCCTGACCTGTTCGATCTATTCTGATTGGCTCACTTCCAATCCCTTTCTCTGGCCCCTATCAATGAAGCATCACCCTCATAGACACACCTCTTCCTGCTTTTTCCATGCGGTCTCAAATTCCTTTGTCCCTAACTGCAAAAATCAAAGTGGCTTATTTCTACATTACATTAACTAGTAACTCTAAAGTAACTATTTTATATCACATTCGTCATTCCCTCCTTTTATCATTCCATGATAACCGAACTATCCAATCTATAGCTACGGTTCCTCATCTAAAAAGATTCGTCGCTGCATTTCCAATTCCTGTCTTAGCCCCCCTTCATCTGCTTCACCCTCATGGATTTTAACAGTTAAATTTTTTTCTCGGTGATTGGGGCGGTGATCTGATCCAGTGCACCCAGCATTCTACCCATCACACATTTAAGGATGGCCAGGCCCACAAAGATGCAGCCGATAGCTACCACTAGATACATGGCCATATTTATCAACCAGTCCTTCCATCCTCCAAATCCCCAGTTACCCCAAGAGTCAGGATCCTGCATCCCGTCCAAGTGATCCCGTATGCGATCCATAAATTTAGTAATGTTAGCAGTCAAGTCCTGAATCCCCATAATACACTTGCCCTGTACTATGGCGCATACCCCACCCTCACGGGCCAGAAGATAGTCAAGAGCATACCGGTTGCTTAAGGACCTCCCAGTAGCCCAGTTTATCCAATTTTGAAATGCCCATTCGGGCCGCCCAGCATTGCAGAAAGCCCTATTCCCAACAGTGATATGAGAGACATTCGCCCAGCCACAAAGGAGCTGGAGGCCAGCGTTCAATGGAACGCAAGTGGTGCTATAACAAACGCATTGGCCAGACGCCTGGGTGATATGGCACCTCCTGTCCGTACAGGTGGGAAACAGACATGTTATATTTGTGTCCACCTCTACCAGCAAACAGCCATATCCTTCACTGCTGAAGCAATTCTCGTACGACCGGGAATCCCTATTGGGAGTGAAGTGGCTAGGTATGTACGCCCTCCACCGTCGCAGCCTATCGTACTGTGAATGGGAATTATCCCGAGGGAGGGGAAGGCAAATAGCCGGAGGTGCTGAATCCGGATCGTAAGGAAGAGTGACTTGCTCGGGCAATGGCTCGGAACGCTGACAATGAACCACCGTTTGGGGAGTGCCCCAAAGCGGTGAAACAGAAAATAACCTAGACACCGCTGCGGGGTTTGGGTAGCAGACAACCCGTCCCTGGCCATACAGACGGTGGTAAATCTGGTAGAAGAGATTCATACTACCCGGGTTTTCCTCAGTTTGGCCTTTAATTAACTTAAGTGCATCTCCCGGTAACCTACGTTCTAGCTGTACTTCCCTTCTCACACGCCCCGTCCTCTCTCTAGTCCCTTTCTCTTTCTCATGGTCTCTTCCTACACTCTTCTGACAGCCTGATGTTACCTTTATTGTACCACTTTTAACACATCCAAACTCAAATTTACATGTATTCCAAAAACAAGGCAATGTCCATATAATGTTCCCTTCCCATCGCCGGGGCCGGTGCAGCTGCTTCATGACTCCCGCATTCTCCTTAACTTTGATGACCTTCCATGAGTCGATACCATGTCCTCGTATATGGGGGCAGTGAAGAACATCACCTGTGCATAGGTGATGTATCCTTGTAGATTGGTTGGGGCTACACAGATACATAATATTCCCCTTTTCCATGTCCATCGCCAATAACACGCCAAGCGAAGTGAGGCCAAATATCAGACAGACGATGCGTAGCCACTCCATCATGCTCCACACCTGTAAAATAGCACTGGAGAAGGGAGGCAGGTTAGTATCCGACCTTTTACAGTAGTGGAGATGGGCTCAATTTACAGTGATGTAGGTGGACCCAAGCACTTCGCCCCTCCACTTTAACTGCTGTGGGGGTGGTAAGGAGAACTTGGAAGGGCCCGTCCCATCGCGGCTCCGACCCCTTCCTAGTCCAATTTTTGACCATTACATAACTACCGGGCTGGACTGAAAGTGAGCTAGGTACTGGGCAATGGCTCGTGAGCCGCGCGGACTTGGCCATGGAGTTCCTTGAGCACTTGCGTAAGGGCTAGAACATAGGTGGTCATTTCCTCAGTCATCTGATGAAACTGAACCCGTCTGGGAACCTGCAGGCTCCAGGGAGTTCTAAGAGGCCTGCCATAGAGAATCTCGGCGGGAGAGAGCCGGGCCGGTCCCGCAGGTGTAACCCGCAGCTGGAAGAGGGCAACGGGGAGCAACTTAAGCCATGTCAGTCCCGTGTCTGCTCTTAATTTAGCCAATTTAGTTTTGAGGGTCTGATTGTGTCTTTCAACCACCCCGGCTGCCTGTGGTCTGTAAGCACAGTGTAACTGCTGGCGTATGCCCAACTGGGAGCAAAACTCCTTGTTAATTTGTCCAATAAAATGAGGCCCATTATCAGAACTTAACTGAGCTGGTATACCGTACCGGGGAATGATTTCCCTCATCAAGACTTTAACCACAGTAGCAGCTTTACTATAGATAGTCGGATACGCCTCAACCCATCTGCTGAACACATCCACAATGACCAAAACATATTTATAACATTGACACCTTTCCAACTCAATGTAATCCATTTGGAGCGTCTCAAAGGGACCACTGGGCAACGGGGTTTGCCCCTTCCCACAAGGGATACCGTTTCCGGTGTTATATTGCTGACAAATCAAACACCGATTACTGATACTTTGGGCCAACCCCTGCATTTTAGGGTGCCACCAAGTGTCCAGCAACAAATCACTAGTCCCCCGAGCCCCACAATGAGTTGCAAAGTGTACACATTCGATGACCCATAAAGCCAGTACATCAGACATACAAGTCTGATGTGCAGGCGTGGTCCATAAAGAGGAAACAGAATCATATGTACAACCTAACCGTTTCCACATTTGTTTATCACTCTCAGGAGCGTCCTCCTGTAACCTTATGACGTCTTGGATGGTTGGCATTGGCTTGTCAGAAGCAGACACATTCATAGTAGATCGTTTAGTCTGACTTAACATTTTAGGCACCATCACTTGCTGAATTTGTGCGGCTGTGCGCGCTGCACAATCTGCTCGTTCATTACCAACGTCAACTGGGGTTGTACCATTCGTGTGGGCAGCACATTTAATAACGGAAATCTGCGCTGGCAGAAGGAGGGCCTGCAGTAGGTCATTAACTAAACCCCGGTGGGATATTTGACCACACATAATCATGTCAGGTTGTTCTGACGAAATGTCACTCAAATCGCCCCTTATTGTGGTAGTTTCCTGAATCAAGGCTAAACAGTCGTGGCCAGGTGCGTCTTCATGGACAGGGGGACCACTAAGAAAACAGGCTGGATTGATAGTGGTACAGTATTTAAATGTCAGACGTGGATTGTTCAAAAGGTATATCTCATACCTATTCTGACGAGCTGCGGTAAGATGCTGACCATTCGCCCCATATCCCTGGCATGGTACTGGTCATGGACCTGACGTGTAATATGAGGGCTTACCGAAGCTGACTGTGGCCATAAATGTGGTGATATTGTAACAAAATCGGCTGTACCTTCTTTTCCCGTGACTGTGGCTGTAACCTTGACTGGCCATTCGGTCTCAAGTAATGGCCAGTATTTGTCCTCCAACTCCCTGTTTCGTCCAGTTCTGTCATAGGCCAGGGTAACGTGATGCAGTGATAGTGGCTGTTCAATGTCTAACGTCCACCACTGGGGGGTGATAGAAATATAGCACTGTTGTCTCATCCTCCTCTTCGCTGATCCACCCACCCAAAGTCACTATATTGGAGCTCCTGCTGGTAAACTACCATTTCTGCCGCTTGTTGGGATCGCAGATCATCCTTTTTCATTACATACTCAGTCTTAACCTTTGTAACTGAGCCTCCTTCTTGGCCTACACCCTCCTTCCAGTAAAATCTGACTGCCCTTGCCATCTGGGAAGGGTCGTTCTCTGTCCAATTCATGTTATTACATTTCACAGCAGTAACCACAGAAGGTGGTAGGCAATGCATTAACATAGCACAGTATTGAGGGGAATTCTGACCATTTTGATACAGCAAATCGCCTGACTGCCCCCGGTAGATTTCATTAAAACGCCCCAGACATTCCTATGGCTCATCAATCTTCCTAGGTTTTAGGTCTAAGATAACAGAAAGATTTATGGGCCTTTGAAATGTGCTATTCAACGCATTCAAGATCTGTGTCCTTCTTTTCTCTATTTGCTCTCTTTTTTTTTAAAACTTAAAAATGTTTGAAAATTCAAATTGAATTACTGCAACTTGCAAGCTTAGCTCTGATCTCAACTCAGAACTAAATTTACAATTTGCTTAACACAAACTTGTATAACATTTACAACTTAATTATTTCTTTATCTTAACAATTTTTTTCTTTTAACAAGTTTTTTTTTCTGTTACATACACATAAGTATTAGCAAAATCAACTATCATAAGTATTAGCAAAATCAATTATCATCTTCAGATTGACACTTTTTAAAATGGTGTCCATGATCTTCTTTAAGTTTCTATTAATCTCCAGATAAAATGAGATAAACCTTATTTCAAGTAAGTAAAATTTAAGATTCTGGCAATTTCAATCAATTGCTTTCGAAAATAATAACTTTTATCAAAGAGGTGGAGAAACCCACTGGTTTCCTTTAATTAATTCAAAACGTAACTTTGCTGGTGTTCACTGACTCAAAGGAAAGGTATCCGATTACACTGCAGACTGTTATCTCAAGGCCTGAGTGAGAAGCACTGTCTGTTTTCAACTCCGCCTGCTGCTGTTAACCCTTTGAGAGACTTCTGCTTCAACCTCACAATCTCAACTAGACCTCGGAACTTTACAGTCCAAGGAGACAATTTTAGCTTAATCAACTATATATTTAAAACACTCACACATAGAGTTGAACCATCTTCAGATTTAAAAACAGTTATACTGGACTGAACCCCCATCTATTGAAGTCCCATCAGCCCCTGAACCCATATAATAGACTGAACCTTTATTATTTAAAGTCCCATCAGCCTCTGAACCCTAATAATAGACTGAACCTTTATTATTTAAGTCACATCAGCCTCTGAACCCCGATAATAGACTGAACCTTTATTATTTAAAGTCACATCAGCCTCTGAACCCCGATAATAGACTGAACCTTTATTATTTAAAGTCACATCAGCCTCTGAACCCTAACCCAAGCCGAAACAACAATATGAAATCCCATCAATTAAAGTGCTAATCCCCAGACTGACCTGTGATTTCGTCGAGGCGGTCTTTCTGTGCCAACCGCGAGTGACCAGACTAATCAGACGATAAGAAGAGGGGAACAATCAATGCTGGTCGTTTTCCATTTCTACATTGAGGGCCCTTTGTTCCCGTCCTCCTGTTCATAATCAGTCTAATTCTGATTTCGCAGTTGGAACAGGATCGCCCAGAGAAATCCCGGTTTTCGGCACCAAATGTAGATCTCCAAATTTCTTTCTCTGTCAGTCTGGCCTCAATAAAAGTTGAGACGGATTCGCACGTAAACAGAAGTTATTTATTTAGCTTGCAAGCTTAATCATCTTACAGAAATGTAAGAGACATCCAGCCTCTTTCATTCCAGAAAACGACTGAACTAACAGACAAAGGGATCTCTGCAAAATCAGTTCAAATGGTATCAAGTTTCACATACTCGACGGACATAGGTCAGCCTATGTCCCTCCTGACCTGTTCGATCTATTCTGATTGGCTCACTTCCAATCCCTTTCTCTGGCCCCTATCAATGAAGCATCACCCTCATAGACACACCTCTTCCTGCTTTTTCCATGCGGTCTCAAATTCCTTTGTCCCTAACTGCAAAAATCAAAGTGGCTTATTTCTACATTACATTAACTAGTAACTCTAAAGTAACTATTTTATATCACATTCGTCATCTTGTTTATTCTCAGAGTCTGTTTGGACTAATTAATAGACATAATTAGCTATACTTGCATCATATTATGTGACCACTAGGTTGGTGAAGAACTACCTACCTGGACCTTGCTTTACATGTCGCAATTCCTTTGTTTCTATCCGCATATTTCATATAGGTCTTGTGAAATGCTTTCTAATACTTTATACATAGCAGATATTAGGCTCTCTGGTCGATATTTGCCCAGGTTATTCCTAATTCCATTTTTAGTTATGTTATGTATTTTCCGATCCTCAGACGCTACTCTCTTCTCTAATCATTACCTAAAAAAATACAAGTGGCCGTGATCCCGTTTGAATAGGTAACATCTGTTTTGGCTTTTGACCTCAACTGCCTTTGTTACCTTATGTAAATTTTTTATTTTAGTAACTCTTCAATTCTTGTTTTTTTCCGAAAGCTGTGGCATTGGCTTAATAAGCAGGTAATTAGCAGGTTGATATTTTAAATCCAACACTTGCTGCTTCAATTTGTGCATTCCTTGATTTAAGCATGGACAGTGTCATTTTCAAAATTTATTGGACAATACTAATTATTCATTGTTTGTAATGAGATTTCAGAGTATATTTCAAAGAAATGTATTTAAGCTGTGGGAGGTCAGATTTAAATGGATGCATTTCCATCAAAAAAAAAATTGAGGATAGCAACATAAATTTTAAGACAAAGTAGTAATGCCCTGAGTTACTTCACAATTTGTATGACTGGCACACTTGTGTTCATGTATCTATCTTATTGTACTTAATCATTCAAAGTATTCTGCTTGTTCTCTGTTAAGTCTCCAATATTCTATCTTGTGTATTTCTTGGGACATGGGATAAATATTTAAAATCAGGTTCTGTAAGATTTTTAAATCACTTTATATGCAATGAAAAGGTCTATTGCTGCCAAGAAAGACATATATTAACAGAACTAATTGCAACCCACTAACTGTTAGCTGCATACTAGCTACACATTTCTTAAATCTCACACATATACTGAAATAATGTTTTACTTTATCAGCTGACTATGTATTTGAACCTAATCTTGAGTCAGTGATTTAGTTGCAAGGAAGTAACAATTGTGTTGCTAAGCAAATGGGTTTGATAATTTTGAACTTCTACAGCTTATGCTAGTTTTAATTTTGTTTTCTGCTTGCATTGATGAAGTGCATGAATTTCACTACCTTTTTGGACTGTTAGTTGTTCACATTTGTTCCTTACATTCTAGCAGCTCAAAATGGTGTTGGTTTGGTTTGTTGATGTGATATTGAGACTGTGAATGGACATGAAGAAACTTGTGCTATTTAAGAATCAATGAAACTGTTATTTATAGTATCTTGTGAAAAAATATTATAAATTCATATCTATTCCATGGAGTGGGATTTGGGGGTGTGAGGGAGGCACCTTATTTCATTGTACGTTCAAGACACCTTGTCAGCAGATCTGTTTATATGTGTTATGGCAAATACTGCCATGCCATTATCTGATGTACCTGATTTTGACGTGGGATAGCAGCAAAATTGTCTGGCTAATTTGGCTGTGCTTGACTATCATCACTATCTCAATGGCATAACTATCTCAAATGCTCTACTTAAACATCAAAAGTCATAATGAACAAAGATAACTTGATGTAATCTTGAAAATTGGAAGAGAATCCTTCAATATGAAATACTGGAGATCAGTCTTATTAAATGAGCCATAAGGTACATGGACAACTTGAGTAAAATATGAACAAAAATTCTCTTTCTTTTCTCTTTTCCCCCTCCAACAAGAGCTAAAACAACTATGTACAATTGTATTGAAAAAGACTGGAATTGCAGTAGACAGTAATTAACATAGTCAGCCTTTGCTAGCTGGAGAGATAGTTTTTTGTATATAATCAGCACTGTCTGAATTTTCCCAATCCATAATTTGTTAAATTAATCTTTGAGCAAGTGTGGAGACTGATGCAATAATTAATCTGTGTTTGTCACTGTCTGTTAGAGAAATGTAGTCAGGAAAACTATGATGGAAATTGGAACCATAAATCTATACTGAACAGGGTAAAATTTTATATTTAAGTTTGTTAAAACATCCTGAATATCCTCCTTTTAACACCATGAATGCTTCTTATGAAGCAATTGTTGGTAGCAGATACAAAAACATAATTTACTGATGGGTATATTGGGGAATGGATTCTTGCTTGAATAATAAATAATTTAGCAATGTTATATTGTGTTTAAGGATATGGTAGGGATATGGAGCAACGGTGATTAAATAGAGCTGAGATGCTGATCTGGTTGAATGGTGGAACAGGATTAAAAGGTTGGGTGCTCTGTTCCTGTGTTTCTACTCCTATTATCGATAGAAACTGTGGTCATGTTTTTTTGAGTTTGGCGGTAGTGGAAAATCCATGGCATCTCTCTCTACTGACCACTTGCAAGCCCAATAGAAACCAGTTACACAACACGAAAGGCAGAAAATGGGCATATAATCGTTTTGTCCATAAGTAGCCGCCACAGTCGACCATAGGCTGCTTTCTTCTCCAGGGGGAAAGCTGACTGGTGGTGATTTAACCTGAGGATCACCACACCTCAGGAGAGGGGCAATTTTGAGAAGACTGAATAACCTCAGCCAGTACGGGAATTGAACCCACGCTGCTGGCCTCACTCTGC
This sequence comes from Scyliorhinus torazame, assembly GCF_047496885.1. NCBI lineage: Eukaryota > Metazoa > Chordata > Chondrichthyes > Carcharhiniformes > Scyliorhinidae > Scyliorhinus > Scyliorhinus torazame. The sequence continues at coordinate 150,392,812 of NC_092712.1, forward strand.
ATTATGAACCAGCTGTCTAGCCAACTGAGCTAAACCGGCCCCCATCAGTAGGCAGTATATTGTTGATATTTACTGAAGTAATTCAGTTTTAGGGTAAGAGAAATAAAAAGCTTGTTACTTAGTATGAATGGACAGTGGGCTATTAATCAAGATGCTAATTTCCTTGTTTGACAAGCTGCATGCCTAACCATGCATTTTCATCACTGATGGATGAGTGTGAGGTTTCAATTTTGTTTGGTTGAGAATGCCTTGCTTTGTTACGATTAGCGGAAGGCTTGATGGCGTTATAATTGGTTGGGGGGGGTCTTAATGGCATGCACCTTAGGGTATTGAAAGAAGTCAGACATGAGGCAGCAGAGGCCTGAACCATTAGTTTTGAAAATTCTTAGACATATATATTCTGCCGTGAGAGTAGACCGTGCAGCACCTCTGTTCAAGATAGGAAAGATGGATAAACTACATAACCATTAACCTATCAGTCTTTTGATGGTATAGAACTTGAATATTGCTGAAAAGTGAGATGTTGATGTCATCAGGACAAACGCAAGAATGGCAACTTTCAACCAATCCGAACCATTTATACTGTCGGAGAAAAGTGTACTGATTGGTTGGCAAGTTGACTCTGGCTGAGGGAACATGGAGAAAGCAACAGGGAATTATAGGCTCCCCAGGCTCCAGGGTAATTCAAAAATGGTGCAAGATTTGAACATGCTCCTTTTTGCAAAGAACAGGTTCATGTGTGTGAATGTCTCTAACTTCTAGCAGTGGTGTGCCACACACATATATGTAGCGATACAGCAGGTGGAGGTAGAAAACCTCGAGTGGTCGGATGGCAGCCCGACTCCAGGGACTGCATGAGGGATTGACGGCAACCATCCAGCGACTCCAGTGCAGTTGGTGTTGTCAAACAACCTGCAGGAGCAAGACGGGGTGCCGACCATGCGTGCCACTCAGGCCAACACTGCATGGGTGGCGTCCGTGGTGGAGTCCTCAGAGGTGAAGGTTTCAGCCGTGGGTCAGGATATCCAAGGCCTGGGGCACTCTGTGTGGGTCGAGGCCCTGGCCAGGGCTGCCCTATCACAGGCAGCCATGTACCAGGGCCACCTGGTCATTGCAGCGGCGCTCCAGAGCATGGCCCAGTCAGAGCTGAGGGTGTTGCCGGCATTACGTGGGCACTGGCTGACGTGACACAGACCCAGAGGGATGTGGCACGGTGACTGGCTTGTGTGACACAGATCCCGAAGGTGGTAGCACAGTCGCATCGTGATGTGGCGCAGTCCCAGAGGGAGGTGGTCCACTCCCTGTACTCCATTGCCGTGAGTATCGAGACCCTGATCGGGATGTGTGCGGGCCTCCAGCACTGGCAGCACCAGGTGTCGGGGAAGCCTTGGGTCTTCGCTTCGCTTGCACCTCCGTCCCATAGAGTAGCCCGGGGGCCATCGGGCACCCTAAGGGAGGAGGAGGTGATGTGCCAGCGACCCTGACGCATCTGATGGCCAGCAGGCAGAACAGGGCGGCACCGCGCTCCCTGGGACACCCGAACAGCAGCCAGACCCATCCAGGCCGGTCGCACGAGAAGACGGCCATCAATGAGGATCCAGGTCACAGGGCGGGAATCGCAGCAGGCCTCCTGCACTCCTGATATACCACCTGCGGATCCACCGCCGAGGGGGCACTTGAGGTGGGTATGGCCCAGGGTCCCCAGTTCAAGCAGAGAGATCTTGGGGTCTATGTTCATACACCTTTGAAAGTTGCCACTCAAGTGGATAGAGCTGTGAAGAAGGCCTATGGTGTGCTCGCGTTCATTAACAGAGGGATTGAATTTAAGAGCCGTGAGGTGATGATGCAGCTGTACAAAACTTTGGTAAGGCCACATTTGGAGTATTGTGTACAGTTCTGGTCGCCTCATTTTAAGAAGGATGTGGAAGCTTTGGAAAAGGTGCAAAGAAGATTTACCAAGATGTTGCCTGGAACGGAGAGTAGGTCTTACGAGGAAAGGTTGAGGGTGCTAGGCCTTTTCTCATTAGAACGGAGAAGGATGAGGGGCGACTTGATAGAGGTTTATAAGATGATCAGGGGAATAGATAGAGTAGACAGTCAGAGACTTTTTCCACGGGTGGAACAAACCATTACAAGGGGACATACATTTAAGGTGAAAGGTGGAAGATATAGGAGGGATATCAGAGGTAGGTTCTTTACCCAGAGAGTAGTGGGGGCATGGAATGCACTGCCTGTGGAAGTAGTTGAGTCGGAAACATTAGGGACCTTCAAGCAGCTATTGGATAGGTACATGGATTACGGTAAAATGATATAGTGTAGATTTATTTGTTCTCAAGGGCAGCACGGTAGCATTGTGGATAGCACAATTGCTTCACAGCTCCAGGGTCCCAGGTTCGATTCCGGCTTGGGTCACTGTCTGTGCGGAGTCTGCACGTCCTCCCCGTGACTGCGTGGGTTTCCTCCGGGTTCTCCGGTTTCCTCCCACAATCCAAAGATGTGCGGGTTAGGTGAATTGGCCAATGATAAATTGCCCTTAATGTCCAAATTGCCCTTGGTGTTGAGTGGAGGTGTTGACCTTGAGTAGGGTGCTCTTTCCAAGAGCCGGTGCAGACTCGATGGGCCGAATGGCCTCCTTCTGCACTGTAAATTCTATGATAATCTATGATTAATCTAGGACAAAGGTTCGGCACAACATCGTGGGCCGAAGGGCCTGTTCTATGCTGTATTTTCTATGTTCTATGTTCACCTCTCCTGTGTCCTGCCCCCATTATTCTCTTCCCTCCCCCCTCTAAACCCACCATCCCACCCGCATCCCAAAGGTTCAATGGGATTGTGTGATGGAATGGCTAGCTCGCATGCAGGGAACACCCAGGTGAATGGTGGAAAGTGCTACCATGGGCAGGAGTCCGATGTTATCAAATGGTGCGCTGCACCAGAGCTCCTCTCAGAGCGGGTTGTCATCATCCTCCATCCCATGGATCAGACCCGTTGTTACTGCCAGTCCAGAGCCTGCAGTGAGGCAGGTAGGAATCATGGAGGGGGTTGCGAGGGGGGCATTTGCGCAGGGAGGGGGTGGTCATCCCGCCCCATGGGTATTTTCTGATGTTTGAAGTCACTGCACATAGCAAGTCCCATAGAGGCATGTACTGGAGAATCTAGAATCGTGAGGAATGTAAAGAAATTGGTGTGTTGCTGAGCTATAGGCTAATGGAAGGACCCCAATGAAATCTTGTGCCTTGTAGAGTAGCTGGAACACTGAAGAGAAATCAGAGTAAATTGCGGAGATCTGCGATTTGGTCTGTAGCAGTGTAGGTAACAGATGAGGAACATATCAGCCATGATTGAATGACGGAGCAGATTTGATGAGCCAAATGGTCTAATTCTGCTCCAATATCTTTTGAACTTTTCCCTTTAGTTTGGTCCCAGGAAAAATGCATGACATTCAAGATTGCATAAGATAAGGGAATTCTTTTGGGTGTTGGGGGATGGCGGGGAGTAAAAAGTAGAACTGAATTTATAGCATCATTTTTTAATCAACTATCGTGTTAATTTATACCTTTGTTAATTCCACTTTAAAGTTTGTTTATGTTTAAAGTTGTGAAATATTGTGGCATAGTTCTGTCAGTTAATTGCTGGGTATTCGGATATTTTTTTTTTTTGAAAGTTAACAGTCATGGCAGCACGGTGGCACAGTGGTTAGCATTGTTGCCTCATGGCACCGAGGTCCCAGGTTAGATCCCGGCTCTGGGTCACTGTCCATGTGGAGTTTGCACATTCTCCCCGTGTTTGTGTGGGTTCCGCCCCCACAACCCAAAGGTGAATTGGCCATGCTAAATTGTCCCTTAATTGGAAAAATGAATTGGGTACTCTAAATTTTGAATGAAAATACAAGAAAGTTAACAGTCTATGATAGGATCGTAATATGTTAACAGAAGCATGTTTGGATGCTTATGAGTAACCTCACTGAAGTTGTTGGGGCTTCAATTAATGCAGGTGAGTGAGTAGTTTTTAAATTAGCAGCCTTATGAGACACCAGAATATGTGCCTTTTAGTGCATGACTGATGTACACAAGAAGAGGTTCATTTGGTCTACTCCAGGATGGTTTCATGATGCATTGGTACTGCAGCATTCCAGGCTTTTGCATTCCAGGAAACACACTTCAGCACAGGCGATTAAGAAATTAGGCATATCAATTTTCAAACAGGCTCATGACACTTGTGAACAACCTGCTAATACAGCTATTGGATTTCGGATAGAGGTGCCCTTCAGTACTTACCAACAAGAGTTCTCAGAATAATTGTGTTGTGTCCTGCACAATGCTGTGTAGCAGCCTATATTGCAAGTCCAGGAGGAAAAAGCAGATCATCATTCATCTTTGAATCAGGAGAATGTAAAGGAGGAGGAAGGTGAAAGGGCACCCATTGTCAGTGTAGCTGCCTACATTGATAGCTCAATGTGAAACATAACATAAGTTTTTCGCCTTCATTGCTAGAGGGATGGAGTTTAAGACTAAGGAGGTTATGCTGCAACTACATAAGGTGTTAGTGAGGCCACACCTGAAGTATTGTGCTCAGTTTTGATCTCCTGACCTGAGAAAGGGTGTGCAGAGGAGATTCACTAGATTAATCCCAGAGTTGAGGGGGTTGGATTACGAGGAGAGGTTGAGTAGACTGGGACTGTACTCATTGGAATTTAGAAGGATGCGGGGGAATCTCATCGAAACATATAAAATTATGAAGGGAATAGATAGGATAGATGTGGGCAGGTTGTTTCCAATGGCGGGTGAAAGCAGAACTAGGGGGCATAGCCTCAAAATAAGGGGAAGTAGATTTAGGACTGAGTTTAGGAGGAACTTCTTCACCCAAAGGGTTGTGAATCTATGGAATTCCCTGCCCAGTGAAGCAATTCAAGCCCCTTCATTAAATGTTTTCAAGATAAAGATAGATAGTTTTTTGAAGAATAAAGGGTTATGGTGTTCGGGCAGAACCGAAGTTAAGCTAACTGGCCTATAATTACCCGCTTTCTGCCTACCTCCTTTTGTAAACAGTGGTGTCACGTTTGCTAATTTCCAATCCGCCGGGACCACTCCAGAGTCTAGTGAATTTTGGTAAATTATCACTAGTGCATTTGCAATTTCCCTAGCTATCTCTTTTCGTACTCTGGGATGCATTCCATCAGGGCAAGGAGACTTGTCTATCTTTAACCCCATTAGCTTGCCCATCACTTCCTCCTTAGTGATAACAATCGTCTCAAGGCCCTCACCTGTCATAGCCTCACTTCCACCAGCCACCGGCATGTTATTTGTGCCTTCCACTGTGAAGACCGACCCAAAAAACCAGTTCAGTTCCTCGGCCATTTCCTCATCTCCCATTATTAAATCTCCCCTCTCATCCTCTAAAGGACCAATATTTACCTTAGCCACGCTTTTTGTTTTATACATTTGTGGAAACTTTTACTATCTGTTTTTATATTCTGAGCAAGTTTACTCTCATAATCTATCTTACTCTTCTTTATAGCTTTTTAAGTAGTTTTCTGTTGCCCTCTAAAGATTTCCCAGTCCTCTTGTCTCCCACTAATCTTTGCCACTTTTAATGCTTTTTCCTTCAATTTGATTCTCTCCTTTATTTCCTGAGATATCCACGGTCGATTTTCCCTCTTTCTACCGTCTTTCCTTTTTGTTGGTATAAAAGTTTGCTGAGCACTGTGAAAAATCGCTTGGAAGGTTCTCCACTGTTCCTCAACTGTTTCACCATAAAGTCTTTGCTCACAGTCTACCATAGCCAGCTCTTCCCTCATCCCATTGTAATCTCCTTTGTTTAAGCACAAAACACTAGTTTTGATTTTACCTTCTCACCCTCCATCTGTATTTTAAATTCCACTATATTGTGATTGCTCCTTCCGAGAGGATCCCTAACTATGAGATCATTAATCAATCATGTCTCATTATACAGAACGAGATCTGGGACCGCTTGTTCCCTTGTAGGTTCCATTACATCCTGTTCTATGAAACTATCACGGATACATTCTATAAACTCCTCCTCAAGGCCGACCTGGTTAAACCAATCAACATGTAGATTTAAATTCCCCATGACAACTGTTGTACCATTTCTACATGCATCAGTTATTTCTTTGATAATTGCCCGCCCCACCATAATGTTACTATTTGGTGGCCTATAGACTCCTCCTATCAGTGACTTTTTCGCCTTACTATTCCTGATTTCCACTCACATGGATTCAACCTTATCCTCCATAGCACCAATGCCATCCCTCACTACTGCCCGGATGTCATCCTTAAATAACAGAGCTACACCACCTCCCTTACCATCCACTCTGTCCTTCCGAATAGTTTGATACCCGTGGATATTTAACTCCCAGCCGTCACCATGTTTCAGCAATGGTCACTAAATCATAGTCATTCACGATGATTTGCCCCATCAACCCATTTACCTTATTCCGAATACTAAGAGCATTCAGGTAAAATATCCATATGTTGGCTTTTATACCTCCGTTTTGAATCTTAACACCTCTATCAGTAACCTCTCCGGAGTTATTTTTCCGTTTAACTTTTCTCCTAATTTTCCTTATCATTGAACCCATATCTTCATGTAACAACCTGCTGCGTCGCCTTCCATTTATGTTTTTACTTCCCGTTTTATTCCTTTTAGTATTACTGGGCCTGTTCACTGAGCTCTCCTCAGTCACTGTACCCTGTACTTTGGCCCTTTTAGATTTTTGACTTTGACTTCTCTGCCTTACACGTTCCCCCTTACTGCCTTTTGTTTCTGTCCCCGTTTTACTTCCCTCCAACCTCCTGCATTATTTCCAACCCCCCTGCCACATTAGTTTAAACCCTCCCCAACAGCACTAGCAAACCAAAAAGTGGGACCTCAAAGGTAGTAATCTCAGGATTGCTACCAGTACCACAAGCTAGTCAGAGTAGGAATGTCAGGATAGATGGGAAGAATGCGTGGCTCGAGTGATTGTGCAAGAAGGAGGGTTTCAAATTCCTGGGGCATTGGAACCGGTTCTGGAGGAGATGGGAGCAGTACAAACCGGACAGTCTGCACCTGGGCAGGACTGGAACCAATGTCTGGAACCCCTCTAGGACATTGGTTCCAGTCCTGCTCAGGTGCAGACTGTCCGGTTTGTACTGCTCCCACCTCCTCCAGAACCGGTTCCAATGCCCCAGGAATTTGAATCCCTCCCTCTTGAACAATCTCTCGAGCCATGCATTCTTCCCATCTATCCTGACATTCCTACTCTGACTTGCTCGTGGCACTGGTAGCAATCCTGAAATTACTACCTTTGAGGTCCCACTTTTTAGTTTAACTCCTAACTCCCTGAATTCGGCTTGTAGGACCTCATCCCGTTTTGAACCTATATCGTCGGTGCCTATACGCACCACGACAGCTGGCTGTTCACCCCCCCGCTCTGAGACATCCTTGACCCTTGCACCAGGGAGGCAACATAACATCCTGGAGTCTCGCTTGCGTCCGCAGAACCGCCGTCTATTCCCCTTACGGCTAAGTCCCCTATCACTATAGCCCTGCCATTTTGTTTCCTGCCCTCCTGCGCATCAGAGCTAGCCACGGTGCCAAGAACCTGACTGCTGCTGCCTTCCTCTGGGAAGCCGTCTCCCTCAACAGTATCCAAAACGGTATATCTGTTTTGCAGGGAGATGACCGCAGGGGACACCTGCATTGCCTTCCTACTCTTTCTCTGTCTTTTGGTCACCCATTTTCTATCTCCCTCAGTAATTTTCACCTGCGGTGTGACCAACTCAGCGAACGTGTTGTCCATGGCATCTTCAGCATTGCGGATGCTCCAAAGTGAGTCCACCCACAGCTCCAGAGCCGTCAAGCGGTCTTACAACCGCTGCAGGTGGACGCACTTCTTGCACGTGAAGGAGCCAGGGTCAGTGGACGTGTCCCTGAGCTCCCACATTGCACACAAGGAGCATGACACGGGTCTGGGATCTCCTGCCATGTCTTAAACCTATGGTTAACTTATACAACTTCAATGCCAAAAAACAAAACAAAAGAGAAAAAACAAAACAAATCGTAAATGGAAAGGAAAACTACTTACCAGTCACTTACCAGGATAAAAAGCACCTCCTCCCCACCCAGCTTCGAATTCCCACCTAGCTTCAAATTCAAATATGGTATCTGTTTGCTTGTTTAAGTCAGCAGACATATGCTTCAAAGAGTGACTGGAATGAATACTGATTCAATTCAACATATGAATTTGCATACAAAGTGCTATTTTACTGAAAGTAACTCTGATCATCAATTAAAAGTGTGCAACATCAGCTGCTTCATATTTAAGACAAAATCTACTGAGACCACTGGTTGATCCAAGTTCAGTCCTATATGGGTGTTGCAATTGTTTGAAACACTCACATTTGTAATGAGCGCAGGAGCAATGAAAAAGGGAACATAAAGATCCCCTTCATTAAGGGGTAAGGTTTCATCTATGCGCTAATCATTAGTGACTTTATCAGAGAATGATTTCTTAATTCTGGTTACATCACCCACCAAACATAACTGGGATGTTCATTATTCAGTCTCTTGCTATTCAAAGAGATGTTGAGTTCCCTCTTGGTGTTACTATTGTGGAGGTAGAATATACTTGACACTGTTTTGTTGCTAATAGGCTGAAGGTGCCATGTCTTATAGTAGTTGGCCAGCTTTGCCACATTATTTTTTAGTGCTGCCTCTAGTTTATAGACACATCAGACATCCTCAGCATAAATGACCTTCTGAGACAGGGTTGGAGGCTGATTGTTGAGATAGAGACAAAAAGGGTTGGGGCTAGAACAGATCCTGAGGGTAGCCCATTAGACTGTTTCCTCCAGGCATTTGTCTCATCACCCATGTGCACCCTGAACTATCTTTCTTGGAATAATAGTTTGGTGGCACCAGTAATCTAGGAGGGAAGACTCTTGAGATTTTGATGAGGAGACCAATGTGCCATACTGTCGTACGCTGCAGTGAGAACAAGAAAGACGATGCCTGCTTTAAGGTTATTTTCAGTGCCATTTTCAAAGAAGGTGGTTCGGGCAAGGACCTGGTTGTTTGTTCTTTGACCTCACTGAAAGCCAGCTTGTTCAACTTTCGAGATACTCTCCACCTCTATCCGTTGTAAGATGAGACGCTCTAAGACCTTGCAATACACAGAGAGCATCCCTTTATCTTTGTTACCCTTGACTGGACACTGATGGATTTTTAAAAACAACAAAGATCAAAACACAAAACAACCTCCTCAGCAAGCTTGCTGGCAGTTCATGGGGTGCAGATGCTCAAACCTTAGCTCTTGCCATCGTCTACTCAACTGCAGAGTACTGTGCATCAGCATGGTACAATTCATCCCATACCAGCCTTGTAGATATCCAGCTCAACACAACATTTTGGGTACCCTCTGGTCAGCTCAACTCCTCTGGCTCCCACTCCTGAGCAACGTCCCACCCCCTTGCATAAGGAGAGCGATTACAACAAGAAAGCTCCTGGAAGAGGGTTTACATCAACCCAAGCCTGCCACTACTCAAGGACGTTATGATCCACCTGTTGCTCACCTCCCATCGCGCCAGCCTGTTTGGCTAAGACCACCGGCCAAGGAATAACCGCAAAATCCCTAAGGCAGCAGGAATTGAAGCAACACGCCACCATTAAAAACCACTTCCCTGTCACCGATCCCACGTCCTGCCCCGGCAATCCTCAACTGTTTCTGTACTGGCCAAGGCAGATACACAAGGACGGCACAGTGGCACAGTGATTAGCACTGCTGCACCCTCACAGCGCCAGGGGCCCGGGTTCAATTTCAGCCTTGGGTGACTGTGTGGAGTTTTCACTTTTTCCCGGTGCCTGCGTGGATTTCTTCCAGGTGCTCTGGTTTCCTCCTACGGTCCAAAGGTGGATTGGCCATGCTAAATTGCCCCTTAGTGAACAAAAATATGCAGGGTAGGTGGGGTTACAGGGATGTGGCAGGGAGTGGGACTAGGTAGACCTTCAGAGGGTCGATGCAGACTTGATGGGCTGACTGACCTCCTGCATTGTAGGATTCTATGATTCCAAGTGGGGCCTTGGCAGGAAACCTGGTATGCAGCTGTGGTCATAACAAGATTAGGATTACTGCCAAACCTCATGACAGTGAATGCCAAAGGACCAACAAAGTAGTTCTAGTATAATCAAGGCTATGTCCTTAATCTGATTTTAGTGTGCATCTGTCAGAGCTAGAAGGGAAAAGCTGATCATAATGGGTTTTGATTGAAATATTTCTAATACGTGTTCTTGTAAATAATTAACAAATTAATGACACATCATTGAAGACTGCTCCTCGACCATATTCAGCGGCGTGCTCAGAGAGCTCCATTTAGTCACCGTGGAAGCTAGTGCCTGGATTGGTGATTACTGCAACGCTAAAAAAATGCATAGCTGTCAAATTTATTTTGTCTCAAGGAGCCCATGGTGGAGACTGTGCTAAAAAGAACAATAACAAAATGATGGACATGCTCAGTAAGTAAATCAGTTGGAGAAAATGGGAATTGTCATTTCAGATGCTGAGCCTTCATCAAATCTAATGTGCTGATTCTCTAATTGTACTTCTGGATATCAAAAAGCCTAATTTTGAATTTGAACATGTTGTGAGTCCAACCTAATGCATTACTGAAATTTATAGTTGATGTTTGTGGGAAATAGATAAATTGAGGCAGGTGGTTGGAGTAGCCTGCAGAGAGTTGAGAACTGTATTCAACTTTCATTAGACCTCTTCTGGGAGTATAAAAAATTAAATTGAATGCATAAAAATATAAATTCCTTCTGTATTAAAATAAAGTGTGATTTGAATTACAATTATACTTGAGATAGAGAATAAGCCCTCAACACAGGAACAGGCCCTTTGGCCCTCCAAGCCTGTGCCGATCATGATACCTGACTTAACTAAAACCTTCTGCACTCCTGAGGTCCGTATCCCTCTATTCCCAGCCTATTCATGTATTCGTCATGATGCCTCTTAAACGTCGCCATCGAATCTGCTTCCACACCTCCCGTGACAACACGTTCCAGGCACCCGCCACCTTCTGTGTAAAACATTTGTCTCGCACATCTCCTCTAAACTTTCTTCCTTGCACCATAAATCAATGTCCCCTAGTAATTGACTTTTCCAGCCTGGGAAAAAGTGTCTGACTATCCACTCTGTCCATGCCACTCATAATATGTACAGAAATATTCATTGAAAAAATTTTGATTTTGTTTTTGCCAATTCTTTCATTACAAGATTAAGATTACAGTCAAACTTCATTACATTAAATGCCAGAGGACCAATAAATGCCAGAGGACTAAAAAAGTAGCTCTGGGGTTATCATGAATCTGCACTTACTCTGATTTTGGTATGCACCTGTCAGAGCTAGAAGGGAAAAGCTGATCATAATGAGTTTTTGATTGAAATATTTACAATAAGTGTTCCTGTAAATAATTAACAAATCCATAGCACAAGTTTCTGCGTGTTTTTATGAAAGCATTCATTTTATATCACTGAAGTGGTACATTTACTATCCATTAAATCTGTTTTTCTTTTACTCTGCAGATTATTTTTTGTCTGGAGAAATCATTGGATAAATTGATCAGCATTTTTATCATCTTTTTGTTGGTTATGGGGACGTTACTTCTGGCTCTGCTCCTTACGGCAAAGGTACAGTTTTGCAGAATAATAATAGGGGAAGCTGCATATTCTCTGGTTACTGGGGATGATGTATGTTCTTTTCATTTCCATTTTGGCTTAAGATGATCCTGAAAACATACCTCTTTGCCCAACCAACTATCCTAATATTTTCTTGTGGTGGCTCAGTGTCAAATTTTGCTTTGTTTCTTTGCAGCACCTCAGGATGTTTTTCAATGTTGAATTAAAGTTGTGTTGAATGCTCACTGCCCCTTCATTAGTGTGGGTTGTGGAAATGCTTGGGGAGGTGGGAAGCAGAATTACTTATTTATTTTAAAAATTCATTTATGGGATGTTGGTGCACCTGACTAGCCCAGCATTTATTGCCATTCCCTAATTGCCCTTGTGCTCAGTGGCTTGCAGGGCAATTAGAGGGGCAATAAATTCTGGCTGTTATTTCTTTCAATGGATTGTTAATGTCTTCATCCAAAATAATTGCAAAAATGCTATTTGAGCACTTTGCTGCATAAGACCATACTAAATATGAATAGAAATTCTGACATGAAATTACTTCGTGCTTCAAAGTCTTGAGAAAAGTTGTTTTCTTTCTGCATACTCTTGTGTGGTTCTGATGAGCGCTATATTTCTTCAGGTTCATGAGGAAAGTGTCCACTTGATCAAAGTCACCAGCAGCCTGATTAATGAGACTGTTGCTAACCATCCTGAATGGGCAAAGTAAGCTGCAAACCCAAAAATATATTCGTATACTTTTTTGAGTTTTTCTATATTCTTAATTTTCCTCTCTTCCCATTGTATCTGCTCAATCCTACAAATAGTTGCACTTCTGCTTTATCATTTTGGCTAAAATGAAAATGTTAGATAAGTTAATTGAATTAAAGGAAGGCAAAGTGATCTGACTACCTGGGATCCTGAGACAGTGAGAGAAGAAATTGTCATATGCCTAGAGATTCTGCTAAGAATGGATGTCTGAGGGACATGGGGGGGATATTTGGGGAGTCAGTGTCACTGGCAAGGACGGCATTTATGACCCATGCCTACTTAACCTGGAGAAAATTGTGCTGAGTTGCCTTGATCTGCTGCAGTTCGTTTGTAGTTATACGCAATGAAGTTAGTGGGGGGTTTCAGGATTTTAACCCAGTGACTGTGAAGGAATACCAAGCAGTCAATATAGTTCTAAGTCAGGGTGATATGTAGCTTGGAGGGGAACCTGAAGCTGGTGTATGCATTTTCCCCCCCTTTTTTTTTCTCAGTGGTGGAGGTCAGAAGTTTGGAAGGTACTGTTGGAATATCATTGGTGAGTGGCCAACATAATGGAGAGAGCTAATCTGTGTAATTACAGGTCAGTTACTTTATTGTCTGTGACAGGGAAAATTCTGGTGTCACTAATAAAGGATAAAATTACCACCTGTTAGGCAAAAGGAGAAAGTAGTTATAAGTAGCAGGCGTGGAATTTAAGAAGGATGATTACGATTGATACATCTTATCAGATTTGTTGATGGGGTAATGGACATGGTAGGCAAAGGTGAGCAGAAGGTGTAGTGCTGAATTGTGGATGGAAAAGTGATGAAAGTCTGTATAATAGTACAATTTTCAAGTAGGTGCATAAACCAAGACCATTTAAAAATCGAAAATGGGATTCTTGGCTTGATACATGGAAGAGTAGTGTACAAAAGTAAGAAAATTATATTAAAATCTTTATAGATCACCAGACAGACCAGAGTATTGTGTCTAGTTCTAGACAGCACACTTTAGAGGATGCAGAGGTGATTACTAGAATGGTCCCAGGCATGAGGGGTTTTGGTGACGTGCAGAGACTTGAGAAGATGGGATTGTTCTCATTGAGCAGAAAAAGTTAATGGGATATTTAATAGGTGTTTAAAATTAATGGGGGGGGGGGGTGGTTTGAGTAGAGATGGAGAAATTATTTCCAGTGGCAGATGGGTAAGTAACCCTCATCATAGGTTTAAGGCAAGGGGTAGGAGATCTAGAGGGGATGTGAGGAAAAGCTTTTTCACCCAGAGGGTTGTGGGAGTCTGGAACTCATTGCCTGAACGGGTGGTGGAGGCAGAGACCCTCATAACATTTAAGAAGTATTTAGATGTCCACTTGCGATGCCAAGACACCCAAGGCTTATGGGCCAATTGCTGGAAAATGGGATTAAGATACCATTATGGGTAGTTGTTTTTAACCCATGCAGACACAATTGGCCGAATGGCCTCCTTCTGTGCCGCAACAGTCTATGATTCACGTTACCAAAATGTATTCCATCTACCAATTTTCAGCCCATCTCCGTCGATGCTGGCTCTCTGCAAGAGCAGTACACTTAGTTCCATGCATCCCTCTTTTCCCTGTAATTAAAATAACAGCATTGATTATATTCTGAACAGAAGTAAGCTCAATGCTATGGAAAGACAGAGGGTGTGATTTAACGCACAAAAAGCAGAGTCCTGTTTTGGGCAGGGGACCCCGCTATCAAATGGGACTCTGTTGATTTTTCTGGCCTCGGTCTGGAATGCCCCACCGAGGCCGCATTTACTTTACTTCATCAGTGCAGGAAGTGATCGGGGTGCCATTTTTAAGTGCTATCCCAATCATTTGCCCACCCACCTCTTAAGTGGTCCTTGAGGCCCCCTCACCCACCTCAAGGCAGGGCCCCGCAGGCCTGATCCTTGGCAAGGGCAATCTGCCAACCAGGCACCCTGGCAGTGCCCAGGTGTCCGGGTGCCAGTGGGAGTGCCATGGTACCATACTGCCCAGAGCCCGACCACCCACGGGCCTCTGTTGGCCTGGGAGACACCCCTCCCCTCAGATGCCATTACATCTGGTCCATGTTTCTGTGGCCCAGTGCTAAACAGCGCCATGGTAAGGTCTTCCAGGTGCGGGTGTTCGTTTCCATACCTCAGAAGAATCAGGCGCTGACATATTTAAAATGAGCCTAATGGCTCACTTAAATATGTTAATCTGGAACTTGCTCAGCGAGGGCGTGATCCAGATCGTGATGTCTCGCGAGATTTAACGGCCTCATCGTGTCTTCGAGTCAGGCGTGACAAGGCCATTCGATTGCATCCAGAGTGTTTGGTAGGTATAGATTTGCACAACATTAAAGATGCCTCAAAACTTGAACTCTGTGGTTCCACAGCCTGTTTTCTCACTGAATCTTGAGCCTCTTTCCCAAAGCAAAGTGAGTGGGCTTGGTTTACACCGTCACTCATGTGGTGCACGGACTCTGAGCTGGGAACCCCACCCCTTGTCATTCATTGCCGGCTCTTCTCTCCCCCCTCCCACCTCTGCTCTTCCCTCCCACAACCACAAATCAAAGCATCTCATGGATCTCCCACTACGGTCTGCCCTGGCACAGGCTGGCAGTGCTGAGGGGACTTCCTGGGCATGTCCCTCTACCCCCTGGGGGACTATACTTACCTCCACGCTCCTGTAGAGCCTCCATTACTGCCTCACGCCTTGCCCAGCCAGATTGGCAAGTTTCAATACTCTAAAAGGGGACAGAATTATTTTGGGGGGGGGGGGGGGAGGCTGGGCAGGAGGGCACGGGGTATCTGAGTACATTTAAATGAATTCAAATTTATTAAAATGAGGTTGACATGAATCTTGCGATGTCACTGGTGAGGGGTGGGGGAAAACCTGGAAACACAATCTATCTGCCGAGAATCGCGTTTCCCAATTCCTGCGAGATTTTTCACCCTTGCCTCCGATCCCACGGGCGGTGAGGATAGCCTCAAAATTCCACCCTTGGCCTTCTCACAGGTATAGAATATAAACGCCAAAATTGATTCTGGGACAGTGGATCGAAGACCAGAAGCATGGATGGCTACAGCATAGAGGAGGCCTGTTGTGTCTATCATGGCTCCCTGTAAGAGTAAATCGTAAGTCCCACTCCCCTGCCTTTTTCCCACAGGTAATTATCTAATTGTCTATTGAAAGTCATAACTCAATCAGCCTCACCACACTCTCAGTGCATTCCAGAGCCTAACCACTCGCTGTCTAAAAAAGGTATCTCCTCTTGTTGCCTCTTTTTTCTTTCTGCTGATCGCTTTAAATCAGTGTCCTCTTGTTCTCAATCTTTCCAACAATGGGAGCAGTTTGTCTCCTATTTCTCTGTCTATGCCCCTCATGGGTTGGATATTCTGGCTCCATGTGGGTGGCATTTTCTAGCTCCACCGCTGCAGGGATGGTCCGGTCCCACCGAAAGGCAATGGACTTTGGCTGGGCCGCCAAATCTCCTCTGGCGAGTCCTGTTGTGACAGGGCCGAAAGTCCTGGCCCATGATTTTGAAAACTAAATCTCCTCTCCATCTTCTCTTTTCTAAGAAGAACAACCGCAACTTCTCCTGAACTGAAGTTCTTCATGCGTGGAATAATTCTCGTAAATCCTTTTTGCATTCTCTCCTATTTCTTTGCATCCTTCCGAAAGAGTGGTGCCCAAAATTCAGCACATTACTTCAGTTCAGGCCAAATCAGTATTTTGTAAAAGGTTCACCATCATTCCAATATTATGCTACATTACAAAAAACATTTTTTTAAAGATTTTCCATTTACAATCAACTTTATAACAAAGCCAACATCGCAAACAGTGGATATACCACAGAACAACGTAACAAAAATGCAACCAATCGTATGCACCTCACCCACAAAAGAAACCCCGTCTCCAGCAACTGATGGTGAGTAATTCCTTAAAGTATGCAATGAATGGCTGCCATCTCAGGTAGAACCCCTCAATCTATCCCCTGAAGGTGTACTTACTCCAGGTACAAGAATTCCATTAGGTCGCCCAACCATACCGAGGCACTGGGTGGAGTAGAAGACCTCCACCAAAGCAGAATTCAGCTCCGGGTAATCAACAAGGCGAGGGTGTGTGCCTTCACCCGCTTGCAGCTCCAGTGAGACCGAAATGGCCACCAAAGGACAGAGCTCCAGTTCAATTTTCAGAATTGCTGACATGGTGCTAAAGAAGGAGACCCAAAAGCTTACCAGTTTGGGACATGTTGTGTGGTTGGCTGCCCCCCCCCCCCCCCCCCCCCCCGGCGCCCCACTCACACCTGTCGTCCACCCCCCAGAGAGAAATCGCACATCTTAGCCTTGGTCAGATGAGCCCGATGCACTACCTTCAGCTGGATCAGGACAAGCCGTGCACATGAAGACATAGAGTTTACCCTACAAAGGACTTCACTCCACAGTGCATCATTAACTATAGGTGCCAACTCCCCCTTCCACTTCACTTTCACCTCATCCACCGGAACTGATTCCTCCGACAGGATCCAAGCGTGCTATCCTCCTCCGATCCCGCTAGTGAAAGGATTCCTTCCATTAGAGACAGCGGCGGCACCATGGGAAAAGTCAGGGAGATCCTTCGCACAAAATTCCAGATCTGGAGGTACCTGAACAACTCTGACCCCTAAAGTCCAAACTTCACCTGTTCCTCCAAGCTGGAAAACTGTTCCTCCACAAACAAATCCCCAAATTTCTCGAGCCCCTTCCCTCCCCACACCGTAAACTTGGTGTCCAGTCTCGATGACTCAAATAAATGATCAGCACAAATAGGGGCCAACCTCGATATGGATCCAAGTTTAAAGTGCTGCCTGAATTGTCTTAGTGTCCTAAGAGTGGAACCAACCACCGGGTTCAAAGAGTACCGTGCCGTAGCAAACGGAAGCGAGCCATCATCAACGCCCCCAAACTTGATCCCCTACATGACTCTGCCTCCATTCGTCGCCATATGGAATCCGGATCAATGCACCACCCCAGCATCTTCTCCATACTGACTGGCAATAACAAAAAAGCAAATTGGGTATTGCTAGGCCCCTGACTGTCTATCCCTTTGAAGAACTATCCAGCGGATCCTTGGGACCCTGCCTGCCCATATATAGGATGATAGCAACCTATTAACCGTACCGAAAAAATTTTGAGAGAGAAAACCAGGAAGACATTGAAAAAGAAACAAAAAACTTGGGAGAAAATTCATTTTAAGAGACTGGACTGTGTCTGCCAAGGACAGGGGAAGGTTCTCCCACTTTTGCAAATTGGACTTATGGAGCTGGGCCCAATTGTAGGCCACCCGGTCACCCAGATACAGAAGCTAGATCTGGCAAGGCGAAAAGGCAGCACCCCTAAATTGGCGCCCCTCCCAGGGGATCCAACGACACAATCACCTTTGGCTCAGGCAAAGTGGAAGGGGAGAGGAAAATATTCAACATCTGCCGAATATTGGCTGATAATTGCCGACCCTTAACAAAGCCTGTCTGATCCTCTGCAATCACCCCAGGGAGACGGGGCTCCAGCCTCAACGGCAACAGCTTATCCAGTACCTTGGTGTCAACATTCAATAACTAGATAGGCTGGTATGACCCACACTCCATGGGGCCTTTATCCTTCTTCAAGAGAATTAGAAACCTGCGAAAGTGTAGCGGGCAAAGAACCCCGGTACAAGGAATCATTAAACATGTCCAGCAGAATGGGATCAATTGATCCACAAACCTCTTGAACTACTTCTTGTCAAATTTGACAGGAAACCCACCGGACTCGGGAGCTTTACTTGTTCTCTCTCCTCCTCCTCCTCCCCCCATCCCCCATCACTGGAAAAGCCAATCCATCGAAAAATGTTGACGTGTCCAGTCCCCCTACCAGGGGCTCCGACCAATAAGAGTCCCTTACAGAAAGCTTCAAAAAAAGCATTGACTTTATCTGGGGTGGAAACCAAGTTACCTCCCGAATCCTTAACCTGAATAATCTCCCAGGAAGCAACCTGCGTCTCAGCTGATAGGATAAAAGGTGGCTGTCCTCCCGATATTCGTAAAAAAACCTCTGAATGCCGCAGCTGGCCTGTTGCCTTGCCCGCGGACAACAAATCTAACTGCGCCTGTGTTGATTCCCAAATTTCTTTCTCTGTCAGTCTGGCCTCAATAAAAGTTGAGATGGATTTGCACGTAAAAAGAAGTTATTTATTTAGCTTGCAAGCTTAAGTCATCTTACAGAAACATAAGAGACATCCAGCCTCTTAAGCTCCAGAAAAACGACTGAACAAAGAGACAAAGGGATCTCTGTAAAATCAATTCAAATGGTATCAAGTTTCACATACTCGACGGACATAGGTCAGCCTATGTCCCTCCTGACCTGTTTGATCTATTCTGATTGGCTCACTTCCAATCCCTTTCTCTGGCCCCTATCAATGCAGCATCACTCTCATAGACACACCTCTTCCTGCTTTTTCCATGCGGTCTCAAACCCCTTTGTCCCTAACTGCCAGAATCAAAGTGGCTTATTTCTACATTACATTAAATAGTATCTCTAAAGTAACTATTTTATATCACATTCGTCATTCCCTCCTTTTATCATTCCATGATAACCGAACTATCCAATCCATAGCTACGGTTCCTCATCTAAAAAGATCCGTCGCTGCATTTCCAATTCCTGTCTTAGCCCCCCTTCATCTGCCTCACCCTCATGGATTTTAACAGTTATATTTTTTTTCTCGGTGATTGGGGCGGTGATCTGATCCAGTGCACCCCGCATTCTACCCATCACACATTTAAGGATGGCCAGGCCCACAAAGATGCAGCCGATAGCTACCACTAGATACATGGCCATATTTATCAACCAGTCCTTCCATCCTCCAAATCCCCAGTTACCCCAAGAGCCAGGATCCTGCATCCCGTCCAAGTGATCCCGTATGCGATCCATAAATTTAGTGATGTTAGCGGTCAAGTCCTGAACTCCCATGATACACTTGCCCTGTACTATGGCGCATACCCCACCCTCACGGGCCAGAAGATAGTCAAGAGCATACCGGTTCTGCATTGCAAACAACCGTAGCTGAGACAACTCCTTAGTTATTGCCCCGAGGGCTCCCAAGGTTTCATTTCCCAAGGTGGTAAGGCCGCAAATAAAATAATTCCGATCACTGACAGCCAAGGAACCCCCCACACCTCCCAGTGTCAATACGCTCAGAATGCCCCACCCGGCTGAGTGGCCCCGGTTGGGTGCAAGAACCTGAGGTTTTTTCCAGTTCTCGCAAAATTCAGCAGAGACTGCCCGGCGTGCTAACTGATTATGCAGGTTCCACGCCGAAAGGCAGGGGATTGTGGTAGGGACTAGAGTTCCTATAGCAATTCGGCAGGGAAATGGGGGTGACAAAACGTTGGTCGCTGTACCATTAAATAAAAAGTAGTATCCTTGTTCCGTATGGAGACTAGCATCACAATCAGCATATCGGTTGCGTAAGGACCTCCCAGTAGCCCAGTTTATCCAATTTGAAATGCCCATTCGGGCCGCCCAGCAATGCGGAAAGCCCTAGTCCCAACAGTGATATGAGAGACATTCGCCCAGCCACAGAGGAGCTGGAGGCCGACGTTCAATGGAACGCAAGTGGTGTTGTAACAAACGCATTGGCCAGACGCCTGGGTGATATGGCACCTCCTGTCCGTACAGGTGGGAAACAGACATGTTATATTTGTGTCCACCTCTACCAGCAAACAGCCATATCCTTCACTGCTGAAGCAATTCTCGTACGACCGGGAATCCCTATTGGGAGTGAAGTGGCTAGGTATGTGCGCCCTCCACCGTCGCAGCCTATCGTACTGTGAATGGGAATTATCCCGAGGAAGGGGAAGGCAAATAGCCGGTGGTGCTGAACCCGGATCGTAAGGAAGAGTGACCTGATCGGGCAGTGGTTCGGAATGCTGACAATGAACCACCGTTTGGGGAGTGCCCCAAAGCGGTGAAACAGAAAATAACCTAGACACCGCTGCGGGGTTTGGGTAGCAGACAACCCGTCCCTGGCCATACAAGCGGTGGTAAATCTGGTAGAAGAGATTCATACTACCCGGGTTTTCCTCAGTTTGGCCTTTAATTAACTTAAGTGTATCTCCCGGTAACCTACGTTCTAGCTGTACTTCCCTTCTCATACGCCCCGTCCTCTCTCTAGTCCCTTTCTCTTTCTCATAGCCTCTTCCTACACTCTTCTGACAGCCTGATTTTACCTTTATTGTACCACTCTTAACACATCCAAAATCAAATTTACATGTATTCCAAAAACAAGGCAATGTCCATATAATGTTCCCTTCCCATCACCGGGACCGGTGCAACTGCTTCATGACTCCTGCAGTCTCCTTAACTTTGATGACCTTCCATGAGTTGATACCATGTCCTCGTATATGGGGGCAGCGAAGAACATCACCTTTGCATAGGTGATGTATCCTTGTAGATTGGTTGGGGCTACACAGATACATAATATTCCCCTTTTCCATGTCCATCGCCAATAACACGCCAAGTGAAGTGAGGCCAAATATCAGACAGACGATGCGTAGCCACTCCATCATGCTCCACACCTGTAAAATAGCACTGGAGAAGGGAGGCAGGTTAGTATCCGACCTTTTACAGTAGTGGAGATGGACTCAATTTACAGTGATGTAGGTGGACCCAAGCACTTCGCCCCTCCACTTTAACTGCTGTGGGGGTGGTAAGGAGAACTTGGAAGGGCCCGTCCCATCGCGGCTCCGACCCCTTCCTAGTCCAATTTTTGACCATGACATAACTACCGGGCTGGACTGAAAGTGAGCTAGGTACTGGGGGCAATGGCTGGTGAGCCGCGCGGACCTGGCCATGGAGTTCCTTGAGCACTTGCGTGAGGGCTAGAACATAGGCGGTCATTTCTTCAGTATCTGATGAAACTGAACCAGTCTGGGAACCTGCAGGCTCCAGGGAGTTCTAAGAGGCCTGCCATAAAGAATCTCGGCGGGAGAGAGCCGGGCCGGTCCCGCAGGTGTAACCCGCAGCTGGAAGAGGGCAACGGGGAGCAACTTAAGCCATGTCAGTCCCGTGTCTGCTCTTAATTTAGCCAATTTAGTTTTGAGGGTCTGATTGTGTCTCTCAACCAACCCGGCCGCCTGCGGTCTGTAAGCACAGTGTAACTGCTGGCGTATGCCCAACTGGGAGCAAAACTCCTTGTTAATTTGTCCAATAAAATGAGGCCCATTATCAGAACTTAACTGAGCTGGTATACCGTACCGGGGAATGATTTCCCTCATCAAGACTTTAACCACAGTAGCAGCTTTATTATCGATAGTCGGATACGCCTCGACCCATCTGCTGAACACATCCACAATGACCAAAACATATTTATAACATTGACACCTTTCCAACTCAATGTAATCCATTTGGAGCGTCTCAAAGGGACCACTGGGCAACGGGGTTTGCCCCTTCCCACAAGGGATACCTTTTCCGGTGTTATATTGCTGACAAATCAAACACCGATTACTGATACTTTGGGCCAACCCCTGCATTTTAGGGTGCCACCAAGTGTCCAGCAACAAATCACTAGTCCCTCGAGCCCCACAATGAGTTGCAAAGTGTACACATTCAATGACCCATAAAGCCAGCACATCAGATATACAAGTCTGATGTGCAGGCGTGGTCCATAAAGAGGAAACAGAATCATATGTACAACCTAACCGTTTCCACATTTGTTTATCACTCTCAGGAGCGTCCTCCTGTAACCTTATGACGTCTTGGATGGTTGGCATTGACTTGTCAGAAGCAGACATATTTATAGTAGATCGTTTAGTCTGACTTAACATCTTAGGCACCATCACTTGCTGAATTTGTGCGGCTGTGCGCGCTGCACGAGCTGCTCGTTCATTACCAACGTCAACTGGGGTTGTACCATTCGTGTGGGCAGCGCATTTAATAACGGAAATCTGCGCTGGCAGAAGGAGGGCCTGCAGTAGGTCATTAACTAAACCCCGGTGGGATATTTGACCACACATAATCATGTCAAGTTGTTCTGATGAAATGTCACTCAAATCGCCCCTTATTGTGGTAGTTTCCTGAATCAAGGCTAAACATTCTTGACCAGGCACGTCCTCATGGACAGGGGGACCGCTAAGAAAACAGGCTGGATTGATAGTGGTACAGTATTTAAATGTCAGACGTGGATTGTTCAAAAGGTATATCTCATACCTATTCTGACGAGCTGCGGTAAGATGCTGACCATTCGCCCCATATCCCTGGCATGGTACTGGTCATGGACCTGACGTGTAATATGAGGGCTTACCGAAGCTGACTGTGGCCATAAATGTGGTGATATTGTAACAAAATCGGCTGTACCTTCTTTTCCCGTGACTGTGGCTGTAACCTTGACTGGCCATTCGGTCTCAAGTAATGGCCGGTATTTGTCCTACAACTCCCTGTTTCGTCCAGTTCTGTCATAGGCCAGGGTAACGTGATGCAGTGACTGTTCAACGTCGAACGTCCACCACTGGGGGGTGATAGAAATATAGCACTGTTGTCTCATCCTCCTCTTCGCTGATCCACCCACCCAAAGTCACTATATTGGGGCTCCTGCTGGTAAACTACCATTTCTGCCGCTTGTTGGGGTCGCAGATCATCCTTTTTCATTACATACTCAGTCTTAACCTTTGTAACTGAGCCTCCTTCTTGGCCTACACCCTCCTTCCAGTAAATTCTGACTGCCCTTGCCATCTGGGAAGGGTCGTTCTCTGTCCAATTCATGTTATTACATTTCACAGCAGTAACCACAGAAGGTGGTAGGCAATGCATTAACATAGCACAGTATTGAGGGGAATTCTGACCATTTTGATACAGCAAATCGCCTGACTGCCCCCGGTAGATTTCATTAAAACGCTCCAGAAATTCCTCTGGCTCTTCAGTCTTCCTAGGTTTTAGGTCTAAGATAACAGAAAGATTTATGGGCCTTTGAAATGTGCTATTCAACGCATTCAAGATCTGTGTCCTTTTCTCTATTTGCTCCTTTTTTTTTAAACTTAAAAATGTTTGAAAATTCAAATTGAATTACTGCAACTTGCAAGCTTAGCTCTGATCTCAACTCAGAACTAAATTTACAATTTGCTTAACACAAACTTGTATAACATTTACAACTTAATTATTTCTTTATCTTAACAATTTTTCTTTTAACAAGTTTTTTTCTTTTACATACACATAAGTATTAGCAAAATCAACTATCATCTCCAGATTGACACTTTTTAAAATGGTGTCCATGATCTTCTTTAAGTTTCTATTAATCTCCAGATAAAATGAGATAAACCTTATTTCAAGTAAGTAAAACTTAAGATTCTGGCAATTTCAATCAATTGCTTTCGAAAATAATAACTTTTATCAAAGAGGTGGAGAAACCCACTGGTTTCCTTTAATTAATTCAAAACGTAACTTTGCTGGTGTTCACTGACTCAAAGGAATGGTATCCAATTACACTAGCGACTGGTTCTGTTATCTCAAAGCTTGAGTGAGAAGCACTGTCTGTTTTCAACTTCGCCTGCTGCTGTTAACCCTTTGAGAGACTTCTGCTTCAACCAATATGCAGCATTCCTCACAATCTCAACTAGACCTCGGAACTGCGTTTTTCGCCAATACAGTCCAAGGAGACAATTTTAGCTTAATCAACTATATATTTAAAACACTCACACATAGAGTTGAACCATCTTCAGATTTAAAAACAGTTATACTGGACTGAACCTTCATTACTGAAGTCACATCAGCCCCTGAACCCATATAATAGACTGAACCTTCATTACTGAAGTCACATCAGCCCCTGAACCCATATAATAGACTGAACCTTCATTACTGAAGTCACATCAGCCTCTGAACCCTTATACTTGGAATTGAATCATCATTTGAGATGTCCCATCAACCCAAAACCCTAACCCAAGCCGAAACAACAATATGAAATCCCATCAATTAAATTGCTAATCCCCAGACTGACCTGTGATTTCGTCGAGGCGGTCTTTCTGTGCCAACCGCGAGTGACCAGACTAATCAGACGATAAGAAGAGGGGAACAATCAATGCGCGGTCGTTTTCCAGTTCTACATTGAGGGCCCTTTGTTCCCCATCCTCCTGTTCATAATCAGTCTAATTCTGATTTCGCAGTTGGATCAGGATCGCCCTGAGAAATCCCGGTTTTCGGCACCAAATGTTGATTCCCAAATTTCTTTCTCTGTCAGTCTGGCCTCAATAAAAGTTGAGATGGATTTGCACGTAAAAAGAAGTTATTTATTTAGCTTGCAAGCTTAAGTCATCTTACAGAAACATAAGAGACATCCAGCCTCTTAAGCGCCAGAAAAACGACTGAACAAAGAGACAAAGGGATCTCTGTAAAATCAATTCAAATGGTATCAAGTTTCACATACTCGACGGACATAGGTCAGCCTATGTCCCTCCTGACCTGTTTGATCTATTCTGATTGGCTCACTTCCAATCCCTTTCTCTGGCCCCTATCAATGCAGCATCACTCTCATAGACACACCTCTTCCTGCTTTTTCCATGCGGTCTCAAACCCCTTTGTCCCTAACTGCCAGAATCAAAGTGGCTTATTTCTACATTACATTAACTAGTATCTCTAAAGTAACTATTTTATATCACATTCGTCACCTGCAGCTTCTTCCTGCTCACCAGGAGCTCTGAGGCAGGATCACACGAATACCTGTGGTTCACCTCCAGGATAGCAGTCGCCAACTTCTGCCGCTTCACCCGTACCTCCCTATCCATATGCCCCATATATAATATCTCTCCTCTAATAACTGCCTTAGAGGCTTCCCAGAGCATGGAGAGCGAAAAAGATTTGTTCTGAGTAGACATGGGCCTAGTCGATTGAACTTCCGATCAAATACACAGTTTAAATCACCCCCAAAAATCAGTTGGTGTGTATCCAGATCTGGAATTGAAGCCAACAGCTTCCTAATAAATGCCCCATTGTCCCAATTCGGGGCATGTATATTGACCAGTGCCAGCAACGTGCCTGCCAAGGACCTAGTAACCGTCATGTACCTACCATACGGGTCTTCCATGATCTCGTCAGCTGAGAAAAGAAACCAGTTGTGAATCAAATTTGCTGCCCCCCATCCCATGCCTTGTCATCGAAGCCTAAATGAAACATTTGGCTCACCCACCCCTTCTGATCCCTCACCTGCAGATGCGTCTCCTACAAAAACACCACATCAGCCGTCAGATTCGTTAAGACGAGCAAATACTCTCAACATTTTTACTGGACCCCCAACACCCTTACATTCCAGGTGACCAACCGAATTGGAGACTTCCAAAAGTCCCCAAACTGTAGTCAGCCATTTTCACTGAGAGGGATTATCAAATGTCTACCTAGAGAGTGTAGGCCCAAGGCCCACCCAAAATGGGCACCAAATCCACCCACAAAGTGAATCAAAGAAAAGCTCTGAGTCCCCTCCCCCACCACCACATCCCACCCAAATGGACATATTGGTAACATACAAAAGAACAATACCCCTCCTAATCAACCCAAACCCCCAATAAAACAATTTATTTTTTTTTGGAACCAAAAAAAGGGCTGCAGCCCCTCTTCTCACCCTCCTGCCTCACTCCCTTTCGCTAGCTTAAAGTTACTGTTCAGTATTATGCTACATGCTAGAGGAGAATAATAGAACAAAGAACAATATAGCACAGGAACAGGCCCTTCAGCCCTCCAGGCCTGCCCCGATCATGTGTCCTATCTAGACCAACCGCCTGTATCCTTCTATACCCCGTCTGTTCATGTCCAGATAAGTCTTAAAGGTCGCTAACGTATTAAAGGTCGCTAACGTATCTGCCTCAACCACCTCACTTGACAGTGCATTCCAGGCCACCGCCTCCCTCTGTGTAAAAAAAACTTCGCCCGCACATCTCCATTGAACCTTTCCCCCTCATCTTGAACTTGTGCCCCCTTGTAATTGTTATTTCCATCCTGGGAAAAAGCCTCCAACTGTTCACCCTATCTATACCCCTAATAATAATTTTATAAACTTCTATCAGGTCGCCCCTCAGTCTCTGTCTCTCTCGGGAGAACAATCTCTCCTCATAGCTAATACCCTCCATATCAGGCAACATCCTGGTAAATCTTTTCTGTACTTTCTCCAAAGACTCTACGTCCTTCTGGTAGTGCTGTGACCAGAATTGGACACAGTATTCCAAATGTGGCCTAACCAACATTCTATATAATTGTAACATAATTTTCGAGCTTTTATACTGATTACCCTGTCCTATGAAGGCAAGCATGCCATATGCTTTCTTTACCACCATTTCCATCTGAGCTGCCACTTTTAAGGATCTGTGGACCTGCATGCCCAGATCTCTCTCTGTCTCTATGCTCCTGATGATTCTGCCATTTATTTTATCGCTCCCACCTGAATTGATCTACCAAAATGCATTCCCTCGCATTTGTCCAGGTTAAATTCCAAATGCCATTTCTCTTCCCAATTTTGCAGCCTATCTATATCTTGTCGTATTCTCTGACAATCTTCATCAATAGATTTAAGGTGAGGGGGAGAGATACAAAAGGGTCCAGAGGGGGCAATTTGTTCTCACCGAGGGTGGTGACTGTAGTAGAGGAGGGTACAATGTTGTCTTTTAAAAAGCATTTAGACCGTTCCATAAGAAAGCTGGATATGGAGGGTGAAGGGACAAATGTGGGCAATTGGGACTAGCTTCGTGGTAAAAACTGGGCGGCATGGACAAGTTGGGCCGAAGGGCCTGTTTTCATGCTGTAAACCTCTATGACTCTATGACTGTCCGCACCTCCTGTAATCTTAGTATCATCCGCAAACTTGCTAATCAGACCCGCTACGTTTTCTTCCAAGTCATTGAGATGTATTACAAAGAGCAGAGGTCCCAGAACTGATCCCTGCGGAACACACTAGTACAGACCTCCATTTGGAAAAACACCCTTCCACTGCTACCCTCTGTCTTCTATGGCCAAGCTAGTTCACCCCTGACCCTATGTGATCTAATCTTTTGCACCAGCCTGCCAAGAGAGACCTTATCAAATGCTTTACTAAAGTCCATGTAGACAACATCCACAGCCCTTCCCTCATCAATCATTTGTGTCACGTCCTCAAAAATTCAATCAAATTAGTGAGATATGACCTTCCTCATACAAAATCATGCTGTCAGTCGCTAAGACCATTCACGTACAAATGTGCATAGATCCTGGGAGGAATTCAGTGAAAATGGGGCTATGTCTCCACGCCCGCGAGAAAACGTGAGCGAATCACTCTGGACTTTCCTGGAGAAAGTCCAGAGTGATTCTCAGTTTTGAAAGGGGCTTGCAGGGCTCTGGAGCACAACATGGCAGACCCACACAGCAGGCCGGCGTGAAGGCTCGGAGAATCTCGCTGAAGGTGACCCCCCCCCTTACCCCTACCCCGCGGCAGGTTTCCCAACGGCAGGATGGACATGTCATAAAAGATGTGGTAGATATTGGTGGGGCGGGAAGATCCCACTGGTGGCCTATGGCGAGCCGCTTCCACTGCCAGAAAATACACCATGGGCCCTGTCCTAAATCTTCAGCGAGGGAACAACTCTGATTCATTAGGATATATTCATTGAGAACTGCGAATTGGATGAAAGACGTGAAAAATGTTATTGTTGGAAAGATGCAGAATAATATAATGCAAAATTAAACAGTATGAATGGATAGAACAGGGTTAATAGAAACTGACTGTTTCAGTAGTTCAGGGATCAAGATGAGGATCCATAGATACAAATTAAGATGCAAGTTAGAACAGAGTAGGAGAAACTTCCTCACAGAATTGTGAGGCTGTAGAATTAATTTGGGGTTCAGGCAGGAAGTTTATCAACATTTGATATTAATTGAATATTTGGATGAAGGAAAAGGGGCTGTTTGGGTATGGGAACAGGGTGGGTCACTGCCATTAGGACTATTTGCTTGTATGAAAGATCTGTACCAACACTGACTATTTGGGCTAAATAGCCTGTTTCCTTGTTCTTTCTATGTACATCTTCAAACAATTTGTCTAGGAAGAAGGGAATGGATAATAGATTAGATAGACCGTTGGTTTTTTTAAGGGCATAGTGGATCTTTTGGGGGCTACCAGAACTAAAGTAAGAAATACTGGCCAACTAGTGGTAAGATATTTAAAAAGTAATTTCATAGAATTATAGAATTATTGCGGTGCCAAAGGAAGCCATAAAGCAGCTTAAATTATTATTATTATAAATGTTAACTCTTAATGCTATTTTACTACTCCACTTGGATGTATAATATTTAGGGTACAAAATTGATGAGTGGTTTACTTTCATCTTGTATTTATCTTCTCTGCTCCAATTTTCACATCACTTTTTGCTGCCTTTGAATTGTTTCAGCTGGCTTCCTGAGGCCCAGGTCATCCAGAAGGCGTTAAATTCTGCTGCCAACAATGTGTACCAGTATGGAAGAGAGTGGATAACCCACAAGGTAAAGGCTAGAATTTTAACATTTAATATCTGATACTATTTCTGTTAATATACCGTGGCACAGAACAGTATTCTTAATTCTTACCTTGGACATTTGATTTTGTGCAGTTGGCATAGAAGGCGCTCGTGAACAGTTCAAAAAATGAATGGCAACTAAGTATTCCTGGTGAGGAGTAGAATGTGGCCATTATCTTCAAAATAATCCCATGGACTTGCTCAACTGATTTCGGATCAATTTTTACTTTCTCTGTGTCTTTATTTTCCAAACCCTTTGTTTTCCACTTTTTCCAATTGTGCCAACAAAGAGAAATAGAAGAAAAGATGAATAAAGTGTCCCTTGTGACGGGGCGGCACGGTAGCACAATGGTTATCACTGCTGCCTCATGGCGCCGAGGACCCAGGTTCAATCCCGACCCCGGGTCACTGTCCATGTAGAGTTTGGACATTCTCCCCGTGTCTGTGTGGGTCTCACCTCCACAACCCAAAGATGTTCAGGTTATGTGGATTGGCCACACTAAATTGCCCCCTGATTGGGGAAAACAATTAATTGGGTACTTTAAATTTATATTTAAAAAAGTGTCCTTTAGTGCTGTATCAAAAAAGCCTGAATCTTGTCCTAATAGCGGTGAATGCTGAGAGGTTTGCTGCTTTTGAAGGCTGCAGAGACATCTCAACTCCGAAGAGTTGACTTATGCTTGAATCCTGAAGCGCTGGTTCACCAGAAAGGGCTCCAGGGGCTGTCATTGTGCAAACTAGGGTTCATTACCCTGTACTTATCCTAATATTCACATTGATTTATATAGGACTCCTCCTAACCGGTGTAGAGTGTGCTCAGGAGTGCAGCCCTTTTGTCAAAACACTGCTACACCCCACCCTCCCCGCTCCCAGAACCTCTGGCTCCTTTGTTGATGTCTGAGAAGAGCTGGGATGTTGGGAACTAGGGTCAGGGATGCTGCATGGTTGGCAGAGCCATGGATGACGGGGGCAGCAACACTAGCCACTTTCACATAATTGAGCACAAATAGTTCCAAAAATGCAAATACTGAAAATATTGAAGAACCTTCATACAGACTCAAAACATTAAGTTTGTTTCTCCCTCTACAGTTGCTGCAAGACATGCTAAGTTAGCCCAGCATTTGTTTTTATTTCAGATTTCCAGCATCCACAATATTTTACTTTTAAAAATACATGGGTCTGACTAAGCCTAGTCTGGAATTACCATGCACTCATCAATATACTTCTGTTCATATTTTAAGGTGTTAAACCATCCTTTTCTCTAAACTACTGTATATGGAATGTAGGACCAGCTCACAATCACATAATAAATGTTGAATGAATAAATGAAATCGGTGATCGACAAAAGTTAGAACATGCATTTTTAAAGTAATAGAAGATGGAATGCAACTGACCACCCCAAACCCCAAAGCTGCAGTTCAGTCCTGCCGGAGTTGGAGAAGAGCCAAGGTGAAGGGATGGGAGATGTGGGACCAGAACTGGGAGTGGGGAGGAGCTTTCAACATTTTTAACTTGTTACCATTGTTGTGTTTGTCCAGCTTCATAAGATGTTGGGAGACAAGATGAACAACACAGCAGTTATAGAGAAGCAAGTGCTGGAGCTGTGGGACAGATTGTATCATAATTGGTTTGTGAAGGTAAGTATTGAAAAGTTATAAATGGTGCTAAAGCCTAAAATAAAAATGGACATTCTTTTTAAAAATATTTTCATTGAGATTTTAGCTTTTTTTTGGACAAAATTTACAAAAAGAGCATACATTTACATATCATAGCAGGAGTAGCCACCCTCCCCACCCCAATATCGAATAAATGCCCCCCTCCCCAACTATTTAGATGTTTGACTGGCATCATGTTTTATCTTGCGTATTTACAAGGTTTTACTTACTTGCATTGGCCCAACAAAAAGAATAGCAACCCCCCCCCCCCCATCCCCCCCCATCCCCCCCCCACACACACACTCGCTCTGTTGGCTTCACACACATCCTGGAACAAGTTGGAGAATGGTTTCTACATCTTGTGGATGCCCTCTTCTGATCCTCGGATGGTGAATTTGACTTTCTTCAGGTGGAGAAATTCCGACAGGTTCGACAGCCAGCCTGCAGCTTTGGGGGTGCTGCTGTTTGCTAGTCGAGCAGGATTCTTCAGTGGGCAATTAGGGAGGCAAAGGCCATGAAGAGTTCTGGCTGGTCTGATACCCCGAAGACTGCCACTTTAGGGTTTGGCTCCGCCCTCACTCCCACAACCGTAGGCATTGCCTCGAAGAAGGTTGTCCAGAACCCGACAAGTCTGGGGCAAGCCCAGAACATGTAGGTGTGGTTGGCCAGGCCTCCCTGGCACTATTCACATTTCTCTTCCACCTCCGAGAAGAACATGCTCAATCAGATTCTGGTAAGGTGTGTTCTGTGTACCACCTTCAATTGCATTAGTTGCATTCAGTTGCGCATGTGGAGGTGGAGTTGGCTCTGTTCAGTGCTTCGCTCCAGAGTCCCCACCTGATTTCAACCCCAAGTTCTTCCTGACAATTCTCCCATGTCTCATCCAGCGGGGAACGTGCCCCTTTTAGCAGTCCCCCATGCAGGTCCCCACAGTTCCCCACACCTAGGTTGCCCGTGTCCAACATTTCCTCTAACATTGAATGTCTCGATGTCCGTGGGTATGATATTATCTCCTTGTGGAGGAAGTTTTTTACTTGTTGGTGTCGCAGTTTGTTGCCATTTGGGCAGTTGTAAACTTTCTGTCAGATCTTCAAAAGTCGCTAGTCTGTCATTCATTTAGAAGTCCCTAACTGTCAGCGTCCCTTCATCCTGCCTCCACCTCTTAAAGGTGGCGTCCATCATGGCTGGTGTGAACCTGTGGTTGCCCCAGAAGGGCGACCAAAGTGGACATTTTGGTCAAACCGAAGTGCTGACTTATTTGGTTCAAGGTCCGGAGTGTGGCTACTATCACTCGGCTTGTTCAGTGATTGGGTGGCAGGGATGGGAGTGCTGTTGTGGCAAGGGCTCGGAGGGCCATCCCTATGCAGGAGCTCTTCTCCATCCTCACACATTCTGTTTCTGGTTCATTCACCCATTCCCTCACATTCTGCTGTGGCTGCCCAGTGGTAGTATTGTAGGTTTGGGAGGGCCAGCCCCCCCCATACTACGTTTTCTCTGTAGGACTTATTTGGGGACCCTTGGATCCAGGGTAATGAATCCTTGATCATTTTTCAACTGTGTTAAAGAAGGCCTTGGGGATGTAGATTGGAATGGATCTGAACAGGAATAGAAACCTGGGTAGCATGTTCATATTGATTGTCTGCACCCTCCCCACTAGGGAGATTGGGAGTGTGTCCCACTGCTGCAGGTCCTTTTTTACTTCCTCTACCAGACTGGTCAGGTTCCATTTGTGGATCTGTGTCCAATCATTGGCAATTTGGATCCCCAGATAATGAAATTTGCTTTGGGCTTGCTTGAATGGCAGTCCCTCCAGCTCTGCCCCTCTCCCTTTCAGATGCACTGGGCAGATTTCACTCTTGCTCAAGTTGTTTGTAGCCCAAGGAAGCTCCAAACTCTTTCAGGAACTTAATGATCCCACCTTGCGGGTCTGAGATGTGGGAAGCAGGTAATCTGCATAGAGTGAAAGTCTATGCTCCCAGTCCCCCCCCCCCCCCCCCCCCCCCCCCCCCCCCCCCCCCTTCCAGTTTTTTGCCACTCTGAGGGCGATTGGCAATGGCTCAATTGCCAGGGCGAATAGAAGCGGGGACAGCGGTCATCCCTGCCTTGTAACCCAGTGCAGCTGTAAGTATTTAGAGCTGGTGGTGTTGGGCTGTATGCTCGCCATGGGAACGTTGTACAGGAGGTGAACCCTGTTCCAAGCCCAAGCTGCTCCGGTACCTCAATGAAGTATTTCCACTCTACTTTTCTGCATCCAGGGAAATGATCATCCTGGTGTTCTCTCCTCGGATAGGTCATTATCACGTTCAGCAGGCACCTGATGTTCGCTGTTAGCTGTTAACCCTTGACAAAGCCCATCTAGTCTTCTGTGACCACCTCTGGTATGCAGTTTTCCAGTCGCATGGCCAGGATTTGTACCTGCATTTTTGCATCTACATTGAGCTGCAAGATGGGTCTGTAGGATCCACATTCGGTTGGGTCTTTATCTTTCTTGGGTATCAGCCATATAGTGGCTTGTGCTAGTGTTGGAGGCAAGGTGTTCCTTGCCAGCGAGTCTGTGAACATCTCCTGCAGGTGCAGGGCCAGTGCTGCCTCGAATGTTTTGTAGAAGACCGCTGGGAACCTGTCTGGTCCCAGCGCCTTCCCCGTCTGCATGGAGCTGATGCTCTCCATTACTTCTCCCAGTTCTAGTGGTGCTTCCAGCCACATCCTACTATCTTCCCCCACGACTGGCATGTCCAGTCCATAGAGGAACTGTTTCATCCCTGAGTCCTTGTTGGGGGGGTTCAGAGGTGTACAGTCCCCGGTAGAAGGCCTCGAATGCGTCACTGACTTTTTTTGGCTCGGCTACTACGCTGCCGTTGTCCCTTCCCTACGTTATTTCCCTCATGGCTGCCTGCTTTCTCAGCTGGTGAGCTAGCAGACGACTGGCTTTTTCTGCATGCTCATAGAAGGCCCCCCATGTCTGGCGGAGTTGGTGCACTGCTATCCTGGTGGAGAGCAGATTAAAGTCCATCTGTAGCTTTTTCATCTCCTCCAGAAGCTCTACATTTGGGTCCTCGGAGTACCATCTGCCTACCTCCAATATGGAGTTGACCAGTTGTTGCCTGGCCACCTTCTCTTCCCTGTCCCTGCGTGCTTTATAAGCGATAATCTCTCCCCTGATCACAGCCATCTGCGACTCCCAGAACATAGAACATAGAATTTTACAGTGCAGAAGGAGGCCATTCAGCCGATCGAGTCTGGTATAGACCCTGTGTCCATGTGAGAAGAATGAGAACTTCTTCTTCCCTGGATGCATGAACCTACATGGAACCACTGCCCCTATCTGCTCCATAAATGTCCCTAGCTGTCTTGCCATGTTCCCTGTCTTCGCTGTTTTTGGATTTGACCTGTCCGTCAGTGCTCCCATGATTGCTCTGTGGGTGTCCATGTCGGTTATTTCTGCCATGGTCTTCTTTATAAATTCTGTGACGTCCCAGTTGGGCGCGTACATGTTCACCAGGTCCACCGGTGCCCCGTCCAGGGCACCGCTAACCATGACGTACCGTCACCCTGGGGCCCTAACCGTCCTCATCGTGGTAAATGAGGCCCCCTTACTTAGTAGTAGTATGGCTACTCACTTCATAGCTCTTGTCCTATAACATGAATGGTACATCTGTCCCATTCCCACCTATCCCTTTCTTACCCACAGTCAGTCCTTCTCCCTCCGGTGCGTCTCTTGGAGGAAGATTGTCGGCTTTCATTGTTTGCATGTGGGCGAAGACGCTGGATCTTTTCACTGGGCCGTTAAGTCCCCTGACGTTCCAGGAGACTATTCTGATGGAGGCAGCCCCCCCCGCGCCTTTGGGATCAACCTTGTGGATGCATCCCTGCACCCCGAGGTTTCCTATTGCTAGGGGGCTATTCAAAATGGTCACGGTCATCACACTCAACATGAGGCTGGGCCCTGCGCTCCAGGGTTTCCCTTTGTCCAGGGGCCACCCAACATGGCCGGCAACTATATGTACGCCATGTGGATGTGCTCCTGGGAATCCTCCAAAGTGCCTGTGTGCGGTGTAATTTTGTTCCTTGTCACCTCATGTGGCCTGTTGCAGCCAGCCTAGAGTCCTTCCCCTCCTTTGTCCCTTTGTTCCCCCCATGGTCCTGCCTCTCACCCCTTCTGCTGCGCCTCCCTTCCCTACTGTTGCCACCCACCCCCCCCTCTCTGTTCTCCACCCCTCCAGCCCAGCTGCCCCCTAGCTATTCCCCCGTTGGTGGTGTACCCTCCCTTCGTCGCCAGGTGCTCTCTCCCTGGTGGGAGATGCACCGTGACGCCGCACCCCCCCTCACTCGTACCTCCTGGCGCTAGCTTTCCCGCTAGTGTGGTGGCCCACCTCCTGGGGTCGGCCCGACCCCCTCTTACACCCGCTGTTCTGATTTCTCCTCTGTTTCTTCCTTAACCTTTCCTACACTCTGCTGCCCTCTGGTTCCCAGATTCAAAACGAGGTGGTACAGTCCCACACAAATTGTCCTTTAACATTCTCGCATCTCCGCTGCTGTTTACCCAGCCTATTTTTTTGGACGAATTCGTCCGCATCCGTAGGGGTCGTAAATAATGTTCCCTGCCTTGGCATGTGAACCAAAGTCTGGCTGGGTGCAGTATCCCAAACTTGACTTCACTCCTGTACAGAGCCGACTTTGCATTATTAAATTCTGCCTGGCGCTTTGCTATGTCTTCCCCAGTGTCCTGGTACACCCTGATCTTGTGTCCCTCCCAGTTGCAAGCCTTCACTAGCCCAGTGCAGGATTTTCTGTTTGATGATGATTGCCCGTGGCTGCTACCCAGCCTTGGATTTTGGCCGGAGAAATCTATGGGCTCTGTCAATCTTCGATGGGTTGGGGAAACTGTCCCTCCCCACTAGGTTTCCCAGCATCTGGGCCACGTAGTCTGTCAGACCCCTACCCGCGGTTCCCCCTCGCCAGCCCACGATCCTGAGGTTTTGGTGCCTCGACCGGTTATCCTGATCCTCAATCGTTGTGTTCAGCGGGGTGCTGGGGCCTGGGTGTGGCTGGAGACCTCTGGTCCGCTGCCCCGCTCGCTTCTCTTGTTCTTTGTCGCAACCTTTTTTTTACTTGTGGCCTCTGGAGCTACTGCTTCCCGGCATTTCTTCTTGTCCTTGTGTTGAGACTGAGGGGATGTTTTTGTCCAATTTTTGTGGGCTAATTTTGGTTAAAAGTGCCTATTTTCTAGTTCTTCGGAGGAGAGCCACCTTGTGTGCCTCTACTCAGCACACCCTGTCACTGGAAGTCAAATTGAAATAATCTTAATATGTAAATCCAGTGAAACTAGTTAGTTGTAAAACTGATTTGACTCTTCTGTAGATGGCCAACAAAATAATTGTTTGCTGGGGATTGCTTTCTTTGTATTATCCCCTCTGACTTGCTTTCTTGTTGCTGTGTATCTTATTCTCTCTACTGTTTCTGATTTTCTGTCTCACTATCTGTTAATGTCTCCTCCATCCCCCCTTCCTCCTCCTGCTCCCACCCATATTTCCGTCTATTGCCCCCTCTTCCTCCTGGGATCCTCCACACAGCACGTCTCCAACTTGGACATTATTTCCCTATGAAACATTATCCTTCAGCCAGCCATTTATCCTTTCATACATTTTCATTTGGAACTTTGACAGATGTTTTAGAACTCAACATCACATAACGTTTCCATTATCCTTTTGAGATTTTGCATTGAAATTAAAGTTAGTAAAGAAAGAAAAAAAACCTGGCTATGGCATGTATTTTGACGATTTCCTTTTAAAATATTTCCTCTATTGCTCAGAATGTAACCCAGTCTGGAAGACACAAAGGTCACAAATTGACTGCCAATCGACAAAATAGTTGGCTCGGTGACATCTTAGACTGGCAGGATGTTGCTTCCTTCATTCATGAAAACATTGAGACTTTCCTTTCTGTGAGTACCTTAAATTTTAGTTATTTAAAAATTGAAGCACTATATATGTGGTAAGGCCCTGACCACTGGTTTAGGTTCTGTAGGAAATAATTTATTTGGACTGTTAGTAATTTTTATATAGCCTACTTAGCTACTTTTTAAATTAGCTTTAAAATTGGCTACTGTTCTTTTCAGATTATTTCTTTCTGTTTTCTCATTGGTCGTAAGGGCCCAGTAGTAACGGGGAAAAAATGCGGAGATTGAGAGACAGTTAAAGCAACTCCGTATCATAAGGCATTTACTTAAAAGGAGACTTATTGAATGATCCATTATAATACAAAATCTCAAGGCTTTCAAAAAGAAATACATCTAAGTGTGGACTTCTTGTTTACTCGTTCTTCGGATTTGGACTTGGAAAATTAAACTACCTTCTTGAACTGCTTGAGAAATGTGGTGAAGGTACTTCAACAATGCTATTGGGTTCGGAGTGCCAGGATTTGACCCAGCAAATGTTTTCAACGGTTTCGAAAATACTACAATTCAAAATAAATACACAAATTTACAGGGAACCTAGAAAAGAGGTGTCCAATGAGTCAGTGCCTAACCCTAGCAGCCCAACACAGTGAAGCAACTAATATTGACCACATGATGGAAAGCGTTTTCTTTTTAAAAATCAGGGTGGGGAGTGGGCCTCGGTGGGGTCCCTTTTGGAGGATCGGTGCAGACTCGATGGGCCGATTGGCCTTCTGCACTGTAGGGTTCTATGATGATAACTGCTCCATCATTGGTGGCTATGCTTTCAGATGTCTCGGCTCCAAGCTCTAGAATTCCCTCCCTACACTTCTCCGACTCTCTATCTTGCTTTCCTTCTTTAAGACCTGCTTCTTTAAGCTCTTTAAAACCTGCTTCCTTGTCCAAGCTTTTGGTCATCTGACCTAGTATTTCCTTATTTGGTTTGGTGTAATACTTTGTTTATAATGCTCCTGTGAAGCACCGTGGGACATTTATTTGCCACAAGTGCTATATCAATATAAGTTCTTGTAGACATCTTCCCAAGCTTTATAGATTCTAGTGAGATTTGACAATTATGTAGCTCCTATTATACACACTGTTGATTTAAGTATCAGATAGCCAGATGCGAGGATGCCATATATATCTGTTTTTAAGTGCAGTGCATGACAAACACTATATTTGACAATTGACATTATGACTCCTATGCCTTCCTCTTTCAAATCTTTTATATACTACTTTAATCTATATCTGATGCACATTGTTGGATAAGAATACATTATTCTGTTTAATCATATTCATTATTTGATTGATATGCATTTTCCCTAATTGCAATCCTACAATTGCCCCAATTCTTGTACTTTCTGGCAGGTCTTGATGTCATGGGAGTGTCCCTTTAAGAAAAGTTTTTGTCTTATTACATGGCTTCAGTGATGTCATTGTGTGGATGGAGCTGGGCTGTGGCTCTGAGTGTTTACTTTCGCTTTGAGTTTTGGACTGGTTTGAACTGCACAGGTTGAAAGAAGTGTTTTTCTCTATCTTCATTTTAAAAGCTTTTCCAGACTACTTGGTAACTTAAAAGAGATAATTGCTTTCTGGAAGGAATTCAAACCTGCTGTTTGAATAGGGGAATATCAATAATAAGTCTTAAAGACAGTAAGAATGCCGTGTGCTGGGCCACGCCTTTGAAAATGGGATTTCTGGATTTACTTGGATTTTGTTGTTGAATTGGAACAGTTAAAAGGGAAATTCATTAAGGGTTATACATAGATTACTGTAACTGTGTGGGGTCTTTATGTTTGTAGTTGATAAAAATTCTTGCTGTGTGTGTTTATACAAACGTTAACTAAATTTGTAGAATAAAACTTGTTTTTTTGATTAAAAGCGCCTAAGGCCTCTGTTGAATAACACCTGAAAGGCAGGCCCTTGTGCTCATCCTGGCCAAATTCAACAAAAAGTCGTAGGTCAGGTGAACTCCACAATATACTTTGGAGTTTTTAAAACCCTGGCCCATAACACTTTCTCCCCCACACACCAACATGTGCTCTCATTCTTTTTTTAAAAAATAATTTTTATTAAAGGTTTTCATAAAATATCAATAACAAAATGAGAAAGAAAAAAGAACCCAACAGGGTTAAATACAAAACACAATCTAAAAAAGCAACCCCCCAAACCCCTCCCCCCCTGTACCTAAATAATAAATTAACATTAACACCCCGACTTAAAACAACAGGTGTATGTACCCCCTCAGACCCTTCCAGTGTAAATAACAAAAACAAAAATAAAGTAACCCCCCACCCCCCGAGCTGCTGCTGCCATTGACCGATGTCTATCGTTCTGCCAGAAAGTCTAAGAACGGTTGCCACCGCCTAAAGAACCCTTGTACCGACCCTCTCAAGGCGAATTTCACCCTCTCCAATTTAATGAACCCTGCCATATCGCTGATCCAGGATTCCACGCTTGGGGGCCTCGCATCTTTCCACTGAAGGAGAATCCTTCGCCGGGCTACCAGGGACGCAAAGGCCAGAATTCCGGCCTCTTTCGCCTACTGCACTCCCGGCTCCTCTGCCACCCCAAATATTGCGAGCCCCCCAGCCCGGTTTGACCCTGGATCCTACCACCCTCGACACCGTCCTTGCTACGCCCTTCCAAAATTCCTCCAGCGCTGGGCATGCCCAGAACATATGGGTGTGATTTACTGGGCTCCCTGAGCACCTAACACACCTGTCCTCACCCCCAAAGAACCTGCTCATCCTTCGGTCATGTGTGCCCTGTGCAGCACCTTAAACTGTATGAGGCTGAGCCTCTACATGAAGAGGAAGAGTTCACCCTCCCTAGGGCATCTGCCCACGTCCCCTCTTCGATCTCCTCTCCCAACTCCTCCTCCCACTTACCTTTCAACTCCACCACCGAAGCCTCCTCCTCCTCCTGCATCACCCGGTAAGTTTCCGAGATCTTCCCCACTCCCACCCACCCCCCCGAGAGCACCCTGTCCTGTACTGTGTGTGGCAGTAGCCGTGGGAATTCCACCACCTGCCGTCTGGCAAACGCCCTTACCTGTAAGTACCTGAAGGTGTTCCCCGGGGGGGAGCTCGTACGTCTCCTCTAGCTCACCCAAGCTCGCGAACTTCCCGTCCACAAACAGGTCCCCCACCTTTCGTATGCCTGCCCTGTGCCACCCCGAAAACCCTCCACCTGTTCTTCCTGGGGCGAACCGGTGGTTCCCCCGTAATGGGGTCCACGCCGAGGCCCTAACTTCCCCCCTATGCCGCCTCCACTGCCCCCAAATTTTGAGGGCCACCACCACCACCGGGCTCGTGTATACCTCCTTGGAGGGAGTGGCAGCGCGCCGTTGCCAGCGCCCCAGACTCGTACCCACACAGGACGCCGTCTCCAGCCTCTTCCATGCAGCCCCCTCCCCCTCCATCACCCACTTGCGCATCATTGTCGCATTGGCGGCCCAGTAGTACCCACAGAGGTTGGGCAGCGCCAGCCCCCCCCTATCTCTTCTCCGCTCCAGGAACACCCTTCTCACCCTCGGAGTCCCTTGCGCCCACACAAACCCCATTATACTCCTGTTAACCCGCCTGAAAAAAGCCTTCGGGATAAACACGGGGAGGCACTGGAACAGGAACAAAAACCTTGGGAGCACCGTCATTTTGATTGACTGCACCCTACCCGCCAGGGACAGTGGCAACGCGTCCCACCTCTTGAACTCTTCCTCCATTTGCTCCACCAGCTTTGTAAAGTTAAGCCTATGCAGAGCCCCCCCAGCTCCTGGCCACCTGGACCCCCAAATATCTGAAGCTCCTGTCCGCCCTTTTTAGTGGGAGCTCGCCAATCCCCCTCTCCTGGTCCCCTAGCTGAACTACGAACAGCTCGCTCTTCCCCATATTGAGCTTGTACCCCGAAAAGTCCCTGAATTCCCTAACGATCCTCATTACCTCTGGCATTCCTCCCACCGGGTCCGCCACATACAGCAGCAGGTCGTCCGCATAAAGCGACACCCTATGCTCCTCCCCACCCCGCACCAACCCCCTCCAGTTCCTCGACTCTCTCAGTGCCATAGCCAGGGGTTCAATCGCCAGTGCGAAGAGCAAGGGGGACAGTGGACACCCCTGTCTTGTCCCTCGGTGGAACCGAAAGTACTCGGACCTCCTCCTATTTGTGGCCACACTCGCCATCGGGACCTCATACAACAGCCTAACCCACCTGACAAACCCCTCCCCAAACCCGAACCTCTTCAGCACCTCCCACAGATACCCCCACTCTACCCTATCGAAGGCTTTCTCAGCGTCCATCGCCACCACTATCTCCGCCTCCCCCTCCCTCGCCGGCATCATGATAACATTCAAAAGCCTCCGCACATTCGCATTCAACTGTCTCCCCTTCACAAACCCCGTCTGGTCTTCATGGATGATCTGTGACACACAATCCTCAATCCTCGTGGCTAAGACCTTCGCCAGCACCTTGGCATCTACATTTAGCAAGGAAATCAGTCTGTAAGACCCACATTGCAGGGGATCCTTGTCCCGCTTCAGAATCAAGGAGATCAGTGCCCGGGACATCGTCGGGGGTAAAGCCCCCCCCCCTCCCTTGCCTCATTGAAGGTCATACCTAACAGCGGGCCCAACAGGTCCATATATTTTTTATAGAACTCGACCGGGAAACCGTCCGGCCCCAGTGCCTTCCCCGCCTGCATGCTTCCTATCCCTTTGATCAGCTCCTCCAGCCCAATCGGGGCCCCCATTCCCGCCACCAGTCCCTCTTCCACCGTTGGAAACCTCAATTGGTCCAGGAAACGGCCCATCCCTCCCTCCTCCCATGGGGACTCGGATCGGTACAATTCCTCGTAGAAGTCCCTGAAGACCCCATTGATGCCAACCCCACTCCGCACCACACTCCCTCCCCTGTCCTTAACTCCCGTGATCTCCCTAGCTGCGCCCCGCTTCCGAAGCTGATGCGCCAGCATCCGGCTTGCCTTTTCCCTATACCCGTAGACCGCCCCCTGGGCCTTCCTCCACTGCACCTCCGCCTTCCTGGTGGTCACCAGGTCAAATTTGGCCTGGAGGCTACGCCTCTTCCTCAACAATCCTTCCTCAGGTTCTTCCGCATACCTCCTGTCTACCCTCACCATCTCCCCCACCAGCCTCTCCCTCTCCCCCCGCTCCCTCTGCTCCTTGTGGGCCCTGATGGAGATCAGCTCTCCCCTCACCACCGCCTTCAGTGCCTCCCATACCATCCCCACTCGGACCTCCCCGTTATCGTTGGTCTCCAAGTACCTCTCTATACTTCCTCGGACCCGCTCGCTCACCTCCTCGTCCGCCAACAGCCCCACCTCCAAGCGCCACAGCGGGCGCTGGTCCCTCTCCTCCCCCATCTCCAAGTCCACCCAATGCGGGGCGTGGTCCGAAATGGCTATTGCCGAATACTCGGTATCCTCTACTCTCGCTATCAGCGCCCTACTCAAAATGAAAAAGTCGATTTGAGAATAAGCCTTATGGACATGTGAGAAGAATGAAAATTCCCTAGCCCCCGGCCTTGCAAATCTCCAAGGGTCCACCCCTCCCATTTGGTCCATAAATCCCCTCAACACTCAAGCCGCCGCCGGCTTCCTACCCGTCCTAGACCTGGAGCGATCCAGTGCAGGATCCAACACCGTGTTAAAGTCTCCCCCCATTATCAGGCCCCCCACTTCCAAGTCTGGGATCCGACCCAACATACGCCGCATAAAACCCGCATCGTCCCAGTTCGGAGCATACACGTTGACCAGTACCACCCTCTCTCCCTGCAACTTACCACTTACCATTATGTACCTACCGCCATTATCTGCCACAATGCTCGACGCCTCGAATAACACCTTCTTTCCCACCAAGATCGCCACCCGTCGATTTTTGGCATCTAGCCCCGAGTGAAACACCTGACCTACCCACCCTTTCCTCAGTCTTACCTGGTCTGCCACCTTCAGGTGTGTCTCCTGGAGCATAACTACATCCGCCTTGAGCCCCTTCAGGTGCGCGAACACGCGGGCCCGCTTAACCGGCCCATTCATTCCCCTTACGTTCCAGGTTATCAGCCTCGCTTCCCCGCCCACCCCCAGTCTTCGGCGCGGGAAAAAAGCCCGCGCTCTCCACCTACCAGGCCCCGCCACCAACCAAAACAGTGCCCAACCCGCCCCATCCACCCTCCCCAACCCGAAAGAGAAAAACACAGAGAAAAAGAAACCCAAAACAATGCAAAGGCCCCCCCCCCCCCCCGAAC
This sequence comes from Scyliorhinus torazame, assembly GCF_047496885.1. NCBI lineage: Eukaryota > Metazoa > Chordata > Chondrichthyes > Carcharhiniformes > Scyliorhinidae > Scyliorhinus > Scyliorhinus torazame. The sequence continues at coordinate 150,435,591 of NC_092712.1, forward strand.
CAAAAATAGGCATAACATATCCACCGCAGTCCCCAATCGCCCATCCCGACCCTCAGTCTGTGTCCAGCTTCTCGGCCTGAACAAAGGCCCACGCCTCCTCCAGAGACTCAAAATAATGGTGCCGGTCCTTGTAGGTAACCCACAGTCGCGCCGGCTGCAACATGCTAAACTTCACCCCCTTCCTGTGCAGCACCGCCTTCGCTTGATTGTACCCGGCCCTCCTCTTCGCCACCTCCGCATTCCAGTCCTGATATATCCGAACCTCCACGTTCTCCCACCTGCTGCTCCTCTCCTTCTTGGCCCACCTGAGCACACACTCCCGATTGACGAACCGATGGAACCACACCAGCACCGCCCGCGGAGGCTCGTTAGCCTTGGGCCTCCTCGCCAACACTCTATGGGCCCCTTCCAGCTCCAGGGGCCCCTGGAAGGACCCCGCTCCCATCAGCGAGTTCAACATGGTGACCACATAGGCCCCCACGTCCGGCCCCTTCAGCCCCTCCGGGAGGCCCAGAATCCGCAGATTCTTCCGCCTCGACCGATTCTCCATCTCCTCGAACCGCTCCTGCCATTTCTTGTGGAGCGCCTCGTGCGCCTCCACCTTTACCGCCAGGACTAAGATCTCGTCCTCATTGTCAGAGATTTTTTGTTGAGCCTCTCGGATCGCCACCCCCTGGGCCGTCTGTGTCTCCAGCAGCTTATCAATAGAAGCCTTCACCGGCTCTAGCAGGTCCGTTTTAATCTCTCTGAGGCAGCGCTGGATACCCTCCTGTTGCTCCTCTGCCCACTGCCTCCACGCTGCCTGGTCTCCGCCCGCCGCCATTTTGTCCTTCTTCCCTCCCTTCTTCTGGTCCACCACCACCTTTTTTGTCACCCCGCTCCTAGTTAAAGCCATATACTGACGGGGAGCTATTATTAACTCCTTCCCACACCGGGAAACGTCGCAAAAGTGCCCTTTGGGGCCCTGAAAAGAGCCCAAAAGTCCATTTTTGCGGGAGCTGCCGAATGTGCGACTTAGCTCCGCATAGCCGCAACCGGAAGTCTCGAGAGGGAATCCTTTTGGCAGTGTTCGCTTCACCAATCTGCCCCAAAATGTCTGTGGAAACTCCTGAAAAAGGTCTAAGAGTCCTTTCCAGACGGGAGCTGCCGAATGTGCGACCTACTCCTCCATGGCCGCCACCGGAAGCCTCGTCCCCGCTTCTTCAGTGGCCTTGGTGAGATCTTTTCACAGTTGTTCCCTCTGCTGTTAGAATTCACTTTTGATAAAGGCCCTCAGGTCAGTTTGCAGCTTTAAGCTTGCCCTTCCCCCGCCTGCATGCTGGAAGAGGCCTTGTTTATCCTGTTGCAGCCAAATCTTTTACTGTTTCTGCCGGGTCTGGTAGCCAAAAGATAACATTCCTGGGGGACACTGTCAGGGGAATGTTGCAGTCTTCTTGCCACACCGGGGAATGTCAAACAAATGCCGTGGGGGCCCTGTAAAAGAGCCCAAAAGTCAGTTCCAAGCGTGAGCTACCGAATATGCGACCTAGCTCTGCATAGCCGCACCCGGAAGTCCTGTGCTCTCATTCTTAATGGGTGAGTGTGAATGAGTGAGCGCCCTGTGACTCAGAGTGAGCTGGACACACTCTCACCTTTTTGCACTCTTTTTCTTAAAAAAATATTTTTATTAGCGCATTTGCAAGTTTTTATGATAATAACAATAACAGCGACATTAACATGGTACAATAAACATTTCAATCCTCATCACAATCTTCACACACCCCAACCATAAAACAACAATCCAGCTCTCTTATTTCCCCCCATTTGGATTTCTGCTTCTGCTGACATTTTAATTTTCCCCAAGGAAGTCGATGAACGGCTGCCCCCTCCGGGTAAACCCAACCATTGACCGTCTTAAGGCGAACTTTATTTTCTCGAGACTGAGAAACCCAGCCATGTCACTAACCCAGGTCCCTACCCTCAGGGGCTTCGAGTCCCTCCACAGTCTCCGGGCTACCAGGGAGGCAAAGGCCAAGACGTTGGCCTCTTCCGCCCCCTGAACTCGCAGCTCTTCTGACACTCCAAAGATTGCCACTTCCGGACTCGGCATCACCCGTGTTTTTAGCACCGTGGACATTGCCTTCGCGAAACCCTGCCAAAACCCTCTAAGCTTCGGGCATGCCCAAAACATGTGGACATGATTTGCTGGGCTTCCCGCGCACCTCGCACACCTGTCCTCTACCCCAAAAAACTTGCTCAACTGGGCCACCGTCATGTGTGTCTGGTGGACTACCTTGAATTGTATCAGGATAAGCCTGGCACCTGAAGCGGATGTATTAACCCTGCTTAGGGCATACGCCCACAGACCGGCCTCTATCTCTTCTAGCTCGTCTTCCCACTTGCCCTTATGCTCCTCCACTGGAGTTTCCTCCGCATCCAAAAGTTCCTGGTAAATATCTGATACCTTCCCCTCTCCCACCCAGGTACTGGAGATTACTCTATCCTTTATCCCCCGTGGCGGTAGCAGCGGGACTGCCGGAACCTGCCTTCTCAAGAAGTCACGCACCTACAAATACCTAAACCCATTCCCTTCTGGCAATTCAAATTTATCCTCCAAGGCTTTCAAGCTGGGGACGTTCCCGTCTATAAATAGATCCCCCATCCTCCTAATTCCTGCCCTTTGCCATCTCTGGAACCCACCATCCAGCCTACCCGGTACAAACCGATGATTATTATAAATTGGGATCCAAACCGGTGCTACCTCCACTCTCATATCTCCTCTCCTGCCCCCAGATTCTGAGAGCCGCCACCACCACCAGACTTGTGGAGTATCGAGCCGGCGAGAACAGAAGAGATGCCGTTATCAGTGCTCCCAAACTTGTGTGTTTGCATGACGCTGCCTCCATCTGCTCCCACACTAACCCCTCCCCCACTACCCACTTCCTAACCATGACTATATTAGCCGCCCAGTAGTAATTGCAAACGTTCGGCAGCGCCAAACCACCCTCCCCCCGACTGCGCTCCAGCAAAACTTTCTTCACTCGCGGGGTTTTACTTGCCCACACAAAGCGCAAAATAATCTTATTCACCCGCTTGAAATAGGCCCTTGGGATAAAGATGGGGAGGCACTAAAAGACAAACAGAAATCTGGGGAGGACCGTCATTTTCACAGTCTGTACCCTGCCCGCCAGTGATAGCGGGAGCATGTCCTATCTCTTGAAGTCCTCTTTCATTTGTTCTACGAGCCAGGATAGGTTTAACTTGTGCAGTGCACCCCATTCCCGGGCCACCTGGATTCCCAGATACCGAAAGCTCCTTCCTACCATTCAAAATGGCAGCTCTCCCAGTCTCTTCTCCTGCCCTCTTGCCTGGATCGCGAACATCTCACTTTTCCCCATGTTCAATTTATACCCTGAAAAAATTACCAAATTCTCCAAGAATCTGCATAACTTCCCCCATCCCCTCCAACGGGTCTGAAATATACAAGAGCAGGTCATCTGCGTAAAGCGAGATCTGGTGCTCCAAGCCCCCCGCCCCGAACCAGCCCTTTCCAGTTCCTAGAGGCTCTTAACGCCATGGCCAGAGCAAACAGTAACGGGGAGAGGGGGCACCCTTGCCTCATCCCTTGGTGTAGCTTAAAATACCCCAGCCTCAGCCGGTTCGTACGCACACTCGCTACTGGTGCCTGATAGAGCAACCGCACCCAGTCAATGAAGCCCTCACCAAACCCAAACCTTCCTAGCGCCTCCCACAGGGAATCCCACTCCACCCGATCAAAAGCCTTCTCCGCATCCATCGCTACCACCACCTCCATCTCCCCTCCTTCTGAGGGCATCATAATAACATTTAAAAGCCTTCAAACATTGGCCTTGAGTTGCCTGCCCTTTACAAATCCCGTCTGGTCTTCCCCTACCACCCCCGGGATAGTCCTCTATCCTTGTGGTCAGTATCTTAGCCAACAGTTTGGCATCCACATTCAGTAGAGAAATTGGGCTGTATGACCCGCATTGCTCCGGATCCTCCTCCCGTTTCAGGATCAATGAAAGCGAGGCCTGCAACATTGTTGGGGGGAGGACTCTTTCTCTCTTGCTTCATCAAATGTCCTCACCAGCAGTGGGCTCAATATCTCTGAAAACGTCTTATGGAATTCCAGCGGGTAGCCGTCTGGCCCTGGGGCCTTGCCCGACTGCATGCCCTCCAGCCCCTCAATTATTTCCTCAATTTCAATTGGGGCTCCCAGCCCTTCCACCAGATCCTCATCCATCCTCGGGCACCTCAACTAACCCAAAAACTGCCTCATCCCCTCCACACAGCTGGGGGTTCCGACTCATATAATTTGATGTAAAAGTCCTTAAACACCTCATTCACCCCCACTGGGTCCAGGACCTTATTCCCACCTCTACTCTTTACTCTCTCTATCTCCCTGGCTGCCTCCCTTTTTCTGAACTGGTGCACAAACATTCTGCTAGCCTTTTCCCCATACTCATAAATCACCCCTCTTGCCTTCCTCAGCTAATCCACCGCTTTCCCTGTACTCAACAGCCCAAACTCCGCCTGTAACCTCCGCCGCTCCCTCAGTAGCCCCGCGTCCGGGACCTCCGTGTATCTCCTGTCCACCTGGAGTATCTCCTCAACTAACCTATCCCTCTCAGCCCGTTTCGCCTTCTCTCTGTGGGCACGTATTGAGATTAATTGCCCTCTGACCACTGCCTTCAAAGCTTCCCAAACTGTTGCTGCAGAGACCTCCCCCATATCATTTGTTTCCAGGTAGTTTTGGATGGACTTGTTCACCTGCCCACAGATCGCTTCGTCCGCTAACAACCCCAGCTTCCATAGCAGGTGTTGTCCTCTCTCCAACCTAACCCGTAGATCCACCAAATGTGGGGCATGATCCGACACTGCGATTGCCGAGTACTCAGTATCCACCACCTCTGTATTAGCACCCCGCTCAGAACAAAAAAAGTTGATGCGAGAGTATACCTTATGGACATGGGAGAAAAAAGAAAACTCCTTCGCCCTTGGCCGTGCAATCCTCCATAGGTCCACTCCCCCCATCTGTTCCATAAACCCCTTCAATTCCTTTGCCGCGGCTGGCACCATCCCCATCCTGGATTTTGACTGGTCCAATTCCGGATCAATGACTGTGTTAAAATCTCCCCCCATAATCAGGTTAAGTGACTCATCTGGGATCTTACCTAAAACCCGCCTCATAAATTCCACATCGTCCCAATTCGGAGCATATATGTTCACGAGTACCACCCGCACCCCTTCCAGCTTCCCATTCACCATTATGTATTTACCCCCCTTGTCTGACACGATTCTCCCTGCCTCGAATGCTACTCGTTTGTTGATCAAGATCGCTACCCCCCCTAGTCTTTGAGTCCAGCCCTGAGTGGAATACTTGGCTAACCCATCCCTTTCTCAATCTCAATCT